>NC_030383.2:7636778-8886778 GCF_001625215.2 Daucus carota subsp. sativus
TTAATCTACTCTAAGATATAATTTTTAGTTTTTTAAAATAATGAAAAAGTGAATCAAAATTTTTGATCAAAAATTAATCAATTTAACCAACAAAAATAGAAATGTGACAACTAAAATGAGACAGAGAGAGTATGTATAGTATCTAAGTATGTACCTTCACGTAAACATATGCTATGTCCAAGGGACCATGGAGTTGACTCGGGATGCACCGAATATTAATATTAATAGAAAAGTAGGTGTTATATTTTTCAGCGCATTTAATTAAAATACAGTTAACAGAGACTTGCCTGTCGCCATTTTGTCCTAAGAAGCAGCAAGTTGTACAAGTCTGTACCAAGTTGAAGCAGCTGTCTTGCTCAAATATCATAACTAAAACCAAATCCAGGTTGTTATCTTTGCCCCCAGCTGGTCCATTCTCTGCACTCCCTCCCAATTACACTTAAGACTCGACTGCTCAACTTGCTCTTTCCGTGTTTTTGTTTGGTGCCTACTTTTATTAGCGCCCCCTGTTTTCGATTTTAATCGGATCCCCTGTTTTCGATTTTTGTCGGAGAGGAAGTCGAGTCGTGCAAGAATAAGAGAAATTAACTGCAATTGACAAAAGTATTTTGCAAATCCTGTAAACACCAACTTGACGTATCACAGAGTATTATCTCTGTCTATCAAGTTGCGTGCTAAAACCAATTCCAGGTTGTTCTCCTCGCCATCGCTCTCATGGCTCAAATGTGCATTACAAGTTCCAAGATGAACAACATTAAAGTGAAAAAAAGTGGAGTTACAAGAAAATACTCTCTCTGTTTTTTATTATTTGACGCTTTGAGTTTTGTCACACGTTTTTAAATCTTTTGACCGGGTAGTTAAAAATATTATTTTTTAAACTTTTTTTCTGAATAAAAATATATAATCAAAATTTTAATTCACAATTGAATTGTTAGTAAACTGTTCCTGCATATGCTGTTATAGTATATTTATTAATGGCTTGATTTGAGAAATCCAGGGTGAACCATTTGACTTCCCATCTTATACATAAATCTAGATTACAGTTGTTTCTTGTAAATTTGCTGATAACTACTACATGCTGAATACACAGACCTGTAAGTTATTATATGTATAACTTCCTTGCCCTAACTGGCTTGCTACGGAAAATTTAATTAATAATTAGAATTGCTGCTTCAGCTTCTCTTAGGCTCTGCATCCTGGTTCTGACACTGTTCAAGTATCATATTGCATTTGTTCATGATGCGTGCATCCAGAAGCCCGTGATTCCACAGTTTGATCATGAATAGTCTCCAACACCTGCTATAATAATGTTAGATACTAGAAATCCTGTTTAATGTTGAAACTAATACTTTTTGCTTTAAATTATATTGAAGTGTAGCTAAATTACTTCGAAATAACTAAAACAGAAGAAAATTACAAGTTTGAAGACTCTAAAAGCATCTCCAAAGCATATAACTCTTTGTATTATCTAATACTCCCCCTGTTTTTAAATAAATGACGTTTCACTTTTTGGCACACATTTTAAAATGCATTGGCCTCATAGTTAGAATTATCATTTTTCAAAATTTTTTTTGGTGAATTTAAGTATAAGTTTAATACTTTTATTCAGAAAAAAATTTAAAAAATAATTATTATATGCTCGTAGAATTGTGTGCAAAAAGTCAAGCATCATCTATTTGAAAACAGAGGGAGTGTATAGCATAGAACCAAGTTAAAAACAATAACACCATCAACCAGGTCATCTTAATTACCACAAGAATTCATGGTAATTGATGTAATAGCTTTTTCCAAGATGAAGGAAAATCGTTAAAGATGTATGATGACTGCTGGATTCTCCGGAAACCTTGAACTTATTTCTTTGCAAAGTCTAAATTCCTTTGCACTTTTTCGTTTTCCAAGGCAGTAATTCTAATATTCCTGATCATTGAAAATAATTTCATAGAGTATCTTTTATGATCACATAGTTTGTTTGAGGGATTACCTATTTGTCCCATGGATAAACTATAACGAAACGAAGTTTAGTCCCTCAAATAACTCACAAACTAAACAACAAATGGACCAATAATCAAGGGATATAAATGGTCACCTGAAATACTGAGGTCTTAACTTCAAGTTCTAGCTAGGGCATAAAGGTTGATTATTGCCTGAGAATTGAGATAGGTTCCTAATGATCAACTCTTCATGTCCAAGGCGGCTTTCAAGTTGGCCATCTGACAATATGATCAAATATCCTAGGATACCCCAAAATATTAACCCAATGACATGCTTTCCAACACATTAAGTGTGGGGTTAAGAAGATTTTTCTTGCAAAATTGCAGGGTATCCACACAAGTTACATTCTGGGTCTATCAATTGTATGGCTCTTGTGGTGCAATATATAATGATCAATCAGATGTTCCAACAGGTTTAGAGGGGCTATGCTTAGGGCCTGCCAAATTGTATGCCTCTTGTAGTTCAATATATAATTGATCAATCAGATACTCTATCAGGTTGGACATTCACAAAAGCTTGAGATAACCTAACCAGTCCCTCAATATGACAAGCACTGTATCGTTACGAATGATCTTTTCATAAAAATTCAAACAGTTCTTCGCCTCCCTTCTCACCCAGAACAAAAGAATATTTTCCACACTAAGATACAATAATAAAAAAAAAAGAATCAGTACATGCTATCGGCAGAAACAGCATCAGCTAACCAAATTTGGAAAGTCCAGAAGGTATCAAATTGTAGTATGTTAGGTATAATATATTAATTGGCCAATTATCATCAAATTAGACTAACTAAATTGGAAAGTCCAGAAGGTATCAAAATTGTTGTATGTTAGGGATAATATATTAATTGGCCAATTATCACCGAATTAGATATTGAAGAAAAGAGGTACAGCCACAATGCACAAATGAGGTCTTTATAGGTGGTTCCATCTAATGCAACATTGTTAAAAGAATAAATTAACCATATTACCTAAGTACAGCTGGTGCCTGAACTAGGTCCCGCCCATGGAAGTTCGAAAATGCTTCGCAAGCCCAAGAAATATGGCCATCTGCCACAACCCTGACATAGATTTGATGAAATTTTGTGAGATAGCAAATATATATATATATAGAGAGAGTCTCATACTACTACAAACTTCCTTATTCTACAAGCTAAAAACCCAGCTGGAATATCATTAAATTCTACGGTAAATATCACTAAATTCTACATCTCCTCCACCTCCACAATCACCTCTACCACCGCCACCACCACCTCCTTCACCACGACCTCAGCCACCGCCACCTCTACTGCCGCGCACCATCTCAACCCCCACCTTTGTCATACCTCCACCATCTCAACCCCATCTCTACCATACCTCCACCTCTGCCATCTCTGTCGCCCCCACGAGGGTGGCAATTTCTGGTAACGGGTCATGTTCGTGTCAGCAATCGGGTCGATTTCGGTTCAAGCTAAAATCACTTAAAATTGAAGTTATTAGAAATGAAATTCTAATTTCAGGTCATTTCGGGTCAATCGGGTGATTTTCGGGTCACTTTCGGGTTTTGTCTCAGTAAATCGGGTTGCGGACTGGGTCGGGTTTCGGATCGTGTCTGATATTGCCACCCCTGGCCCACCTCCTCTTCCGTGGCCCGCCCCCTCCATTCCCCTGCCCTTTCATGTCCACCAGATACTATCTCCACCATCAACATAACCACCAGCATCGATAACAAGCATAGATCTGGAGATTTTCACTAATTTCTGGAGATTTTCACCAATTTTTGTAACACAAATCACTAATTTCTAAAGTAAATATCACTAAATTGTACTAGTTTTTAGTTTTTATTTAAGGGTTGGTTTTTAGTTTATCACTAGCCTACACACACACACACACACACACACACATATAGGTACAAAATCAGTGCACAAAGAACCTGGGGATGGCAAAAAGTATGTAGTAATGTCTGGGGTATGTATAACTTATTTAAAATTCTAAAAAAATTAGATAAAAGATAAATTTTGATTAGATTTTTCACCTTTGCTTTCTCACAAAAGAATTCCAAAGATGCATCATATCCTTCTCATCATCGGTAACATCCACGAAATCATCAAGCATCTGCTAATTAACAGTGCATTAATACGGATTGACATAACTACAGCCGACGATAATGTTTAGAGCATACACAACAAGGTTATTACAGTGGTGCTTATATTAGATTAAGGTGATGGTAAACATTTAAAAGATGTAATATACTATCCACAATCGCTAGTCATTTGGATCAATTTCCTTAGCTAAGCTTTCACTTCATAAATATACTATCCACTATTGCTAGTCATTTAGATCAATTTCCATAGCTAAGCTTTCACTTCAGAACTCAAAACCAATCATATATTCTATAAAAGTATAAACAACATCAAGAATTCATTATGATATTTTTTTTAATTGTTCTGATTTTTCTGAAGTACAAACCAACGAGATATAAATTATTATGTATAACTGCAAGTGAATGACAAATACTATTTCATAACCATATGTGTCAGTTTATAATCAAATTATTAGTTGCATGATATTGTTTATTATATACTAAATCAGATAAGTAACAATCAGTTACTAAGAAATTATATGTTCCTAATATATTACTTTAAAATCACTAATCAGATACCTAGTTGATTACAATTCGGAACCATTAGTAGGTTATCTGAAAAAGGGCAGTGGCACAAAGGAAAGGGTGTTTGAATAATAAGTTATGAACACCCTAAAGTATTGGTAATAGAAGTCTGGATATTATTCTTTCAAACCTTAGTTAAAATTAATTTAAGACATAACAGGTGTTGGTGATGGTTTACCCTCCAGCAGACATAACCTGACAATTTAAAGTAATTAAAAACGAAAATACGAAAGTTCGTCAATATTTGCACAAACTATGACACCTAACAAGGCACTAGGTTATATTATGCACTTCTAAATAATCTTAGTATTGTGGATGTTCAAACATACCCTTCGATCTTCAAAATCTGCAACATCATCATCGACTTCATCCTCACTGTCACGATCTGATAATACTTGCTCCAACTCCATTGGCTACATGCATAACGAGTAAAACTTCTAATATTTAATATTGTTGTAGTTACTGGTTTCGTAATTCTAAAAGTTCCATATCATGATATCACAAACACAAGGGACATCAAAAAGATAGTAGCCTGAATATCAGAGGAAGCATCACAAAGAAATTGCAAAGTTGAAAGTTAACAGCAAGAGTAAAGCTTGCAGATGCTGTTTGGTACATCCAAATGATTCATGAGATAATGCTTTGACTTGTCTCAATTTGCAATGATAACCATTGATGTTATTCGGCATATTGTTATTATTCAACATGACAACATAGACTTGATCATTTGACAAAAAAGAATGTATAGAGAATTTTATCATCAATGGCAAAAAAGTCTATACAATGCTAGTAATAGAATTTAAGATTATCAGTCTTAATACATACCTAGGAAAGTAGAGGACTCTATTAATTGAGAATATAGAACATATTATCTTTGCATTATTTTAATAGTTAACTCGGATACAGTATGTTATAACTTATAAATGGTGCAATCTAATTCGTATATCAAGAAATTAAATTGTTACTCAAACCCTCCAAAAGAGCTGCACAACTGCACAGGTCATCTAATGTAGTAATAAATCCAAACATGTGCACAGAAAAAAGGGAAAGCAATTTATAATAGAACAATAGGACAGTACCTGGGCACGATGCGAGTGGAAAAACTGTCTCTTCTGCAGTAGTGTTCGACTGAAAAGTAAAACAAATACATCCCACATCGTTATGATATCAAAAATATCATCTGCAGTCTTATTTGCAGAAAGATTATTACTTCAAACGGATAAATGACCAGTTAGCAACTCATTAATATCACCTCAGAAAACATTTAGCGTACAATAATATTCACTCATCTAACAGAACTTTACTATTTCAATTCTTTTTCTAGAATGCCACCCAAGTGGACCACGACAGGAAGATCCAAGCCTCAAATCCAATCAGAGTGGAGAAAGCTTGTTAGCGAAAATGAAATCTATAAACAGTAGAAAAGCCATAGACCAGCTTTTGCCAAGAAAAGAAAAAAGATCTTGCAAGTCTCAAATCAAAATAAGTTTTTGAAGTTTGTTTAAAATAATTAACAATGTGAAATGCAAAGATTTAGTGTCAACGATAGCAGCACCAAAATCTGGATGATATTCTAACCTCTTTGAACATACAAATTTTATATGTAAGTGACAGCCTTCAAAGAAAAGGAACAAGAAATATGACATCAGGTTCGATGGTCAAATCATGACCCTGTACATTACGAATATCCATACAAATCAATATCAAAGTCACCAGTTACAAACATGATATTTTGCTAGGTGCCACCTTTAGTTCATAAATTACTTTGTGTATTCTTATAGATTATTCATGGAGAAAATTAATTGTTTCTAATTAGTTTAATATAGTAGAAACATGCTAATTAGGAATATCCAGATCTTTGGTAACAGTGTTAAAAAGATTTATTCCACAATATTATCTTGAGAGTAGTCATTAATAGTTTACCTAGTTTTCAGTTCATAGTATTTCTATATAAACTCTAATAGTGCTCAGTATTAATGAGAGATAGTGTCTTGCGTAACGTTAGGTTATAATGCTATTAGCCTACAACCATTTTGGATGCAGGGGACCATCCAGCTTATTTTGTAGCTACTACTGAATTAACCAAGATACCTAGCATATCCTGCTCACCGTTGAATCTTATCATCAAGTGTGTTTCAAAGACATAGTAAAAATATAAAAGAGGTAGAGAAATAGCTTAACATACTTCCTAAGATCAGAACTCTCAAGTGATAACTTCCGTGTCTTCGCAAATTGTAGCATGGAAGGAGGTGAAGTGTTGCTTATGGAAACTGACTGAATGCATTCTGGATCTGGGTACAAGTGAGCTGAGGCACAAGCACTAGAACATCCTGTTGCATTTGCACTAGATGTATTGTATTCCATACAGTCAACAACGCCTGCAAACATAAGAACATGCTAATAACATCGAAATAATCTTATCAATTTCGTATAAGAAAAAGGAAGGGAAAGTACAAGAAAGGTCAGAGTCGCTATTCTTTTTAACTTCAGATTAGATTTGGCTTAGGTCAGATGACCTGGTGCATGTAACCACAATTTCACATATTAACCAGGCCAACCTGATTGAATGCCAATATAAGCACAACTCTACAACTCAATTTAATGTGTACACAGGTACAGATCACTTTTAGTTAGCCTGTGATGGTTTGTCAAACAACACAGATCATAGAGAGACCCAATGGGTTTCGGGCTAGGCTCTTAAATCCAAGAACAGCGACAAAGTGCTCAAGTGCACTTGTTACCCGGGCATCTACACTTTTTTTTTGTCAGGCCGGGGCATCTACACTTAACGTAAACTAATGTGAATATTTAGGTGTACATACATATACAGAAATACAGAGTATGACATATCTAAAGACTTGACTACAAATGACAGCAAACATGTATAAACAAAATTTAGAACAACCACAACAATTGCCTGCAAAAAACAGAATTGGAGGAACTCAAGAAAATAATACCATCGTTTTCCTCCCTACTTCCATGAAGTGCTGCTGGTGAATCAGAATCTAGGAAGAAGGGATGGACGTGCTTTGCATACTGATGTAAGCTCTTTGGTTCTCTGCGCCTTAGGGGCTTATAACTACATATATAATAACTGATAATGTTAACTCATTGACATTTAGATCACACTACCACAACGCCAGTAAATAAATTTACATTACATAAACTATTCAATGCTAATTAACTACTTACCAAAAGATAAACGTATTCCGCTTAGGATCTAGGCCGTCACCGTTAATCTGGAAGGAAAATCAAAAAAGCAAGTTTTCAGGACATATCACACCTTGAACCACTAAGGGGAAAGAATCATATCACCCTCCGAATTAAAAGATAATAAATAACATGTCATCATCCAAACAGAGCATAAATATACTGTAAGCAGATAAGCGTATATGCAGAAACATCAAGCAAGATTAAATAAATCCTGAATCATATAAGCAAGTACACTTGTACAGTTGATAAACAGGATATGAAGTCAATTATTGATATTTGAGGTCAAACTTTACTATGAACCCCCTATATAATGATAGTGATTCTTACCTCAGATATCCATTTATCAGTATCAAAAGATATAAACACGATTTGATACTCTTCATCTACCTGCCCAATGTGAACGGACTGGATTATAAAACAAGCACATCAGACAACTATCGAAATGTTATTACAATTTCTTCAATATACCAACCCAGAATTCAAAGCTAAACAGATCATGAGAAGAGGGTAAGTGATGTCTTAGACCCTGAAAAGCGAATCAAAACACAAGTAAGAGTCGCTCAATACCCCAATTCTTCACATTTTTATGTAATAGAATTTAAGGGTTACCTTAAAGCTTGCACATTTGACCAAGCAAAATGGACATGAAAAATCTTCAGTTACTGTAAAATGACAGATTTGAGTAAGGTAATGATAGAGACGAGTATGACTACATGAAAGCGTCTGGGAAGTAAATCCAAATGAAACGAAATCAACCAGTTCTGTATTACTAAATATATAAATTCTACATATCAAAAACTCAGAGTCACAAGCTATAAGCAGGTTCAGTGAACAATCACAAAAATAATAAAATCAACTTATAAGTCAAGAAATGAAGGGCATTTTGTCTTGTTTACAGGTTTCCTGCAGTATTACCAGACAATTGTTATTCCAGCAGATAACTACCAGATATAAAGTTAGACGTATGTGTAACTAAATACGAAGAAGCAGAATAACTGGCACCACGAAGGATAAATTGTAATGTCTCATATTAGAATTCAGTACAAACAGCTTGTTGAACTGGTAATGGGGGAGATAGTATAATTGCAATTGGGTTTACATGAGCTAATTATAAAAGTGTGGTGATCAGTGAATGGACATTCATGTATCAGTATAAGAATGCCCTCAAGAGTCAAGACACCAAGATACTTCCAGCATCAAAGCAAATGCTTCCTGCTGTTCTGTCCATGCAATTAAATAAACTCTCAACTCTTGAGACTGAAGACATTTTCCCTCCCATTGTTGCCTGGGTAAAATATGTCTCCTATGCCTTGGGTATTATTTAACAAATTGCTTATCTAATGGAAGAATATGAACTTCATATCTATGATAATCACTGATAAGATTTAATTAAGTTGGGCTTTTACTAATGTCAAGCATTACCAACTACACATCTTCAAGTCCAAAACAATTAAAAATTTGCTCGATATAACATTGCTTCACTCAAGACATTCTTAATCTAGGACATGCATACTCACGCTTCTTGTTAAGAAGTAGCACTAGGTATGTCTTCAATCATCATCATGCCATAGGCACACCAGGCCACCACGACATCATGGTACTTTAGCAAGCATAGGGAAGATTGTTGTTCATTCGTTTAAAAGATGGCACTTTTTGTAACAAATAAAGCAATAAAGCAGGATTTATAGGCCACTCATAAATATCTATCACCAAACTTCTGCTCTAGATTCACACAACTTTTGCTCTGAATTTTCCGACATATCACAGATTTGCTTCTTTATAGAAACCATCTATTCATAAGTATGTATAGAAACCAGCTAATGAGAGATTGATATACCTTCAATTTTATGCAATTTATTGTTATAGTACCGGTAGCTGAATATAACATTTCCACTCCTTAACCTAGACAAGAGAGACCGCTGAAAATTAATTATTCACTACATCAACGTGAAAATAATAGTAATACAAGTAGAGGCACTTAATGCTGGCATATCAAGCACAAAACAGCATGGATTTTCATTTTAATATAAGTCTTTATAAATCTGAAATTATTTGACTGCTCAGTGGCACCAAAAATCAAACGGAAACATGTCAGCTAAAAATACTATAAAAATAAGAATTCATATATATTACAGAGCACCAAAGTAGTAGTTGACTAAATGATGACAATAACAATAAATGAACAAGTCAATAAAATATTAAATGTATACAAAACAGAATATTAAAGTACAAGACATAGAACCATCACCTAAGACCATTAGGAGTTTTTTCTCTTGCCCCGACTTCCTTTACTGAAATGTAGACCGGCAGTTGCAGGGGTGTGCTCTACAATTTAATTATAATTACTACCTTATATGTATACACAAGAAAATAATACAGAAAATTCAGTTATAAATTAGAGTTCTAATTCAGAACAGAGATAGAGCTTACAGCGTCTCCAGAACTCGAGAAATTCTGAAATGAGATGCACAACTTTTTATCAACGAAACTTGGCTGTGAAGCAGGAAAAGGATTAGAAACTAGGATAATTCTTTTTCTAAAATGAAGAAAGAAAAATTCAGTAACAAGTACGATGGAAACTCCTAATATCAACCAATTTCATTTAATACAAAGATTTTGCTGAAATGTAGGTCTGCAAACATAAATTTTTAATGACTTTATTCCATATTTCTATTAATGAGATTTTTTGCCTTGACACATGACTCATGCTACCATATATCATGATTTCCTCAAGATATATCGTTCCATCAAAGAAACTTAAGTAATAAAGTCAAATAAAGGAATTCCTTTAATGAAAGTTGACAACAGATAAACCTTGTTAAAAGCAAGAACACGTCATTAACTTTGCTCCCTCCATCCCACTATAACCCCCTTGTGTAGATTAAAAACTAAAAATCTATTTTTCAGAATTAACTACCACTCATCCAGAACAGGGTCCAAAAGTGTTGAAAGGTTCAAAGGTGTAAAATGTAGATGAAGATGATAAAAAAAAAAAAGAGACAATAAATCTTGCTCCACAGAAAACATGTAGAAACTTAAAAGAAATATATTATCAGATTCATAAGCAAGATACTTATCAATTAATAAATTTGTAGTATAATAAGATGTTACAACTGTTCAAACAAAGATTTGAAACATCAGCACCATGCAAAAATCATAAAAAACAAATAACTAATCCTAACTGATATCCCCCCAGTCTTTCGTGTTAAATTCAACTCTGTAACTGTTCAGTTCAATTTTTAATTTCAATATAGAATAAGTAGATATTAATTAGTAAGAAAACCAAACACTGGCTTCTTAAAAGGTACTACTAGAAAGAGGGGCAACATTTTATATGCATTAAAGAAGGTAACTAGGGAAACTTAATTTTTACTTGACGTGTAATTAAATTAGACATTTTTTATTAGCCATGTGGGCTTCCATACAAAGTAAAAAAGCTACAAATTTAAACCTGACAGTACCACCTCATCTGCATCCCTTTTTCGAGATATCTTATTCATCTGCAACACTTCTCTTTGAACGAACTTTTGCACATCTAACTGGTCTAAATTATTTGGACATAAACTATTTGATATATATATATATATATATATATATATATATATCTTCAAACTCTTACTAGTTTTGAAACACTACGTCTTTGAACCGTTTTCTTTTTAAGAAATGAGATGTCATATTTATGAATCTCACTCGCTCATTATGAAGCACTTCATAAAAATAATTTAAAATCAACACCCTACGCGCACAGGAGAGTAACCTGGGTACTAAAAACCTTTGGCAGAGGAAATATCCCCTTTTTATTTGTACTGTACTGGTAATATGTGTGTGAAGGACCTCACAGTCATTAGCTATCACTACATGTCATATGTGAGATACTAGAATTTAAACCAATCATATATATGAAAAACTTTTAGCATTACTTGGCAAAAAAAAAACTTTTAGCATTTGTGAAATGATAGAAAATACATTATTTGGCAGAGGAAGAATCCCCCTTTTATTTGTACTGTACTGGTAATATGTATGTGAAGGACCTCACGGTCATTAACTATCACTACATGTCATATGTGAGATACTAGAATTTATAACAATCATATATTCGAAAAACTTTTAGCATTACTTGGCAAAAAAAAAAACTTTTGACATTTGTGAAATGATAGAAAATACATTATTACAGTTCCCAGATGACCATGTCATTAGAAACCATAACATAATGGTTAGAAGATGTAAAATATTAATCAAAAAAATTAAAAGTACAAAGTGTTTGGTAACAAAATCATGTCATGGTGCTAGGATATACCTTCACAATACAAGATTTCATGTCCACAGTTGTAAAAAGTTCAACTCTTTCTCCTAAAGCCAAGCTGGGGGACTCCTCCCATGACAAATGTAACATCTCCAGAGAGATCTTTCCGACCAGGCCAGAACCTCCGGTATATACTGTATGACACAAGCAACTTAAATAATAAGATAAAAATAAAAAGTAATTCTGCCTGCACTACACACACCATCGTAAAAATGTATATGCCACGAATAGGTAGCATTTATAAATAAGACTAGCAGATAGTATTTATAATTTGGCCATTTATGAATTATGATGCCTTTCTGTTGAGAACCATTTAAGGTATGGTGAGCATATCAAGGAGGAGACTGATTAAGAACATTTAAGCATTTGTTCATGGGTTCAGAATCACTCATTGTCAAAAAGACCGACATATGGCCTTTCTTCAACCTCTTGACAAAATAACACTATTACAGCAAATTGAGCAGGGGACAACACCTAAAACTTGGCATGAAAACTGACCAGTCTTATGAGGAATCTTTGCTGGCTATATTTGACCATCCATGGTATTTTGGAGACAATTGTGTTCTATTTTTATTACATAAGTGTTGTCATTTAGCCAATAAATAAATATTGTCTCTTGGCAATCCGCCAAACATCGCTTTAACTTTACCAGAACAAACTTACTCGAAAAAACATACAATCAGGAATCAGGATCAAGTCGTCAAAGGCACACTCAACTCTAACTTTTAAGGAATCCCTCCCCGCTTATCAATCCCAGATTCTTTCTGTATACACTACAAACCTATCCTCTATGGCATTTGGTATTAAAAGTTCCATGTTTGTACTTATTGTGCTAATTATTGACCCAATGTCAACAGGCAACACATTACTAACTAGAACTTGGTTTCTCCCATATTGTAAAGGAAACTTTGTTCCTATATCTGCCTCTTGTTCAAGTAGGACTCAAATACTTCGAAGTCTCAAACATACTGAATCTGGACAGATGCATGTTAAGGAAACAGGAATCTTCACTATAAACAACATACAGGGAAGGTCAATTAACTATGAATGCAGGTGCTTTAATTAGAACAATAACTTTCAAGAGATATACTACCTAGCATATACTATTTCTGCAATGAGAGAGGTCCTCGTATTACACTAACTTTATGCGGTTTTGTATTTCAAATTGATTAGTACCGACTACCGATCAATTCACTGAAATAATCAAGTACCAATGAGAGCTCATCTTACAAGGATATAATGTCTAACCTGCAGTCTCTGTCAAATCATCTTGAGATTCAAGACTTGAACTTTCGGCTGAAAAAAGTATTGAAACATATTAAACATAAATAGGGTGAACAACAGAAACTGGTATAATCCTTTGAAATTAATGTTATATGTCCTGTTCCATACCACAGCTGATGAACAAGATGCAAATTTTTCCAGAATCAATCTCCACTGACAACTTATTCATCTCAGGAAGAATAAATTTTACTCTAGATTGATTCACCTCATTCATTCCCGTATAGCTGGTCAATACACACACCTTACTGAATTGATAAACTGCAGAATTCTGTGTTTAAATACTATATCAGACACATGTAATGCAGCAACTTTGAAAAACAAAGTAGATTTTAGTGGTTTTATCAGCAATTCAATTTAACCTCTGCATTGCTACTCATTGGCCTTGCCAGCAGTATGTGCATGGGAAACGGAATTTGAGTTTTCGTTCTGTCGTCTACCGTTCCTGAAAGATATACTGTCATTTGAATTCTACAAAACGAGAAAATGGAACAAGTTAGTGGAATGTATGTCCAAAGTTAGTAAAATGTATGTCCACAGTATATATGCATGTTCATGCCAGCATCCTGAAAAATATGCATTCAACCACAAGTCAAAAGTCAAACCAAATTCACATGATTAAAACTTACAGCATTTAATATTGAATAGTATTCTTATGGCATAAATCCACAAGTACTGATCGCTTTATTCCATCAGTTATTTGCAGATGGAGATATATGGTTCATTAATTAGTAATTGGCATTTGTTAGTTAGCTTTAGACATCTGCTACTATCTCAGTAATAAAATAAGTAGTCGACCCTCATTCCGCAAAGCTAGGCAGCTCTCTTTTTCCACAGGTTCAAAATGATTGGAATATTTGAGTAAGCAGACAAACTATAATGCTACTATATCTTCCACGAAACTTGAAATAAGGTGAACTGTAGTTTATTCATAGTAATAAAAATCTCTTACCTAGATTAAGGCATTTGTTTGTTTTGTTCCTCACAACTACTAAGCAGACATTAAGTGTTTTCAAATATGTAACTATTTTGATGTAGTTGTAATTTTGTGATGGACTGCACCAACACTTATTACCTTTCATGATCTTCCTTTTTTAGTCAAAAATAAAATAGTTGATAGAAGTTGGGACAGAAAAACGGCAGAGACATAATACTTTTGCCACCTCACATCTACAATACGGAGACACGCTAAAATAAACTTAAATAATGGCAAAAGAAATTTCCACAAATTTTATTTTATGCAAGGACACTATTATATTCAAGTCAAAACACTTACTTTTTATTGGTCTTCACCTGTTGCTTGTAACGTAAGCACCGTTGAAGAATAAATGGCTGCTTAGGAGATAAATATATTAGAGTTATACTATGAGAAGAGGCTAAAAATGATATAAAATAAAACATGTTTTGACTACATCTCTAGTTACACAAAATTGTAATATCAATAAATCCAATGGACTGTCAGGCTATCTCCATACCCACGGCTTAAGAGAAAATCATGAAATTCTACCATATATGTTGAAAACTATGAAAAAAACAGTTTACATAAAGGCTTAATATTCATAGGATGTCCAATATGATGACAGTTTCTCAATATCTGTTTAAAAGCATTCGTAATCACAAAATCGTTGTTCTCTTTGTAAAACCGAAGAAGTAATGAGTATCTTAAAAAATATTGCAAATGCGAACTAAGATATAAATGCACCACTGATGGCTAATAGCGTATATGACATGCCGCTAAATTCTTTCCAAACATCTACATATCATTTTTATATGTGATATGCAAGGGAAAGACAAAAGGTTTTTTCAAAACAGAAACCGATACTCATTATGTATTATTATGTGACTTCAAACATTGTCATAAATGCTTCTGGAAGCATTTATGCTTTCAGTGCACCATAGAAAACGGTAGAAGATGCATTAAAAGCTTTTACATGGTCACAAAAGTGTCCTTGCTCATAAAACGCAAATGCATTATCATCAAATATTACATATTTACCAACACACAGAATATTGATCTCAATTTAAAAAATACTAATAAGAGAAAAGAATGTAAGTAAACATAAGTGTAATGAATTGTCACCCTATCAACTGCACGTCGCTGTAAGATATTGTACAGCTCTACAGGCTTGCAATAAATTGAAAAGCTCTGTTCAGCTGCAATTCGATCTTCCTCGGACAAATGCACATGAGAACCGTCATGATACATTTGATCTACACCTCTAGGGTGACTGCAATTGTTCATAATGTAAAATGAGATTAAGCCTTTCTTCTTCATTATGCTCTAGGCCAAGATACTTATTATATCATTACTGAGATAAAAATATTGATATTACACAAAGATTAAGAATAGGTGCATATTTTTACCATCTTTCTTGTACTCCAGGTACTGTAGTATTAATATAATATAAGTTGAAGCCAGAAATAAATGTTTCAAGTGAGAACGAAGATAACTTTACATAAAACTTGGCAAAAAAAAAGGATATAATTTTACACATAGATTTTATATTAAAAAAATAATAATAATCACTAAAAAGTCAAAGAATAAGCTGTGAGATTTGTAGAAAATCAGTGGAGCTTAAATGAAAACATTAAAATCCTCCACTACATGTGACAGTTCAACTCAAAAGAAGGTAAAGGATCCTTTGAACAAGTAACACTTCATGTTCCTCCTGCACTGCTGTAGCTAAAAATAACAATGCATAATTGTTATAGTTATTGTTGATTATTATTGCTTAATGATAACTTATTAGCTCAGTTTGGCTTGCTTGGGGGATTAATTAATGAAATGAGTGATGTGCCAGAAATTAAGCTCAGGTTGGGATCTCAATGCAGGTGGGCATGAGTCCTGGACCTGACAAAAATCACACAAAAAACTGTAACTTACTAAAAAAACATGTAGTTGCTGAAATGAGAGAGGACATACAGAGGGTCATTGGAGAGAGGTATGCCTGGCATTCTTTTTAAACAAGGTCAGCAGGTAAAACCTATTCAACCCTTTCCCAAAAAAGTCGCCAAGGCTGCAAAATAAAAACAATTGTAATATTTTTTTTCCCAAATTTTCCATTTCTTTTAAGGATGATGGTAAAGCAAATGAAATAAGATGAATTATGCAAAACAAGGAAAAGTAATATTACTTTGTTTTTAGCTTTGTGTAATTTCCAAGGGATAAAAATAATTGTACACAGGCTATTTGAAATATTCTACTTATGGTTGTAAAATGAGGGATTTGTTTACTGTATTTCAAAGTGTTGGTTAATTAGAGTAGTTTCGTACTTCTGCTGACGATCTAGAGAGCAAGTCAAGTAGATGTCACAGTTTAATTCATTACACAAATTAAGATTTTTCTCTTGGTAAGCATTGCAAGCCATACAAATTTAGTAGTCCTTAAGAGATTCAGAAATTCTTATGTTTTTATGTTATACTGTACGTCAGTTTTCTATAATCATGTCATGCATCTAATCATAATCTTGAAATAATTTAAAACAATATATGTGAGCATTTTATACTAGTTAAAAATTTACCCAAATCATTAACCTAAATAAGATCTACTACCTTTTTTACTCTTGCTTAAAAAATAATGTGCGGTTATAGTATCTATGCATATTCATCAATAACCTAAATAACATGAAAGTATGTCGCTTACAAACATCTAATTATATTGTCTGCTATGTTGTGTGTTGTTTTAAATGCATGCTTTCTTGCCAAAACCATCCACAACAATTGTTAGGTTTTGACAACTTTTGCTTATTCTCAAGAAAAAAAAAACGAGAGCTCCATTGATTTTCAAATATTTTTATAAATATGGAAAGATGGATTCGTACATCACACACTCTTATCCCTAGTGCGATCAGTACATGATGAAAATGTTTGGTTTATTTCACAAAATTATAGAGCTACACTGGGCAAAACCCGTACGGGATTTTTGGAACTTAAATTCAAAGTCAAGTTTCAACCCTGACATTTTTACCAACAAATGGCAAGTAATCTTCCTTGTGCCGTGCACCTAATTTCAACAGGAAGTCGGGAACCTAATGAGTCAATCCACCTACATGACCTGCTTTTACTAGCTAAATAGGGAGATACTCTCCTCCATGTTGAGGTATAAACTATTTATGTTGTGCTCTAACTGAAACATGAATCAGATGTTGGAGGTCAATCTAGTTTTGGCCCCCACTATGGCAGCCTTCCAAATTTAACTTGAGCAAATATCAGTATAAAATATGCTTATCTATTTCATAAAGGATACCCCTCTTCTTGGTAATAAGAGGCACTTTCAAAGACCAATGGGGAATCAGGTTCGTGCATATTTATGTTTCTTTTAATTAACCTATACCAAAACCAATTATCTCAGCCATTTAAAATTCTTCTCGTCCCCCTAGTAAATAGCTCACAGTTTTGAACTAGGTTAGCCAACGACCATGACATGAATTTAACAGTAAAATCAATCACCAACTTTTACAAGTGCCAAAAACATAGAGTATAAATGATTACATCTGCACAAATTGCACAAACAGTACACACCGACTAAAAAGATTAATTAGAAAACACAGTCGCTCAAGTTAACAAAAAATATCAAACAGACACGCACATGATATATGTTCTTTTACAAAAACAAACAATTCATCTTGAACATTTCACAGCATTGCCAAAACCCGCAGATGCTCGATAAAATGTAAAATGACAATGCAAGTCCAATTGCAGCATCCTCTTCACTTTTTTCAATAAACACTCGTTACCAGTAATAAACACAATTCCGATAGATAAACAACAAATAATTACCGTATTCCCAAATTCACCAGCTATATGAACCATCGGAAATAATTACAGTATTCCCAAATTCAACAAATAATTACAGTATTCCCAAATTCACCAGCTATATAAAATCACGCAAAAGCAAGCTAAGAAATCACCTCAAATCAATAAAAGAATCCACAAAAACAGTAATTCACATCGCAATTTATAAAATTAAAAGCCGAAAACACAAAAAATCGTCAGTGTGTGTGCGAGAGAGAATAGCGAAAAACCTGAATAATCGTAAAAAGAAGTATATAGATACAAAAGTTGTGTGTATATACAAGTATCGGAGTAGGTACCTGATCGTGAGAAAGAGGTCGATTGTTGTGCTCTCCGACGACGGCTTTTATTTTCCTAGGGTCTTCCTTTTTTTATTTTATAGATTTTTAGCAAATTTATAGATTTCTTCCGTTTCTAAATAATACCAAAGCCTGTTCAAATATTTTAAGCGAAATATCATAATTTAAATTCTCATAAACTTTTTACTAAGTATTTGATTAGGATATTATTAAATTCTTAAAATCTATTGGTATCTTCTTTTATGAATTTCATACTGTTTTTATACTCGTCAAAATCTCTAATACAATTTTAACTATTTTTGAAAAAGTATATCTAAATTTATTAGAATATATATCCAATTAATAATTTTATTAACTATGTAACTTAAAATTCGATTATAAAATCCATAATTTCTTGAGGATTTTAAAAATATCATAAATTCCAATTAAAATACATCCCTTAAAAATTTATATGATATAATTAAAATCAAAATATTAAAATTGTTTATTTTTCTTATTTTCGAACATATCAGTTGTATATTCTTTATAACATACTTAAATATTTTTATTTTCACTCTCTTTATTTTCGTATTGAATACTTTGATTTTGTCATTAATAAATGAATATGTATAGGTAGGGATGAGCGGAAACCGAACCGAAACCGAACCAAAAACCGCAAAAACCGTGTGAAACCGTACCAAATAAAAACCAAACCGAATAAAAACCGCACCGATATTTTGGTTTTGGTTTTGGTTTCCAAAATTTTTAAAACCGAATACAAAACGAACCGAACCGCAATAATATTTTATAATTATATAGTAAAATATAATATATAAAATATATAATTATGTATATTCACAATTAATCTAATAAGTGAAATCTAATACATGTTTGTGAGTTATTTATCATGTATGAACTTATAAAATCTTGCTGAGAGCCTATGGTTATTAAACTACTACTAAGATGTATACTCCCTCCGTCCCAACTGGTTGTATGCAAATGGTTGGAACACGGAGACCAAGAAAAAGTGAAAAAAATGAGTAAAGTTAGATGAAAAGTAGGTAAAGTGGTGAGACTCATTTATTTTTAGTTATAGATTTGAAATAGTGGAGGAAAATAGTGGGTGTAATAGTGTTTTTATTATTATAGAATGGAGATAGTGGAAGAAAGTAGTGGGTGTAATAGTGTTTTATATTATAAAAAGTTATTATTTTGGGAATGTATACAAATGATGGGACATCCCAAAAAGTAAACTGTATACAATTGACCGGGACGGAGGGAGTAACTTTTATTTTCCAGAGTCTGATACTATGGAGAAGGTATACTGCTTCTTACAATTCTATTTCACAAGCAATTAACCATCTGTACAGAATCAATGTTATAAAAGTTGTATTATTAGAACTGGAGTTCAGTGTAGGGGTCTGTAATTCAAATTGATATATGATAAATGTATGAGTTACTGCTATGTCCAGGGGAAAGCATTGTGGAGTATAAAATTAATAGCTTGCAAAGATGTTAAGCTTTTCCATATTTCAATTATATTGTTATTTTTGACGTATTACTTATTAATTTATGAAAGACCTAGCATTCGAGAATTTCTCGGATTCTTCGCGGTTTGAAAACCGAACCGCACCATATAAAACCGAAACCGCTTATTTTATAAACCGAACCGCACCGATGTTATTTGGTGCGTTTTCGATTTTCAATTTTAGAAACCGCACCTCATGGTTCCGGTTGCGATTTTAGGTGCAAACCGCACCATGCACATCTCTATGTATAGGAAAGTAGAAGGGAGAGAGGTTATGACGTTACATACGTGTTCTGATTTAAATAAATTAGTTACCAATATACCATTTGATTGGAAAATGAAATAAGATTGCCTAAAATTTATTTAGACGGTGTGCGGGCACAATGTTGTAGACGAAAGATGGTTCAGGAACTGTTAGCAATGACAGATATAGCTGGGAAATTAAGAGGTCGTATATAATATTTTGGAATGATGATTAATTTATTTATCAATTTTTCAATACCAAAATAATAACACAGGAACAAAATTATAATATCTATATTATGCAATTTTTTTTACCATTAAACAACATAAATAAGTCATGTTCATGTGATTAGAAAGTTCAATACCAAAATGATAGTACAGAAAACAAAATTTTAATATCTATATTATCGTTTGATTGTCTTCACGCATTATGTGGAAGCTGGGTGACATTGCCTAAAATATATTTATATCGTGTGTGGGCATGTAAGGCTGTAGAGGGCAAGGGCAAAGTGATCTTACTTACAAATGAGGAAGCTCGCCAGTGGAGAGATGCATTCTCAAACTGATCAAATGATCCGAAGCAGGGAGTGTACAGAATTCAAAAAAGTTTAAACAAGAACTTGCGATGTAAGTGAAGAGGTCGTATGAGTTCACTAATAGATCTGCAGTGAAATTATTGTTAGGTGTGGCTCATGAATTATACAAAGTTAAAGTGAAGGTGAAGAACAATAGCCATCCACGTCTTCACATTCAAATTGCCTTTCTTTTGGATCCCCAAGACATACAAACTACTTTACCGATGCAGTTAAATTAACCTTTAAATTTTTTGGGAAGAGGTTGAGTTTAGTTTGTTTCAGCTTTTCATTAATTTTAAACAATAACTTGAATGAATGTGAAGAGGTCGTCTTGGTTCACAAACGAAGTTACTAGTGCCTAAAAAATTATACAAAATTAAAGTGCAGGCGAAAAACAGTAGCCATCCACTCCATGTCTTCACGTTCAAATCGTATTTCTTTTGGATCCTCAAGACATCCCCGTTGATATCAATTTAAATATATAAAATTAAGAATAAAAATTTAAGAGGATCAACTAACCATTGTTGCCTCTATCAGGATTCGCTTCCGTTTGAAGTAAAGAGATTTATTCTGAAATTCATCAAATGATCCGAACTAAGAATATAGAGAATTTAGAAAAATGTTTTGAAGACCTTTTTACGGTAAATTATAAAAACTCGTGATATATGAGAATGTCAAACATAACATATATCAAAGATACTCAACCCAAAACCCAAATTATTATACCGATGCAGTCAAATTAACCTCCATATTTCTTTTTAAATATTAGCTTTTCATCAAGTTTAAAAAATAATTTTCGAAGAAGGTGAAGAGGTCCTCTTGGTTCACAAATAGGCCCGCGATGAAGTTATTACTAGATGTGGTTCAAAAATTATACAAAGTTAAATTGCAGGTGAAAAAGAGTAGTCATCCACGTCTTCACATTCAAATCGTATTTTTTTTGTATTCTTAAGACATCCTCGTTGATGATCCCAAAAGTAATTACTTCTCAAACACTGATTTGAAATTTTGAAGAAGATTGGAGAAACAAATGTTATGATTTTCCACATTATTTATTTACTCGAATCGGTTTTTGGAAATTGGATAAGTAAATATTATTGAATTAAATGTATGTTGACAACCCTTCTTGGTTATGTTTCGGGTTTGATTACAATTAATACTAGCCTTTAACCTGTGTGAACCACGACGGGTATATAGTTCGTAATTTATTTTTATAATTTATATTTTAATATCATTTTATTATTATTTTAATACCAATGAATTTTATTTTAATTTAATTATATTAACCAACCGATTATATTTTTTCATGAAAATTTAGTTTTTACAATTTATTATTTATTTATAAATATTTTTTAATATTAATATGTGATAATTTATTATTTAATTAATTTCAAATCAAACTTTTTTATATTTGGTATATCTTTATATGTATGGAAAAAGATATTGTCGTGTAACACGTTAGAGTTACAAAAGGTTGCGTAATGGTTCGTGTTTTTATTGATATAAAACGTATTAGAGTTAAAAAGAGTTATATGAAGATTGGTGTTATATGAAGAGTTATAATTAAAAAGTAACGTATGTCTCAAATTGTTTATATTTATTTTAAAGAAAGATATTCAAAATTGTATATTTATAATTTAATTTTTAATGTCATTATAATTTTTTATATGAAATATTCTATAATATTGTATTGAAATTTGATAAAATATTATTGACAAATTGATTATGTTATTTTTTAGAGATATAACTTTTAAAATATTTATTTGTATAATAGAAAAGGGTAGTACAAATAATATATATTTTTATCATCTATTTATGAATTTTTTTTAATATTAATATATGTTGTTGATAGTAGTCTTTTTGTTAATTAATTATTAAATAAAATTAATATTTTTTATTTTTTTCATTTATAAGAAAACGAATATTATTTATCTTGTATCAGTTAAGAAGATTCACACTTATTTATATAAATTTTTTATTTGACTTTCAATTTGTTTTTATAAGGTATACATCTATTTATAAGTATTTTTTAATATTAATACATGTTATTAATAATAGTTTCGCATTTTTTCAACTAATTAAAAATTATAACTAAAAAGATAATGATAAAATACATGTGTTTTTAGTACTTGAAACTGTACAGCTTGTAGACTTGTAGTTCCAGAAAGAGATTAGGAAACAAAAAAAGTATAACCAAAATTTGGTACTACTAATGGGGCGGTTTGGCTGAGATTAAAATAAGTGCTTCTTCCTAAAATAAAAGTGAAGTAGAAGCTATAAGCAAGTTAAGATTTATAAGTGATTAAAATGTTTGGGAAAACAAGTAAGCTATAAGCAAGTTAAGATTTATAAGTGATTAAAATGTTTGGGAAAGCAAGTAAGGAAAGCAAGTAATTAAAGTGTTTGGGAAAGAAGTAGAAGTTATGAAATAAAAGCTAGTATTCCCAACTTTTTATAGGGTTTACGAAATAAGTGCTTCTAACAGCCGGCTTTTAAGCCGTAGCCAAACGACCCCTATACCATGTTAGCTTATTTTGTATCACTTTTGTTAGTACATTGCTACTATTTGGTTCCACTTAATATATGTACACTTTTATAAATTTCTTTGCTGTTTTCTCAATTTGCTTAATTTGTTTTACTTTTTTAACAGCTAGTAGTAGTTAGCCTGCTTCACAACTAATGAAAATTCCAAACATAAAATCGGCATTGGTTGCTGTGACTCTGTGAGTAGTCAGTGTGCTTAACCAATGCCAACCTCACAACCTTGTTTAACAAATACGTAGACAAAACAAGTGTTTCATCTTGGAACTCAGTCATAGCTGGCTTGGCTCGCAGTGGGGACTCAATTAAAGTTTTGCGAGCTTTCTCTTCTATGTGCTATAAATTATGCTCTGCACTATTTGATCTTCACTCCGACAAGCAAATGCACCAACAGGCTTTTGTATCTGGCTTAGACTCGGACCTTTTCGTATCATTTGCTCTCATATAGGAAAGTGTTTGATGCGATTACTAATTGATGGATGCTTATGCCAAGTGCAGATGAGGTTGGTGTTTCTAGGAAAGTGTTTGATGCGATTACTGACAAGGATGTCATATCTTGGAATTCCATCATTGCTGTCTATTCTCAAGTCATCAGCCGAGGCATTGGAACTGTTTTATGCCCTTGTTATGGACGATAATAATATTCACTATAATTCTGTAACTTTATCTGCCATTGTTGGCTTGTGCACAATCCGGAGCACTGCAAACTAGAAAGTGTTTGCATAATCAAGTACCATCTTTTGGTCTGGTTCTCTTCTACAAGAAACAGCAATAATGATTTTTTGATTAAGTTGTTTGTTTCATGACTTCAGAAACTGTTTATTTGATACCAGCTTATATTATTTTAGCTTTACACTAACATAGTTTTAGTTTATAGATACTAGCTTATATTATCTGTGCTTTGCATTGACATAGTAAAACCTGAGCTTGGTATAATTTTACTACGAAATAGATTTTGAACTATATATATGCATGCTTCTTTTAATGTAGTCCATAAGGATGAGACTTCAGGCAGGACAGTGCCTGAGATTGTAGGTGCCCTGTGCAAGATTAAAAATATGTGCCCAACAACAAAAAAATAATAATAAGTATATTAAATAATAAAAATTAGTCATTTTTTTATTATTTTGTCATAATTATAAAAAATTAAAAAAACTGGAAAAACAAGCACAAAAATAGTAAGATATAATAATTATAAAAAATATAATCATACAAAAACTAATTTAAATGTAAAATTTATTAAGTTTTGATGTAAAACTTTAACTAACTGATTAATTAATTCTAATTTAACTTTTTCATTGTATATATAAACATTAAATAGAAACCTAATTAAAATAAATTAGATATCCAAAAATTGAATTAATAAAATAATATAATGTACAAGTTGTCTAAACGAAAACTAGTGTTGACCGTTGTATTTAATTATTAAAATTAGTAGTCTAAACTATTAATCAAATAGATTAATATTCTTATTACATATTTTTCTTATTAATTTTATTTTACAAAATTATAAATTACTTTATCATTAAGAATAATATAACATATTTTAATTTTGCCAAGATAATATTTTTTTCAAACAATACATACATATACATATATATTATATATAATGTGCCCCTCAAAATTATGGGCCATGTTCGTCGTCGAACACCTCGCACACCCTCAAGCACGGCCCTGACTTCAGGAAACTGTATATGTAGGTACTTCAGTCGTTGATATGTATTGTAAATGTAGTAGAATAGAGGCAGCGAAGAGTTTGATCAAATAAAAGAGAAGAACGTGAAGTCCGGGAGTGCCATGGTTGGTGGTTATGGAGCACGTGGTCGTGCAAATTAAAGAAGCTTTGGATGTATTTTACTTAGAGATAGCAATATGGTTGCAAAACCATTAAACCAATCCAAATCAAATTTGTGAATATGGATCCTGAAATCATATTTAGGAAAATGAAATCATATTTAGGAAAATTCATTTTAATACATAAAACCATATAATCCGAACCAAACCATAACCACATTTTAATACATGAGTTGGAAATGGTTTTAGTTCATTTATCCAAACTAAATCTATTTTATGAGAACCACAACCAAACCAATCACATATTTTTCACCTCTAATTGCATGAATAGTGCTGGGGTAAAACTGAACTACATAACCTTTGTGCCAGTTCTAGCAGCTTGTAGTCATGCTGGCATGTTGGATGAAGAAAAGTATTGGTTTAGTGCCATGGAGAGTAAATTTGGTATTGAACCAAGGGCGGAGCATTACGGTTGCATGATTGATCTTCTTGATTGTTAATGATACTACAGAATATTCTAGTAATGCCAAGTCAGCAAAGTCACAGCTGGCAACAGCTCTCATAGCTAGTGGGAGTTAGTTAGCACTACTAGAAAAATGACATTAGACATCGCACTTTAGACATCGGTTAGAAATACCCCTGATGTTAAAAGTATATCTTACATCAAATAAATCAAAAACGATGTCTATTAACAATCTAAACATCAGTTATTGTTAAAAATGATGTCTTATTCCCAGTTTCAAAAAATGAAAAACAACCCGCTCATTATTCCCCCTTATTACAGATATATTCCCCCTTAACCAAATTTTATTTCCCACCTTCACCAAAATCTTATTTCCCCTCTTTCTTTCTTTTCTTCACGACTATGTCTCTCGAGTCTCGACTGACGACTTTCTCGACCCTCTCTCTCTTTTTCGACTCTCTCGACTCTCTCTTCTCCCACCTCTACTCTCCCTATCTCGTCTATCTGGTCTCTCTCACACCATCGATCTTGCTCCGACATTCATATAGTAGTTAGGGTTCAATTGGGTAAACCCTAATTTGTTCTATTGGAGACACAACTCGAAGAAATTAGCAACTTGAAGCAATTAGTAGATAGAAACTTAGCTCTGAGAAACGCAACCTGCAAATTATAAGTTCGATTGGGTTTAAGGGTTTGATTAGTTCAATTGGGTTTTAGGGTTCTTTTCCGAGTCTCCATCTTCTTTTTCAAGGTATCTTACTTTCTTATAAAAAAGTTCAATTAGTTTTGTGGTTCTTGTTCTTTACTTTTATTCAATCGTAGTTCTACATCTACTAATTAGATGTGTCTACTTGAGTCCTGTCTTGTATACATATGATGGATTAATGGATAATGTAATTTTGTGTTTAATCTGCATTGGTTGTGTTGATATCAATGTAGTTATGATATTGTATGGTTTGGATTATGTAGTTGGTTTCAATATTTGATGAATGAGATAATGTATTTGACTGCTTGAATGCATGTTTATATTTTGGTTTTCAGTTTTGATATATTGCTCTTCAGTTTTGGTATATTGGTTTTGGTAATATCAGTGTTTTGGTTTTGGTATTTTGGCGGATTACAAAGCAGGTGATTCATGGCTAAAATTTAAATTAGAAAACAAAAGAACTGATGTCTAACAGGACAACAGACATCGGTCATCTTAAAAGAAACTGAGGTCTAACTCGGTAAAACAAATTAGGCACTAAAAAGAAATGATGTGATAGAGTCATATAGACATCATAAATTATAAAGAACTGATGTCATAACATGGAAAGCACATCATGTTCACTAATGCATCGATGTTAAAGCTATAAAAGAACATCAGTACCTCCAACAAACTGATGTTAAATGGACAAGTGGACATCGGGGTTTTTAAAATAACTGATGTCCATGCCTTATTTTCTTTCACATGTCATACATTTAAGATGATATAAATAGCATATCAAAGCTATATTCAAATGATAATCATGGTAATTTATGGTGATTTTGATGCAAAGACATCGGGTTTTTATAAGGAATCGATGTCTAAGATGCTCGTAGACATCGGCTAAAAACCGATGTCTAATACCCCTACCTTTCACATCACATGCGAAGACATCAGTCCGGTTTTTAATAGACATCGGTTTTTAGCCGATGTCTAAGCCCTTTTTTCTAGTAGTGTAGAAACGAGTAACAACCTGTATATAAAGACAGTAGGAGTAGTGGTTATATTAGCCAGTTAGCTTATTTGTTAAGTAATGTTCCTTTATATTTCTTTCCTGTAAATACACTTTGAGAGCTTTAATGGAGTTTACATAGATTTAGTATACACATTCTATACATTCTAACATGGTATCAGAGCCTGGAATTCCGATCTCTTCATAGCTGCGTTCATAGTTTCGTTCTCTTTCAGCATCGTTGTGTTCTCTGTGAAGTTCTCAAGCTTTTCGTCCGTACGATAATGGCGATTGTGCTCGGATCTTCATTTCAGTAATATCTACTACTCTCTCTTCTATTCTAGTCACAATTCCGCTTGTGTATACTCTATCTACGATTCTCGCACGTATTATCTTGAGTTTTTCGCTGTTGCATCGTGATTGTTTGACCTAATTGCTCATTCTCGCACATTTTATCATGACTTCAACAATAGCTTCATATTCATCTGTTGCTATGGGATCTTCATCCTCTACTACTGTTTTAGATGTTAATCATCCGTATTATTTGCATCCTTCGGATAATCCGGGATTAGTTGTCTCTGCTGTTACTCTTGATGAAAATAACTACGGTCAATGGCAGAGATCTATGGAAATAGCTTTATCTTCTAAGCTTAAGCTAAGTTTTGTAGACGGCAGTTACGTTCAACCTCCTGCTAATTCACCTCTGTATGTGCATTGGATGAGATGCAACAACATGATTACATCCTGGTTGCTTAACTCTGTGAATGACACTATTAGAAACAGCATTGTGTATATGCGTATTGCGAAAGCTATTTGGGATGAGTTGCAAGTCCGGTATGCTCAGTCTAATGTACCTAAGCTGTTTGGTTTGAGGAAAGATATCTCTCATTTGTCTCAAGGCTCATTGTCTGTTACAGCTTATTTTACAAAGTTTAAAACTCTGCTGGATGAACTTGATTGTATCAGTGCTGCTCCTAGATGCACTTGTTCTGGTTGTACTTGTGGTATTAACAACAAACTGGAGGCTTCTGATAAAAATGTGCAAATGACACAATTTCTGATGGGACTAAATGATCAATTCACTGGAATTCGTGGTCAGATTTTACTCATGGTTCCTCTGCCCTCTCTCAGTCAGTGCTATTCTATGCTGTTGCAGGAGGACAATCAGAGGAGTTTTAGTACCTCTGCACATCTGAACTCTGACTCTGTTGCTATGTCAGTCAAGACTAAATCAGCCTACAACAGAACTGTAAAGAAAACTACAGATGCTCAAGTTTTTTGTGAGTATTGTCATATGCAAGGACATGTGAAAGACAAATGTTTCTGTCTTCATGGCTATCCTCCTTGGCACAAGCTTCATGGCAAACCAAAACCCAAACCTAAACACTTGGCAGCCAAATCTGTTGCAGCTCAAGTGCACACCTCCAATGACATACCAGTGGACTCTACCACAGAGTGTTCTGCTCCTGCAGCTAGCAATGATCAATTCTCTGATGGTCAGTACAAGCAACTCATGCAGATGTTCCAGTCCTTTACAGCATCACAGAACAAGGATACTGGTCCTGCTGTCAACAGTGTGCAGTTTGCAGGTACCCTACATTTTGCTAGCCCTGTGTCTACTTTGCCTCACTCTCCAGCTGAGTGGATTATAGACACAGGTGCTACAGACCATGTTACACCCCATTTGCATTTACTTGAAAATGCTACACCATGTGCATCCACTCTGTATTTACCTGATGGACACACTGCTAATGTTACTCATGTGGGCACTGTCACTATTAATTCACATTTAGTTCTCTATAATGTGTTGTGTGTGCCACATTTTCAGTACAATTTATTGTCTATCTCTCAATTGCTATCTCACTCTTTATCTTCTACTGTGAGTTTTCACAAGGGTGTTTGTTCTCTTCAGGCCCCTACCTTGATGAGGGACCTAGAGATTGGTAAAGCAGTCAATGGCTTATACATTCTCCATTCTGCATCAGTTTCTTCCACACCCAAGTGTCTTACTGCTACTTCTCAAGCAGATTTGTTTGAACTCTGGCATGCTAGAACTGGTCATGTACCTTCTTCTGTTTTGACTTTATTTCCAGTTTCATGTAAAGCTCCTAAAGGTCACTCTTGTGATACTTGTCATTTGTCAAAACAGTCTAGACATGCTTTTAATACTAGTGAATCTTGCAGTGACAATATTTTTGATCTAGTGCATATGGATCTATGGGGTCCATATAGAGTAAAGACAAATGGCAATTGCACTTATTTTCTCACTCTTGTAGATGATAAGTCTAGAGCCTCTTGGCTATTTCTCCTTTCTGATAAAGTGAGTGTTGTGTCAGTTCTCACTGAATTTGTTGCATATGTTCAAACGCAATTTAAACTCACTATTAAAATATTCAGATCCGATAATGGAACTGAATTTGTTAACCACAAATTTCAGCAGTTGTGTGCCACTCATGGTATTATACACCAAACTACTTGTGCCTACACACCACAGCAGAATGGTGTTGTAGAACGGAGGCACAGACAGCTATTAAATGTAGCCAGAGCATTAAAATTTCATGCTGGTATTCCTATCTCCTTATGGGGAGATTGTGTCTTGGCTGCTTGTTATCTCATTAACAGGACTCCAACACCATTACTTCAGGGAAAATCACCTTATGAGGTGTTATTTGATAGCAAGCCTAATTATTCCCTACTGAAAGTGTTTGGATGTCTCTGCTTTGCTACTGTGGTTCCACAGTCCTCAGACAAGTTTTCTGCTCGAAGTATTAAAGCAGTATTTCTTGGATATCCCTTTAATAAAAAGGGTTATAAAGTGTTAGATCTTAACACTAAACAGGTGTTTGTGTCTAGGGATGTCAAGTTCTTTGAGACTCTATTTCCTTTTCAGCAAATAGTCTCTCATCAACCACCAACTACATCACCTATGTTTACTGATACATCTACTCAGGCTATTTTAGCAGATCCTATTACACAGTTTCCTGTACCTGAGCATGTGCCTAATAATGGTCATATGGACTCTTCTGATGCTTCACCTGGTACATACAGTGATCCACAGTCTACAGCTTCACCATCTGTGTCTCAGACTACAGATCTTGTCACATCACCTACTAGACCTGAGGCTTCTATTAGACATGAGGCACCTGTTCCTGTACAGAGACCTCACAGACAAAGACAACTGCCTGAAAATTTAAAGATTACACAAATCTGCCTCCTCACTTACTTGCCTCAGCACAGACCTTTAATCCAGTATATGCTCAGTTTCTTGCTAATGTGTACAAAATTCCAGAACCATCAACTTATCAGCAAGCAGTTACTTCTGCAGATTGGTGCACAGCTATGGATGTTGAACTAGCTGCTATGGAGGCAAATCATATTTGGGATGTTGTTCCCTTACCTGCTGATAAGAAAGCAGTAGCATGTAGGTGGATTTACAAGGTCAAGTACAAAGCAGATGGTCAAGTTGATCGTTATAAAGCCAGATTGGTGGCTAAAGGCTTCACTCAAACTGAAGGCTTGGATTTTTTTGATACTTTTGCACCAGTTGCAAAAATGACCACATTTCGAGTTATTCTGGCATTGGCTGCAATGAACAATTGGTCTTTAACTCAGCTTGATGTCACAAACGCTTTTCTACATGGCTATTTACACGAAGAGGTTTTTATGGAGATTCCTCTAGGTTACCATATTCCTGATGATGTCAAGCGGAAGTATCCTGCTCAGACTTTAGTTTGCAAGCTCATTAAATCCATTTATGGCTTACGTCAGGCTCCAAGAGAGTGGTTCTCTATCTTGTCTGAAGCACTTCTTGAATTTGGATTTCAGCAAGCTTTCAGTGACTCAAGTCTGTTTGTGTTTAAAACTGGTTCCCAGATGGTTGTTTTACTTGTTTACGTGGATGATATGGTGCTCACTGGAAATGCTCCAGATCGCATGGCTAAGGTCAAAGTCTTTCTTGCCAGCAAATTCAAAATTAAAGATCTGGGTCCATTAAAGTATTTCTTGGGTATAGAAATTGCAAGGTCCAGTGCTGGGATTTATCTCAATCAACGCAAATACTCACTTGACATTGTGAAAGATGTTGGCTATCAGGAAGCCAAAACTGTTCAAGTGCCTATTGATCAGAATCATAATCTTACAGCCGAGTCAGACTCTCCTTTGCTCAATAATATTTCAGCATACAGGCGTTTAATTGGTCGATTGATTTACTTGACTATAACACGCCCAGACCTCTCTTATGCTGTACACATTTTAGCTCAATTTATGCATAAGCCACAAGAGATACATTGGCAAGCTGCTCTGAAGTTGGTAAAATACATTAAACATACATGTGGTCAAGGTATACTACTCTCAAGCTCATCAGCATATGACCTCCGTGTTTACACAGATGCAGACTGGGGTAGTTGCAAGAAAACCCGTCAATCTATCACTGGATTTTGTGTTACTCTTGGCAAGTCTCTTGTTTCCTGGAAATGCAAACGCCAAAACACTGTCTCTCGATCTTCAGCTGAAGCTGAATATCGTGCCATGGCGGATGCCTGCTGTGAAATAACTTGGCTACTTTCTCTGTGCAAAGAGTTACATACTCCCTCTCTGGCTCCTGTATCGCTCTACTGTGATAACCAATCTGCGTTACACATTGCTGCCAACTCGATATTTCATGAGCGTACAAAGCATATTGAAATTGATTGCCACCTTATTCGCCAGAAAATCAAACAAGGCATTGTTGTTACTCATCATTTACCTACAACTGAGCAACCAGCTGATTTATTCACTAAGGCATTACCTGGTTATCAGCTCAAGTATCTACTGTCCAAGTTAGGAGTATTCAACCTGTTTCCTACTCCTCCCTTGAGGGGGGATGTTAATGATACTACAGAATATTCTAGTAATGCCAAGTCAGCAAAGTCACAGCTGGCAACAGCTCTCATAGCTAGTGGGAGTTAGTTAGAAACGAGTAACAACCTGTATATAAAGACAGTAGGAGTAGTGGTTATATTAGCCAGTTAGCTTATTTGTTAAGTAATGTTCCTTTATATTTCTTTCCTGTAAATACACTTTGAGAGCTTTAATGGAGTTTACATAGATTTAGTATACACATTCTATACATTCTAAAATTTATCGTGCTAGTCGACTTGGCGAGGCTTATTATCTGATAAATAAAATGAAGGTAAAGCCTGATTTTATGTATTGCTTGAACTAGATCCTATAAATTGTGGATATTATGTATTGCTTTCAAACATATATGTCGATACTGGAAGGTGGGATGATGTGGAAAGGATGAGAATATTTACGATGTGGCATTCGGTCTTTTAAGTGCAGTCCCCGACTCCCTGGAGCAACAATCCAGGTAATCAAGAATCTTCGGTTTGTGGTGATAGCCACACAATGATAAAACTTGTTTCTAAGATTAAGAAACGAAAATTGAACACCCCCTTCCCCCAACTCTGTCTTAAAATTTTAGTGAGTCAGATTATCCAGCAATTCGGCCTGAGTCTAGGTCCGTCACTGGGCATACATGAATACCAGGATGATATCAGAAAACAGCCAATAAATTATTTTATGATAACTTTTGAAAAGACTTTCTACCCCTTAGCTCTGTGCTAATCCCTTCCACGTTCCAACCAAAGTCTGAACCAACGATGCCTACTCACCTGTTGTCAACCAAAATCCTGCTATTTATCGATGTTTTTGGCATAGAGCGCATCAAGAGTTTCTCATTCCGCTGCTAAGATTTTTTATCAAATGAGAAACAAACCACCAGAGGCTGAGCATCTTCGAGAGCTACTCCATCTCAACACACTCACAAAAACGAACATGAGTGCATTTGCTTATGGCAACTGCTTGGCTTCATCTTTTGCTTCGAGTAATAATGTTTATTTATGTCAAAATGGTTTAATTGATGTAACATCTTAGTACTTTGTTCTACTGGGAGATGGGAATTAGTTCCAGCAAACTGAAGATTCAAATCATGAGGAAAGTGAAGCAGGTACATTATTTATGATATTTATACTAAAAAACCGTTTGTTTGAGTTTAAAATAAGTGGTCAAACATGTCTTTAACAAAAAGTAAAATATTACAAATTATACAAATTTATTAAATATAACTATTTTTAGATAAGTTTTATTATTAATGTATCGCATGTCTGGCGTTAATATATTGTGGGTTTTTGGAAATGGAGCTTTCGGGCTCTCAGAAGCCCACTTCTTTCTTTTTGTGGTGCATTTGACAATCAGTCTGAAAGCACTTAATCACACCAAAAGAAGCTCAGCTTTTTTGGATACGCAGCTTATGCTTCTTTTCAGACGAACTCAGTAGTCTAAAAGTAATCCAGGTAAACAAGAAGCTAGTAATTGGCTGCATTGCATTTTCTTTCATGCTAGATTGTTGCTATTATTCTTGCTAAACTATTTCATATATTAATAATAAAAGATACCTTTGTACTTATATTAAATAAATATAAGTATCAAATAAATGATGTATCTTTTTACTTGTATTATCAGCAGTTATTAATTTTTCTTTTGATGCGGAGTTTAAAATATTGAATTTGTAAAATATTTCATGTATTAATAATAAAAGGTCTTATATTATCATAATTTATTTTTTAAAAGAAAATAAATTATTATATTACGAAATTACTAAACTATGTCAACTTATAAGTTAAGTTACCCAAACACTTAAAAAATTTATAAGTCACGGTATCCAAACACTTCTGATAGCTTATAAGTCCAGACCAACTTATCACTTCTAATCCACTTCTTTATTTTAAGCAATAAGTCACTTCTTTTAAGTCCAGCCAAACGGCCCCATTATTTATAGTTTAGACAAATTCTAAGTGATTAGTAATTAATTATATTATACATTTTTACTATAATTAAGTTTAATAAAATTTTAATTCCGATGTTATGATATGTAATTACAAATTTTAATATATTTGCATGAGTGATATATATATATATATATATATATATATATATATATATATATATATATATATATATATATATATATATATATATGACTAGTGCAAAAAACTAATTAGATTGTGATTCATGATTATATAAACTAACAATATTCCCGTTCTATTTATGTGAATTCAAAATAATATAGACCGAGAAAATAAATTTGATGGTTAGTATCTTACACGATTTACCGAAAAATATATAATATACATAAGTAAGATAAATAAATTACGATATAAAGAATTGAAAACTTGAAAAATGTTATATAATGAAAATACATAACATCGATGGTTTCATATTATCATGTTGACCCGGCGAGGATCGGAATTATATTTATTTGATGACTTTTTAATTTTAATCGTTATGTATTTGATAGTGCTGTAAATGAATCCAACTCGTCGTTAAGGTGACTCGTTAAATATTCGAATTCGGGTTCGACTCGACTCGATTCGTTAAAAACTCGACTCGATAAAAAATATGCATTAATAAAAAAGAAATTTTAATTTTAGATTTTGATTTTAGACTTTAGTTCTATCTTTTTTATTTTCAATTTTGTAATCGCACGATTTTTTTAATTTTTAAATTGTGTACTAAATAGACAAAGCCAATTTTTGAAATTTCAAGAAAATAGAAATTTTATTGATCGGCTTGGTATCGACTCGGATCGGTTCATCAAAAACTCGAACTCGGCTTGTTTTTAATGAACTCGAGTTCGAACCAAAAAAAGTATCGATAAGCTTATCGAGTTTGGTTTGACTCGGTAAATAAAAATTCGATCCGAACTCGGTAAAACTCGGCTTGACTCGGTTCGTTTACATCCCTACTATTTAGCGAGAATAACATTTTAAATATATCTTTTGTTAAGAATATTTTAAATATATTTATATCAATTAATTATTTAATTTTAAAAAAATTTATCATCATTCTAACTAATTACATTTTTTTCAATAAATTTGAACTGAAGAAATATATGTAAATTGATTTTTAATAATTTACACAACCTTATCTACAGTCGTGTCTCAGTGATTGTGTGACCAGTAACCGTCCTTAATTTTGCGTGATGGATAGAAAAGAAAGTTGTTAGAACTATGAAAGCAATTATAGTTAAGTTTGGGATAACTCACATATATGAAAATGAATTTAAAGATGGATGTTTGAGGATCATTTGAGGTAACCACGACACTGAGAAAAGTAAACATTTGCAAATTTGTTCAAGATAATATTAACTGATTAGAGATTATACCTCTTTTTTGTTAGAGAAATTTGTGATTATATGTATGTATTCTTCTTATGGATACTAGCTTATAGCCCGTGCAAGGCACGGGAGCTTTTTAATTATTTATAAATAGCTTAAATATATTTTAAATGGTGTGAAGAAATTTAATTTATAAATAATAAAATAAAATTCGAAATTATAATTTGTTTGTAAGTTAGAACTGTGGTAAATACATCATCACAGCCATTAATGGCTTCAAATAAACTATTGTAATGAAACCATTCCTTTTCTCGTATGTACCCTGCCAAAGTATTAAATTTTTTCTATCAAATTTTAATATATTTTGAGTGGAATACGTTATTGCCAACTCTTATTAGATTATATTTATAAATATATTTTATATTAGAATTATTACAGTGTGATTTAAATAGCCCGCAAGGGTTGGTTTAGCCGGTTAAAGAGAGGACATGTATCCTCTTTGTCACAGGTTCGACTCCCAAAGGGTAGATTAACGCTATTGCGTGATCCGAAATCCGAAGGGTAGCGGTTGCGGGTTCCTAGGTTAAAAAAAATAAAAAAAATAAATAATGTGATTTAAATATTTTTCAAAAAATTTATATGGTTCTAAATTAAAATTGATAAACATAATTTGTTTTTGAATTAAGAAAAGGAATCATAAACATGCAATAAGAAGGTAGAATCTATTTTGGATTAAGAAAAAGTTTTTGTATTTGCTAATCACATAAATCCGGCTTATTAATTTTAAAATATATTATAAAAAAAATTGTGACGGTGAGATTTATATGATTCTACGAATAAAACTGGGAGGAAATATTTATTTGGGATTAAAAAAATCATATACACGTGAAAGATAGAATTTGTTTTGGATTCAGAAAAAGAATTATGAATATGCAAGGTGATATCAGTTGCCTTGTAGAACAGAAGTTAATTTTCCAATCTAACGGTGCTTATTTGTTCAATATAAGATCCAACGGATGATAAGCTTTTGGCAAGGCACGGGGGCTTTTTAATTATTTATAAATTTTTTAAATATATTTTAAATGGTGTGAAAAAATTTAATTTATAATAATAAATTAAAATTATATGTATCATGTCAAAGTATTAAATTCTTTCTATCAAATTTTAAATTATTTTAAGTAGAATATGTGACGTCAACTCCTATTAGATTATATTTATAAATGTATTTTATATTAGAATTATTATAATGTGATTTAAATATTTTTCTAAAAATTTTTATGGTTCGAGATTAAAATTGATAAACACAATTTGTTTTTAATTAAGAAGATGAATCATAAACATGCAATAAGATGGTAGAATTTGTTTTGAATTAAGAAGATGAATCATAAACATGCAATAAGATGGTAGAATTTGTTTTGGATTAAGAAAAAAAATTTGTATTCGTTCCTCACATAAATCGGGCTTATTAATTTTATAATATATTAGATAAAAATAATTTTGTGACGGTGCGATTTATATGATTCTACAAATAAAATTGGTAGAAAATATTTATTTTGGATTAAAAAAATTATAAACACGTGAAATACAGAAGAATATGAATTATAAACATGCGAGTAGATATCTGTTGTCTTATGGAACAGAAGTTAAATTTGTTCTAATCTAACGGTACTTATTTGTTCAATATACGATCCGATGGATAAAAATAATTTTTTGACGGTGTGATTTATACGATTCTATAATTAAAATTTGTAGGAATTATTTATTTTGGATTAAAAAAATCAAAAACACATGAAACATAGAATTTGTTTTGTTTGATTCAGAAAAGGAATTATGAACATTCAAGTAGATGTTAGTTTTCTTATAGAACAGAATTTAATTTTGTTCCAATCTAACGGTGCTTATTTGTTCAATATACAATCCAACGAATAATAAGTTTTTGGACCATAAGACCATGCGACCAAATTATCTCCGTTACCCTTATTATATATGAGTATATAATTTGACGTTTAGACTTTCCGCACACATCTTTAGGTATAAATATGTCGCCCATGTTCGTATTAATTATAAAAGATTAATTTTTTAGTTAGAAAATTTATAAAAAGATAATATATTTTAGTTAAAAAAGTAATTACCATATTTCTCAATGTTTTTTTAGAAGATTGAGTTTTTTAGTCAAAAATATAAAAAAAGTAATATATTTTAATTAAAAGGATTAATCGGTTATATAGATAGGCACGTACTTTGACCCAAATTAAAAAGAATAATTGGTTATATTGATAGGCCCAAAATAATTGGTTATATAGATAGACCCGTATTTTGGCCCAAGTACTGACCTACCAAACTTTTAATGTTTCAGTTTTAAAAGGATTATTAATTGATTATATAGATAGACCCGTATTTTGGCCCAAATTAAAAAAAAAAAATTGATTATATAGATAGGTTCAGAATAATTGGTTATATATATAGGCCCGTATTTTGGCCCAAGTATCGACCGACCAAACTTTTAATGTTTCGGCTTTAATAGTATAGCTTATAGCCCGTGCAAGGCACGGGAGCTTTTTAATTATTTATAAACTTTTTAAATATATTTTAAATGGTGTGAAAAAATTTAATTTATAAATAATAAATTAAAATTGTATGTATCATGCCAACGTATTAAATTCTTTCTATCAAATTTTAAATTATTTTAAGTAGAATATGTGACGCCAACTCCATTTAGATTATATTTATAAATGTATTTTATATTAAAATTATTATAATGTGATTTAAATATTTTTCTAAAAATTTTTGTGGTTCGAGATTAAAATTGATAAACACGATTTGTTTTGAATTAAGAAGATGAATCAAAAACATGAAATAAGATGGTAGAATTTGCTTTGGATTAAGAAAAAGTTTTTGTATTCGTTCCTCACATAAATCGGGCTTATTAATTTTGAAATATATTAGATAAAAATAATTTTGTGACGGTGCGATTTATATGATTCTACAAATAAAATTGATAGAAAATATTTATTTTGGATTAAAAAAATCATGAACACGTGAAATACAAAATTTGTTTTGGATTCAGAAAAGAAATTATAAACATGCAAGTAGATATCAGTTGTCTTATGAAACAGAATTTAATTTTGTTCTAATCTAACGGTGCTTATTTGTTCAATATAGGATCCGATGGATAAAAATAATTTTTTGACGGTGTGATTTATACGATTCTATAATTAAAATTTGTAGGAAATATTTATTTTGGATTAAAAAAATCAAAAACACATGAAAGACAGAATTTGTTTTGTATTCGGAAAAGGAATTATAAACATGCTAAGTAGATATCAGTGTCCTTATAGAACATAATTTAATTTTGTTCTAATCTAACGGTGCTTATTTGTTCAGCATACGATCCGACGGATGATAAGCTTTTGGACCAGAGGACCATGCGACCAAATTATCTCCCTTACGCTTATTATATATAAGTATATAATTTATATTGGTATCATTTATTTTATAATTATAAGTACAATTATTAATTTATATTTCAATTTCTATAAATTAAACAAGAAAGGTTTAACCCTGGTTAAGTTTATTTTTTTTAAAATAAACCTAATGTAACCTTTTTCTAAAATAAATATCATCAAATAAAGTTTCCCCACTAAATTATTTAATATTTACTATATTTTCGAAAAAATATGTATTTTTAAATTTTAAACGTTTTACCTAAATTTTTTATCGTCAAAATATTCAAACTTATAAATTTATATTTGCAAACACTTTACCAATTTATAATAAATTATTCAAACACTTAATTAACTTATAATTCATCATTTATTATTTAATGATGACTATTTTCAAATTAAGATAAACAGTCCTAAAATGAGGATATTAGGATATTATATGTCAGGTTATCATATAACAATCATTATCTGACTATATATAAATTAAGATAATTATTTTATAAATAATGGATAATATTTTTCGGGTGAGAGCAGGTAGAACCGAAGTGTACGTAGAAGATCAACGTTATGCTAGGTTTATAGAAACAAAAGTAAAAAAAGGAAATTACCAAATAATTCAGCACTTATTTATATTTAGGAATAACATATGCTATCTTATTTGCTCAAAAAAAACATATGCTATCTTATCTGTTCCTTGGGGGACAAGTAATCTGACTTTTCCAAACTTTAAACAATAGTATTTTTACTAAATTGTTCCTCAAATTTCTGAAGTGGTGTAAATATGAAAAAGTAAGAAATTACTAATACAGCATGTTCCTCGGCGGATAAATAGACAGAAAATAGTTTATGGCAATGCATAAGAAATAGGGGTAACTTTCCCAATTTACCCTTTATCTACTGCAAGAGAACAAATAAATACAACATCATTAATAATTGTGACCACATTACTCCAACCATCAACCATAAACATCAATTATTAGTCGTATATAATGTAACCAGTCTTGTACATTGTGTATAAAATTTTTTGTAACATGATAATTAATATGAAATGTTTTATTTAAAATCAGTGGTGTAAATATAAGAGGTTCATTCTAATTAAAACTCATGCTATTATGTATAAAATTTTGTACGCTGCACCCCAAACATTTTCCATATAATATGTTGCGGGACCTACTCAATATACTTGAAAAATAATATTCATTTAACTCTAAAATTAAAACATATAAATAACTTTGAAAGTATAATTCTATAAAGAAAACTTTGAAAGCATAATTTTTGCATCAAATAATCCAGCATAGTTCCGCTCTCAACTTTGTGACATTGTAAGTTTCAAAATATGCTATTAATAGTTTCAAAAAAAATAAAATAAAAAATGCTATTAATTTCATTAAAGTGTATATGAAAAATGTGATATAGTTAAATAATATAATATTTGATTTATGTATTATATTTAAAAATTAATATTATTTTATTAACACTCAAAATCGTTTACAAAATTTTAAATGGAGCCTTTTATTAAACTATAAAATTTATAGGCACAGAATATGATAATTAAAAAATACCTCAGCGTCCTACGACGTAATAACTGAGACCCAGTTTGAAAAAAAAATTATGATATACACGTAACATTATATCTTATTTATTTCGGTTTTATTTATAAAATTTGAATATGATTTCTTGGAATAGTTATTCAAAAATTTAGGTGGAACCCACAATAAAAAACAAAATTGACACACAATGAATATAATAATTCCAAAGTTCTATACTAGATCCTCCAATAGCATGTAATAAATGGAGATACCGATTACCTTTAAAACATAAAAGAAATTCCATTATTTTGGAAAAAATATTTATGGTAGGACCCAAGCATAGCTGTCTCGCAAAACCAGCATCCGTATGCATCAGTCTCCAAGAAAACACTATATAAACGCAATATAGTCTCCTATGTGAACAAGACAACCTCGTCCCATTTTAAGAAGTGTGTTCTGTTGGGGATTTTGTTCTTCCCTTTTGTCGATTAATATACTAAAATAAAGGGCTTGAATCAAATGGCAAGAGGGGATGATGGGTCTGGAAAAGAGGGCGGGGGTTTTAAGCTTTTTGGGGTGGAGATAAATTTTGGACATGAATTGAACAAAAAATCTGGTGATGAATCTGGGAAGGTTCAGAAGAAGAGGGGCCATGATGATGATGAGGGTGGTGAAAGTGATCGCTTGAGGAAGAGTAAAAGTGTGGGGAATTTACATGAGATGGGGAATCACAGTGGTGGAGAGGGCGATGCTGATGCTAATGGTGGTGATGGTGCTGTTGGTGGTGGTGGTGGTGCTGATGATTCGGGCTATCATTCTGATGGTGTTCTTCATGTGAATTCTCGGAGGGCTGCTCATATGCGTCGAAAGGGTATAAATTTAATTTATGTCTTTGTGTTACAAGATAATGAATTTTTCATTTTTTTTATTTGGATGATTTTGATCATTATTCTTTGAATTTGATGAATGTGTGTGATTGTTTGTCTAATTGTTTCGGTTTCTAGATTTTGTATGTGTGTTCTGATGCTTGTGATGGCACTCTAACAAGTTTGTATCGATGTGGAATTGGAAGGGTTTTCGGAGTATTTGTTTTGAAAGTGGCTGTGATGTCTAGCTTTTGAGTTTGTTTGATAATGTGGAGAATTTTTTGACTTTTGTAAGCACATTTGATATGAGAACTAAGGTCCTATGAGTCTATGACTAATTTTGTTCTGCACTCTATATTTTTCATTTGTAGAACGATATGAATGCTAAAATGTATTGCATTGTACTACTGGAGATGGGATGTGGCCCGAATTTTTGATACTATTTTTGCTTCTCTTTGTAACTTACTCATTGTCGAAAAGTTTGGCTTTTTCGAAGAACAGATGCTTATTCTTGTTTCATATATCAGGGACACCATGGACCCAAAGTGAGCATAGGGCATTCTTGCTTGGTCTTTCAAAGCTAGGAAAAGGAGATTGGAAAGGGATATCAAAGAATTATGTGCCCACCAGGACACCAACTCAAGTTGCAAGCCATGCTCAGAAGTATTTTATTAGAATGACAACTGCTGAGAAGAAGAATCGTCGAGCAAGCCTTTTTGACATTCCATTTAATGAATCGGTACACCATCTCTTATGGTTCATTCCTCCCCAATGATGTAAATACCCCGTCCAAAACATCTGACTTGATTTTTGTGATTTACAGAATTTACCTCCCCACACTCCTGCTGCTCCCTTTACTGCTTCAGAAAATTCTCAACAGGTAATGTTTTTACACCATGTGAAAAAAACAAGTTTATATTCTCTCTAAAATCAGTAGTATATCAAACATGAATTCTCTGCAGGTTATTAGCTCTGCTGTTGCTCCTCCAAGGAGGACTACTGACATCCATGGACTGGTTAGTCAATATCTCCTTAAAGTATATGATAATTGTGAAGGCAACCTTTTTCTAATTTTCGTTTCTTGTCTTATAGGAGTGGTCATCAGCTCATACTGCGGCTTCTGAGAAAAAGCCCCCACTTGCACCCATGAGTAGAAATTTTGTTCAGGACACAGGTCATATGTCATATATGGTAAGCGAATGTAACTTGTGTGCATAGAAATACAATGAGCTTTACATTTTCATTCATTTTTTTGATCTAATTTTTTTTATACCAATAACCCATGAGTAGAAATCTAATTTCCATATAGTGCCTACGAAGGTAGTTTTTATATTGGGTGATCCTCTCTTGCTATTAAAGTTTGCTAGATGATCTCATTGAAGAGTTAAACCTTAATGTTTATTTCCAACTGCGAAGTAAACGTTCACTGCAAGCATTCTGAGCTTTTGCGCCTTTTCCTTTTTGTCTAATGTCACATTATCTTACTTGATCTCGTTATTGTGCATATATCCTTAATGATATTTAAAGATATTATTAAAGCTAGTTAATTAATTTTCTATTGATATGTAGTCTGCAGTGCCTGGACGGAGCTTTCCTGCAGCCCCTGTTATGCCACAAGCGGAACTATATCCGATGATGAATCATACGATTACTCAGTACCAGAACTACTACTATGTCCCAAGCAGTCATGGGAATTTCCCTGCGCCTATCATGAATCAGAAGTCAAATGGTGTCTTCCTTCAGCCTTATCCCCCAGTTCTTGTAACATCTCAAGCTCTTCCAGCAACTCCAGCTGGCGGAAGTTTTGCTTCTTCTGCATCGCTCCCAAATTATTATCAGCCTGTAACAGGTCCACCAACTAGTTTTGCTGCTTGTGCACCTTTCCCGAATCAGTATCCAACTGCAAATGGTCCAGGAACTAGTTTTGCTGCTTGTGCACCTTATCCGACTGCAAATGGTCCGGCTACTAGTACTGTTACCAAAAGAGATGCTCTGGAAGCTGGAATTGGAACTCTGTCCTTGAAAATCTAAACAATTTTCTGTGTTTCATTCTGATGTTATCAGTTGAGGGAACTATGGTTTCAAATCTGCAGGGAGAACTCAAATATTTATTCATTTCTCAACCATTAGCTCTTATCTAACAGAAAGGCCATAGCTCCCTCCAATAGACAATCAGCTCCAAGATTTTGTGTTTTCTCCAGTTATTGGTTCAGAGATTGTATCTTGAAAACTAATTTCTCTGTTCTGCATTGACTTATAGATTTTTGTTTCACATAGACAAATTTATTACATTTTACTTGTCTTTTAAGACAAAAGTTCTGCAAACTTTTGAATTTTGGTTCTGTTCTTTTCTGATTATGAATCTTTGAACAAGATTTTCCAGCCCTTCCCTGGACTTTATTGAACGGATTCAGGTTGTGGTTAGCACCTCGGTGGTACACGAGCCAGTGCACCAAATAATCAGGACCTCGTACTCTTGTGCAATATCAAATTCTGCTGGTAGACTATCTATTTGAAGGCGCATAATCCCTGGTAAGTGACTTTTTACAGCTGATAGGTGAAGCAATATAACAGATTAATAGTTGTTGAAGTGGGTACGTAGAGGGACTTGACTTCTGCCTTCATCTGAAAATTTTCGTGTTAATTTTTTCACTCATAAAAGGCCCGTTAGTAGATGGTATCAATAGCTTGTCATTAACCAGACACCTGTTTAAATGTTAAGATTTATGTTAAACAATCATTTTGAGCATCTGAATTAGATATTGATGTTACTTTGAGCATCTGAATTAGATACTGATGTTTTGGTTAGGAGGAGGGCATATAAGTGGAATGAAAACTTTTAACTAGCTAGATAAAAATTTATTAATTAAGGGTCTAGAGCAACTCTAATTTGCTGAAACTAACATTTTGTTTACCATCTGTGTTGATTGACAATATATAAATATAGCATTTTATTATTATTTTCAGTTGTTATTAATAGAATGTATTATTTTAATATGATAATTCATGACATGGCATTTGCTTGGAGAGTAATATTTTCATGAGATTATTTATATTTTTTATTTTTGATATGGCAATTTAGTTTTTTACTAAAGATTTTTTATGATTAGAGTCGGGTTAGTCTAACCAGTTAGCCATCGAGGTCCTAAGCTACCTGTAGCTTTACAAGATCTATTTAAGCTACCTGTAGCTTTACAAGATCTATTTTTCAAAATAAGGAGTGTGCAACCATTTCTCGTCTTATTTTTACAAATTAAATATTTATTTTCCTCTATTTTCATATTATTTTCCTCTTTTTTTGAATTTATATAGAATTGATACTATTCTAATAAGGAACAAATATTGATCAAGTCAAATAGACCTTGCCCTTGTTTGGGGGAGTTTTTTTGAAAATTTTAAATCTTTTTTCAAAAATCTAAATATATTTATAAAGTTTTTAGAAAATATTTTATACTCGTTATTTAGTAAAAAATATTAAAAATTATTTCAATATAATTATATATATTTTTCTCTATAAATAAGTCTTTTTTCTTGGATATCTTGTATTTGACTTTCTTCGGCACACTCATGTTTATTAACTTTCCAACCTTAACAAAGACCCTGGATGGTTAATAAATTTGCATGCAACTGACTTTTTGGTCAGATATAAAGTTTTAACACATGATCGAACTGTTTTTGCTTGTATGTAAATCAAGTAACCAAGATCCTAGAGTTGAGAGCGGTTTATCTGCCCGTCAACCACCGGTAAACATAATATTGTGCGTTTGGGTTGAAAATTAACGCACAAATATTAACTTCAACATTACTAAAATATTTTTCTTTTGTTGGAACAATACTAAAGAATTTTACTTTATCCGGCAAAAAAAAAAAAATTTTACTTTAACTACAAGAGCATACATGACTATACGAGATGCACTTTGAAATGAAAACCTAGAGTCGATGTTTCCTCCGCTTTAAATTAGCTAGTGTATTTTTAATTTTTTATGATCAATTTGATTCTCTTTTACTGAAATTTAGAAAGTACTCTTACAATTTTGAGAAACCGAATTTTCTTTAAAAAAAATTATATATAATGTGTTGAGGTAATTTGTATGATATCTTTCAAATATTGAATATAATGTAAATTTTAATCAATATTTGATCAATTCAATAGATATATAAGAGTGAATTACATATTTAAAAGTAAGAAGAAATTCTTTTTGACATGTCTTGTAATTACACGCACTTTAATGCTCCTTTAAAATATAGTTTTATAATTTATTTTTCAATATTTTTTTCTATCAGAAAATGAAAATCTTAAAAATAAGTTATGGAATCATATTTTATACAACTATTAAAGTGTGTGTCAAATAATAAACCTATAAAATAAATGGGAAGGAACGAGTAACTGTTTAATCAAGAAAAAAAAGAGTTAATTTACCAAAACTATTTGTGTATAGAGTAATATACGGAAGATGTACTGCATGTGCTGTAAAACAGCAAAGAGTATATTAGAATGCGGATAGAGGTGAAAGCTAGTTGAAATCAAAACTTGGTTTTAAAACATTAAAACAATCAATAAAGATGAATAAAATTCGTCCAACTTGAATGGGAACGACCTCATAAACATCTATCAACCTTTCAAGGACTACTAATAACCAAAACTTGTAGACATAGTCATATATCCTTTAATGGAAAAGAAGCAGAAAGTTGTTGGATTATGTAGACGTTTTTCTTTCAATATTGCAGAAGAATAAACTTGTTAGGCCATCTAATCAAAGACCACATATCCTATAAATATGCAGTCACAGAGAGATGGTGAATACCACAACAATTCAATTCCTCACAAATGGCGCCAAAACTACTGCTCATTTCCCTTGTTGTGATCCTCTGTCTTTCTTCAACATGCACTGCTTCGACCTACCTGGTCGGGGGCACCTCCGGTTGGGATATCAGCACTAATCTTGATTCATGGACGACGGATAAACAGTTCAATGTGGGCGATGTTCTTGGTAATTTTAAATTTTTTTCTTCAAATTATTTTTGATTTTTTTTTATTTAGTACTTGAGTTGGATGATTATCTTTGATATTGTGTTTGTGAAGTTTTTCTGTATTCATCGACGCATAGTGTTTGGAAGGTAAACAAAGAAAAGTACCAGTCGTGCAGTAGGAAAAATGTAGAGGAATCAAGTGGCAAGGGGAATACATCGTTTACTCTGACAGAGCCGGGAGAGACCTACTTTATTTGCGGTAACAAGTTACATTGTCTGGGAGGAATGAAAATTCAGGTGACTGCTTTAGGAGAAGCTCCAACACAATCTCCAGCAGCAGCTCCGATGATGAGTGCTCAGGCCCCGGAGTCTGGTGGAGGAGTGTCGAGTCTTCCTCGGCCACTGTCGAAGAATATTAATAAACCTGGGAATGTTGTTCCTAGTTCAGCAGCCATGTTTAATCATTTTACGATATCAGAGTACTTGTCCATTGGCTTGTTTGGTTTTCTGGTTTATATCATAACCTGATTAGTGCCCTTAAGTTTGATAATAATATATGAAAACTTTATGTAGCATAGTGGCTCTACTGTGCTCTCCAGTCCCACCTCGGCTATATTCCTACTACTCACTGAACGACCAAGAATTCCTGGATTATACTATGTCATTGAGGTAGATGGAGAGAAGCGGGATCTACCTGCCTACCTCCCTTAATTTTCATCACGTTGCATAAATTTCAGCAGAAACATAATAAGCTTGTTAATGATGTCAATAGAAAAATCTCAATTTTTAATAAAAATCTATATTCCTCGACTTTAAGAACACATTTTAGATATATTGATCACATGGATGATGGATACATAACTTATAATTTTTTAAAATATCATGCAAATAAACATTTAAGTGTAAATTTTTTATTTACAAAAAATAAATAGGGAAATAGACGGTTAATACATCTTAAATTCGTGACGAGTCTTAATCTTTTTAATTTAAAAATATTATCATTTACATTCAAATTTTAAGTAATATATATATAGACAAATGATTAAATGTAAACAAATGTTATTATAAAAATCAAAAATCATTCCATGATCATTGTTTATTACTACACAAAATCCCGTTCATATATAGTGATCACTATTTTACACGCTAATCAATATTTTAAAAAACAGGATAATAAATGATAAATATTTATATTTAATAATTGAGAAGATATATATTATTATTATTGCTCAATTACTTATGGCCAATATTGTAGGAGGTCCATTATAATAAAAACTCTGGTGATCATGAAAAACAAGCGGTGATAGGCGAATCAAGATTGTAAATGATGATTCATGTGGTGAACGAGATCATATTAAAATACTAGGAGTTGAATTGATGATAATATAGGTAAAACCAAACCAAACCAAACATACTCAGTGTATCCTGCTTAGAGCAGGTTCTAAGGAGGGTAAGATATATGCAGCCTTGCTCCTGCCCCGGCTTAGTGCACAATAAATAATATAGTGTGTGATATAATATTAATATACCTTAGCCCATGGCCTTCTTCACATGAGACTTACCTAAACAGTTTCCGTTTATCGATGATGGATGATAATGATCTGAAACGGAGATATCAAACTGGGACGTTTGGCAACAACCGCCAATACACTAACCGCCACCAATCCAACGGAGTCTCTTTCTTGCCTTCCCCCACCCCATGTAATACCATTGTAAACTATGGCGACACGAATTCAGAACACCTCTGCCACAAGAATATGGTTACCAGGCCAAAATCATTTAGAAACCGCGTGGAACCTTACCAAATCCTTCGACAAAACATCTATGATGATCCATTAATACGCATTAAACCATATTAAATCCTTCGACGAACCAACATCCGTGATAATCCAATAGTACGCACTAAACCTTATCAAATCCTTCGACGACCAACATCCGTGATGATCCATCTTCCCAAATCTTTCGACGAACCAACATCCGTGATGATCCATAAGTACGCACTAAACCTTACCAAATTCTTCGACGCACCAACATCCATGATGATCCACTAATACGCACCGGCGGTTAATGTAAATACAATGTTTGTGTCTATATCTATGTCTAATATGCTAACAACAAACAGACGAATATAGAGAAGGAATCCTTGCGATGAAAATCGACTACAGGAGTTGCTTGAAGAAGAATGACAACAGAAAATTATCCAAAGATTTGGTATATTCAAATCACATACACTGCTAAATTGTATGATTAATGGAAATGAAGAAATTGTAACCGTCGCAGAGCATTTCAAAATGGAAATCACAGGGATCTGCGATTAGTCACGTTTTTCTGCACCACATGATACTTCCGCGTCGTTCTAAATCTCTCTTCCTAGATCGGTTGTGCCCATGTCACTGTGTCAGTACTGTAAAAAAGGAGGAGGAGAAAAGAGACAAAAAGAAAGTATATTATGTTTTGATATATTTATTCTAATCAAAATTGTTTCGATGATTCGATGAAAACGCGAATTATCTCGGATCTTTGATGATAATATAGGTATGTGTACGTGTATATGTGAGAAATCTTATATAAAAAAAAATAATAGTGAACTATCAAGTGATTTTTGAAATTAAACTAATGATAAAAAATTAATCGAAATATAGTTTGTAATTTCTAAATTAAGTTGATTTTAGTGGAGTAAAATCCTCTGTACAATATTTTAGATTGAATCTGATATTAAAAGTTAAATCAAATATTCGAAATTTCAAAATTTTAATCCAATACTAAATTCAGAAAATAAAAAACAAAAAACAAATCCATACTAAATAATACTCTATTCTCCGACATTCTAGACATATCATCTAGTCAATCAACGACAAAATGCTCATCATCAGAACCACCACCACCTCTCCTCCACCCTCTCTCTTCTCCCCCTCTCTCATCACCTCTCTCCACCGCCTCTCTCTCTCTAAAAAATCCCATTTCTCTCCCGCCCCCACAACCACCCGCCCCTCCTCTCTCTACACTTCCCCCAAGATGAACTTCCTCTCCAGACTCGGGTTCGGGTCAAAAACCCCCGCCCAATCATACTCCACCGAACCGTCTTCTTCTATTGCTCTAGGACCCGACGATGATGTTCCGGGTCCGGGTCAGGCGTTCGCCCAGTTCGGAGCCGGGTGTTTCTGGGGCGTGGAGCTGGCGTTCCAGAGAGTGCCGGGTGTGAGTAAAACTGAAGTCGGGTATTCGCAAGGTGTGGTGGATAATCCGAGTTATAATGATGTTTGTTCTGGGACAACGAAACATTCGGAGGTTGTTCGGGTTCAGTATGACCCGAAAGAGTGTAGCTATGGGAATTTGCTTGATGTGTTTTGGTCTAGACATGATCCTACCACACTTAATCGTCAGGTAAGGACATTTACGAAAACCCGATAAATTAACAATCTCGATAAATTATAAAACATTCAATGATTTCTTTTTGTTACTGTGAACTATATTTTATATGTTCTGATTTTCTGGTAAATTATGTTTCTATAATAGTAATAAGTAAATTATTTGTGTATATAGTGAATTCTGAAGGTTTGTAGAGATCATATGGTTTACGTGAAATTGTGGAAATGACTTGTATGTGTGTGCATCGGTGGATGTGTATAGAACTTCACCTGTTAAGAAATAATAACATGAAATGGAATTTATAATTTTTGTATATTGAATTAATATAGTTTCATTTTCGGATAGATTAGTAGAAATAAACAAAATTGGATAGTAAAGACTAAAGATCAATTGATTGTGAGACTTTGATATACAAGTGTAAGGTACTATGTTCTGCTATTGTAGTAGCCAGTAGCGATTCTACTGGTTCCCCATTACTAGTCCAATTAAGCAGCACTGATTTCCGGCTTTTAGAAGTAATAGCACCGAGAAGTTTCCTTTTTTACTTTCCAAGTCAAGCTTCGCATAAATAATATGCTTGCAAATAATGAGTATGGATGCCTCTTCCACCATGGTGTTTATGCATAGTCGAATAAGTATGACACCTCTTTGCATATGATTTTTTAATAATAGTTGGAAGGACTGGTGTCATCAGCTTCCACCCTGTTTTCAGCTGCTCCTGTTTTGCTTGCCGCAAGAGATTTTGAAATCTTTCTGTGGAATCAGTAGTTTCATTTCTAGCTCCTGTTTGTAATGTGCAATATCAAGGAATATTATCTGCAACAGAGCTCCGAACTGCCTGTTATCTGTATTCTATCATGTTAAGATACGGCACATTTCCATTTTTACTAATGGATGTAGTAGTAAAGTAGTGGAATACAAGGCAGACTAAAGTAGAATTAATTGGGGACACTGAGGAATTATATTTAGAGAATATTTCACGTATACTTTTGTGCTCCTGCACTGCAAAGATTTCATATAAGAATTCCTTCTTTTTTTTAAATGTCGGTTTTTTACTAATAATAACTATTTTATTTTTTGGCAGGGAGGTGATGTTGGCACACAATATCGTTCTGGAATATACTACTACACACCTGAGCAAGAGAAGGAAGCATTAGAAAGCATGGAGAGACAGCAGAAGCTCTTGAACAGGAAGATCGTCACCGAGATTTTACCTGCCAAAAAGTTTTATCGGGCGGAGGAGTATCATCAGCAATACCTTGCTAAGGGTGGCAGATTTGGTTTTAGACAATCCACTGAGAAAGGCTGCAACGACCCTATTAGATGCTATGGTTAAGTTATAAAATCTTGGCTATAGATACAGCATGTTTATATTATAAAATTTATACCACAGACCAAAGAATGTGATAATTTGTGTTTATGCCTCAATTCTCAGGACGACTGTTTTGTATCTATCTATAGATTTTACAACCTTTGCAATACTGACGGGCTTGTACATGTGACGGTCTTTTAAATAATATGTGTACGGGCTTTTTTTGACATCTATGGCTTATAGCCTTACAAGTAAGTACCTGTTCTAACAAATTCTCGGGGTCAGCCAGGGTCGAACTCGGGACCTGGGACGACAGATGATAAGTTCTTAATCACTTGAGCTATCCAACCGTGTTTATATGCATGGGTTTTAAATCGTGCATGGGTTTTAAATCTTTGTAAATGGAACCTTCAAAATGTACTATACTCTGGCTTCCCTTTGTAGTAGGAAGCACAGACTTTTTAATGTCGGCGGAAGCACGGAATCTTTGACATAGGTGGTGGGCACACACTCGGCCGGCAGAGTATGTGTTTGACTCGTAATGTTGGCGGAAGCACGAAATCTTTGACATAGGTGGTGGGCACACACTCGGCCGACAGAGTATGTGTTTAACTCATGATGTAGCGTATTTATATGCATATAGCATTAGAGCCGTTTTCGACACTGGACACACTCGGTCGAGTATATGTTTGACTCGTCACATATAGTATTAGAGTTTTCCGACACGGGACACAGACTCAGCCGAGTATATGTTTGACTCGTCATATACTGTAGATTGTGTATCTACAACATATATGTCATATACCGTAGATTGTGTATCTACAACATATATGTCATTAGAGCTCACAATCTACAACATATATGTCAGATTGTGTATCCACAACATATATGTCATTAGAGCAGCAATAATGCAGGGTTATTGTGCGCGCAAAAGTGGCACTGGACAGCGCTGCAAAGTTAGGTTGGAACTGGTGAAGTGCAGCTGTGCCGGGCTTGACCAGTTTAGCTTCTTTTTATTTTTTTTATTAATAAATTTCATAAAAAGCGCCAACTTGAATAATACAGTCCAAAAACAAATATAAACGTTATGTTACCGTTAATAAATACTAACATTGTAATAATGACGTTTATATAAACGGTAACATTTTTCTCTCTTATAAATATCAATCCCCAAATCGTCATTATTTATATCTGGGTTTAGTTTGGATAAGTTGGGGTCATTTTTTTTTTTTTACAAATCCACTTCGGGTGAGGTGGCACTAAGGTGGCACCAATTTGTCATGAGGAGGGGAAATGAACCCATACGCTGCTGCTCTTAGAGCAACCACAATGCACCAATCCCGTTTTTATTTTTTCACTGACCATTTACTGTCAAGTAAGCAACACATAAGCAAGAAGTTGGTTTGTTTAAAAGTGTCCCAACCCACCCAATGCTAGACTCAATTAAATAGCCTCATATCATTTTTATTATAATAAATGTGTACTGTAATTCAATCTGCACATCAAAGTAAAGAATAAAAAACAATAAAGTGCTCAAGTGAGGCGAGCCCACGGTGGTGGGATTGCCACTTTTTTGTTTGATCCGGCGCTTTCCAAGTCCCATTTGAAGAGCCAATTCCATTTTACGTGGCCCGATGCGCCATGTGACCCTCCATTATGGATGCTCTTAGACTCACATTCGACACTCACTCATCATGTGATGCATTAGAGTCGTCCATCAAATACAAGGACTCGGCCCATTTGACCCAATAACGCGCTTAAAGCTTGTAACTTTCTTTCAACATAATTTCATGTCTTTTTTCTTGTGGAAAATCATATCTCCTCCGTGTCTTTTAACCTAATTTCATAATTTCTCATCTCTTTTTCCGTCTGTTTTATGACGACTCTAATCTCTACTTATTTATTTTATTCTCACATTTACGAATAATATATGAACGATTGCATCTTTATGAAAGGAGAGTTTATTTTTTCTGTTTTACGCCTCTCATCTCCACTTATCTTTTTCATCTCTCACCTATGAAAAAGTGTTCATATGGAGAAATATTATATTATGAATGAGGTTTGATATACTAATCCCATTTCAGTATTATTGTCATTAGTTTGTCGAGTCTTGTACCGCATTGGCGAAATTCCGTGTTCCTGTATCCGTTTTGTGTCGTTCTATCCGAGTATGTGCATTTTAGCCTACATGTTACAGTATTGTGTTTTAATTGAACAAAATAAATTGAACAAAATAAATGAGGTGCAGGATTAAATGAAATTTAGAGCCAACATTTAGGAAAATATGAGTGATGTTCATTTGTCCTATTCTATTCTACTGTGATCTCAATCAAAGATTTACACCAACTTCCACAGGCTTTATTCATGAATCTCTTGTTAAAGATTTCTCACCTTTCTTACTTTCCCTTCCCCGTTTGCAATCTGCTTCAATGTTTACCTAATTCTATTTTACGCTACAATACAGAACACATTAAAAGCACATATCATCTTTCTTAGCAGAGAGTTTGGAAGTTGCGACTGGGGCTAAAAGGTTTGTAAAACTTCAACAAACTTTGCAGTTTGCAGGAGCACCTTCTCACCTGTTACCAAACAAAGGGTCCCTTGGCTGCTCTCACCTTGAAAGATGCAAGAATAAGAAAGCTAAAACCCTTTTAGCTGAGTTTATGACATACTCCCTCTGTCCCATTTAATTGTATACGTTTCTTTTCAACTGCTCGACACGCATTTCAATGCTCTTATAAAATATAGTTACGGAACTTATTTTTGAGATTTTCTTTTTCTGAATAAAAATATAACATCCAAACTTTAATTCAGAAAAAGAAAATTTTAAAAATAAATTACACAACTACACTTTACAGGAGCATTAAAGTCCGTGCCGCGTCCCCGTCCCCCAATGTATACTACTCAGGGGGACGGAGGGAGTATAACTTAACGTAATTTATGACTTAATGTGAATAAGCTAGAAGTTTAAAATATTTGTTTAAATAATTTTGACCTATTAATGACTCATGGACTATTAAAAATATAATAATAAAAATAAAATAATTTATAGATAACTTACGAATAATTATTATCAAAAAAATGAAGTAACTCAAAACACTAATCTATGCCTTCGGTATGGCTATGATTGAACATGCTCATACACTCTCAAAGACAAACAAGATTCGAGCTCTCGACTTCTAGAGCACCTCTGGAGCGAGAGAGATAATCGACATACTCAAAATTACATTTAAACTCAACATGCTTAAAATAAGCTGCACATTAATCTTTATTGACGATTTCACGAAACTAAATATTTTTAATTTCCAATAGTACAAGGCACATGGTTGAGACGGGCTTGTATAGTTGTGTTGTATAGTATAGTTGTATTGTATCGTATATTTGTATATACAACACAACTATATAAGCGTCAAAACACTAATATTTAATTTTGGATTTCATGAGAGCTCATATAATTCGTGCTCAATAAACAACGATGACCAGTAAATGCCTCTGGGAGCTTGAAATTAAACTGCATATACATAATAAAGGAATTTATTTAAATAAATAGGATCCGATCCCTTAGTAGGTCTAGCACCTGGCTATCAAGTACCAAAAGCTAATCTGTATCCTATACATCGCATATGGATGGCCAATATTTCACAAGTTCTTCCATAACTTGTTGCAATAATGTTCAATGTAGTTGCTGAACAAAAACAACTAACTGAAACACAATTAGGTCCCCATCTACCTCGAGACTTGGTTAAAATCACCATTGTTTAAACCTGACAGCCTACATTTTTTAATACCAAAACAGCAAACTAAATAAAGGTAGTAAAAAAAAAAATCTCTAGCATCTGTAGGTTTCAAGCAAATGATTAATGCCTTCAAACATGAAAAGATGGAAAACAGCTTCAGAACTGGAATCTGCTAATCATATCACACTGTAATTACCCTGCCAAATACAGGGGAAAATGTTAGACTACATAGATTTTTACTTAAATGGACACATATTTACAAAATTAATCTAATACATGCATCTGGCCTCTTAGGAATGAGGTCTGATACTCATTCTCACTCATTTAGTTTAACACGCTGAAGAAATCATTTAGCAAAATATAAGTTCAATGACGTAACACTGTCAAACTTTAAGAAAACGGGTGCTTACAAACAACAAATTGCAATTTTATTTAATTCAAATTATTGGGAAGATATCCATCCAACAAGAAGAATGTAGGAGGCCTTGCATTTGGAATTGAAGTATTATTCTTTTACCTTCAAACAGCAGGATGTGTGTAAGAACACAAGCCTAACAGCCATATCGTATCGACTCTATTTAATTCTAACAAAACACTTTATCTCTTGCCTTGCATCAAAGATAAGCAGTTTGTTTGTTTGACTAGATAGGGATCTATGTGTCATTAATTTGTACTCAATCATTAGAATTTTACTCTTACAGATTCCTTATAGAACAAATAGTCCAGAAGCAAGACTTGCAAATAATTTCATAAACCAAACCCCCATAATCTTTGCGTTTATGTGAGATAATATGTAGTGCATATTAACCCTCTACATCCACAAGAATTTCAAAGGTAAGATCCTAAACAACACAAAGATAGTCCTACACTGATTGCAAAAGTTGATAATATGTACTCCTATTTAAGCAAACGAGACACTATTGACATTTATATAATATCCTGCCCAAATAAAGCTCTAAATCATATATTTTGAATACCTCTGCAGAAACGGATATTAATAGGATATTTTACATATTTTAACAAGCTGTTATTTTAAGTGTATACATACATAGTTTTAGGGAGGATTTTCATAGACAATTATATAGGAAAAAAGGATATAATAAGAACAATTTATAAAAATGATCCGGTGATACAACTGTAAAATAACTAACAGTATATCAAGGATTTTTCAAAAGCAAACCAGAGAAAGTGTGGTTCAGAAAAGCAATCTCAGTTTTAATAATCAATATTCACTGTGTGAGATGATTAGATATATAAAAAAGTCATAAAACGGATGTGGTCATTCAACCGCTGAATAACCACTAAATCAAGGATTTTCCAACTACAAACCAGAGAAAGTGACCGTTTACAGAAGCAATATCGTCTAATAATCACTACTCCCTCCGTCCCACCCAATAATATACATTGGGTGTGGACACGAGACCAAAAACAAGTGTAAAAAATGAATAAAGTTAAATGAAAAGTAGGTACAGTAATGGGATCCACTTATATTTAATAATAAATTTGAGATAATGGAGGAAAGTAGCGGGTGTAATAGTGTTTATATTATTATAGAATGGAGATAGTGGAAGAAAGTAGTGGGTGTAATAGTGTTTTATATTATTAAAAGTTACTATTTTTGCAATGTATAGAAATGATGGGACATCCCAAAAAGGAAACCGTATAGAAAGGAATGGGACAGAGAAAGTATGTATTATAACTATGTGAGATGATTACATATATAGGCTAATCCTTATAAAAGTAACCTAATCACTACAATCCCATGAATATTTGGGTTCATGAAGAAAAAACTTTGAACATTATTTTATGTGTGTGTGCGCGCGCATGTGTAGCTAGACCCTCCATATAATATGTCAAATTTAGACAACATATTCATTTAAACTATTTAACAACATATTTGTAAAATCCCTTTTATCTTTCACTTTGAGTTCATCATCAATTAACAATTAAGATAAAGCTCAACTAGAATTCAAGCATCTTAAAAATACAAAGATGGAACATCAGTTGCATGAGCACAATTCATGCATTATACTTATCTCTTCTAATTTCATTTATATTTTTACTCCCTCATTACTCTTTGCAAGTCTTTCAAATGTTGTGTACCTTCATCTCAATGGGTTTCATGCAAGTTAAGGTGTACATGTAAACATCATTTTCATTCATTTTTATAATATATATATATATATATATATATATATATATATATATATATATATATATATATATATATGAAGTTCATCTAGCCAAACCGAAAAAGAAAAAGAAACAAGTATAACTTTCAAGAATCTTTTACAACTTCAACTGGGTTAAATTATTACAAAACAAACACTTGTGGTGAAAAGGGAGTAAACTAAAGTATTATATCAAAAAAATGTTACTCTAACAAAAAAACTTTATCATAAGAAATATACACCGGTCTATTAGAGTCCAAGAGTATAAATAAATATAGAGTATAGCTATACTATATTATTTAAGCCGACGTAATAAAATTTTGGTTGGTTTGTAATTTGGTATCGTGGATTTTAGCAGTCAGATCTCTTAAACCAAATAGATCATAACCGTTAGATTATAAATAAAATAATATTCTATTATTTAATATTTAGAATGCGACTAAAGATTTAATGTTCAAATCTCACCAACAATATATAAATTAAACATATATATCATTAGTTCTAAATATACAAACATAACATATTATTATCTTTTATTTTAAGTTTATTAAAAATAATAATTTATTGTTTATATTAGAAGTTATTAGGATTATATTAAATTATTAAAACATATAAAAGAAAAAAAAATATGAAATATTAAAGAATACCTAAGCATCGCACGAGTTATAACCTAGTATATATTGAAAGGTAGATGTTGTAAATGTTAATTGACATGGACAATTAAAATTGTTTCATATACACTCAAATCAGTATTAAAAAAACATATTTTTAAACCAAAAATCACAAAACGAAATAATTTAAGGATCTTAATTATAACTTTTAAAATCTTCATTATTTTCTCATCTCAAACATCCCTAATTTGCCTGAGTTTCGTTGTGTTTCAACTTTCAAGACTCAGAAGGCTACACAATAATTAATCTTTAACCCATCTTCCTTGTCCAAATAAAATTGGTGACTTAAAAAGATCCACACACCCTCCAACTTGTCTATACTAAAAGACCTACAACCCAAGGCCTACCATTGTCCTATATATATTTTTTTCAATCCGCACACCTTCGTCAAAGTGCCTTTAAAAGGCTCGCATACTCTATTTTTCTTAAATATAAAAGCATTAAATTATATAGTGAAGGACAAATAATGCTAGTTGTGATTCTCCCCCAACATATAATACATATATACTAAACTTATATAATCTTAATGTTGTTATATGCTGATACAATGTTACTATTATTATTATATTGAATATATTGAATAGCAATTGCTAAAAAATATCCATGAGCGTCAATAAAAACTTACACTGAATATGGGTAGCAAGATCGCCTTTAAAAAGTTGTTTCAATACATCCTTCCCGTACACTTGCGAGCACCGCAATGACATGCTTTTTCCTTGACATTCCCATTTGAATCGGAAACATGACCAACTTTGTAATTATAATCATAAGTCAACTCTTGTAAAGGATGTATGTTTTTCGTGGCGAATAGCATCACATGAGGCATCATCTTGTCATCATGATCAAAAAGAACATCTTGAGCATATAAGTTTGGTGAACAACTATGATTCACAAATCTTCCAATATTCCCAAAATTGGCCGCATCAATTGCAAAGCCGTCTTCATCGCCTATATCAAACAAGTATTCATCAAAACCTATCCTTTCCTCAGCTTGCTTGTCGTCAAGCAACTCACCAACATACTCACAAATAAAACTCCCGGATGAAATGAAATTCCGTGATCGAATACCCCACCCTCTCATTTCTGTTTTAAAAACCTCTAACTGAATTTTTAGTCCATGTTGGCTAACTCTATTCGTGCAAGAAGGGGGACATTTGCAAGAAGGACCACACTCGTAGACAATAGACTTAGCTTTCACAATTGCTCCATCTTCATTAAATGGTATCGTACCTCCATTCTTGACAACACAAGAACATTGCACATCATCTGAGCACCCGCCAATGCAACGGCAACCTCTTGCATTCGCAGACTTCCTCAATGGTGGATATACCATTTTGGTTATGTAATTGAAAGTTGGAGATTTGTCATTGTCTATGTCATTTACAACAGGGATAGACATTTTCTCTTTCCCATATGAAATATCATCTATCAACGTACGATAAAAACAAGCCTTAGATTTTCCATGTTTCCCCTGTTTGTTAACTCTCAGTTTAGGCTGACCTTGCATCTTATTTAATTGAAACATATAAACCAGATTGCCATTTTGCCATCTCTCTTGCCAAAACTTGCTTACAATGTATAATCCATCATATGTATATGAAGTGCTTTTTCCCTCCAAACATCGATGACCTCGAATAACCCTTACTGGACTTCTTTCATCCATGCTATTCTTTAAGGCAAGCCTACCTTGTGCCAATGTTCTGTTTCCACCTTCACATATATAGATGACATCTGTCAATTCTTCATCATCGGAATAAAAACGTGTGGATACTATGCTTGTGGCGATCTTCTTGCTATCCTTTTCCATGTAATCAATATCGGTGACAAATTGAATATGCACTCCAACAATGACAAGTTCAGCCCTGTACTGAAATTGGTCACCAACTTCAACACCTGGGATAGCACCTAAGACTCGTTCATTCATATAAATCCACTCATTTTGTTGCTTGAGTAGCATTGCTACATCCTCATATATATGTGATGATATTGTCCTAGTTTTGCTCCTTGATTTTCTTGTAACTTGTTCCTCCAACAAACGCTCTTTAAGGGTCGTTCGGAACAGATTCAGAACCTCTCTCACTTTACTGCGGCGTAATGCTTCCTGGTTACTATTAACAGTTAGATTTATGGATGGTTTACCTGAATGAGTACTATTATTTTCTTTCCGATCCAATGCTGGTTCCACATTATGTATACCAGCTTCTACATTATGCACATCAGCTTCCACATACGGAACATGATTATTGGTATCATCTTGTTTCAGAAGCAGATAATAAGATCCTTTTTGACCCATGAGCTCATACATTGTCTCATTGCATCCATCAGTAGCAACAGTTGCTTCAGCAGGATCTGAGGTTTTTACTCCCTTCTGACTTTCTTGAGCGGCAGTGGTAACATCATCAAATATGATATTATCAGGTATCAGAAGCAGATAATAATATCCTTTACGACCCATAACCTCATAAACTTTTTTACTGCATTCATCAGTAGCACCGGTTGCTGCTTCATAATTTGAAGTTGTTACTCCCATTCGAGTGGCAGACCCACCATCATTAGATTTGGCATCATTGTGTTTCAGAAGCAGATAATAGGATCCTTCATGACCCATGAGCTCATATGGTTTATCACCATATCCAACAGTAGCACCAGTTGCTGCAGCAAAATAAGAAGTTTTTACTTTCTGTTGACTGATAGATGTACCGCCAACCGAATAAGCCATATCAACATATTCATTATTTACCAAATGCATCGCCAAAGAATTATTAATGCTGTCTTTGTCAGGATCATTCTCATCTCTCTCCATCCTGACTCCATAAGTATTGGATGTCAATTTTGAACTTGAATTTGCTTGTAGTGAGTTACTTGGGGGGAAAGATGCAATCATAATAGTATCGATGCTAGCTTCCTGATTTAACTTGCAGTCAGAATAACATACCTTGTCAAACAGCTCAGCCTTGTTCGCCTGAGTAGCTATTTCACTTTCTGCTGCAACTTTATCATCGATATCTTCTGACATCTTTTCTTCTAATTTGTTTGCAAATTCACTGCCAACGTTACAAGATCCACCTCTAATTTGTTGCTTTTCAGCTTCAAACATCATTTGCTTTTTCTCGCTATTGTTTACTTTAAATGTAGGAAACATATCAAGCTTCCCTCTTCCACAATTTTGCGGAAATTCCCGAAAGACGGTAACCCCTTTTCGGATCTTTGGAGGGGGATATTTTCTAGGAAGTACACAAGCCATAGATGAGGTGTCTGAGAAGCGCGCGGTATTAACCAACTCAACTTTCTCCGGAACTCTTAGTATTTCCATTTCGACATTCATCGCAGAAGCTTTACATTGCAACACTGAAGGCTTCATAGACCCGGATATCAAATCAATTGATGACGTTTTAAGCGGTAGATTTCTAGGTTCGCCCTTCAAGGTTTCAAATGATGATTCAACAATGGTTACCCCTGCATTACATGTTCCGTGAAGTTCACTGGCAACTGCTCCAATTTTAGTATGAAATTGTGGACTTGCAGAAACTTTATGGCGCTTGAAACTACGCAGACAATAAGGAGGCTCACCTCCACCATCTTCAAGTGAATGCTTTCCAGGTACTTTGTGAAAACTTTTCTCCCTTGATAAACTAGACCTCATTATAGACTTTTTAAAGATCAATTCCCGACAGAAGCGGACGATCTTCCAAGAACTAAACAAACACAAAAATTTTAATCATGTTTTTTAAATAGCTTATTAATTCCACACAAACTTAACGGTTAGGTATCACACATTTTACAAAATCTAGTCTTATACAATCACGTAACAACTTCATAACATAAATTACAGAAAATGGGCAAGATTTCAAAATTCCTCGGCAACGCTAGTGGATTAACATCAGGCATACAAAAAAGGGTATAATATTTAACAATCACACATGCATGTTGTATACAACCACTGAAAAGAGTAAAACTTCGCATAATTAATGAGAGGCATAATCTGTAACAATCACACATTCACTTTGTATAAACCACAGAAAGAGTAAAACTTCGAATAATTAATGAAACCCAGATCACAAAATCAATGCCACTGGATTTACATCATGCATCCGAAAATGGTATAATCTCAACAGTCGAACAACCAAGTCATAGATAAAACTAAACAAAAGGGTTTTAAATAAATCATCAAAAACCCAAGATTTTGTACATAAAACACAAAAACAGATGATTATAAGATAAACCCATATCACAAAACAATGTCAAACAGCAAAAAACAAGAACAAATGCCCAAAATCGAGATAATGCAGTACTGTATGAAGTAAAATTCAACAAAAGGGCTTACATACATGGATCTTCTTTGTATCGGCAGTAGAATTAATCACTGAAACTGAGCAGAATTACAAGTTAGATGGATAGGTTATCCACTAATTGTAATCGCAGCTGCTCATTCTCGGCGCTCGCTTCGGCTCGTCTTCAAAAACAAATTATAAGTTGTTTAATAGCTGTCAACTGTATTCAACTTTATACTAAATCTATAAGTAAATAATAATTACAATATTTATTTGCTTCAAAAAAAAAAATTACAATATTTATCTTGTGATCATTAGAATAACCTAATAAATATATAAATTAGCTTGAATAATAAAAAAAAAAAATTAATAAGGTATATTTATTAGCCGGTTATATCAATAAAAAATAATAATCAGCAATTTTAAGATAAAATAAATAGATGAAAACTACATATTAGTCATAAAAAATTCTTAAGAACATTCAATATTATAGTAACAAAAATATTTATACAATCAATCAATCCTAATTATAATAATAAGCAAATATATAAATAATTTGGTTAAATTTTTTTGTATGAAAATAAATTAACTTCTTTTTTTATCCTTTTATATAATGAGTCACTTCATTATATCTCTTTTTCGCTTTAACGTGTTCTGCTCAGAGACAAACAGAATTTTAAAGTGTTTTTGTCCAACACAAACACTAAATCATGTAAGTGGTTGGGAGGAAATCATAAATTTGGATCATATCAGAAGTTTGAATAAGAAAATCATCTTATCTGGTGTTTTATGGTTAGGTGATTGAAATAAGTCAAGTCAATATTTACTTATGATAAAAATAAAGGAAAACACTAGATTTATTATAATTAACTTATAATATAATATGAAATAATTAAATCATTAAGATGATGAAAATTATCTAAATTTACAAATGTACACAAATATAACATATTTATCATTATTTTATATAATATCTGGAAATGTTGGGACGAATCAGGGCGGGACGTTAATTCCCAAACCCGTCCTGATCCTAAAATTTTTTATAAATTGTTTTCTAAATCTACTCCGCCCTTGAAACAATTCTCCAGTTCGGCGATCCAAATGAGTTGAGATTGGATCGGGATCGGAGATGGAAAGAATATCTATTTATAATTTTAGTAATGCGACAAATATAGAAAAAATTAGGAGAATGACTATAATTAATATTATCATAAAAGGAACAAGTCAAGTATAGAACACAGAATATGTTTGGCAGATCGATTATCACACAAGGAGCGAGTCAAGTCTAAAACATAAAATATGTTTGTAGATCGGTTACGAGCCAAGGAACAGCAAGTCACAAAATTAGTACAACACATATATGAGATCGAAGGTGGTGTAATCCACCTATAGCATGGTCAAGATAAACAAAACAACATGTATGATGGATCGATTAAATAGAATAGGATGTGTTATTTGAAATATTAATTGAAATTTTAATACATATTTATCATAGATTAGGAAAAATTAGGATATATTCAACTGAGATTTTAATGAATTATATATAATTTGAATTAAAATTTTAATTGAATATCTAAGAATTTTGATTTTTTTTAAAATCGAGGTGAATATCCTTGAATATCAAAAAAAGAGAAAAAAAAATTAAAAATATGATTTGTATATATCAACATGTATTAATTTCCGGAAAGACAAACAAAATAAGCGGCAATATATAATCTTTTAAAACTTTGTGGCTTGAAGCGTGGTGGGAGCAACCAAAGCAAAGTTTCACTGCAATACCAAACCAAGAAGACAGCAGCAAACTAGGAAAACAAATTAGGCTAAAGTGGTTCATCCTTCCTCCCAAAGGACAGAGGTGGTTGCGATGAAGAAGTTTTGAGATGATATAGCATGAAAAATTAAAATTACAATACCAGTACAGATGACGTTTTATTGAGTTAGTACTAGAAGCATAACTGCATAAGGACTTGTTCACTTTCAACTTGCGGTCTTGCTAGCTATACACCAACATACATAACATAAGGTTGGCTAACATTGCACAACTCAACATCCAACCTAAATACATACCATATTAAACCAACTTAGTTTCAGTAATTCATCCGTGGGGTGGTGAATGTCCAGATCCACTCACGAACCCATACCCACCTCCATAACCATATTCACCATCACGAGCACCATGATCACTCCCAGAGCCAGACCCATATCCACCACCATAAGCTCCTCCAGAACCACTTCCAGAACCGTATCCACCACCATGAGCACCACCCCCTCCAGTTCCATACCCATATCCGGAGCCTGAACCAGAACCGGACCCAGAACCATATCCAAAACCCTTTCCAAATCCATGTGGAGACCTACCAGAACCCGAACCCGAACCCCATCCGCTATTTGGTGTTGAACCCCAGCCCCAGTTGTATTCCCAGTTAGGACCATGTCCTGATCCACTCCCACTCTTCTCCGGTGCCCCCATCTTCCGTCCTCCACCACCACTAGACGCCGACGAACTCATAACAAAGAAGCTCAGCACTACGAGACTAGTGATACAAAATATCTCGTGTTTCATTTTTCTCTCTGTGTGAGAATGCAATATGCAATGAAGGAGCTAGTTAGGCTAAATGCAAGTGCGCGTATATATAGAGGAGGATGAGTGGGTAGGATAAACAAGTGTGTGACATATATGTGCACTAACTTGGTCCGGGACACTTGTCTGGTGAGTGATGAGATAGAGTAGTACTCGAGCACCATTTTCCCACCATCGCATTGCCCAGGCTACTTGCTGCATCTTTTTTTATTCAATCATGCAGTTTCGGATTAGTTTCATATCTATATCTTTTTATGTCTATATCTTTTTACTCATACAAGTAATATTTCATACATAATGATAATGTGTTGATCACCATTTCAGGATGGACTATGGAGAGTTGTAAATAAATGGTTTTGCCTTGGTTTTTCTTTATGTAATACTAGCTTTTAACCCGTGCGAAGCACGGGCGGGTATATAATTCGTAATTTATTATTTATAATTTAAATTTTAATATTATTTTATTAGTATATGAAGGATCTTGTTTAAAAAAAAGATATTCAAAATTGTATAACTTTATTTTTAACATCACTATAATTTTTTCTGAAATATTATATGATGATATATTATGATGAGTGTTTTTAGTATATGAAACTGTCTAACAGTGTAAGAGTTATAGAGCTGCACGCCTGCACATGTTATAGAATTCTAGTTTCAGAGGGTGAGTACAAATAAAAAAACATAACTAAGACATGACCATACCAAAATTTTGTACGACTACAAATTATACCCATGTTGGCTTATTATAGTATAGTATAGATTGTCCCATCCTCAATATATTACTATATTAGGTATAATAAACATTATTCGTTGCGAGACACTTGAGATGACTTAAAACCCATGCAAACAGGCTCCTTCTCCTAGTCACACCTTAAAGCTAGAGTTTAAAATTATTTTTTATGTTCTTATGTAGTAAGTGGGAATTCTTTTTATTATTATAAAATTTAACTTTAAATTATGAATTATTCATATTTTATTTCATTTTTCTTATTATATTTTTAATAGTGAATAAATTATTAACAAGTCAGAATTATTTAAATATATTTTAATCTTCCAACTTATCATATTAAGTTATAAATTAAACTAAGCCTGGTTCCGAGTCATTACAGCTTCTTTTGTTTGATCAATTTAATGTTGGATTCCTTAATAAATCTTGTGTATTTATCTCGTAAATTTTATATATCTTAAAAATAGAATTTGATGTGGATGGTGTTAAAGTTTAAGCAGACATAAAAAATAATTCATCACACAGATGAAAAAAAAGAAATCACTAAACAACGAAATCTGATGCCTCCATTAGTGAAAATGTATGAGGTGGGATATGTATCATAATGAAAAAATCCTAGCATAAGATCAAATATAATTAATAGAAATTTCAATATTAATATATTGTGATTGGAAAAATAAACTATCGTATGTGAGATGCTCTATAAGCATGAACAGCGCCACACGGCCCACACCCACTCTGAGTCTGACAAAGATTAGTCAAAGTGTAGTCGGCACAGTAGTTGGGCCCGGACTTATTTCCACTGACTGGCGACTTGTACTTATTCTTGATTCTGACACGGCCCAACCCAACCCACTTGTAAGTTGTAACTCTACCTTCGTTCTGATCGGTAATTTACGCTCCCTCGCCCTCATTTTTACTTTTTCACAGCTTTTCAACATGACCCATTTAAAGTATAATTTCATAATATATTTTTAAATTTTTTTTACTCTGAATAAAAATTTGATATATAAATCTTTATTAAAAAAATAAAAAAATATATGAAATTATACTTTATGAGAGCCTCAAAATACGTGCAAATAGTGAACGTAAACAAACTATAGGGACGGAGAGAGTAACATAAATATAATTAAATTTGAAATTTTTTTAATTTTATATTAATAAAAATGATTTAAAACATACGGGGATGCGCTAGGAATAAGTCATTGTTAGATTTCTTAGTTTTGGAAGATATTATTCTTTGTCCCATTTTGTTGTTTGAGCTCGTAATGAAAGTGTGACTCATTTTCAACCACGGAATTAGTGGACGAGTGTAATTTATGACGGCGCGATTGTAATAATTTCAAAAAATTGCTATAAATAAAAATTCATTCTTTTTTAACATCAAAAAAGAAAGAAGCGGCTCCAAAAAAGAAAAGAAAAAGAGAAGCGGCTCAAATACAATGGGACGGAGAAAATGTAATTTTAAAATATTATTGAACTTGTCTTTATGTTTCAGGTTTTTCATTAACTTTTTCATACGTATTTTTATTCTTTTACAAATTCAATATGAATTCAACGGTCTCATTTTTTATTTTAGGAACAACTTTTTTATATTATTTATATTATTTGACCTTATTTCTCATGATCTGAAACTATCTTTCCAAATTTCCCACTCGTATAAACTTCTTTCATCTTAATATCTTCTCACACTCGAAAATCCAATCGGATTACAAATAATTTTAATATCATATTAAACGATCAAATTTCTCAAAATCTTGAGTTATTGACCAAGGGCTTATAAGAATTGTAGTATTCTAACATCCGTTATACAAATTTTGTTTGGCATTATATTCTACTTTTTATTTTGAGAAACAACATTATCATATTTTATGTTTTTGAAAAAAAATTTAATTATATATTTATTAAAAATAGTGTTCGAGGCCATTTAGCTTTATTTTAAAATAATAACCTAATACTTAAAGTAAAAATGAATTATAAGTGATAAGTGAATTTGTCTTATAAATATTTAAATATGTGTAGATAATTTTATTTATAATTCAATTGAGTTTTTGGTAAATTAAATTTATAAATTAAAAAAGAATCATATTATCAGAATACAAGAAACACTATTAATGAACAGATTTTATTAAATATTTTGTAATAAAAAGTAAATTATTAAAATAAATACCAAAATAAACTAATATTTCTGATTTTCGGCTTGTGACCTTAAAAGTTCAAAATAAACTTTTTTATTTCTTTTACCAAACGATATACGAAAAACATAATCAGTTTAAAGTGCCAGATCAAACAAACCTTTCATAAGTTTTAGAACAAAAAATAGAAATTTACTTATAAAGCCAAACAGAAGAAATATATAAATTACAAAATTATTTTTAAATAGATCAAATATTATATTTATTTCTTAAAACTGCATTAGTTTTATATTTTTAAAAATTAAACTTTTTTACCTTAAAAATAAGACAACCGTTCAATATACGATGGACAACGTCCATTCAAAGATTTGACGTCTATCAAATACTGCAACACCAACAGGAGTGGATGATGAATGAAGTGGCTGAGGTTGATGGGGGCAACAGTGCTGGTTCAGTGGCCTGAAGCAATGCCGGACATGCAGCCCTCGAGGACATTGATTAGTCAGTGGCGCTTCAGCTTCTTGGGCCATTGTTTGGGTCTGTTATTTTGTTTCAATCCCTTTCAGTCTGTTAACTTTAGTTCCTGGCTTGTATTACTGTTTAATTTATTAGAATTCTGGTTTGTAATATTCTGGATATTGGGCCCGTAGGGGGTTTTGTTTTCAACCCTTTCCTTATTTCAATGAATATTTTGCTTATCAAAAAAAACTCCTAGAACAAAATTGTGATGAGCTAAAGAAACATAAACCCACATACAAAAAATCCAAACGGAATGGATAAAAGCCAATGAATGCAAGTGGGCCCCTGACATCCAAATAATTGTTTAGCAGGAGTACCAGTTTGGAATTGTGTTGCTAATTTGTTATGTGAATCCAGTCGGAAGTAATTCTTTTATTTCAGAAAAGAAAATCGGTCTTCTTCCAAGAACCCTGAAAAAAAAAAGGAAACAAGAAGAATATAAGTCGATATATATAATAGATTATATATATTATAATAAAAAATATATCCAATAATTAATTATTAATAAAATCACGTGTATATGTATCAAAATATTCACACAATTATGATAACTCATAATTGAGACAATTAAACTCTTAATTAAGGCACAGTTAATAAAATATTAACGTTCTCAATTAAGACATAATTAACGCCTTCAAATAAGGCACAATTTACGCCCTCAATTATGAGGCACAATAAACGCCCTCAACTATGAGGCCAATTAGTAGGCACAATTAACGCCCTCAGCACGATTAACGCCATCCTTCTATACTGATCCCGGAACTGTCGTCGCCGCAACCCTCGGCCACCACCGCTACGCTGTCTCTCCCGCACACGATCGTGAAGAGGACGATGACCACCTAAAATATATCCGTCGGTAGAAGTAACATACACCAAACCAACAAACCTCGGAGCCTCAAACGAAGACCTCAAAAAACTCGAATCACAGTAAAGAGACAAACCACCTTGCCGGAAAATATGGTCTCGCCGGAGAATGAAGGAAGGAGCTGGCTGGAAAATACAGAACTCTGTGTGTATGAATGTGTAGTGGTGGTGGGGAGATGATGATTGGGAATAAAAATGATTATATAACATGAGTTTGTCGTTATGGTATTTGTAAGCTGCTAGAGAGAAAGAGAGAAGAGACTCAAATGGTATATAGATTTTTGTACTCCAACTTTGATCGAAAGCAAATATAATCAGAAGTAATTGGTTTATCTGTTCATTTAAAATATATTAAAATTTTATAATACATTGGAAATTTTTAATTAAACCAAAGTATTATCGGAAATTTAATAAAATAATTTTAAAAGATCAATTCAAAAATTTTAAATAAATCAAAAAAATTGAGAACATTAACATCGGAGTTGAGTCGACGAATCAGACCATAAACAAACAGACACATGCACCAATGCCGCCTAAACTGAACCTCCCTCTTGTCTGAATCAAACTGCCCGTAAATCATTGTCTGAAGATATATCAAGCATTGAACAAACAACAATAAGCAAGAAAATGGTGCTCTCGTCTCGAATATTAGCTCTTTCCTACCACCCTGCTTCGCCACAACTTTTTATATATAATAATAATATTAATTCTGCCTTGTTGACCTTCAGACCAAACCTCAAAACCAACCTCAAATGTCGATCCATGCCGTCCGATTATGATTCTTCTTCTTCTTCTCCGCTTGATTCCGATTCACCTGAAACAAATGTTTCTGGGTATGCCAATTCTTTTACTCCTCTGCATATGCATCATCACTTACATATTTTACATACAGCTTCTGTTAATTGTTATATATGATTTTTATTTAAGTTGGTTTTTGTTTATCACTTATTTCTGCTTGTACAGATAATCATAAACATAATTTGAGACAGGGTTTGATTTGTAGTTACCACTTACTTGATCTTTCTGGCAATCAGAAATTGCTGCCTTGGGCTTAGAGTATGATATGATATCCAACTTCATCAGAGTGCTTAGTAGTGTACTGTGTTTTGCAAGTCGAAAAAAGAAATTCTCGGATTTATGGCGATTAGTTTTCAAAATCCCTGCTGCTTTATGATCATCTTTCAGTGTTTGGAAAAAAAAAAAATTTGATTCAATTTACATTAGATCTCGACATGATAAATTCTGATTGTTATTATACAGTTTCTTGAATTGTTATGATAGATTTTTTGTCATTGTGAATCATTCTTCTGGATATAATTTATGTGCCACATGCATATTTGACTATTTGTTATCTCCTATTTATCTATATTTTGTACCAAGATAATGGTCCCCAAATTCTTTTAAAATAAATGGTCCCCAAGTAGTTGTAGCAGTGATAAATCCCTTTGTTCAGTAACCTCTAATTTGAAGTTCATTCATTTTTTAAATTGTAATTTTTTTTTCATTTGATGCTTTCCCGGTGCAGCTTCTGTATCATTGAAGGACCTGAAACAGTGCAGGATTTTGCCAAAATGGAAATCCAAGAAATTCAAGATAATATCAGGAGCCGTAGGAATAAGATATTTTTGCATATGGAGGAGGTGAGCTGTTTATAAATTATGATGGTACTGTTTTAAGATGATTCAGGATGGCATAGCTTTTGCACTTCTACTAGCATTTAACATAACAAGGAGTGCACGTCTGAATTCGACTACTTTAAGGAATAATGCAAGAGTCTCTCCTTATCTATGTATCTATGTATATTATAGTTGCTGATGCCTCTTTTGTACAGTACTAACCCTCTGCTTTGGAATTAGCCTAAAAAACTCTTATAATTACAGCTGCTGCCACTCAAACTGCCTTCTTCTGCTGTCGACACCTGGCTTCTGCACGTGGCCATTTAATGTTCCGTGAGACAGCACATCTGTTTGTTGCTTTACTATTCTACCACTGTAAAAATGCTTTCGTTTTTACAGCAACTACAAAACCTGCGTTGATCAAAGATTGCCGAGGAAGTTTCAGATTTCAAAATCGCAGCCACTCTCTTTTCAGCTTATGCTGCTGACACGTATCTGCCGGACGTGGTTTCTGAATGCTTGCTGCCAAGTCCCATACTGCAGTTTCAAAACATATAGGCATGCATACAATCTACTCTAACATGTACTCTTAACAATAACTATTAATTTTTTTAAACATTAAATCATGAAATCATTTCTCTTTACGCTTCCGGAATGAAGCTGGGAACAAACTTCCTGAAGAAGACATTGCTCCGCCGGCTGCTCTACGTCCATGCTTGCTGTCTCCGATTTTAAATTAAATAGCAAACTTTAATCAATATTTTATAACACACGTGCATTTAGACTTTTTGTGCATAAATCACAAAATTTGATTTTAGGATAAATCTATGTACTCCTATATGCTTACAAAGATAAAAACAATAAATATTTGTTTTTTCCGTTTTAAGAATTATGTCGTTTGACTTTTTAACACGTATTTTTAAAATCTTATTATCTTAAATTATAATCATAATTATATATTTTTATTTAGAAAATTTGAAAACAATAAATTTAACTATATGATCAAAAGACTTAGAAGTTCGGGTCAAAAAGTTAAACAACTTATGTTTCAAAATAGATAGAGTAATGAATTAATTAAGATTCAATATTATTTAGTGTTTGGTTGGGCTTATAACTCGGTTATTTGTATTGTTTGTGTAACAATTTATAATTCAATTTCTCACTCCTGATTCAAATTTTGAGAAATTGAAAATTCTAACAATTTTAATGAGTTATTTTATTTTTGAAAATTGATTTCATAAATATATAATAAGTACATTTTAAAAGAAAATTTATAATAATTTATTATTATATTAATAATTTTTATATCCAAATTTTTTTAACCAATAAATTCTAAACACCAAAAAATTCCAAACACAAGACACAAATACTGATTTAGACAAAAAATATATGCATAAAAAGACAAAATTATTAATTATCGTCTCCATTTTGAAATATAGATCGTTTAACTTTTTAATACACTTTTAAGTTCTTTATTTTTAAAATTTTGTTTTCTGAAATTATAATATTAATTACATTTTTATTGTTATTTTTAAATGAATTTAAATATATGATCAAAGGATTTAGAATTGCGGGTCAAAAGTGGAATCGTTTTATATTTCAAAATAGATGGAGTAATTAATTAATTAAGATTCAGTATTATCTGGGGTTTGGTTAGACTTATTAGTCATAACGAGCTTATTCGTATCGTTTGTATAACAATTTATAAGTTTTAACTCAGAATTTGAGAAAGTGCAAAATATAATATTGTTTAATCAGTTAGTTTTATTTTTAAAATTTGATTTTATAAATATATGAAGCTACACTTTAAAAGATAAAAGATTTATATTTCAAAATATATAGAGAAATTAATTAATTAATATTCAATATTATTTAGTGTTTGGTTCGGTTTTTCAATATTATTTAGTGTTTGGTTCGGTTTATAACCTCACCTTCTGGGCTTATTAGTTATAAATAGCTTATTTGTATTGTTTGTGTAACAAGTTATAAGTTAATTTCTCAATTCAAAGTCAAAATTTGAGAAACTGAAAATTCTAATAGGTCTAATGAGTTATTTTTATTTTTGAAAATTGATTTTATAAATATATAATAATTAAGTTTTAAAAGATAATTTATAATAATTTATTATTATATTAATATTTTTATATCCAATAAATTCTAAACACCAAAAAATTCCATACACATAATACAAAAATACTGAGTAGGAGCAAAAATATATGCATACAAAGATAGTATTATTAATTATTCTCTCCATTTTGAAATATACGTCGTTTGACTTTTTAACAGATTTTTTAAGTCCTTTATTTTTTAGGAATTTGTTTTTTAAAATTATAATATTAATTACATTTTATATAAAAAAATAAAAAATGAATTTAACTATAAGATCGAAGAACTTAGAAGTGCGGGTAAAAAATTTAAACACTTTATATTTCAAAATAGACGGAGTAATTTGTATAACAATTTATAAGTCAATTTCTAGCTTAGAAATCGGAATCCGAGAAGTTAAAAATTCTAATATTTTCTAATGAGTTATTTTTATTTTTTAAATTTGATTATATATATATATATATATATATATATATATAGTTGTTACATTTTAAAAGATAATTTATAATAATTTATTATCAGATTAATATTTTTTATATTCAATTTTTATAACCAATATATTCTAAATACCAAAAAATTCCCAACACATAAAACACATATACTGAGTTAGAGAAAAAAATATATGCATACAAAGATAAAAATTATTAATTATCGTCTCCATTTTAAAATATAAGTGGTTTGACTTTTTAATACATTTTAAGTCTTTTATTTTGAAAATTATGTTTTCTAAAATTATAATATTAATTAAATTTTTATTATTTTTTTAAATGAATTTAACTATATGATCGAAGGACTTAGACGTGCGCGTAAAAAATTCAAACACTTCTAATTTTTGAAAATGGACGGAGTAATTTGTATAATTGATTATAAGTCAATTTATAGCTTAGAAGTCAGAATATGAGATTTAAAAATTCTAATATTTTTTAATGAGTTATTTTACTTTTGGAATTTGATTTTATAAATATATGAAATATTATAATATAAACGACTTATATTTCAAAATAGATAAGGTAATTAATTAATTAAGATTTTATATTATTTAGTGTTTCATTGTGCTTATGGGCTTATTAATCATAAATAACTTATTTGTATTGGTTAGTGTTTGGTGGGGCTTATAAATTTATAATACATACAGCTTCTCCGCGAAGCTTTCTTCCTTCATGCTGCAAGGACACAGAAACCACCTGCAATCACAAATACTTTTCAAAATATTAACAATTCAAATTTGAACCAATCCTTAACACACTCTCATTTAATTTGAAAATTAGGCGTCTTTAACACACTTTTATCAACACACTTTCCTGGGCTTTGCTGCGATCTAAGCATCCGCGGCTTCCATGAATTAATTCAGTGCTCTTTTGCAGGAGAATGTATTTTCTTCTCCCCGATATCTTCTACTCTTCTATATTTGTGAAATAGTTAGGTGAATCTTAGTTTTTTTGGCATGCTCTCTATGTGTTTGATAGAAGTCCTAACACACTTGAATCTTTTGTATTTGTTTTCAATTTTGTTTTAGTTTGTGAGCTGCTCCAACTTGAGGCAAAGTCCTATTTTATATATTTTTATCTCATTCGATTGTTTGATTACCCATATGTGTTTTTCGTGTTTCCCATTTCGTGTTTTTGCCGATTAATTTTGTTTTATGATCTATGGTGTTTCTTTGTTCGATTGCTACTATTATGTCGTTTGATTGTAATTGTTGTTATGACGGCCGATTGTAAATAATGTTATAATTTGCTTTAGTTTAACAATCTTATTTGCAGAGATCCGAGCTTCAACAAGTTGACTAGCCTAATCAAAGATGCACCGGAGCCTTTGTACTCAAAATGAATTTTTTGTTTTCCGAAATGGATTTCTTCCCGTCCAATTAAAGGTGGAATATATGAACTTCAAATATATCACTTCTCCAAATGCTTGCAAACTATGACTTTTGATTGAAGTATTTCACTGTGGTTACCCAGTCATCCTTAATTCGTTTCGAACCTCTTTTATGTTGTCGGAGATTCTTACGCACGAAGTTATCACTCCATTAATCTCAAATGGTAATTTACTTTCATACATGTTATTCTTTTTATTTGCAGGTTCAATTATGTACATGTTAGTGCATATTCTTAGGACTTGAAACCCCTTCTCATATTTGTGGGCTTATATTATGTTTTTGATGTTTGCAGATGCTTCAATACTAGAAACCAGATGTTTCGAAGATACAAGCGAATTTCTAGGAATTAAGATGAAAAGGTTAAAAACTTAGCTCTAAACTACAAGTTGCTTTTAGTTAAAATTTTAACTAAAATAGATTTATATTAATTTGAGTTATTTGTTTGTTTATATGATTTATGGATCCAGGTCATTAGTTTTTGACACCAATGATTTGTGTTGATGGTTTGACAACATAGTAATTGACGGGAAATCATGGGATTTGCTTTCTTTCAAAGGTATTAGCCGTAGTATGATTTACATGTTAATGTGGTTGAGTTTAAGGTGTAGACTCATAATGATCAAATTGCAACTTTGATCAATGTTAAGAATTATGTGTTGTGCAGAATGTAGGAGTTGTAGGTATGTGCATGAAAATGCAAGATAATGTGCATGAAATAGTTCATATATCTCCTATAGCTCAATATAGGAGTTGCCGACAATTTATTTAATAAGTGACGTTATCAAATCTAGAAACTATTATCTTGGTTCATATTGAGTTTATTATATGTATTATGAATCACTTTATTTGTCCTAGGCAAGTCTGTGAATAAATGTTATTAATATTAGATAATTTATGTTAATTGATTTGGGATAACAATGTTTTTGCGATAGCTATGTTTTTGGTTTTTATGTTGGTGACTTTGCTACATTTTTTAGTAGTTTATATGTTGGTGAATAACTGAATATAATGTGTCCACTATATCTTTTGTGAATTGTTCCCATATGCTGCTCCAATCATTTTTAAATAGTTGTGTAAGTCTTATATTCTTATTGATAAGGATGATTGCTCTTAGATGTAATGTGACAAAGGTGGACGTATAATTTGCTTATTGATTTGAATTACTATAATGGACAGGACATGATAGGCTACATGTTTGAAATCTGCTGGAGTCTTTATACTGACATAAACTTCTCCGATTCAGGATCAATATTTTACTGGACTGTTAGGTAAATCTCAAATTCTCATTAGTGAATGATTTTTTTTGCAGATCAAGTTTTATTGGATGAAAATATTATAAAGAAAATGAAACATAAATGATTGAGAGAATTAGAAGATCGGTGAGCCGGGAACCATCTGTTTAAAGAACATTATATTATAATTGCTTTCTTATTTATATTATCAAAATTAAGGCATGGTAGACTTATGATAGCTATATATGTTCAGGAGAATGTGTCGGGAAAGAGTGACCATGCTCAAGTAACCATATTGCGGCCAATGGCCATGCTTTTGTGGCATTGTTATGCATTGGCAAAGTCAATATAATTTTTTTTATCATATTTATTAATTAATCATAAAAACTTATAGTTTATTGTCTCTACTTGGTTGAGTTTATGAATACTATTACTTTTGTAATAGTCAGGAGTTATCATTGACCGTAATAGCAAGGAGTTTCTTTAGTATACAGGATATCAGAATATGAACGTATTTTAATCATTTTCGTTATCCTAATCAACAATCAGACGTATGACATATGCGGCGTTATTCTAATCAACAATCAGACCTATGACATATGCGACCACAAATTATGAAGTTTCTTTGAGTCTATATATCTTTTACTATTATAAGGAGTTTCTTTAGTATACAGGACAAGTTTGCTGAACACTTTGTTAACGCCATTTGGGAACAGAAGGAGAATCCAGTAATTATCATACTTGCGGCATGCAGAGTACAGCTATGGAACAGTGAGTACACAACTGAATCTTTTAAAGGCTGTGTGAATTGAACTGATTTTAACAGGTTACATTTCTCATTGGACATAACAGATGAGCCAAGGCTAGGCAATGTGTGAGGTACCAAATTCTACCTCAACTATAACCATCACAGCGTTAATCACCTAAGAAGAATGTAAGTTAGAAATTTTTGTGTTTTTGGCAAAACATAATGTTAGTCTACTCAAAGTCTTTAATATTTTAATCATTCCATATTAGGTTAGCTGAGCTGGAATTCGTAAAAAGAGTAATAACATCTAACAAAGCAAGGAAAGCCGAGCTGTACACTGTGGAAGCAATTAAGACGTTGGATAAAGAATTTGTTGAGGTGTATAAATAAATCAAAAGGAAAGGAAAAATTACAGTTGTGCTAAAACTTGAAATAAAATCTAACGCTTTGTTATTCAGGAACAAGTACTGGCACATCTCATCATTGTACAAGTGGACGAAAAATCAAAAATGGTTTATCCGGGTCTGTACCTCCTGCGATTCTGAGACTCAAGCAATAGAGCGTATGGAAGGCTGCCCCATCTGCCAGAGGATTGTTCCGAAATCAGGTTACACAAAAATTAGCCCATCGCTTTGTTTGTTCCTTTCGTCCAAATATAAACACTTTACAGCAACAACAAATAATGTAGATTTCGAATGGTTGTACTTGCATCGGATGATACTGGCTCTCTCCAATTCATATTCACTATCTAGCTATATTACAATACTTTGTGTTTGTTCTAAGCAACATTATTCGTATATGTATAATTTCCTCTGTCTATTAGATTTTTTTTAATTTTAAAGCCCTGCAACGCGGGCATCAATACTAGTAGAATCTTATTTGTCATTGCTGTCTTCAATTTTTAATCTTCGTTTAATTATCTCAAGATCCACATATTAAGTTTTTGGCCTACAACCACCAGCTAGCCTTGTGTCTTCAAGCTAAATTTCATACAACTCTCACTTTCTACAGAAGTTGGCAATGCATGTTCTCTTTGATCTACTGCAATTTTTTTCCTAGCCAAGTATTAAATAACAATGACATTGCTCTCATCTTGAAGGGAATTGCCCATTCTCCTAAAATCTTTTTCACTCAAGTAAATCAATCTCTTTATCGATCTAGTTACATCTTGTGCTTATTACAGGTTCGCCGGTTGCGGATACAACAGAGAATAAAAAATGCAGAGCTTGGAATCTCTAATGAAGAACCAGAAACTGAACTTCCAAATTTTCCTTCATTCATTCCATTTTTGCCTCCTCTAGTAAGCCTCTTTTCTTTATTAATAATTTCACATCCTTAATGCAACAACCAATTCAGAAAACATTTAACCTGTCTGCCATTTTTCTCATAAACAAATATCTGACGCTGTATGTGTGTGTTAATCAAAACAGTCAATAGACTACTTCATCTGTGTTTTATAATTAAAGTTCTGCATCTCGACTGAATGACTGATATGTGCAGACCTCAGCAAACCTTAAGCAGTACTATGCTACTTGCTTCTCTCTTATTGCTGGAATTATAATATTTGGTGGCCTCCTAGCACCAACAGTAAGTATTTCTGCATTAAAAATGTTGATATGATACCAATATTACTTCGAAGTAGCTATAGTTAGTATTTATAGGTTTCAACTGTCAGCTCTTTCTTCTTAGCCTATGCTTCTTTGACCCGTATGACTTTTCTTTGGTCATGTATTGCTCTCAAAATAAGTTATGTCACCCCTTTTTTCTATCTCGCCGTACTGACATGGATACTTATGCTTAAGTTTACTTGCCAAGATCATGGTTTTGCTTATGTTTGGCTCTTATACAATGGTCCAAGTGGCTACTAATACATATGATAAATTATGTTTGAAGATCTTTAAATCTTTAAGGAAACAAATGACAATAAAGCCTGTTTCTGGGAACTTATGCACTTCGAGGGGTGGTGTCCTTATACTATGTCTACAAAGATCTTTTGCATCTCATGAGACTAAATTGCCATCCAGTTACATACGACATACTTGACTTGTGCGTTGGCATATTAGGAGTAAAATGGGTTTCTTGATCAAGTCTACTGAAAACAACAAATGAGGGTGCATATGTTCTCATACAGAGAAGTAAAATAACTGCAGATCTCTTATGCAGACTTATTGCCCTGAATGCCTATTGTGACCATAGGCCATAGTGACTGAACTACAACAGATGTGGCATAGGATCCCTCATATCATTTTCTCTTATTCTAGTTCGGAAGCATTTAATTCTTATGTCATAAAAGCGTATAGCATTATTATGTTAAATAAATGATGGCAGCTCCCATAAGTTCATAACCATTGCACACATGAAACATGCCAAAACATAAAAGAATCAAATAAATAAATATTAGAAACTGCATTGAGAGGAATGAGCACCTTTATCTCTTAATTCAAATGAACTAATAAAATAGTTAACTTGTCTGAAAAAACATCTTATACACGTTTATTTGATCTCAGTTGGAACTGAAGTTGGGAATAGGAGGAACATCTTACGCGGATTTCATCCAAAGCATGCACCTTCCCATGCAGTTGAGGTATAAAGTGTGGTTACCTTTATCTTTTTGAATAAGCTCTATTTTTTTTTATCCTCTTGATATTAATTGCATCTGCTGGTGCATTGGTCTCCACCCCAGCCTAGTTTTAAGTGACTTGCTGGTGTGAACTAAGCTTAAAATGGGGGGAGTCCTATCCTAGTTAGTAGGGATGGCATCGGATCACTTTGGGGCTGGGGTCCTCTAACCCTAAAACCAATCCCCCAACCTGCCCTGATCCCTATTAAGGACTTTATGTCACCCCTTTTTTCTATCTCGCCGTACTGACATGGATACTTATGCTTAAGTTTACTTGCCAAGATCATGGTTTTGCTTATGTTTGGCTCTTATACAATGGTCCAAGTGGCTACTAGTACATATGATAAATTATGTTTTAAGTGCTTTCTTTTCATAATTTAAATCTTTAAATTATGAAAAGAAAGCACTGGCCAATTTTTCTTATCTTAAGATCACTGGATTCAATCTTCATTTGCACAAGGATCTCTAAACAACAATCTCCACTATGATAAAACCAATCAATGAGTTTACGGAGGCTTCGCTTGGTGCAGAATAAACTTATCGTCAGTTCTCACTCTGGATATCTTAAAGTCAGGAGACAAGAACAAGTGAATCTAATATTGTGCGCAAGACTTTCTCTAATAAGGGACATAGAGTTTTTTAGTGTGAAGGCAAGCACAACTATCTAATTCGTATTTTAAGCAAAAAAAAAAAACTATCTATTTCATATCCTTCCTGACATATAAAGAATAGGAATAAAATCATATTAAAAGCGAAAGATGTCCTGATAGAAAAGAATTGAACCTCACGAGGACCAACTATTAAAAACCATGCAAGGTGTTACCCGACTAGTCAACTTTTAGTCGACGAGTATAGCATATAATTATGCAGATTATATGTATTGCCTGATATACTATTCATCAGGGGCGGAACCAGGATTCAAATATGGGGGGGACCAAATTGATTAAAGTAGAAAACATACCGGTTTATTTGAGATGCGCGCGCCTTTCTTTGATTGAATAAAATGAATCAATAATCTCGTCAGTAGAAATGGTCTCGGCAATCTCCTTTTCAATATATAGCAACAAATAATCTCTAAGAAACTCATCTTCCATACGATTCCGAAGTTGGCGGGGACCGGGGCTCCCTTCGGTCCCCCCCTAGTTCCTCCCCTGCTATTCATAAAACCAAACATTTAATGTGAAATGCACAACACCGATTCCTTACCAGCATTGTATTATTTTAGCGAGTACCTACTACAGTAAGCATTATAGTTATATACTATTCCTAATTTAGATATCAAGTTTCGAACCTGATACACATGTTGAATGAAGGACTCCACAACAGACTTAACTTAAGCTAGAACGCCTTCTTATTGCTGATGTTATATGACTAAATTTGTAATGTTCCTTGATGTTTCTGTAAAGATTCTACATTAATAAGTTTTTTGCACTGGAAACCCAGAAGTTGGAAAATAATTTCTTAACTTGTTATTAGAAACAAAAGCAGTCTCTCTTGCTGGAAATAATATATTTAAATTTAATACTTATTGCAACCCAAATTTTATCTCAGTTTTCATAGTGCAATTTCATGCTGTTCTGTATCTTGTAGATGGTATAATTCTAAAATTTCTATTACATATAGTGAGGTTGACCCCATCGTGGCATCATTTTCTGGAGGAGCAGTTGGGGTTATCTCAGCGTTGATGGTAGTTGAAATTAACAATGTAAAACAGCAGGAGCAGAAGCGGTGCAAGTACTGTCTAGGAACAGGTATATTATTGGATGAGTCAATGCCTACTGCTGAATGGTTTCATCATTCATGTTATTAGATGCATACGGATAAAAAGTACAAAATCTTTAAGTTTGTCCAGGAATCATTTTTTCTACAAGTTAAAAAAAGGAAAAGCTTAAGAAGTCTTCTCTCTTGCATACATTGTCGTTACAAATTATTATGCTCAAGTTTATATTAATTTATGCATAATCTTGATTTTTTGTGAACTCCAGAACACTTATAATTCTCAAGATAATAATTTCAAGATATAATATCTAAAACTTATCACTATGTCCCTTGAATCATATATTTCATATTCTTGATTTTGTTGAGGTTGCAGGAAGGTGCAACAATTACACAAATTCACATTAAGAGTTGAGCAATACTGGAACTGAGAATACTTGTTTACTGATGCAGGATATCTTGCTTGTGCTCGTTGCTCAAGTAGTGGAGGTCTTGTTCTGATTGAACCAGTTGCAACAGCGAGTGCCGGGGACCAGCCTTTATCACCACCTAAAACTGAAAGATGTTCAAATTGTTCCGGTGCAGGAAAGGTTGGATTCAAATTCCTTTGCACACACCTAACTTTATGAAAATTGATAGTGTCAAGTCCAGGTTGCATCAGTGAAGTAATTAGCGTCATTGACCTCTACCACAGCAGCATAATGTCGGTTGCTTTGAAAGTATACATAAGATCTTATTCTATGTTGCAGGTTATGTGCCCTACTTGTCTGTGTACAGGGATGGCGATGGCAAGTGAACATGACCCGCGGATCGATCCATTCGACTAATAGTTTTCCTACACATACATACCAGCTTCAAATAATTTGTATATAATGTAGTGTAGGCATAACAATGTCAGTATCACCCATGTATCTCATTAGTAATATGTAATTTTTCCTCGACTGACTATTGTAATTTGTAACTTATGTAAGTGTAAAAGAAACTTGTATTCCCTCTGTTGATATTTACAAGTTTCATCTCCAGTTCTGCTGTTGTCTATTGTTAAAAATATCATATCATAAACATACTCATACACTAATTAGCAAAAAGAAAAAGAATACTCATACACAATACTCCCTCCGTCCCCCTCAATTGTTTACATCGGAGGACGAGGGCTCGGCACGCATTCTAATGCTCTCATAAAATATAATTTGATAAATTATTTTTGAACTTTTTTTTCTTCTGAATAAAAAATTTAGTATCTAAATTTTTATAAAAAAAGAAAAATTTGAAAAAAAAAGTTATGAAACTATGTTTTATATGCGCTTTAAAATGCCTGTCGAGTAATGTAAAAAAAGTGTAAATAAATGATATGGACAGAAGGAAAATGTCTGTCGAGTAATGTAAAAAAAGTGTAAATAAATGATATGGACAAAGGGAGTAATAATAGATAAATAGATAGGTCCCTGTTCTTACTATGGGGCCGTTTGGCTGAGCTTAAAATAAGTGCTTCTTGCTTAAAATAAATAAGTGGAGTAGAAGTTAGAAGTCAGACAAGACTTATAAGTGATTAAAGTGTTTGACAAATAAGCAGAAGTCCTGAAACAAAAGCTAGCATTCCTAGCTTTTTATAAGTGCTTCTTGACTTATTACACAAACAGTACGAAATAAGTGCTTCCAACTTATAAGCCCAGAAGTCGGCTTAAAAGCCGTAGCCAAACACCACCTACAATCACTTATATCAGTAACATATGTTCGGAATAACTTATTCAACTGGACAATTTAATTCTGAGATTTTAATATATACACGATAACATTACAATTCATTAAGCTTAAAATTAACTCATTCTTGGATTTTTGGTGTCGCCCATCATCTTAAAAGCCCGGGAAAAACGTTTGTATCTACCTTAGCTTGTACTCGATTCTGGTAACCATGTTCTCTCGCCAATCCACATCTCTTTTCTTCAAACATCTCCCCATCTTTCAACACAATTACTCCTCTCAAACACTTAATCCCACCCCAATCAAGAAGTCAAAAAAAGCATCAACAAAGAGCAAAACAGCTCGAAGCCTAGCTCAACTAATCAACACCCACAACCCCACTTGGGAATCTCATCTCTCTCCTACATCTCTCTCCCAAACCACCGTTCTCCACACTCTCCGTCTCATCAAAACCCCATCACAAGCCCTTCATTTCTTCATCTGGGCCCACAAGAATGGCTTCTCCCACACTCACCAGTCTTACTTTCTCATGCTTCAGATCCTGTCCCAATCCAGGAACTTCAATATTGCTAGGAATTTCCTTTTCTCTGTCGAGAAAAAGTCGAATGGGGCAGTCAAGATTGATGATAAGTTCTTTAATGAGTTGATTAGGAGTTATGCGAATGCCGGGCTTTTTAGTGAGTCTGTTAAGCTTTTTGAGAAGATGAAATCAGTTGGGGTGTTCCCTTCTGTTTATACATTTAATAGTCTTTTTGTAATTTTGATGAGCCGGGGTCGAATTGGGATGGTGTATGAGCTGTTTGATGAAATGCTTAAGACGTATGGCGTTACGCCTGATAATTTTACTTTTAATATATTGATCAAAGGGTTTTGTAGGAATGGGAAGGTGGATGAAGGGTTTAGGTTTTTTAATGAGATGATGAAGAGTGGTTGTCAACCGGATGTTGTTACATATAATACGCTTGTGGATGGATTGTGCAGGGTTGGGAAGGTGAAAATCGCGCATAATGTGGTGAAGGGTATGGTGAAAAAGAGTGGAGATTTGAATTTGAAACCTAATGTTGTTACTTATACGACGTTGATTAGAGGGTATTGTGGGAAACAAGAGATTGATGAGGCGTTGGATGTTTTGAAGGTAATGGTTGATTGTGGACTAACACCAAGTGATATAACATATAATACATTGATTCAAGGTCTTTGTGGTGCACAAAAGCTTGATAAGATCAAAGAAGTTTTGGAGGGAAGTTTAGGTGGCAGTCAATTTGTTCCTGATGCTTGTACTTTCAATACATTGATCAATGCTCACTGTAGTGCTGGGAATGTGGATGAAGCAGTGAAGGTTTTTGAGAAGATGGCAGAATTGAAGGTCCAACCGGACTCTGCCACATATGGTATTCTGATCGGGAGTTTCTGTCAGAACAAGGATTATGAGAAATCAGAGAAGCTGCTTGATGAGTTGTTGAAAAAGGAAATATTGTTACAAGATGGTGGATGTAAGCCTCTTGTTGCTGCATATAATCCCATATTTGAGTATTTGTGTGGTATTGGAAAAAGTGCAACAGCTGACAGATTGTTTAGACAACTGATGAGAAGAGGAACACAAGACCCCGTGTCCTTTAAAACCTTGATCATGGGACACTGTAGGGAAGGTAAATTTAATGCTGGCTACGAGCTGTTGGTTATCATGCTGCGGAGGGATTTTATGCCTGATGCAGAGATTTACGAGTCCATAATCAACGGGGTATTGCAACAGGGCGAACCAAAACTTGCCCATGACACTTTAGAGAAGATGCTAAGGAGTTCCCATCTTCCTCCAACACCTATGTTTCATTCTGTTCTTACCGAGCTTATTAAAAACAATTGTGTTAGTCAATCTGCTAGCCTTCTGATGTTAATGTTGGAAAAAAGAATAACACCAAACATTGGTCTTTCAACAGATGTGGTGAAGCTGCTATTCAAGAATGGGACACGAGATAAAGCAATCGAGATCCTGAGGGTTGTTTATGAGAACGGGTATACATTAAAAATGAGTGAATTGATTGTTTATCTCTGTCAAAGCAAAAGACTGCCAGAAGCACACGAAACATTGATGATTTGCCTGGGAAAGGATCAAACTGTTGATTCGGATATATGCAGTACAGTTATAGCGGGACTCTGTAAAATTCATAAAGTTTCGAAAGCATTTGAATTGTACTACGAATTGTTAGAGAAAGGGTTTGGAAAATCTCTGAGTTGCCTGAATGATTTAAGAGATGCTCTTGAAGCTGAAGGGAGATCAAAGGAAGCCAAATTTGTCACTCTGAGGATGCCAAAACAGCACTAAACAGGCTCAATCAAATCTTTAAACTCAGAGCTATGGACCAAATTGACTTTCATGAATTTGTAACAAGCTTTGTGGTAAATATATGTAACTGTGTTTTGTTTCTGTAATGCGATTCCCTGACGCCTGAAAATAAGGGAATGTTCTTTGAATTACAGAGGTTTTATAATGATTTAACCAAGGGAAATAATTTGAGAGTCACTTGAGTTTGAAACCTCTGCACTCCCACAACTACTGTGACACTAATACTAAATTACTGATTTTTCAGCACTTGGTAGAAATTGTGCAATTAGGATGCAGGGAAAAAGATCAATTCATCCATCATATGTGGCAAATATATAAGGTTGAGTACACAATAACTAATTCTCTCCAGATATCATTGGCAAAAAATCGCAACAGCTACATCAGTTTGACAACCTACGAACAGTAAACACCATGATAAAATAAAACAATACAAAATACACAACAGTGCTCGAAAGGAACTAGGGCCGGCATTTAGGACTTGGATGATTCTTTCTCTGCTGCGATATCCTTTTTGATTAAATTTTGGTAGTGACCGACTATGAAGAAGTACTGTCCATAACAAAGAGGAAAAAAAAAAAGCAATGAGAAGTTAAGAAAATAAACAGTACTTCAGCTATACCGAAAGTTCAGAATCTCACTTGGAATGCCGCAATTAATGGAATAAACCATTTCCCTTTTTCATTTGGATTTGGCCCATCAATCAATTTTTTGTCAACAAAGATACTTTTGCTTCCATTTGAAACAACTTCTGTTATAGTTTTCACCACGTTGGGAATCCAGGCAACTCCATTGGGAAGAATCTGAGTGAAAAGAGCGAATAGACCACATTGACAAATTAAAGTTCGATACGCAGTTAAAGAATCCAACTACAAGAAGGCATAATAACATTTTTATACATTACGTTAGACAAAAGACCAACCTTCTCATCACTATCATTCTTAGTACATCTTCCACTGTTTTCAACCAAAACAACAGGGATCGCGTCCTATAGCAGCACCACCAAAAAAAGTGAGAAGAATGTATCAATTTTGCAATGATTAGCACGTATTAGTAATTCATAATGCCTCTATATAGTTTGCAAGGTCAAAGTAGCAGAAAGATGATAGGGTAAATAGATGACAACTCTGCTAGTAGATAATCATATAATAGAGAAAATTTGTGGAGGACAAGTTTTGCTAGATTCAGCTGCTAGTTTAGTCATCCTACTGTTAATGATGTGTACAAGAGAACACTATTGATGTTTGTTCGTGTTAAAAGGTAAGTGCTATATCCACCCCAGTAGCTAAGCATTCAAAAGTAAATGTATCATATATGCGAAATCTCTGCATCACATCTCTGTTTTCTTTAAAATGGCAATTAAGCTGATAAGGAACAAAGTATGTTAGTGTCCCATGACAAAGTCAGTCCCTCCTTCCTATTTTTCCACTATATTTGTCTCTTTTCTCCACATATTATCGATGTTTATGCATATGCATGTCTATATGGGGGTGTCAGCATATGTATTAGTATACATGTACGATGTCTGTAGATCTCTGCCTGTGGGAATGTGTTTTTGAAATAAAAGGAATATGATGTGCACAATTCCTACATTGACATCATTTTATTGAGTATTTTCTACCACATGGACATTTTTAAGAACATTAAAAATCATAGATTAAGAAGCAAAAATCTCAAAAATATATTCAATGGGCAAATAACAGAGATCTGAGAAACAAACACAATAGACGAAATTAACTAAGATATTCAAAAAAGAGTAAGGAAGTAGGCAGTCAATCGGGGATATGCAGAACATGACAGAAATTCATTAAATCATACAACATTTAAAGAATTTGCAGAGAATCTGAAAAAGCCTATAGTAACAGCCACTAGGAAGATTGATTCTTGATTTTTGTAGAGTGGGCCACTATGGTTTCCCAGTGTTGTTTAAGGAAAAAGGTCCCAAAGGCCAAAGTTCCCCCCGAAGCAGCAAGACCCTCTTGGAGCCTAGGGGCAGAATGTCAGAAAGAGCGGCCCGATCAAACTAGTCATAAATAATTCAAATATATGTATATACGCACAAAGAGAGTATACATTCAATATATGTATATATCCAAATAAGTACACCAAATCAAGCACATCAAAGAGAAATCAAGATATTATGCAGCTTATACGAACCAAAAGAATTGTAAATACTAGTAGTCTAGTACAGGACTTAACTTCAGTACACTATGTCTATACTTAAAGAAGGTATCAACTGGATATAAATATAGCATACCACAAAACAACTTTGAGAAGACTATTAATCTTTCAGCCATAGCCCACGTGACAAGTGAAATCAAACATTTTCGAAAGAATGATATCCACCTAATCAAAATGCCTGGAATGTCCTTCAATTTATCATTTTTTATTAAAATTATCTAACCACCGGGTTGACACATCCTTGATGCATGGCATGACCTTCACTTGTAGAAAAATAATTATTGTGTATCGACATGCATACTCAAGGACTTAATGTAATCTAGCCCAAATATACATAATCTGGATGGTATCTAGAATCCATGATTCCTAGGCTTAATGCAACAAGGGTTTGGTATATACTAGTTATCCTGTTACAATTTTAGACAGAAAAATCTGACATGGTGATACTATTGTACCGGCAAACAAATAAGCCTCCTGCACTCCAACTTCCCTCCCTAAACACAATAAGAAAGACTACCTGAATCTTTTTAATCTTAGCTCCAAGGCCAACAACTTTCAACAGCGCCTCTGATCTTCTGGAAAAAAATTCATCATACCCCAAACCATCTGGTGGAGAGAGCTGAGCATGTGTGAGGACAACTATACCCCTACGCCAAATATCCTTACCAAAACTATCAGTAATAGCATTAACTATCTGACGATCCAAGTTGTCCACCCTATATGCATCCAGGCGGTCCACATATAGTAGCACATCTATTGTCTTGTTCAAAAGAAACCTGATGATATAAACCCATAAAAAGCATATGGAATTTTTAATTTTAATCCAAAATGGTGTAGAGCAAATAGTGTCATTATAAAAAGAGGGCTCGACAAATATTGTATCTTTAAATTATCGACCTTTTAATCATCTCGAGAGCCTGATCATTCACATATCCTCCCTCAACAAGCCCTGGAGTATCAATAATATTAAATGTAAATCCAGATCGCAATCTTGAAACCATCACAGGCCTTGGGTTTTCTGACTGCAAAACCAGACAGTAAAGGTTAGAATAATATATAGAATTATTAAATGTTTGCTCACGTTGTCACTTCAACAGAATGTGAATAGAACTATTACTTGGAAAGCACTGACAGTAACCGCTCTCTCCCCAATGATCGAGTTCACGGTTGAAGATTTTCCAACACCGCCTTTCCCCATAACAAGGATTGTCAATTCGCTCACATCCTAATATTCATACTGCACAGTCAGATCTTAATAAACCCATAATAATGATTAGTTACTGACATATTACTTGCACAATAGAGACAAAGTAATATAAAATGCATGAAATATCTACAAAATGAAACCACAAATCAACATGGTTCAACTCATCACATTAATATGCTGCCTTTCTTTTTCCTTTCTGATCACTAATTCTACTACATATAAAATGAATATTTATATACATTAGAGGAAGCAGACCTTTTCCTTCAGCTGCGCCAACAATTCAATGAGTGTGGTTTGTGTGGCAGGTGGAAACTGTTGAATTCCGGTCCATTCTCGGATTAGCGGAGACGCCATCTGGATCCCAAGGAAGAAGACCAACATAAGGGGAGGAAAGAAGCACCCGACCACATATAAGAACGCAATTTACATTCACTTATAAAATTCCACATGGGCAAAGCGGTTCTATGTATAAAATGCACAATAAACTAATACAGAAACAAGTTAGAGACTTCAGACTTCTGAGAGCACGAAACTGATATCAGTGCTCTCACCCCGTTTTACCACTCAACTAATACATAAAACCGCTTTGCCCCTCACCCGTCACCCCCTTTTACCACTAAGTCTCGCTACAAAATTATCCCCTTATCCATATGTTCAACAGATTCTTACCTCAGTCATATCATAGGTAATCAACACATCATCCACTACAACAAATTACGCAAATAAATTCCGCATGTACCTACATCAGAACTAATTCATACATTCTGTCGCATTACGCCAAAGTTCTTTCTTTCTGTTGCCTTAATTCTAGGTATCAAATAACACAACATACATATTCACATTGGCTTATTCATAAAATTTACTCTAAAAGTCACAAAATTAAAACACCCCTTATCAAGAAACAGCTATAATTGGGGTTTTAACACCTTAATTTTAACGCCTGTAAATACAGACAATACAAGCACAATAACAAAAATTCGGAATGAACAGAAAAAGTAAATGATTGAGACAAATGAAATTGCAAGTGAGTTACCAGTAGATGTATTGAGAGAAGAAGATAGGGTTTAAGAGAAACCCAATTGAGTTGTTGAGAGAGAAAGAAAGACCTTATCTATCGTCTTCGCTCTATGTATACAGCAGATATCTATACGTGTGCAAAGGTGTGTTTGGCTGTGTTCGAACCGGGTTTCCAAAACCCGATACAACCGATCCAAAGTTCATTTTATTTCCGTCGGTTCAGTCCGCTGACATGTAAATCGAAATTTAATATTAGTTATTCTTTTAAAAATATACGAAACATAAAATAAAAATTTTCACTTAATTATGCATTAAAAGTTTAATAAGATTAATAGTTTAAAATTTCTATCATGTTTGTATTACAAAGATTTTTATTTCAGATTGGTTAATATATAATATATGATGAAATAGATGGTAATATTGTCTCTATTTTAAAATAAGCGATTTTACATAGTGTATTTTAAAATTTTAAGATATAAATAAAAATTACTTCAGTAACTTATTTTCTAAAAATTCACTTTTTTCAAATAAAAATTTATAATTATGGAGGAGGCAGTACTGCTTCAAGTGTGCTAGCTAGCCCGGCAGTTGCAACTTATACCAACATCGTTACATCAGCTGTAAATTGGATTCATTGGTATGTCGATAATGCGACAACCATGCCAATCCCTTACAAAAATTTTAGCTACATACATTATGTCCAGAATTAGTAGCATGCTACTGACCAAAAAAAATATGTTGAATGAGTTTTCCGCTGGATGACACTGTAGTCCTCCGTATTCACATAAAAAATATTTAGAGTTAAAGGCATTCCGCGAAATAAACTGCCAGATAATATGTTGTAGCCTGTATGTCAGGGAACCTCACCCATCATATGTTTTTTGAGTTTAGTCCAAGGCAAAGAGCTTTGCATATGCAACTGGTGTATAATAAAGAAACCAACTCAAGTTATTGCTTAAACTGGTTGAGCTTGTAAATCACCAAAAGTGTTGTACAGGAAATTAGCAACTGCAGACAAAAATTCATCTGGTGTTTCTTCATGTGGCAAGTGGCCACAATTCTTGATTACTTCAAAGCAAGATCCTGGTATGCTTTGGGACAGTCTCTTGGCATTCCAAGCAGGGACAAGCCGGTCATTATCTCCGGTCAGAATGAGAACTGGATTTCATTATATGAATGTCAATATTTGATTTAAGGAGCAAGCTACTATGTACAACAAGATAAATTATATGCATTTATATTAACGCTAAATCTGTACATCATCATATGTGCAAAATTTCATTCAGTCTTGCAGATACTGGTTTAGTTTAGATAAGGTGCAAAGAGAAACCTATATAGTTTAGTTAGATTTATTACCTGGACATGAAATTTCATTCAGTCTTGCAGATACTGGTTTGGATTCAGATGCAGAATCAGCAAGAGTTGCTGCTGTAAATTCAAGAAGTGCCTTCTCCCAGCCCTTTGCTCTCAGTGGCTTCAATTGACAACAAGAGGAATGAAATTTGGGTAAGAAAAACAGTAATCTTTAATGGTATGTAGGCGTTTAGCATTTAACGAGGGCACAACTATTTAGAATCAAGAATATATAGCTCTCAAATTTTTACCTTTTTATAACCATATAGATCATGATCCGTGATTTTCTTTGAATCGTGCCAAGAATTTTTAACAGCAAGTTCACCGAACTTATCTATTACAATCCTTATCTGAAATTCATGAAGACAAACAAACTTAGGATTTATCAGGACAGTGTAGCATAGACTAAGTTTCCCCGTGTGATAAGTATTACCAATATCACGCCAATGGTGGATCGTAGGAGTGCTACTAATGCTTTCTTATACAGAGATTTGAAGAAATCAACCACTCTTTTCACCACAAAGGATATTGCTTGTGCAATATATCTATATATCTTTGACAGAACGTTGCAGATCCTATTAAGTAGATTTGAAGGAACTTCTGAATTTGAGGTGTCCCTTTGAGTCTGTTCATCTGCTGTAGATTGAATTTTTGGGTCAATCTTCTGTTGGAAGGGGGGGGCTAGAATGGCGGGGGCGACAAGAATTAAAGCAGCAACGCGGTCAGGAGCTTCAAGGTATGCTTGAACAGCAACAAGTGCACCAGCTGAGTGCCTGTGCATCATTAAATCATTTAATGTATTCTGTGTACAATTTTGTTGATATGTATATACTAGATATTACTATGTACTGTTATTGATTAGTATACAGATACTATCGAAATAGTGATTTAATTAGACCTTGACAGATAATCAGAAGCCTCTCTCCTGGAAGAACCATAGTCTATATAGAAGGGAAACTTCACCACTTATGTTCATACAAAGTTTATTATACGAGGCAGTCATTGATTACTTGTAGTGCTAGAGAAGCATACGGATATGGCTATCACCTGTACTGTAAAGCATACTACTGGATGCCTAAAGCCAAACTTTTCAAGAAGGCGGATGTAGTAAAAAGGTACATCAGCGAGAGAACCATTTAACAACTCACCGTATTTTATTTTGGACAGCTCCTCTCATAGAGGAGGAAGGTTTGTGTGGTTTTAGTTTCGGTTTAAGTGTTGAACTAGTTTTATGCCCTTGACAACTGTGTAGACATCATGTTTAGTCCAGCTATATTTGTACTCAGTCATAAACTCAGCTGTACTCAGATAAATAGTAAAGCATGAAAACTTACCCGAATATAATTGCTTTATCGGATTTTAAGAAGTCGATAAAATTCAACGTTGCCAGTGCTGAAAACATGGTTGAATAAGGATTTAAGGGTTTTGTATCCTTCTGACTAGGAGACAATTGTTCAAACGGATTCACTCTTGATGTCAAGCCAAAGGCTGGTCTATCAAAGGCAAGAACTCTTGAAAAACTGAGTTGAGCCAGAGGCTTCATAACTCGATTCCATGAGAAAAGTGAGGCTCCGAATCCATGTAACAGGATCATAGGAATACCAAGTTTTATCATCTTGTAGGGCAACTGAGAACTTGTCTCATCTGGCATGGCTTCTGATTCTGTGTGACACACCTTGTAATGAATCTGCAACCCCTTAAACTCGTAAAAACAACTATCAGAGTCCGCTAAAAGTGCTGGTTCAAGTAATTCATGTTGATCAATCCCAGCTATTTTACGCCTTTTTGGAGTAGGCTTTGCTCCAGTAAGTTGCTCTGCAGACAGTCAAGAACAAGCTATCAAACCAAACTTATGTATTCCAAGTCAATTTTAATTCCCTAAAATTGCACACCATAGTTCAAAAGAAATGCACTGATCAATGCCAGCATCCACATATGTAACAATAATTGTCTAAAACTCTAAATGTCGCATATTCAAAGCACTGCAAAACCAACAAAAAATCAGGCCCTTAAGTGCAATGTACAAATCAACTGTTGGCCTCAACACTCACGGTACAATCAAATAAGCAGCCTCTATTATAATCAGTTGATCACAATTCACAACTTAAGTGGTAAAACACAATGCAAAAGTAGACAATAAGAGACAAGAAGATATTGTGTCGAAAGAAATGGCCCATTAGCCATAATTTAAGACCCGGAGATCCTTCCTGGTGCACAACGCTCTCGCATCATCAACATCAAGGTCCAAGAATCGACCCAACGCACACTCATATATGAAAAATAATGGGCCATCAACCAGCACTTGAACATAAAAAATAAGTGAATGTTTTAGTATGAATACCTGTATACTCGATGCCAGAGCCTGAGGAGGCAGCAGCATTGGTGATGAGACCAAGTGTTACTAATCTTGGTGTAATTTTGGCAGCCTTATGAAAAAACAGTGTTTCTGAGGAAGATGGAGCTGAATTTCCTAAGGAAATGCTCCTCAAAACTGCCATGGAATTCAGACTACACTTACTGGTGCCAAAAGCCAAGGAACCTAGTACTCGAAGTGTTTATGTGGTCACATTCACTACTTGGAAGATAAGCTTGCTTTACTAACATTCGTACCACACTCTACTGTAGCATTTCTATAACTAGTTGAGAAACCGCGCGTTGCGGCGGCCTATAAAAATTATATTAATGATTTAATATTAATTTTTGTAGAATGTAATTATTTTATGAATGTCTATAAAAAGTATATTAATGATTAAAAATTAATATCTGTAGGATAAAATAAATTTTATATTATAAAATTTTTGATATAATACAAATACTAATATATAAAATTGCAAAATTGGACTATAATTCATGGTGAAAAAATGAAAATAAATTTCTACACGTAATTAACAATTTAAAGCACGACGAATCTTAATTTTATTTGTGTTTTTTTTTTTGAAAAGTAATCATGTTCTTATATTGTTTTCCTTCAAATTTTTTTGGATTGATTGTGCACAAAAACATCTAACTTAAATCCGTTAGACAGCGGTCTATAACTACCCTTACGTGTAACAATTTTTATTTTTTAATATTGTATAAACAGCGTTCACTTAAAAGTTGCTTGAACGGAGCAAACACATAATGGATGAATAATATTTTCCAGTATACAAAGTAAATCATATAAAAATTAACAACAACAAACATGTCCGATGAACAAAACAAATATTATAAAAGAATAACCAACAAACATACATCACTCATAGTTAATTTATTGATATCATCCATCAAAATCATGTCAAGACTATTTTCTTCTCCCGTGTTTGAATTTGTCGACTCCCACATAACGGTCTATAACTACTTTTGCTTAAAACAACCTTTATCTTTTTAATATAGTATAAACAACATTCACTTATCGTAGCTGCAGAAGAACGGCACCGTCGAGTTAGAAATCGAGCAAGAGAATTATCACCAGAGAGAGGTAAGATTGTGGTATTGAGAGAGAGTATGTTGTGTTTAGATGATCCAAAACCCTACAACTTATAAGGGTATTTATAGGTGCAGAGAGACTTGTGTGATACTTTTTCCCATAATTAAATAATCGGAAACAAAATCAGATTAAAACTTTCAAGCGGTTATATTCCATAAATAATGTAAAACAAAATCAGATTCTAAAACTTGCTTCTAATATATCCGAAACTAAAAAAGGTAGTTATAAATTCTGATATTTTTCATCCAAAAATTTCAGAAAATTAGAAAAATAGAACGGAGCGATGTGAGAGGCGCCACCTACACGCCCCTCGCTTCTCCTTTATATAAGTATACTAGTTGAGAATCCGCGCGTTGCGGCGGCCTATAAAAATTACATTAATGATTCAAAATTAATATTTATAGAATAAAATCAATTTGCGGTGACTTATAAAAATTATATTAATGATTCAAAATTAATATTTATAAATTAAAATAAATTTTATATTATAAACATCTCGATGCAATACAAATATTAATTTTTAAAATTGCAAAATTGGACTATAATTCATATGTGAAAAAATGATAATAAGTCTCTACATGTAATTAACGATTTAAAGCACGACGAATCTTAATTTTAATTGTGTTTTTCTTTTTGAAAAGTAATCATGTTCTTGACTAACATTGTCATTAACTTTTCCAAACACTACTTCTTAGACACATACACCACTACCTGCATATAAATAGCATACGACTATACCGACTGATGACATCAATAAAACAGACCGTAAGCTTGCAAACAACAACAAATACGTCCGACGACCAAAACAAATATTATAAAAGAATCACCGACAAACATATATCATTGTAATTAGGGGTGTGCATTCGGTTAACCGAAACCGAAATTGAAATTCTATGAAACTGCGATTAAACAACCGGATAACCGAAAAATAAAAATTTGGCTACCGAAAACCGAACCGAAGTATAAATTTCGATTAACCGAACCGAAATATAAATTTCGATTAACCGAACCGAAATTAATTTGGTTATTCGGTTCGGTTTTCGGTTAACCGAACCGAATGCACACCCTTAACTGTGATATTGAGAGACAGTGTAGGTTGTGTTTAGATGATCCAAAACCCTACAACCTATAAGGGTATTTATAGGTGCCGAGAAACTTGTGCGCTACTCTTTTCCATAATTAAATAATCTGAAATAGAATCAGATAAAAAACTTGCAAGCTACTATATTCCATAAATAATCTGAAATAAAATCAGACTAACACTTTCAATTTATTATATTCCATAAATAATCTGAAACAGAATCAGATTAATTTATGCCAAGATATATACCATATCAATGAATCTGAAACATTTTTTTTTTATATTTTTCATCCAAAAATTCCAGAAAAATAGAAAAATAGAACGGAGCTATCTGAGAGGCGCCACCTACACGCCCCTCGCTTCTCCTTTATATAAGTATATTGATTGATTTCTATCTTTCAGACATGACGCGGGCAGGGTTTATTTCCATAAATATAAATATAACGTTCATTTGACACTGCTAAAATTCGTAAAGACGGGACAAAGCTCATTTCTTAAATATATTGTTCATTTGACATCGCTAAAATTGGTAAAAATTAAAATATATATACATATATATGACTGGTTCAAAAAGATTATTTATTTTAATATTAAATTTTAAATTCGATATTGTTTAAAAAATATATTTATAATAATAAATTCATTCGGAAATGTAATTAAGATGAATGTCTCTTTTCAGCTGAAATCATGATTAATTGGCTGACATTCTTATTCAGGACTCTTTGGGACCATGTCATTTTCACCATATATTTTTTGATGTTCAATTAGGAATTCTGAACACTGCTCTTTTTCTTTTAAAGAGAGACGAAATTTCAAAGTTACCACCACATTCTTAAACTAGCTGCAGAGACTGAAAAATAAGCTGCAAACCACAGTAGATTTCAAAAGGCCAATGGAGGTTGCAGAATTACAAGTCATAGAAGTCAGAAGTAGACACGCAAACAGGCCTTCCGTGAGAACAATGTATGTTAGCCTCATCGAATTACCGAAAATCATTTTTATTATCATCGAACATAGTCGATCCACAACTCTATCCAAGTTTATGGGACTTCAATATATCAACGAACACATATAACCAATTAAATTTAATTGAAGAATGCATGATATATACGTTTATTAGCAGCAAAGATTCATATTTACAGCAGTAGAAAAAAATAGGGTCAGTCTAGCATCATCTTGGCTTGTTTTCATTCTTCAAGAAACGGACATATTCCTGCTGGATCATCTCCCCTCCATTCACAGGGTCAAAACTACACCTGTAGAAGCTAAATAACAAGGGACAAGAAAAAAAATTGATTAACACAAGAGACTGATGCTCATAATATTTTTTGAAAGCAACAAAGTCCAGCTTCATTTGTATAAGATATATACTGTAAAATTCAAGTGGCAAAGTTTATAAAGAGTTCACATGTCTTATCCACTAGGCCACAGACATATTTTGGAATTGATTGAAGGTTAGACATACATATATTGAGATGCGGATATTTTTGACGTGATTGAAGGTAAGACACACATATATTGAGATATGATTATCTTGGACGTGATTGAAGGTTAGACATACATATATAATATAAGGGATGCACAGAAAACGATTGGTTAATACTGGAATCTAAACCCACCGTCAGTGGCTCTAAATTCTGGCGGTTATCCATGGTGACACCATTAGAACCGGTAGAGAAATACTACATATAGAATATAGGAAGAAGAGTTTCTGCAGTTCACTCCAAAGAAGCTATTAAACTCGAAGCCTATAATATAGATTCACACTTAAATATATGGGGGTAAATTCCCCCATTCCCCACTGTAGATACGTCCTAACAATATTGACATGACATAAAAAGGCATCAACTTTGTGAAAACAGATCTTCACATAGCAGGAAGTTAATATGATTATGTTGATGACTTCTTACCTTCCATCCATGCTGACGATGACAAGTGTGTTCTGAGATCCGAATGCAGCACTAAAGTGTGTACACTCTGATATGTGGAACTGAGCAAATGACCACTCTGAGCTAAAATATTTCGGCAAGACCCCTGTGTTGAAATTTTACATGCATAAAAGTTCAATATGGCAAGACAACCACTAAGACGAGATAGTCTACACTACAATCTATAGTCATACAGCTTAGAAAGCCAAGCCGCAGAGAAGGATATAATATTTCTGCTGCTTGTGAATTTTATTTAATTTTGGAGTTTGTCTATATATGCAGACCTCAAACTATTTCTAAATAATGCCACATTGCCAAGACTGATAATTGTATCCTCAGATCCAAAAGGAAACACTGAATATTCACACCAAATTTCTTCATTTGCCCTTACTGCAAAGTTACAGAACAGCTTTTATTTGACATAAAGCAATGAGCACACTGTCAGGAGACGACTAAATAGTTAAAAATTCGAACCTTTCATGAATGACAATGATGAACCAGGATTTGCCCCCGTACTCGGAGATATAAGGGCTTCAAGTGAAGATGATGAATTCTGGTGAACAAATGCTGGACTTTTCATAGCACTAGACTGAAAAGATGTGTCCTCCCCAGCGCCTCGTACCCTAAGACTGAATATATGAACAGTACCTTTGTCACTTGAAACAGCCAGCCACTGCACATTCGGGGAGAGAGCAATACTGTATATATCTGCTCGGTCCACTCCTCTACGTACCTACAAGAAAGATATATATTTTGAACTTATTAAACCTCTCAACATGCTAATCTGAAAAGCTGAAAGCAATTCTAAATTAGTTGTCCTTAATACAAAGAAACTAATACAATTTAAGCATAAACATTGTTTGGCGTGTGTGTGGGTTTTTATTTTTGGAAGGGGGTTTTGGGAGGGAATATGTATAATGTATAAATTATAATAGTTGCAGCCTAAAATGCAACCATGCAATATCCCAGTCTTAAAAAATAAGCTATCAGATCAACCAGAAGAAAGCAAAGTTGTTAAGTCGACAAGTCGAGACTCGGTGCCAGTACTTGGAATGACTAGTCGACAAGTCGCCTGACTAATCGTAAAAAGTCGACAAGTATTCGACAGACGTATAATTTCCAAAGTGGTCTGGGTTGCTCCTTTAGCATGCCTATCTTCAACAACCTGTTCAGGGGACTTCGTGAACATTGAAGCAACTGACTTGCTACTAACAGCAGAGAAGGTATCACAGTTTATTGACTCTATAGATTATAGGAGTAAATTTAATAAATTAATAACTTGTATTCTGAAAAACCAATTGATAACTTGGAAATCAAGAGCTCGAAACCTGAAGTTTACGGCTAAGTTTTTAAAGAAAGAAATTATTTTTTTAACATCCTACAGCGGTTAGATAAAAGACTATTTGGACCTTTATAAGCACAAACAAATAACTAATGTATACCAATTTGCTAGCACTTTTGGGCCGACCAGTGTTGGGTTGTTGGGTCCGGTAAGCATTAAGTTATAGGCTTGGAATGTTATAAATGGTATCAAAGAAAGGTTTATCAGGAGTTGCTAGGACTGCAGCATAACAAGCAGAGAAATTTAAATGGGGGTTGAAGCCGTCTCTCAAGATGTCTATCATTTCTTCTACATTTCAGAATGTGGCAGAGGTAGCTGATGCAGCCAAGGATGTTGAGAAAGAGCACATAGATTTCCGAACCAACAGATCTGAGAGTAGTCATAAGAGGGGAGATGATCAGCATATTACAGCACATGGTAGGCAATGGTATGGAGGTCAGAATAGTCAGCATGGACAGTGGCGTGGGCAGAATCAGAATAGGGGAGATCATTCAGCTTATGGTCAGAGACATAACTAGTTTGGTGGTCAGAAACAGAACCAGTATAGTGGTCAAGGACAGGCTCAGCTGGGGCAGACTCAGCAGTTTCAGCAACAGGCCAAAATAGTCAAAAAGGACATGGACAGGGACGTTATCTGGTATATTTCGGCTTATTTTCGGATTCAGAATTCTGGACTAGACCTGATTTTCGGAAAAGGCTCAGGATTTGACCCGGGTTGTCACATATGGTATTAGAGTCAACTGTCGAAAGCTTGATTAGTCAAGTTGCCGGAGGTGGGGACACGAAGGCTGGTGGTATTATCCCACAATGGCAAGAATTTGGAGATGGGGACACTAAGTCAGCCGGTATTATCACACAATGGCTAGAGAGGTACGATTTAGGCCTATGGGCTATCCATTTCGGCCTGACAAGTAATATGCGACAACTCTGGTCAAATCCCGAGTCTTTTTCGAAAATCGGGTCAAGTCCCGAATTCCGAATCTGAAAATAAGCGAAATACACTGGATAATGTCCCTGTCCATGTCCCCTTTGACGATTTTGCCACAATCTAGGTTGTTGTTGGAACTGCTGAGTCTGCCCCTGCTGAGTCTATCTCTGACCATTATATTGGTTTTGTCTCTGACCACCATACTATTATGTCTTCGACCATAAGCCGAATGACCTCCCCTATTTTGATTTTGCCCACGCCACTGTCCATGCTGACTATTCTAACCTCCATACCACTGTCTACCTTGTGCTGTAATCTACTGATCAGCGCTACCCCTCTTACGACTACTCTCAGATTTGTTGGTTCAGAAATCTATACGCTCTTTTTCAACATCCTTGGCTACATCAGCTACCTCTGCCACATTCTGAAATCTTGAAAAAATGATAGACATCCTGGGAGACGGCTTCAACCCCCATTTAAATTTCTCTGCTTGTTGCCTTGCAGTCCCTGCAATAGTCCCAGCAAATACTGCCAACCTGATAAACCTGGCTTTGATACCATTTATAACATTCCAAGCCCATAACTTAATGCAATACCGGACCCGACAACCCACCACGGGTCGGCTCAAAAGTGCTAGCAAATTGGTATACATTAGTTATTTGCTTGTGCTTATATGTTACAAAACATTTATAACATTCCAAGCCCATAACTTAATGCATTACCGAACCCAACAACCCATCACAGGTTGGCCCAAAAGTGCTAGCAAATCGGTATACATTAGTTATTTGCTTGTGCTTATAAAGGCCCAAATACTCTTTTATCAAACCGATACGGGATGTTACAAACACCCCCTCTTATAAGTCGACGTCCTCGTCGAGCAGACAATCAAACTTACAAAACCCGGGCAGTGCCTTTGCACTTCCGGCCGAGTAGAGCTTTGATACCATATGTGACAACCAGGGTCAAATCCCGAGTCTTTTCGAAAATTTGAAGTTGTAATGGATTAAAAATAGAATTTAAAATTATGTCTTTTTTTAAAAACGAGATTAATTTGGAGTGGTAAAGAATCACACAAAAAATAAAAGAAACAAAAAAGTGTTTTTTTGATGTATATATAATAAAAATGAGAGAACAAACACAATACATATAAGTTTTTTTCATAAAAAGTAAAGAAAAAAAGATATTAAACTGAATGCATATATGATATATACATACGGAGTCTGTATGCATATATAAGAACGGGGTCAAACAAAATGCAAAAAGAAAGAAAGAAGATAAGATGAAGATAGAAAGAAAAAAGATGAGACGAAAGGAAGAATGAAGAAAGACTTATCGATGACAAGGTGGGGGTCGAAGATGGGTAATTGCGGCTGAGTTGGCGCATGATCTTCGGATATTGGTTTCTTTGACTTTAAAACCAAATACAAGTAAGTTTTCTTTGATAAAAGTTCTAACATTTCAAATCAGGCGGGTTATGAATTGGATATCGGGTTGGGTTCGGGTAAAACCCATGCACTTCAAACTCAATAAGTCGAGCTCGACTTTTTCTCCTGTGTCGACTTGTCAGCGACTAGTGCCAACAAGTCGGTACTAGTCGCCGACTAGCCGACGTAACAACCATGGAATTTACCAATTACTCGTCGACATAACCTGAAGAAAGCACTATGAAACTGATAATTGGTCAGATTTAGGCACGTGTCTATCTTTTTACAAATACAAGTCGCATGACTCCCCATTGAAATTAAAATTTCTGTATGCACGTGAAAACATCAAATTTTTTTCACCAAGTGCACCCTCCCAAAACATCCTTTTCCCTTTAATTCCTCATTATTTTTGTTTGCCAACTCATCAGATCCTATTTGATTCTGTGTTAGGGCCTTTCAAAAACAATCTGACATACAGAAAGGTCGGGAAGATAAACAATATCAGTCACGCCTTGCAGATTTCATTTAAGTCATGAAGATTTCTTTTAACTACAATTTCGGATTTCCTTAACAAACTTGACTTCCATTTCCATATTTCTGTCAGTATAACTGCGGAGTCAACCTCCAAAAGAAATAAGGCATCAATTTAAATAAGGTAGTAAAACACAAGAACTTTGAGAGGCACTATGTAGTTTCTCCAAGTTAAAGCCGAAGACTGCACTACGTAAAGGCTAAAACATCAAACATTAACTTCTATCTAATAATCTTACATTATTTCTGCAAATATTTTAGTGTGCATGCCTGCATTTGTACAGATATCTAGTCAACTGAAATTTTTATTCACAAGAGGAATTTCGTAGGTCAGACTTCAGAGTCAGTAGAACTCATAGGTCTATCGAGTAAGTTTGCTTTATCACACAAGTCATTTGACTGATTGCAGTAGGCTTGTTAGGACAATATCCGGAGAATATTTGAATCAGAAGTCTGACAGGGATCTATAGAAGTTACAGAAAAAGAATTTTAAGGAGCGAAAAAAAAACATAAGCTAAGATTACCTCTTGCAACCTAGTCCCATCCATTGTGTTAAAGATCCTTATCAATGTGCCTTTTGTGCTAGCGGTTGCGAGAAGAAGCCCATCCATTGTCAAGGTCATACATGCTATCTGAGCATCATGTGCATGAATTAACTTGGTAATATGTAGCCCAAAATGTTCGATGCGGACCTGTCCTCGCCTAATGCCTGGGCAAGCCAAGACGGATGTATTCAAATGGTGTGAGAGACAACAGAGTCCTTTGGGGTTTGCCAAAGTCTCAATTTGATGAAGAAGTTTCAGATCCATAAAATTATAAACATAAACCTTGTGTTCAAGTACCACAACCACACGATCCCTTCTTAATTTAACTGCTCGGACCTCAGATCTAAATGTGAATTCCCCAATGCACCGGCTCTGGTGATCATCCCATATTATAACTTTATTCGGAGGATATTGCGTATTTTCTTTCCCACCAACAAGTGCCAGAATGTTGCAACGGAACAGCATCTCGACAATACGGAATCCCCCATTTTTCATATCCCGCCTGAAAGTTTCTTTAAAGGGATCACAATTGTATATACGAAATCCACGACTTGTTCCAGCAGCAAAGCAGCCATAATCCTGATTCCATGAGGCATAAAGTAATTCTGCTTCATCATTGTTGCTAACATCTGGTTCGGAGTTGCTAAAAGGACCGATATCTCCAGCTATTGGTGAATTGTGATTGTCGATCCCTAGTGATGGAGGAAATCCACCAAAAGGTGAGACAGTTGAACTCATCGGCAACGATATGGTCACAACGGTTAAAAATCAGAGCTGCAAAACAATTTAAGATTCTACTGAGCTTGAATGTCAGTGATCAACAAAAAATAGTCAGAACTGACCCTATAAATATATGATAAACTAGACAAAAATGCATCCAACTATTAAATTTGCACTTTATGTTATTAATTTCGAAAGTGTGCTTTTATTAACTGATGCTCCTGTTTCACATAAATGCAGCAGACAACCTCTCATATAGTGGACATTATAGTTTAAGATTTGCAATTAAAAATACTTTGTCAAAATGGCAAGTGCTGTTTAACTATGAATTCGTAATTAATTATTGCCAATAGAAAATTGAGGACAGCTGGTAGCTAAGAACTTACAATATAGTACTATTTCGATACAGATAAAAAAACGCATCCTACAAGCATTTTAGTCAAAGTATGAACCCTGTCTCGGGCCTGAAACTTACTCATTTCTTTACGCGTTATGATATAATGAATTTGCTTATAAATATTGGTAGGAAGGACGTAAGCAGGCAGACAAACTCTATGAGTCCGGCTAGTTGGCTACACATATAGCCGCAAGACTATACACCGTCGCTATTCCTTGCATTATTCTACAGATTATCTGGTGAATACTTTTCATGTACACAAACCTACACTAATGTTGCCTCAGTTTCATTCATAAAGAATGCCATCAAGTGCAATTAGGGACATGTTAACACTTGGCACAAGCCGTGACCATAAATTTCGACCTAATTCCTTCAAAAACAGTGCCATAAAATGCATCAAGCGTGAATTTTTAAATCATAAACCAGTCTCAATCTTTCGGAAAATTTCAACAAATTAATCAAATACTCCCTCTGTCCCATTCAATTCTATACCTTTTTTTCACTGCTCAACATGCGCTTTAATGCTCGTATAAACTATACTCCCTCCGTCCCGGTCAATTGTATACAGTTTCCTTTTTTGGATGTCCCATCATTTGTATACATTCCCAAAATAGTAACTTTTTATAATATAAAACACTATTACATCAACTATTTTCTTCCACTATCTCTATTTTATAATAATAATAACACTATTACACCCACTACTTTCCTCCACTATCTCAAATCTATAATTAAAAATAAATGGGTCTCACCATTTTACCTACTTTTCACCTAACTTTACTTATTTTTTACATTTTTTCTTGGTCTCCGTGTCCCAACCATTTGTATACAACCAGTTGGGACGGAGGGAGTAGTTCTATAACTTATTTTTAAAATTTTTCTTTTCTGAATAGAAATTTAAATATTAAAATTTTTATTCAAAAGAAGAAAATCAATAGAACTATATTTTAAACGTGTCCGCGTCCCCATCCCTAAATGTATACAATTCAGGGGCGGAGGGAGTACTAAACAACCAAAATGGGAAAACAAACAACAGAGTAAAGGCTACAGGTATTAGTAACGCTTCAATTTTTAACTTCATTTTCACACATTACACAACTAAAATCACATTGACTATAAAAGACAAGCTCAAAGATTTGAAACAGATCTAATCAAATCATCTAATGTATAACTAATCATTTATTAAACAAGAACCCAATTACTAGATCAAGAATAATGAAGATCCAGAAGAGGGACTTACAGAGACCTGATAAAGAAGCAATCTTCGTTAATATTTTCAGGAGTGAAGACCCATTAATCGATTATGTAGAAAAGCATACATATACATCTATATATATAGATGATTAGTGTTGTAAATTGCAAGTCCGATGATAAGATATAGAAGAATGAGATTATGAGAGATGTATTAAAGAATACACCTGCAGCTGCGTCTCTGTACCTCTCTTCATATTGGATTCTCCACGCGAAAGCCCTTGCTCTCGTATATAAATATAATACTACTCCGTTTTTACTCGGGGACAAGGACACCGTATAAGTAAAGCATTTAATTTATTTATTTTATAGAAATATAATATTTCATGTAAATTTAAAGATATCATTTTAATTCATATTTTTAAAATTAGTATCACGCATAAATTATTACTCCCTCTATCCCATTTTATTTTTCATATTTGGGTTTGTGCCGGTCAAATTGACCAAAGTTTGATTGAAATTTAATAATATTTTATCAAGTGAAAAAATAAAAAAATATGTCACCAAAAATAACTTTTAATCTACTTTAAGATAATTTTTAGGTTTTTAAAATAATGAAAGAGAGACTTATAATCTTTGGTCAAAAATTAGTCAATTTGACCAACAAAAATAGAAAAATAACAACTAAAAAAACAGGAAATATTTAATTACTTTTTCAAGAGACTAATACAAACTCTCGTAATGCATAATATGTTTCTAAAATTTCGCTTTCTCGTAATCATAAAATTCTTACCATACACAACTCCTAAATCTGCATATATACGATTGTACATTTAATTTCATCGATTATCAATGTCACTACCTCGTTATCATAAATTATTCTCGCAATAAGTTTGTAGGTGTAAAAAATGGTTAGATCGATTTACCCATTCTCAAAAAGAGTAATAAATTGGCATTCTTTTTCTTTTTTTTTTTAAAGAAAAATTGGCATTCTTGTTATTAATTTGAAACTTGTAAATATGTTTTTTTTCCCTTGAAGTGAAAACTTGTAAATATGTTAAAATCATGATATCATTCACATTCTTTCTTTTTATTCCTGTCTTAAGATTTATTTATATAGTTTAAGGTACTTTGGGAAGTAAGACTGATTTATTTTTAAGTTGAAAGAATAACATTGAGATAAAAAAATTCCTGGATAAATTTAAAATAATTAATTTTATTTATTTTATGATAAATGACAATTATGTCACATAATAATGATTGTTGAATAAGAATAATGTCATTCAGTTTCAAGACAATTTTACATGATTATTATGTTTTTTAAAAATGTTATTTTCAGAGTTTTTTTATTTCTGGAGCAATAAACACATGAAAAATCAATTTACTTTTGCATTAACTTTTCTTATGACAGTTTATTTTGTATGTAGGAGACAGTTTTATCTTTTCATTTTTGCTCTGAAAATAACAAAATGCCTTTTTTCCATTCATGTATATTATAATTTACTAATGTTGAAAGTATGTCTCTTATCAATTAGAAAGTTGAATCGAAACGAAATACATGAATAAACTATCCATCTTTACTAATTTTACGAATTATCACGATGATTCAATATCCAACATCATATATATGCGTGGGGTTGGGTTATAGGAAAAACTCGAAAAAAACTCTTATCATTTAGTTAAATTCTCACATCTTTTAATAAAAAAATATGTGTTTAGTAAAATCTAAAAATCGTGAAAGACCTGTATTTTAAAAAAATTAAATACTATTTAGTGAACCCATGTATTTTATGTAGCTTATATAGCTTTTTATAATTGGTGTCCTTGAACTGACCTTACTCATTAAGAGGGGTGTATTGGATTGGGATTTTAAAGCATTTTTTTGCATTCATGAAATCCGAGAGTATTCGATTGGGATTGTTTGAAATCAATTAAAATCTTGAGATATTCAATTGGGATTTTAAATAATGCTACAAAATCTGGTGGTATTCGATTGGAATTTTAAATTATGCTTTAAAATCTGATGGTATTCAATTGGGATTGTTTAAAATCCATTAAAATCTGATGGTATTCAAATGCTGATGGATTTTTTTGGATTTCATAAAATGATGGATTTTGTGGCATTGTTCAGTGTATTTTAAGTTTTTTGAAATCCCACCAAAATTAATGGGATTTTGAAGTATTGTACTTAAATCCCATAAACTCTACGACATTTTATCAAGAATCCGAACAAAATCAAAATCACGTACAATCCATTAAAATTCATAGATTAAAAACAATCCATTAAAATCCCGTTCGAATACACCCTCCTAAGTTTTGAAGTGTTATACAAATAAAAAAATAGTTATGAGATTATTTATGTAATTAAATAAAATTAGTGAAAAAAATATTTATAAAAAAACTGGAACATACTAGAGGTAGATTTTTACTTGTTCTATAAATATTTTTTCACTATATATAATCAGCTGTTATACAACTTTTCAATTGTTACTCATGGTCTGAAAATGCAGAGATGTTGTAAAAATCTGGCTTTTTCTCTCATCACGAGGCGGCGATTTTGTTCAAAAACTGATGAAAAGATAGTAGCTTCGGTGCTTTTCGAGCGATTGCCTGTTATAATTCCCAAGATCGATCCAGTTGTTTATGCATTTCAGGAGTTCTCGTAATTTTCTATCTTTAATTCCTATTCTATTTAGTTACTTGTGTTTTTTGGAAGTTTTTTCTCGATTGATTGATTGTGACGTGTTGTTTTAGTTTAATTTGTTAAAATGGAATGCGCAATGCATATGTTAATGCTGTAAAAGTGAAATGTGATGTGTTGGTTGTGTTTTGTATGTGTAACTGTGTCAAATTTCGATTATATTTTTCTGAATGGTCTTTCGATTGATGTTCTGTATGTTTAGTTTTTGAGCTATTTTTATGAGAATCTGAAAAAAGATGCAGCTTTACTTCTATAATTGAATTTTTGATTTAGTTACAGTTGAGGGTTTAGGTTTGTTAAGTGACCAATTCTCTTAAAACCTCAAGGTGTTCGAAAGCCCATTTATGGGTCAAGAGTCCGCAAGTCTAGGCTCTAATACCATGTTAAGTGACCAATTCTCCTAAAATCTCAAGATGTTGAGCAAGTCCAATAGGTGTGCTAAATCAAGTCTTAAATTCAAAAATAGGGAATATGGGATAAAATTGCACTCCAACACTATGCTAGTGATGTGCTAAATCACTAGCACAAGCCTCCTCTTCCCTATTTTTAGAATATGCTAGCCACTTCTAAACTATTTTCATCATTAAAATATTCATTTCCCTCTCTCCTCCACATCATTTCCCTTTTCACAACATCCCAAAGTGTTTAAATTTAATATTATTATAATAATAGGGAATGGATATAGGGAGTACTATTGGAGCTCATGTGCTAAATCTTGTGCTAAATCACTAAGACATATTATTTTATAATATTTTTAGGGAACCTCTTAGCATAGTGTTGGACTTGCTCTTAGGAGGAGGGCTTACAAGGATCATATTCTTACAAGGTTATATATTGTAATTTTGAAAAAAAATTATATTTTTGAAAGTTAATGAAACAAATTACAAAACTGGCATTCATCTAGGGTTTAAGAATTTAAGCTAGTTTTCTTCGAGACAAACCTGATATCGCCAAGCACAACGGTGAGAGTGTGTTTCAAGATCATAGTATATATCTTTTTCTTGATCTGGGCTCTCCTTGGTGAAGAATCTTGTTTTCTGCATTTCAGAGCACTAGCCTTCATTTTCATGTCAGTAAGAATAAGAATCTGGTCAATCAAAACAGAGCTCAAACAGAGGGAAAAGCATAGTATGCAAGCTTTGAGGAGTGTTGAGTAATGTCAAGTCCCAATAAAGATGAAGGACGTGTAATTGGGTATTTGTAAGGGCCTGAGTCTTCCGCAGCAAGTTAATAAACTTGATCATCAAGTTTTATACAGTCAAGTAGGGTAATGAAAGTTACTTTACAGTTTATACAACTCAGATGTCTAAAACAGATGCATCATTACATTCAGGCCATGAAGTTTAAAACTTAAATTCCTCCAATTTAAACCCCTAAAATATTCTTTTTCGAGTCATTCCATTTAGTCGATGTCGAATACCTCATCCTTCGTGATGCAACCCTTATCTTGAGAGCATTGCCACAAGTCACCAGACAAAACATTGTTAAAAAACGTGTGCAAGACAATTCCATCGCAACATGCTAACATTTGTAGCATACTGTGAAATATGCAAAGAGGACTAACATTGAAATTTGCAAAGTGGACTAACATTTTAAAGCTGTGACATCTCCTGTTTTAATATTGAAATACTGAATTTCAGCATGAGTGGATTCTCCATTTAGTGCATTTGAATGTGATATTTGTTTGTGGTTTGTTTGTGCTAAGATTCCGATGGAGGCAGCAATTCCGCAGGGCATATCCGGATTCGTTTTTGAAAAAGACCGAAAATAGGTAAAGCTGTTGTTCATGTTGATTAATTATTTCAAAATATTGATATTGGTTGTACTAATTATCTAATATGTTTTGCTCTGGGATCAGGTTATGTTGCTCTTTGGATTTTTTGGTTATGTATAATGTTGATAAGATATTTAGACCAGTGTTGATATTTATTGGTTCTAAATTGACATTAGTGTTTAACAGTATTTAGAAAAAATCAAAATTAATTAATAAAGAAAGTTTAGGCCAAATTAATATGTTATAATTTAAATAATGCAAAGAGTATGTTCTGTTACCAGAAGATGAATTCACAACAAAAGACTAAGTTTATACTGCAAAGACTAGTAATTTAACAAGTAGTTCTCAATTGAAATCCCTCACTTCATTCTCTCGAGGGGGATGCAAAACAGTCTTTTTATGACATGTGCATATAAATTAATATGCTATATTTTAACTAAAGCAAAGAGTTTGTTCTTTTCCCTGAAGATGAAATCACGCCAAAAACAAAGTTTATACTGCAAAAACTAATAATGCAACAGGTAGTTCATTCTGAATTGACATTCCTCACTTCGTTCTCATGAGGGGGATACAAAACAGTCTGTTTTTTGACATGTGCAAATAAATGAAAATGTTATAATTTAACTAACATAAAGTGTTTGTTCTGTTCCCAGAAGATGAATCCACACCAAAAGACGGTTTATACTGCAAAAACTAATAATTTAACAAGTAGTAGTTCGTTCTTAATTGACATCCCTCACTTGTTCTCTTGAAGGGGATAGAAAACAGTCTGTTTCTGGACATGCGCAATTGCGCATATAAAAACCCGGCACTTCTCTTTTATCCATAAGATATATATAAATTGTAATATAAAATATATTGTAAGTGTGTGCTTACTTCTGCTACGCACTTATGAGTATTGTAGAGTAAGGTTTATATGTTAGGAAGTTATAGAGTACAGGGGCTTGTGGTCAAACAACTTAAACCCTGTTATGTATATTGGGGTTTTTTATTTGTCGTTCAAGACTGGGCGCACCTGATGAGCCTAAAGTTCATTGGCTAATATAAATACCAATTCTGGTTCAGTTTTTGAGTTATATTGCAAAATAATTGTCATCCTCTCCTGATCCTTGCCATTGTTCTTCCCTAAAAACAGCATGAGTAGTTTTGCCGCAGCCGGCAGGTGGTTTTTTTTTTTTTTTTTTTTTGTAAGGGCCGGCAGTTGGTTGTTAATTAGCTTAAATTTCTTTATTCAAACTTTCAGTTTGTGAATGACATTTATGCTATTTTATGTATTCCAGAAAGCTTATATTAAGTGATAAGCCTTTTGGCATTTCTTACCAGTGTTTAAAAAATTATGGTTGCTTTTGTTTTTGTTGCCTCTATCCTTGTATCAGAAAAACAGAAAGACCTGGAGTGTTAAAGTATGTACTGAATTATGTACCTTCTGTTCCAAATTAATTATCCTAGACTCCAACATGCAGCTCAAGAATTTGACAGCTCATCATCATGTCAATAGTCCTATGATATTCTTCATTTCATGTATGTAATTATGTAGTGTCAAACTCAAAGGAGGCGATGCTAGGACTGAATCATTTCTTTGATTGTCTGTAGTAAATTTAAAATATAGCCATAATTAAATAAGAAACATATTAATATATTGACCCTTCAACGGCGAGCCTTGAGTTTGCTGGTTTAGCTTTTCTTGTTCTTAGTATACTTTGTATAGCTTTAAAGCGCAAGTGTGCCTCCTGAAGGACAGGGGCATGTTGGGTTCATACTTCAAAGGTTAAGGGCCTGGGTATGCATTCAGCCTGATAAGTTTTTACCCAAAGGTTAAGAGCCTGGGAATGCATTTAACCTATTACATAGTTGTAAAGTTTAATTAGTAGTTGACGGATTAAAATGTACACAAGCTAGATATGAAAACATTGAATACAAGATTTCATCATCATTGTCAGTATCCTGGAAACGGCTCCTATAGCAGAATAACCACTAGTATGCCTTCTTTTTGTGCCGATCGTTACTGTCTTTCCTCTCGCATTCTGCTAGAGAATACCTTGATGACTCAAATAAATAAGACAAAGAGTTACTAATAGCTGTAGTCTTCTCAGAAAACTACCTTTTTTCGTAGTTTAACATTTATAATTGTTGCATGCCCAATTTAAGACGTGGTTTTGTTTTATATTATGTCTGTCTATGACTAATTGTAACATCGTTCATTGCTACCATACCAGGGGACAAGGTGATCACAATATTGATTATGTACCTGCTCCTCGAGTCACTGAAGCTGACAAAACAAATGATAAAAAGTAAGCTGAAATCTGTCTACATGGCTTATTATATCTGCTTTTCCCATACTGGTGATAATATTTTACCACTTGGGTTTGTAGTAGACTAGTAATATATGTTATAACATAGCAGGTTTACTAACTAACGAGAACATTCTCTCTGTTTACAGAACTAGTGGCTTCATCACATCAAATTCTAAAAAATGTGGTGTCATCTATGTAAAAATTGGATTCTAAAGCTTAATGTTAATTACTGAAGGTTTTGTATTCATTACTTTCCTGAAGCCGGTGTCTTCTTTTTTATTTGAACTGAATATATTGTGTCATCCATATATATATATATATATATATATATATATATATATATATATGTCTTAATTTTATGTTGTGTACAAGGTAGTCTTTCAGAATTATATGTTATAATTAATTTCAGACTGTCATATGAGTCTTTGGGATCAATATTAACTATTAGGTGTAATTAGAGTATGAACTAGGTTTAAGTGCCTTAGTATTTTAATTGTCTTCTCGGCTGGGTGAGGGTATTACTTGCTGGTCATTCTTGTACCACCATTTTAAGCATGATTGAAAAAAAAAACAGAGAGAAAAGATTTGAGTTCTCAGTTAGAAAATTCCTGCTCTGTCATTCTTATATCCAGTTGTATACATGTTTCACTCTATACAAGATGCGCGGAGCACAATTCAACAATTACAGATAATAAATTTTGCACCCCCTCCTCCGAATATGGGAGAAGGTTATAATGCATACTATAATGATAATAAGATGCGTAGAGACAAAGGCTGAGAGATTTTTAGGGTGACCTGGAATACATGTGAGTGGTTTGATAGCCGCAACTTATTGGTGGGTAGAATATTTTATTTGTGTAGGAGTAACATATTGAGTTGAAATAATTTCAGCAAAGAAATCAAGACGTCAAATTTGTTTTAAAGGCACATAATGTGATATCATATTTGAGCCTCTACTAGATTACCTTATGGTATTATGACAGTTTTTGTTACTCGTATAGCATGTCCTTTGGTGGCAGTTAGTGTTGTAAATTGAAAAAGTAATGCCTTGCCTCTAATCGCATATCATTTGCTTTTTTTTTTTTCCTTATCAAGATCACTGCAAAGAGCTCTTGACAGAAGGCTCTATCTTTTAATATATGGCCCCACATATGGGGCTGCTGAAGATGAGGCTGTTTGGCATTTTCCTGAGAAAATATATGAATCTGAAGGGACATTGCGCAAGGTGATTTTCTTTCTGTTGGTAAAGTTACTTATTGGCTCTCTTCTTTTAGTAATTGTTTATTCGAATCTTCCAGTGTGCAGAGTCTGCACTAAAGTCTGTTATCGGTGACCTTTCCAACACATACTTTGTTGGAAATGCTCCAATGGGACACATGATTATGCCACCCAAGGAGAATGCCAAGGAACTTTGTACTTTGAAGGTAAACCTGGAAGAAGCTAATTGGTAGATATAGCATATGGCTTATTCCTTTACTCAATTCCACAGAAGAGCTCCAGTTTGACTAATGATTGTTATTTGTCTCTAAACTAGGTTTGAATAATAATTAATTGAATGAAATAGAATAATTGTTTTTGTGATTAGTAATGCTTTTAATAAACTACACATTTTTAATAAATTAAATATATGTTTGGAGTCGAATGATTATGTGGAAGGATAGGAATTTTATTGTACACGTAGCCCTCTTCATACTATATTTGTAGCTCCCCCATTCACAACAGCTTTCATTGTCTGATTGACCAAATTGTGCTGTGCTTTCCTTATCACCCTGTGCCGAAGTTATTACTGAAATTTGCAAATGCTTGTTTGTGGCTATTTTTCAGCGCTTCATCTTCAAATCTCAAGTTGTTGCAACCAACAAGTACGATATTAAGAAGGGTAAGGATTTTGTGTGGGTGACGAAAGCTGAACTTTTAGAGTACTTCCCAGAGCAAGCTGCATATTTGGACAAGATGATTATTTGTTTGGTATAAATCTGTACTTGTCGTTGTAGTGCTATCTTTTTGACGACCATAATGTATAGCTAAGTATCTGCTCGTGCCTGAAGCAGAAAGCTTGTTTTATGGTAGTCAATCAAAAGGATTTTGGTTACTGACATAGATAATAATTGAAGTGGTCTTTCAATTGAAGTAGCAGTGTAGCTTTGTGCATGTACTCGTGTCTAATGGAATTGGAGAAGTTGATGCTATATGTACTCTGGTTTTCAGACTTGTAGTGTGTGCAGAAGTACTAGTCCAGGGGCTTAGTAAAACTGAAACCTCTCCAAGTCGAGGGGCTTAGTTAGATTGGTTTGAAGCCAATGGATGTTCTTCTTGGCATTTTTCAAGTAGTTGTAGAAGTTTCTTGGCAAATTTGGTTTAAGAGTCATAACTCATAATTGATATCATGGCAGTAATGAAGCATTTTAGTCATTACTGATCAGTTCCTGAGTTGGTTGCTTAATGAACTGACGGTATGCCTCTGCATAAGCCTGACCCTGGAGGCTTCCTCTCATCCTTCCAGAGGGCCTCTGTCCCTCTGACGGAAATTCCACCAAGCCGCCTTGATGAGATACTTGGTTCTTTTCTCTATGCATATTCTGTTTCTGCTCACCTTCTGGTCTCGGCTGTTTAGTGCAGGTTGTCTATTATGGGCAGTAAGTGAGGCTTGAAGCTCACCATCTTTTTGAGAATGCACCTGCTGAACACGAACAGCTTCACAAATATTGTTACTAGAGTTGTTCGGTATACTACCGTATCTGGACAAGATATATCTTCAACTATAGAGATATATCTACAACTATATTCTATATACGTTTCGTGTATACAGAGTTTTATGGTAATCTTGAAAATATCATTGATGATCATTGATTAAAAATATTTGGGTTTTTTCATAAATATCAAGTCCAAAATATTTTTTACAAAAATACTACATCTATTTCAGATATTTTGTAAAAATATCAAAATTTTGAAAATAATTATAAAATAATGTAGGCAATCAGTTGCAATCTAATTATATTTTTGCAAATATTTTTTAAAAAGTTAGTATTTTTACATATGTCTCTAAAAGATAGCAGAATTGTAAAAAAAACTTAAAAAAAAGGTACTTTTAATAAACTTCCTGAAATATTTAGGTCTAAGAACTTATGTAAGATGCATGTTTAATAAAAATCTGAAACTAAATAAAACCATTTTTTAACTATAAAATAGGTCTAAGAACTTATAACATACATGCCTAATAAAAATAGAATAGTACTTATACATAATGACATGATAAGTGATATGGTGGGTTTTAATTTAATTGGAGGGGGCCATCCAATTAAAATTCATCACATGTCATTATGTACATATTTTTGTGCACAATTATGTGCACCAAATATTTTCCATAAAAATATTAAACTAAATAAAATCCTATTTTAATTATAAAATACATGTTATTTTAACATAAATTCATTTTTTAAATAAAATTAAATATATATGATTAAACCATATTTAAGTATTATTTATTGAAATATATCTTCTAATACCTATTTTTAGTTAGCTTTTTGACGAGTTTAACAACTAAGAACTACAAAACAATAAACATGATAAATAAATAAAATTATTAACATACTTAACAAAAATATATTGTTATTAATCAAATATCAATTATTACATAAATTTATTTAATTAAAACCGTACATTATCTTTTTGGCAAAAATTGATGATTTAATTTTAATGAAATTAAATATTAAAGTATATATAACAAAATTATATATATTATAAATTATATTTTACACTAAAAAATAAAGGGTTTGTCTAGTGTGTGCCCATGAGCACATGCTAAGCATTAAATTTTATAAGTATGAGACATTTTATAAGCTGATTTTTAATTTTCAGAGCAAACAAAACTTGAAAAGACAAAACTGCCCTGTGCATATACAATAGCAAAAGGAAAAAAAAAAGGGTTTGTCTAGTGTGTGGGCACATGCTTAGCACTAAAATCCATAAATTTGGAGGGTTTTGATTGGTGTGATTGTTGTAAATACAGGGGGTCCACCATTATTAGAGAGGGTAAGCCAATCAAAACTCTCCAAATTCATGGATTTTAGTGCTTAGTATGTGCCCATGAGCACACACTAGAAAAACCGAAAAAACAATATGGAGGGGTAATTTTGTCTTTTCAACTCTGGAAATTAAAAAACATCTATGGAAATAACATGTCCCTTTGATTGGTGTGGTTGTTGCATTTGAGGGGGGTCCACTATTATAAAGAAATAAGAACCAATAAAAATGAGTCAAATTTTTAATTTTTAGTACTTAGCATGCACATCCTAGAAAAACCGAAAAATAGAAAAAAGTTTAGACCATTTTTGGAAGTTTGTATCTTTCGTTAATAACTAAAATCTCCTGCAAAACCCTAGCTGCTCATGAGTATTCAGTCCTCAGTGTTAAGATTTGTTGAATACGATGACTTCCGAGTACGCTTCCAACGCCGAGATGCTGACTGAAGATCTCATCACCGATATTCTTGTCAGACTTCCGGTGAAGTCATTACTCCGTTGCAAATCAGTCTCCAAGCCCTGGTTTTCTCTTATTTCCAGCCCTAATTTCACTAAGTATCAATTGAAGCACACTCTCTCCAAACCAGGAGCTGATCGAACCCTCATCCTCAAAATAGATGATGATTTTATCTCTCTGCTCAGTCTCAATCCTCCTCAACTCAATGCTCCGTTCGCCTTTCCTTACACTATAGGTCATTTCAGGATTGTTGGCTCATGTAACGGTATTGTTTGCGTCTCTGCTCCCCGTACATTCTGCTACTTTCCTTGGTATAGGAGAACTCATGATATCTATCTTTGGAATCCTGCTACTAGACAGTCCAAACTTATTCCCCCGAATATCCGGGACGATATTCCGTCGAGGGCTGTAGGGTTTGGTTTTGATTCTGTACATAATGATTATAAGGTAATGAGAGTTGCTTCCTCGTTTGCTGAGCCTTTTTCAGCTGAGGTGTATTCTGCCAATGCTGATGTTTGGCGCAAGTTAGATCCCATGCGGTCTGATTACCCGGAGTATGGTGATTTTGATGTCTGTGTGAATGGATTTTTGTGTTGCCAGGGGTTTTATGGTATGATGGCTTTGGATTTGAGCACAGAGGTGATTGCTTCTGGTATTCGGTTACCTCATGGATCTGATAAATATTCTTGCATAACAGATTTTAATGATTCCATTGCCATCATTACCTATAACAAGGATGAGTTGAATCCTGTAATCAAATTGAGGACGTTGGATGATGAGGCCTGCCTTCGTGGTGATGGAGTTGAGGCATGCTGGACTCTAAGGCTCAGTATTCATGTAGATTTGGCGGGGAGTAGTCTATCGCGTGTTTATGGCTGCTTCAGTACCGGTGATTTCATGTTAGGCACCGAGGATACTCAGGATAGCGTCCTTCTGTATAACTCTCACAACAAAGAGGCCACAAATGTCCCCTGTTCAATTTATTTTGGTCGGCGAATTATCAAGTATCACGAGAGCTTGGTTTCAGTTAATGATCCAAATTAACAAGTCGACTAGAAACCAGCGGTGATTCTAGTTTTTTTGCTGGTATTTTATTTTCTAGAAAATATCACTATTGCTGTATTATCTATATCTGTTTTATTTTGGTTGTTCGCTTCCTTTATCTGAGACCATTTATGCAGAGGATGGCAAGTGATGGGCTGAAAGAAGTTGTTTATTTTCCGAGGAGTTATAATGAATGTTTTATTTTATAACATAATACTGCCTGTGAGAAGAATTTTCATAGTGTTAGATTCTTTGAATTAGGATCGATAATTAACTCAGCATCACAACCTTCATAAACAACGTTGATGGTTGTCTTGGAAGATTGAGAAATATATTATTCTGACTTTTTATTTTAAACTGTATTGGGAATTCCTTACAGTGTAATGCTTTTCACAAATTCGAAATTTTGTGATATCTGGAGCATAGCATTTACAAAAACCTTAGATTAAATATATTCAATCCTAAAAGGTATCAACCATTTCTATCCAACGGGGCTTTCCTGCCCCCCCTAAAACCTCAGAATGTTAGAAAAAGGAAGCCCCAGGATTTCATATTTGGCATTAGACTTTAGTGTCCAGACTTGTACACAAGAATATTGAATAATCAAGAAAAAAGGTGCACACAGGTTCTTACCTGGAATGATGGATTGTAGCGATCAAGTTTTTAGTTTTTAGACAAATATATGCTTCTCTTTTATATGGTGACGAGCAATATAGAAGGATGTTGGTCAAAAGGTTTTATAGTGTAGCGCCATATTTTGTGAGGGATGTGTTCTCCAATTATCAAAAGTTCAGGTAATAATAAAGTGCAATTGATTTGAATCACAAGTATGCGATTTTAAAATTATCTTTAAATTTTAATTGATTGTATCTCTAGCATTTATAATATTTATTTTTGTATATCTGTATCTTTTGTGTTTGCTTATTTGTAATACTAGCATTTTCTTCTTATTTACTAACGTTCCCCTTTTGTGGTTTTCTTGACGTACCAAGAAAGGTGACAAAGATAAAAGATTAAATGTGTAATCCATGTGTAAAAACTAGAATAATACTATTTCTGGTTGCCTGATTTACTAATTTTTGGAAAGTATTTCTAGTTGGCTGATTACACATGCATTCTCATAACTTTTATATCCCTAAGTCTTTTCCCTAACAAATATAACATTGCCTATTATCAAATGAAAATAGTAAAGAGAAAAATAGAGAAGGTTTTTCCTTCCCTGCCTTGTTTTTGTTCAACTTTGTTTTGTCAGTAAATGTTAAAATCAATAGCATTTCAATTCCAGTCCTCAGTCTGATCCAATAAGGGTAAGATTATTGTCTAAACCTTTTTCATCCATTATGCATATCGATTATGTTCACAAAACCCACACTAACACACACATATGATGCATATATCTGCACAAATTCCATATTCTTCGTATCTTATTCCATGATTTGTGATTATCCCTAGATTCTGCACCTGTGTATTGATGATTTCTGTTAGAAATTCAGATTGATATTCTCTCATTATATTTAAGAAAAAAATGCATAGGGTATGCATTTTTTTGCACAAAACCTGCAAGCTTTGGCATATATTTTTAGGCTAGGTATGTTCTCATGCGGATCTAAGTGAAGTGCCAAGTTATTGTAATTTATGTGAAATTTTGGTGTAGATGAAATATTTTGATTCATGCCATTTAACAAATGTTATAAACTTTTAACCCTTAGGTAACGACTGGGATTCGTTTACAAGGAACAGCTGCCCATACTTAAATGGGACATTGCTTGTGCAAGGTGATCTGCGATTTTGCTAAGAATTACATTGTTCTTTTGATGGATTTGCTTAAAAATAAAAGATGTATATCTAGGCTTAAACAAAATTTTCTTTTCGTTTACCAGTTTACGAGGGAAATTAATATCGGAAACAATGTGTTTTCTTTTTGTATTATATCTTAATTTTGTAGCATACTGTGATATTTTGCCTCATTGTTTAGCTTTTAACTAACTGTTGAGTGAATGTTGAAACAGAAGTTAATGAGCAAGTTCCTTTCTTCTTCTTTTTCACTCAGTACAGTCTTCAAAAAAAGATAATGATTGTGACGATGATCACTTTTCCAAGGAAACTCTCAAAGCTAGTAAGGTGTCGCTAATAACTGATATCAACCAGTGGGAAGAAAAGCTATCAGAAGCAGACAAAGCTGGCAAGATTGTGAGTTGTTCCTCCAGTGTTTCTTATTACATCATATAAGTATATGTTGATACTGTGTCTTCAGATGATGGTAGAGATCGAATGTGAGGAATGAACATTCACTTGTGAATTGCAATAGATAATGTTTGTTTTAGTTTGTTGAATGATTTGATTGAGGTGGTATAAATTTACTAAAAGAGCCAAGATTGTATTCCAGTCCGACACAACTTTGAAATTTCGGATGGAAATTTCGTAAGATAGTTTTAATTGAGGTCTCCCTTGGGATGCTTATTCCACTGAGATAACTTCTATTAAGGAGAAAATATTAAGATATATGCATTTTCAATTAAGCTTGTCCAACTCCCCATTTATTGTTTTGTTCTTGCTCTGTATTCAACAGGTTTTGGTAAACTTTAGCGCATCATGGTGTGGTCCGTGTGGTAATGTATTACCACTTTTTTGTAGTCTTGCGAAAAAATACACATCTATGATGTTCCTGGTAGTGGACGTGGATGAGTTATATGTGAGTGTTGCTTTGAACTCCTCTTTTACATGTAATGGAATTATTCCATTAGTAGCGTATATGCACATTAAATTTTCCTATCAGTACAATGTCTGGAAAAGTTATTATATTTTATGCTGCATAACAGGAATTTAGCACTTCATGGGATATCAAAGCGACTCCAACATTTTTCTTCCTCAAACATGGGCGCGAAGTAGATAAACTTGTGGGAGCCAACAAGGAAGAGCTCCAGAGGAGGACAGAGATCATGGCTAAGCCTCTGTTTCCATAGTTTTTTTCTCCAGATATTGTGAAACTGAAAATTATGCCAACAATTCTTTTTGACATGCTTGTTTTCTTAGCTTGAAAACACTTGGTATGTAGTAATGCATTAGGAGTCGAGAGTACTGGTTGTCTTCAGATTCAAGGGAAGGAGAAAAGCAATGTTCAAATATTTTCTAGTGCTCAGTCCTAGAATTATGACTAATGAAGATTAGTGACTGTCAATATCTTATTAGGTGATAGGTTGTTAAGTTGACTAACCACTGACTTCCTATACCCGAGATTTGATATTCTAGTCCACCCGACCATTTTCTTAAATCCAATCTGCCGCTCTGGGAAGACTAATGGTTGTGTGTAGTTGTTTTTGGTCTTTTTTAGGCGTATCTCTGAGTTTCTTTCAGTCGGGCTAGAAATTTACAATGCAGAGAACAGAAGCAAAAGGAGAATGCAAGTATAGATACTCCAGTAATAGTATGCGGTGAGTAATATTAATCAGTTCAGAAAGATGAGAAGCAATATTACAATTATTAATTATACTCCAAATACAAGCATTATATCCATACATCATGCCTTGTATAAATAGATCATAGCTTATACTATTCCCTTCTGGACCTGAGCCATTATATGTTCAAGACATCATAAATAGGAGTGCAGCCATAGAAAAGATGGCTAGTTTGCTCACAGAGAACCTTTTAGCACTTGAAGGCTCTGTCCAGACATGTCCGGAAAAACCTGCTTTATCTGACATGATTCCGACTGTAAATTTTCTGGAAACGGTATATTCCAAATAATTTAAGATACGATGTCATAAATATGATTTAGTAGCTGGAACTTACCCCGATTACATCCATTTGCAATGGTCACATTGATAGTATGGACAGTGCTCTTATCAGCAAACTTGTAATCGCGCTTTACCAGAGAAACACACAGAAGCACTGCCTTGGTGTGTTCTGCACATCCTGAGTTGCAGTATTCATCAGTGTCAGCTTGTGTTACATTTACCCATCCAGTTCCACTCAACTGATACTTTTCCGGGCACCAAGTTGATGTCTGTCAGATGAATCATAACAAAGAAAACACGGTTCATTAGTAACATAAACTTGTGTATTAGCCAAGTCACTCGACGAAGGTACTTACGTTTAGCATGCATTCATAAGCACTTCTCCACTGCTCAAAGGGTGTCAAGTTAATATTACTTGTGGGATCTCCTACTTGCTTGATAATTCCATCATCTGCAAATCACTGACAGCTGCTTAATCATCTTATTCATACACAACGAGATGAAATTATGAAAGAAAGAGATCTACCTGCAGCACATATGTTGCAGGACATAAGGAGATTGATCACCAGGAAACAACAAACGAACCAAGTTGCAGCTCCAGTTCTCCCTGAGCTGTCCATTTCCTTGCTGAATATGTTTTCACCTGATCAACCTTTCTGGGAAAATTTGAATATAAAAGATGAATGCAAGTGAAGAAACCAATGGAATATAATGTGTGTGGATGGGAACATCTATGAGAAACTTAGGACTTGTACAAATACTAGTATTATATAGTAATGTCCAAGGTATATCCATGAAACATTCACAAAGTTTGGTCCTTGTTGAACAGAGGATTTTTGACATTTTGTCGATTACCAGGAGATATTACATATTTGTAACTCACATCCTTGGGTAAAGTAAGTACCGGAGAGATATCAGCTAGATACATCCATTGGTTACGGTCGATGGCCTCGTCGAAATGACAGTGATTATTGTCGAGGTAAATTCAAATATTTTATGAACCAAATTATCTGGTAGACGATGAACTTAATCGTATTGACCAAGATTTTAATGAATAATAATAATCTACAAACTTTAATCTATCTGTTAATTAATTAATTAGTGAGCGTATACAACTCACCGGGACGAAAGGAAGGGAGTACAACTTAAAAGTAAAATCAAGGGAGAAGAAAAAAGAATGACATAAAGATTAGCGAGGACGCATGAGTGACATGACATCTTTTTATTCGCAGTTATTTTGAACTAGTTTAACATTATTATTTTCATCACCGTATAAGGTTATGCACTCCAAAATTTTTTACCAAATACTTTTAGCAAATGACTTGGGATACAAGTGAAAAATTTTAATTGGTTGATTGATATACACACATTATTATTAGAGTAAATACATCCAATCAGTCTTTGACACATCATTTGAGAAAAGAATTTGAAATTATTTTTTGGGTACCTAGCATTTAATTTTATCAAAATAATGCAATTATTTTATCATTTTAACTTTTGTCAAAATTAATACAATTTAGAATAATATATACGCACAAAAAAGTTTAAATATTATAGGGTTGATATTCGTTTGTGGGAGGAATGAAAAAAGTTGGAGGGGAGGAATATTTATTGACACCTTAACTGAGGAAATAAAAAGAAAGAGTCATGTGGTCGAAGATATTACACATGGCAAGTGACAGCTGGAACATTGACTTGCTCAGTCTCCACGTGTTTGACTAAGTGGCTCCAGGTTGCATAACAAGCTGATGTAATATTTATATTTTAATATAGATAGTACATCGCATTTGAAATTTTGATATCAATATGGTATATAGATAATTTTGATAAAGAAATTTAAGTAAAAACTTTCAATTCAAAAAATGGAAGTAAAAAAAGAAGTTAAATTCCAATATTATTTGAACGAAGTCCATGCATTTGTTAACTGATTTACTATCAATATATAAAATTAAAGTATAACCAAAAAAATGATAAAAAAATTTTAAACAATTAATCGAAAATTTCGGATAAATCATGATCTTTACAACGTTGAAATGTGAAAGTATTAAATTTTGGTGGCAAGCCTTGTCTATATAAACACGTAGACAAAATGACATGCGCATGACGAAACACGAGTAGAGAGTTGAGGGTCCAGTTTAAAAGGGGGAGCGAAAAAGTCTACGCGCGTTCTCATCTCTTAAATTTCATACCCTTTTCTTCGTCTCTGGGTCGGTCTCACAGTCATCTTCCACCACACTTACCTCCCGTCTTTCTCATTTGCAGTTCACATATGTATATATATATTTCACTTTCTTCTTCTTCTCTTCTGGCCAACTTTATATATTTTATTTCGTTTTCTTTCCTGCAACAACAACATCATCTCTCTCATTCTTCATTCAGGTGCGTTTTATTTTTAGCTGCTCCTACTTTTTCTCGACTTGTTGTTTACATTTCCTACTTAGTTGTAATTGTACATCTAGGGTTTAATGTGGCTCTGCTTTGAAAATGTTATCGGTGATTGATGGAAAATGATAAGGGAGAGTTGAATGTCGATGGGTCCTCGGTTTCTTGTTTCTTGTTGTAATAAATGAACAAGAACGAGTAATGTCATAATTGGATGTGCACACTTCACAAATTTGACTTTTGATTGTCAAATGCTCCGTGTATTCGGTGTCAATGTAGATAATTGTTGGAGAAGCTAAGTTTTGGAGAGCTCGTGTGATCAATTTTATATCTCTGCGTCAGGTCAATAGAGGGTCAAATTAATGAAATCCAATCAACAAAACATACACATACAATAAGATCCCGATGAGTCCTGTAAGAAAAATAGAAAATTGATCACTTAACATGATATCAGAGTTTAGGTTTGCGGGAGATCGGAGTTAAGCCCTTCCCTTGTGGTTTTAAGACCTCGATATGATACTGAAAACATGGAAAAAGATAACGATACACATTTTAGAGTTGAAATGGGCTATTATATGCTTATTTCTCTATATGAAACAGAGTATGATTCTAACAGTTCTGAGGTGCGTCGTTCGAGTACAGATTTAATTTAAAGATTTTCTTTTATTCTTTGATAATTTTGTGGAAGACTATATATCCTGTAGGCATCCAATGCTCAATGCTGTGTTGTTCCTGCTGCAATTCAGTGATGCTATCATATATTAAGTTGAGATTTGTATGAAGGCTTGCATGCTTAAGTACGTTTTCATCGAACTTTGCAGAGTACAGGGATAACTTTTGCAAGCTAATCACAACCGAAAGTGGCGGGACATGACCAGTCAGATGGACTCTAAAGTTCGGTTCGTAAGGTGTCCAAATTGTCGTCAGGTTCTTCCTGAATATGGGGATGTTCTGATTTATGAGTGCGGAGGATGTGGCACAATTCTGCAAGGTAATAGAATATCTCTGACACATGACAATTTTTAGCATTTTACTGCAATGAGTGGCTTGTTTTTACCGATCTTAATTTCTTATTGCATGATTTCAGCTAAGAATCAGAAAACAGATACCGGTGACACAGGATCAATTGTACATGAAGCAGATCCTACGCAGAAAAATGGCCTGAACTATTTGATGAGTCCTTCTACAGACGAATCTGATTTGGAAAAAATTCTTGAAAGGTGTGGTAATGGTATTAGTTGCAGAAAGGAGGAAAATGGTGATCCTAACCAGTCTCATGAATGTCATATCTCAGAGGTCATTTCTTTTCATGAGAATACAGAGTCGTCTCCAGAAACGAGTGGACATGCAGGAGCGGAGCAAGATGAATTTCCTTTGGTCAGATATGGCACAAATTGCTGTAATGAAGTAGGGGATGATGATACTGAGCTCCCTGGAGAGGCAAGTGCCACCAATAACATGTTGTCATCACCAGATCTCAATCGCCACGAGGACAAGTCAGTGGTACAGGAGCTTGGTAATTTGTCACCAACAAAAAAGGATGAAAATCTGCACTCGTCAAAGAATATCAGTTGTGGAAGTCAAAAGTATTCTCAAAATTGCTTGAAAGAGTTGCCTACAAGCACAGGTTTTTCCGGGGATCTTTCTTCGTGTTATGAATCTTGTGAAGATGGAGATCTTTCATCGCTATCAGGAACTGATAAAGAACTGGATGAAAATCTGAGAAGTCATTCGAGAAGTCTAGCTGCAGTATCTTTTCTCCTGGAAAATCCAGAAGACCAAAAAGCAAAGAGTTCCCCAGTTGCAAGTGAATCATTTCCTTTAACAGAACAGAGGAAACAACCTCAAGTTGAAACTTCTCTGGTCTTTCAGCGTTTAAGCTCCACTGATACCTTGAATAACGTTCCCCAAGTTGCTTCCAGAACTAAACTTGGTGTTACTCTTAGATCCTCAACTGCGAAACTCTACTATGATCATGGTGTTAGTACATCTTGCGAGGAAACTGAAAATAAAACTTCCATTCAAAATCTTCGTCCATCTAGAAGAAACTTCAGGGATGCTGAATCCAGGAGTGCCAACGGAATGCCTAAAAGGGATGAATTGCCACCTCGTCCAATAAATTCGTCAGCAACTTTATTGGCTAAGAAACATAATACCACAAAAGGAAGCAAGGGGAGTCAAAATGAACCTCAAGAATCCACTGAACGTAGTCGTCGAGTTAGCAGTAAGATGACAACTGAGACAGGTGAGTACTGGTCTAGACCTCCGATCTATTCAAAGGCCTCCCAAGTTCTCAGAAATGGCAACTTTACAAGTTATGAGCCAAAAGGTTTACCTGCAAGAAGCATTGACCCTGAATCAAAAACGCGACTGTTGAGAATGGTCTATGAACTGCAAGATCAACTCAAGAGAGTTCATAGCCCAGAAGGGATGCCACATAGTAGAATTTCTAGCAGAGCTGCAAAGAAAGAACAATTGCCCGCATACAATGGGGAAATATATCCTGAACTGAGGTATGCCTTCAACACGCGACATCTAGATCAAATTAGAACTTCTTTTCGACAAGGTAAAGCACCACGGATGGCATTTTCAGGGGATGCCATACACTTTAGACATGAAGTTGACTGCTCCTGTCTGCGTTGTTACCGTCAAAAGTGGCACTACTCAGCACAGCTGCCTCGACATGCCTATTATGATGAAGGGAATACTGTGATCTATTCCAGAGGACCCAGAGACAGTGGTCACAGTCCCCACCATTCTGCCCCTTCAAGTCCTTATCAGTACAAGTCTTCCGAGTTCTCATGGAGCCATGATACAATGTTAGATGGTATACGTCAAAACAATGAGGTAAAGAAGAAGCAGCAGTCCGCCAAGCAACACTTCCGACCAATAGCTGGTGGAGCTCCTATCATCGGGTGCTACTGTTGCAAGGAAATACTTCAGCTGCCAGCAGATTTCCTCCTCTTTAAAAGAAAATGTCATCGGCTGAGATGCAGTGCCTGTGAAGTGGTCTTGAAATTTTCATTAGTAAAACGGATTCATATCATTGAATATAATCCTGAACCCAGAACACCTCCACCCAGTGAAGCTGGTGGGCATACTGAGACGACTAATTTGGCTTCAGCATCTGGTGCAACTGATCATCAACGCGTTGATCCAGTGTCATCTTGTGATGGCTATGGCCAATCTTCTCACAGGAGTTCCACAGAGATGGAACATTCCTTCCTGGCTCCTCCATCTGAGACCTTGAGTGGCATATATCTCCGCCAGAAAATGTCAGCTGATAATCCTTTCGAGACCAAGAAAGATGGGAAGAAACCTATGGAGCAAGACTCCACAAACATTTACAACAGTAGGAAAACCTTTGAGCTTGGAGAACCTTCATCCAAGGTTTATAAACCAGAGAATATGATCTCAGAAATCGAAGAAGTGCCACCAGAAGATGGTTCTCTTCTTCATCAGCTCATGGGGTATTCATCTCCAGGACGTATCATATAAGAGTTTTCAACCAGACATCTGATAAAAAAATATGTGCACTAACCGCCAACATGTTCCTGGGAAGTAGTGGAGTAAAGTCTAAAGGATTAAAGGCTAGACAAATATTATATACTGGAGGTTTATACATAATGTTACAATATGTATATTATTATATAGATGATCCTTAGAGTTAAAGTCATATACCATTTGTTCATTCACCAGCATTGTTGATTATATGAAATTAGGAGTTCAAATCTTATCATGCAAGATAGTATTTACTGTTGAGTAGATATTCAGAAAAAAATAAATTTTACTATCCAGTGGGCACTGGCATGCAAAGATTGGATTGTATCACTTCTTTCATCATGTTAAGAATATGCTTCTTCTGCAGGCATCAGTGTTTAAAAACTCAAACCAAGAAGCACCCATTAGCCAACATAGTAGATAAAAACGTAGATATTTGAATATTAGAAAAATTACAATAATATGAATTTCTGTCGATTTGGCTGATAATACAGCACTAGGGATACAAGTTCACAGTTTGAGTCCGATCCATTAAATATAACATACCATTACGGTAGCTACTTTCCTCTTATAAATTGGGGCATCTACCGAAATCCTATGTTTCAACCCAGAAAGTTCAATACAAACCATATAGAGGGCCTAAGCCAAGAAGCTAGTTAACCTAATTCAGCTAGAAAACATGAATTCGAGCCTTCCTTGCATGTGAATCCATCCGATTTACTCAAGACTGTCATAACTTCTGCTCCAGCCATAACACTTCAAGTTTCTGCAGAATCTATGGCTTCTAAGGAGTTGCATCCGAATCCGAATCCGAGTCTGCGTCAGACTGCAACTCTGCAGGTCTAGTTCTGTTCATGTTAGCTTCTAATGGGGGGAGCCCATCATCACTCGAGTCCATCTCATTGTCTTCCTGCAACAAATCACAAGTACTTGGTACTTTAACAGGTACCTCTGGGCTTGCTGACCTGAAGGTCTCCGGCCTGCACCAATCAGAAGCACAAGCACAAAGAATAAATCATCAATAACAAAAGTATATAGACAAAGCTGAGCGAATGGAGAGCTCAACACAATTAAAGCTTTAGAATTAAGTTTAATAATGGGACACATGTGATCAAAAAAGGGCTCATTATTTCATAAACAGAATACAGTTGTTTATCTGACAAGTTTAAGAATAATGGTAACTTTTTAAATACATTTCCCAGAGTTTATGTATTGGTCCCTTGAGATAGTACTCAGTCCTAAATTTCTAAGGTTTCATGCAAAACTGGCGAAGATATAACAAACTACCTTCATTTTAAAAAATACTGTATATAAAATGCATATAACAGAACCTCAATTATCCAGCTCTTCAATTTACCTTCGTATTGTGTATCACTGTCACACAAACAAAGTGTGAGTGTGAGTCTGAATCCAATCCCTCATTCCTTCCCACCGATACTGGCCACTGCATTCCTAGCAACCCAGTCCAAAATGAAATCATGGCCAGGGGTATATTTTGAAGGAAAGCAAGGAAGAGTACCAACTCTAGGGAAGATAGGTTTACATCAAAACTGCTGCGATTCTTCAGAGAATTTGAAGAAAGATAGTCAGACTAATGGAGAGTTCCACGAATTTGATGGAGCTCTGAGGCAGGCTACAAACACATAGCTTCCCCGAAATGTAATTAAATTAGAGTCAGTGTCAGACAAAGAAAGTGTTCCTCTAATATGATTGTCTATCTGAGGCAGATGGGTCTTGAGCAAAAATTAATGATGATTTCCCCTAGGTCAATCAAAATAGAGCAAGGCAAAGAAAGATTTCACCATTTTAGATCAAAATTGGATGGTAGGTTTAGCCTATAGACAAGAAATGCAACCCCCCCCCCCCCCCCCCCCACACACACACACTCCTGTACTGGTAGGAAAATAGGGGAAAAAAAAAAAAAATCCTTCACAGATAACTTATTCTGATACTTTAGGGAGCTCTGCTGAAATTTACTTATTCTGATTATATACGACTTCAAACCAGATAAAGATACAAGATAAAATTTCAATAACGAACCATTCAGGAGATTTTTTAAGTGCACGAACTTGTTCATGATAAAGAACTTGAGAAACTATACAGCCCACTTTCCTGCCAGACTCTACAGCCTCCTCTCTCCCACTTTCATCCACCACAACAAAATTACCTTCACAATTACACAAAACTCAGTAAAGCACTTTCACACTTATTAATCGGAGAATATAATTTTCCACAGCCTTCAAATTAAAGACCGGTTACCTGTCTTAATCCACATGCTCTTCTGAAATTTAGCCGGAAATAGTGCCAGTGAAGTGCTTCCTTTTGCATCCAATACCTTTTATCATTTACAAATACAAAACAGTTATATTGTAAATCAGACATCAATTGAATAGCAATTACAATGATAGTTATTCTACCTCAATGAGATTGGAACCTCTAAGGGACAGGACTTGCATAATTGTTTGGCCCGGAAGAAGAGTAACTGTATCCTTACCTTCACTTGCCCTTTTCAAATTCTTTCTTCCTCCCTTCATTTCGTGCAGCTTGTGATTTCAAATTAAGATTATCTGGTGCAGGCCCTAGAAACTGTTAGTAATTTTAAGTGTATAACCTGTGATTTACACTTAAAATACAGTCGTACAAACTAATGACTAATCCTATAAACTAACATCCCAGACCTTTGAACCATAACTTACTCGTTAACAATCACACAAATATCATTCAAATATCAGTAATTAAAATCTCATATTCTTATCCGACCAATCATCTATGGACCGGTTAGAAATCAACTTCGACAAGATCCAGATAATTGACTTGCTAGCGAAACCCTCAAGTGAGTATTTTATAATTGTTCGAAGGGTGCTCAAGAATCAAATTATACCAGCATTGCATAAAAAGTCAATTACTGTTGAGTGTTCAACAATTGCATACTCTCAGAGGACTCTTATCAAGCATATGAAATACAAACGCAAAACAATCAAAATTTATTTGTTACCCGTATCAAGATTTAACAAGAAAAACAAAATCAATTAAGGGGAACCTTTGATTTATAAATTCATAACTGGAAAAGAATACATCAAAAATATAAGTGGAAAACAGCAGACGAAGCGCATTACCTGAGTACTTGAAGAGCTCAGCTAGGGCAAGAAGAGCGCTGGGCTAAAAATAGGTTTCGCTCGGTCTATGACTTGTCAATTAACGTGAACTATGTATTAATAATTTAATATGAGTTTAAAATTTTTTATTTATTAATAATTTATGAGTTATCAATAATATAATTATTTATTAATAACTTATATTTTATTAATAGATTTTAAAAAATATTATTTTAAAAATGAACATATAAAAGAATACGTAGCACTGTACTCATGATGTGTGCGCATGCAATTAAACAAATACTGTTATTGATTAAGATAAATATTGATGCTTCTTGGGGCCTTCAAGCAGGAACTGTGGGTATTGAAAGTGTAGTGCGTGATGAAGCTGATAACTTTCTTTGAGCTTGTGTAGCACAACACATGAAACCATGCAGCCAAGAGACGCTGAGGCATTGAGTTTAAAAAGAAGCTTTATCCTGGGTTAAGCAATGGAGGCGAGATAAGTGTATTTTCGAAACTGATTCAAAACTACTGGTTGATACGCTTAATGAAATCCGAAGAAGACCTTATTTTGACACGATTGTGTCTGATTGTTTGGAGTTAATTAAGCACTTTGATGATGTGCTTTTCGCTTTAACATATCGATCTGCAAATAATGTCGCCTATATGTTAGCTCGGGTGGCGTATTCTCTCTTTTTTTTTTTTTTTAAAATGAGAATAAATCTCAACGAATATGAGTCGGCAATTCACCGCGATAATTCTTTTTCATTCAAGAAAGCTTATTATCTAACCGTCGGACATGCAAGATGACCGGGAAAATTTAGACAATAAAACTTTAATGTCCGAAAAGATAACCGGTCTTCTTCCGAGAATCCTGAAAATAAAACAAAAGAAACAAGAAGAATATAAGTCGATATATGCAACAAATTATATATGTCCAATAAATAATTATTACTATTAAAAAACCATGTATATTGCAAGAGCTGATCAAAATATTCCCACAATCATGATTACTCATAATTGAGACATTTAAACTCTCAATTAAGGCACAATTAATAGAATATTAATGTCCTTAATTAAGATACAATTAAAGCCCTCAATTGAGGCACAATTAACGCCTTCAATTGGGAGCCACAATTTACGCTTTTAATTAAAAAGCACAATTAACGCCCTTAATTAAGGCTCAGTTAACGCCTTCTTTTCTAAAACCGGATCCCATACTGATCCCAGAACCGCTGTCCCAACTGAAAAAATCTAAACAACAAAATCAAAACCTAGAGGGGCAATGAAATCTAAGCGAGAGAACATAACATAACACATAAATCCCGGTACAAAATTTACTGTAATAAATTGAACAGAGGCCTGTGAAGCTTATCTTGAAAACATGATGCGTTATCGTACTGTTGTTGTCTTCCTCCCCTTCTTTTTCATGCCCATCTCTTTCTTCTGTCAACTCTCTTGCGGCGGACGGTGAGGAGGCAGCGGCCAGAAGGGTCCATGAGGACGAGTTCAGATCGGTGGCTAGCGTTGGTGGCGTAAGTGTCGACGCGGAAAACGAGGTGGCCGGAGCAATCATAGACGGTCAAGCCATCGCCGGGGAAGAACAGACACGTTTTACGGATAGTGAGCTGGGTTTCCTTCTCGTAGATAAAGCTTCCGTCGACTATAACTTCACTTCTCTTCATGGATTTTTGTTACTTTGGTCTTGTACTTGGTTGCCGCATTGCCTGAGACTTGACTCATATACTTTCTAAAACTGCTAAGAGTTTTGATATATTGTGACATGAGTATTTCTTAGCAGAGGACATTTCAAGATTTTGTTGAACAAGAGAATGCATTATGCATTATGTCTTCAGGAGTGGATAACCACTGCTCCTGATTTTATTGATTGTATTGTTGCTGCCGAGATGATTTAAGTAATGCAAGTACGAGTATTTCAAAAAAAAAAACAAATACTGTTATTACATTAGTCAGGGAATGTGTCAGAGGTATTAAAAAAATCAATTAAGCTGTTAGGTCCAGATACGATTGTAGAAGGGGGGGGTTGAATACAATCGTCACAAAATAATCGCGGCGGAATAATCTGATTGGAGTTTAACTTGTTAATCAGATTTAAATTAATTAATATAACAATTTTTAAGTCGTTATATAATTAATATGGTTCGTTTTAAAGTCCACTAGTTCGTAGAATAAATTTGACAGGAAGTATTCTAACTTAGCGGATTAAAACAACCGAGTGATCAAAGCACAGAAAACTGTGGATTAAACAATAGCAAGTTTAGCACAACTTGAAAGCTTTTACAATGCAATGAACAAGAACAAATGAAGTGGTGAAGCCATATATATAGGCAAACCCTTGAACTAATATGACAAAGCTAGGCATGACAACTCTTTGGAAGCTCTATGACAATTACACAAGTGCTATGACAAAAGGTATGACAATTAGAAGCATTGTCATGGCACAAGTGAGAAGGTATGACAATCTAAGGGAAGGTATGACAATCAGAATGACAAACCAAGGGAAGGTATGACAATTACAAGCATTGTCATGCTCTCTTAGAATAGGTATGACATCCGTATGACAAACGGTATGACAATCAGTGGGAAGGTATGACAATCGAAACTTGGAGGCTAAGGCTTCAAGTGGTATGACAAACGGTATGACAAACCAAGGCATTGTCATACCTTGTGACTTCGGTATGACAATGACCAATTGTCATGCCTAAGTCATTCGGTATGACAAACCAAAGGTTTGTCATGCCTCCTGACTAAGGCAGGTGACAAAGTGCGGTATGACAACCAATTAGATTGTCATACCGTGCTCAAAAACCATATAACAATTGATTTTCTTTATATAATTAATTCAATCATTATCCACTTAATTATATTAATTATATAAATTCATAAATTAAATTAATTCGAGTGTGAATTAATTTAATAAATAAATTACATAACTTATATAATTATTTTGAGATGTGAATTAATTAAAAGAATAATTATATTGAGCACTTCTTCATCAACAGGTCTTCTGACTTCCTTTTAAAAGATCTGATTCTTTGTCTTGATTGAACGACCACCTATTGTTGATGCAGAATATTTAATCTGAGTAGCTGACACACAAATGTACTGTCTGGTTCATCTGTATCTAGCTGAATCAAATATTCTTTATCAATTAAACATTTGAGAAGTGGCTTGTTCATCGAGTCTTTGTCTTCGTAGTTCTTCTTCATAAGTAGAAATAGTTTGGAATCTTATGAATAAATAAAGTATTAAAACTTTATACCTTCTGGACTTCTGGACGTGCTACAAAATATTATTTGTACACTGAGGCTTGAACATATTAATGAACTTCTTTCAGTGGTGTGCAGCAGCATCCTGAAATTCTTCAGACATATGATTTTAATAAATCACTTGACGTTCTTCGTACGGATTCCTTCAATAGTGCTTGCTAATTTACTTTCTTTATTATCAGAGTTGAGTTGATACTCTTAAATACAAATAGGCTAAACATATGCCTTTCATAAGCATTTCGGGTAAAAACTCGTTTTTAACAAGATTTGAACTTATGGCAGGATGTTAATCGAGTTGGATCAGGTCGGGTTTCATGAAATTCATATCCAATCCGTTATATTTTGGATCGGATCGTGTTCAAGTTTAGATATTAAAATGTAAATCCAAATCCAATCCGTCGGGTTCGGATCGGATTTCAAATTTTGGATAAATAAAAGTCAATATCTAAATCTAAATCCAAAAAATCGGGTTCGGTATGTTTAAAAATTTAGATTTTGGATCGTGTATTCGTCGGATTGGATTACTGTACGTTAGTACGTACGTACATGTAATTACCTTTAGATGGTTAAGTTTAAACTATGGTGATGGCGATTTTTTTGTAACTTGATATGATAAGTTTAGAATTTAAAATATTAGTTTGGATGATTTTGATGATTTTAATTTATTAATAATTTATGAGATATTGAAGATATAATAATAATAATAATAATAATAATAATAATAATAATAATGATGATAATAAAATTAATTTATGAATAAATTCTAGCTTATGAATAACTTTTATCTAAAAAAAGTTTAACAAAATTAAGATACCAAAAAAATACCTCAAACTAAACTGTGTCTTCGTGTCCTTAATTTTTAACTTTAAACTCACTTGTAAATGATTCAGTGATTTAAAATCCGGGATTTTAAATACAAACATGCTCATAGCACATTTTAATGTGAAATTCAGAATTTGGCACCGTTGGCAGAGATACTGACAGGATATTAAGCATGCGATGGATAATTTGGACCATTCACTGCTCGTATATAACAAACCATGCTTAGATGTAGGGCAACACCACAGGTTCTTTGTATCATTTGCTGTTGTCATCTTCTTGTATTTATTTTTTTTCGAATTTATAGTTTATGCATTCGACTTGTAAGAACCAGGTTTCAAAAATTTCACGTTCAAATTATGTGCTAAGTGTCAAAATGACAACTTAAATGGCGGATTCCTCGTGGATTTGATGCACTTTTTTGTCACATACTTTGTAATAATAGAGAGGAATAAGTAAATCAGAAATCTGATCCAACCCGATAAGATTCAATAGCTAATGAACCGGATATGAAACATTTCAGAAAAAATCTAATCCCACAGTGACCTGATGTAACACCTCTAGTCCATAACAATGTTACCTATATTCAATGCATAGCCCCCAACTAAGACTTTTGCAAAGCTAAAGTGCACCCCAAGGCCCAATTCCTCTAAATTTCAAAAATCATATAGAATCACAACTAAGTGATGTCAACTTTTAAAAATAAAGTTGAGAAAGTGTATACAAGAGCAAGTGTGGTGGAACTAAAAGTAAGAATAATTCCATACACAAAAGTCCAAGAAAGGAGTAATGAGTTGTCACAAGAATCACAGATGATGCATTTTAAAGTTGTACAGGGGCATGAGCAGTAAATAATGGAGCTTTATCAACTTCTATTATGCTCATTTGTATCTGTACAAATTTAAAGTATGATTATCTTCCATTCTGGCATTTACTACTAACTGTTGGAACTCTGGAAGGCAAGTGAAGAACCTCAGTAGTGCCCAACATTAATGTATGCAGTGGTTCAAGCACAGCAATTCAAGGTTTAAGACAATGTCATATTATATGCTACTAATCTTCAAGCATAATACTGAAACAAATTATAGTACAACAAAGAATTAAAAGGACTAGATATTATATGGCTAATTGAGCAAAATATCCAAGACTCTTCGTACCAGGCCCAGTGAAGAGGAATCCGATTACCAACTTAACATTAGTAACGAACAACATAAGTTAGAACATACTTCAATGATGGTGAAGCCACAAAATAAGGCAACCTATGGGGTAGATTGAAGCATGCATTTTAGTTAACAAAAGAATCGGATTCTTCTTCGCCGAAGAAACTATTACATTTGAGATATCAAGTTTGGTTAGAAGTTGTTATACCAACTCATCCTGGCCTCGTGAAGGGCATCTGATCAGCTCCAATATGTTAATCACCTCTGCCATGTCTGGCCTATTCGAAGGCACTTGTGATGTACAAATCAAGCCTAACTTCATTACTGGGATTGCCTCGTCGGGGGAAAACTTGTCCTTTAGCCTCTCATCAACACATTCCTCCACCCTACCCTCTTCCAGTGCTCCTCTAACCATGTCACAGAGCACTACCACGTCGTCTTCCATGTACTCAACTGGTCTCCTGCCAGTAACCACTTCCAGTGCCAATATCCCAAACCCATAGACATCACATTTTTCTGTTATCTTCACTGTTTTACATCCAAATTCAGGTGCCATGTAGCCAAGTGCACTTTGAATCTTACTACTTAAAACGTAACGGTCTACCATAGGTAAAAGCCTAGCTAGACCAGAATCCGCAACCTTTGGTTCCCCCGAGCTGTCAATTAATATATTGCTTGATTTTAGATTGTAGTGAATGATGTTCATCTGGTGCAAATGAGCCAAACTTTTAGCTATTCCAAGAATAATGGTAAATCTCTCATTCCATGAGAGGAACTTTCCTCCTGATCCCTCATGGAGATGCTTGTACAAATTTCCACCAGAAACAAACTCGTAAATAAGGAGCTGTAGTGATGGAGTCCAGTAATAGCCTTCAATAGCCACAAGATTACGGTGATGAATTTTCCCTAATTTCTTAACCTCCCTTTCAAAATCTTCTTGGGACTTCACAAGACTGGAAACAGTGAGTTTTTTTATGGCAACTGACCTCCCATCTCTAAGAACAGTTTGATAGACGGCTCCAAAGCCACCACGCCCTAGCTCACAATCTTTATTGAGCAGTGCAGGAGCTTCCGTGCTGAAGTCAGGGTCGCCCGAAAACATGACTAACTTGCCAGAGTTGGCATCTGTGGTGGGGGAACTGCTGAAGCCATCACCTCCGGCTAGTGTAAAGGCTGACGCAGAATGAGGAGTAGCAGAGCGGACACGGAGATTTAGAACAGTGATGGCAATCACCCCAATGATAATTGTGGCAGCTGCACCAATAGCAATAAGCGCAGAAATGCTAAGTATTTTTTTTCTGTGGCTGGGATTTGCAGGGCTTGAGTCTGGAGTAGAGTCAGAAGAATTAGGATCAAGGACAAGTGGCTTGGGAAGGACAGCAGGGCAACTCTTATTAACTAAGGCACCGCAAAGAGCTGGATTCCCATATAGGGAGGACGGGGGGATAGTGTTGAAAAAAGCACCACCAGGCAATTCACCTTGGACCTGATTGTGTGATATATTAAAGGCAATTAGGTGGTCGAGATTAGCCATTTGCCTTGGCAGGGTTCCAGTGAGTTTGTTAAATGACAAATCAACAGTTTGGAGGTTGGTTAGCTTTGCAAAGGCAGCAGGAATTGATCCAGTTAGGCTGTTACGCGACAAAATTCTGCAATATAAGTGGCAATGAAAATGATATATTTGAGAACTGACATTATGACTTGCATATGTAAGTGATAAGAAACGGCTAAGTTAACGAAGAAAATATAATCCAGATATAAGTACAGATACAGGTAATAAAAACTCTTAAAATGGTTCTTACAGTACATAATATATGATTTACCTGAAAAAATTGCGCTTCTGAAATGTTATATATCAAGAACATTAATGTATTGGTCTAACATACAATTGATTTACGAAAGCACATATGGTTATTTTGTGATGCAAATGAATCTATTGTTGAAATATAAATAGTTTTTGCCCATTTAAGTATCTGCCAGCCAGTCCAATGTTGAACAGATGAAACAGCAGCTGGTGCACTCATGATCTAAAAGATTATTACCGGAAACGAAAAGTCATAAAAAAAGAGTATTACTTACAATGATGTCAGTGAAGTACACTTTTCTATGGAAATAGGAATGTTCCCGGACAAGAAGTTCTTCTCTAGTCGCAGATCTCTCAAAGATACAGCTTCTCCAATCTTCAATGGAATGCTTCCACTTAACTGGTTTTGGCTCATGTCAAGTACATCTAAAGCCTTTAACCCTTCAATGCTATCCGGAATGCCACCTACTAGTGAATTCTTAGACAAATTCAAGTATTGCAACTTGCTAATGTCCCCAAGAGCAAGAGGAACTGCACCAGTCAACGAATTTTTTGATATATCCAACACTGCGAGGTTTTGCCTAGAATTATCCGTCAAAGATTTCAGAGAAGCACCAATGTCTCCAATTAATTTATTCTCTGAGAAATTAACATTTTGTAAACCCAATTTAAATAACCAAGTAGGAAGATTGCCAGTCAACGAATTCTGACTGACATCTACCACCACAAGGTTTACACAATTGATAATCGACTCTGGCAAGCTCCCCGCAAAGGAATTCATGGATAGTTTCAGTAATTTTATAGACCGAAGGTTCCCCACTGAAGTTGGCAGACGGCCAGAAAAGCTATTATCAGAAAGATCCAGACTCTCTAGGTTTTTCATTTCTCCAATCCATTCGGGGACTTCACCAGTTAAAGAGTTTTTGTGTAAATTCAAATTATTGCACAAAGAAAGCATCTGCAATGAGCTTGGAAGACTTCCTTGAAAAGAATTATCACTAAGATCTATTGATCTTAGCAGCAAACAGTTTCCAATTCCGTCTGGAATCTCACCTGTTAACTGATTATTTCCCAAGTGTAGTTCTCTCAAGTTGTTTGAACTTTCAATGCCCTTTGGTATCTCACCCTCAAACAGATTCCTAGACAAGTCAAGTGACCTTAGTCCCTGTAAAGACCAGATTCCAGAAGGCAACAGACCTGAAAATTGATTCCCGGAAAAGTTCACTGTAGCAAGTACTGAACATGAGCTTAAACTATCCGGAACAGGGCCTGTGAACTTGTTATTAGCCAATGAAATCAATTTCAAGGATCGACATTGGCCAAAGAAATTGCCTGGAAGTGGTCCCATGAGTCTGTTCTCGCTCAAGTCAATAACCCTCAGGTTCTCCAACTGTGCGAGATTAAAGGGCAGGCCCCCAGTTAGATTATTCTTAGCGAAAGATAATTTCCTTAGAAACTGAAGCTGAAGAATACCCCGGCCCACCCTTCCAGAAAGACCAAAACCATCAAGAGTCAAGTCTGAAACTCTATTAGATATAGGGTCACATCTGACCCCCTTCCAGTTACAAGGAGTATTATCATCTTCATTCCAAGATGTCAAATTATTATCTGGATCTTGAATGTCAGCCTTAAATACAATCAACCCTAATAGATCATCATTCAGTGAGGGATTCAGAGATACTGTTCTTCCCACAATTAACAACAAAAACACTACACAATCAAACAACTTTCTCATCTTCATTCTACAGCCTAAACTCAAACACCAACTCCTTTAATCTCCCTCAGAGAAAAAGGGCATTTATCTCCACAATATCGATACCTCGCCTGAAACCTAGACCACACACACCAAAGAAATTAAATACATTATTTAGTTCTGCAATAATGTTTAATTGAAAAATCGCCAAAACAATCCAAATGAAGTGTTCACTCAAACAAGATCTCAAAGATCTTCAAAATACTAAAAAGACTAGTTAGTAAGCTTTTTAACTAATCTTCTTAACCATTCACCTCAAATAAAGTAATAAACACCACATATTAACATCAACAAAATCAGCTACACAGACATTGTATACAGACATGTATGCATACACAAATATAAATATATAAAACAGAAAAAGCAAGCACATAATGCAGAGAAAAAACCTAGATATTTGAAAAAGTTGAAAACTTTACAAAAGTATAGAACATAAAAACAAGCCCCAGTAAGAAGCTTTAAAGTGTAGATGCAAAAGATATATAAAGATGCACTATAATGTGAGCTGGGTAATTAATAAGTCGCCGGAAAGCTTAAATCCGGCGACGGGAACAAGAAAGAGAAGCATTTAAAAAGAATTACCGGCAAAAGGGCCGTTAAAGTTGGTCTCCGGCAGCAAGTTGATGTAAACTACAGCAGGACACTTGCTTTTTTGTTTGACTGTGTGTGAGAGAGAGGAAGAGAGTGTGTGTTTTAGTACAGACAGGAATTGTAATAAAATGAGTTTCTCATTGATGGCGAGAATCTCAAGGGGAATGTTTGGGTGTTTCAACTTAGTTATGTTTTTTACACATTAATTATGTTTATATTCAGATTTACATGTGCGTCTTTGGATTTAAAAAAAATAGCTCAATTTATGAACATTAAAATGTTAACGCTTCGGTATTTTAAATTCTTTTAATAAGAGTTGATAGATTTTTTTTATTTATGAAATCTAGGTCTATTCAACTAGAATTTAAAAATATATAGATCACTGTGAGTTATTTTATTAAAATTTTAATATATACTATAAAATTTGGTGATACTCATTCGAAAATTTTAAATTATATTAAATTATGTTTAAATATTACACAAGTGTTTTGTTAAATTTCAGACTCACATCAAATATTTGTTTGAGAAATGATAAATTTGAAACTCATATTTCAAATATATATTTTGTTGATTTCAAATTCATAATGTCTTTTCCAAAAATATCCTTAATTATATAAAAAAAATAGTGCTCATGAAATATGCAAGCAAGTTTCATGAAAATCATTTGTTTTACAATCGCATTTACAACGGCATTCTGAAAATATGAATATTTTATAATTTTCTTTTAATATTTGATTAAGGAATGATAAATTTGGAACTCATTTCAAACAGCTAAGGCATCAGTTTTTGTAGCTAAGAGAAGGTTAATGTCAAAGCAGAGAAGCTAGACATTTTTATTTATTATTATTATTATTATTAATTACTATTATTATTATTATTATTATTATTATTATTATTATTATTATTATTATTATTATTATTATTATTTATTTGTTTATGCATTGTCATTTGTCAAGCTATATTAATATCAGCCTCTATTTTCCCGCTTCACCATCTTTTGAAGGCCCTGTAATATATTTGGCACAGCTCCACAGACATGCTCGCTTGCTTCAATAGTTCAATATTGTCAACAAGATTCTGCAGACTGTTTTTGACTTGTACACTGTATTTAAAAAAATACCATCTCTGTTCTAAGAATTCTCTTTAGTTTGTCTTCTTCACATCTTCAACACAATATGAGGACAAAGCAAAAGCTGCAGTACTCAAAATTACAACTTTTTATCTACCCTTTTATAACCAAGACAAAATGGTCCCTCACAAGACTGTCTCCAATCAACTGTTCAAATATGCAGTGGCATTCAAGCACAGCAATTCAAGTTTTAAGACATTGTCATATCAATATTACTTTATATGGTCCTGACCTTCAAGGATATATATAAACAAAAGATACTACAAAGAAATTAAAGGACCAAGATATTATATAGGAGTAGCAAATTGAGCAAAATATCCAAGAAAGAGTTAAAAGGACCAAGATATTGATAGGTTTAACAAACTGAGCAAAATATCCGAGACTAAACGTACCCGACCCGGTGAAGAGGAATCCGATTACAAACTTAACACTAGACAATGAACAACAAACATAAGCTAGAACATACTTCAATGATGGCGCAGCCACAATATAGGGCAACCTATGGGGTAGATTGAAGCATGAATTTTACTTGAACAAAAGAATCGGATTCTTCTTCGCCGAAGAAGCTATTACATTTGAGATATCAAGTTCGGTTAGTAGTTATACCAACTCATCCCGGCCTCCTGAAGGGCATCTGATCAACTCCAATATGTTAATCACCTCTGCCATGTCTGGCCTATTTGAAGGCACGTGTGATGTACAAATCAAGCCTAACTTCATTACTGGGATTGCCTCGTCGGGGGGAAACTTGTCCTTTAGCCTTTCATCAACACATTCCTCCACCCTACCCTCTTCCAGTGCTCCTCTAACCATGTCACAGAGTACTACCACGTCATCTTCCTTGTACTCAACTGGTCTCCTTCCAGTAACCACCTCCAATGCCAATATCCCAAACCCATAGACATCACATTTTTCTGTAATTTTTACTGTTTTACATCCAAATTCAGGTGCCATGTAGCCAAGTGCACTCTGAATCTTACTACTTAAAACGTAACGGTCTATCATAGGTAAAAGCCTAGCTAGACCAGAATCTGCAACCTTTGGTTCCCCTAAACTGTCAATTAATATATTGCTTGATTTCAGATTGTAGTGAATGATGTTCATCTGGTGCAAATGAGCCAAACTTTTAGCTATTCCAAGAATAATGGTAAATCTCGCATTCCATGAGAGGAAGTTTCCACCTGATCCCTCATGGAGATGCTTGTACAAATTTCCACCAGAAACAAACTCGTAAATAAGGAGCTGTAGTGATGGAGTCCAGTAATAGCCTTCAATAGCCACAAGATTACGGTGATGAATCTTCCCTAATTTCTTAACCTCCCTTTCAAACTCTTCTTGGGACTTCACAAGACTGGAAACAGTGAGTTTTTTTATGGCAACTGACCTCCCATCTTTAAGAACAGTTCGATAGACGGCTCCAAAGCCACCACGCCCAAGCTCACAATCTTTATTGAGTAGTGCATGAGCTTCAGTGCTGAAGTCAGGGTCGCCAGAAAACATGACTAACTTGCCAGAGTTGGCATCTGTGGTGGGGGAACTGCTGAAGCCATCACCTCCGGCTAGTGTAAAAGCTGATGCAGAATGAGGTGTAGCAGAGTGGACACGGAGATTTAGAACGGTGATGGCTATCACCCCAATGATAATAGTGGCAGCTGCACCAATAGCAATAAGCGCAGAAATGCTAAGTAATTTTTTTCTGTGGCTGGGATTTGCAGGGATTGAGTCTGGAGTAGAGTCAGAAGAATTAGGATCAAGGACAAGTGGCTTGGGAAGGACATTAGGGCAACTATTTTTAAGTGCAGCACCACAAAGAGATGGATTGCCATATAGAGAGGACGGGGGGATAGTGTTAAAAAATGCACCACCAGGCAATTCACCTTGGACCTGGTTGTGTGATATATTGAAGGAAAGTAGGTGGTCAAGATTAGCCATTTGCCTTGGCAGGGTTCCGGTGAGTTGGTTAAATGACAAATCAATAGTTTGAAGGTTAATTAGCTTAGCAAAGGCAGCAGGTATTGATCCGGTTAGGCTGTTACGCGAAAGAACTCTGCAATATAACAACAGTTGCAATGAAAATGATATATTTGAGAACTGACATGCATATTATAGTATTAATATTTAGAAACTGCTTAGTTGATAAAAAAAATATAATCCACATAGAAATCGGGTTTTATATCAAAGTGCCCACCGTTCTCATAAAAAACTATCAAGTGATTAACTGATCTTCACGGGAACTCATTTTAGCCACCGGAATTACTATATATATCACTATGTTAAATCTTCAAAGATAATTAACAAAAAACTAAATGAAATCCTAATCAACAGATGATGCGTGAGCCTTTTGGATTATATATCAAGAACATTAATGTATTGGTCTTATATATAATTGACTTATAAAATCATATAGTTTAGTTAAAAAAAGCCTAGGCTATTTTGTTTTGCAAATGAATCTATTGATGAAATTCAAATAGTCACTGCAAATTTAAGTTTCTGCCAGCCAGTCCAATGCTCAACAGTTGAAACAGCAGCTGCTGCATTCATGATCTAAAGGAGTATTACCAGAAACGAAATTATATAAACAGAAAAGTATTACTTACAATGATGTCAGTGAAGTACACTTTTCTATGGAAGTAGGTATTTTTCCGGACAAGAAGTTATTTTCTAGTCGCAGATCCCTCAAAGATACTGCTTCTCCAATCTTCGTGGGAATGCTTCCATTTAACTGGTTCTGGCTCATGTCAAGAATATCTAAAGCCTTTAACTCTTCAATGCTATCCGGAATGCCACCTACTAGTGAATTCTTAGACAAATTCAAGTATTGCAACTTGTTAATATCCCCAAGAGCCAGAGGAATTGCGCCAGTCAAAGAATTTTTTGACATATCCAACACTGCGAGGTTTTGCCTACAATTGTCCGTCAAGGATTTCAGAGAAGCACCAATGTCTCCAGTTAATTTATTCTCTGAGAAATTAACATTTTGTAAACCCAATTTAAATAACCAAGTAGGAAGATTGCCAGTCAACGAATTCCGACTGACATCTACCACAACAAGGTTTACACAATAGATAATCGACTCTGGCAAACTCCCGGAAAAGGAATTCATGGATAGATTCAATAATTTTATAGACCGAAACTTCCCTACTGAAGTTGGCAGTGGGCCAGAGAAGCTATTATCAGAAAGATCTAGAGTCTCTAGGTTGCTCATTTCTCCAATCCATTCAGGTACCTCACCAGTAAAAGAGTTTTTGTGTAAATTCAAATTTTTGCATAAAGAAAGCATCTGTAATGAGCTTGGAAGACTTCCTGAAAAAGAATTCTCACTAAGATCTATTGATCTTAGCAGCAGACAGTTCCCAATTCCATCTGGAATCTCACCTGTTAACTGATTCTTTGCCAATCGTATTTCTCTCAAGTTGTTCACCCCTTCAAAGCCCTTTGGTATCTCACCCTCAATCAGATTCCTAGACAAGTCAAGTGACCTAAGTCCCTGCAAAGACCAGATTCCAGAAGGCAACAGACCTGAAAATTGATTCCTGGAAAAGTTCACTGTCCCGAGTACTGAACACGAGCTTAAACTATCCGGAACTGGGCCTGTGAACTTGTTATTAGCCAATGAAATCGATATCAAGGATCCACATTGGCCAAAGAAATTGCTAGGAACTGGTCCCATGAGACTGTTCTCGCTCAAGTCAATAACCCTCAGGTTTTCCAACTGTGCAAGACTAAAGGATAGGCCCCCAGTTAGATTATTTTTAGCAAGTGATAACTTTCGTAGAAACTGAAGCTGAAGAATACCCCGGCCTATCCTTCCAGAAAGACCGAAACCATCAAGAGTCAAGTCTGAAACTCTATTAGATCTAGGGTCACATCTGACCCCCTTCCAGTTACAAGGACTATAATCATCTTCATTCCAGGATGTCAAAGTACCATCTGGATCTTGAATGTCAGCCTTAAATACAATCAACCCTAAAAGATCATCATTCAGCGAGGGGTTCAGAGATACTGTTTTCCCCAAAACTAACAGCAAAATCACTACACAAACAAACCACTTTCTCATCTTCAGTCTACAGCCTAGACTCAAACACTAACTCTTTCGATCTCCCTCGGAGAATAAGGCCATTAATCCCCACAATATCGATACTTTCGCCTGAAACCTAAACCACACACACAGACAAATAAATTTAATACATTGCCTAGTTCTCAACAAACTTTAATCAACAAATCGCCAAATCGAAACCAAATGAAGTTGCAAGGCAAACAAGATCTTAAAGATCTTTTAAATACTAAACAGACAGATTAGTAAGCTTTTCAACTAACATTCTTAACCATTTGCCACAAATTAAGTAATAAACTAAAGTAACTGTTAACATCACCAAAACAGCTACACAGACACATGTAAGCATACACAAATATAAATTTATAAAACAGAAAACACAAGTACATTATGAAGATAAAAAACCCCTAAATATTTGAAAAAGTTGAAAACTTTACAAAACTAAAAAACATAAAAACAAGCCCTGGTAATAAAAACAGTGTTGGATTAAAGTTTTAATCTTTAATCCAACACTATTTCAAAGTAAGTTGAATACACTATAATGTAAGCTGGAAAACTGAAATAAGTCGCCGAAAAGCTTAAATCCGGCGACGCGGAAGAAGAAAGAGAAGCATTTGAAAAGAGTTACCGGAAAAAGTGGCCGTTCAAGTTGGTCTCCGGCAGGAAGTTAATGTAAAGTGCAGCAGTACACTTGCTTTTTTGTTTGACTCTGTGGACTGTGTATGTGAGAGACAGCGCGCCGGGTACAGACAGGAAATTATTATACAAAAGCAAATTTATTTATGTGAAATTACGCTCTTATCCTTATTTAATTATTGAATAAATTTTTTGCATAAAATATATTTTTGAGGATTTTGCATCAATTATTTTTGAAAAAAATTCAATCTACCTCTAACGTTGACATTTTATAAATATACAATTATCTTGATAAATATAATATTCTACAATTTAAAAAATTTTAAAAAATATTAACCGTAAAATACTAGCAAAATATTCACGTCCATATTACAAGATGGTTAAAAAATCACATTATTGAAAATAAATGACCTTCAAAATCACTTTCTTTTAATTTATTATAATATCACATACTTATTAATTTTAATGGGACGCAATGAGTATCGTGAACAGACCAAATAACTCGGTTCAGTCCCAGAAACCGAAGAGACGGTAAAGAAACTAGGGAAGGAGCCAGAGGCGGATCTTAGAAGGGGAAGAGGGGGCAACTGACCCCCTTAAATTTTTAATTTTTTAATATTATACATATTTTTAGGTTATAGAATTGAAATTGACCCCCCTTAATTTTTTTGTGACCTCTCTTAAAATTTTTTGAAAAAAAAAGACCCCCCTTAACTTTATAGTCAGATCCGCCACTGGAAGGAGCTGGTAATAATTTTGGCAAACGCCCCAGAAAAAGCCAAGACGATGTCGATATTGCTACTATAAGCAAATGTGAGATTGGTTTCATGTGACCCCTATTCTTATGTTCTCCAAAGAGCTACAAGCTAGCAGCTGCCTTATATATGCTACATAGGTTTAGGGTTTTAAGGCACCAACCACGGAGGAACTGAGTTACTTTTATCAGTTGAGAACCTTGTGGTGGGATGATCATCTGTTTCTTGGATAAAGCAGCCCCCTTGTCGTTGAGTTTTTGGATCCTCTTTTTTGTTTTAAAAGGATCCTCATTCCGCACAAATGCTTGGTCACCAGTATCCAAGGGCAAAACAGAAGAGCTTGGCGTGGTAGATGCGGCAGCAGATTCAGCGACTCCATCAGAGGAAGCAAAGATGCTTGGAACACCTGACATATCTACAAACAAGGATAAATAGAAGCGTCAACAAGTCAAGTAATAAAAAGAATTGGGTAATTTGTAATTCTGGACTAGCAATAGATAAAAGGGAGCGCCTTCAACCACCGGGAACAGGAACACTCATGCCATAAAAAAATGTCTTTCATGAACGTATAATAAGCATAAAAAATAAAACACCAAAAAACATTAAAAGGTATATTAAGAGGTTGTTTGATAAAACTGAATAAAAAATGCTGAGTCATTAAATTTGCTGAATATACTGAATGAAAAATTTATATGAATGAAAAATTTACTGAAAGAAATTTATTGTTTGATAACAATCATATTAAAATATCTGAATGACAATATATTTATCATTTTACTCTTATAATTCCAACATACATCATAAATCATCCAAAATTATAACATATAATTTTATTCAAAATTATAAAAAAAGTATAATCTTATCCAAAATTATAAAAATTACAAAAATGTAAATCATCCGAAATTATTTAAAAATTATAATTTTGGATAAATTTTTATAATTTTGGATGATTTATGATGTTAAATTTTTTATAATTTTGGAATTTTATCCATAACTATAATTTTAAAATTATATTTTTAAATTTTTATCTAAAACACATCATAAATCATCCAAAATTTTTATCCAAAATCATAAAAAAATTAATCCAAAATAATAAAAATCGTCCAAAATTTTTATAATTTTGTATATTTATAGCCCATATCAAGATGAATCAATTCCTTTTTTTTAAAGAAAAGTGATGGGCACCTGATAATAGGGGTGATCACGGTCTGGTTTAAACCGCAAAATCCGTAAAAACTAATCCGATATTAATCCGATCCAAACCGAAACCGATATGAGGTTTACGGTTTCGGTTCGACTAATTTAAAAAACCGTGGTTTGTGGGTTGGTTTCGGTTTTATATTTAACCAACCCGTTATAAAACCGAACCGCATATTTATATATACACAATATAAATATTTAATATTAAATATATACAAAATATTAATTTTATATAAATATACTAATTTTTAGTTTATATTTGCTGGGTTGTTTAGTTACTTACCTTATCAATACCAACTACAAGTCTACAAGTTAAATCAAGTCAGTAATCCACGACTTCGATTCAAGTTTATGCATTTTATTAGACTAAAATTTGTATTTTAATTTAACTATGTGAAATTGTGTAAATGGAGACAAAATGATACTTTATTTTCCAGTATTATTCATGAATCCTCTTATCTGATTATAAGTCTTAGTCACAAACCGATCAATCCGCTTAACCGAACCATCAAAAACCGCACCGTTTGGTCCGGGTTAGTTGGTTTGCGGGTCATGGGTTGGTTTGAGATTTTAAAAAACCGCTAATATATGGTTTGGTTCCGGTTCTACCTTCAATCCGAACCAAACCGGACCGCGATCACCCCTACTTGATAATACACTGTTAAAGCAGCTAGTATAAACGCAGGAAGAGTGAAAATAAAGGGTTGAGTTTGAGGGTATATATTGGAAAACCCTACTCAGAGTCTCTCTTACCCACTAAGCGAGAGTCCACGCTCTTACCCAATAAGTGTGTTTTGGTTTCATTAAGCACGTTTGATAATCTGTTAAAAAAATTAAATCTATGACTGAAAAAGTAAAATGGCCATTAAGAGGCTATTAAGAGTTATCAAACAGCCCCTAAGCTTTGGCCATGCCAGAGTAAAAAACAATAAGAAACTCTTAAAGGGACAAAGGTTATAGGCTCCACTTGAGGGGTGGAGATTTGTTTCATTTTATTATTCTTTTTTATAGCTTTCCCGTCGTAAAACTCTTAAAGGGACAAATAGAGCCTACTCCCATTCAGGAAAAACGGCTTCTCCGTCGAGAGAAACCACTCTAATAGTGTTGTTTCCACATCATGACTCGTAAAGATGATTTGGACTCCTACTCAGCACGTATTCAAGAACTAGGAAAAACCAACAAGGCGCTGAAAGAAAAACTTAAGGACGAAAAATCTAGCCTGGAATCTTCCCTTTCTGTACTTCAGCTAGAGAAAGCCAAATTAGATCAGCTCATAAAAGACAAGGATACGGCTTTGAAATCTTTAGAAGAGGCCAACAAAAAACTTACTTTGGAGATTGAAGAAATCAAAGTAGACAGGGCCAACAATTGGGCTGTCGAGAAACAAAAAATAGAAGAAGCGGCCTTCAAAGATGGTTTTAGGAGTTGGGTAAAGACTTTTATGGCCGCTGATCCGGAATATAATTGGGCGGACAAATTTGGCGAAGGGGTCGCCAAATGGATGAAAAAATTCTCTGTTATGGAGGCGGCTGGTATTGCCGAGATGAAAGCTCTTCTCGAGACTGAGAGAGGGAGACAAAGAACACCTTCAAAATCTAAATGCAGAAGATGATGCTTCCTCTGAGAAAACAGAGGATTTGTCTTAAGAATTTATGAAATGCTTTGAGACATTTTTTAGTGTGAGCAGCTTTGAGGCTTTGCAAATTGTACCTGCAATATTGACTAGACTTTCTATTTTGTTTGCGGATAATAATATTGCCCAGGAGACGCACTCTCGGAGACCTTTGTTTAACTATTTCTTCTTCTGATTCTTAAGTCACAAACATGCTATATTTGTATTTGATGCATTCCACTGTAATGCAGTTATTTAGCAAGGGCTGAAGTGAGAATATACATTTTGATTCTTTCTTTTCAAGATCCCTGCAGTAGCAACTCATTTCAGTTTCTTCAGTAAGCCCACACAGAATAAGAAGTGGTATGGTTGAAATGTCAAGCATCAATATATGATCACTGCACCCTTTTAAAGGAGAGCAAGTTCAATACAAATGCAGACCAACAAAACTAATTATCTCAATTCAGATGGTTAACATATGTATTGTATTGACATCTTGCATGTGCACACAATCATTAGAAGGTCGTGCTTGGTGTAATGGTTAAACATTTGTTTCTTATCCGCTATGTCTCAAGTTCGAACCAGGCCATAAGGGGTGGGGTGTGTTGATGTGTCAAACTTGTGCACTGGGTACGACCTTTTTCAGTTTTGGGAAAAGCAGAAGTTCCTATAACTGCAGTAAGGGAGCAAGGATCCTTGTAAAGTCATCAGGATGCTGATGAGAACTTGCTGCAATATTTATATAACCTTTATTTCTTGGGCTCTAGTGTATTTCTGTTTTCATTCTGCAGAAAGTTTAAGCCAGTCTATTAGAACTCATCTTAGCATTTCAAGGCTATTCACCACATTGCAGGTAATACATTAATCATGGCCATCTTGGAAGTGTATAATGAATTATGTCGAAGAGTACTTCTTGAGATTCCAAGGTACTTGTGAAATAACTGAAGTAGTCATAATATTGTAAATTCAGTAATCGACAATGAATTTTGAACCGCATTCATCTTTTTGCTGAACGGAGAGCTGGAAAAATTATACAACTATTACAAAAAAGCTATTTCAAGAGATCAATACATACTAATTTCTTTTCTGTTTTTACTATATTTACCATTTTCTTTTCTCTAATCCTGTAGTTGTAGATTACACAGGCCTGTACAAAGTACTGGAACATTATCTCTTCACCTGAATAGGTCGCTTTGGCTGGATGGCCGTTGACATTACTTGCAACCTGTTTGCTATCTCTGTAAATGATGGTCTTGACGATGGATCAGGTGACCAGCACTCCTCCATCAACCTTCTCCACTCAGCGTCACAGCGTTTCGGAATAGGTGGTCGAAGCGTGTTATTTACAATCCCACCTTCAGTAAAAAAATAGTTCAAATTTTACTAGGATTCTAAATAAAATTTTGTAACATAACAATTATAAGCATTGAATCTGCCTGGTTTTGCAGAACAAGAACCAGTCTTCACATTGCAGATTTTTTTAATCAAGAATGCTAATATATCAACAGGTAACAGCTGCTACATATTAGAAGCACGAATGTTTTCGGTTACACGATAATAGCTATACTCTCGAAAATTTAATCAGTTTTATTATTGACAAAATGATTAAATTGTTAGCACAAACTAGATTACACAGAGCAGACTAAGTGAGTAAAATATAGCACAAACTGGATTACAGACAGTTCAAATTGTTCCTTTCAAATGTTGTATAAAACGAGTTTACTGTGAAAATGGTTGCAAAATATTGTTCATATAAATCACAGACACAGTATGATACCAACATAACGATGACAGTTAAGTACATGTACTTTTGCACTTAATGGACAGAATCACAGAAATACAGAATAATAAAGGTTCCTCTAAGTGAAGTTCAGAGCAAGATAAATTGTGGCCCTTGTCGGTATTTCAGATAATTTAGCATTGTAAATTAAAATCTAAACTCCAGAACATTTAAGATCACAACATTTTCCTGTAGGAGCCTAGGAGGCCGTATTTTGGTGCTGGAGTACACAGGAGTTTATACTCGAGATTTCTGTATAGGAATTTTACGAAAGCACTGTTAAGTTACCAGATCTCTAAAACCTTAAGGTGTTATGAAGACTCAACTGGATCATATATCTTTTAGCAGTCCCCTCTCACTACTAAACCTCGTGCATTTCTATCTTTTGATTAGAATACTGGGGTAAGGAGTGTTTATTAATTGAGACCTCTCATAACTTGAGTTTTGATACCAATATTAGTCACCAACTCTCCAAAAACTTTAGGTGTGAGATAGAATTCATGGATCTTTTACATTTAACAGTTACATATAGAACCTTCTATAAATACAATGAGCTTACCTATAATGGCACCACAATGCATATTTGCATATGGCTCCTCCCCTGTCAAGATCTCCCACATTGCTATACCAAAAGAGTATACATCAACCTGTCATCAATTCATATGATGCAACAAACAAGAAAAAGCGGTAAAAATGGGTAACACTACTTGAACCTTTGATATATGAGTAACTATTCCTGTTGGAGTATGGAGTAATTAAATCCAACCTTCTCAGATACCCGACTACTGCTACCATTAAGTAGCTCTGGAGCCATCCATGGAAGTGTTCCTCTTACTCCACCTGAAACAAGTGTGTTACGCTTGATTCTTGACAATCCAAAATCACCAACCTGACAAATAATGAGCACATAGTTCTAAGAATAAAGTCAAATAACAGTAAAACTCAAGTTTTAACATCTGAATTAATCTAACTGGTAAGGTAGGAAGTATAGTTGAGTCAAGACATCTTATAAAGACTAGAATCTGAAATAATGGACTTCCAATAAACGACTAGTGGAAACTGTAATAGTAATTTTTTATGAGATTAGCATCAAGATATCGTCATATGTAATTACTCCATTCTAAAGGCTCCAGCTAACTCAGAATGATAAAATTTTAAAACATATATTGGGAACTTGAGATTACTATTTCCAAATAAAACATTTTCTTTTTTAAGTACCTTGCATATAGGTCGTTTAGGATCTCCTAAATTGACGAGCAAGTTGTCACATTTCAGATCAAAGTGAACAATATTTTTCATATGTAAATACTCCATTCCAAAGGCAGCATCTCGCGCAATCATGAGCTTTTTACGACGGTCAAGTGCTCTGTGTGATAAAAGAATAAAAGGTTCTGTAGATATATTTGTACAGGATGAGTGGATGAGGAATAGTTAAATATACCAACTTACCTGTCCTTCCTCAGGAGAACATGTCGCAGAGAACCATTGACCATAAACTCAGTTACTGTAGCCAATGTTACTTCTGGTCCATCAGGAACCACCCCATAGAATGCTACCACATTTGGATGGTGAAGTTTAGACAGGATTTGAGCTTCCCTCCAGAAGTCTTTGCTCTTACGAAAAAAATGATATTATCGAGTCAATTATTTTAGCACTTCTATATACCTCAACCATTTTTTTTAATAGGACATAAAATAGTTTCTTTCCAAAATGTATCTTGAACTTTAAACACAGTATTGATAACACTTTAAAAGTGACAAATTAAATTTTGCAATGTTGTAATGTGACAAATTATAAATTTTCAATGTTTTTTAGAAGAAAAACTCACCAGTCGCTCTTGCTCTGATGATCTTCCAGCAAAACAACTCTTTTTTATTCGTTTGATAGCAACGTCTGTACCTCTCCACTTCCCATGATATACTGTTCCATATGTACCTGATCCTAACTCTTGTAACTCTTCAAGATCAGCATTCCTTATGATCTGCACATCAGAAGATCTTATCAAGAACTATAGATCTTAATTTTTTTTATTTGCAGAACTTTTAATAGAGCATATAAGATAATCTAAGAAAGTGGATCAGGCAATGTGTAAATGGAAAGAGAGATGATGCCTATAAGGAATGTATGTTATTACGTAAATATGTTAATTAAGAATCTGATACGAACCTGCAAGTTATAGATGCCTGCTTCTATTTCAAGTAGCACAGGATCACTGATAGATTTACCTATACCAGCACCAATACCATCCTACAAAGATACGATAGCAACATAAATCCTTTAGTAAAATAATACCAAGTCTAAATAAGCAATATCTAGAACAACAGGAAAGCTACCTTGCAGTCAGAGTTTAGGTCCAGCAGGTCCGATTCTGTATCACTTGCACTAGTTTCATCTTGTACTAGTGGGACAACTCCAGAAGTTGAAGGCATGTCAGGAGGCAAGTTGTCGGTCACATCTTCAATAATAACCGGCACTCTCAGCACAGTACTTCTGTCATGATTGTCTATTTGGGCTGATTCGACAATTATGGTGGAATTTTCTCTTTCAGCGCCACTTTGTCTATCATTCAACATATCCCTGTATAAATAAGCTACTTTAACTAAATTAGTATCCGTGACTGGACTAAGCTCTGACAGATTAGGCACATTTGGATCATCCTTGTTCAAATTTAAGCTTACACCTGACCCATCTTGTGATGACTTACAAAAATTAATTCTTAAGTTTGGATCAATATGCATGTTTTCCACCTTCAACCTAGGTTCCATGCCGTAAGTTTGTACTACTTCACTAGCATTTCTCTCAGCAGGATTCTGATTTTGGCCAACAAGAGATTCTTTATTTGCCACATAATTTATCATATCTTGATCCCATTCAATGCATGTCTTGCTAGCATTCGATGCCTTGAAAGTAATTAAATCTGTAGGCTCAGTCTGTTGCATTCTCCATTCTGGTGACAAGGTTGATGCATCAGAGGGTAATCTTTCAAGTTCACTGTTGGATAAGGAGGCCATTATTCCCTTTTTCAGATACAAATCTGGCCTATTGTTGTGTGGCATTTTTAGATGAGCTATTTTGTGATAAGAATGTGGAAGGTTTGAGTCAGATGGTAGATTAGTTTTGTTCTGATATGGAAAATTCTTAGAATGAATTTCCAACTTGTCGAGCATATAGTTATCAGTTTCTAAATCTCCAGCTTGATCATATAGTGGAGAAGATGGATCAAGGTCTATGAGAGGGGCATCCTTATTGTTCGTTTCTGTTACATATATGTCTTGATTATCACGATAGATATTCTCATTTGATCTTCTTTTTGAAGCACACTGAGTTCTTACTTCATAACTGTCTTCCAGTGTACCTACCTCGTAGATCTTCATTGGCAAATTGTTACAAGCTTTCTGCATGGGTGCAGGAAAAGAAGGTAATCGGACAAGTGGCCTGCCTTTATGATGTGGTGAATTGCAAGCCTGAGGATTTAGGTTAGAGAGCATCATGTTATTTATGGAGCTCCCACCATCCCGAATCTCCCATGGATGAAATGTAGGAGAATCTCTTCGAAAGGTTGGACTATTCTCCAAATTAACTCCCCAATAACTTGTTAGGCTCTCTCTACTTGAGCTTTTATGAAGATTTTGGTCTTGCATACCATTTACAGCGATAACATATTGATAGTCTGCATCACTATGCTGCACTGCCCTTTTATCATGATGACATGAGTTGTCGGAGTCATTAACAGTCACAAGAAAGATCCTCAGTCTCTGAGAGCTTCTTTGAAGATCATGATACTCATCTATCATGAGATGCAGATCCTCATCAGATGATACAGAAATAAGTGCATCAAGATCTTCGCCAGGAAGCTGGTATTTAATAGTGTGAGGCTGATTACATATAGCAAAAGTTTTCCTCATGAGTTCCACATAAGTTACATTTTTCCTAATAGATATGATTCGGGTCTCACCACCTACGTATCTAAGCTTCCCATCATTTGGTCTTGGCAGTATTCTTCCTCCATAACTGCAAAGAAATTTCATTTTCCCAGAGAAAGAATTACCATCTGAAACTCCAGAATCATCATACCCAAAACTGCGCTGGTATGAGTTTGGAGAGCCTGATTTATGAGCTGAAGACTGGTAAGAAAATGGAGAATTCGACTTATGGACAGGAGTACTAGGACTTTGAGTAGCTCTATCATATATACTTTCATTAGACAGTGATCTTCGTTTTGTTCCTTCGATCAAACCATCGTTCTTTTCATTATGAACAGGCTGCTGACCATTATCAGCATAAAATCCCACCTTGTGTTTATATTGATCCACATCAATGCCACCATGTGGCGGATAACGGTCTCTAAGAAACTCGGGTGAAAATTCTTCACCAGTTTGTACTGAAATGTTGAGCAGAAGTCTATTATTCCCATAACTACTATCAGCTTCCTTAACATATTCCTTGGATTTTTCTTCAGAAGTCCCAGGAACTTCACTTGTCATTGTCCCCAGATGAAATTAACAACCATTAAAAGATGAATAACATCAAGCCCTCGAAACATTCTTCTAATTTCTCCCCAGAATTTTCACCATTCCTCGGAGAAATCAATTCTCCAAAACCCCTTGGAGATAATTCGAGACTTTATCGAAAAAGTGAATCAGATGATGAGGTATGACCTAAATAATCTACACCTCCAAGATTGCTCAAACCAATTAACAGAATATTATATATACCTAAATCAAGAGATGGGACTGTAATTAATTTAAGGAATCATAATCATTGTTCATGCACAAACAATACTAAAACATGGTCAAATTCTTCAAACAAAATTATCATAATAGGCACATTAAGAAAAACAAATTTACCTCTTTATATGTAAGAAACTGTAGGAGCCAACGTTTTGGACTTTTTGTGCATATTTTTCTTCTGCCTTTGAAAACTACTTTCTTTGCATGTCTAGTGCTGTAAATCTAAATCATATGGCAAGAAACGCAAGCAAAAGATTTAGATAATCGTCAGAAAATCAAGGTTGCAGGTTGATTGAGAAAGCGAGGTTGCATAGGTTTCGAAAGAAATGGCTCAAATAACGCGGCATCAATCTTTCATTCTTTCGTTTTCGTATGTACTAACTAGTTCGTTTCTTTGTTATTTTCTCGCGGGGTTTGTTTTTCCCATTAATTTTGGCTCTTCTGAATAAATTATATGTGTTTATTATTCTAAAAGTGAGATTAATGCATATTTTGTAACTTGTTGTACTAATTAAAATTTTGATTATTCATTAATTATTAGATAATTAATGCAATTATTTACAATTTTGTAGCATTATCGATTATGATCGATTCATGTTTTGGTTGTTGAGTCTCATTATCACGATTTTAACAAATAATGCCGAGAAAATCACATTCTATAAAAATGGTCTAAATATCACTTAAAAACACTAACTTTAAGTTGAGTTTATACAAAATGTAACATCGTGTAGCGTTTTGGGTAAAAACGCTATTTAAAGTGGTGTTTTGGGTTTAAAACGCTGCTTTAAGTTATGTTTCGAGGGTAAAACGCTACTTTATCCTAGGTTACTCAATTTTTTTGTATTTTTAAAATTCAAAACGCTATTTAATATGATATTTTGAGTTCAAAGCGCAATTTAAAATTGTTTTTTGGGTGCAAATCGCAACTTCATCATGGATTATTAAAATTATTTTAGAAAAAAATAGAAAAACAATCAAACTGTCCAACACAACACTATGTAGCGTTTGCGTTTTGATAATTTATTTGATAACTTAAAACGATCTCATGTCTTGTCATGATATTTGGACCATTTTTTTGAGTTATAATATTTGAAGCATTTTAATTCTAAATTATAATTTTTTGAAAAAAAATTCGCGTTCTTTTACAACAATGTATGTATAATGTAAAGAAACGTGAGCCTTGACAAATTTATAAATTATGATTTTTTTCCAACTTTGTACTTTCATTAAATCATTATGTTTAAAATGTTGTTTTTTGTTATCTATATAGCACATGTATGTATGCATCACACATGTATATTATATATTTATATGCACAATTCGGAAAATATTTTGGAAAACTAAAACCACCATTCTGATTTTAATTTGTACACATTTGTTATTTCCTCCGTCCAAATGAATTGTATACAGTTTCTTTTTTTAACGTCCCATTAATTGTATACATTCCAAAAGTAATAAATTTTTATAATATAAAATATGATTACACCCATTACTTAATAATATAAACATTATTATACCCCCTACTTTCCTACACTATCTCAAACAAATTTATTATTAAATATAAATAAATATCTTTACCCATTTTTCATCTAACTTTACTGATTTCCTAAGCAATTTCTTGATCTCAACCATTTGTGTACAAGTGACTGGGACGGAGGGAGTACATATTTTAACGGGGGTGTATTCGATTGGGATTTTAATGCATTGTTTTTAGTCTATGGATTTTAATGGATTGTATAGGATTTTGATTTTGTGCGGATTCTTGATGAAATGTCGCAGAGTTAATAGGATTTAGGTACAATGCTTCAAAATCCCATTGAATTTGGTGGGATTTCAAAAAACTTAAAATACACTGAAGAATGCCACAAAATCCATCATTTTATGAAATGAAAAAAAATCCATCAGCATTTGAATACCATCATATTTTAATGGATTTTAAACAATCCCAATTGAATACCATCGGATTTTAAAGCATAATTTAAAATCCCAATTGAATACCACCAGATTTTGTACATAATTTAAAATCTCAATTGAATACCTCACGATTTTAATGGATTTCAAACAAATACCCTCGGATTTGATGAATGCAAAAAAATGATTTAAAATCCCAATCCAATACACCCCTCTAACTTAGAAGACTCTCGCGGCTGCTCTCACATTAGATGCGGAGAAATCTCGTCTGATGAGATAGGAAACTTGATGATGAATATGCATTGCCCAGAGAGTGTTTGATGAAAGTCCCGTAAGATATATTTTCTCCACCTGCTCAATCCCTGGTAATATCTAACTCTATCATCGATATTATCAGTGTATCATGTTATTTGAAACATTCATCATCAAAAATGACCTGTTGCATACTATATTAAGCTTAGACGTTATATATTGATTTGTTTAGATAAGTAATTTGGCTATTGTTCCGTTAACTTAAAATTTTTAGCCGCTGATACAACCTTCATAAGTACTTAAGGTTTGCGTACGTCTCCCCAGGCCTGCTCTACGAGGGGATGCACCGGGTATTTTTGGTTTGGTTCTTTTAGAATTCTTGGTGCCAATACTAGGAGTGTTTTTTTTTCCGAAAAAATGAATCCTGAGACATTTTTATTTAGATGAAGAGGATGAGTTTGGTGAATTGCTCAAAGTTAGTTTGGTAGAAAGTAAGGTGACTTTTATTTATTGGTTGTAAAATATTATAAACTTCTCGACCAAATTACCTTTCAAACTACGAACATTTAACTAGATTTGATATATGTGGTTTTTGAACACCTCTGTTTTGTATATTGACATTATATACAAATAGCTGATCATTTCACTCAATTAATAGAAAAACCTTATGAGAGAGACTTGGCTGCTATGAGCTACACACTTAAAGAATAATGTGATCATGATACTTGTTGTCAATGCTATAAAGTCCTAACAATATATCATTCAAAAACAATATGTAAGTTGCTAAAGCTGAGAATTGTAAGTCTAGCCGCCACCGGAGCCACAAAGGACTATCTAAATTGATTTATTTCTGCCGATAAGCTCCAATTGCATCATAAGAGTTACAAAAAAATGATGTATGTGTCAACTATTTAATCACTATAACTATATGTAGTTAGGCTTTTGTAAAACAGACTAATGTGTTCTGCACTCACTATTAGCTTTCTCAAGGGTGCGTGCCCCTTACAAGGTGAACCTCCTGGTCCATTTTGGTTTGAGGTGCTGTGTGACTCACCCTTGCAGGTGGTGAAAATTCAATATCTTGGATTCATGTCATAACTTCTAGGAAAATTATAATGAAGCTTTCAGTATGCTTGATTCAGTACTTGTGGGGGTTTTAATTATCATTTATCATTTGAAAGCATCCACATAAGGCTTCCGACACTAATAAAACCAAATAAGAAACTAGAAACTAGAAGCAGAGCCCATTTAATTTAAAATAATTGAGCCCTATACAAGACCAAAGCCCTGGCCTCATTAATGGGATATGTATATGTTTTATTGTTACTTTTTTTAAGATGTCTAACTTACCATATTTGTTTATTGGTATACTATGACGTGTCCCTCTATCTGTGTCCGAATATAGGATAGTGTCCCCGTGTCTCCGATTTTTGAAGTTTCCAAGTTCTACACTCGGATATGTGTCATGTTTGACACTCTATACCCGAGTCTGAATAACATAGGTGATGGTGACGGTGAATTGGAGGAAGACACACGCCAAAAAGAAAGAGGAAGAAAAAGCTACGAAGAAAATGGAGGGGAGAGATAATGATAGATTCACTGATGAAATGGTCGCCAGAAAAGAGAAAAGAGATGGCTAGTCTTAAAAAAGAGAGGTGCATTGGTGGCCGTAATTTCATAAGATTTTGGAATATATGTGTGTACTAGTTTCTATTTATAATAATTTTTGTTTAATCGTTTGAGCGTGCGCGTGCACACAGTGACACAGGGTGCTCTTCAACAAAAAATAACTTAAACTAGAAGTCACAAATAGGTTTTACAAAAATCCCAAATAGGTGTTACAAAAGTCACTAATCTGTATCACAAAAATCAAAAGAATAAATAAATCATCAATGATGGAGGTATATACATTTTTATACAACCACCTCCTACATAGCCATCATCAATCTTCGATCTACTCCAATCACCGGCAACACCACCGTTGTACCACCATTTACTCTTTCTTTACCCATTTAAACTTTGCTCCTTTCCACTTCCGATCTTTCTCTCTCTTCTCTTCTCTTCATATTCAATATTTATCTCATCACCTTTGTTTAATTTCTTTCTCTATATACTCTTTTCATTTTTACCACATCACCAACTACCAACCACTACATGATACATCATTACCTAAAAAATATTATTTTAATACATTCTAAGTTTAAAATTTTGTCACCAGTTTACCTTACATAAACCATTAATATGTATTACAAAAAAGACTAATATTTATTATAAAGATAATTAGAAATTAACATTGATACACATGCGTAAATGCACTGTTACACCAACACCTCCTTCCATCATCAATTCATTAACAGGTGAGAAAACTGAGTTTTGTCTTGCCAACTGCAAAATAAGAAAATTCGCCATCACGACAACCTTGAGACCTTAAAACGAGTATCCTTGTGACGATAATCTTGAATAATCCTTACATTATACACACCTTAAGTCCGAATTTGGGCCCTACAACTTGTAAAATTAGCGGAGAAGATAGCGACGATTAGACTTTGGTGGTGAACGAGGTTTGGATGATCAGAGATCGAGGAGAGAGTCACAAGGGAGACAAGATAGATCTAAGAATAGAAGAGATAGTAGATTTAAGATTTAGAGTATGTGAAGAGAAAGAAAGTTAATGTGCAACATTTGTGTGTAATTTGTATATTTCAAATTACTGTTGATGGTTTTTTTTAAAAAAGAGCGACTGAGATTTGTTTCTGCTTTCGACTAAATCTAGTTTTTATTCGGCAAAAGCCAATATATATTCTAACACTATAATTACTAACATTGGGATGATTTGTAATTGGGTTAGATTATTTTGGTCATCTGTGAATTACCTTTTTTCTCTTTATTTTGAAAAACATATAGAAAAAAAAATTATATGAAAACAATGAGAGACATACCAACATTGCTCTTCTTGACTTTAACGTGTTCTATTCCAAGACCAACAGGAAATCATTTTGTAATTATTCTTAACTCTAGCGTGTTTAACTCCAAAATAAAGATAAACCGGAAGCCATCATATAATTGATGCAAGATAAACAATATCATTTTCCTTACAAATGAAGAAATAAGATATATTATAAATATGATTTAACAGTAGTCAAAAAACAAAAGAAAGAGTAAAACTACCATCATTAACAAAGTAATATTATGAAAACATTAATAGAATGATGATAAAAATGTATATTGTTTGCTACCCATTTACAATATAAAAAAATTTGTTAAAGTTAAATCTCTAAGAGAAAATATAATTAGTCGTTTAAAAATATTTAATCAAACTTGATACATTATGACAGAATTCCTCATGCAAAAAGGGGGATCCAATAATACTAAAAGGTCTAATTATTAAAATATTATTTTATTGAAACTAAAAATATATTAATTTAAATACATTAATAAGCCTATTTATTTAGATCTATTATAAAAGATCACCTCTAAACAAAATTCAATATTAAATATAAATATGTACTCCCTCCGTTTCAAATTACATGTCCACTTTCTAAAAATCACATAGTTTAAGAAAAGTGGATTTTGAGGAAAAAGAGTTGTATTAAGTCATTAATTGAACATGATATGTGGTATATGGTTGATCTTGGAAATATAAATTAGAAACATGTGAAGGAGAGTTGATTTTGGAAACATAAATTTACATTGAAAGTTGAAGTAGACAAGTATTATGAATTTATTTTTTTTAAAGTGGACATGTATTTGAAACGGAGGGAGTACTATATTACTAAAATTTAATTTAGTTGGCCATCTCAAATTAAAATTCTTTAAATATTATAATTTAGACACATATTTCGTGCCTATTTATTTTTAAATATGTTTCTGTGGGCTAATTACTAAAACTTATATTAATAGGCGTAATGGAAACATATTTATCATAATACGCCTCACATTAGTAGGCCATCAGTAAATTTGAAACCTACCATTTTGACACAAATACATCTCTAAAATAAAATTAAATATAAATAATGTTAAAGTCTATACTATACTATTGTAGTAGAAAACATTAAAACAGTTGTTTGGTGGATTGGTGGGTATGTGTGCCGAATCATGTTTTATCCTGTTTTAATGGGTCAACTATGTTTGAATTAAAGTACATTTAAGGATTATAGTTTAAACACATCTCTTGGGTCTATTTATTTTCTTTAATGATTAATTCTATTTTGACAGACCTAATTACTAAACATATTTATTAACAGGTTTGATAAAAACATATTAATCCAAATACATCTATAAGCCTATTAATAAATTCGTAGAATAAATTATATGCAAACAAACACAATTAAATATTATAATACAAATTAGAAGAGAACAAATATTAAAATTTATTAGTGCATCGCATAGACCTTAAGGTAGTGTATATGTGTGTGAACTGGTCGTTTATTGTCACAAGTTCTCCTCGCAGGTCTGTGGAGATTTTTTTGCCTCGGGAGTCTTAGGCCTTAAACCCCCCCCCCCCCCCCCCCAAAAAGGTGGGTCCACATGACAATAGTTTGCCGTTTAAAAGTAAGAAAAATATTTTAAATATTTAAAAATATAAAGATTTAGTAACAGATTCGGGCTAGGTTGAGGTGTCGACACGATCATTTTTAATTTTTAAAGGAAAAGCCTTGGAAGGTGTAAAGTACGCGATATTTCTAAGAGCAACGTGTATAAGTTCTCCTTTGTGTATGCATGACAGCAATCGGATTAGTAGAAAAATTCAAATAGGTCTCATCAATCTTCTCTAAACAGCAAGCTGTCAATATTGTCGCAAACTAAATTTATGCCTCCATCCATTCTTATCTACATCTTTCTCGAATGGACAGCCTATTGTCGTTATTTGCATGCGAAACATTAGATAAACATTTCATATATATATATATATATATATATATATATATATATATATATATATTCATACTCAAGAGTAAAAGCATACATTGCACACACACACACACACACAGAGACACACACACACACACTTTGAGTGAATTAGAAACAATGGCACTGATAGACATAAGGCATATGATGGCTGGTGTTCTTACATTTGCAATGTTCGTAATGCTACTGAACATGGTAAAAACAGACTATTTTGACATCCCAAGGGTAAGATTTCAATTTCTTGATTTAACTCTGAGTTCTTCTTTGTTGAATTGGAATCAATAGCGGTAATTGATGTGTATTGATGCTGCTTTAGTTTAATTTTTACGCGATTTCAAGTTGTGAAAGGCTGCTAAAATAATCTAGTAAAGATCTTTTTAACTAGTTTATTAATTTTTCATTATTGGATTTCCATTAATATGAATGTTAAAATGAGGAAAACTAAGAAATCATGTTTTTCCAATTTTTAAAATAAAATCTAGTTAATGCGAAACGAAGTCGTTTTCTGGAAGACACTTTACCTTGTGCATATGCGTTTGAGGTCTTGAGCACAATATTCATATCTGTATAAAATTGTAGGCCTAATACGGAACAGGTTGCAGTGCCATACGTATCAGCATAGGCTATTTCCCTGTTCAATCTGTTTTCAGGCATTTTTTAAAGTAGTGAAATACACATACTCATATACCTTCTAACTTTAATTAATACAAGTGATGGGGATCTATTGTTGTAGCAGATCTTTCCTTTTCCTCTGCAGACTGAATTTTCAGGAGGGGAGATTTATGGTGTAGAGACTCCAAGTCTACACCAGACGGAACTCTTGGTTCTGCGTAAATGGCTCAGGAATGGAATTTCTGAAGTCCTAAAGCCCTGTTGGACCAGGCCTCATCGTAAATTAGACCACGGTATCACAAAGAAGCAAAATATCCAACCTTGTATAAGTATCTGTTTGTGTATAAGTATCTGTGTGTGTGTAGTTGGTGCATATAAGTTTGATCAGATCTGTTAAGAACATATAGACACAGTACTAATACTCCACTCTGATATTGTGATTGTGGTTTCCTCTTACAGAGGAGAGGGACTTGGGTAATTCGAGAGGTTACATATTTTTCTCATTGACTGGTGGCCATGAACATCATTTGTCTCAGGTACTATACCACTTAATTGCCAAAATTAATCACCTTTAATTAAACGATTTCATAAAGTGGTAGTTAATTGTCTGCGTACATTCAATAAGTGGAGTAGATCGAACTTGATTGCTCAATCTACTTGAAATCCGTATTTATTATGTTCAGTGTCTTATAACTGTAAGATAATATTTTTATTTTTATTATTTATTTGAATGGACTAAAATGACAAACACATGAATCTAGCAGTGGTTTGAAAGGAGTAAATCCTAGTGAATGGTGCTAGTTTAAAACATTATCCTTGTCTGCTTAAGTGATATTGACTACTGTATCTCTTGAAGTAATTAGATATAATATTTGGAGATCCACTGTAATTTACAGCTGAGTGATTATTACTTTCTCCTTTTGACAAAATTTAATCTAGACCTGAGTGCCATTGACTTAAATCTAACCGTTTTTTTTGCATCATATAATTTTAATATATTTAATTTGTATTATGTTGATATATTTGCAATAGTATATCTTAACTATAAGGAAATTTACCTATTCTCCAAGATGTGTGATGCGGATCACAGAATTATGCAACTAATTGTTAATTACTATTATTATATATACTGGCTTATCTTATAACCCATGCGAAACAAGGTCAGGCAAAATAAATTATATATAGGTTATATCTGATAAACGAGTATAGTTAGTTCTAAATATATGTTATTTCATTGTTTTTTCTTTCTATTACTTTGTTGTGGTTTTTCTTTCTATTACTTTGTTGTGGTTTTTCTTTTTCAAAATATTAGACTCAACTTATTATCATTATTAGGACTAAGCTATATTTTTGTCAATATGTCTCTGTGAGAGTGTAATAATATACTAAATTTAAAGAAATAATGAATTGTAATCCACATAGTTTTCTATTATAATAAAGACTATTTTCTTAGAAATTTTATCGATTTAACGAAAGTGATGAGTTGTAAATTAAAGTGGATTATATCATAAATGTAAATAAGAAAAGTTTGAGCAGTCATGAACTGAGATGTATGAATAAATGGTGCTCACATATGATATTAGACTGTAAACAATATTTTTAGGATATAAGTTGGATATTTTATATTATTTGAAAATCATCAAAAAATTGGCTTAATCAAACTGAATGACCAACTACAATACAGTTATAATAGTATAGACGGATCGAAATTAAACATATTTGTAATGATAAATTAGTTGGAAGTAGTTTCGTTGAAATGTATATTAGAATTAGATAATAATTTCCTATATTATTTATGGTACTAGGCAAGTATATATGTATAGTTGTCAAATAGGATTAGTTTCTTATTATCTGAGATCTGACTTGTTTTCCATGTATTAGGATATTTATATATACAATTGTACTCATCTTTCTTTGTAAGAATTGAATATATTTGTAATGAAGTTTTACAGTGTGAATCAGCGGATTTGTTATGGTTCATGTGATTCTTTGTGGAGGTAGGTGCTTTATCTCATGTTTAACCCTTTCCCAGCCTTATCCTGCATGAATCAAATGGTATTAGACGCAATTTCTAGCTGATAAACCTAACCAAACACCGCTGAAACAGCCACCACCGACTCCTATGTTACTTTTACTCTTCTGTTTTGGTTGGCGTACCAGTGTGCAACACGTGGACACTCTGACATGACACTTATTGCATGTCAGATCCTTTGACTGAAATGTGGAAACTTTGACCAACTTAAAGACAAAATATGAGTTGAACTAAGTATCTAAAATATATATATATATATATATATATATATATATATATATATATATATATATATATATATATATATATATATATATATATCAGAAGAAAAGAAGCAAAAATGAGATAAAAGTAGAGAGAGTGCATAATCTCCAAAGTCCTTTACAAAATAATGTTTAATCCGTTTTATAAGATACATTGTGAAGCTATACTGGATTCACTTTCATTACTTCATCACTTTCATTACTTCATCCATCTAGCTATATTTTTTAGGGCACCATACAAAAAACGACATTGATATGATGATCTAATTAGACATTTGGCATATCGTATGGGTATGCATGGTCATTAACAGACATGATAACAATATTTTGTAAAGACTTGAGTGCTATATTGCAAGCAATGCTCCAAACTAATCTATATTGGAAGAAACTGTGCCAACTAGTAAAATTTTGAAGAATGTTGAACCTAAATCTTTCCAAATAGGCATGGTATGTAAGGAGAAATCTGAAGTATGTATAGAGCACAATAAGTTTGTTTATAGGAAATTCAAGGAGTTGGCAGATCATATTATTAATGTTGTTTCATATGAAACCTTTTAGTCTTTAAAGATTTCATAGTTCAATATGGTTTTGCACTCTACGCATGGACTAAACATTTGCAATTGATATATTTCGCTCATGGTTTTGATTATTTTATAAAACTTGTGGAAGAGTTTTTTCAATGGAGAGGAGAATGATACAGAACATGGAATTACGCATTTACTTGTTCATTATATTGTATATATTTGTAAGGACAAATTGGTTGCAAGTTATTTATTTAAAATAATTAGTATTAGCATATAATTTCCTTTATTTATCATGGTAGTAGATGATTATCTACTTGTAGTTATCAATTAGGATCAGCTTCTTATTATTTGTAGTCTTATTTTTCCAGCTAAAAGGATATCTATATGCACAATTGTAATCATGGTTTTTAATAAATCTGCGAACTTGTTATGGTTCTTGCCGATTGTCTGTAGATATAGGTTCTTGCTGATTCTCTGAGGAGATAGGTTCTTGCCGGTTCTCTGCAGAGATAGGTGTTTTATCTCTTATTAAAACCCTTTCCTACCCTGTCCTGCATCAGTATGATTCATCCCAATTTGTCCACTCTGTAACAGTTTGATCATTATTGAAACTTAGTCACCATCCTAGAGGAAGACTTGGGAATGTGATTTTAGAGGTTATCTTTACCCAGTGCTGACAATCTAACTGTATCTCTTCACAGTAATAAAGATTATAGGCTGCTAATTTCTTTACGTATAGTGTATCTGTACTGGAATTCTTTCACTCCCATGGAAGCTTGCTCATATTGTAAGATGCTCTACAATCCTTTTAATTCACCAACGGATCCATGTTACAGATCCACTTACGTACTTTATTATAAAGCACTTGTTTAGAGATTAGTTGTACAATTTCAAAAATTGGTAAATTTTTTCATGAAAAATCATGTTGACATTCGTCCATAATTGCGGTAATGATAATCTGTCTGGCATCCTCAGGTTTCAAATGCAATTGTTGTAGCCAGACACCTTGGGGCTATACTTGTGCTACCTGATATCATCGAAAAAAGATCAGGGGATAGCAGGTTAGTTCAGTATATATCTAAGTATAATATCTTTTGGCCTTACAATTTTCACAAAAACTTTGTAATCTAAGAAAAAGTACCAGGATGAAATTGTACATATAATAAATAACTTACAACTAATGTTGGTACTCGACATTTTTGCAGGGAATTTGGCGAAATTTATAATGTCACCAAATTTGTAACAAGCATGAAAGGCATTGTCAAAATAGCAATTACTCAGCCTCTTGGAGTATCAACCAGACAGCTGACCCTTGTCAGAGTCCCAAGTGGAGTTTCAGAAGAGTATATTGCATCAAAAGTGCAACCAATTTATAAAAAGAAAGGAAGTTTAAAGATTGTGACTTACCTCTCCCCTTCACTCGTGACAAAGGGAGAAGGTAATGACACGACTTCACTTTCATGCTTAGCTATGTTTGAGTCTCTTCAGTTAAAAGCTGAGTTGGAGAAAACTATTCTTTCGATGGTTGAGATGCTTAGAAGTTCTGGCCAAAACTCAAGTAGTTTATACATTGCCGTGGACCTGAAAGATGAGAATTTTGGGAATAAAGGGTGTCAAGGGAGCTTTATTAATGGAAGAAAAACTTGCTACACTGCCCACGATATCATCCAATTTTTAAAGAAAATCAGAATTGAAAGAGAGGCAACTATATATCTGACTTTGGATGGATGGCATGATAGTCTCAACTCGTTGACAGAGATTTACCCAAACGTACATACAAAGGTAATGGTTATTAATTTTCTTCTTTGTTTTCTAGATTTCGTGTTACTAGTATGTTCTTTAAAGATCAACAAATGACTGCATGTCGTATTTTGATTTTTTTCTTCCACAAAATATATCACCGACGAATAGTGCTAGATTTTTGTTCATTTTTAGCCCACCATGGACCAGCCTAATTCCATGACTTGTAGGTATAACTAGAGACTAGAGTTCATTAGGGCTGTGTTTGGTTAAAAAGAATGGAATGGAGGTAGAAATTGCATGTATGTACTGCAATTTCATTTCATCACTCACCAGGATGTTTCTGATTTTTAAGTAAATATTTGTTTGTTTATCCCCACTTATTTCACCAACAAACTATATCATAATCTGTACTTTAGCATATCCTTCCGCGTCATCTCCATCATCATTATCCGCCCCTTGCGTGTTACATTTTGCACACTAGATATTTCAAAAAGCATAAGTTGATGTAAACCTACTTGTTTCCAATTCATAAGATTAACTTTATTGTTTCATGTCAATTATATTGTGCATTATACCTTTATGTTATTACTCTAGCCTCTAGGAATCATAACAATATATTTCTGTCTTAATGAGCCCTCAATATCAATTAATATGTGCAAAACTGGTTCAACACCGAAAAACAGTAAAATGAAATGTGGTCTATGAGCATGTCCAAAGCAATGTTCCAAAGGGATGCTATATCTATAATATGGCATCAGGAAATATGACACAGCACTCCAGTGCAAAGCTAAACATGGACGTCATATAGCATTATGATGTACCTGGTACTACATATAAAAACCAAGTATAAATGTTGCTATAATTGACACTTAATCATCAACTATGCAAGCACAAAAAAAGGTTGAAATGGATAAATTACAAGTTAGCATACATCTTTAAGGCAAAGATATGATGCAATTTGCTCCCATTTAAAGTTATTTGGTGTCACTGTAAAACAATGCATCAGACTACAATTTCTATTTAAGCACCAAAAATCACTTTGGATTTTGTTTTGGCACTAGCATTAGACATGCTCTAAGATACCTTTGCTAAAAGCTTTGGATTTTGGATTCTATAAGAAAATTATTTCATTAGATTTTTAACAGCACCCATATTTTTCTACCATTTTTCTTTTTAGCATAGAATATTTCTCTAATTGTGTATTTAACATGCACAGGAGACCTTGGTACCAGCTGATAAAGTAGTTCCCTTTTTGAGTCCAGAGACTTATGTGTACAAAAAGATCATCGATTACTATATATGTTCCTCGAGTGATATTTATATCCCAGCCAAGTTTGATCACTTCTACATGACTGTGGTCGGCGAAAGAATTGCGACAGGTGAAAGAATTGTTCTTGAGCCTGCAGAATCAGATTCGAAGAATGGCGCTGACTACATATCCCCATACATGTTGAGGAAGAGTCACTACGCTTACTCATGCTTCTGTTGAGCGTTCTATGGAAATTTTCTAAAGAAACTTAGAAGTACACAATCTACCTTTGTATGACCAACTTGTAAAAAGAAGTCATCAATATGTAATATTTTAATAAAGGACGAGTGCATACTGAACTAAGAATGATCAGTTGCAATGAATGATCTGCAGAAAGTTATTTTACATCTAGTCGGTGTTTAAAAGGTACATTTGATGGTATTAAATCAGAATCCCAGAATCTTGGATATTGGATGTTCTGATATTTTGTATGCTTACAAAATTCAGTTTTAACTCTGGTTAATTTTGTTAAAAAATAATCATCAGATTTCTAATCAAGCACCGATAATTTTTGTGACGCCAAGCATTGGGTTGTTACATAATAAGGGAGAGTTGTGGGAAGCTTAAAAATATAGAAGGAACCTGCAGGTTATTATTGCTATTCTGTCGAATGCAGTATTTTAGTAGTAGAAGAATGGATTTGACGGGCAAGCGAGTCCGTCCTCGAGTCAATTAAGCAATTACTTGAGATTTCTAAAATTTGAAAGGATGCAACGTTAATAATTTTTATATTAAGGAATCTCGAAAAATTATTAATGATAATGATTTTAGTATAAGATAGTTTGAAAAAACTTATATTTTTCTACAAATTAGGTGATAGCGTAGAATATGGCTTGTAGAACTGAATCGTGTAAATTCAAGGGGTGTTTGGATGATTGGTGGGAATAGGAATGGGGAATGGGAATGAAGGGTATGGGAATGGAGGGTATGAGAAATGGTAACCCAAGGTGTGGAGGTATTGATTTACCCTTCAAGAGGGAATGAGGTTCCCATTCCAAGTAAAAATTTTACTAATCCAAACACAATGTATGGGTATCCGGTTCCGATTCCCGTTAACCGGGCTCATTAACCATCAACCAAACACCTCCAATTGGTTTCAAGTTTTCCAGAATTACGGTCTATTTATTTTTCAGTATGGTTCGAATTAAGTTTTAAGTTTAGTACGGTCTTTAAAAAAGTTTAAAATTTTGTTCTGTACCGAAGGTTTTTTACACGAGGAGTGGGTTTGATGGAGTTCCTACTTTCCTGGTGCGCATCAGTATGGAAAAGCTTTCATTCACTTGCTTCTTAATTTGATAGCATCTAAATTGAAAGCTTCTTAATCCAAATACATTATTATGATGTTCTATTCACATCAAAATAAAATGCTTCCTACCCAAAAATAATTATTGTGCTTATTATCACGGACCATTTATTTATTATCGACATCCATCCTTTTAGAAACCGAGTTCGATTTTTAATTCAGCAATCCACTAAGATATGTCTTAACTTTGTCGGGCAAGTTGTCTACCTCACCTCTCTGGCGCGGGCACTTATCTCTTATCTTGTAGTTGCAGGACATAGTTTTATGGTGGGCACTTTAGTAGTTTATGAAATACTACTACTATTACTTGATAATTTTCTTATCTGTGTATTTTGGATTCATTCAGTGGTCTGGGCCGCCAAGCACGACCTTGGTTTTACATTACAGGCGTCTCCTTACATTTTAACTACTTTGATGCTAGCTTTATTCACCAAAAAAAGAAGAATTGTAAATGGCCGAAGCAGTAGTGTCAATTGTTGTCGGAAGGCTCACTGATTTGCTGACCCAAGAAGCTACACTTCTTCGCGGAGTGACAGATGAAATTCAACAAGTGGTGACCGAGTTGATGCGCATTAAGGCATTCTTGAAAGATGCAGATTCAAGAATCGGTGAACAAAGAGTGAGAATTCTGCTTGCGCAAGTACGCGACCTTGTGTATGATGCTGAAGACGTGGTTGAAAGCTTTCTCCTCAAGGCTTTAGCTAGTGAAAGACGAAGATCACAGGGTGGGATCAAAAGCGTGGTTATGAGATTAGTCCTTCATGATCATGCACATCATCGCGTGTTTAACAGGGAAATCAAACGTGTACAAGCCAGGATGCCGCAGCTCTTGAGCTGCTTTCGTGAATATGATATCGTGTCAAGGTTAGAACAAGGCCAGGAATCATCATCAAGTGACACTTCAATGTGGAAGCTGAAACGGTTTCATTCGTATGCTGTTGTTGAGCCGGATTTATTTGTTGGCTTTGAAGGAGTTCTTGAAAGCTTGGTGGGGCATTTGGTGGATGAAAGTGATGGCGGCTACCCTGTTATCTTCATTGGTGGGATGGGGGGGGCTAGGAAAGACCACTCTTGCTAGAAAAATATACAACCATTCCACCATCAAGAAGCATTTTTCGGGGTTAGCCTGGGTTTCCATCTCTCAGAAGTGGCAACCGAAGGCTGTGCTGCAGCGGATTCTTGTTAGTCTTGTCCCTGAGAAAAGAGCAGAGATCCTTCACTCTGAAGTTGACAAGCTTGTGGAAAATTTGCTAGAAATTCAGCTCAAGAAAAATTGTTTAATTGTTCTTGATGACATATGGTCAATTGATGCTTGGGATTCCTTAAAAGCGGCCTTCCCAAATGAAATTTGCAGAACCAAAATAATGCTTACAAGTCGTAATGTGGATGTTGCTTCCCATGTCAACCCGAGATGTTTTGTTTACAAACCGCAGGTCCTTGATGCAGAACAAAGTTGGGAGCTACTCCGTTTGAAAGCACTTCCAAAACCAGACTATCTAAGTAAGTACCTTTGGCTTCCAACAAATTTACATCAATACAAGTCTTTCAGATAGTTAATTTACCACTTAATGCAATAACAGAAATCTAAACTACTTTAGCAATTCAGCTTGTTACAAAGGTCAACTTAGTATTGAACATATGAATACAAAATTTTGTGTATTATTATATTTTTCGATTATTCCCAGTAATTTGACATGATATTTAATACAATTCTCCGTCATATATACAATTGTATCTTCTGTTATCCAAAGTGTCTACATAGGAACTGGGTTATCTCACAGGCTTTTTGGGTGGGTGTTACATAATTATAGGCGCCAGAGACTATCAAAAGATGGAGGAATGGGGAAGAGAACTGGTTCAGAATTGTTCGGGTCTTCCACTAGCTATAGTTGTTTTGGGGGGAATTCTTGTAACAAAACCGACCTTTTATGAGTGGGAGAAGGTATATTATGATAGCTTATCCTCCCTAAAGAGAGGCAAAGGCCTCGGAGAAGGTCATCGAGAAGAAGTGTTTGAGTTTTTAGTTTGGAGTTACAATGATTTACCCTCTCAATTGAAGTTATGCTTTCTATACATGGGTAAATTTGCAGAAGATGAAGATATAGAAGCAGAGACTCTATATCAGTTATGGATTGCAGAAGGAATGGTACTATCAAGTGACAAAAGGGAAGGAGAAACACTGATGCAAGTTGCTGAATCCTATATGGGGGAACTGGTCCATAAGAGTATGGTTCAAGTAATATACGAAGATGATATATACTCACAAAGAAAATTCAAATCATGTCTACTTCATGACCTAATGAGAGACCTGTCTATGTCTATAGCTAAAGGGGAAGATTTTTTCAAAGTTGCTAATATCAGAGAAGTTAACGATTTCCCATTTGATCCATCTCTGCAATTGGCGTCCTCTTCCCCACGACAGCTAGTGATCTATCTTGATGCAGTAAGATACAAAAGTATCAAATATCTCCCATTCCTTGTCAACAAATACAATCAACGACGAGTCAGGTCAGTTTTATTGTTTGCAAACAATGCCTTCCCGACAATACTGGTATCACATGTTGCAAACTTCAGGTTTCTAAGAGTTTTTGCTCTGGAAGGAGTTGATCTTAATAAACAAAGTGAGTTCAGTTGTCTTTCTCGTATTCATGTCGAAAAATGTTTAGGCAGCCTGGTTCACTTGCGGTATTTGAGTCTCAGGGGAAGCGGGACTGATTGGTTGTTGTTTCCCTGTATACAGAAGCTGAAATTACTAAAAACTCTGAGATTAGACGTGGGGTATTATTTACACATTCCACCATGGATTTCAACAAGTATTCTGAGCAAATTGGAATGTTTACAACATCTGTATCTACCAAGTTTTGGAATTCAAAGCTCAGGGAAGAATATAAAATTACGGTTTAATGGGCTGAGCTTGTTAGAGACACTTGAGAACTTTGATCCTGATTGGTGTGAGGTCAAGGACATACCGAGATTAATCAGTCTTCAGAAACTAACTGTAAAAGTAAAAGAGGGTTATAAAGATTTGGAAGATATGGTTAAATGCTTGTCATCATATTCAGGTAGGTACTTGAACCTAGATATTGATATGTGTGATCCAGGTTTTGGTGCAGATATCTGGAGACAGTTGTTCAGTAATCACACATCCAATCTTCAGAAATTACTATTAAGTGGCAAGCTCCCGGAGCTGGGTCAAATATTTGGACAGCAGAAACTACGTAATACACATGATATCAATGTATCTTTGATTCATATTACCAGCTTAAGATTATGGGAGTCGTGCCTAGAGGAAGACCCGATGCCAATACTGGAGAAGATTCCGACTCTGAGGAATCTGGATTTAACAAATGCATATGTGGGGAAGGAAATGGTGTGCTCAGCCAATGGTTTTCAAAACCTCGAACGTCTTGTCTTATGGAATCTCCACAACTTGGTGAAATGGGAAATTGAAAAAGGAAGCATGCCGATCCTGCTCCTGTTGAGGATTCGTAGATGTCGCAAGTTGGAAGAGCTCCCAGAAGGATTGAAATTCCTCAGTTCCTTGGAAAAGATAGAAATAAATGGAATGCCATCAGATTTCAATGAAAGGGTGCGTGTGGTGGATGGTGAAGCAGGACCTGATTTTTACAAGGTTGCTCACATCCCGGACCTGGAGATCAGTGGAATAAGTGGTGAACTTACAGATGCAATGATTCTTAAAATCATTCTAGGCTCGTCGGATTCCGAATAGATTTTCTTCTTGAATTTGTAATAGCTAGTTACTTAGTTTTCTGTAAAGTTGGATTGGTGAGAATGTTGGATGAATTTCGCGGCACAAAAGAAGAACGATTATTCACTTTAACTCTAAAAATGCCACCACAAGCTAAATCATTCTTGTACCGTGATTTGTTCTTATGAAAAAATTTCTTTGAAGCTCATCTCTGTTTGTGTTAAATATAGATAGTGTTTGTTGGGAATCAATAAATTTCAGCAAGTTCGAACTTGCTTTTTTAGGTGGATAGGTTCATATGGGGTAAAGATTAATTGCAGAACGGAATAATTATTGTTACAGGAGATTTTGTGATTCTACTATATTATAAAAATTCAACCACGAACTATGACACAGAATCTTTATATAGTCGAATCAAAACAAAAAATAAATTATTGCAGAAACTAATATCAGAAAACTCCTTTATAATTTTATTCTGATAATAAACATAGGAAAATGCTGCAATCACCTCAACCTCAAGCTCCACCGCAAGCTCCTCCACAAGCTCCTCCGCAATCTCCAAAACCTCCCGAGCTTTCCCCCCATGTTTCTCCAAGCGGCTCAGCTTCAGCGCTATTACTAGGAGTGTCTATCTTCGCGGAAGTGCCTTCGCCTTCATCATTATGATCAGAATCAGAAGTGTCCGTTTTTGCAGAATTACCTTCGACTGAATACGGATATGTCACTGGGTATGCTTCACCCCCCTTCATTATGAAATAAGGACTTATTTGTAAAAAAGAATTACATTTATATAATATTCTATAGTTTGAGGTATTTAGCAGCAGGTGTTGAACATTCATTAATATGCAAAAATGAGTCATTTATATTAAAAAAAAATACATATTTACGTAATTTTTAAGATGAGGCCTGTATGTTAAATTGTATGGAATGCTGATGAACCTAAGCATGACAGAATGGTACTATGAGCGAACTTGGGGCGTTTGATTCAAGGTTAATGAGTCATTTTAACCAGAATCGGACCCATGTGTTGGTGTTTGGGATTAACTATTTTTGTGATATGGAATGAGAACCTCATACCAACTTTGTGAGTAAATCATTCTTTTCACACTTCTTGAGTTCACAGTCCCTGAGAACGAAGAAATTGTTATACGAGAGACATACCGGAGAATTTCTCCGATCTTCTTTGTTTTTAGACTTTCCTCCATCATCATTGTCATCATGCAACATGTGACCTCCAACTACCTACACAAAACAAGTATGTATTAATCTTAAATAAAGCTAACTTTCTCATATCCGACGGGTTTAGATTGATTTTCTTACTAACTTTCAAACAAAAAATTAGATTTCAAAAAAGAATTGTACCAAATTTCGGACTTAAAAGTGTGTGACAGAACGTTAAACCGACCGTAAAAAAAAAGAAAAAGGGAAGAAGTAGTATTGAGCTTACCCGGGAGGAGAAGAGAGCTCGCAATCCATGGTACTTATTTCCGGTAATTGCTGCTGCTAATGACCTCCCACTAATTCTTCCAGATAACATCGACATCGTTCCTTCTGGCTTCTGTTTGTTTTCTTTTTTACCTGACCAAGAGTTGGAATATTTATTTATCGGTTTTGTTTTCTTACTGATCAAGAATCAATTATGAATTTATTTTTACCTTGCATAAAAGCTAGAGTCCATGCAGTGCTAAAACTACGCAGAATTAAGCGGCCCAAGTTAGCCCAACCAGAAAGTAAAAACTGGATATACACCTGTTTACAAAACTTTACCAAATTCCATCAGCCCAAGTTAGCCCAGCCAGAAAGTAGAAATTGGATATACCCCATATTTTCAAAACTTGGACCAAATTCCGAACGGAATCATGTAGCATCTCGACTATATTTGTATAAATTTATTATTTCTGCTAGAATATCTCCAAACACAATCAAATTTTTAACTTGAAATTTAGTGGGCTTACTAAAATAAAACTTATAATAAGTGTAAGAAGTTGAGTTTACCTTCGATTATACACATGGTAAACAATCTAACAAAAATCTACGTCATTTATTATAATATTAAAATATTATATATTATATACAATAAATCAAAACAATGAAATTTTATAATCGATTTAATTTGTATACAATCAATCATTTATTTATTTCAATCACTTATATATATTATTATAGTCAATCAATTATTTAACCGAATTAGAAATTGTTTTAGAATATATATACATATAAATTAAGTTTATAAGTCGTGTTTTTTATTTTTTAAATAATCCTTAAGTTATGATTTTCTGGTAGGCATAGAGTCGTGGTTTCTGATATACATTCTTCCTGATCAATCATGAAAAGCTAAACGTACCAATTGTATCGCAGTTGCATGGAACGTGATGATGAGCAGAAGGAACAATAGCACATGGCGTGGCCTCTGTTAGTTTAGTGTAGTGCCAACTTTAGATTTAAGATTGTCTTTTTCATTCCGTCGAAAATCTATTTTACAGTATAGAAGTTGTTCTAAATATAAAAATCCATGTTATTAAGAGGATAAATCAATTAAAATATATTTTTTAAATTTATAGGCACGTCATAGAAAAACAGCAAGTTTATACTTGATTGTTTAGAGCATGAAGTGTATTCGATTTTTCTCAAGTCTCATAAAATCATCATTCAAAGAGTGGAAATTCTACATGGTCGAGAAAAAAGAGACGAGAGAAGAAGGGGCAGCCATGCATGTAAAATAGAGCGATAAGCAAGGCAGAGGGAGAGAGGGGTTGACTTTATGTAGTTTCTTCATACAGCTATGTTGGAGTACTTCATTTCTGCTTATCCGTACATATATACCCTCTTCCATTCTCCCTCTTTCATATATTTCCACTCCTCTTCATATACTCACCATTCATCTCTCTCCCTCTCTCTCTCTCTCAAATTTACACAGAAAGATAATTCCAAAGCCTCTGTTTAAATCACGGACGACGTCCATCGGCATTAACAAATTTGTGGGATTAATTGATATATGAATGCACATGTATTTGTGGGATTATGTATTGTATGAGATTGGTAGGTAGGTGGTGGGATTATTAGTTAGAATTGATGAAGATGATGTACGAGCAACAACAAGATGTAATAAGAAACAAAGATTATGTGATAAAGATGTCAAGGTCGATGGGCTCGAGTCACGAAGAGGAGCCGCAACTACTTGATGTCTTGAATTTGAGCGGAATGTCCTTGGAATCTCTCCCTAATCCTTCTATTAATCTTGCAGCTATTTGCAAGCTAGACCTCTCCAATAACAATCTCCAGGTAATCATTTCATCATTTTAAATAATATTAATTAAGGTTACCGATTAGTTATTGTCAGTGTTCTAAAAATCGCCGAGTCGGCCGAGTACTCATTCCGAGTACTCGTTTTTAACCCCTCGTCCGATCCGAGTTCCGAGTAATCGGGTTCAAAACCGATTTATTAAAAAATCGGTCAGAACTCAGTTGACTCCGAGTACTCAAGGTCAAATCCGAGTTTGACTTATCAATTTTTTATTATTTTATTTGAAAATTATTTCAAAAGAGACTAAACGTAAATTTATATATGTTTTGGTCTTTTTTTTTGCAAAGTATTGACATTAATTAGAAAGTATATGTGTTTTATCATTAAAACTTGTGAAAGATTATTATGTCAAAAACTATCAAACAAGTAACTTTTATTTGAACTTCATTATTTCAAGTGTGTTATTAAATTATTAATATTATTAGATAGTTTTATTATTAATCAGTATATAACTATATATGAGAGAAAAAATTAATTAAAAAAATACCCGATTAGTTATCCGATAACTCATTCCGAGTACTCTCCCGAGTTCCGAGTACTCATTTTTCCGGAACCAAACAGAGTTGGACCGATTTCTGATTTTTACAACCTTGGTTATTGTTATGGTGTTCGTTTGATTTCAAATTCTATTTTTTGCGTATCTAGACACACAGGTATACAGTATGTTTGGTTCATGATTAATGAGTTCGTTGAAACATCTCATCTATGTTTTGATTAAAAATTTTGTTGTATGAAACCCGAACTTCATTCCCCTTGAGCGGTTAAATCGATCATTTTTTCCATGCATATCCCTTAGGGAGACCATTCCAATACCCCTCTGTTCCCATGCATATCCCTTAGGGAGACCATTCTAATTCCCATGACTCTCCTTAATCTTGATTCTCATTCTCACATATCATCCAACTATTCTACTAATGTTTTGTAGTTGATATCAAGGAATTAACAATCTGTCTGAACTTTTTAAACCTTTTATCCTGGACTGGGTATATTATGCATGCAAATGTTAAATAGCTTATTTGTAATCATGTTGTTGATTGAAAGGGTTATAAATTGACAGAGTATACCAGAGTCTCTCACAGCAAGACTCCTAAATGTTGCGGTTCTAGACGTGCACTCAAATCAGCTTAAAGCCCTCCCCAATTCAATAGGATGCTTGTCAAAACTCAAGATTTTAAATGTCTCTGGCAACCTCCTGCAGTCCCTCCCCAGAACCATTGAAAATTGCAGGTATCTCATCTTTCTGAACGCCAGATTATTTTTAATTAGCATTTGCTATAAAACTATTAAAAAGCTTTGTTGATCTAATTAATTCAGGTTTTAATAACTAGTGCAATTATATTTATGCAGATCACTGGAGGAGCTAAATGCAAACTTCAACATGTTGACAAAAATGACCGACACAATAGGCTTTGAGCTCATCAACTTAAAGAAACTTTCTGTCAACTCCAACAAGCTCAATTTTCTTCCCTCTTCGACCTCTCACTTAATCAACCTCTGCATTCTAGATGCCCGTCTCAACTGCCTCCGCGCCCTCCCCGACGACCTTGAAAACCTAATCAATCTCAAAGTCCTCAATGTCAGCCAAAACTTCCAATACCTAAGAACCCTGCCATACTCCATAGGCCTTCTCATCTCCCTAGTCGAACTCGACATCAGTTACAACAACATATCCACATTGCCAGACTCCATGGGGTGCCTAAACAAGTTACACAAGCTAAGCGTCGAAGGCAATCCGTTGGTTTCGCCTCCCATGGATGTGGTTGAGCAGGGACTTTTCAAAGTGAAATTATATTTAAGTGAAAGGATGAATGGGGCACATAAGAACTCTCCTAGGAAGTTCTCGTGGGTTGGTAAATTAAAGAAGTATAGAACTTTCAATGCAAGTAGCAGTAAAGCTCAAGTAAATGTGAATGAAGTTGAAAGCCTTGAGACACAAGGGTTCATAGTGAATCATGATCATAGTGATTATCATGATATTCAAGCCATTGCTTCACCTAGGTCCTTAAAAATGTTTTCACCGCGCAGACTTTTCTCTCCCAAGACTTACTTCACCAGATGAAACAAACAGCTTTAGTCGAGATTTATCAATCTTTTGTTATTGGTGAAATATATGAATGAGTGTGTGTTCTTTTTTGCTGGCGTTTCTGCGGTGAAGCATGTAACTAGTCTTCCGGGAAGAATAGATTATTTTGTTTCAAAAGGTGTTAATCTGATGATGGTGAAACTTTGTTTCAAAAGGTGTTAATCTGATGATGGTGAAACTTAGTTAGTTGGGGTCCAAATTATAACATCTCGAGAAAACATTGACCAGAGGGCCTCCATAACAAAACATATTTGGGCAAATAAATAAACTGCAATTTAATGCTTCTGCAACTTCTTCCGTCTTCACACACCTCACCTTTTTTAATATACGAATGTTGTACATGCGAGCTCCTTTAGGTATTTTGAGCACAACAAGATGAAATCTGATATATTAAGCATTTATATTCAGAAAATATGATATTTAGGTCATTTTCTCGTTGTTGTAAATCAGTTTATTTTTGAATTCTGAGTTCGAGACTTGATCCGATTTTTGAAAAATACTCGGGAATTGACCCGAGTTGTTACAATAATATTTATATTATATATGAAAATCGGGGAATTTCGGACTCGACAGACACTAATCCCCAAACACATCCCGATCTTCAAATATTTCATAAAACTTTCTTCGATTCACGTGCCGTACCTGAAAAATCTCTGATTTCCCAACTCGAATGGTGCGAATTATCCCCAGTAGATTCACTAACTTTTATTTCCTCGAATTATTTTTCTATTCGATAAATAAGCCAGTCAGTTCTGCAATGAGAATAATAGAATATAGAGAGCTCTTCAAACGATCTGACTATATTTTACAAATATTATTTTAAATTATCATATATAATATATTATTTTAATATAATAATAGATATGTAATTTCATTAAGATGATTCTAGTGTTGGACAAATTTAGTCATTGACAAGTTGAGAATTAACTTCATAATCCCTATTATATTTTATTAGTAATAAAATCTATTTAGTCATTTTAACTAAAATTTTGATTGATCAGATACGTTTTAATTACTAAATTATTAATTTTCCCTTCTATTTAATATTTTGACTTTAACACGTCTTTAGTTCAGTTAATTGCATAATAATTTTTTGATTTTTAATTAATTTTTATGATTTAATATTTTCATTCACAAAAAAATCTTTAAGCAAAAGGAATACCCCCTCCGTCCATTTTATGTGAGATAGTTTGACTTTTACGGAGATTAAGAAAAATGTAGTAAATGTAGTTGAAAAGTGGGTAAAGTGGTGGGACCTATCAATATTTAATAATAAATTTGAGATAGTGGAGGAAAGTAGCAGGTGTAATAGTGTTTATTTAATAAAAAAAGAGTATAAAATATAGAGGTAGGGGGTTTAGTACTGAAAAGTAGTGTTCAAAAATAGGAAGTATTATAGGCTCATTCTTTTTTGGGACGTCTCAAAAAGGAAATGAGTTCACATAAAATGGGACGGAGGGAGTAATAAATATTACTCCCGCTCTCCCTCTCAATTATTTACATTGGCAGACGGAGCTCCACGCATTCTAATATTCTCATAAAATATAGTTTGATCAATTATTTTGAATTTTTTTCTTCATAATAAATAATTGCTATCTTAATTTTCACAAAAAAAAGAAAATTTTTATAATTTTTTTTTTTTGAAACTATATACTCCCTCTGTCCCACAATACATGTCCCTTTGACTTTTTTCACGTAATTTGAGGTGCAAATAAAACATATGTCTATATATTATTTTTCAAATTTTCTTTTTCTGAATAAAAATATAGATGTTATACTTTTATTCAGAAAAAGAAAATTTGAAAAATAATATATAGAAGTATGTTTTATTTGCACATCAAATTACGTGCAAAAAGTCAAAAGGACATATATTGTGGGACGGAGGGAGTATGTTTTATATGCACATGCATGTCGAGTAATAGAAAAATAAAAATGTAAAGAAATGAGGGGAGAAAGTACATTACAAAATATTGACATCATGCAGTGCTGGCCGCTAGTATGATAGTATCCCGTGCCCATATCACCGTTACATGCTTCAGTCATTTTTCACCGCATATTCGTTCTCCGCAGTTGGGTTGTTGTGCGTTTCATAATGGTCCTTTATACAGGAGTTCAGTAGTGCTTGGTGGGCTTTGATGAGAAATGATTAGTCCACTTGTTGATGGTAAGCTATTAGTTGCAGAAGTTGAGGTCCAACGAAAAATATGATGATGGATCACCAGTACCTTTAAATCTGTTTGTGCTTATGCTGCAATCTGCTTACATAGACGGTGTGTCTTTGGGTGCCTTTGTGATAGATTTTTCTTCTTTTCGTTATGTTGCACAAACCAACGAGCATACTGATAAGATAACGCTAGTGAGTTCAGTAGTGGTAGTCTGGCAGAGATGCACAAAAGTCCCCCAATCGGATTTTGATATACACCCCTATCTCATATTACTCCCTCCGATCCTTTTTTCTTTTCTTGTTTGTGATGTCGGTACTGTTCATAAAATGAGACAAATTACTAATTTACATCTAATCTATAAAACTAAATATAATCATGAGTGATCTTGTTAGATTCGTATTCACAAGTACTTTAATACGATGAAGTTTTTATATTTAATACTACTACGAAATGAAAGATATTAACGATCAAAAATGAGTGTTGGCAAACGTGAAAAGTACAAACAGGAAAAGTATTTAGAGACGGAGGGAGTATATAGTATCTGTTTTGACTATTGCAAATTAACATGCTATCGAAGTTAAAAAGACAAAAAATATTATTTTATTAGAAAATATATATAATCCCCTTCCATATCTATTTTCAGACTTTTAAAATAATTAATAAATTTTTTTAATTAATGATCAAAATTTGGTCAAATTAACCCATTAATGTTCAAAACAGGACACATAATATAGAGGGAATATGAAAATTGAGTTTTTTTTTAATTATAACACAGTCCTAATTTAATTTCGATTGGATTATTTAGGGCGAGATTTGTAAAATAGTTAACCTAATTTCTTTTGAAACTCATTTCGCTATTTTAACTTATAACTTATAAGTTGTTAACTTCAAAAGGGGTAGGAATAAAAAGCTAATATTCTCGATTTTTAATAAATACTATTAGTTTAGTCACGACTAAAATGAGTTCTTATATGTGCAGCACAAAAAATTGTTAGATGAATTATTTTTCAATCTTACTCGGATGCATCATAAATATTCAAAAAAAGCATGTTATACAAATCCTCCCTGACAGTTATTTTAATAAATTTTTGTACATAAATTAAATAAAACGTTTTAGCATAATTTTTTCATATATAATGTTAAATAAAATTATTTTACCGTGAAAAATGTCTTATAAAAATTTGTATGACAGAAGTCACAAAACACAATCTATGTATTTACTTAAAAAGTATTTGTTATTTTAAGTTTTTTCTTTTTACTAATCACACACATCCTTCCCTAAACATTTATAGACTTAGCATGCTTGATAAAGGATGGACTCATATTTTCTTTACGAGAATCAAAATTTGCATCACTTTAATAAAATGGAAATATTAATACTTTGTCAAACAAAAAATTATTTAATGTGATGTCGGTATTTATCGTGTACTTAAAATGTTGTGTTATGAAAAATAATATATATGTATATTTCTAAATTTTCCTTTATAAAATAAAATATAAATGATTTTTAAAATATATGCAGTGTTACAAAAATCGGGAATCGGATTTAATCGGCTGAGCTACGGGATTAATCGGAATTCGGGGATTAATCGGAATGAAAATCAGATCTATTTTAATATTAAAATATTGTTTAATATTTAGTTATTATTATATTAGCTATTTAGTAACTTATATATTTACTATATTCATAAATTCAATAATTATTCATATTCAAAGTAATATAATATTTTAATTTTAATAATTTATCATATATATTTTGATTAAAAATATATATAAAAATTAATCGGATTTGAAAAATCGAATCGATAAAACATTAAATATATGTATTAACTATTAAAGAGCAGTAAAAGTGATCAAATCAGAAGAACCCAAAATTAGGAAACGGCTATATATGCAAACAAAATCTTCAATAATTTTTACATAGCACGTTCAGCCCCGTTTCCGGCATGAATCGTCTCCATATTTCTCTTGCAATCTTGTGCACTTTAACACTCAATGCAATTGTTATCCATGCCGAGTCAACTCAGTTAACTCAATCACCGCCACCATTTTCATGTGATTCCTCTAACCCATCTACAAAATCATACCACTTCTGTGATACTTCACTATCAATTTCCCAACGAGTTGACGACTTGGTGACTCGGTTAACTCTCGACGAGAAAATCTCACAACTGGTTAACTCAGCAGCGGCGATTCCTCGACTCGGCGTCGCCGCTTATGAGTGGTGGTCGGAAGGTTTACATGGAATATCACGTCATGGAAGAGGTGTTCGGTTTAACGGAACGGTTAGGTCAGCAACTATGTTTCCTCAGATTATTCTTACTGCTGCCAGTTTCGACTCGTTACTTTGGTATCGCATTGCCCAGGTGAGTTTTGAACCGAGTTGACTCAGGTTTTTTGAATCTGATTTTCTGTAACTTTTTAGCATTTTAATGAAGTTATTTTAATGAAGATTATATGGAAGTATATTTATGTACTAAATGTTACGTAAATTATGATAAAAGAATGGTAGTGTTAAGAAATGACAATAAATTATTACTCAAACTAGAAACTTTATTAGGATATGTTATGTTACAACCAAGAATTTACCAATTTCTATATTTGTTATTTTTGTTAAAATATTCTCCAATATCCCAAGAAAAAAAATCATATTACAAAGTTTAAAATGTTAATAAAAATTATTATTTTTCAAATTATTATCTAAAACATCAAATTATAGAACAAAATTGAGGATATTCATAAAAATATGGTAGTTTGATATATGAATATTTGACATGATATTTTTTCATACAAAAAGTGTCTGTTCTTATATTTGGCCCATCGGGGCTTATAAAAATAAGATTTAAGAGTATGTTGTAGATGTTATAACTATTCATATTATATAGATATATAGACATGGATAAAGAGTTATGAGTAACTTGGTAAAATTAGAACGGTTTTTCTGCTGTGTGCCCATGGGCACATGCTAAGCACCAACTCTCATGAAAATGGTCCGTCGGTTGCATGCAAGTTAAATAAAGGAAGGGTCTTTGTAGTGTGCACACGCTAATTTTTAATTAGCAGCTGCGGGATTTTGATTGGTAAGATATTTGTATATGCAGGAGATATCATTATTAATAAGATGAGAATCAATAGAAATTCACCACTCAAGTAAAATGTAGTTGTTAGTGTGTGCCCGTGGACACACACTAGAAAATCCGATAAAGAAATAGTGAATGTTACTTTATAGTGCTGACTGCTGATTATAATGGCAGGCAATTGGAAGAGAAGCAAGGGCTATATACAACGTGGGACAAGCCAAGGGATTGACATTTTGGGCACCAAATATTAATATTTTCCGCGATCCACGATGGGGGAGAGGTCAAGAAACACCTGGGGAAGATCCATTAGTTTCAGGAAAGTATGCAGTCTCATTTGTAAGAGGAATCCAAGGTGACAGTTTTGAGGGCGGATATCTAAAAGACGGTCATCTGCAGATTTCAGCTTGCTGCAAACACTTTACTGCCTATGATCTAGATAACTGGACCACTTTTAATCGTTATGCGTTTAATGCTCATGTAAGCTCGATACGTAGATCTATTGTCTTGGTCCCCCATTCTGTGGTGTTTAAATAGTTTCATTGTCTTGTTTTCTTTTAAATATAGGTTACCCTACAAGATTTGGCTGATTCATATCAGCCACCTTTCCAGAGCTGTGTAGAACAAGGGCAAGCCAGCGGGATAATGTGTGCCTATAACCAAGTTAATGGAGTCCCAAACTGTGCTGACTACAATCTTTTGACAAAGACTGCTCGTGGACTGTGGGGGTTCCAAGGGTATTATTTAAGTAACTGTGTTAATTTGATTGGAACTTGTTTGTGTTGGTAACAGTTAAACATAAGGTATTTTCCTTTCTTCAGATATATTGCCTCGGATTGTGATGGAGTTGCTACAATTTATGATCCTCAAAGATATGCTGCATTGCCTGAGGACGCAGTGGCAGATGTTCTCAAAGCTGGTTTGGTTTAGTTGATTATGTTTCTTGCATAATATACATTGTTCATTCAACATTGAGTCTGATCTGATATGTTGACATCATTTTACTTTCTTATTACCTCTTTCTACTTCCTAGGATGCTCTTAGATCCTAATTCCTTTTCACTGAAATTTCAAGTCCAATTTAATGATAAAAAAAATACCTTGATTGGCCTATTAAAACATGCTAATATAGTAGTGCTTTAAATATCTATTTATATTCTCTTTTGTGACAGGCATGGATGTCAATTGTGGTTCTCACTTGAAGAAATACACTAAATCAGCAATACAACAGAAAAAGATCAATGAATCAGATGTCGACACTGCTCTTCGCAATCTCTTCTCTGTCCAGATGAGGTTAGGATTTTATAATGGAGACCCAAGAAAGCAGTCTTTAGGTAAGATTGGTCCAGACCAGGTATGTTCCAATGAGAACCTGCAGTTAGCCCTTGAAGCTGCAAGAAGCGGCATAGTTCTTTTGAAGAATTCTGCAAGTTTTCTCCCACTTTCAAAGACAAAAATATCGTCACTGGCTCTTATTGGACCTAGTGCCAACAGTACAGAAGTCTTTCTTGCCAACTATGAAGGGCCTCCATGCAAAAATATCACACTCCTCCAAGCATTTCAGAGTTACGTGAAGAGCACAGCTTATAACCAAGGGTGTGATTATGTAAATTGTACTAGTGTTATGCTCTCTGAAACAATGAAGTTAGCAAGCAGTTCGGATTATGTTGTGCTTGTTATGGGGCTAGATCAGAGTCAAGAAAGAGAGAAACATGATCGAGTGGATTTGGTGCTCCCAGGACAGCAGCAATATCTCATTACAAATGTTGCAAAGGTTTCAAAGAAGCCAGTTGTCTTGGTGGTGTTGTCTGGAGGTCCTGTTGACATTTCTTTTGCCCGAGATGACCCAAACATTGCAAGCATATTGTGGGCCGGTTATCCAGGTGAAGCTGGAGGAACTGCACTGGCAGAAATAATCTTCGGTGACCATAACCCAGGTAAAGTAAATTTATAGTCCTACATACCAAACTGCCTGTACTGATATGTTCTATAATGTGAGACATGTGCAATCTAGCCCTTTTTTAGTACTCAAGGAGTACAACCGAATACTTTTGAATTTCTGCAGTAGTGTCATCTGGTTTTTTAATCACATTTTGAAGAAAGTAGTGCAAGTGTGAATATTAATACTGCAACTGAGTCATGGGTGTATTTATGCAGATACAGTTACCACCTGTTGTTCTACTGACTGATAATTAAAATGTGCACTTGATGTCTTGCAGGCGGAAAGTTACCTGTCACTTGGTATCCAAAAGATTTCGTCAGAGTACCAATGACAGACATGAGAATGCGGCCTGATCAATCAACAGGGTATCCAGGGAGAACATACCGATTCTACAGTGGACCAAAAGTTTACGAATTTGGTTATGGTCTTAGCTATTCAAATTATAGTTACAAGTTCACTTCAGTATCCCCAAAGACAGTCTCTCTAACTCAATTATCTAACACACTGATTCTCAAAGATTCCAACTCAGACCCTTACGTGCCAGTATCAAAGATAAGCAACGACGCATGTGATAAAGCACAATTCCGAGCTATTGTAAAAGTTCAAAACAATGGACAGATGCAGGGTAAGCACCCAGTTTTGCTATTTCTTAAAACATTGGAAGTTAAAAACGGGGATCCAATCAAGCAGTTGATTGGATTTCAGAGTGTGGATTTGCGTGCTGGTGAAAAAGCTCAAGTGGAGTTTGTATTGAACCCTTGTGAGCACCTTAGCAAAGCTACCAGCGACGGTTTGATGATAATTGAAGCAGCATCTTACAACCTCATTGTAGGAGATAAAGAGTATCCATTTAAGGTTGTAATATAATGAACCTGTGGAATGCTCCTTTAAATTTTAAGGTCAGTGAATCGTGCCGATTTTATACTGAGCTCAGTAGCATTTCCGGGAAATCATGATGAATGTTTATATGTTAATCATGAAATTAAAATAGCATCTGCTTGCAGAAAAATTAAGGAAATTAATATTGTGGATTTGCGAACTTGATATTAGAATTCGAATTTATGTTATTTTCTAGCACTCCAGGAATTAAATTCAAAAATCGAATTAGATCTCAAAGGCAATATTTCTCAGTGCTTGATGTGCATCTGGAAAGCAAACGTTTGAATTTACGATTCTGTCATCCAAACGCAACAAAAGTTTATATCTATTAGGTAAGGCTAAGAAAATGATTCTCACGAAACAAGCTAATTCGTTATCTATCAATTTTGCCTTCTTTAGGTAGAAGTAGCCTTTACTCGTTAGATGGATTGCCTATCTCATCAGTCATCAGATATATAACTGATTTAGCATTACATATTCTTTATTTGTTAAAGTAAAACCTAACATTATAAACATTAACTAGTAATTGATGTTGTATATGTAACGTTTAAGTTATAACTTTGTTGAGGAATGGGTTAATTATCAAGTTGGTCACTGAAGTGGGATTAATGTATCAAGTTGGTCACTGAACTCAAAACGGTATCAAGATGGTCACTGAAGTGGCTATATATATCAAACAGGTACCTTGAAATATAAGTTCAAGCAGTAAAAATATTATTTATAAAATTTTACACATTATTTTTAAATGTCACCACAACCAACTAAAAGGTTATGACTTCTAGTATTTAAAATAAAATATTTATATTTTATCAAGTTTATTTATTATTTATAGTTTATTATATACTTATTTTCTTTGTTTTAGTTAAAAATAAATAATAAATAAATTTGATAAAATCTAAATATATTATCATAAATATTAGAAGTCGTAACCTTTTAGTTGGTTTGGGTAACATTTAAAAATAATGTGTAAAACTTTATAAATAATATTTTCAGTGCTTGAACTTATATTTCAAGGTACCTGTTTGATATTTATGGTCACTTCAGTGACCATCTTGATACCGTTTTGAGTTCAGTGACCAATTTGATACATTAAGCCCACTTCAGTGACTAACTTGATAATTAACCCGTTGAGAATTGATTTTACATATGAAAACGTTTATTTTAACTTTGTCAGGACATATTTAGATCGGATTTTGCAGTTTCTGCCGTACACATGACATGAGCGTGGCTAAGGTCACTTATTTTGGCTTTTTATTTCATATTGTAGGGTGGATCTCGAAAGATATAAAAAAGGGATCTTTTTAAAAATACCCATCTGTAAAATTATTTTTTAAAAAATACTACCATCTTTTTCATTGTTTTTAAAAATACTTTTTCATAATTTTTTTTTTCAAAAATACGATTTGCAACTTTTGCAACCTCATTTGCAACTTGGGCGGCGCAGCCGTAAAAGTTGCAAATGAGGTTGCAAAAGTTGCAAATAAAAATGGAAAGTTGCAACTGTTGCAACTGCAATTGCAACTAGTTCAACTGAAAACTGTAAGTTGCAAAAGTTGCAAATGAGGTTGCAAATGAAGTTGCAACTGCAGTTGCAACTTTTGCAACTGCAGTTGCAACTTCATTTGCAACCTCAGTTGCAACTAAATGCAACTGAAAACTATATATAGTTGTAAATGAGGTTGCAAAAGTTGCAAATGAGGTTGCAACTGCAGTTGCAACTTTTGCAACCTCAGTTGCAACTTTTGCAACCTCAGTTGCAACTAAATGCAACTGAAAACTGTAAGTAACAACAGATGTATGGTGTGCCCCTGGCGGGGCCATTAGTTTATAATAGAATCAACTGAATGCAACCATATGCAACTGAATACAACCATATGCAACCATATATGCAATTACAAATCCTGATTTCAAGTTCCAGTTTTCAAATGTCATTTTCGACCTCATTTTCGGAATATATATATATATATATATTCGATTCCGAAAATGAGGTCGAAAATGACATTTGAAAACTGGAACTTGAAATCAGGTTGCAACACGGCTGGCGTCGCCTGTAGTTGCAAATGAGGTTGCAAAAGTTGCAAACAGTATTTTCGAAAAAAAAAATTTATGAAAAAGTATTTTTAAAAATAATTCTGGAAGGTAGTATTTTTGAAAACAATAAAAGAAAAGGTAGGTAGTTTTGTAGATTTCCCTATAAAAAATCTCCCTCCAAGTCTTAATACGTCTTTTAATTCCAAACCTCATTTTCGATCATAGTAAAATTTTGTTCGATTTATTATAATAAAATTGTTTTGAATATTAGAAGTATCGAGATTTAGTTCGAGACAAACTGTGTTAGGGAAGAAATAGGTGGAAGTTTCTTGTTTTGGCAAAGTTGAGAGTGAAGGATGAGGACTCGTGTGTGCTGAAAACAAAGCTAGAGTCCACTTTGGCTTGGCCTGGAGAATATTAATGCTCTATATAATTATGGGTTTGTCTAGTGTGTGCCCATGGGCACACATTATACACTAAAATTGATGGTTTTGGTGGATTTTGATTGGTGGACTTGATGTAAATGCAGGGGGGCCATCCTTACTTATGATTAGGTGACCAATATTTCAACTTACAAGCATGGTGTAATAATTTCCTATAAATACCTGCTATCTGGTGGAGTTGTAGCTAACAATTATGGCCACTGCCAAGGCAATTCTCACAGCACTTTTGCTGTCTCTGTTTGTTCTGCAGTTTGTTCAGGCTCATGAGATAATGGTATCGCAAACACTGAAGCCCTTGGTTACTTTGATTTTTCTGTTTCTTTTGAGTGTTTTTAATGTTGTCTGTTTGTTCTTCCTTTTGTAGACGAATGTTGATGGTGGCAGGCGTTCGCTTCTCCAGAAAATAGGTTTGATTTGATGCACGCACGCTTCAAATATGAAGCAAACGAATTTGTTAAGTGATACTGATGCCAATTGATTAATGCAGATTGTCAAGGGAAATGCGCGTACAGATGCCACTTATCATCGAGGCCAAATTTGTGCAATAGAGCGTGTGGAACATGCTGTGCGCGCTGTAACTGTGTTCCTCCGGGCACTGCTGGGAATGAGGATGTCTGCCCATGTTATGCTCATCTGACTACTCATGGTGGCAGACACAAGTGCCCTTGATTCAGATAAACATATGAATAAAACTATCTTATAAGCTGTACAAGGAAGTGGAAGCTTCCCATGAATATGAGTATCTTAGCGTTTATGTAGTACAATAATGCTTCAGTTCTTGGTGGTGGAAGATCATATGTTCTGTCAACTTAAATTGATGCTAAACCCTAAAGAATGCTTTCGTGTTTCATCAGATCTTCGATCTGCTCATGCTTTTGTTAAAAATGATCACAACGACCAATTCCAACGTCCTTGTTTGCTGTTGCAGAGCCAAACAACATTTTTCTTCAGTATTGTGCTTGATATTTGCCAGTAGGACTTCGATCTTAATTATAGACTCAATATCAATTTCAAAGATACGATGACAATGAGAGGCGAGTTGAGCAGGTATATTTACATCAAGTAATTCAAGTTAAAAAGTGTGCAGCAAGAACATGAAAAAGTAAAAGATATTTCCTACTCTTGTATACATACCAGTTAATCTGCAGATACATCTAATCAACAATCAAGCAGCTAACTATGTGTAGCTACCTAATCATATACAATCCTACGTTTAAGTTATATTAACGTTTTTCCTATAGTTACTGAGATGGTAACAGACACTTTTGATTCTTCAAAAGAAATCCAGTCATACAACTCCTGCTGGAAGCCGTAACACATGCTGACCCGATATGATGCTGCAGACAGAAGAACAAATTCTTTGAATATACTCTGGCAGAACTTGTTTCAAACAACATGAAGAACGATTCTGGGAAAACCAAAACATAAATGATCATCAACAGGGGAAAAGCTTAAAACTGACCTTTTGACATAATAATAGCAGAAATCTGCCAGGATAAATGTTTGGACAATTTCTGAGAAAATGACCATACCAGGCCACAAACCATGACCTAAGGCTGTTAACATCCGTCCCCTTGTTTCGAGTACCTGAATGTGACATGGACAATCGTTCTTAGTGATATATTGTTTGATAGAAAATAATTTTTGTAAAAAAAATAGCATTATATATTATACCTGGAGAATCCAATGTGCACAGGTAAGGAACCTTGCAACTCCTAGAGCGAATACATAATGTGATGTGAACGGTTCAACAACCTATAATAGAGCTCCAGTATAAGTTCACAAGGCTTTATATGAAGAGTTTTAGAAGAAGATAATTTTCATTTATTATGAATCAACCTGAGTGTTCTGTATGACATGCAGCTGAGGTAGTACTGAAACAGCTTCCAAGTAAACAGCAAAGGCCCAACAAATCCTGTCAAACAGATGATGTGGTGTCGATGGATGAATCACGAGGGATATTACAGCACATATCAGCACCTACATTTGAATCATAACAATGAGTAAGGTGGACGATACCACAAATGGTCATAGTTGTTTGTCATAATTAAGAATGCCACAGTTTCACGCTTAGAGGAAATTTGATACGACTGCAACTACAAAAGGATAATGCTACCTTACCATATAATAATGCGGAAAGGTGTCTTTTTCAATCATAGCAGTTGAGTTCAACACATAGCGTATCATATATATAACCCAAGCGGTTGCTGCTAATGTAGCAAGATCAAGTAACGTGTGTATGTCGTATTCCATAACAAAGCTGCAGTATAGTCTTGTGCTTAAGAAGGTAGCTGTGAGTTCCTGTGATTTTAGAGAAAGACCTGTCAAAATATAAGGGAGCACAGCTAAGAAGACATACCAATTAAACAAAACAACTCACAAGTAGAAGGTATTCATTTCTTGCCCCATCAATCTCAAAGTCACTTGCACATTCTTATATTAAGGAAGTTCTAAGTCTCTTATACCAACCTCTTGTTACAGAGATATGAGTTGATATCTACTATGTTACTGTTCTTCAAATCATAAGATCAAATTAGGTTGAATTTATTGATCTGAAATCAAAAGGCCCTTGACTCAAACTTAGTAATTTAGAGAAACAAACTCCGCGATCTCATTCTCCCATCCCAAAGAACTAATAACAGAAACACATACTATAAGAACATTGATTAAGATAAATATCAGCAACTGCATTCAAGAATCAGCCTGGTGATAAATGTATATCCTCGATACTAAAAAGAACTCAATATCATCATCATATTCCAAATTCAAAAGAAAATTTATATGCATGTGATCAAAGAGACAGAAAAAGAGGTTAGCAACAAAAAACAAAGAGACAGAAAAAGACCAGAGCAATTGTCCTTGTCTCCGGTGGAGAGCTTGTAAATGAGGACAGCAATACCCATGGCATGGACAGACTCCGCGGCAATGAAAAGGTTGTTGCGCTCGTCTACCATCACCTTTATAATAAGGAGAGCCGACATGAACGCGAAGATGGCTATGAAAGCCTTCACTTCCGAGGGTTGCTGCATTATCCATGTTGATGCTGCATGAATCGGCTTCTTGGCTCCCTTCATTTTATTTCTTGTTAAAACTCTAACTCTAAAACAACAATGTTAGTGTAATCTAATTTTTAGGTGGGCGTTTTATGTGGAAGATAGATCATTCAAATTATTAGTGGTGCACATTCTAACAAATTCTTGAAGGATGGTTATTAAGCTTCTTGATTTCACGGACTTAACAAATTGGAGTGGCTTACCTCAAATGTTACCATATTTCAGTTAATTAATCCATGCCTGTTACAGAATTGTTTTCATTTCTAATTAATTTTTTTTAATTTAAAATGAGAACAATTCGGATGGTTTAATATCAGACTTTGCAATGGTTGCGAGTAATAAGCCAAAATTTTAATTTTTTAATTGGCCAACTTGCAAATATTCAGTAGTAAATTTTACAGAAGAGAGAAATGGATTACAAAAACTATCAACTTTGTATTAACATAATAAAAATCACTCAGCAATTAATTCAAACCCAAGAAGCAGATCTTTTCATCCCAGTCTGCATTTGTTTATCTTCTTCAATGGAAATCATTCCCAGATGAGATGGATCCTCAAGCATCATTTTGGCCACCAAGTAGCCAGCAATAGACCAAGTCTGGTACTTGCGAGCCTGCTTCCCCACATACCGGCCATGCTTTCCATCATAGTATTCAGGCCAATGATCCTTCATCAAACGACTCTCCGCTAGTTCTATGGCACGTCTTGCCATCTGGGGTCGCCCCGTCTTGATACATGCAGCGGTCAGCAGCCACAGAAGCACTGCATTTGCATAACTAGAAATGTTACATCACCTGTTTCATTTTTCCATTTTTGACAGATAATTTTAAAGGCATGACAGAGCCAATGAGAGAAAGAGATTCTGAGGCATTAAGGTATGGCTTAATTGTCATCACAGGCCCATTGGTCATTATTCTACAAGTTTAACAAGAAAGCTCACCTGGCCATGATCCTCCATTGTGATAGCTCCAGCTAGTGTTCTTTGTATCGCAGCCTGTAACTATCCGCCATTCATGGCTTTCCATTGCAGGATAACAAATCTTCAACGGCATTTCTCCAACAAGCTCCCCCCAGCGTGCTTCAATAAGATCCATTATTGCTGAGGCTTGCTCAGGAGTAGCCATAGACGACAAGATTGCTACACAGTTTCCCAAGCAAAACCAGCGGAAGTCCATTCTTGCTGGACTCACATTTCCAATGAAGTAACCTCCACGACATGGCATGAAATCAAACACCCATTCTGGAAGGGAGTCAGGCATCACATTGAACTTGTTAACTGCTGTATGAGAATATTCTTCTGTCCTGTAACGATATATGTCGTTCAGCTGTTTCAAGTCTAGCCAGAAATAATTGCGCATGTGATAACTCAAAGCGTTGAGGCGTGTTCTTATACGGTCTGCCAACTCTTTTCCCTCGTCATCGTTCTTTAGTAGAAGCAAAGCACACCTTAATGCCATAAAGAATAATGCTTGTATCTCAATGGGATAGCCATAAACACCCTGAATCAAATTACCACGGAACAAAGATATGCTATTAAAATTTAGCTCATTATCGAGGCATATAACAGAAATTCTCAGAACAATACACGCTTCTTCCTATTTATGATCTAAAGTAGTTAATTAAACTAAGTTTCATTTGCTTCAAGAAAATGCATAGTATAATAAGTAAATTGCTAATTAATAGGAACAGAATCAGTTTGATAGTAAGCATACTAAAAACACTATACATAGAAGAATTTATATAAGACTAACCATTCTTCGGTCAACCATGGAGCATCCATCAGCACAAAGAAGGGTTGGAAAAGTATCAAAGCCTTCAGAAAGGCATAAATCCAGGATAAGGCGCATACCCTGTTGAAATTCAGGCAGTTCCGCCAGAGAATTGTCCCCTGTGGACTTTGTATAAGCACGAAGTAATATGATCCACCAGAAACCAGAGTCCACAGGAGCCACTCTTCCTATAGCACTTTCACCAAAATCTGCAATGATAGTTTCAGAATTCCGAACAGGGTCATGAAGCACTTTAAAGCTTGCTGGCATCACTCCTTCACCTAGCTTGAATCTGTCTACCCTCTTCTCCCATGATTGCAGGCGCAGGGTTTTTAAAAGAAAGTTCTTGACTACATCAGGCTCTCCATTCATCAAAAAGGCCAAGGCACTTGGAATAAAGTCCCTCAAGAAAACCTATAAAAGAGGCAAGTGCAATCACAATTGCAGGCAAGGTGAATTTCACAAGTAAACAAAAAAAAACAAAATTTTACCTGGTCGTAGTTAAGTTCTTCAGAAGAATGATCCAGTGCAGCAATTGTCCCAACAGGATTTCCACGAAAATGCACTAATGAACGCCTCAGCGCCTCCCATGCTTCTCCCACCATGGGGTGAGTCTCGTAGCCGCAGGCAGATCTAGGACTACCAGTCCATCTTCCAGGAGAATACGTAGTGTCTAGAAAATCAAAGATATGAGATATGCGCGGTGGTGACAGGGTAGTTGATAATTCACTAAAGGATCTCTCATCAAAAGACCGGTTCCTCTCTATGTTGACAGGCCGAGGTCTGTTCATCATTCTTAACAAATCAGAGTCCTCCGTTTCGAGTGAGGAGGTTCTGGTCTCGAGGCGTTTCACATTGCCGTTTTGTGCTTTCTCCTTTGATGTCGGACACATATTTGCCAAGAACTAGAAGCTGTTTTAGAATCTGTGGTTAAGTAAAACAAGTCATAAACACACAGTGTTCAAAAGTAACATTTTGTTCAACTTGTTGCCACAGATTAGTTGCGCTCATAGAACGGAAAATCTGAAATAGATTGATACCAATGATACATGCTTTAAACTGATAGAGTTCATGCAACAAACAAGGCAATGATTTTACTTTAGTATTCATTGCTCATTAGGCACAAGAACCTGACATTCATACGGAAAAAACGACTATTATTTTGGGACAGACCGATTTTGTAAAAAGCTTTGTAGAAAAGGACAAAAGGTGAATACTACTCCCTCCGTCCCAAAAAGAGTGAGCTGGTTTGACTTTCACGGAGATTAAGAAAAATGTAGTAAGTTTAGTTGAAAAGTGGGTAAAGTGGTGGGACCTACCAATATTTAATAATAGATTTGAGATAGTGGAGGAAGATAGTGGGTGTAATAGTGTTTATATTATTATAGAAAAGAGATAGTGAAAGAAAGTAGTGGGTGTAATAGTGAAAAGTAGTGTTCAAAAATAGTAAGTATTGTAGGTTCATTCTTTTTGGGACGTCCCAAAAAGGAATAAGGGTCATATAAAATGGGACGGAGGGAGTATGAAATAATTTTAGTTTACATGTCTAGTTCGACCATAGTTTGAACATTACAGTAACATAGAATTTGGAACTGATATATCATATATTACACCAGAATGAAAAGCGGATCGTCAGAAAAAATAAAAAGCGGACCGGTCCAAAACCATTCTGGACATCAAAACAACGAAACAGATGTTAAGGTTTGATTGGGCTGCAGATGGAAACAAAGGCCGTTAGCCCAAACTAGACTCCAGTAATTTCTTCTTGTTTATATTATAGTTTAAAATATTTTATATCAACGCCTTCTTCTAAAATTTTAACTCTGTCTTATTAAAATTTATTTTTCAGCTATATTACTATGTCATTATAAGAAATAATATATATAAAAAAAATTATATAATAAAGTCCCATTTTAGTAGATTTCTGGACTTAACGTTGAAGTGTAGCATAAATTTTAATATGAGTCATTATTGTGATGTACTAATAATCTATTATTCACATTAATCTTAATTTTTTGATGTGAATGTAGGATCTCTTTTAAGAAAAAAATGAACCTACATCTCAGCACTTTTTTCCGTAATATTAATATTGAAAAGAAAAAATTTCATGCTGCGCCAAAATATAACAATGCAACAAAAAATTTATTTTATTTCAAAATCTTTCATTTATTGTGATTCTAGATTGTGAGCTTACAAATGAATATGATTTTAAATCATATTTATTTGTTTCTCAAAATAAATATTACAACCCAACAATCTCAAAATCACATGTCACTTAATCCGTCCATAGCCATTTACGATTATGGACGACGACTCAAAAGAGAAATGTCTTATTAGAATAAAGTTTTTATATTATTTTTTTAATAACTTTTTATAATTTTTAACTAATAATTTTATAGCACAGAGACCTATCTATGATTGTGAATTGTAGGCCATGACCCAAAATAAAATTGTTTTACTAGAATTGAGCTGTTTTATTTTATTTATTAATAATATATACTAATAATTTTTACTCCTCTTTACCGTTATTATTTTGGGATGTCCCTCTCATTTCTTTACGTTACTATAAATAATAAGTTTTTCTCATCATTACAACCACTATCTTCCCCTACTATCTCATATTTAACAATAAAAACTACTATTACACCAACTACTTTCCTCCACTATCTCAAATCAATCTATTATTAAATATGGATAGATCCCACCACTTTAGTTACTTTTCATCTAATTTTACTCATTTTTCATACATTGTCGTGGTCCCGCATCCCTCTTCAATGTAAACAATTGAGGGGGACGGAGGGAGTAACTAATAATTTATGGACGGAGATCTCTTATCACACGACTCCTCGTACTTTGATGTTGCATGGCACGTTATATGTCACAAATTTCTCCTCGAAACAAATAAGTCTGGAAAGACATGTGATGTGACTATACATTATTAATTGTGATTCGACCACGTACAACACAGCCTCGCATACTACTCTGTAATCTCTCATCAACACAACCTCTCACATAACCACCACATTGATGTTCATGAAACTTAACACTACCCTCTTGAACAGTCACATTCTAAAAATTGGAACAACCCAACCTAACTCATTTTGAAACAAAACTCGAACATAGGCTAGCTTAGCCAATGAATCTCCAAATTTCAGCTTTGTCCCCTTAATTTTGATTGTGAAAGTAGAAAATTTTCATGTAAGAACAAATGATATACTTGTAGAGAATATAGGCCATATTGTTGCCCAAACTTTATTCAATCCCTCTCCTCTCAAAGAGTCAAACTGCTTCAGTAATATATCCAAAGGCAGAAAATACTACAAATTACTAACATATAAACCAAAAAAAAAAAAAAGCCGAAATTAATATATCACACGGGTCTTAGTTTAGCCAAAAAAAAAAAGTCGGAACTAATATATCACACGGGTCTCAGTTTCGTGACTAGAATATTACCAGATATTCATGAACTAAATATGTACACAATACACATCAAAATATACCGTTACTTCAAGCTATTTCATATATAATCAAGCAATCCAACATATACAAATAAGAAAACAATTACCGGAATCAGAAACATACCTCTTGAAACTGATCAAACAGTTGAATGAATGAATGAATGAAAGAAAAGAAGCTTGTAGTAAGGGAGGTTATATATAAGCAATGCGGAATCAACCGGCAAGTGAAGTCAAATGACCGGCAACTAATATAACCAATGTAAAGAAAAGCAAAGGTGACCGGCAACTAATATAATCTTGGGAGATCAGACGATTGTTTTGGAAAAATCTCCCAGAAACTTGTCCTTTTTAACGTTATTAAAATAATCTCGACTAGATTAGCAAGAGTAGGGTTGTAATAAAGGAGGCGAGCGATCTTAGCTAGAGTGTGCTTATTGTATTTGCTTATCAGCAGTACCTAGTTTATTCTTTATTCTCCGTTTTACTCTGCATATCCATCTCTTTTTCGACTTATTCTTTTTAACATTTTCATTCATCTAACGTGCACCAATACATCATCTTTATATAATTTACTCTGTTATATTATTAAACTAGCATTTCTTACGTACGCATACGTTGGTTTAGTTTGTTTGATGTAATGAATAAAATATAAAACTTTATCTGCGGAGGAGAGAAATAACAACGGCAGGAGTATATAAACCGCAAGGTTCCTATACAGGATGAGTTATCAGAGCTCAGAGGACGGCGACATGCATGTGAATCTTAGCATCGTTTAAAGCGATTTCTTCCGGATCTCGATGAACCAATTATTCATAACAAGAGCATATTGAACATATTGGTTAAACTCCGTAAGATATTATGTAAAATTGGTATTAGTTATAACTTAAATATAATATGTTAATAATATTCGATTGTTATAAATAAAATATATCAATTTAATTTGATGTGATAATAAATTATGTGTAATTATATTACGGCTTTCTTACAAGTTTATAGAAATTCGACAAATATAATCATTTTGGCTAAAATTATAAATAAAAATAGATGTGGTTGGAGTGTGCTTTTTAAATAGATTAGCTATATCTATTTATTTTATATGTTAACTCAGTTTTTAACTTAAGAATTGTTAATTATCGGAGATGATCTAATACTATTTATCCCTGGATCATGATATAGTGCAAGTGAGTGAAATGGTAGGGTATTAGTTTCGAACCCCATTGTAAAAATCAAAGACGCTATTGGTTTCATTAAATAATTCACTTCCCTTTTTGCTTTCATTTCCAAAAATAATTCGTGAACACAAACATGAATCAAAATTTTATAATAAGTTGCCTTCTTCTCGATCTATTAAAAACTCTGGTCCGCCACATAATTTTAAGAAACTAAATTCAGTTGGATAAAAACTGTGTCCGTAAAGTTTTCTTTTTTTTTTTTTTCAATCAGCAGCCATGATTTATTTTTAATTTTTTTTAGCTAATCGGCACTTCAGCAGCCATGAAGCATGTATTGCAAATTCGTAACGCTCTATAGTTTAATTTTGATCAGCCTCCTTGATTTTCAGCTGGGGCGGCCCTGCTTGTCTTATGTTCTATTCTTATTATCTTCGAATTGTTAATTAATATCGAGCCGTGAGTACGTCATCGATGACAAACGCACTAAACTTATCACAGTTGTGGTAGATTATTATTTTTTGGTCTTCGGCTCTGAGTGCGACGTGGATGATTAATTCAAGGAAATTAGTAAATATATTCTTATTTTCATATAAAAATTAATAATGCAGTCAAAATTGTATATGAAGTTAGAACGCTGATCAAAAATAACAATTGAGGTTGCATATGAAATTCGGTTGATTCTGAATAAAAATTATAATTTAGATATTTTTGAAAAATACTCTTCAATTTGTGACATTTTGATCATAATTATAAGGAGCTTCATTCCCTTGCAGAAATAATAGTTGATATGAAAGATAACAAATTGCAGAGGAAGAAAATTATATAATGTCAACTTGTTTCTTATTTTGCACAATCGGACCATGTGCAAGATCACAAGAGGCTCGTCCTTGTCCCAAGTCCTCTAATTTACTCAGAGATTTTTTTTGGCTTTTTTTGGCCTCTTGGTTTTAGCGGTACGTATATGTTTTCTTTGTTACTTTCGCTTTTATTCACATAAGCTTCGTTATTTGCTTCGAAGCCCCTCGCTTAAAATTATTTTTATTTCACTAGAATTTTTTTTAAAGTAAAAATAAAAAAATATTCTAAAATATATCAAAGCATAACATATATAATATGCAAATTGATTGTTTGTTTTTTTTTGGAAAATAATGCAATTGATTGTTGAAAGATGTAAAAAATAAAGCGAAATCATATTTTAAAAAAGCTCGGTAATTAGAAGGGGAAAATTAAATCATCAATCAATCAATCAATATACTTATATAAAGAAGAAGCGGGGGGGCGTGTAGGTGGCGCCTCTCAGATAGCTCCGTTCTATTGTTCTAATTATCTGGAATTTTTGGATGAAAAATATAAAAATATTATTTATGGAATATAGTAACTACTTTTTTTTAGATTAATTGATATGGTATATATCTTGGCATAAATTAATCTGATTCTGTTTCAGATTATTTATGGAATATAGTAACTTGCAAGTTTTTTAATCTGATTCTATTTCAGATTATTTAATTATGGAAAGTTTTTTAAAGGTGGCGCTTCTCAGATAGCTCCGTTCTATTGTTCTAATTATCTGGAATTTTTGGATGAAAAATATAAAAATATTATTTATGGAATATAGTAACTACTTTTTTTTTAGATTAATTGATATGGTATATATCTTGCCATAAATCTGATTCTGTTTCAGATTATTTATGGAATATAGTAACTTGCAAGTTTTTTAATCTGATTCTATTTCAGATTATTTAATTATGGAAAGTTTTTTAATCTGATTCTATTTCAGATTATTTAATTATGGAAAGTTTTTTAATCTGATTCTGTTTCTAATTATTTAATTATGTAAAAGAGTAGCACACAAGTCTCTCTACACCTATAAATAACCTTGTAGATTGTTGGATTTTGGATCATCTAAACACAATCATCTAATACAATAATGAGTTAAACTATGATAGATGTTTTGAATGGCGATAGAGATGATTGATTGACAAGAGTAAGAGTTTGTCGGATGTGAGAGTAGACTGCTATCTCATGAATTTAAATTGATGTTTTTGCGGACAATCAATCCAAAGAAATTGGAGGAAGGAGTCACTAATATACACCCTGCATGAATAGAACGATGGAGATGATTGATTGACAAGAGTAAGAGTTTATCGGATACGGAAGTAGATTGCTTTCTCATGAATTTAAATTGAGGTTTTTGCGGACAACCAATCCAAAGAAATTGGAGGAAGGAGTCATTAATATACACATACATGGACTGGAAGTCATACGTCCCGACATGATTAATGTTTGTATAACTAGAACATAATGTTTATCCTCATTAAAATTGGAGATGGTTTAATCTCAATATTTTTTTGACTTTTATGCACTTATGTTTTTGCAAGTTTACTGCCTGTTTTATCGGTCAATCAATGTATATAGCTAGATGTCATCACTTACTTCTGTTAAAGAGCTGTATGCTTTTTACATGCAGGGCATGGTGTATACTTCTAAGAAGTAGTGTTTGGAAATTAATGACAATGTTAGTGAAAAACATGATTACTTCTAAAAAAACACAACTAAAATTAAGATTCGTCATGCTTTAAATTGTTAATTATATGTAAAAATTTATTTTCATTTTTTTCACTCATGAATTATAGTTCAATTTTGTAATTTTATATATTAATATTGGTATTGCATCGAGATGTTTGTAATATAAAATTTATTTTAATCTACAAATATTAATTTTGAATAGTTAATATAATTTTTATAGACTGCCAAAATTTTTATTTTATCTTAAAAATACTAATTTTGAATCGTTAATATAATTTTTAGAGGCAGCCGCAACGCGCGGCTTATCAACTAGTTACAAATAAAAAGGATCACGTGAGATGAGGAGGGACTATTTAGTTATGTATAAAGACATTAGTGTTATAAAATAATATATTAAGTGATTGTCAAAAGCTTAGTCAAGAAGACTCGCAAATCTTATCAAGTAAGTTTGGTGAAACTTATTAAGGAAGACTCGCAAAGCTTATCAAGGAAGTCTGGCGAAACTTACTAAGGAAGACTCGCATAGCTTATCGAAGAAGACTTACGATACTTACTCGAGAAAAATCGTAATACTTAACCTAGAAGTATTGCGAATCTTAGTTAGGAAGATTCATCAACCAACGTCTATAAATAGCTGGTTCAGTTGAAATGAATTCTATTCTGAAATATTCTGAAATACAACTACTTTCTCTCTCCATCTCCTATTCTCTTTATACTTTATAAGATAGTTTCTGTCCAATCGTTGTATAGTTTAATAGTATATATTACAAGGTTTACAACACGTTATCAGCACGAGACTCTGCCGAACTGAGATAAGTCAAAGAAGGACTCTGCCAAACTGAGATAAGCCAAACAAAGTACATCATAAACAGGTACAATCTAACCCACTCTAAAAATTGCGACTTTCACAGACATAAGGTACGATCTATCTCTACTCATTTTACAATTATTAGTATTGTTATTGCTTATAAATTTACTATTGATTGATTTGTTAATGGTAACGATGCCGTTAAAACTTTTTAGTTATATCATACTGTATAGATATTAAATTGTTTGTGTATTAACTTGAAATATTGATCGGTCATGTTTTATATATTTATTTTACATTCAGAATGACGAACCCTGTAAAAGTAGAGTTTGTTGCCTTGGATATTTTCGGGTATAATTATCTTTCTTGGTTCCTTGATGTGATATTAAACCTTAGTGCTAACATAAAAGATACTATTAATTTAGAAAATAATCCCCGCTGTTTAACAAAATGCCAAACCAATTATCTATCTTAGACATCACATCCATGAAGACCTAAAATCTGAATATCTCATTATCAGAAATCCCCTCACCCTTTAGAATAATCTCAGGGATAGATTTGATCACCAGAAACCTATTCACTTACCATCTGCCCGTTCTGACTGGTTGATTTGAGGTTATTAGATTTCAAATCTTTAGCTGAATATAATTCTGCTATTTTCAAGATAAGCTCAAAATTAATTTTGTATGGTGAAAATATTATTGATGCTGAAATAATTCAAAAGTCCCTATCGACTTTTCACCCAAATACTATGATTCTGGCACAACGATATATAGAGCGGAGTTTCCAAAAACATGGCACGCTGGTATCTCTCCTTCTTGTGGCTGAAAATAATAATGAGTTGTTATTGAAAAATCATCAGATACGTCCCATAGGCTCTGCCCAGTTACCTAAAGTGCATAACACGTCATTCCTGAAGAATGAACGTGGGAAAGGGCATAGAGGAGGACGAGTTTATGGACGGAACCGTGGACGTGGAAATTTCCGTAGTCGGTTTCGAAATATATATCATTCTGGCCACCTGAAGTGGCAACATGATGGTTACAACACAGGCCACTAGAAATGGCAACGTGAAGTGCCAAAAGAAAAGCACCCTAAGAAGGAAAGAACCGAGGCATATGTTATTAGTGCGGATCTGAGAGACATTGGCAATGTACCCATCGCACACCTAACATCTTGTTGATCTCTATGAGTTATCCAAAAGGAATAATGAAAAGAGAGTAGAAACAAACTTTGCTAATTATAATCTAGTTGATGAACCAATCAATAAGGTCTCAAATGAGATAGATAGTGCCATACTGGTGCCAACCTTTATTATGGTTGAGACGACTAGACTTCATATGTATTGTCTTGCTTTACTTATTTCCTTTATGTTTTACATATTTTCTTTATCTGCTTGTTTCATGTTGTTGTTTAATATACTCGGTGTGTTTTTAAAAGATGTTTTTTCATTTATGTATAAAGATGGAAGATATATGCATTATTGATTACACAACCACACACACTATTTTACAAAGTTAGAAATACTTTCACAGTTTACTAATGAAATCAACTCACATGTCTGGACGGTATCGGCTACATCATATATAATAAGTGGGTTTTGAGAAAGCTAGTTTTATTCTGCCAAATAAGACGCACATAAGATGCTCTATACTCTAAAAGGTCAACTAGAAACCTACTGAGGTTTAAAGATACTCATTTGTAATGGTTTCACGTTGAAACTACTGATGAGAATGAAAAAGAATATCTTCTCATCACCTCAAACACCGTTGACAACAAAAAGGTCTTTGAAAAATTGCACTCAGTTTCTTCAGGATTATATGTTACAAGAATAAGAGTTATTGAATCTCATAGTGTCAACATTCCCAAAGTCACAAACCCAAAACTACTTTTCCCTTGGCACGAAAGTCTTGGTCATCTAGGAATATCTATGATGCGTCGTATTATTGAATTCTATAGGACATCCTTTTAAAACTCAAAAGGTAATACCCCAAGATGAACTTCCTTGTTCAGTATGTTCCTTAAAAAAAAAATTTGATTGTCTGATCATCCCTAGTTAAGCTTCAAACTGAATCCCCGAAATTCTTAGAAAAAAATTCAAGGTGACATTTGTGGTCCTATTCATCCATCTTCTGGCACATTTAGGTACTTTATTGATGCGTCAACTCGATGGTCCCTTATATGCCTTTACCAAATTACTTGCCTAAATAATCAATAGAGTAAAAAGCTATGTGACCTACAATTATTTAGTATCTTGTCAAATAGTACTTCAGTAATAAAAGAAAATCGAATCATATGATTGCCATAGACAATCTTTTGGTTAACTGGTCATTAAAAGGATTTTAGAGATACTAGTGGGGGACTTTTGATAATTGAAGAATGTGCCCTTATTGCATTAATTGTCACAAAGAACTACACTGAGGCACAATTAGTATATATGTTGGTTTTGATTCTCCGTTTAATATAAGGTATCTAGAACCATTAACTGGTGATATTTTTTCTGCTCAGTATGCTGATTGTCATTTTGGTGAATCTATATTCCCTAAATCAGGGGGAAAAAATATTTTGCATAAATTATGTGATATCTTCGAATGCATCAGTTTTGAATTATATTAATCTACTAATAATATAAGTCATAACTTCAAAGAGTTATTTATATGCAAAATATTGATAATCAAATGCCGAATTCTTTTAGTGATTTTTAGACATATTATCACACATACATGCTATTAATGCTTTGGTAAGGATTGAAATCCTGATTTATAGAGAAATTCTTGAAGAATTGGTTAGAATATAATAAGCACGCCGGAAGCGTGGGAAATCTATTCGTACATAGGATATTGTACTGTGAAATTACAAATTGATTGTACTTGCCCCAGAAGTGGCAAGCTTTTTGATATATACCCTATAAGCGGTATTACCCCTTGTAGAAGTTATTGTATTATGAAACGGAAATTAATTAGACTTGCCAAGAAGTGGCAACCATTCCATAAAATACCCCAGAAGTGGTATTACCTCCTGAAGAGGTTTGAGCCCCTGAAGTGGCTAAAACAAAATCCCTAGAAATGGGATTCTCTCTGAAAGATGATATTGTCCCAGAAGTGACAAATATATACCCCAGAAGTGGTATTGCCTCCTGAAGAGGTTCAAGCCCCTGAAGTGGCTGTAACAAATCCTCCTGAAGAGGAAATTGCCCCAGAAGTGGCAAATGCTTCCATAGAAGCAAAGGTACCTGAAAGTTATGAGATCTCAATGAGTTATGTACATAAAGGGAAATTATTGGATCGTAAGAGTACTAAGATTGATGATATGTACGTTTTTCCGTGATATGTGATATATTTATAAACTCCGATCCTAAACCACAAAGTGTGGAGAAATGTCGACAATGAGATGATTGGATCGTGGGAGTATTGAGATTGATGATATGTATGTGATATTATTATGAACTCCGATCCTGAACCACAAAGTGTGGAAGAGTGTCGACAATGATATGATTGGCCAAAATGACAATTTGCAATCCAAGAAGAATTGCAATCCTTGCGCAAGGGAAATGTATATGGACCTATAGTTCAAACACCAGCTGGTGGAGTCCCTGTTGGGAATAGATGAGTATTTGTATGAAAATGAAATGAGAGAAATGAAATTGTGAGATATAAAGCTTGGCTGATAGCCCAAGGATTCTCTCAGAGACCTTGATTTGATTATCAGGAAACATACTCTCCTATAAGGGATAGAGTCACTTTTGTTTCTTAATGGGTATAACTTTAATCAACAGGAAATATACTCTCCTATAATGGATGGAGTTACTTTTCCTTTTCTAATGAGTATGGCTTTGGTAACACGTCTGATGGACGTTGTGATAGCATACTTATATGGATCACTTGATAGTGATATTTATATGAAAATCCCTGAAGGATTAAAGATAGAGGACACTAAGCCTCGACATTTATATTATGTTATATCACAACTATCATTATATGGTTGAAATAATTTAATTGTATGTGGTACAACAGGCTTAGGAAATAATTATTGAATGATGGATATGTTAATAACCAGGTATGTCCTTGCATTTTTATTAAACGTTCACCAACTGTTTTTTTTATTATTGCTATATATGTGGATGATCTGAATATTGTTGGTAGTTCTGAAGATATTACCAATGCTATTAACTATTTGAAAAATGAGTTTTGAAATGAAAGATTTTGGAAAGACAAGATTTTGTTTAGGTATACAGGTGGAACACTTATCTTCAGGCATATTTGTTTATCAATCAAACTACACTGAAAAGGTCCTTGATCGGTTCTACATGGACAAAGCTCATCCACTAACCACGCCAATGGTTGTTCGATCACTCGAAGTTGAAAAGGATCCCTTCCGTCCTAGGAAACAGGATGAAGAAGCAATCGGACTTGAATTATCCTACCTTCGTGCAATTGGAGCCCTTATATTGCATTTGTTGTGAACCTGTTGGCGAGATTCAATTCCGGCCCAACTAAAAGATACTGGATACATGTCAGACCTTCACTTTGGGCGATCACAAACAAAGTTACTAGAAATTCATAAAGCAAAAAAATGATGTATTTGTTTAAGACAACTCAAGGAAAGACATGTCTAAGGAGATCGAGCAAAAACCCATATTGTTAGAATTCTTCTATTCTCAGGAGTTTCAAGAAAATGGTGATATTGATGTACAACATGTTCGTTCATCCGATAACCTGGTGGATAAACATGCAAAGTCATTACCGACATCAACATTTGAGAAGTTACGAAGTAATATGGGTATACGGAGATTAAAAAGTCTACTGGATCAAGATGTCGAAATGTGAGTAATTTAATTCAGGGAGAGGCTGTACTCTTTTTCCTTCGACAAGGTTTAATCCCACTGGGTTTTTCCTTGCAAGGTTTTAACGAGGCAGTCAATCTCTATGATAACTCGCATTTGACAATCAAGGGGGAGTGTTATAAAATAATATATTAAGTGATTGTCAAAAGTTTAGTGAAGAAGACTCGCAAATCTTATCAAGTAAGTTTGGTGAAACTTACTAAGGAAGACTCGCAAAGCTTATCAAGGAAGTCTGGCGAAACTTACTAAGGAAGACTCGCATAGCTTATCGAAGAAGACTTACGATACTTACTCGAGAAAAATCGTAATACTTAACCTAGAAGTATTGCGAATCTTAGTTAGGAAGATTCATCAACCAACCTCTGTAAATAGCTGGTTCAGTTGAAATGAATTCTATTCTGAAATACAACTACTTTCTCTCTCCATCTCCTATTCTCTTTATACTTTATAAGATAGTTTCTGTCCAATCGTTGTATAGTTTAATAGTATATATTACAAGATTTACAACAATTAGGTTAAATTCATTTAAGGACAAATCTAAAAGTCGCCTTGCATATTCTCTATATATTATAAAATAAAAAATCCTAATAATTTAGAATCTCTAATTTATATGTACCTTCCAATAAAAATCCTTATTTTCATTCCTCATTTTTATTATAATAATATATTTGAACTACTAAAAGAGAAATACTTGAAGGTAAAAAAAATGTCAGAAGTATAAAAAAGAAAATAATAATTATTTCAAAAAAATAGAGGATGGCTTGTAATTATCAAAAAGTAAAAAATAATTAGTAAATTAGGGAATCACTTTAACATTGTTGAAGTTGCATTAGATCGTATTCACTGCTATTAGATTAGTTTCTGGTTTCTATTTTAGTTTTGATTAAATAAATGGCATTTATATTTTAATTTAAGTATAGTTTAATTTAAAACTCTTATATATATATATTAAAACAATCAGTATAGTTGCAATTCCGTTTCCATCACACGAAAGTAGGGGTGAATGAAAAACTGATTAACCCGTCAAACCGACCCAAACCGCCGCTTATTTCGGCCGATCAAATCGAACCGTTTGAAATCGAAAAATAATTGGGTTTGAATTTTATAAACCCGAATAGATTGGGTTGGGTAAGGGTTTTTAAATTATAACCCCCACCCAACCCGACCTAACCTGTTTAGATTAGTCTGATTCAATATTAAATTTATAGCAGTCTAAACGTAACTCAACTCATAAACCTTTAACCTAAATCACATATCTAGTTTCTGCGTTTTGTATTCACAAAATTAGGGATGGATTTGCAATTTGCTATATCATGGTCGTGGTTATTTTCATAATGTCATCAATGTCATTCCTCTAACAAGAACCCATCCTGTAAAAAGCCTAATTATCCACAATTATCTCAGCAATGCTCAAAATTTTAGAATTATATCAGCCATACCTAATGACAGAGTAACAAATTAAACTTTTAATACAAGAAGCAGTGCTACTACTTTGCTAGATACCTGGACTAACTTCTGGAATACCAGCACATTCAATAACCAGGCAGTATGCATTCTTGATAATTTTGTGTTGTTCGAGTTTTTATTTTGACCGGATAAAACCTGATAAACCCAACCCTACCCAACCCAACCCGATGTATGAATAATAAAATTGGGTTGGAAATATTTTGAAGGGTTAACGGGTTCGAATTTTTATAAACCGACTATATTGGGTTGGGTTGAATTTTTACCGTCAACCTGGCCAACCCGACCCGTGTTCACCCCTATACGAAAGAGCTCGTAACTCGACGCATATATTATATACATATCCCATCCATTGTATAAATTAAATGCGGGCACGGTGAATTTAAAAAAGAAATTTGTGAGAAAAAATAAATAAATAAGATAAAATAGTGGGATCAATCAAAATTTAATATATAAAATTAGTGTATGTGAAAGAAAATAGTAAAAAGCGAATTTTATATAATAAAATTTTACTTATTTCAATTTGTTTTAGATCTACATACCCGTAGATAAATTGTATCGAAATACAATAAATCGCATCCGAGATTTCTTTCTTTTAGGAATGTTTATTATCTAACCGAACGTCATGCAAACATGATCCGGAAGTTCAAATAATAAAACTTAAATGAATAAGAAAAAAATATCCATAAAGGAAGTCACATATAATAGCTCGTTTTCAAAATATACTAATAAGAGAAACAAACCGAAAATAAATAAATCAATATACAAGAAAATCATATATATATATATATATATATATATATATATATATATATAATTAAGGTAATAAATGATAAGTAAATCTAACAAAAAATAAAAACAAAAGAGTGTATATATAAAAAAATAGAGAGATAATAAAATAATATTGAAATATTAATTAATCTAAAAAAAGAAATCTAACCAAAGAAAAACCTTATATATTAGGCACACAAAAATAAAATAATTTAACTGAGAAATAAGATAATAGATTTTAAATTTACTAGATTTTAATTCAGTGAGAAAGACAAACATCAAATATATAGCATGACTAATACGAAATTAATAATATAAATATAAATTAAAGACAAAATATTTATTTTATTTTATTTTTTTTGACGAAAAGCGAAAAATTTAATAAATAACTGAAATCCAGCCGAGACAAACCCTCAAACTGTCAATTACAACCTAATTAAGAAACAAAAAACGAGCTAAACATATAGCCGTTTTGTTTTCAGATCGCTTAACAAATAAAATATTTAAATTCTTTAAACTAAAAAGTATTACAATCAAATCTCGAACAATCCAATCTACATCAGTTGTGAACATAATAGCATCGCAATTGACCTTCACATAAGCAGCAGCATCTGTAGCACAATGTTCAGAATTACTAGTAATACTTGTAATGTACAGAGTTGGGTGAGATCTCCGCGAAAACTAAAGTATTTTGAAATTAATGGGATAAGGGAAGTGTTTGTTTCGAGCATGAATGAACAGGTTCACGTCTCGCTAGTCGCTAATTATTGTACTACTTCTACAGTAAAGTTAATCACCCACGTATACTCCGGTTGGTTTACTTACCATAAAGATATGGTAGCTGCCACCAAACTCGTGATATTAATACTCCCTCCGTCCTTTGATATGTATACGTTTGGATTGAACACGGAGACTAAGAAAAGTGTATAAAGTAATATAAAGCAAGTGGAAAGAGAAAGAAAAGTGAGTAAAGTGGTGGGATCCATCAATATATAATTGATAGATTTGTAAAAGTGGATGAAAGTAGTGGGTGGTTGAGATTTTTATATTATAAAAGATTACCACTTTGGGAAGACTTTGAAATGTATAGAATTAAGTGGGACATCCAAAAAAGGAAAGTGTATAGAAATCAGAGGGACGGAGGGAGTACTATTTAATCTTGAACTTTTTTAAGAGAAATTTATAAAAATACTCGTTTTTTTAGAAAAATAAAAAATGTTGTCAAAATGATCTATAATATGTAAGAGCATCTCCACCCATTGAAAACCCCTTGGCTAAAATGTGAGTTGTCATGTTAAAAATAAAAAAAATTAGTCAACCTCTTGTAAAATTCATACTCCAATCATACTCAGTTGTTGTTTATAATTTTAGTCAACCTCCTATGAATAACTAAATTTGTCGAACATTTGGTCTATAAGAAATCCGTAGGAAGATTGCACATCATTTATTATCATATTAAACTGATATATTCTATTTTAACCATCTAAAATATTAATAATATATTATTTTTAATTTATAGCCAACCAATACCATTGAAGCACAATATTTTACAAGTTTAACAAATTTTACATAACGTCTTGCTGATCCAATTTAACTAACGATTGTAACCAACCCCGTGGGAGATGCATGGTCAACGCTGGTTAAATATTATTGGTTTTCAAGTTACCCGTTGCAATTGAAATTATATAAATTGCACCGTAGTTCTTAGAAAACATTTTGCAACCGGATATTTTTAGGAAAAAATCTTGAATTTTATAAGACACCTATATATCACACGGGTTGTATTATGTTAAATTGTACATATAATTTGTTTTTGTTGTCAAGATTTAAAATTTCCTAATAATAATAAACCTTCCAATTTTATCTATATAAGATTATTATTTATTTCAATAATTACTATCTTATTTTCGGTGGTTGAAAATAAAGACACATGTTCAAAGCAGGAGTCTGTTATTATCAAGACAAAAAATGGACTTATACCTACTGTTGTAGGAGTCTTTCCATGATTGTAAAATTCGGTCATACATATGAATCATAGATATCAGTACGGTAAACAAAGGACAATGAGGCTGGGGGTAGTTAAATTGAACGGTGGATATGATGAGCATTGACACGCACAATCGAAAGTGGTCTAGAGATTTAAATTTGCTCAATTTTGATCATTTTAGTTTTTATTTAATAATTAATTTTTTTAATAATAAAATATTTTATTTTTGTGGCAAAAAAATATATTTTATTTTTAATTTCTATATATTTAATTAATTAATATTCCCCCGTCTCTAAATACTTTTCCTGTTTGTATTTTTCACGTTTGTCAACACACACTTTTGATCGTTAATATCTTTTATTTCGTATTAGCATTAAATATAAAAACTTCACCGTATTAAAGTACTCGTGAATACGTATCTAACAAAATCACTCATGACTATATTTAGTTTTATTAATCAGATGTAAATTAGTAATTTGTCTAATGTTATGAACAGTATATTTTATGTTAACATAACTATTAAATTAATTTAATATATGGTAAATGTATTTAATCTAGTATTCTTTATATGGTAAATTAATTTTATGGAATATTCTTTATAAAAATAGTTAAGGTCGTTGTCTTAGGTTCCAGAGTCTTGTTTGTTTTCGTCTTCTAGCATGCTGTGGTCTTTTAGAAGTAGGTTTGGTTTTAGCTCCAGTTATGTGGTTCAGTCTCTTGCCAGTCTTCAGAGTCATGTAATCTGTTCTCTTATGTTCCTTCCTTCTTAATGAATTATCGGTTTATCAAAAAAAAAAAAAAAAAAAAAAAAAAAAAAAAAAAAGAAGCTCGTAAAAATGAGGAAATTTCGCTTACTAGGAGCAAGTTTCGATTCCAACTAGTTGAGAAGCCGCGCGTTGCGGCGGTCTAAAAATTATATTAATGATTCAATATTAATATTTATATTATAAAATAATTTTGTGGTTGTCTATAAAATGTATATTAATGTTTCAAAATTAATATTTGTAGGATAAAATAAATTTTATATTATAAAAATCTTGATGTAATACTAATATTAATATATAAAATTGCAAAATTAGACTATAATTTATGGTGAAAAAATGAAATAAATTTATACACGTAATCAACAATTTAAAGCACGACGAATCTTAATTTTATTTGTGTGTTTTTTTAAAGTAATCATGTTCTTACATTGTCACCTTCCTCCAATTTTTTTGGATTGATTGTGCACAAAAACACTTAACTTAAATCTGTGAGTTAGCGGTATAGCTATCCTTGCTTGTAACAACATTTATTTTTTAATATTGGAGAAACAGCCTTCACTTAAAAGTTGTTTGAACGGAGCAAACAGATTATGCATGAATAATTTTTTTCTGTATACAAAGTAAATCATAAAAAAATTAACAACAACAAACATTCCGATGAACAAAACAAATATTATAAAGAATAACCAACAAACATACATCACTAATAGTTAATTTATTGTTACCAATCAGTTCTCTAAACTCCCGTAGTTAACAGGCTCATCTAAAACCTTGAGATGATAAAAACACTCTTGCCATCTTTTTCTTATTTCTTTTTTCGGCAAAACACACTTCCGATGCATCCAAGAGGCTAGTCAAGCCAGTTTCGATTTTTCTACCAATTATGATGACGTGTTTGATCCCAAAGCGGTGAGTTGGTATCCGATTACGCCGTGTGAAGATCAATTCTTCATCAAGTTACCGTGTTATGACTTCGTGTGGAGTGGGAATGACAATGATCGTATACGATCTATTGTTAGTCGGATCATGCTTAACAATCCCGGTCGCGCCATTCCTCCAAATAAGATTGTCGAGTTTCAAGAAGCTTTTAGTCTTTTCGACAAGGTGCGATCTTTCCAATACATAAAACTTCATGATTATGGTTATGTGATTATTTATGAATTCACAGTATATATTATAATATGTGGCTCATAATTTTCATGATTAAGTATAATGATGTGGTGTGCTTGAATCTATTAGTGTATGTGTTTTGTATCCTATTTTGTCATTTCTTGATCTATTTTGCCTGATTCGGAGGAGATTGGGTATATGTAATCATTTTTATATCACATGATTAGTTACATTTTTGAGTTTTGGATTCGCATTTTCGATTTTTAGTTTTCGCTAGTGTACATGATAAATGTTTGCGTTTTTCCGGTTCTTGCACGGTGACGGTGGAGGTGGTGTAATGGCGCTTAATTAGCGCGTGCTTTGATATTAGATTATTCTGATTGACTTATTTTATTGCATGATTTTAGTTTAGATTTGAAAATTTGGAATTTATTTGATTTTTTTAATAGTAGTTAATGTAGGTCTTAATTTAGTTTTTGCGAATGGCTAGTTGACTCTTTTAATTTATTTGGTTTTAAAATTTGAATTTTCTCTTCATACTTTAATTTGAACTTTTATGTAGTAATTAGAAGATTAATTAAAAGATTCAAATTTTGAATCTTATAAATGAATGCATTTAAATCTATTTGTACCATTTATGGGTTATTTGAATTTTGAATCTTGTAAATGAATGCATTTAAATCTATATACCATTTTGGTGGCCGAGTGTGACGATGGCGACGGTAGTTCCGGGATCAGCATGCGATCCGGTTTCAAAAAGGAAGGCGCTTCACTGTGCCTTAATGAAGGCGTTAATTGTGCCTCTTAATTGAGGGCGTAATTTGTGCTCCATAATTGATGGAGTTAATTGTGCCTTATTTGAGGTGTTAATTGGCCTTAATTGAGGACGTTAATTGTGTCTTAATTAAGGGCGTTAATATTTTATTAATTGTACCTTAATTAAGAGCTTAATTGTCTCAATTATGAGTTATCATAATTGTGGGAATTTTTTGATCAGCTCATGCAATATACACGTGATTTTAATATTAATTAACTATTGGATATATTATCTTTTATTTTTATAATATATATAATGTGTTATATATGTCGACTTATATTATTCTTGTTTTCTATCTTTTATTCTCAGGATTCTTGGAAGAAGACGGGTTTTTCTTTTCGGACATTAAAGTTTTATTGTCTAAATTTCCCCGGTCATCTTGCATGTCCGACGGTTAGATAATAAGCTTTCTTGAATGAAAGAATTATCACGGTGAACTGCTGATTCATATTGTTGAGATTTATTCTCATTTTCAAAAAAAAAAAAAAAAAAATAGTTAATTTATTGATATCATCCATCAATATCATGTCAAGACTATATTCTTTTCCCATGTTTGGATTTGTCGACTCCCACGTAGTGGTCTATAACTATCTTTGCTTGCAACCCTGTTATTTTCTTAATACTGTATGAACAGCCTTTACTTATCGTTGCAGAAGAACAGCACCACCGAGTTAGAAATCGTTGCTTGCAACAACCTTTATTTTTTTAGTAATGTATAAACAGCCTTCGCTTATCGTTGCAGTAGAACACCACCGAGTTAGAAATCGTTGCTTGCAACAACCTTTATTTTTTTATTACTGTATAAACAGCCTTAACTTATCATTGCAGAAGAATATCACCACCGAGTTAGAAATCGAGCAAGAGAACTATCACTTCAAAAAGAGGAGGTTGTGTTTAGATGATCCAAAACCCTACAATCTATAAGGGTATTTATAGGTGCAGAGAGATTTGTGTGCTACTCTTTCCGATAATTAAATAATCTGAAATAAAATCAGATTAAAACTTTCAAGCTACTATATTCCATAAATAATTTGAAACAAAATCAGATCCTGAAACTTGCTTCTAATATACCCGAAACTAAAAAAGGTAGTTATAATTTTTGATATTTTTCATCTAAAAATTCCAGAAAATCAGAAAAATAGAACGGAGCGATGTGAGAGGCGCCACTTACACGCCCCTCGCTTCTCCTTTATATAAGTATATTGATTTTTCATATATTATCTTAATTTAACTAGTCTTTTGGATTAAAATTATGTTTAAGATATCATCACTCCTTATTTTTATTTTTTTTCGACAAAATGCATTCATTAAAACTCTCAAATACAATTAGGACAATTCCCCGAACTGATAATACAACCTGATTGGGAAATAAAATGAGCTAAATAACTAATCATTCTATTTTCAAATCCCTTAACAAACGGAATATAAATATTCTTAGCAATAAAAATGATTACAAAGGTTTCCCGAATAATCCAGTCGACACCAATCATCTTAAAAATAGTAGCATCATAATTGACCTGCGCACATAAAAAACAGGTGATATATAGTCCCGTGTTCATATCGTGTTCATATCCATCAGTAACTCCAACTGAGGCCCGATATACAAATGTCCCGATATATTGAACAATCTTTGGTTGTGCAAGGTGAGCTTTTGCGATAATCACTACTGTTTCAAATTCAAAGCTGGTTTCCCAGATTTCCCGATACATCAATTGAATCATTATCAACGGACCAAAATAACAAAATTGAATACACCAAAACATATTAAGACACACCGACCACTCCAAAAGGAGAGACATAAGCCACTCCAAATGGAGAGACATAAAACACCCGAAAAGATGGATGTAAGGATCAAAAATCTCACCCAAAAGATGAAGATTATTGAAAATTATTGAAAGGAAAAAGAAGAAAAACAAGTGAGAGGAGAATAAGATCTCTTTATTTAGATCGAGTGTATGAAGATAGAGGCGGAGGATGAGAAGAAAAATGAGAGAAACAGGAGGTCGACTCTTATTAGGATTTACTCAAATTCATCACTCCTTATTTTAAGCTCTTATAAAGAGTGTTCTAGTCTTTTTTTGGTCACATAAAGAGTGTTCTAGTTATGTGTGAGTGTGAGTATGGGGTGTATTTTACAGATTTCAATTAATAAAAATATTTTCATCCAATAAACAGGAATGAGACAAACAAAGAGGAGGTCTTCTTGGTTCAGTGACATGTATCAGATTTTTCGTGAGATGTGAAGGGGTCGAATTTTTTTAAAAAAATATAAATGTCTTTAACTATTCGGAGGAAATTTTGGTATAAAAAAGAAAATATTCGGAGAAAATTAGGTATGACAATTTTGGATGATGGATTGGGTTTGTGTCGGTTGTCCTATCCGGTCCAGTTTTTGTTTCAATTTGAATCAGCCCCGAATCCGAAACTGGTTGAAAATTTCAACCCGAACCCAATATGTTGGTACCTGATTAACCCAAAGTTGTCATGTTTTGACACGAAATTAATTTAAAATTAATTATTTCGATTATTTTTATTAAAATACATTAAAAGTATATAAATAATAATTTAATTAGATTATATGTGAATAAATATATATATATATATATATATATATATATATATATATATATATATATATATATATATATATATATATATATATATATATATATATATATATATATTTCGAAGTTAAAATCTCGATCCTAATTTATAATTTTTCGAGTCAGGTTGTTGTTAGGTTTCGGATCGTTTTGTGTTGGATTTTGCCACATGTGAAGGAAATTAAATACTCTTTTTGTTTTTTAATATTTGACGTTTTAACTTTGAACACGTATCTTTAAGTGCTTTGACCGAGTAGTTTAAATTATTATTTTTCAATTTTTTTTTTCTGAAAAAAAATATAATCAAAATTTTAATTCAAAAAAAAAATCAATCAAAAATAATACTAATTTTTACTATCTAGTCAACTCACATAAAAATGTGTGTCAAAAATCAAAACGTCAAATATTAAAAAAACGGAAGGAGTAGTTTTATAGCTCAATCCACAAACTGGGAGAAAGAAAAGGACAATACTTTGAGAGTGAGAGAGTGCAACAAGGGTAAGTAGTTGAATACTTGAATGGACTGGTGGATGAGCATTGACATGCAACTTCACTAACCCGGACGTTTTCTTTTATAAATGCTGCCTCGTCCTCAGATGCAACTTTTTGTACTTGTATCAATCAGTTTCATTATTCATTTAATTAATATCCTCCTACTATTACTACTTCATTTATCTCTCATTTTGCATATTTATACCTTCCAGCTCAAAACCTCTTTTCATGCATAAATGGCCCCTTCAACTCTAACTGCTCTGGCCCAAGAAAAAACCCTCAATTCCAGATTTATTCGAGACGAAGATGAGCGTCCTAAGGTTGCCTATAATCAATTTAGCGACGAAATTCCCGTCATTTCTTTAGCTGGTATCGATGATGATGCCAGGAGATCCGAGATATGTCGAAAAATAGTGGAGGCTTGTGAAGACTGGGGGATTTTCCAGGTGGTTGATCACGGTGTTGATACCGCCTTGATCGCCGAAATGACTCGTCTTGCTCGTGAATTCTTTGCTTTGCCTGCCGAGGAGAAACTCCGGTTCGATATGACAGGGGGAAAGAAGGGTGGATTTATCGTTTCTAGTCATCTTCAGGTACATTTAAACATAACGAAACAAATGTGACGTACATAACCCGTGTTATCGTTGGGATCGGAAAAAATTATCACTTTAAAAAGGTTATCAGGGTTTATGTATTTTATTAATTTAAAAGAGTCATGTAATCTATTAGGGTTTATATATTTGTATTAATTCAAAGGGGTCATGTAATCTATTATGCATTCGTGATCTGTATGACACTAGTAGTTAATTTAGACAAATTTGATGTATAATTAGAAATGGTAAATATGTGCAGGGTGAAGCGGTGCAAGATTGGCGAGAGATAGTGACTTATTTTTCGTACCCGATTAGAGCCCGGGACTACTCAAGATGGCCTGATAAGCCGGAGGGATGGAGGTCTACCACGGGGGAGTACAGTGAGAAGCTGATGGGTCTAGGGTGCAAGCTACTGGAAGTTTTGTCAGAGGCCATGGGGCTTGACAAAGAGGCTATTACAAAGGCCTGTGTGGATATGGATCAGAAAGTGGTGGTGAATTACTATCCCAAGTGCCCTCAACCTGACTTGACACTGGGACTAAAAAGGCATACGGATCCTGGCACAATTACGCTCTTGCTTCAGGATCAGGTTGGGGGGTTACAGGCCACCAGGGATGGTGGAAAAACCTGGATCACTGTTCAGCCTGTGGAGGGTGCCTTTGTTGTTAATTTGGGTGATCATGGTCATGTAAGTTCTCTCCCAGTATAATATGCTGGACACTTAAATGTTGTTTAAGTTTATACTATGTATTATGTCAGGTAACCCTTAACCAACATATCATTTTCTGGTCGTTGGATAAATATCGTGGTTAAACAACCCCGTCCAGCAGTTAAAAAGTACTGGACAGACCTCGTCCAACGCTATTTGATGTTTGTTATAATTTAGGGTACTGGATATTCTTCCAACAACCAGAAAAAGGGGTCTTGGTTAAGGGGTCCCTGACATATGTATTGTTGGACCAGGATCCTTTGGTTTTATGGTTTTAGAAACTGAATTGGTGAACTATGGTCTTGTGTAGTATTTGAGCAATGGGAGGTTCAAGAATGCTGACCACCAAGCAGTCGTGAATTCCAACTACAGCAGATTGTCAATTGCAACTTTCCAGAACCCGGCTCCTAACGCGACAGTATATCCATTAAAGATTAGGGAGGGAGAGAAGGCCGTTATGGAGGAGCCCATAACATTTGCCGAGATGTACAGGAGGAAGATGTCGAAAGATATTGAGGTGGCTAATCTCAAGAAACTGGCTAAAGAGAAACTGTTGCAGGACCAAGAGTGGGACAAGGCCAAGCTGCAGATGAAACCCAAGAGCGCAGATGAAATCTTCGCTTGATCTTAGTACCATATAATTATACGTTTTCGGGCTTAAGCTTATTTGAATTTGGCTTGATTCAGTCTGTGTTGAATTAATAATGTGTGTCTGTCCATCTTATCATTTATTTGTATGGCTTGCCTAAATCTGATAAGGGTAAGCCTTGCCTGCTTATGGGTGAATTTAGTGTGTAATGAATAATGAAGATTTGATTTAGAGCTCTGAAAACTTAGAAGGGCCATGAGAACACTTGGGTGGTTTGTTTGATCATCATGTGATTTGTAAGTCCTAAGTTTCTCCAGAATATAGGAAACACAATTAAATCATGCTTTAGAAGTGATAATATAAGAGGTCATCCTCGATGCTTCTATTCATGCAACCACCTCTTTTGTTCTACATGTAAAAAGTTACGAGACAATAATAAATAATACAATATTGAATTATTGATGGGGGGAAGAGCAGGGGGGTGTGGTGTGATTTTGTCTAGTTGCAGCAAAGAGATGGAGTTGCTCGTCTGGCTATTACCCTTGTTATTCGCAACATCGCTAAATGTGTGACCAAATTGCAAGAAATACAGTGATAAATTTAACAAATTATTGAAAATACTAATATCATTTACTTTTTCTACGCAGAATATTTTCTAATTGTTGACGCACAAAGTTGTCAATGTATTCAAAGAAAGTATAACAAAAACTATAGTACATTTTTTTATGACAAATATGACATCATCAATAATTCGACACTCTTTCTGGCCTAATTTTAAAATTAACACAGGACCTCCTAAATAATCGTGAACCTGCATTTATACAAGGTGCCTTGAGAAAAATCCCAAGTATACCGATTTGTACACACCATGTTATCATGAAACAAAAACTATTTGATCTCATACTGTACACAAAATTATTTTGACAGTCCAGTCTATAAGCCATTCTAAACAAGGATTTATCTCAAGTACCGCTACCTCTACGCAGATACCAAATGCCAATTCAACCATTTATTTTCTAAGGCATCTGGATACCTGATTATGTGCCCTAAAGAAGTACAGAATACAGTTATTGCTCTTCAATGTATGTAACAACTAACAGGTAAACATCAAGTTCGTTTCACTCTTTTAAGGTTTAGAACATTGCTTATACGACCACCTATGGACCACCCATTCGGGCCGAATTCTGAACAAAAAAAATGATAAATGATCATGAGGAGAGGAGACCCAGGACCATCAATAAGGCCACATGCCAAGGAGAGCTTCCTCCAACGTAACTTGTACCAAGGTACGGACGATATATGCTAGGCCTAGCCTGCAAAACCAATACTCTGATTGCAGACAGTGTTCTAGATATAATTGTTTCCATGATCAAAGAGTGTCTTGCAAAATATTAGATATAAATGAATTCTTTAGGAGTCATTTTCTGCCCTGGGCTCCTAAGAGTTCTTGTTGAGCCTATAGTTCCAAACAATTTTAACATACGATTAGGCATTTATGTCATTATGTGCGATTAAAAACCAACGGTAACCAGGAATTCAGGAAACAAAACCAATGTCCTAATGATCAAGTTTAAACACCTGTAGATTGGTAGCAGATATCGCTTTGACAAGCAATTGAACATCTTGATATATTAATAACAGATCAACTCCGAATGATAGTAGTTCGCCTCAAACACAGCCATTCATCGGTATCCCATATTTTCAGAAATCATCAGTATTTGGCTTAATGCTTACTATCTAATAATGAAATCGGGAAAAATGTGTGCAGTAACATTAAAAACAATTACATAATCAATATTGCTATCAATAGCCCTTTCATTTGCAGTATTGCAAATACAACTTCTAAATAAACGAGATATTGTTATTGTACAACAGTTGGGGAGGGGAGGCCCTTGGGGAGGGGGGGTTAGATTGTAGTTTATTGTTCATAAAGTATCATGAGCTAGCCCTAGAGACATAACAAATTGAATTTGAAAACATACATCTCAACTTGGTATATGTCAATATTGACAACCAAAAAGTTCCATATTTAACAAGTGATTACCAATCATAAAGAAGCAAATGAACTGTCCCATTAAGACAAATACCGATATAAAAATGAGTCAATTCAAGGACGTCAAGCTATTTTCCCTGGCCTTGCCATCAGCTAATCAACCCAAGATGCACCCAACATCTTGGCCATGAAGCTATAACTGTCTGCGCTTGACTCAATCTACAGCAAAAAATTAAAACTGTCACATTCAACACCCAGTACTCTTTAAAACTGATATCCATAAATATATCTGAAATAGATACATACTATCTTTTTTGTGGGACGTCCAGCTCCATGCCCAGCCTTGATATCAATTCTAGCGACAATTGGGTTGGTCTGAGGGCTTTTGTCCAAGCTTGTGCATAGAACATATTGCAAGGTCTAACACACAAAAAACAAAGCAATTAGTAGAGAGGATAGCTTGTGAGGAGTAGATTGGAATGCATATACAGGTTAACATTGTTAGAACTTCATCAAGTTATGCATCACTAAGCAATACAATTATTCATTTCTAATACCTATACTAAGCATCAGAGTAGTAAAAATTTGTCATGTTCTATTCATGGGTCCAGGTCCCTGGCAATTGATTGTTGCAGCAAAACTATCCGCTTTATTTTATAGCGGAAAGACATTTACACTAGGTTTTTTATGTGTCTGCAGGGGGGCCATGTGCCCATCCGCGGTTTACATATCCATTCAAGATTTTTCTTCTTCCAGCGATAAAGAACCTCGTATATGTTGTTAACAAGCACTTGTCAGGGACCATCTCCCTTCTATTCATTTGTGACTGTTGTATCATAGTTCATTCAATCATAGTTATTCTTTTTGTTCAGGGGATACATTATTAATTCGTGAGACTTTCTTCTTGTTTTATTGTGTGGGTGTAGGAGCTAAGGACGGGTACAATCAACCACCAAGGCTAATAGGTACTGTGTAAGGCTTATAGCTGATTTACATAGAAAGTGTGTTAAGTCCTGGTTGTCATTAGCAGAAAATAAGCAAGAACCAATAACCAATTCTCCTGTCTAAATATTGTCAGCAACTGCCATCACAAAGAAACTTATTCTTAATTGGCAAACTCACCGCCAAGAATTTCAATGAGTGCAGTGGCACGACTCGATCATCATGATCAGCTGTCAGGAGCAATGTAGCTGGGTACTGAGAAGCTTGAGCAGGTGATTTTTCCCATGGTCTCTTGACATTGTGTAGTGGTGAGTACCTGCAAAAAACAAAAAGAAAAAAGATGACTTCCAAAAAGTGGAAAAGAAATATTAAACTGATCAGGGTAAAAGAACTAAAAATGTCAATGGGTAGTTCAGTAATAACTATGGAAAACCAAAATCTAGAAGAAAGCTGACAACGTTATGAGAAGTAAAAGGTTAGTTCGTGTACGGTGCAAGAATATGTTCTATATAAAAGGCAGCTGAAAGGAAAATTTTCACTTAGAATACTCATGCTATTGCAGGGGGCATAATAAACAATGTGAAAGTGCTGAATCTTACCTATACGCTATACCAGATCCTAGGAAATATATTCCTCAGAAGCTCCAAATCAAGAAAATGGTATTCATCAGAAACAGTGGGTATATCAAATTTGAACCACGCAGCTTTTAAAAATTGATCAAGAAAAGGTGGCAATACAAAAATGTTGGGTAGTACAAAAAAATAGTGCAAACAAATAACTTAACAAGAATTGCCTCAGATATGTAATTCCAAATACTTAACATTTTCACCATCCTATAATGACTCAGAAATTTAAATAAATTATTATATGTAGAAAAATATAAAAACAATACCACAACATCTGTGATATATATTCATACAGTTACTCACTTGATTAACCAATGGAACTCTTCTTTATTCTCTGAAGAACCATATTCGGAGGTCCATGCATGGCCTAATAATTGGAAATGGGAAGAAGAGGGAAAATGTCAAAAGCTGTCATATTAACCTCAAAAGACCATTATATAGACTCACCAATAGTAAATTTGTGGAATCGGAGCATGTCCATCACACCAACATGAGCAAGAGCACAGCCGTATAGATCAGGTCTCTAAAATCACAAAGTTTAGAACCTCATAATACAATGAAAATCCAATGAAGCAAGTGAAGCAACAACATGGCACCTGATTGATACAAGCTCCGATAAGAAGTCCACCGTTGCTTCCGCCTTCAATGCACAACTTGCTCGGCTGGGTATACCCCGTGGATACAAGATACTCGGCAGCAGAAATGAAATCATCAAAGCAAGTTTGTTTAGTTGCAAGGCGACCAGCTTTGTGCCATTCTTCTCCATACTCCCCGCCACCTCGGATGTTTGCTATACAGTAGATGGCACCTAAATTCCTCATAAGTACAATACGACTAACACTGAACGATGGTTTGATGCTAATGTTAAATCCACCATATGCATACAGTAAGCATGGATGTGACCCATCAAGAGGAATATCTTTTTTAGCCACTACGAAAATTGGTATACTCACGCCGTCCTTGCTTGGAACAAAAACCTGAAAAAGAGGAAAATTCTAATCAAAAAAGAGACAGGGATATTGCGAAATCAAGAGAAAGAGACATTAGCTCAGTAATATATCCTGGGTGATAAAATAAAGACGCAATTGGTCCAAGTCTAACTAAAAGCTCCCTTACATATTAATTTGTAGCTACATTCTTCTAAGAATGGAGAGAAAAACTTCAAGACTGTCGTTTGCAAAAAAATTCTCAAAAACACATGAAGAGACAGAGAGCAAGAATGAAAAACTGAGAATCAAGACATACAGGATAATCCATTAAATGATATCCCATATCTGTGCAGCAATTTCTTATGAAATTCACTTAACAATGGCTGTGTATCAGGTGTGCTTGCATAGTGAGTTGGTAAATGTACCAGATATATGTTATAATTGGCTGTCTTAGGGAGAGGAGAGCCTCAGCTTGAATGAAGATAGTAATTTCTAAGAAAAATCCAAATATAAACGTTCCATATGACTAAACTCAGAAACATTAACAAATAATGTAGTACCAAAAATATCATCTCAAACTACAAAATCCAACAGAGCAAGTCTGCTACCTGATTAACATGAAACTCTGCCCGATCAAATCCAGGAACAATTATTTCACGGAATATTTTAAGATCTGGGACACCGCTTTCTAGGTTACACTGATATATTATACCAGGGCTCAGGAAGCTGGTGAAAGAAATGAAAACTATGTTGTCCTCACGCCGGGCAGAGATATCAACCACGGTGCCTATGTCAATCGGCAACTGATGCAGAAAAGTACCAGTTTTTAAGTCCCTTAGCTGCAGAACATCTTTCACGTCACTCATATAACTCACAATTATTTGATTTTTGTTAACAGCAATAGCTGATTCAAGCACATTCTCAGCTTCATCGACGACATCAGTCCACGTAGTTGGTTCCTTCAAATCTACCCGAACTAACTTGTATCTTGGTGCATCCTTATTAGTCCGGAAGGTGAACAAAGTATCATCATTTGCGATGGCTCCATAATATGCATCGAAGTTGTCAACAAGCTTAACAAAGGGAAGAAGATTTTTCCCCTTGTAACCTTCAAGTCCATTAGAAAAAGCAGAAATATCACAATAGTAAAACTTGTTGACAGGATCAGTACTCTCAAAGGTATAAAGAAGAACATACTGCAGAAGAAATTAGACGTGAGATTAGTTCAAGCTTCAAAATATTTCGATGAAAGACATAATTTTGCTTTTCATAAACTATATTAACAGATTTGTATATTTAAAACTGGAAGATGATAGTTTGATATCCTTGGGGAAAGGTATGAAAGACGTAAACTTCTTGCCATGGAGAAAATCAATTATTATGAGTATACAACAATTCTTATATGAGGGGGGTTAAGGTGATTGTATATTTCAACTACGCCATATGTTCAAGGGAAAGAATGACAAACAGAACCAATAATATGATTTTCTCTTTCAGTTTCAAAATTTCAATGACTTTTAAAACCTTACTGAGTTTGAACAACAGAGATTGTATATTTCAACTACGCCATATGTTCAAGGGAGAGAAGAATGACAAACAGAACCAATAATATGATTTTCTCTTTCAGTTTCAAAATTTCAATGACTTTTAAAACGTTACTGAGTTTGAACAATAGAGAGAAAAAGAGAGACCAGATGAAGTAAAATTCGTAACCTTTCCATCATCTGTTACTTGGGCTCCAAAATTATGTTTTGGATTGGCAGGATCTTCCCAACATAAGATATCTTCAGACTGATCTGTGCCCAGGAAATGATAGTACAATTGATGATCAAGATTAGCATTGGTTTCTGTCCCAGCATCTACTTTTTCACCTTCCCTGAAACAAGATCATTGCTTTCATAACAATCAAGTTACAACAGAAGTATGACGATATTGTAAAAGACATTCATTACAAAAGCGAATTTTAAATCTTCGGATTACTTTGGAGCTGGGAAACGACAATAGAAAAAGCCTTTGCTATCATTGGTCCAGTTTATGTCTGAGAACTTGACCTGTGACAAAGCAAACATATCAATAATAAATTAGTACCAAATCTATGGTCACTGAAATTTCTACTTTTTACAGAACACCCAATGAAACCACATACCCATGACAAAGTATCGTTGTGAACTTTTTTGTCCTGAATCCCCATTATTTTGATAGTTACCCAGTCACTTCCACTCGAACTGAGAGCATACGCCAAGTATTTAGCATCCTTGCTTACTGCATATACACTTAATGCTACTGTTCCGTCCTCACTGAGTTCATTCGGATCAAGCAAAACCTCTGGTTGTCCATCCAGCCTATCCTAAAACACAGTAAAAGAACAGGAGTAAAAAATCAATAAAAGATTTTTAGTTTTGAGAGAAAAATATTGAAAATAATATTAATTATTAAGAATCACAAATACTGCTATATAGTCAATTAAACAAAATATTATATAGCACTCAGAATTCAAAATAGATGTTAAGTACCAAATTAAACAGCTAGTTAGGGTGTATTTCGGGCACGCATGCATAGATAGATGCTAGCATAAAAAAAATTAATGTACCTGCATATAGAGGACTTTTTGAGGTTGAAGACCGGTGTTATGGAAATAGAAGAACTTGTCGCCTTCCCTAAATGGAGCATCATACTTGGGATAATCATACAATTCTGTAAGCTTTTTCTGAAGCTTCTCTCTTGTTTCACATTGTTTCAACACCGACTCTGTCAGGTCCACCTGCTTCTGGACAAAATCTTTTACCTCTTCTGCATCAGGATCTTCTAGCCTAAACACCAGCAAATCAAATCCGTATTCAGCATTTTCTCAACTTTTACAAACATGCATTCTTCTTTCTAACTAAGAAACACATAGAATTTTACTCTCTATTGACCTGACTACAATTGTGGTCAGCTTAATAAGTAAATTGGACATACAGCAGATAAATGTTTAGTCATGCTACGTTTCAAGAGTGTAACCCTCCAGTTATAAGTAAATCGACCATACAACAGCTTAATTTTAATAAAAAATTAAGATTCAATTGTTTAGTCACAATACGGTTAAATGGTGTCACCACTGAATCAAATTCTGTTCCCTAATCGCTGTCAAACATAAACTCATACTAGACATAGAACTGGCAACGAACACACATGACCTAGACCTATATCGACTTAACAATTTACCACATTAACGACACAACACGCCTTATCTAACCCGAAACAGCTCATTTATTAAAATTTTATCACTCTTGAAATCATACATTCATCACTATCACTTTCATCAAATTCCAAAACTACCCGAAATCATCACTCCCTACACTTCCCTAAATCCAACTCACACAAAAACAAAATTTAACCTATCGAAAACTATACGAATTAAACTCGATGTCAATCAAATCACTACTCATTCTGGCGATCAATGAAAATGTGAGGCATATAGATAATGTAAGTAATTCAATTGAACTGAAGAGTAAAAAATAAAGATAAATGGGGTAAAAAAATAAGTTACCAGCGGTAAGGATCGGGGACGAGGACGCCGTGATAGTCGTCGACAACGGCGTCGTCACGGCGTACAATCGGATACTTGAGGGGCTGAATTAAGGGAGCAGCTGCAGCCATGGGAGTAGTAATATTATTGTTTCGAGGTGTAGAAGCTGAAGAGAATGAAGAAGAGACGTTTAAAACAAATCTGCGTGGTATTATTTTAGTAGGTTTCGAAATATAATTATTTCGTGTAATTAATGATAATAATCTCAAAGCAACGCTATTATTTATGCTCATTGTGTTCATGGCTGTCGTGTATTCATCATTCAAGACGTGTAGTGTATACTTATGCGATGGTGAGCGTTTCAAGACAGCTCTTACGGAGTAAAATAATACGTATGTATATTTTGTTATAAAAAAAATAAATTTTATATATTATTTTTTAATTTTTTTTCTGATTAAAATTTAGTATATGTTTTTAGTAAGTACGGGTCGTGTCCATACTTAATAGGGGGAGATAAACATAAAATTAATTATTATTATTATTAATTAATTTGAATTTGCTGATACAGCAACACTAGATTAAAAATAATTTGTTTAAATTATAAATACCCAATATAACAAATACTATCAAAAAACAATAACGTAAATGTTTAACAAATTTTATTTAATATCCTGTAATTCTAGTTTAACGATTTTAATTAAACATTTTTAACGAACCCGTCGGTCCGAGTTCTTTTATAAATCTTATTCTTACAAAATTTTAATAATCCATACATTCACGGGAAGTGGGGATTTTATGCCAAGTATATATAACATGATTTGATAGCATGATATTTTTTTGATCTTGTTCATTTATTTAGAATTTAATTTATATTTATGATATGAAAATAATAATTTGGTGATACTGAATATTTGTTCGACTCGGTTCGGATCGATTACACCCACCACGTACAGCTGAATCGAAACAGTTTTACGAATGAGTAATGATGTTACATTTTTCAAACTGCCATTTGTTTAGAGCTTAATGAGCTTAACGAGGCTGAATGGAAGGTTGTTGAAGCTGAGCTTGTTTGTCTAAACAAATTCAACTTCTGAAAAATTAATGCTGACCGATTCGGAAGAAAATCTCTGGCTTAATCATTCACCTGCTGTGTAACATGTGTTAACTGTGTACATTCCGTTGTACTACTATTATGTTTTAAAATAATTATTTTTCTTCTTATTATTTTTTGGACATAATTAATTATTTTATTATAAATTTTATTTAGAAATTTATTACATATAATTTATAAAATGATTACGATTAATTATATTATATATTCTCATAGTTGAAAACAAAATTTAATAATAAATAAGTAAAGATCATTATTTAAATTATATAAATAAAATTTAAAATTTACTTTGTTTAATTGTTATATATGTGATAGTTATGATAGAAACTAAATATATATTTTAATAAATATTATTGACGATAAATATATATTATATTCAGAAAATATCACAAGTCTTTTTTATCAAATGATATTATTCATTACTCATTCAGATTATTAGTCATTAAGGAATTTTAATCATTCAGATATTTATATTCAGATTTACCAAATGACCGACATCTGGCCCAGACCCGTAAATGGACCTTTAACATGATTCAAATGGGCCTCACGAATAGCCTACAACAAAACACCAACCCAACGTCCTGAAAACCGAAAACATAGCAGGCAACCAGGTTGCTCCAAATACGCAACCCTCTCACTCTCCACTTCTTTCTTGAAATTATACCCAAATTCAATCTATACATACACCTATCAATATATAATGTCTTCTTCTGATGCCAAGAAACCCCTGAAGAAAGAAAAAGTTGAAGATGATGATGATGAAGAGCTTCTTGGGACTCTCTTGAAGAAAAAGAAGAAGCCAGCAAGTAATGCTGCTAGTCCTAAAGGAACTCAACCCAAGAAGCAGCAACAATCTAAGGTTAAAAAAGAAGAAACATCTGATGATGATGATGATTTTAAACAACCCATTGTAAAGAAGGCCTTGAGTAAGGTCAAGGAAGAGACTTCTGCTAAAAAAAGTTCTGCCAAGATTGATGTCAAGGTTTGTTTTTGAACACACACTCTCTCTCTCTCCTCCTTCCCTCTCCCTGTCCCTCTCTCTCCCTCCCTCTCTCTCTCTCTCTCCTGTGGGTCTGTTTTCTTTAATTTGAATGTATGTTATAATGTAGAAGAAGAAAAATGTGAAGGAGGAGAATAAGAGTGTGGGCAAAAGTTCTGAGCAGAATGGGACTAAAAAGGTTAAGAAGGTGTATGATATGCCCGGACAGAAACGAGACCCGCCTGAGGAGGTATGTTTTCCTCCATCTTTTTTAGTATAATTATACTGCTTAAGATTTCATTAAGATGAATTTTGGTTGATTTTTCGGCGATGGCTGTTTTCTGTATTGAGTTTTTCAGAGAGACCCATTGCGGATATTCTATGAAACTTTGTACAAGCAGTTGCCTAACAGTGAAATGGCGGCTTTCTGGTAAGCAGTTCTGCTCCAAATTTGTTATCATATATGGTATTGAGTATTGACCCTAATTTGATGGTTAGATATAAAGGCCGGATTTTTATCCTTGTTGTCTTGTGAATATACCTGGACAAGTGACCTAGTTTGGCTCTTATATATGTGTTCATGTATCGTTGAGCTTATATTAAAATTTTTTGGTGACTTATGTCACCCTGATAAACAAAGCCTAGATCTATTTTTCTTTCTTTCAAAAACACAGTATATTCATGTTGGTGTCTTTGCTATCAATCTTTAGGACAAACTTAAATATATGTTCAACATCAGAAGCATTTCTTTGAACTATTCTTTGTTCTTCCATTAAAATTTGATCACAGCATTACCAGCTTTAAGAGAATTAAATCTGAATAATGTACGAGCAAGTAAGTAGGATAACTTATGAAAGCAATGAGCTGCTTTTAAAGATATTTATAGGGTGGGAAAGGATGGATTGGGTTCAACAGAACTCTCGTCAACTGTGTTTGTCAATGTTCCAACAGGACTGAAATATTTAATCTTGAAGCTTCCAACATCAAGCAAATTTGGGTTAGATTGACAATCCTTGCAGTGTAATTGATCTTAATGAATCAATGAGTGATCTACAGACAAGTCTTAGAATCACGGAATCACTGTGTTTACCTATTTTGGACTATAAGTCTATACCTAATCTGATTTGCTCTCATGTGTCATAAATAGAAGTTTAATGTGAACACAGGTAATGTAAGTGCGGAGATAGGAAGAACAAATAGGCATTTTGGATAGTAGGCACGAAGAAAAGCATGTGAACTCAATAGTTACGGGTGCAACTGCACTCAAGTGAAAGTAATAGAACTGAAGAGATGGCCTTGGTATTGTTTTGGCGGTTCTCCAATCATAAAACAATTAGGAACAGTCATTTTAAAAGTTACATGGTGAAATATCTCCACCCCACTGACATTCGTAATATAGTAACCATTGAAACCTCCCCCGTCCCGTCCTAAATCTAAGCACATACACACTTGGCACTATCTTCTCTTTCCTCTATTATTTTTTGACGAACTCTTTCCTCTATTTAGTTGTGTGCAAGTAGTATTATATTACTACTGGGTAGTTGGCACACACATTCGGTCCATTCGAAGCAGAGAAAATGCCAAACACTCTGTCTCAGGATTGTGTGTAAGCAGATACTTGTATTTTGATATCCATGTCGTGTTCTTGTTTGACCTTGGTCAGGCACTAGTATCTCAATCATTTATTCATTTTGTTTAAGAAAGTTATGCTCGATGTTTGATGATGGGGATTTATATTAATGTCACTTACTACTTCAGTTGTTCCGTCGTTGATTATACTAACTATAAGAATTCTGTCATAATAACTTATAATAATTTCAATTTCAGCTTCTACTTTATTACAGTTTTTTTTTTTTTTTTGTGAATGCTTGACTATTATTTTTATTGTTGGATTTCTTTTAATTTAATACAACCCAGTTTTGATATCGCCAGAGTCTTAGAGCTACTATTAAATAACCCTAGTCCGATTTTGGCCATCATCTCTGGAAAGTTAATTAAATCAACCTACTTATATCCCTAGCGCTGTAGCATAGTAGATTCCTTTTTTATCCTGGAAAAAGGAGGTTGAGAATTTGATCCTTGGCGGAGGTAGGATGTGTTATCTGTAAGTCCTGCGTACTTGAATTTCTACAACTGACCAGAAGAGAAAAAACAAGTAACATATCTACAATCTAATAACCTCTCCAATCTTTAGCCGACAACTTCGGCCAATAACATATATATTAAGAATTCCAGCCGCCCAATCTGTCAGCGTGGGACAGAGAGGGGGGGGGGGGGGGGGGGGGTGTTCCTGTACTATTCATCCCGCTGCCATCACAACAAATTAGTGGCTGACAGTTTTTCTGAAAGATGGGATATCTAATCCCCTTCCTCCGAGTAAAGAGTAAAAATTATCATAGTGATGCGATTAATGTCGTGCAGGAGGATTCCGATGAGATGTAGGATCTTTGTGGAAATTTAAATAAACCAACGTACAGTTTAAGAAAATTTCTTCATCTCATGCTGGAGGATTCCTATGAGACCTTAAGATCTTTGTGGAAATGTAAATAAACCAATGATACAGTTTAAGAAACTTTCTTCAAGTTTCTCTTCATTACCTCTACCCCTCATTTGAACACTCAAGTTTCCCTCCTTTGTTGACTACTATTATTTCTTGCCCTTCTGTTTTCCAATAGCCACCATCATTTCAGACGTCTAACTGAACTTAAGTTTAGACTTCAGGGTTTCAGGAAAAATTCTACACTTACACAGATATGATAGGAATAATCATATAAATCAAGTTTGAACTTTTCTCTGTGGAAACTACTCTTTATTCTCAAGAGTCCCCTTTCCAAAAAAAAAAAAGAGTAATAAACTCCCACCAGCTGAGAGTAATTAACAGAAAACATATCCAGTATACTGTATATCCATGTTGTGGCCTAAGAATGAAGCTGATGGAAACTTGTATGCCATTGTTGATGCTAGTGCTTATGATCTGTCCTTGGATCAACAGTAGTCGCTTCGGTCCAGTCTATACTCGAATAATAGTTAGGGGATGTCACGGGAGGACGACGGGGGCTTTCACCTTTTTCCTCTTTCTATCCCCCTGATGTGAGTGTGGGCATTTTAATTTGATTTTACAATGGATTATATTTAACATTTTTGAACCTTTTTCCTATTTCTATTCCCCTCATGTGAGTGGGGTCATTTTTAAAATTTGATTTCACAATGAATTGGAATTCAACATTTTTGATGTTTGAAACGACAACGCTTGGGAAGTCAGGTAAGAACTCTCCTCAGTCTGAAGTCTCAACCCCCCTTTCTACCTGACCCTTCTTTCATATTTACCTGGAAATCAAATTAACTCTCTCAACCTTTCGTCATTTTTAAATGGCTGAGGTGTCTTAACTTGGTAAATCTGAGATTGCAATTGACAATAAAAGACCATTATATTATCAACACGTGTCTGTGAGTTGATAATATAACGGTCATCAATCTCCAATATAAGATTACTGTGATTTGACCTTTTTTGCTGTTTAAATGTATACAGGATGATGGAGTATGGTCTGCTGCCCAAGGAAGTGGCGAAGAAAGTTTATGAGAAGAAACTGAACCGAACTCAGCAACAGAAACTAGGTTCACCTATGAAAAAAGTCATCACTGTAAAGAAACGTGATGGATCTGTTACTATTATTAAGAAGAAAGTAATATCATCCTCCACTCCGAAGAAGCAGACACCAGAGGCAAAAGGTTCTTCAAAACCGTCCAAGAAGCGAAAGATTGATGAAGATTCTGACACTGGATCAGATGATGACTTTGTATTGTCACACAAGAAGTCAAAGAAACCAAAGAAATGCTGATTTAAATATCCAACAATCTAGTTCCTTCACTCCTTGCCCTGCAACCTGTGTGCTTTCTCATACTAAGATATTTAACAGTTGTATCTGCATTGAAAGACATTGTTGTTAGTAAGCTGTGTCTCGAACTCTTTAAAATTGAAGTGCTACAAGAAGGTATTTGCTGCCTGATTTAACTTCTCTTTCTTTGTTTTCTTAGGTATAATCCGGTGATAACATCCTAATGTACTAAAGCCGTAGTGAGCATAATTAAATATCATAAACCGGAGATTTGCATATACAATTTCATATGTGATTTTGCCATTATTGCATTGTAAGTAGGTTTAGCAATTTTATACATAAAAATTTAAACCTAAGATCCAGATTTACAAAAATGGTATTATATGCACACAATGATCTATCTAAATATCAATTTGTATAATTATTGTGTCGGCATGTAATGTCTCTGGTACAAATTCTAAAATTATTACAAAATATAGGGATAACGAATTTTATAATTAGCGATGTCATGACGCGATCAATTCTTGTTTGTTACGGCAGTCTTATAGCAAATATAATGGCAAGAATTTGGGGCTCGAACAAATTCTAGGCAGAAAAAAAGTTTGCTATCATGACGATATTGATGGTTCGCGCTACTGTATGCTGGAATCATGAAATATATACTCATCAACTGGACGTTAAAGACAAATTAGAGTGCACAATCAATTAATTTGATACGACAGGCTTATATAATAGCAAGAATTTGGGGCTCAAACAAATTCTAGGTTGGAAAAAAATTGCCATCATGACGATTGATGGTTCCCACTATATTCTGAAACACATCTTCAATATCACAAGTCGCAATTCTCTCTCCTCGATTTCTAATATACTCATCAACTGGACGTTAAAGACAAATTAGAGTGCACGATCAATTATTATTTGATACGACACTCTTATATAATAGTAAAAATTTGGGGATCAAATAAATTCTAGGTTGGAAAAAAAATGCCATCATGACGATTGATGGTTCCTTGCTATATTCTGAAACACATCTTCAATATCACAAGTAACAACTCTCTCTACTCGATTTCTCTCTTTCTCTCTATCTCTTTCTCAAATTATAGTTGATTAACTGTTTTCATCTTTCAAATTCCTCACATTCTCTCTCTTAATTGCGATGAAATAAACGATGTTCATATTACATAAAATCAGATTTAATCAAACAGTGTTATGTTGAGTTCGAATAGATCAGATTCTGGTTATGATGTGTAAAAAATATTTAATTTATTTTGCCAAACAAGCCCTATATATAACATAGTTTACAATTAAAAAATAATATTATTTAAGACACTCATACTAATAATCATATAATAATTACTCCATTACATTTTTAAATAATAATTAATATTATAATTTTTTCAATGCATGTCTTAAATATTAAATATGATTTTCCCTTTGGAAATAAATTTGTTTTTAGTTATTTATGGGAAAAAACAAACCCAATGCAAACGTAATGCCGAATGTTATAATGTGAAGCGAGCGAGAGTGCAGAGCATCGCACACGTTCACCAATCACCACAAGAAGACTTCTCTATAAACCCTAAGACCAACTCGCCTCCGTCTCTTACCTATCTATTGAACACGTGGCACAAGCCACTGCATACCCTCTTCAGTTCCCTTATAAACCAAAGACATCCTTTTTTTTACCCCCTCTCCCAGTCTCTCTATCCTCTCCCTCATCTCTCTCTCCCATCTCTTTCTCTCCCATCTCTCTTTCTCATGTGCAAATAAGTTAATTTGCAGAGAGACAGAAAGAAAAGTATGGCGAAGAATTGTGAGCGTTACGAGAGATACAATTTCAATGAAACTGAAGATGATTACACCGTATGTAACATCTTACTTGGTCTCCAATCTTTAATCCACAAATCAGATCCCTCTCCCTCCATCTCTCCCTCTCGAATCTCTTGGGCTACCAAGAGAAAGAGATCTGCTATGAATTCTGCACCTGCTAGCCCTGTCCCTCAGCCCCAGCCCATCACTCACTTGGTCCAAAATCATCAAGAGACTCACCACCAGAAGAACAACGAAGGCAGCCCTTCTTCTCCACTCGGTTACTCGCCTAATCGAGCTCACAATGATGTTCAGTCAAAGCATCAGTCCACAAGAAAGTCCAAGAAAAAGGTACAAATTTTTGTCCTTAATTTACATATGTAATATGTTCTGTATCTTTTTATCCGAAATTTTAGTTGCTCATCTTTTTCTTGAATGTGGGCATCTGGGTTTTTTTTTCCAATTAATTAAGTCATGTCCCCTTGTTTTAGTCTACAAGGTCTCCCCTGTCCGAAATATTTATTTTCTCCGAAAAATTGAATAAATTTGGTGAACAATTTTCATGGCAATTTTGCAGAAACTCAAGGACTGGGAGGAGCATGTTGAGAAATTAAAGCAGACCAAAGAACAGCTAATTTTGGTATGTTTATTCCCTTTTTTACTATACTATTATTTTGGAATAATAATATTCATTTTGCATATTTTATTCTGCATCCTAATTTGTAGCGGTAATTTTTTATTTTTTTTATCTGTTTTTGATGAAACAGACTCTAGATAATGTAAAGAACTATCAACGGACAGTCTTAGAGTTCAATCTAAAGTTAAAAGCTAAAAGAGATGAGGTATGTCACTCCCTGATTAAATTTAATTTAATGAATTACTATCCTTTTTTACACCTAAAATTACCATGTATGAATAATTCTTATTCCATTTACTTTTTCTGTATAGTTAAATGGTCACATTCCAAAACAGAGCAATGTGAACCTTAATGTTCAGAATCACCAGCTGCACCATCAGTTTCCAATTTTTGCTCAGCAGCAGCAATATACGGTTCAGCCTGGTATGACGCTGTATTACCCGCCGCCATTTTTTGCGTCGAATAGCGGAGGTGGAATGAGAATTATGGATGGGTATAGCCGGCTGGATGACAAGGCTCTCCGGGCTGCTGATGCGAGAAAGAGGAGGAGACTTCAACTCAATGAGAAGAAGAATTCCATTGGGATTAGAAAGTTGAATTAAGTGATAATTCTTTTTCTGGAAAAGGGCTGTTTGGGAATTATAATTCAAGAATATTTCGTTTAGTTACCATTCTTTTTTCTGGGATATGATGGTGGGTTTAAAACTCGACTGTTTTATACTTTATGCCATACATTCAAGGGTAGACAATGATTTAGAAGAAATGAAATGCTTTTCGAGATGTTTTTAAGAGATATCAATTGAAATGCTGGTCGATTTTTAAGTTTTTATTTTATGCATCCGATGAATAAGTATTGAATATAATAAAAATAATAGAAAGAAGATTCATTTCATTTCTCTGGAAAAGAAAAATATGTTTTTTACTTTCAAAGCGATAAATGAGTATCGTTGACATTTGATTTTAGTTGTCAGTTTATTATGCAGAGAAGGCAAAAGAATTACTCCCTCCGTCCCATCAGGTTCTTTACAGTTTTTTTTATGTCCCATCCAATTTTTTACATTCCAAAACTTACCAAAAATAGTCAATGGATCCCACCACTTCCCAACTTTTCCTCCCTTTTCACACTACTTTTACTCTCTTTTCACACTACTTTTACTCCACTATCTCTCTTTTATTCATTAAAAATTGATGGGTCCCACCACTTCATCCACTTTTCTTCCTCTTTTCCACTACTTTATACATACTTTCTTAACCTCCGTGCCCAAACCAAACGTAAAGAATTGGCTGGGACGGAGGGAGTACATAATACGAAAGTGCATATTCTAGAAAGTAGGGAATATGCATTTGTATATCTGTTTAGTTATTTCTCTGCTACAGCCAAAGGCAAAGCTTAACTTTATGCCTCAAAGAAGAATGCCATTAGTGACTGATTCTTTTTTTTTTTTTTTGACAGAATTAGTGGCTGATTTTTATTTTGTTAAACTGCAACATTTTTACTTGTTTGTGGATTGAAGCTTTTGTTTTTGGATTGAAGCTTTTACATGAGTCTCGACGCTCAAATATAAGTTCCTTGCAGGCAGGTCTGTTCAAGCCTTGGACTTCAGCTTCTTTAGCAATCATGTCCTAGTATTTCAGACTTCTCTGGGAAATTATTCTAATGTTGAGTAGGGAAAAAAACAGTTGGAAACGTTCTTGCGGGTTGAAAAAAAACTAGAGGTTATTTGCCAGAGCTTCCATGAAACTGTTAGAATTGGGTTTTCTAATGGAGCAAAATACTAGAATGCTTAAAGTTTATGACACGACGAAGCTCCATGTCTGCTGTAAATTTAATTAGTATGGAGCACAACATCAATCCAGAAACTGAAGATCACAGTGAGAGGCTGAAATGTGGTCTTTCTGCAAAAAACCTGCCAAGAAGCAAGGTCATCTTGCCATCTTGGCGTCTAGTGTCAGTGGGATTCTGGAACTACTATCAATAATCAGACTGGACAGACTCGATTATCTTTTAGCGGACTTCTGAAAACAGGGGCTAATTAAACAATGAAGCGCCTTACTAATTTCAATTGATTAGACTGCAACTCTAATCTGGAAAGAACAAATTTGATTTGTCAAAGTAGAACTAAGAACATCAAGCTTCCGTTCTGCTTACAAGGTGCACTTGTAAGATTGCTGACATCAATAATTTTTTATTACCAACAACTCTTCCGAAGTGGAAATATATTCAGCCATGCACCTATAAATTAATTTTCTTCAGGATAACACTGGTTTAAAATTTCAACTTATAATTAATATTGACCGCGACAGCTTTGTCACAAACGCTATATTTAATTAAACAGGCTCTCTTACATTTTTCTATGCTAGTCTAATATCCTCTATATTCCTAAAACTAATGCGGCATCCTTAGCAATTGGCTGAGAAAGAGAAAACAGACAACAAAGATGAAATTGCAAGTTTTTGCTCTCTGTGTTCTCCTGTAAAAAAGTCTAAAATTCTTCCTGAAACTTATTATAAGGGGAGAATTGTGACCTGTAGCTGCATCTTCTGACACTTGTTACCGAGTAGATCGACCCAAAGACAAGTTTGCAGAGGCACAACAAATTTGAGCTCTTCCAGGCAATACTACTATAAGTATCCGCAGAATATTTATTCAAATGTAAATCAATTTATAAATCGGTATTGTTCTTCTAGACTAACAATGAAGGGGAAACCATGAAAAGCTTGTATACCGTTATTAGTTATGAGTTACCTTCTCTACACACGAACTCATGAATATCTCAAGTCTTTGGAGCTCACAATGTGATCTAAGCATTCTAGAAAACAATTTCATGTCTGGATAAATTTGTTGATAGCCCGCTTAGGAACTGCTACATGAATATATAAATCATGTTAGTTTGATAAATTCGTATTTCGTTTATCAAGGAAGTAGTAGCAAAAGCAGACAAGTGAAAGCATAATTCTGGATTGTTAACAATGTCAATCCCTTATTCCAGTCAGCCATTCAACTAGCTTATTGCTCTAGGTCATGTCAATTAGTAGTTGTGAAAACCATGTTACTGCCAATCTGCCATTACCCTGGATTACCTTAAATCAACCTTGGCAAAGAAATTGTACAAAAAGGTTCGGTTGCAAACTTTATGCACCGCCAGATATAACATATTTGGGAAGTAAAATCGAATTTTGACTGATTTTTTACAAAATTATTTTTGAATGCGAGTACTCAAAACTCAGACCGGACAAGAGGTTAAAAACGAATACTAGATACTGAGCCCAGTTAACCGATTTTTAGAACGCTGGTCAATACTGATGGGTCCAGTGAATTCAAAAATCGAGTCAAATTGGCCCAAATTTTGTCAAAAATATTTAGCTCACTTAAAACTCACAGCTTCCAAGGTTGAATCCATATTCTTCATATAATTCAGATATTAAATTTTTTTTTGTTTTTCTAATAATAATTATTTTAAAAATATTATATTTCTTGTTTCCGTTGAGAAAAGCATGCATCTATTTGAGATCCTACATAAAACTTTATAAAAAATCTGAATTTATTGAGATTTTCTTCTGAATATTCTTAAAATTTATCCAGGTTCTAAACCGAAGACGACGGGACTTGTTTTTTCTTTTTTAAAGTGGGCTGAATTTAAGAATTTATATTCCGCACTCGAAATGATCCGTTTAAGTCAGCGGGCTACATCAAATCATAAGCGGGCCTGTTCGAATCTGTTCACAACAATTTTGACGAGTTGGCGGACTGTACATAAGCCCAAATAAATCACACAAGAAGTCTTACATATGGGCCCTGGCTTGGATCGCTAATCAAAATATTCAAAGCCTCTTCTCAAGGCCCAAAAATCGTTCATAACAACATAAGAAAACCCTAACATATTATTCCTTCCCTATAAAACATCTCTGCCAGTCCCCACAATCACCTCAATCGCCGCCGCCGACAGGTACAAGGTTGTTCTTGTTGTTAATTGTTCTTGTAAAACTGAAAGTCAAGTGATGATATGGATGTCAAATTCTCACGACGGTCGTCTGAAGAGGCACTTTTGTAGTGTCCCACTGACTGAATTTCATATCCATTCTGATGATTTTATCTTTTTCATCTTCTCTTTATTACATTGATTCATTCATTACAGTTGGAAACACTTGTGAGCATTATGATGATCAATTATAAACCATCCGGTTAATTATGTGATGATTATAACCTCCTACTCATTCTGAATGCCTCACAAGTGTTTTTTTCTATGTTATAGAATTTTCAATTATATATTTGTTTGTGGGTGTGTATTTAAGAATAAGCACGATGAGGATTGAATGCGTAATGAGGTTGAAAGACCAATGTGATTATACAAATCTATACTTACAAAGTCCTTTTCATTCTGAGTGCTATTAAGATGCTGATTATGCTTCTTAATTTTAATTAAGGTTAGTTGTTTGATACTCCCTCCCTCCCCTCCAATTCTTATCATTTGGGGAGTGTTCGACACGCATTTTAAGACTCATGAAAAATATGGTTCTATAACTTTTATTCAGAAAAAGAAGAAAATTTTAAAAATAAGTTATAGAACTATAATTTTTTATGAGCCTTAAAATGCGTGCCGAGCAGTCCATTTCAAATGATAAGAATTGGATGGGACAGAGGTTGTATTAATTAGGAGATAAATTTTGTGAACAATTAATTTGTGATGCGAGCTATGGTTAGAAAGTGTTGCGGGTCTGAAGTTTGACTCTTTGGCGATATAAAATAGTGCCTTGGGGATGAATCCAGCACCCAATATCAATTGTTAGAGCATCTCCAGCAGAGTCTTAACCGGTTCCTTAAATATATAATAAAATATGTATCTTTTAAGGGATTACTACATTTTAGTGAATGAGAACTCCAACAACATTCCCTATTTACATTCTCTATTGATATTATAATATTATATTCAACTTGTAATAAGAGAGAGAAAGTTTGGAAAGAGTGGGAAAATGAAAAGAAGTGAATATTTTATTCATTAAAATAGTATGAGGAATGGCTTCACAATCCTTAAAAATGAGGAATGAAGAGGGGATCCTAACTTTTTAAGGAATGGCTAGGACTCTGCTGGAGTTGTGTTTTGTGCCATATTCCTTATAATAATAGCTTAGGACACCATATAGGGAAGCTGCTGGAGATGCTCTTATTTCCTTGAGTTGAATTCTGATAGGTATTTGTATCCCTATCAGAACATCTTCCAGGGACACAATTTATAAGCCATTTTATCTTTATTTTTGGTGATCACGAGCTGTTTGTAAAAACTTATGACTTAGAATTTTCCAGGTGCATATCAACTTTACAGTACCAAAACAAATGACTAAAGATGAGAATCAAGACATGCAATTTAACTTGCATGGATATTCAAAAAGTGCAAAAGATAAATATGAAATTGGAGGGAGATGAGGTGGACATTTGTAGATAACAAGAATGGATCAACAAATATAGAAGACCAAGTGAGGTTAGCTAAAAAAATTTTGCTAACGAGTTGTGGTTGGAGAGGACAATTATATATATTGCTTAGCTATATGAGGTGCCAACTAAGATTTTCGTATGGGTTGGAGATGCTCCTATAAGTTACTCTTTCGAATTTCGATTGATTTTATAAGTTTCTTCCTGTTCGGAATGTATGAAAATCTTGATTAGTATGACGTCGTGGTTATATTTAAGTTCTGTACTCTTGTTTCAGAACAACTTGGTGAGTTGGGTTTCAGAACAATATGACTAGGGGTTAACGATTGTGATGAATAACAAGAATTAGGTGTGTACACGGTTCGGGTTAGGTGGAAGGGTTGATGGAATTTATTAATCCAATTTAATTAAATCAATTTTCAAGGTGGACGGGTTGACGGAATTTATCAACCCAATTTAATTAAATCAATTTTCAAAATTTCAACCCTAACCCAAAATGTATAAATTTGTAATTCAACCTAATTTGTATTACTTCGGTTTGAATCAGTTTGGTTGGGTTATATAATTATATAACTAGAATGTGAAATCTCAAGATTAAAAATGAAAAATAGTTATCGTCGATGTCAAATAGGTCTTCAATATCCAATTTTTTACACTAAAAAATTATCTTAACAATTTTGTTAGAGCATCTTCGACCATCAAAAGACTTTAGCTAAAAGGTGAGTTGGATAACCAAAAATAAAATATTTTAGCCAATAGGTCGAAAAACTCAACTCCAACCATACCCAGCTGTTTGTCTGTAAATTTAGTCAACCTCCTATGGATGGCTAAATTTGTTGAACCTCTACAGGTCTGTAAGAAATTTGTAGGAAGATTCCACATCATTTATTACCATATTGAACTGATATATTTTATTTAACAATTTAAAATATTAATAACATGCTATTTTTAAATTATAGCTAACCAATATAGTCAATGCCATTGAAGCAAAATGTCACAAATTTTACATAATAATTTACAAAGTCTCATTTAGCCAACGCCGTTAGAGATGCTCTTAAAGACATGAAATTGAATTTCACTTATAAGAATAAGTAATAACCGTTTTTCGAATTATGCTCGGACTTGGGTTTCTTTAGACTTGTCTCGAAGCTATTTATTATTTAAAGTAAATAAGTGATAATAAATGATAAATTGACTATCATTTACGATTTATTAAATTTTTTCGGATAATGGGATCTATAAATCACTTCAATAGTTTGATAATTTTATTTAAAATATTTAGTAATTTAAAGCCGAATGTTACTAAAAAAGAAGATCGAAAAGAAGTGTAGCTACAGAAAGAAATGTTGGCTTTCTCAGTTCGCTTCTTCCTGAACTTCTTAAAATTATATATACATCTTCTGTTCCTTTGCGTAAATGGGTAATATAAAATATAAATCGTCTTCTATTAAAAAAAACTCCCGAATTCTAGTTTTCCAATCATGCCCTGATCTTTGATTCAACTTAAGGCTGATTACATGCATGTAATCTCTCAAAAGAGTCGGCGCCATTCGTAATTATCATCCATCCTTCACCGCCCCTTCTTTCTATCAAATCCACATTCATCTCATCCATCCTCTCATCCCGTTTCCACTATTCCTAAATCTTTAATTTCTATTATAATAATTTGCAATAAAATCGAAATCTAATTTATTTTGGGTGTGATTTTGTTACCGTACTCATCTTTTTGGATTGTTGATTGTCTCTGATTTTTGGGTGTATGTCTTGTTGCGTTTTTGATTCGTTGTCATGTCGGGCAACCTGCTTCAAATCTGGATGTAGTACTTATCGCAAGAGCTCACATCACACAACAAAGAATTGTTCAATATATGAGACATATATACAATAAAAATGATTAATCACCTGCCTAAGAGTGCTGGGGAAATAATCAAATTCATAAATATAGTGGTTGGAAAGGTTGGGAAATAAATCAGGTCTATACCAGTGCTACTAGTACTGTTACTTCAAAATAGAAAGCATTAAATATCCTACCGTTCCATGTTTTCTTAGCTTCTAGCACGTTGTATTGATTTTTAGCACGTTGTGTTGATCTCAAATTTTTAGTAATGATATTTTCTATGTGTTTTTCAATTCTTTTATGATTTTTATTCACTGTTTGTCACATATTTTAAGATATATATTAAATATAATATAAGTAAAAATTGATACTTTACAATTGGATTTGTAAATTTTTATATTTTAAGTAAAAATTGATACTTAACAATTGTATTTGTAATTTTTTTTGGAAGAATAATTATTTGAATAATTAATTTAGGGATTTGGATCCCACGGAATAGTTATTTAGAGAAAGCAGTTCGGGGCATTTTTTGATGATTAAATAAATAAAACAGAATAAAGGGTTAAAATAATATTGACCTGCTTAAGGATCATTAGGTTCATGATATGTGGAATAGGTATGGGGTTCAACCATTCCAAACCCAGTTGGAAAAAATAAATATTAAACCCTAACTTTGAACATCCAACATATAGGTTTTTGATAATCAAGTTGGGGAGGTGGGTATGAGACCGGGGTATGAAATGTTTTCATTTTTTTTTACTTTTTTTCTCTATTTAAGTGATGAAAAATTAATATTTGATGCAAAATTAAGTCAATAATGCAAAAACATACAACAATAATAATTTTATTAATATTTTTAATTAATATAAATTAATAATTTTTTTTATAAAAATTATATATATTGATTTCAGCCCGCAACCAAACACATGAGATATGATACCTCAAACCTATACCAACTTACCCCATTCCTTATTCCAACCTCCCACCACTCTTCCAACCAAATGACTCTTTAAGAATACGAGAGGAAAACCAAATTCATACATGTCCAACTAGAACGAAAGCTTTATTATCTAAGTGTCCCAAGTCATCTCTGCATGTCTGAGGGTTAGATGGTAAATTTTCTTGAACGAAAGGAACTCATACCCACAACTTTTGTATTCTGATACAATTCGTTATACGAGAAAGTATCTTGTGACCAAAAAAGAAAAAGGTTTATAATCATTAAAGAGTATTAAATAAATAAACACACTGTATTGATCGCAGAATTTTGACAACTGCTATTTCGTCGATGACTTTCATTTTTTACTTAAAATTGTACTTGTAATGATAGATACTTAAAATTGTACTTGTAAAACTTTTCTTTAGAAAAAAATTAATTATTTGAATAATTACATGTTAAAATTTAAGAAAATTATGATTTGAAATGGATTAAAAAACTAAGGGGGCATCTGTTTAGGTCCCCCATTATATACTTATATATAATAAGCGTAAGGGAGATAATTTGGTCGCATGGTCCTCTGGTCCAAAAGCTTATCATCCGTTGGATCTTATATTGAACAAATAAGCACCGTTAGATTGGAACAAAATTAAATTCTGTTCTAGAAGGCAACTGATATCTACTTGCATGTTTATAATTCCTTTTCTGAATCCAAAACAAATTATGTCTTTCACATGTATATGATTTTTTTTAATCCTAAATAAATATTTCCTACCAGTTTTATTCGTAGAATCATATAAATCTCACCGTCACAATTTTTTTATAATATATTTTAAAATTAATAAGCCGGATTTATGTGAGGAACAAATACAAAAACTTTTTCTTAATCCAAAATAGATTCTACCTTCTTATTGCATATTTATGATTCCTTTTCTTAATTCAAAACAAATTATGTTTATCAATTTTAATTTAGAACCATATAAATTTTTTGAAAAATATTTAAATCACATTATAATAATTTTAATATAAAATACATTTATTAATATAATCTAATAGGAGTTAGCATAACGTATTCCACTCAAAATATATTAAAATTTGATAGATAGAATTTAATACTTTGGCATGATACATACGAGAAAAGGAATTGCTTGATTAAAATAATTTATTTGAAACCATTAATGACTGTGATGATGTATTTACCAAAGTTCTAACTTACAAACAAATCATAATTTCGAATTTTATTTTATTGAAAATTTTAATTTATTATTTATAAATTAAATTTTTCCGCACCATTTAAAATATATTTAAAAAGTTTATAAACAATTAAAAAGCTCCCGTGCCTTGCACGGGCTATAAGCTAGTACTATTAAAGCCGAAATATTAAAAGTTTGGTTGGTCAGTCGGTACGCGGGCTTTTATACGGACTTTTATAATTAATGGGCTCCAAACAAGCTTAGTGGGCTCCAAACAAAATATCTATACTATACTGTTAAAGCCCCTATATACTATACTATTAAAGCCGAAACATTAAAAGTTTGGTTGGTCGGTCGGTACGCGGGCTTTTATACGGACTTTTATAATTAATGGGCTCCAAACAAGATTAGTGGGCTTCAAACAAAATATCTATACTATACTGTTAAAGCCGAAACATTAAAAGTTTGGTTGGTCGGATTGTACGCGGATTTTTATACGAACTTTTATAATTAATGGGCTCCAAACAAGATTAGTAGGCTTCAAACAAAATATAAACAAATCTATACTATACTATTAAAGCCGAAACATTAAAAATTTGGTTGGTCGGTCGGTACGCGGGCTTTTATATACTATACTATTAAAGCCCTTCAAACAAAATATAAACAAATCAAACATAAAACAAATATAAGATCAAAACAGAATACAAATATAGGATTTATTTGACTATACCAAAAACTAAAGTCAAACCTTAAAAAATATATACGCATCCGTACTATATAATAAAAATCGAAAACATTGAAAGTTTAGTCAGTCGGTACCTGAGCCAAAATACGGGCCTATCTATATACCAATTATTCTTTTTAATTAAAATATGTTATCTTTTTTTATATTTTCTAACTAAAAAAACTCCATTATTTAAAATAACATTGAAAAACTTAGTAATTACCTTTTTAACTAAAACACATCATCTTTTTAATATATTCTGACTAAAAAACGGATCTTTTACAATTAACACGGGCTACATATATCATAATTTTATTCTCACAATAATATTAGTTTACTTGGGGCCAAATTATATGCCTACTTATATAATCAATCATCATTTTACCTAAATCTATTATCATTTTTTATATTTTCTAACTAAAAAAACTCAATTTTCTAAAAATAATATTGGACAACGTAGCAACTACTTTTTTTTTAACTAAAGCACATCATCTTTTTCAGAATCTTAACTTAAAAATCGATTTTCCAAAAATAACACATGCAACATTCATATAAAAAAGATATGATATATCTATATTATTATACAATTAAAGCCGAAACATTGAAAGTTTGATAAGTCAGTACTTGGGTCAAAATACGGGCCTATCTATATACCAATTATTCTTTTTAATTAAATTATGTTATCTTTTTTTTTTATATTTTCTAACTAAAAAAACTCCATCATTAAAAATAACATCGAGAAACATAGTAATTACTTTTTTTAACTTAAACACATTATCTTTTTTATATTTTCTAACTAAAAAACGGATCTTCTACAATTAACACGAGCTCCATATATAAAAATATAACATTATTATATATAATTATTAATAAATAACCTGTGATATTTTTCAACCAAAATACATTAACATTATTTTTAAATATACTAATGGACTCACTTTAAAAGTAATATTATAAATCTATAATTTACTAGAATACTGTTAAATCTGAAACATCTGAAACATGAAAAGCTCAGTTAGTCGGTAAGTCATTCGAATTCGGTGAGCCGGTTGGTCTTCGACCCACGAACCTCCTTAATATATAACATGTTATAATATATGTTTTATTATTTATTAAGCCAAAACATTTATGTTAGTATGATGGGTTAGTATTTGGTTTGACATGTCTTTTTTAACCGAATATGTTCCATACTATATTATTAATTACTAATAATGAAATACTATATTATTTATATCTCAGTAAAATATATATGTTCGACCCAATTTTTAATTAGCCACTTGACAACATTAACTATTAAGAATTTATCATTTGTTAAATAAAAAATTTATTTAATCATATTATTCTATCATAATTTTATTCTTAAAATAATATTAATTTAAGTTAAAATATATACGATAAAATAGCAAATATTATAATTGCCCGTGCATTGCATTGCACGGGTTATAAGCTAGTAATAATTAACCAGAGGAAGCAGTTGGGGTGTGTGTTTTTGGCCGAACACGTACATCTAAGAACTGACTACACAAATAGGGTGGGGGACAGTGGATACCGTTGTGCGGCAGAAAGAAACAAGGTGCCAGCTGATTTTAACAAATTTAATTTTGCAATTAAATTAGTCAGGACACAGCGGTCCCTTCTCAAAGCCGAAGGGTTGTTGGGTTCGGGGAGTAGTGGCCGAATCAGCACAACAACCCGCAATTTAAATATTACAGAGCTGCATATCCATTCTTTTCCCGAGGGCATTCTGATAATTATTACAATGTAGTATGCAGTATGCACATAAAAAGTGCTCAAAATATTGAATTACTAATTCAAATACTGTAATCATCATCATCAAATTATTATGACCAGAAGAAACTAAAAACTGAAATCATGCAACTAAACAATAATGATACAATTCCAGCAGGGATGAATTAGGCATCAACGGAAATACAAGAAATCACAAAACCCAATTGTCAGCAACTCAGCATTGTAGACCTTGCCTCTTAGCGGAAAGGCTCATTCACTTGGGCATATATAGAATTCAAAGTTAAGCGATGAATGAAAATCATATATCACTCTCTCCTTTTTCTCATCCTTAACGCCCTTCATGAATCTCCTGGAGTCATGAAAATTTAAAGTAATTCCAGAGTAACAATTTAGATTATTATATTTAATTAAAATTATCAAACGGGCAAAATAAAAGGATAATCGCTAAAGATTATACAAAATAAAAGAGAGCACCTTTCAAACTCTAGTTCTTGAGAAACCTGCAATTAACAATTTCATCCTACAAAATTACAAAAGATATAAAAAGATTAAAGTAATAATTTATCTAAAAATCAATCAATTTATCATACCTTGAAATATGAAATATAAATGAAAAGACGGAGTATTTAATAAACCGTAAACACCGATTGAATCTAGAGAGGGAGATCGAGGAGTGAGGACAGGCGGGAGGTGGCCCCGCGGGATGAATCTGTAAAACGACTTGTGAGTCAGGGGAGACTGTAGTGTAGCTAGTGATAACTCCAGATCCCGTTCCGGTAGCTCCTCCGCCGTGCATTGGTGTCTTGCGGTGTAGCTGAAGGAAATGACTTGTTCGGGGAAGGCTTGGATGGACATGACTTCTTGACAGGAGTCCGGGCTGGGAGGAGGGGAACAGGATCCGCCCAGTACCACGTTGACAATGTTCTTTTGTTTTCCTGAACCTTCTCCCTTGTTTGCTGTGTTCCGGGCTATGTATTGCCCCATGTTGCCTTTGCTGATTTGCTCTTCAATGAAATACTTGAGGGATATGCAGTTCTCCGTTTTGTGACCGTGGGTGCCATGATAGTCACAATGTCGGTTGGCGGGTCTGCTCTCTGGAGGAGTCTGCATGGGTTTTGGTGGGTAGTAGAAGGGTTTGTGTCTGATTTCTTTGAGTATATCCTCGCGGGATCTGTTTAACGGAGTCCAATCAGGTTCTGGTTTTGGCTCTCTGGTTGCTTTGTTTGGACCGGGGTCACTTCTGGACCCGGACCCTGGTTGGCTGGTTCTCTTAGGACTGAATGCTGGATGAAGTTGGTTTGTCTATCTGGTTTGAATTTCTTATCCTGATGATATTCTTTCCTGGGTCTGTCTTCGACCTGTTTTCCTCTTGAGCTACCCTGTCTGGTCATTCTCATGGCTTGGAGTACGTCGGTCTCTTTGATGAATTTTGCGGCCATGGCATAGGCAGCTGCCAGGCTCTGAGGTTCTTTGTTGATCAACTCGACCACATATCTTTCATTTTGTTCCGGGTCCAGGTTTCTTCGGAATATGCTCAGAGCCTCACGCTCATCCAGGTTGGAAATTTTGTTGATTGCTTCCTGGAAACGTTTCATGTAGTCCGAAAGTGCCTCGTTGTCATATTGACGAACCGTTTCCAGGTGACACATATGAAGTTCATGTGTTTTGTTTGCTCGGAACCTTCTGAGGAAGGCTTCCCTGAAGTCTTTCCAGGACCCGATGCTCCGGGAGGGGATCCGGCTGAACCACCTCTGGGCCCCTCCCTTGAATGTGGATGCGAAGAAGCGGCATTTGGTCAGATCATTGTAGTAGTAGATCAGGGCTATCTGTTCAAAATAGCGCAGGTGTTCCTCCGGGTCACCTAGTCCATTGAAGGATTCAAAGTTGTAGTGTTTCATGCCCTTTTGTCGGGGAATGGATTCCAAGGAGTGGCTGAAGGGAGTCAGGGTTCCTCCTATTTCGAGTCCGGACTCATTTCCAATTTTCCCATTGAGTTCGTTGATCATGTCTCTCAAGTTGGTCTGCCCGTGCTCATTGTTTTCCTCGTCGGAGATGAGCTCGGGTGTCGGCTCCTTTCGGTACCGCTTGGACCGGGATCCTTTTGTCAACTTTTCCTCTTCGAGTTGAATCCGGAGGGCGATTTTATGTTCCAGTTTTTCCTCTTCCTCTTTTCGGATCTGTTCTTTCCTTTCAGCCAAGATTTTCAGCCGGATTTCCTCACTTTCCTTTTGTTTCTTTTTCTTTGCTTTGTCTCCGATCCGGTCGAAGACGGAACCCCGGGATTGACGGCTGTTCCCGGAGTCCTCGGATTCCCCGATGTCCTCAAGTCTGCGGTTGCTTTCCCGGCGATCATGGTACTGCCAGATGGCTTCGGCCAACTCTACATTGGTGAGCTGGGATAGGTGGAGGGTGGTGACCGGGACATCGGTGTACTTGTACTGGTTCGCTTCGATCGTGACCCGTGCATCATTGGGGTTGATTGCTTGGTTCTTGTCCGGGTTCACATGGGTGAAAAGGGGTCCTGAGGCATGATCCTGGTTCGGGTTGTCCTGGTCTGTATGAGGGTTATCCGGGTTCTGTGGAAGACCCAGGTGGGAGCGTGTCCTTTTTGTCATGGTTTCAAGAACTCACACAGGGTATATGGTTGCTGTTTTGGTGGTAGTGCCCACAAATAGTATAGATAGTGACAGGATGACAGAAATAGTGTGTACAGGTAGTCAACTTACTATTTTCAGAAGTATCACAAATAGTTAAGTGACAAAATGTGCGCAGGTGTGAGACAAAAAGATTTTATGTGCTACAGACAAGATTAGGGCTTTGCTCAGACAGGGTTTGCTATTATGCTCTACTACAGACAAATTTAGGGTTTTGTTCAGGTAAGGTTTTCTATCATGCACATATCAAGAAAAGCCATGGCTGAGGGTTTTGAGAAGCTGGGTGTTGTGTGAGAGCTTACAGGTGTGATTTTGGACCCCCGTTTCGGGGGCTTGTTGTAGGAGATGAGTCCAGTGGCACCGTGACCACAGGACAGAGGACACCTTCCCCTCCTTCTAGCGCCAAATGATAACTCCAGATCCCGTTCCGGTAGCTCATCCGCCGTGCACTGGTGTCTTGCGGTGTAGCTGCTGGATGGGTGTCTGCAAAACAACACCGGAGGGGGGTTTGAGCCCCGCGGCGCCTCCGGCGTGAGAATGAGTGCAGGTATCGGAATAAAAGGACGGGAAATAAGCTATCTATGTGTGGTGGGTGAAGGTGGTGTATGGTGGCTGTGTGATGGCTGTATGGTGGCTGTATGTGTTTGTATTTGAACTGAGTGCTTGAGTGTGTGCAAAGAGTGAGTGTATGAAGTGAAGTTACCCTTAAACTCTTGATCCTTGGTCTATTTATAGGCCAAGGATTAGGGTTCAAGGGTGCGTACCTGGATCCTGGTCCTACACGTGTAGGGGTTTGATCCCCTACACGTGTCCAGGTGTCAGCGTAGGAGTAGTATTTTGGAATGTTCCCTGGCTTGTCTCTATCGCCAGTAGTTGACCGTTATGTTTTGTCTTCATGGTGTCAGTCTGTGACTTGTGCAGCAAGTGTCGGCTGGTACATACAGACCCGGGTAAGTTGTAAGCTTCGATGTACCCGGGTAAGAAGTCCTGCCGTGGTTGTGTACCCGGGTAAGATTGAGGATTGCCTTGATTGCCTTGTGTGGTCGACGGTCTTACTGGTGCCGGGGTACATATATGAACCCGGGTAGGCAAGACTCGGGTTATACCATATCAGCTAGTATTAGCTTTCCTTTCCTTTTCTTTTTGTTAAATTACTTAAGTTAAAGATTAATTTTATGATTGTTTTAATTTGTAAATCATTATTTCTTATTCTTTTCTGCTAACTACTATTATTTATATGTTTTAATATTTTTTTACAGAATAAGTCCTCTCTCTATTTCTATTTTACATTTTAAAAAATTATATTGACATCTATAATTCAGCCCGGGCTAATATATATATATATATATATATATATATATATTAATTTTTTGATGTTAGAGATAGCTCTGGCATCCCTTAGTCCCCTCTGGTGGGAAGGGACATGACATGTTTGGCTAAGTGATGGAATGAATATAATAGATTGAGATATTTTTGAGTGATTAGTTATTATTAATTTAAAATATTTTTAATTAGTAATCTATATGTAGTGGTATAATAGAGATGAGAAGAATCGAAAAGAAATTGATTCCCCAAGCCTAAACTTTAAACCTACCGTGTCAATTTAGATGATCATTTTGCTAATTTCACACCGTAAGAATCTTTAAATGATCGTTTTTTATTTTTCACCTTTGTGCATATTTATTATATTGAGTTTGTTAGATTGGTGATACATTGAAAATGGCAAATAGTAAAAAGTAATTTCAAAAGATTGTTCATATATCATACATCGAAAGAAGAGAAGTTCAACTAATTTGGGACAAATACTTTGTCAAAAGAGTCATCAATAAAATGAGGACGGTTGGATAACTCAGTGGTAAAGAGCTTATCCTCTGTCGTCCCAGATCCTGGGTTCGACCCTGGTTCAACCCGAGAGTTTCGTAGAACAGATACTCATTTGTAAGGCTATAAGTCATATTTGTCAAAAAAAAAATCAATAAAATGTAGAGAGAATAGAAGAAAGATTGTATGAAACATTAGTAATTAAATATGAGTGGACCTAGTTTTTTTATGATGAATATGGTAAGGAAAACTATCAAGAAGTGTAATGGAGCTCTCCTTCTAAAAGATGTGGGATAAATTTCTGAGTTGAAATAATTTGAAATGAAATGATTGAAAATATCAACATTCAATCTCTCACTCGATTCTTGGGGATTCTTCGATACTCGGGGATTCTTGGGGATTCTATTTATATGATTAAGTATGTTATTAGTTGAATACTCTATCACTTAACTACCTTATAATGTGATAATTGTTTTATTAAATAATTATATTGTATATTGTTATGGATATTGAACTTATTTATTCAATTATTTGGTTTAAACATGTATATAACTCTTCAAATACATGTATAAAATATATTTTTAATATATTAATATTCGCCGAATCCCCCCGCACCCGAATCCCCATAATTTTAGATTTGCTGAATTCCCGTATCCCCGTACCACGCACCCCCGTACCCGCACCCGCACTCATGCTTTCTAGATTGTGTATAAATACTACTCTGGGTAATGATGTAATGTCAAACCAGCAAGAATGGCTCCTATTACTATTTCTGCATTACCCCAGGAGAAAACATTACACCCTGATTTCGTCCGGGATGAAGACGAGCGTCCCAAAGTTGCCTACAATCAGTTCAGCAACGAAATTCCAGTTATTTCTTTAGCTGGTATTAATGATGATTTGAATGGCAGAAGGCCTGAGGTGTGTCGTAAAATAGTCGAGGCCTTTGAAGACTGGGGCATTTTCCAGGTAGTTGATCACGGTATTGACAGCACTTTGATTTCTGAAATGTATCGTCTTTCTCGTGAGTTCTTTGCTTTGCCTGCTGAGGAAAAGCTCAGGTATGATCCCACCGGTGGTAAGAAAGGCGGCTATATTGTCTCCACTCATCTCAAGGTACATTCATATAGGCTCTGATTCGTACGTAATTAATAAAATTGGTGTGAAACCCAATCAGATACACGTTAAGGCTGATAATTTAAAACAAGTTCTTAGGTTAGTAAATGTTTCTAATTTTCGCATTGTAGTGTTCCTCATTAAGCATAGTTTTACATCATAAATTAATGACAGGACCAGAGGTAACTTAAACCGCAACCTCGACTGAACTTCGGACCTCCACTATTCATGATATTGGGACTAGTTTAGGTCTCCACAAATGAACAAATATTAATTTTAGTCCCGGCTCTCTTGAACTTTTGGTTTTGCAACTGCAAATAATGTATTAAATTATCAATACAATACAGGGTGACAGCGCAATGGACTGGCGCGAGTTTATAGTTTGTTTGACGTACCCAATCAGTGGTCGGGACTACTCCCGATGGCCTGATAAGCCCGAGAGATGGAGGTCCATCACAGAAGACTACAGTGAGAAGTTACAAGTGCTAGGTGCCAAGTTACTAGAAGTGTTATCAGAGGCCATGGGGCTTGAGAAAGAGGCTATTGCAGAGGCCTGCGTGAATATGGAACAGAAAATGATAATTAATTACTATCCCCCGTGCCCTGAACCCGACTTGACACTTGGATGCAGAAGGCATACGGATCCAGGTTCTATTACCCTTTTGCTTCAGGATCAGGTTGGTGGATTACAGGCCACTCGGGATGGTGGCAAAACTTGGATTACTGTTAAGCCTGTGGAAGGAGCTTTTGTTGTCAATCTGGGAGATTATGGTCACGTAAGTCATTCTCTTGTAATTAACAAATGTTTTCTTTTTTACTTAAATTGTTAGCAAATAATTAGTGTGTGCTTAAGTGCAGTATTTGAGCAATGGGAGGTTCAAAAGTGCTGATCACCAAGCAGTAGTGAATTCAACCTATACCAGAATGTCTATCGCAACTCTCCAGTACCCAGCACCGGATGCAATAGTTTATCCGCTAAAGATCAGGGAGGGAGAGAAGCCAATTGTGGACGAGGCTATCACATTTGCTGAGATGTATAAGAGAAACATGAGTAAGCCTGGTGAGGAGGCTGCCCTCAGGAAATTGGCTAAAGAGAAGCGATTGCAAGAGGAGAAGGCCAAGTTGGAGATGAAACCTTAGAGGCAGGAGCCCAGTTTAACCCCTACTATTATCTAAGTCACAATATATTCTATGTAAGTAATGAATAATGTCGTCGTGATATTCGATGTCTAAATAATGCACACGTCGGGGTTGAGTGGGGTGTCTGTAATCTTCTGCTGTACTCAGGTGTTTTAGTGTGTTTCCCCTGTTCTCTGTCTTGCTGCAGGGTAGCTTTGCAGGGGTTCTGCTGCAGTGTTTCTGTTTGGCCCTATACTATTATATAAATAAACCCTAATTATGAGTATAATGATGATAAATTATAAACCATCAACTATCAGATTCATGAAGCTGACACATTGGGAGGCTGTACACGAGGGTACGGCCTCTAATTTATAAGAATGTTCAAATAAATTCGTTATATGGATATGTAATAAAGAAATATGAACTAAAAATGATAATGGAATCGACGTCATTTTGTCCCTAATCTGTATGTGTTTCGGCCGACTTATCATTAGTCATATAATTTGGCTGGCCTTTGCTGAAACAGGGAACGACGTTGGATGGCATTTTATTAGTGTGCCAGCCATAATCTCCACTCTTATATATTTAACTCAGGACTTCCTATTTTAGAAAGACTGTCATAGATGTGGTGATAGTAATTAAATACAATCAGCTCCCTCCTTTCTTTGCTCAAAGGCTATCATTGATAATCCTCTGGGTTCCCACCGATCCATATGATGTATACGAGTTCTGCAGATTCATATGATTTTATCTTGTCCTGTGTGTATGCAGAAGCATGCATGATTTTATATGAGAATGCGCAAGTCCAACCGTACATGACCCGGTTATAATTGTGACCAAATAAGTCGGTTATATAGATGCCTATTTTGCCTCTTCTTGAATACGAAAATAATGACTTCTTTTGGAGAAAAAAATATATTTACATAATTATTTGGGAAATTACCTTGTATATTGTTTTTTCAATCTTATTTTCAAAAATACTACATTCTCTAAAATCTTTCAAATATATTATCTTTTTGAAAATATTTTCAAAAATACAGTGGTTGCATATGCAACCATATATGCAACTGAATTTATGATTTCAAGTTCCAGTTTTCAAATGTCAGTTCTTTGGAATCTATAAAAGATGAGAAGATGAGGTCGAAAATGACATTTAAAAACTGGAACTTGAAATGAGGAATTCAGTTGCATATATGGTTGCAACCACCGTATTTTCGAAAATATTTTCAAAAAGATAGTATTTTTGGAAAGATTTTAGAGAATGTAGTATTTTTACAATTTGTTTTAAAAGATGGTAGTATTTTTGAAAAAATTCTTTTAAACTTGATTATGAATAAAAAAAGCTCTTATTATTTTTAGTGTAAAATATATTTACTAGTTGAGACACTGATCTAGATATCTTGACATACATTTTGCCTGGCTTGTTTTTCATTGCAAATAAGTTTAAGTAGTACGCTTTTGACATCCTTACGTTCAAGCAACAATGCCTGATTAATCCTAATCCTAATCATATATGAATTCTCAAAAACAACGGTACAATTATAACTTACTTAAAAGGGAAAGATTGTACTGATCCAGAAATGTAGACATGCAACTTATTTCAGATACGCAAACCACGTATTTCACATTCTCATGATTGCAGCTTCAGTGCCTAATCCTAACCATACACGTAGTTATTTCAGTCGTATTGAAAATGTACGATATTAAGTACTTTGAATTGAAAGATTTTTACTTCTGAATTCTCTAGTTAAGTTTATTGAAAGTTTTGACGATATAACTATTAACTAACATCACAGATTGATAAAATTTTTAGGCTTCGTTTAATGTTGTCCTCGCAGTAGACATCAATTTGCTCAAAAACAGGTGGAAATTTATTTGGTAATTCAAAAGGAGTTTTTTGAACATTTATAAATTTGTAGGTCCACTCATACTCTTGGAAAAATTGGTGTTTTTTTTTGTTTTTATAGAAAAATATTATAAATTTCACTATCAAACCTCTTCATAATATTATTATAACTCAACATATAAATAATAAAAAAAATTATTAAACAATTATTTGATTTTACAAGCAACACTTTTCTTAAAAGCGCGACAATTTTTAACGCCACCTCCAAACAAATTCTTACGCCAGAATGAGTAGTTGCAGTTAGGTTGGGAATAAATTTGGGAATTGGGATGCTCAAAAGAGGTTAATAAAAAACAATTTTTTGTATTTATTAAAAGATTTCAGAAGACAATTTTAAAAATAAATTTTCACTTTGACCAGCTCTCTGCGTTATGGTAACCCTCTGTAATCTTTAGTCAGTTACCAGAGTTGTTACCAGATTTTGATCAAATTAGGTGAAAATTCATGCATTCATATCAGACACTCAGCTTAAATCTCCTTTTTGTTAAGTAAATTCTGTCACGTCATTCAACAACTTATATTAGAATCCAATTTGAGGTCTCTCCCGCTATAAGAAAATGACAGAGGTGTTAAAAAGATGGACACTACCGCGTGTATAAATACTACCTTGATTACTTGTTTAGTGTCAGCACCAACAAGAATGGCTCCTATAACTATTTCTGCATTATCTAAGGAGAAAACACTAAATCCTGATTTCGTCCGGGATGAAGACGAGCGTCCCAAAGTTGCCTACAATCAGTTCAGCAACGAAATTCCAGTTATTTCTTTAGCTGGTATCGATGATGATTCTGTTGACACGAGGTCTGAGGTATGTCGTAAAATAGTGGAGGCCTTTGAAGACTGGGGGATTTTCCAGGCGGTTGATCACGGTATTGACACCACTTTGATTTCTGAAATGTATCGTCTTTCTCGTGAATTCTTTGCTTTGCCTGCTGAGGAAAAGCTCAGGTATGATACAACCGGTGGAAAGAGAGGCGGCTTTACTGTCTCCACTCATCTTAAGGTACATTTACCCAATCAGATACACGTTAATCTTGATAATTCAATCAAATGCTCCTTCTCAGGAATTTTTATTAGTTAGTAGTAATTTGATATGATATATATTAAAGTAATTAGTACAATACAGGGTGACAGTGCAATGGATTGGCGCGAGTTTGTAACTTACTTCACGTACCCAATCAGTGATCGGGACTACTCCCGATGGCCTGATAAGCCTGAGGGATGGAGGTCCATCACTGAAGAATACAGTGAAAAGTTACAGGAACTAGGTATCAAGTTACTGGAAGTGTTATCAGAGGCCATGGGGCTTGAGAAAGAGGCTATTGCGAAGGCTTGCGTGGATATGGAACAAAAAGTGTTAATTAATTACTATCCTACATGTCCCCAACCCGACTTGACACTTGGAGTCAGAAGGCACACGGATCCAGGTGCAATCACCCTTTTGCTTCAGGATCAGGTTGGTGGATTACAGGCCACTCGGGATGGTGGCAAAACTTGGATTACTGTTAAGCCTGTGGAAGGAGCGTTAGTTGTCAATCTGGGAGATTATGGTCACGTAAGTCATTCCTCTCCTAATTGACAAATGTTTTCGTGTTACTTAAATTGTTGACAAACAATTAGTGTGTGCTTATGTGTAGTATTTGAGCAATGGGAGGTTCAAGAATGCTGATCACCAAGCAGTAGTGAATTCAACCTATACTAGAATGTCGATTGCAACTTTCCAGTACCCATCCCCGGATGCAATAGTTTATCCGCTAAAGATCAGGGAGGGAGAGAAGCCAATTGTGGACGAGGCCATCACATTTGCTGAGATGTATAGGAGGATCATGAGTAAACCTGGTGAGGAGGCTGCCCTCAAGAAAGTGGCTAAAGAGAAGCACTTGCAAGAGGAAAAGGCCAAGCTGGAGATGAAACCCAAGACCGCAGCTTGAATCCTAGTATTACTTAAGTCACAATCTATACATAGGTAATAAATAATCTCCTGCTGTAGTCAGGTGTTTTAGTGTGTGTTTTAATTGTCCCCTGTTCTCTGGTGCAGTGTGTGTTTGGCTCTGTACAATATAACTAAACAATTTATGTGTGACTGTGGTTTGTATTAGATACTGTAATTGTTACAGCAAGCCATTTGTACGTTGATTTTTAAATTTGTAAGATTTCTTTGGTTTATTTAAGTTTCTGGGTTTTTTTCATTTTTGATTTCTGGAACTTTCCTACTTCTTCATCGAAATATTAAGGAAAATTTACAAAAATATATATATGTTTCTGACTTTTGTTTACAGTTTTACTTTAACTAGTTTACATTTCTAATTTTATATTATCATTTTTTCATTATTACTTAGACCTTCAGTTTTATGTTTCTCAATTTTTAAATATACGGTCATTCTCAGATCTTAACCTCGGCCTCCTTTTCTTACTTCTTCATTTACGCAGGTAGCTGGGTTTGTACACCGTCCTTCACGAAAACTTGAAACTTTCGGCGTCCTCAAATGGTTTCTCTCTGTGATCATCACAATCCGCACTCTCTCTCTCTAACACATATAGAGAGCACGATTTATCAATTGGAATATCAAAGTGATTTTGTGATTATTCGAATCATCGACCACTATTTTTCTCATTTAGGCAAATTCGAACTTGATTTCTTGTATTAGTTCTTCTTCTTCAATTAATAGGCCCCGCAGGGGCAGTTTCATGGCGGTCTTGAGTTGAATCGGAGCGGCGGTAAGAGTTTTCATAAGAACTGATGTTGGAAAAGCTGCTTAATTGAGAAGCTGCGTGAAGGAGACAGATGAGAAGCTGCGCGGGAGAGAAGAAAAGTTGTGAGGGTTGAGAGAGAGAAGCGATTGAAAAGCAGTTGAGCGTTGAAAGGGTGAAGAATAGCGTTGCAGCGCTGTTTATGATAATGAACGTAATTTTGAAAAAAAGAAACTGTAGGTCGTATGTTTGTAATGTGAGAAAGGATGGGCTGTATATTTAAAAGCCCAATAATTAAGTTAGGTAGTTATAAAATTAACCCAAATATTAAACAAGTAACTCTAATCCTTTTCTAGTAAAAGGATCTTAGGATTCAGAGCGGGGCTTTCAAATTCCACACCCGACTCATCTGTTAAAAACTATTCACCTGGCCAGTTTCATTGTCACGACACCGTCCAGCGATTAATATAAACAGAGCTGGTGTTTTCGGCTGAAGTTTGGTTCTTTGGTGATATTAAATCGTGCCTCTGGGTGATATTAAATCGTGCCTCTTTCAGGAGTATGCAATTGGAATTTTAAAAGATTTATTTATGTTCAACTTGGATTTAGAAAACGTCTTGGGATATTTGTTTAGAATTTTAAATCATCCTATAAAATCTGTGATATTCAATTAGAATTTTAACTTATGTTTAAAAATCAGTTGATATTCAATTGAGGTCATTTGAAATTCATTAAAAATTGTATTATTTAATAATATATTTTTTTGATGCCATAAAATGATTAATTTTGTGGGATTGTTCAATGTATTGTTTTTAAAAATTTCATTATAATTTATAAATTTTAAAAAGTCAATGTCAATTCGAACAATTTATCAAGAATCACAGCAGGATCAAAATAAGATAAATTCTTTTAAAATTTATAAATTATATATCATTCATTACAATTTCACTTAAATATGCATAAAAATTATCCCAACCTATTCGATTTTTACCTTTTAGTTTTTTGCATCTCGATTTTCGGAAGTTCAATTTTTATTTTAAAAATTTTTCAGAATCTAAAATAAGAAACACTAATTTTATAAATACTACAATCTTGTTCTACGCCCACACATCATCAATAACAAGCATATTATTCTTATTATTTTTTTTGTCATACTTTTCCACGCATCCTAAATAAGTGTCTTAATGTAGAGCATACACATCCTACTTATTAAACATAAATGATCTTCAAAAATTTTAATGAATTAGTGATATTTGCGGAACATAGTTCACAAAATTCTATATTTAATAGTGATTTGATTGCAAAACATACGTAATCTTCGAGATCTCCGATAAAATAGAAGTCTTCACGAAACTTTACTCTATCTAGACTCTAATATTTTTTTAAGAACCGGCTCGAATTGGATTCACAGGCTCGATTCAATTTTTCGGTTCTGGATTAGTTTTATTCATCCTTAACTTTCTCACCCCCTAATTAGTACAACTCAAACAACAGCATCTTACAAATTTAACAAATTTTACCTAATGATTATTTTTTTTTAATTATCTTAACCAACTATTTTAACTAACCTTAGAGATGTTCTCACAAGAGATCAATCTATAAATTGCGTACCAAGGGAAAGAGTGAATTGTATGAATTTTCAAATGTTATAACTGTGATAACTAGTTGAGAAACCGCGCGTTGCGGCCGCCTATAAAATTTATATTAATAATTTTATATTAATATTTGTAGAATGCAATAATTTTGTGGCTGTCCATAAAAAATATATTAATGATTAAAAATTAATATTTGTAAGATAAAATAAATTTTATATTATAAAAATCTTGATGAAATACCAATACTAATATATAAAATTGTAAAATTGGACTATAATTTATGGTGAAAAAATGAAAATAAATTTCTACACGTAATTAACAATTTAAAGCACGACGAATCTTAATTTTATTTGTGTTTTTTTAAAAGTAATCATGTTCCTACATTGTCACTTTCCTCCAATTTTTTTGGATTGATTATGCACAAAAACATCTAACTTAAATCCGTGAGATAGCGCCATAGCGCTCTATACTATCCTTGCCTGTAACAACCTTTATTTTGTAATACTGTATAAACAGCTTTCACTTAAAAGTTGCTTGAACGGAGTAAACAGATAATACATGAATAATATTTTCTTGTATACAAATTAAATCATGTAAATTAACAACAACAACAAACATGTCCGATGAACAAAACATATATTATAAAAGAATAACCAACAAACATACATCACTAATAGTTAATTTATTGATATCATCCATCAAAATCATGTCAAGACTATATTCTTCTCCCGTGTTTGGATTTGTCGACTCCCACGTAGCGGTCTATAACTACCTTTGCTTGAAACAACTTTTATTTTTTTTAAATACCGTATAAACAACCTTCACTTATCGTTGCAGAAGAAAAGCACCACCGAGTCAGAAATCTAGCAAGAGAACTATCACGAGAGAGAGGTAGTGTAATATTCGTAGTTATTATTTAATTGATTATGTATATATATGTATTGTATAAATATTTTTTTTTAAAAGTATTTTATTGTGCAATATTTTATTAGTACTTTATGATGCAAGTATTTTAAATTGCAAGATTTTATTTTATTATTAAAGATATTATTAGTATTTTATTGTGTAAGATTTAAAAGTATGTTGTTAATAAGATTTTATTAATGTTTGTTTTATAAGATTTTATTAATATTTATGTGGTTTTAGTTTTAAAAAGAGTAAACATCCGTGTCCTATTTTTAATACGTAAGGTTTATCCTTATTATGATCAGTACTGTTAATTAAGATATCTTTTACGTAACAAATAGGTTATAGCTTATATATACGATAGCCTTGTGAAGGTTTTAAACACAAAAGGTACGCTTTCTTTTAACCCTACTGTTATTCTCTCCTGTCGTTCTGTTTTTCTTTATATTGTATACTGATGAAGCTGTGATGTAGAAAAATAGGTTATGTACAGTATGTTTTGAAACCCTCCTGTCATTCTCTCTGATTGTGTAGTGATACTGATATGTAAAGAAAATAGGTTATGTGCAGTACGTTTTGAAACCCTCGTGTCATTCTCTCTATTATTTTGATTGTGTATTTTACCTGCTACTGTTATGGTTATGTGCAGTATGTTTTGAAACCCTCTTGTCTTTCTCTCTATTATTCTTATTATGTATTTTACCTGCTACTGTTATGTAAATGAAGGTTATTCCCTATTTGTTTATATGCTTAATGTATACTGTACTTATAGTGTTATGTGAATGAATGTTACTTATATTTTCGAAAATAAGTTTTCTGCAACATGAAAAAGGTTTTTTTCTCAAAACTGTATTTTTTATATTTAATTTATTATATTTTCCATGATTTTACGAATTGTATATGTGTGTATTTTATGCATCGGTAATATGTGTGGATGTGTTAAAAATGTGTTACCAATGATATTTGTATTTGGCAAAGATTTTTAATATTTATTTACCATGTTATTAATTATTATATATTTTGATTTGGAAACAAATAAATTATTTTAGCTACTTTTATTCATTTAATTGATTTTGTGTACATTAAAATATTTTTATATAAGATGTTTTCTGGAAACAAAAGAATAGAGATTTTTATTAGTTCTTAATTTATTTGAAAGTAATAGTTTACTCCTGTTGCTTGGATATCAGGTTTGGTCAGTTGGGCAGTGTCAGATTATATAAATATCAGTATCAGTGTTGGCCAGGTGGGCAGGGTTAAAATATATGCTAGTCCTAAACCTTACTGGTGTACTGTTAGAAATCATAGGGTTAAAAAGATTGTATCCTTATTGTCTAGTAGACTGATAATCCTTTATTTTATGATTAAAAATCTGTGTAGGGCTCAGTGCTGCGAGTTATAAGTGATATTTTTTGCTAAGGTAAGATTACTTTTCGCACTTTCAGAATTGTTTCAAATGCTTTATACTGCTTTGTTGTGAAAGTTTGGGATTGATAAAATATTTTGAATATAAGGAATTCCCAGCTAGCTATGAATTATGAACCTGTTAGTAATTGCGTATAGTTCCGGAACTATATTATGATACCTTACTAGGGCGTGCTTGGCACAATTTATGATACCTTAGTAAGGGGCGCATTATTGACACCTATGAACCAATGATACCGTGCCACCGGGTATTAGTGGCCTAGCGAACTGTGGAATTTACTTTATGAAATATTGGTTTATGATTTTTGGTTATGAAATTGTGAACAATGGCAAGTCTTGATAGTTTTTGGTCTGTTAGTCGAATTTGTTTTCTTACTGGGCTGTGTAGCTCACGACTTACAAATTTCAGGTTAATGTTATTGGCAAGGCTTTGGAGTTGGATTTGATTGGAGTGGGCTAGAGTCTAATAATAGTGATCATATTTTATTTTCAGTTATTTTAGGAGCTGCGTCTCCATGAAGGATATTAGTTTATGTTTCAGAATTGAGATTTTTGAGAGATTGATTTATGATATTATGTGACTTTCTTTATATTATTTATGGATTAAATGTGGAATTTCTATTATTTGATAGAATGATAATAGTCCGAAAAATCGGGCTGTTACAGTTGGTATTCAGAGCCTAGGTTAGCTTCCTGTAGACTATCTGCTAGGATTAAGTTATGTCGTTAGGGATAAAGAATTATCTTTAGAAACAAATTTTTAATATATCGTTTTTAAAATTTGTGTAGATGGCAGATAATGACAATGTTTGGGGTCTGGATGAAGAGTTTGAGGACGATTTTGAGGAAGACCCCGAGGAGGACATTGAATCTGTAATTTCACTCGAGATAGATGAGGATGCTCCTCAACCCGATTATGATAGTGAGGACTCGGTTAAGGAATCTTCCTTTCCCGAGGTTGTGTGTCAGCCATGTAGGGATGATGAGATAGCCAAGTTAAAGGGAGAGAATGCATTACTAAAATTGAAAATCAAACTTAGAGAAGAAGAAGCTGAGGGAGCAAAGTTTAATTTAGAAATGAAATATAATGTTCTTTACACAGCTTACATACACCATCTTAAGGACTGCCGACATCAAAAAAGTAAGGCTGCTAGAGTGCTGGAAATAGTAAGAAGGGATACCAGAGCCTCCGAACGTTCAATAAACTTTATTTGTCGATGGCCATTATCACGATGTCCCGCATGGATCAAGAGGATCACCACGGATTTTCTACAAGGGCATCGAAGAGCAATCGCGGCGACTAGAGCAAGGGTGACTGAGATTTTAGAAGAGATTTAGTTTATTATTTATATAGTTAGTTTATGGATTGTTTCTCTTAAAAATCAAGTTGTGTAGGTCTAGCTTTTATTTGGTATTGTTTGAAGACACATTTTGTGGCCTATTTCGAGCCTAGATTAATAAATTTAGTATTATTGTTTTGACATTTTTATGAATTTCATTTATTGGAGTATGAATATATTTACCTTCTTGATAATTATGGTCCATATTATAGATAGTTATTTTTGTTTGAAGGAATCATGAGTGCTCGACGTGGAGGTGCTAACAATCGCAACAACAGAAACAACAGCGGGAGCGGTGGAAACAATAACAATAATAATGAAGGTGGAAATATGTTGAACCAGCTCGCGCAAACCTTGGCAACACTTGTTGGAAATCAACAACCAGCTCAACGAAGTATTGTGTCAGAATTCAAGCGTTTGAACCCCCCAACATTTGATGGTGCAACTGACCCTGCTATTGTGGAAAAATGGATCCAAGAGATGGAAAAGGCATTTGAACTGATGGGAAGTAATGATGGGCAAAAGGTTACTTTAGCTGTGTATCAATTACAGGGCAGTGCATATGATTGGTGGCTGATGGAGCAAAGGAGGAATGAGGAAAATGCTGATCCGATGACATGGGATAGATTCAAGACGGCATTGACAGATAAATACTTTCCAAGAACTATTCGTGTGCAAAAAGAGAGGGATTTCATTAGGCTTGAGCAGGGAGATCGGACGGTAGTAGAGTATGAAGCAGAGTTTGCGAGGCTCTCCAAATATGCTCCTACCTTAGTTGCTGACGAGATCAGTCGGGCTAAAAGATTGGAGGAAGGACTTAGGGAAAATATTAGGCATGCTGTTGCAAATTTTGAGTTAACCACGTATGAGCAAGTACTTAACAAGGCATTAGTGGTTGAAAGGGGCATAGTCGAGGCATTAAAGAAGAAAGATGAAGAAACTAAGAAGCGAAGCGAGCCTTCAGGAGGATTTAATGGTACTGGATCGTCGAAGAAGTTTAACAATCGAGGAACGGGTGGAAATGCAAACAAGGGGAATCAAGGGGGAAAGCTTCAATGTTCAAGGTGTGGTCGTAATCACTTGGATAAGGACTGCCGATGGAACACAGGAGCATGTTTCAGTTGCGGTGAGATGGGACATAGAGTTGCTGAATGTCCAAAACGTGACCCAACCAGAGACAAAGACAATGGGAACAAAGCAACCTTAGCGGCTTTACTTGGTCCAAATTATGGGCGAGTATACCAACACGAACCGAAGGAAAATTAAGGTAAGATTCTCCCTATTTTTATTTTTATTTTAAGAGTACATTATTTTGGTAATCTAAGTTTGGTTTGAGTATACACTTGTAAGCGTCAGACACATGTATGTCTTTAGGTGTAAATTTGGGGACCAAATTTTTTTAAGGAGGGTAGAATGTAATATTCGTAGTTATTATTTAATTGATTATGTATATATATGTATTGTATAAATATTTTTTTTTAAAAGTATTTTATTGTGCAATATTTTATTAGTACTTTATGATGCAAGTATTTTAAATTGCAAGATTTTATTTTATTATTAAAGATATTATTAGTATTTTATTGTGTAAGATTTAAAAGTATGTTGTTAATAAGATTTTATTAATGTTTGTTTTATAAGATTTTATTAATATTTATGTGGTTTTAGTTTTAAAAAGAGTAAACATCCGTGTCCTATTTTTAATACGTAAGGTTTATCCTTATTATGATCAGTACTGTTAATTAAGATATCTTTTACGTAACAAATAGGTTATAGCTTATATATACGATAGCCTTGTGAAGGTTTTAAACACAAAAGGTACGCTTTCTTTTAACCCTACTGTTATTCTCTCCTGTCGTTCTGTTTTTCTTTATATTGTATACTGATGAAGCTGTGATGTAGAAAAATAGGTTATGTACAGTATGTTTTGAAACCCTCCTGTCATTCTCTCTGATTGTGTAGTGATACTGATATGTAAAGAAAATAGGTTATGTGCAGTACGTTTTGAAACCCTCGTGTCATTCTCTCTATTATTTTGATTGTGTATTTTACCTGCTACTGTTATGGTTATGTGCAGTATGTTTTGAAACCCTCTTGTCTTTCTCTCTATTATTCTTATTATGTATTTTACCTGCTACTGTTATGTAAATGAAGGTTATTCCCTATTTGTTTATATGCTTAATGTATACTGTACTTATAGTGTTATGTGAATGAATGTTACTTATATTTTCGAAAATAAGTTTTCTGCAACATGAAAAAGGTTTTTTTTTTCAAAACTGTATTTTTTATATTTAATTTATTATATTTTCCATGATTTTACGAATTGTATATGTGTGTATTTTATGCATCGGTAATATGTGTGGATGTGTTAAAAATGTGTTACCAATGATATTTGTATTTGGCAAAGATTTTTAATATTTATTTACCATGTTATTAATTATTATATATTTTGATTTGGAAACAAATAAATTATTTTAGCTACTTTTATTCATTTAATTGATTTTGTGTACATTAAAATATTTTTATATAAGATGTTTTCTGGAAACAAAAGAATAGAGATTTTTATTAGTTCTTAATTTATTTGAAAGTAATAGTTTACTCCTGTTGCTTGGATATCAGGTTTGGTCAGTTGGGCAGTGTCAGATTATATAAATATCAGTATCAGTGTTGGCCAGGTGGGCAGGGTTAAAATATATGCTAGTCCTAAACCTTACTGGTGTACTGTTAGAAATCATAGGGTTAAAAAGATTGTATCCTTATTGTCTAGTAGACTGATAATCCTTTATTTTATGATTAAAAATCTGTGTAGGGCTCAGTGCTGCGAGTTATAAGTGATATTTTTTGCTAAGGTAAGATTACTTTTCGCACTTTCAGAATTGTTTCAAATGCTTTATACTGCTTTGTTGTGAAAGTTTGGGATTGATAAAATATTTTGAATATAAGGAATTCCCAGCTAGCTATGAATTATGAACCTGTTAGTAATTGCGTATAGTTCCGGAACTATATTATGATACCTTACTAGGGCGTGCTTGGCACAATTTATGATACCTTAGTAAGGGGCGCATTATTGACACCTATGAACCAATGATACCGTGCCACCGGGTATTAGTGGCCTAGCGAACTGTGGAATTTACTTTATGAAATATTGGTTTATGATTTTTGGTTATGAAATTGTGAACAATGGCAAGTCTTGATAGTTTTTGGTCTGTTAGTCGAATTTGTTTTCTTACTGGGCTGTGTAGCTCACGACTTACAAATTTCAGGTTAATGTTATTGGCAAGGCTTTGGAGTTGGATTTGATTGGAGTGGGCTAGAGTCTAATAATAGTGATCATATTTTATTTTCAGTTATTTTAGGAGCTGCGTCTCCATGAAGGATATTAGTTTATGTTTCAGAATTGAGATTTTTGAGAGATTGATTTATGATATTATGTGACTTTCTTTATATTATTTATGGATTAAATGTGGAATTTCTATTATTTGATAGAATGATAATAGTCCGAAAAATCGGGCTGTTACAGTTGGTATTCAGAGCCTAGGTTAGCTTCCTGTAGACTATCTGCTAGGATTAAGTTATGTCGTTAGGGATAAAGAATTATCTTTAGAAACAAATTTTTAATATATCGTTTTTAAAATTTGTGTAGATGGCAGATAATGACAATGTTTGGGGTCTGGATGAAGAGTTTGAGGACGATTTTGAGGAAGACCCCGAGGAGGACATTGAATCTGTAATTTCACTCGAGATAGATGAGGATGCTCCTCAACCCGATTATGATAGTGAGGACTCGGTTAAGGAATCTTCCTTTCCCGAGGTTGTGTGTCAGCCATGTAGGGATGATGAGATAGCCAAGTTAAAGGGAGAGAATGCATTACTAAAATTGAAACTCAAACTTAGAGAAGAAGAAGCTGAGGGAGCAAAGTTTAATTTAGACAAATCAGATTAAAACTTTCAAGCTGCTATATTTCATAAATAATCTAAAACAAAATCAGATTCTGAAACTTGCTTCTAATATATCTGAAACTAAAAAAGGTAGGTCTAATTTTTGATATTTTTCATCCGAAAATTCAAGAAAATTTGAAAAATAGAACGGAGCGACGTGAGAGGCGCCACCTACACGCCCCTCGCTTCTCCTTTATATAGAAACAAAAATCAGATTAAAACTTTCAAGTTACTATATTCCATAAATAATCGAAAACAAAATCAGATTCTGAAACTTACTTCTAATATATCCGAAACTAAAAAAGGTAGTTCTAATTTTTGATATTTTTCTTTCAAAAATTTCAGAAAATTAAAAAAATAGAACGGAGCGATGTGAGAGGCGCCACCTACACGCCCCTCGCTCCTCCTTTATAAAGTATACTAGTTGAGAAGCCGCGCGTTGCGGCGGACTATAAAAATTAAATTAATGATTTAATATTAATATTTGTAGCGTACAATAATTTTGTGACTGTTTATAAAAAGTATATTAATGATTAAAAATTAATATTTGTAGGATAAAATAAATTTTATATTATGAAAATCTTGATGTAATACCAATACTAATATATAAAATTGCAAAATTTGGACTATAATTCATGGTGAAAAAATGAAAATAAATTTCTACACATAATTAACAATTTAAAGCACGACGAATATTAATTTTATTTGTGTTTTTTTTAAAAAGTAATCATGTTCTTACATCGTCACCTTCCTCCAATTTTTTTAATTGATTGTGCACAAAAACATCTAACTTAAATCCGTGAGATAGTGGTCTATAACTAACCTTGCGAATAACAACCTTTATTTTTTAATACTATATAAACAACCTTAACTTAAAAGTTGCTTGAACGGAGCAAACAGATAATGCATGAATAATATTTTCATCTATACAAAGTAAATCATATAAACAGTAACAACAACAAACATGTCCGATGAACAAAACAAATATTATAAAACAATAACCAACAAACATACATCACTAATAGTTAATTTATCAATATCATGTCAAGACTATATTCTTCCCCTGTGTTTGGATTTGTCGACTCCCACATAGCGGTCTATAACTACCTTTACTTGCAACAATCTTTATTTTTTTTAATACTGTATAAACAACCTTCACTTATCGTTGCAAAAGAACGGCACCACCGAGTTAGAAATCGGGCAAGAGGACTATCACAAGAGAGAGGTAGAGTTGTGGTATTGAGGAGAGAGAGTAGGTTGTGTTTAGATGATACAAAACCCTACAACCTGTAGGGTATTTATAGGTGCAGAGAGACTTGTGTGCTACTCTTTCCCATAATTAAATAATTTGAAACAAAATCAGATTAAAACTTTCAAGCTACTATATTCCATAAATAATCTGAAACAAAATCAGATTCTAAAACTTCCTTCTAATATATCCGAAACTAAAAAAGGTTGTTCTAATTTTTGATATTTTTCATCCGAAAATTCTAAAAAATTAGAAAAATAGAACGAAGCAATGTGAGAGGCGCCACCTACATGCCCCTCGCTTCTCCTTTATATAGAAACAAAACCAGATTAAAACTTTTAAGCTACTATATTCCATAAATAATCTGAAATAAAATCAGATTCTGACTTGCTTCTAATATATCCGAAACTAAAAAAGGTAGTTATATCGCTTCTCCTTTATATATAAACAAAATTAGAATAAAACTTTCAAGATACTATATTTTATAAATGATCTGAAACAAAATCAGATTCTGAAACTTGCTTCTAATATATCCGAAACTAAAAAAGATAATTCTAATTTTTGATATTTTTCATCCAAAAATTCTAGAAAATTAGAAAAATAGAACGAAGCGATGTGAGAGGCGCCACCTACACGCCCCTCGCTTCTCCTTTATATAAGTACATTGATTGATGATTTGTAGATGGTGTACTGCTTAAAAGGAAAGGACTGTAATGATCGATATGTAGACATGCAATCTATTTCAAATAAGTTAGAGCATGATTTTGACATTCTTGTGATTGCAGTTCAAGTGCCTAATACTACTATACATGGTTATTGCAATCGTATTGAACTCATCAGTTTAGCTGCTTAGACTCCAACCATCTAAAATCCTTGGCTAAAAGATGAGTGCTTACTTAAAATAAAAAAAATTAGCCAACCGCTTCAAAAACTCAACTCCAACCATGCTCATCTGTTGTCTATAAATTTAGCCAACCTCCTATGGATGGCTAAATTTGTCGAACCTCTACAGGTCTGTAAGAAGATCTGTAGGAAGATTGTACATTATTTATTACCATATTGAACTGATATATTCTATTTTAACAATTTAAAATATTAATAACATACTATTTTTAAATTATAGCCAACCAATATAGCCAGTACCATTGAAGCAAAATGTCTTACAGGTTCCGCAAATTTTACATAATGTTTTACAGGTCCAATTTAGCCAGCGATTATAGCCAACGCCGTTGGAAATGCTCTTATGCGTGCGGATATCGTTTCAAATACAGCCTTGGACAATTATTTTACTTTCTTGGTCCTAAACTAGAGTGATTTTATTAATTTTGGACACATAATTTAAATTTTATTGATAAGATAGTTATATTATTTATTTTAAAAAAATTCAAGTATGAAATATTTATTTACAAAAAAGTTAAAAAGATAAATTATGAAAATAGATAAGCAATATATTTAAATTTTTTGACTCACCTGACTTAGAATGAAAGGAGTATTTTGAGAGGAAAGAGTTCTGGTTCTGGATTCTCAATTTTTTCAGTGTCCCGAGTGTATAAAATATTTCGATGTGTTTGAAAAGATTTTCGCTTTTATATTTTCAAACTCCCAAATGAATAAACATCTTGATGATTTTCGTAAGATATGTGATGTATAACAAGAAATTAAGAATATAGTATGATAAATTATGTTTAGGTTATCAGTTAACATGAATCTATACCTTCTACCTTGTCATGTATATGGATATTATACTATTAAAATCTTGAATTATTAATCACTTTTTTAGTTCCATATTGTTTGAACCTATTATTATTGTAAATATAATATTATATATGAATCTGTATCTTTTTTTTTTGAAAAACATGTATGTACCTGTATCTTATTTTTATTTTATTATAAAGGGTGTGGATTTTTATATTACATTTTAGGCCTTAAATTCTAGGGTTTTTTCTAAAAATATATTAACTTTTTTTAAACCATCTTTCGAATTTTTATAGATTTACTTGTTGAACCCAAAATCAACATCCAATACAACATAGCAACTCCAAGTTTTTTCCAAAAACAGGTTGCTTGAGATTACATTTGTTATAAATCTATTAAAAAAAATTGCATCCAGTTTTTTAGTTAGAGAAGGTATTCTCACAAATATTAATAAAAAATAATATTACAAAATAATTTATAAGATATTATATTTTTTTTCAAATTGCCTAAATTTTATTTCAACCGACAATGTTTGCACAAAAATACCTACAAGATATTATGCCCTTAGCACTTACCCCTTTAGTCCATTTAACGAATTATATATTTTTTCCGGCTGCTACATCTCCCCTAAACAAATGTTTTGGCAAACATATAGAAACATTAGAATGTTGTGTTTTCATATGCAGATAATTTCATAAAAGCATTAAAATAATTCCAAAAGTTGGTGCCACCTAAAAATCTGAAAGTAAAAGGTTTCTAGTTTTGTAGTTTGCTGGAATGTGACGAGAGTTAGAGGAGGGGAAAGTAGTTGGAATGAAAGGACGCTGTTCATTCTGGTCACGCAAACCGCTAAGTTTACATTTACATTTACATTTATATGGTCTCTACAGATTTAACAATTTCTTTGCCTACGAAATAAACATTTATACGAGTGAGTAGGTATGAGGAAGTAGTTGGAACGAATGGTTGTGATCACATCTTCACATCCATCCTTAGGTTTACATTTCTAGAACCGTCGTAGCTAGATGATTTTGACAAGTGATTGTTATTAATAATTTATACGTGTTATTTATTATGAATTATTTTTTTAGATTTATGAGTTTAAATCATAGATAGAGTGATGAATCCCGATATACACATAAAAAAATTTATGATTATTTTTGCTATAAATATAGTAAATAATTTTTATTTTATGTAAAATAGCGGATAGTTTGTTGCAACTATAAGCAGCCACGCCATTCTCTTTTAAATAATAAGATTGTACTCACTTGTTCTCAGTATATATATTTAGCTCTGTACTAAGGCATTATCGGACTTAAAATGGCTCCAACAACTATTACTGCATTGGCCAAGGAAAAAACACTTAACTCTGATTTTGTCCGGGATGAGGATGAGCGTCCCAAAGTTGCCTACAATCAATTCAGCACTGAAATTCCCATTATTTCATTAGCTGGTATCGATGATGATTCGAATGGCAGGAGACCTGAGGTGTGTCGTAAAATTGTTGAGGCCTTTGAAGACTGGGGGATTTTCCAGGTAGTTGATCACGGTATTGACAGCGGTTTGATTGCGGAAATGTCTCGTCTGTCTCGTGAATTTTTTGCTTTGCCTGCTGAGGAGAAACTTCGGTATGATACTACTGGTGGAAAGAGAGGCGGTTTCACCATCTCCACTCATCTTCAGGTATATTCACCTTTTTTCACTTATATCATTTGTCTTAAGTGTTGTCAATTCACTCAGGGACGGAGCCACAATGGGGGCAGTAGGGGTACTTGCTCTCGTAAATTTTATAAAACGTCCAGCATCCGTTATTTTATAATTGAATAAGATGATTAATGTATGGTGCAATATACAGGGTGACGATGTGAAGGATTGGCGTGAGTTTGTTGTTTATTTTTCGTACCCAGTCGATGCTCGGGACTACTCGAGATGGCCTGATAAGCCAGAGGGATGGAGGTCTGTTACGGAGGTTTATAGTGAGAAGTTGATGGCGCTCGGTGCCAAGTTACTGGAAGTGCTATCAGAGGCCATGGGGCTTGAAAAAGAGGCTCTTACAGAGGCTTGTGTGAACATGGAACAGAAAGTGTTGATTAATTACTATCCTACATGTCCCCAACCGGACTTGACACTTGGAGTCAGAAGGCACACGGATCCGGGTACGATTACCATTTTGCTTCAGGACATGGTTGGGGGGTTACAGGCTACCAGGGATGGCGGCAAAACTTGGATTACTGTTCAGCCTGTCGAGGGAGCTTTTGTCGTCAATTTGGGTGATCATGGTCATGTAAGTTCACTCTCCTTTCTCATTATGACCAATCAAATGTGCGTGCACACACAAATGTATCAGGCTTCAAATTTGCACCTTTAGAGTAATCTTGGTAACAGCTTTATTTTTATGTCATCGTTTAAAATGAGCATGAATTAAATTGGGAATTGAGCTAGCAAGTTTGTGGTTATGTGTAGTATTTGAGCAATGGAAGGTTCAAGAATGCCGATCACCAAGCAGTAGTGAATTCAACCTCTAGCAGATTGTCCATCGCAACTTTCCAGAACCCGGCTCAGAATGCTATAGTGTATCCATTAAAGATCAGGGAGGGCGAGAAGCCAATTCTTGAGGAGGCCATGACATACGCTGAGATGTACAAGAAAAACATGACTAAACATATTGAGGTAGCTACCCAGAAGAAATTGGCCAAGGAGAAAAGATTGCAGAACGAGAAGGCCAAGCTGGAGACGAAATTTTAGCTTAGGCTTTGTCCATTATTATATCTATGTTATGTTTTTCGGGTTTGTGTAATCTGCAATAATAGTGAATAAGGCCATTGTTATACAATGTCTAAATGCTGCGTACTGTGATCAGAGTACTGTGTTAAGAAATTCATACAATCTCGTTCCTAATCCTAAACTTTCGTGTGTTTGTAGTTATGTTAAGAGCAAGTATAAAGAATATGATTGGAGTTATTACGATATTCAATGTATTAACTTACGAGGCGTCCCATATTATATTATTTTTTAATGAAAAATTTAAGAGCACCATGGGAGATTCTCTTATACTTCTAACAAACTCCACCCTTTAAAATATAAAGAATTAGTTTTTCCAAGAAGGTAAACAATATTATTTTAATGTTTTTAATTACGTATTTTAATTTTTTATATAAAAATTTAACATATATTTTATCAAAAAACATATATATTTATATTCAAAAATATAATATGCAAAAGAACATTTGTTTACACCTAAAAATACACACAAAAGTCAAAATAACTATTATTTTTGAATATAGAGAGTAGTGACTAGAAAAATTTCGTTGCCTTTATATTTAAACGAGTAGATAGTAGTATAATCTTTATTTAAGTTGACGTTATTTTTCAAACTTGCTGGCAGGCGGCGCAATGAATCTGTATTATTTGAGGCTAAATTTATCATATATCCATGAATCGCTTTGCCTTCTTTACATTTTCTTATGAATTAAAATTATTACTATATATTTTTCTTTATAAAGAATTAGAATAACATGTAAACTATCGAAAAAACACATATCAAAGTTAAAAGACTCATAAAAGAGACAAACGAGTTAGTTAAAATTTTAAATAGATTTTCGGTAAAGCTATCATCCGAAAGTGCTCTGAAATAAATCTTTGCGGTAGGAAAAACACCGATTTAATGGTAAACGGATCCGGATCCGTGAATGGAGTAAAGATAAAACTTCTGAAACTGAGCATGACAATATGACATTATCAAACACGGACGCACCTAACAATTCAGCCCCCCATTATGACTGACCTTTTCCTTTATTTAATCCTTTTTTCTTTTTCTTTACCAAAGAAAATAACAAATCTGTCAAAGAAAATACAACTAGTAATCCAGTATTGTAAGAAAGCGAAGACAAAAAACAGTTGGGTCAGCGTTGAAGACTTTTGCTAAAATTCACGAGATTCGGGATCATAATGATGCCCTCTATTAACGCGTTACGCATTACTATTACACAAACACACAGTGTCCGATTCTTGGATCTACTCATCATCAACCAAACCAAACATCCTATGTATTGGACTCCGAGCTGTTAGTTGAGACAAGTACATAAAACATGGGAGGGTTATGCACAGGGGGTACTATCAAACATCATCGTCAAAGTCAAGGCAAAGCTGATCATGATTATTCTTCGGACAACAATTCGAAGAATATTGATAAGAAGACCAGCGATGGGCTGGAGGAAGAGGAGAGTTATGATGGTGGAATGAATGGGTCAGCTGGTTTTGAATTTTATGAGAAGAAGAGGACTCCTCATATTTTCGATTCCGGCGAGCTTAATTTTAATATTTCTAATCAGTTCTTGAATCGCCGATCAGCTGCTGCTCGGACTCCACCTGCCACTAAGGTACGCTACTCTCGGTTGTTTAGGCTTCTATGAAGTATAGTTTTTTTGGAATATAATTTCTTAACATTTTAAAAAAAAATTATTATGACATTAAGCCTCAGAATACGTACCATAAAATAACATAAAGAACTTGTTGGGATGGGACAGAGGGAGAGGGAGTATATTTGAAGACGCACGGGTCGCGTTTCAGTGCAAACTATGTTAAACCAGCAGAATTTATATGTATGATTCAATGGATAAATAAGGACATCATTTAATTTGAGTATACAAAAGTACTCTAGTTTAAAATCAAAAATATAAGATTCACTATAATACCAAGAGATTTCATTAAATATATGTATGAAATAAAATGTATAAAAAGTAGTACATGTAGTTTGTAAATAAAATTGTTTGTGCTAGAACGCTAGCCTTATTCTTGTTTCTTTGCTCCCTGTGGCAGAAAATAAGATTGTTCCCGTGATCATAACACTGCATTTTCTTTCTTTTTTAGTTCAAGCTCTAATTCGTTTGTACACGGAATTGGTGCATCAATGTAAGGGGTAATTTTTTGGCTATATGGTAACTTAATTATGGTACCAACTCGCAGTTTCTAGGTCTGAACTAAAAAATGCTTATACATATACAAGTGAACAAGAGAATAAACTTCAACTGTAGTATCTGCGAAAAACTTGAAGGAAAACTGTCGAGGCATAGGGAAGTGTAAACTTTAACTTGACGAGTAACATGCCACGGAGAGGTGATAAATTCCTCGATCGAATGACTGATAGGTAACTGAAATTGGCAGCAACTTGCAGTTTCATCACTTAATGGAAAAAGTTTCTGTCAACAAATCTTACCAACCTGGCCTGAATTGCCTGGTTTTCTTATGAGTCCATCTGCATTTCTATCTATAATGGTTAACTGGTGCATATCTCTTTAAAGGTTGAAATTTGGTTTTATTCAGTGGTACATTTGCAGTTTCACATGATTTTAAAATATATGCATATTTCATAGGTTGAAGTTGTGGCAATTGAATTGTAAGCTAGGTGGAAGTACATTCTAATTGACCATTATATGTGAAAAAATACTTTTATATTAACATTTAATTCCAGTTCACATATGTTGTTGCAAGAGTTCATAAAAGGTTTTTCCCAATTTACTGAACTGATTCCTAGTTAGTCCAAAGTCCAGTAACCAAAGAACCATTTGACCTGATTCGTGTTAGTGACGTTGAAAGTGTTGACATTGTTTATTGCTTATAGGATGAATTCTATGATTTTATAGATATATAGCAGGTGTATTTTGTTAAATAGTTGTGATAATTTCAGAAATAATTTGAAATCTAGTTGTATATTATGTAATACATGATGAATAGATTGTTATTACAGAATACATGAATTAATATATAATTATGCATGTTTGGTATACAAAAATTAGGTAATGCAGAATTAGAGGAGATGTATAAATGTAATTAAACAGGTTTCAATATAATTAATATTTTGTAAACACGTTTGGTCAGAAACAACCATACCTGATATATATGTGAACAGGTATACGTTCGCACATTACATTTAAAAGGGCAACTACGGCAACATTTTGGTCTTTGTTAGTTTACTATGGATATATTATGCTAGTCTGCTCTCTGCTGCCATACTAAATATTGAAAGAAATTTTTCTTGCATTTTAGGGGCCTCATATGAACTCATTTTTTGGTAAAGCTGGCATTGCTGGCCTAGAAAGGGCAGTAGATGTCCTGGACACGTTAGGAAGTAGCATGACAAACATGCACGCCGGAAGTGGATTTGCATATAATCTGGCTTCAAGGGGAAACAAAGTATCTATTCTTGCATTTGAAGTTGCTAATACCATTGCCAAAGGTTCCAATTTGTTACAATCTATATCTGAAGAAAATATTCAAATACTTAAAGATGAGATTCTGCAATCAGATGGGGTACTGCGATTAGTTTCTACAGATATGACAGAGCTGCTTAAAATTGCGGCTATCGACCAAAGGTTGGCCATAACTGGAAAACTTATTCTAATAGGCTTGTTTCTTCCTTCATTTCACTTACCAAAATAATTTCATTCAGAGAATTTATCATACTAATTGTTTATATGTAGGGAGGAATTAAATATATTTTCTCGAGAAGTAATCAGGTTTGGAGACCTCTGCAGGGATCCACAATGGCACAATCTGGATCGTTACTTTTTAAAGTAAGTTTTGTTCAAGGAATATGACAAAAAAAAAAAAAAAAAATTGTTCAAGGAAATGTATTCAAATGATATATAATTCTTCAATTGAAATGTAATGTGATGATTATAATTGGATGTAACATGTCAGGTTTGATTCAGACCCTGCAGCTGGAAAACTGCTTAGAGAACAGGCAGAGATGACAATGCAAGAACTCCTTAGTCTGGCTCAGTACACATCTGTAAGTTGTAATATCCCCTTCTATCTTGTTCCTAATTATAAGCATTCAAAGGGATATATTCTTCATCTTACAGAGAGACTGTGTATCCTTTTCTGATAAAACAATATTCCCTCAAACAACATTGTGCATTGGTAACTGATCTTGAAGAATTTGTCCACCACGAAGTCTGGAAATCTTATATTATTATGTGATTAACATTACAATACATAGTGCTAGGATTTGGTGGTTCTGGACTTCTACATGATTTTGGAGATATCTTAGATGGGGTTAGAGTTTGCAATTTATACACTGCTTTGTGTGGCTAGTTTGTAAAGTAATTGTTAGACAGTTTGTATTTTTACTCATTGTAGTATATTTTGTGTTTTTGTTGGAGATAGTTTTGCTTTGCTTAGTGAACAATACTTACACACCCATATTTGCATACTCCAAATGAACCTTTTACTTCATCTAAAGGGAGTGAGGGCTATAACACAAGAGCAAGAGCGCTTTGGCACCTATAAATTGTTTTTTCCTGTTGTTTACTGTTTTCCTTGGTGGGTGGGTGGGGGGTTGTCCTAAGGTGGACTGGCTGAGACCACCTATAGTTACTGTGTCTTGTAAATGTGTATTTTGCAGGAATTATATCATGAAATGCATGCTTTGGATAGGTTTGAGCAAGATTACCAAACGAAGGTTGAAGAAGTGGAGTCTTTACATCTTCCTCGTAAAGGTTTGACATTGTGGATCTCTTTTTTTTTTCCTTATTCTGTGCTAAAATAATTGAACACGGATTTAGTTCAGAATAACAATTCAATCCAGGTCCAAGTTCTTTTTACTTTTACTACTATATCTGCATTATGTATCATTGTGTGCTCGCAGCAGTAAATCGTTTCTGTTCTGTACAGGAGAGGGTCTCTTACTATTACATTCTGAGCTAAAGCATCAGAGGAAACTTGTAAAGAGTTTGAAAAAGAAATCACTTTGGTCTAAAAGTTTGGTGGAGGTAATGTTCTGGTATAGGAATACTTGAGACTTTGAGCCCAAACAAGTGAACTTTTGTTGAACAATAATTCAATTGTTCTTTTGTACTCCAACAATGTGGATTTGATTCATACTAGTTTTGGTAGTTTTATGTCAGTGGGGCACACAAATTGACTTCCATTCCTCACATGTTTGGTTAAAAACATCAAGATCTTGAACCAATTTTTCACTTCCATCTGAAAGAAAGTCGCATCTCTTACTATATATATTTTGTATTCAACCTTTTTATACTACCACTTTTTTTAATACAGGTAGTGGAGAAGCTTGTTGATGTAGTCACCTACATACATCAACACATCTCGGAAGTGTTTGGAAATGATGGTACGAGTACTATGCTTGATATACAGATAGTTTTGAATTTTCAGCAGTATTTGTATGTCTATACTGTGAACTTTGATTTACATCAGTTATTGAACGCAGAAACTTTTCATTCATGAATCATGTAGCTTTGTGGTATATCAGATATCTTATCAATAGCTCATACCTTCACTTTCTGCTGTAATTAGTTTCAGGTGCATCATCTACCGAAGAGAAGTCCTCCGGCAAGCCTGATGAAAGACTGGGCATTGCTGGTCTTGCTTTACATTATGCTCATATAGTCACTCAAATTGATAACATCGTAAGCGCTAGTCATTCTTCTGTCTAATTGAACTGCTGTTATTTGAATGAAACTCATTGTTGGACTAGGCATCTTCACAATCCTGCCTCTCTTCCTCCTAATATTAGAATGGACTATACTGTAGGGTGTTTTAATGTCGGTGTATAAATATTTAACTGCTGTTAGTTAACCGAAGATCATTATTGTACTAGGCATCTCGTCCAACCTCTCTCCCTCCTAATATGAGAGATGGACTGTATAGTGGGTTACCAGTTAATGTGAAGAAAAGACTGCGGTCGCGTTTGCAGTCATTGGATGTTCATGAAGAAGTATGTTTCCTTGGCAAATTTCATTTGTATCAGTAGTTTATTCAAGGACACACTGTATCACTGTCTCATTTTTCATACTGTCCTCGTTTCACAGTTGTCCATTCCTCAAATGAAAACTCAAATTGAAAGGACACTCAAATGGCTTGCTCCTATCGCTGCCGATACGACCAAGTATGTAACTCATTTTCCCGTCTGCTCATCTGCTGTGGTTCCTCCTCTGACTTCTGAGTCAATTGATCACAATAGTATCAATGAGCACAAATAGTCTTTAATTATTATTCTAAGCTAAAAACAAATTCTTTTGTGTGAATGTGAATTGGCACAGAGCGCATCAAGGTTTTGGATGGGTTGGAGAGTGGGCAAATACTGGGTCAGTGGACATATGCTTCTCATGTCTTTCCAGTGTATAAATTATTTGATACTCTATGGCCATCATGAGGACTAACAGTGTTTTCCATTTTTGACAGTATCGAATATGGCAAGACAACAAAGAATAGTGTGATTCGACTCCAGACGCTTTATCATGCTGATAAAGGGAAAATGGATCTCTACATTCTTGAACTCATTATCTGCCTTCATCGCCTGATCAGCCTCGTAAAACACAAAGACAACGGATCCAAAGCTCAGCCACTTCAATCTCCAGTTGAGAGAGAATTGGTTCCAGATCACGAGATACCGAGTGAAGTACAGAACACTATTACTCTAGAGGATGGAAATGTAATAGATAACTCGATGAACCGGCAAAAACTGTTTGGCAAGAGCAAAAGCCTAGAATTTGTAATGGGAAGGAGGAAATCACTCAAAATCCGGGCACCAAGTAGGAGTGCTGGGAGCTCCCCCAGGACCGCAACAGCTCTGGAGCGAAGGCAATCAAAGGCCAGCATTTTGGATGTATTGGACGGAATAGAACAGCATAGTGAGCTTTCATGAATCTAGTAGGAATCATTTGCCACTTTCCAGGATTATTTTGTTTACTAAGCAAGATGTTTTGATCAGTAGAACAGCTTTTATGATTTGAATCAGTGGAGCACAACCTCAGTAACATGTACATATGTATAGTTTGGTTTTCCTCCTCCCTCTCTCCCTGTCTAATTCATATCTATAGACTTTTATCACTTTAAAGGATGTTTTGCTCAATTTTATGCATTCCAACTATTAGGTTGAGGAAAGGAGTAAATGTTAATTTTGTATGAGCACATTTTGTTTTTGCTGATAATTATGAAAAGAATGAAAAATTGTGAAAAGAAGAACAGGAATCAGATGGGTACAAGTGAGAGTGCCCCATTGTCGTAACCAGGCTTGGGGCGAACACTCGTCTCGCATATTGAAGTGCGAGTTGTGACCACTCATCATATTCCGTTAGCTGCCTGAAGGATCATGATTGTTCAAGGCGCTTAGTACGCTTATTTATAACCAGGAGCACCAGTTTGTTTGTCGCAGCTTCGATGTGGGACAGAGTGACAGAGTACCGAGCAGAGTTTCTTGTTTTATTTGTTTACTATAGTCTATAGGATGTATAAAATTTTGTTCCTTCGCCATTTGTTCTTAGAATGTTTAACTTTTGGAACCGTCCTTCGTGAGGATTTATACAGGCTTAGAGTCGAGATATATGGGTGAGAATAAAAGATTTAGTGTTAATTTAATAATTATATTTTGAATTAGAATAGAAGATAGAAATTTGGAAAATAATTATAAATTTAAAATAAGAACCATATTATATATTTTTTTTTTTTTACAGTTATATACCAAACTCTAATTATCCTGTATCAAACAACCTATACACTACAAAATATAATAGGAATCCGATTTAAGTTCCAATTTTGGTACTTGATTTCTTACCGGATAATGACGCTAGAGCGTTTTATTTAATAGGTTTGCCTCTCAAATTTTTGCCTCTTATCTCGCTAGTGCTCACGAGCTTCATTAATTATCTTCACGCTTTCTTGATCTCATTGATATTTATTTGAATATTGCTAGAGGAATTTTCTGTTCATGCAGATGGATTCAGATAGTGATCTTAAATTTCATGATGACTCAGTTTCAGATGAAGATATCGTCCTTCACCTTGACTCTGTGTCAGATGATGATACGGACTTTCATGATGATTTAGTTTCCAATGATGATGATGGTAACTTTGATGCTCACTATGATGATGACGGTGATGATGATAATGCTAACTTCTATGATAACTCAGTTTCGGATGAGGGTCAAGAGAAACAAAGCTACCGGATCTTGAATGCAAGTGATATTCGAAGAATTCAAGAAAAAGATATAGCAAGTGTATGTTCTTTACTTTCGGTGACTGCACCTTCTGCACGCGTACTTTTGTACCATTACGAGTGGAACTTAGAGTCTTTAATGGAGCAATGGTTTGCTGATGAAGAACGGGTCAGAAAAGAAGTTGGGTTGGTACAAAAAGGCTTAAACACTTCCATTGGTAGTACTTTTGTAAGGTTTACTTGTGAAATTTGCTTTGATGAGTTTTGTGCTGGTGATCAGATAATGAACCGTTTCTGTGACCATAAATATTGCAAGACGTGTTTGGTTAGTTACATTAGCACTGCGATTGATGATGGACCGGGATGCTTGTCGTTGAGGTGTCCGGATCCCTCGTGCAATGCTGCAATTGGGGTGGATGTGGTTAATTTATTAGTTTATCGTCAATATATGAAAAAGTACAATGAATTTTTTGTTAGGTCTTACGTCGAAGGTAATAGTAATGTCAAATGGTGTCCTGCCCCGGATTGTGATGCTGCTATTCAGTATAATGGTGATGGTGAAAGCGGAAGCTATGAAGTTGTTTGTGATTGTTCGTGTAAGTTTTGTTGGCGGTGTACAGAGGATGGTCATCGGCCAGTTGACTGTGATACGGTTGCTAGATGGATCAAGAAAAATAAGTGTGAGGAATCAAATGTGGAATGGATACTTGCTTATACGAAGCCTTGTCCTAAATGCAAACGACCGATCCAGAAGAACGACGGTTGTATGCACATGACATGTAATAGTATGTGTAAGCATCAGTTTTGTTGGACATGTCTACACCCCTGGTCAGATTCCCATAATTGCAATGCTTACGAAGCAGAGCTGAACGGTGAAACTATAAAAGAGGCCAAGCGGAGAAAGGAGGCCAGAGCATTGGTGGAGAGATATACTCATTATTACGAAAGGTGGGATGCAAATCAAAGGTCACGAATGAAAGCACAATCTGATTTAGAGATGATGCAAAGGAAGAATACTCATGTTCTTTGTGAAAGGTTTGCAGTAACCGAGCTCCAGTTTACATGTGTTATAGAAGCCTGGCAACAGATAATTGAATGTAGGCGCGCGTTGAAATGGAGCTATGCATACGGGTAGGGGTGATCAGAAAACCGCCCAAACCGCATAAACCGCCCGCACCGCACCAAACCGCACCACAAAATGCGGTTTTTAATTTTCGTGGTGCGGTTGTGGTTTGAATTTTTCACAAACCGCGCGGTGCGGTGCGGGTTGCGGTTTGACATATTAGTAGTGCGGTTCAAACCGCACCGCGATATCATAATATTAATATATATATATATATATATATATATATATATATTAGTGATTTTCGAATAAAACTATATTATATACATATATATTATTTATAGTTATGTTACATATATTTGTTAAATCTCTTCAAATAATAGTTAATTATTATTTTATCAATCTCGCATTACTATTATACCAAATTTGTATGAAATGATTATATTATTATAATATGCCTCTTTGTAGTTAGTACTCATATTTATTATCATATTTACAATTTTGTTTGTGTTTTTTAGTAGTTGTTGTAGTTTTGAAATGATAAATATCATATAAATTTATTACAAGAAAAGATTTTTAATTATTATATATTTAAATTTTATTTCGAACTTCAACTAAGAGTATTTATTCTTAAGCATACAAACCGCACAAACCGCACAAACCGCACCGCATTTTTGTGGTGCGGTTTACGCGGTTTTTATGCTAGCGTGGTGCGGTTGCGGTTTGAGTTTTCAACCAAACCGCATGCGCGGTTTGGTTCGCGGTTTTAACGAAAAACCGCACCGCCCGCACCGCGATCACCCCTACATACGGGTATTTTATCCCGGAGAATGAACGTGCAAAGGCAGCATTATTTGAGTACTTGCAAGGTGAAGCTGAGGCCGGATTAGAGAGGCTTCATCGATGTGCAGAGAAGGAACTGGCTATGGTTCTGAAGGATGTTAATGCAACTGTAGATGAATTTGAAAATTTTCGGGTGAAGCTGGTGGAACTTACGAAAGTGACTAGAAATTACTTCGCAAATCTGGTGACAGCACTGGAGAACAATCTAGGTGAAAGTGAAAATAGAGGTGCGCCAGAAGGGAAGAGCAGAAAAATAGTGAAAAATAAGACAGAAGGGAAGAGCAGAAAAATAGTGAAAAATAAGAAGAAGCAATTTAGTAAACAAAAGGAGAAAAGGAGCAAAGGAGAAAGGCATAAAAAAGAAATAGTCTTCATACGGACCTGACCGTTACAGATCTCACAAGCCTGGATTTTAATCTATAAGGGGTCAATCAGAAACTATAAATCTTGTTTATCTAGTGATTTTGATTAGCGGTTAACGGTTAGCGAATTAAATTAGATATTTTAACTAGCCGATGAAAATAAATATTTTGATTAGTGTATTGGACTAACGATTTCTTTTAACAATATTTGATTCATAACTGTTTGATTAGATTTTTATGACATACCAAAAGTCCAAAAACTCTAATCCAAAAAATTTCCTGAAGGGGTTAATTATCAAGTTGGTCACTGAAGTGGGCTTAATGTATCAAGTTGGTCACTGAACTCAAAACGGTATCAAGATGGTCACTGAAGTGGCCATAAATATCAAACAAGTACCTTGAAATATGAGTTCAAGCACTAAAAATATTATTTATAAAGTTTTACATATTATTTTTAAATGTTACCAAAACCAAGTAAAATGTTATGACTTCTAATATTTATGACAAAAAATTTAGATTTTATCAAATTTATTTATTATTTATTTATAATTAAAACAAAGAAATAACTATATAATAAAATATAAATAATAAATAAACTTGATAAAATCTAAATTTTTTGTCATAAATATTAGAAGTCATAACCTTTTACTTGGTTTTGGTAACATTCAAAAATAATGTGTAAAACTTTATAAATAATATTTTTAGTGCTTGAACTCAAATTTCAAGGTACTTGTTTGATATTTATGGCCACTTCAGTGACCATCTTGATACCGTTTTGAGTTCAGTGACCAACTTGATACATTAAGCCCACTTCAGTGACCAACTTGATAATTAACCCTTTCTTGAAGTAGTTTTTTGAAATTTAGCTTTTTGAATCGAAACTTCTATTTCAATCCGCTACCTTTAATTCCATTTCAATTTTGCCTCTAATTCTATTTCAATTCGCTAACTCTAATTATATCTCAAAACCTCAAATGTTTTACACAGCGTTTAGCTTAATGCTAAAGGTCAACTGACAACTGACACCTCACAAGCGTGTTTTGATGGATAAAACCGTTTTTATGGTTTTCCTGAATGCTAATTTTGTAGAGCACATTTTGATTTTGCAAATGTTTGTGGAAAACAATGATGGAACTGGAATCAGATGGGTACAGAAGAGAGTGCCCCATTGTCGTAACCAGGCTTGGAGCGAACACTCATCTCGCATATAAGACTGCGAGTTATGACCACTCATCATATCCCGTTAGCTGCCTGAAGGATCATGATTCTTCAAGGGGCTCAGTACGCTTATTTATAACCAGGCGGACCAGTTTGTTCGCCGCAGCCCGATGTGGGACGGACTATACTGAACAAGAGGATGAGATGAACTTTGAAAGCTCTACTAGGATGTATAGCTTTACCTTCCTTGCCATTTGTTTTTCGTAGAATATTAGAGAACTCTTCCATGAATCCTAACTAAACTCCAACCCAATGAAAGAAGAACCTTAAAATGTTTTAAAGATGTACTTAATTAATTAACATATAACTAGCCAAGAAAATATAAAATTTTAGGTTTCAGATAGCTTGGAATGTGTATGTTAAGAAGGACTTATATAATTTATTGATATTAGACCGTTGGATGATACTTTCAACGACAGCATTATAACGATATTCCGTTATGAGTGTTTTCTCCTGCTGAACAGATAAATACTCATTTCACTCGACAAGCTCTGAACAAGTAAATATCAATTTCTGTCATATAGTTAAAAACGTTGAGCAAATAAATACTCATTTCAGTCTCAAGGGAAAAAAACGCAGTGACCCATCGGATAGTCCCCAATACAAGTCCTTCATGTCATGCACATGGCGGACCACGACCCGAAAATTTAATAGCATGTCTTGCAGAAGAGAGAAAGCTGATGAGCATTGAGCATATATGAGGAGGATTCAGGAGTTTGAAACTTGAAAAACTTTGTATGAAGCACAGTTGACACGCATCTGCACGATAAGAGAACAAGGAAAGTCGGTCGCCAAGTCAAGTGTTACCTCCCTCCACGACGCTTGACATTTCTAAAAAAAATCTATGAAGCTCGATTAAAAATAAAATATCTTGCCTCCCTGTGAATATTCAATCTGTAATATTTAATGCGTCAAATGACCGGTATTACCGGGCTTCGAGAAGTAAATAGCATCAGTATGACAAGACCAAGTAAAAGAGGACCACTACTGATCAGCGTATGAGGAGACAGGAGTTTAATGTCTGGCTGTGTGTAACTGTGAAACACAGTTCACACGCATCCGAAACACGTCATTCTAAGTTGTAGATAAGAGAAAACTGTAAAGTCGGTTCTTTCTGTCCAATACGTTTCAAGATTACAACTAAGGCCGAGTCAGCATTACCCAACGGATAAGCTAAGAAGCAAGAATCTTCTTACTTTCAACTATATAATAATTCAAACCACCTCAACTCCACCTCATTTATTATTCCCATCCGATCTCTCTATTTATTTCTTCACATCTCCCCTTCAATCTCACATTTTCTCATCGCATTATATCCACATTCTCTCAATTATTATTTCATTCAATCCAATGGCCTCTCTTTTCTCCATTTCAACTTTCCAAATCCCAACTTCCACTACTAGTCCCAAACTTGCTCCACCGAGCGGGGTAAGGCTGCGTACATCACACTCTGTTTCCGCGGTTTCATCAACCGCGAATGCGGGTAGGAGCGGGTATTATAACACGTACATTGATCAATCAATGTCGACCAATGCATCATTATACGAAGTTCTAGGAATTCAAATGGGAGCTTCACGTCACGAGATCAAATCAGCGTACAGGAGTCTAGCCCGAGTAATGCACCCTGATGTTGCATCATCCAGCGGACGAGGTGACTCGTCCGCTGAGGCTTTCTTGCGGATCAGTGCAGCTTATAATACTCTGTCTGATGCGCAGAAGCGCGCCGAGTATGATTTACAGATGTTAAGGACTAGGTCTCCGTGTTATTCAGCATCAGCTGTTACTTCAAGGCATAAAGGCTACACGAGCCAGAGATCATGGGAAACTGATCAGTGTTGGTAGCTCAACTCGGGATCGCTTAGTCATTAATTATGTAAATCGTTTATTAGGTAGATTTGATAGTATAATGTACTAGTACAACCTTAGTGTTGTCGATAAGCTCTCAGTAAATATTTTAAAGTTACTGTTTAGCTTTTCTTTCTGTTAGTACTACGAAAGTACTGTCTCAGATTCAGCACTTGAATTTTCGCTTTTTAATAAAGTGTATAGATGTTGGGTAAATATTTTTGTTATACATATATTTATAAACGATGAATTAACATTTTAATGCCTTTGACAATAACGAACTTTTGTGAACACTGAACAGGATCTAGTTTGCCAGTTTAAAATTCTTTGTTTCTAACTGGTAACGGTCGAGAGACTCGGCATCTTTTAGCAACTGAATGATTAAATCGCAGACCGACGAGGCAACAACTGCTATAAATTTTGTTTCTGTAATCTGTATTACCACAATTCACCCCACACATTTCTCAACAAATAAGCTGTACAGGCTTTGTATCAGAAAGTGATTGTAGAGAATAGTTTACACAATGACTGTAAATAATGTCTGCTATTTAGCTTAAGAAAATATACAGTTTGAATTGAAATTTATGCAAAACCATTTTACATTGATCAATGCTGCTCAGTTGAAAGACATTTCAATTGTTGAAAAATGCAGGCTCTACTGTACAAATTCCGCATTTAGCTCAGGATGAAGTCCTCCATTGCATCTCGATCTGAATCATACCATTTTTTGAATCAATGAGGTGGTACCTCTCGTTTATCCTCTTGTTCTTTATCACGTCTGACAGGTATATGTCTACGTAACCCAGTGTTTCCTATAGTAAAATATGTTGAATATATGAGTTGATTCAGATCATAAGCATTGCTACAAACAGTTTAAATAAAACATCTGCAATTATAAAATGGCCACTCGAATTCAAGGTGTTCCACTAACTCAAGTTCTCTAAAGTCCACCATAAAATATAATATTTGCATTTTATTCTGACTTATTTTTATGGAGATCATAATGGAGTTTGTTACGTATAAACAGATGTTGTTATCTGTACCTTAGGATATAGACTCATCCTGCTTGAAGTACTAACAACTTCAACATGAATCCTGTCGTTAGTAGGTGGCTCCTCCAGCATGAATTGGAACTCCTCGTCCCATCTTGGATCCCGGTTCTTCTTCACTGTCTGCAGTGATCAAGGAACAAGCAGAGCATTTTCAAAAGTGATTTTGTTATGATATACTATGCTATTACAAGATAGGATTACCAAAATAAAGTACCCAGTACTAAGACTCTGAGAGTATGCAGAGCATCATAGATGTAATTACCTTGGTTTTTTTAACTTCTCCTCTGAATAATAGACGAGCTGATGGATTCGTGTGGTTTTTCCCTTCAATACTTTGACCCTCGTGAATAATAATTACAAGCAAACCACCACCAGCAGGTGTTCCATCAGGAGCCTTTTGCACCTCGTCAGAATTCTCAGTATCAAGTGGAATCTCACTACCCTTGAAAGGTTTGTAAATTGCTTCAACAACAAGCTGACCACGTAGTTTTTCATTTTGAACATCCCCAGGGTCCATGTTTTTCCGCAAATCAAGAGTTAGAACTTTGGATTCATCAGGCAAAAGATCCTTTATCGGGACAACATTCATACCCATTTTGTCATGTGTGCCAACCTGAGCCCGGAAAAATGTCCACAAATGATAATTAAAGGCTTGACCTCGTCAAGGACAGTGTGTGTGTGTGTGTGTGTTTTGTCAAAACTTGCTTGCCTTCCACAAAAAGAAGCATTTAAATGAGAGGAAAAACTGTTACCTGCTCCCAGTCATACACAACAATCTCCAGAACCTGAGACTCAGGATCCTTGACAACTACATGGAATTCTTCATTCCATTCAGGGTTCAAGTTTTTGTGTTTTACTGTTGTTTTCTTCGATGGAAGTTTGTCTTCGCTAAGCTTTAATTTCACATAAGGATCTGAAGCACCCAAAAAATCTTTCTTTTTAAGCTTTAGTGCCCTCACAACCTTCACTTGGAGAATGCCTACAGGTCTCTTGGCGGCCCTGTCAGTAGGCAGCAACAAAATATATTTGGTCTGAGCAAACGACATGGTGATGCCTGAGGCGAAGACTAGAATGTATGCACTTACTTTGCAGGATCCATTATTTGCACTTCAAGTGCTTTTGGCCATAAATACATATTTGCAACCTGGTCCTTGATAAGATCCTGGAAGAACGGATTGAGAAATCAGAACAAATGTTGAGGAATATTTTGAGAAGTTATACGTCACAAAAACAATAAACAATAATTAGGTAAAAAATTAGTTGCTGCGCTGCTGGAGCATAAAATTTCTACAACTTTGTTGAACTTCAAGAAGGTTAAACACAAGTCTATCCAAAGACAATAAGAATTTTGACAACATAAGCCTTATGATAGTACCTGGACAAATCGATACAAGCCTGGAATGGACATTACATCTGCTCCAAGCAATTTTAGTCCAAAGTCAACATGAGGCTGCAGATTAAAAGTGAAAAACTTGGAGAAGCAGAAGTTCACATGGAAGTAAATTTAATTCAATCAGAAGTATATTTAGAGTTTCCTTTACCTTCTCCATGAGTGAGACTAAGATTTTTGCAAAACAAGGAAAGTTTGGAACTAATGGCTTCAAGGTAACACGTGGACAAGCAAATACTTGCAAGTCAACCGCCTGAAATGCACCAGACCAACATTACTCACAGAAATTAGGAGTCCTAATGTATAATTTCTGTGTGTGTGCTTTCCGATACCTGAACAGTGGCTCTTAGCCCAAACGCCTTTATTGCTACGAGGACATTTGGGTTCCCTGCCCACTTCAGAGATGGTTCCATTATCAATTCCTTTTCCGCAGTGGTATAAACTTTCATTCCTGAGATGAAATATCACTGACTGGATGAGCACAAAAATATTGAGGACATGTCGTTGGCATTCAGCTTAAAATCTCAAAATCTTGGCAGAAACAATTTATTTCCGAGTTGCAGTTTTAACTTGACATCTCAAGTACTTGGAAGAAATATAAGATCTATAGCAGGATCCATCAGTAACCAGGATTGTGTGCATACATTAGTAGTTAGTGGTTACATGTAATAATCGGAGAAATGGAGAGTAGCTTAACCTGTTAGAACAGGAGGTAGGCTTCCTAAAGATAGAACTTCAAACTGAACTGAATCAATTTTATACTTCGGAATTTGTTCGGCAATAATGGGCTGTACAATAGTCTTAACAGTCTTGCAAATTGCCTGAAAATTATGCACCAGACATCTCAGCCATAGTATGGAGAATGTGAATTTAATGAAAGCATAAGGGGTAACAACTAAGAACTACCTTGTCCAAATAAGGCCACATGGTCTCGATGAACTTATTTAGCCAATCAACCTGAATGTAACTGTAGAATATCAATGTTGAATGCAACAAGAGAGATAAAATAATCAACTGCAATTTCGGCCCTCGTGTTTTTACTGGAACTACATAAAACTGTTCAAGGAGATGCTTGAAACAGTAGGAACTTACGCGGTCATGGTCTGGATATTTGATCCAAACTGGTAGCTCTTGGATCAACATCTTTAAAGCTTTAGAGTCTTTCTCATCCAAACTAGGAACAGTAGGATTCTAATGATCAAAGTGGAAGAACCACGGTGCAGAATAAGGTGAGAAATGTAAGTTAGTCAATGACAAGGCAAAGCAGAGGCTAGCAATTTGGTACATTAGTAGCATTCAATAGTTGCATATGAAATTTTATAAATTTGTTCACTTGCATAAGCACATACTTAAACTCACACCACACACACACATAGGTCAATCCAGATAGGTAGTTAAAAGTTAGAACAAAAGTACACTGCCAAAGATACTCATAAGTCAAAACACTGCTATTGATTTGTTATAAGCTAATATGCAGATGCAAATCTTAATCACTTTACATATAATATATGCAAACTATTTAACAGAAGTTGTAAACAAAGTGAACATGCAAGAACTGACCTCAACATTAGTAGGCTGGAAATAGATGAAGAGATAATAGCCGATAACAAGGCCAATTGTGATTCCCAGTCCAAACCCAAAAATTCCCATAACACTGGTCACAATACCCATCTCTCTGCTAATTTGTTCTTCTTCTTTTTTCAATCAGATCACCAGAATTCTCCACAACAATTTTCTCACACCCGGAAGAAAAACATTACAAGCTGAAAAATGAAACTTTGATTTCCTTCCAAAATTCCAAGCTTAAAACCAAACCAAACATACACAGTATGGTCTCGGGAAAATAAGATGCATGCAACACAATAGGTTCCCGAGACTTGGATGTCCGCAGAAGATACTCAGCTAGACAAAGATGTAAAAGATATGATCTTTGAGAAAAATCAACTGAAATGTTAAAGAAGATTAATATCCTACCTGATATTCAACTGTTTCTTTAACATACATACATATGTGCATTGAAGCATCCACCAAAGTAGAATAAGTCATGCAATAATAGTGTAGGCTCGTCGGTAGAGTGTTTTGATTGGTGGAAAAAACGAATTTATCATAGTAGGCCACAGAAAATTCTTGAAAAAGAAGTTGCATGACAAAAGAAAACAGAGAAATGGTCCCATATAGCCATTAACCAACTCAAAAGGAGTAGAGTGATATTCAACTAATTATTGATTTGATGAAGTAATATAAAAGGCTCACCAATACAATACTTAATGCGGAATAAGTAGGGGCACTCTTGTATGTTTAAGTCATTGTTCTTGCCTCTTGGAAGGAAAATAGTACTACTCATGTGTTCTAGTATGAAATAAGTACAAAATAATAAGAAATAGCAAGAAAAGTGATGGGATTATCGATATTTAATGGATAGATGTGTGAAAATAGATTAAAGTAGTGGATGAAATTGAGTTTTATATTATAAAATTTTACTATGTTTGAAAAGATTTATAATATAAAGAAATGAGTGAGGGCATCAAAAAAGAAACAAAATCCATGAGCCAAAATTTTGAAAATAGATTTTAGAGTAGAATAAATTAATTTCTATGAATATCTTTTCATCAAATTTTTAAAATATAAAATACCAGTTAAAATTTGATTAATTAAACTTTAAAAAAAACATATAAATTTGGATAGAAATAACAGCCGCAGATCAGGAGAAAGAGACTAGTTTGTGCGTTGGCACTTGGCCCAAAGGGGCTGCTTTGTGCGTTGGCACTTGGCACTATATTGTGCCTCAAAAATATTCACATGGGAGCATTTTTAGTTAGAATCAAATTTAAATGTAGGATATTCTAATATTGTCCCAGTTATTTTTTTAAAATAATATTGTGAAACAGAAAATTCTGATTTAAGACGTTATATTAATAGATCATTTCAATAATAATTTTGTGAAGAGGAAAAAGTTGCGTGAAAAAGGAAAAAAATAAATATTTATTTTATAAAAATATGATAAGGAATGATTATACATTCTTTAAAATTAAAACATAGAAAGTAAATTTTAATTTTTTTTAAAGAGTACTATTATTGGAGCAAGTTTCTTTAGAAATATGTTAGAATTTACCAAACATAGGTTAAAAAAAAAGGAGACAATAATTATTTAGCAAAGAAATACCTCTGTGTATTTATATTATCTTTTTTTTCCAAAATAATATTTAAATCTATTAATTATGATAAAACTAAAAAAAATTCCTTTTATATTCTGAATAATGTATTTATATAAACTTCAGTTAATAATAGATTAAAGAGTAATTTTTAAAAATAATTCATGTTTTGACTGCAGACAATTTTCTTCTCGATTAATTAATTATTTTTCGCTCCTATAAACGTACGGTCCGTTTATCTGCATAAAGCATAATCGGTCCTTTTTAACATTATGTTTTGCCCCAAATCTAACTTATGTTTTGTCTCCGTCCTCTGACATATCTATAGGATATGTTGAGTGATGGGAGTAGCAACACAGATAAAAACATGAAGGGTAAAGAAAATACAAAGAAAGTGAATGCAAAGAAGAAGAAGAAGCGAGGTGGGTCAAAGAGAAAGCTGAGTGTTGACCAGTTATCAGCTTACAAATCAGTCAGCGAATGGGTTTTCTTGGGCCAATCTTCTTCTTCTTCAAACCCCTCTTCATCTTCAGCTGTCTCTTTTGATGATGATTTTAGGGTTGTTTTTAATCCCAAGTTTTCTGATAAATTGGTCTTTGATTTGCACTCTCATTCCATTTGTAGTGATGGGTATTTATCACCTTCTAAGCTTGTTGAAAGAGCTCATCAAAATGGGGTCAGTGCCCTCTTCTTCCTCTCTTAATATACTACTTTTCACTGCTTATCTGTGTGTAATTTTGATGGGGTGCCTTTGTTTTGTCTTAAAGATTTGATTTCTGGCTATTTTTTGCTTGTTATCTAGTAGTATATTATTAGTGTTTGTCTATGTAATTTGATTTTTTTTTTTTTTGTTTATTTGACTGTGTTCTTGTTTGGTTAGAATTTGGCTTGTTCAGAATCTGGTATTTGAGTATTATGTTTTTATTGATTTTTTGTGCAAGATTTTACTGGATGAGTTTTAATAAGTACATTAATAGATTATAAGTAACGCTCTTGCCTGTTTCAGGATTTTAAATTTTGGTGTTTAAGTATTTGGACTTGACTGGCTTATACATACTGACGATGGTTCTCAGGATTACTTCTTTTGGTCGTTTTTGTTTCTCTTATGTTTAGTGAGGTTTTCTTTGAATATCATAAAAATATGTGTATATTAAAAAACCAAGGATGCAACTGCGTTGAATTACCCTAAGAATAGTGAATTTGTTTAATCCAGAAGGTTATCTTTTCCGGTTTTTTTTTTTCGTTGAAATTTATTTTCCTACTTCAACTACGAAGTGCCTTCCCTAGGGCAAAAGAGGGAGGAACAATCTTTAAAAGCCGCGGACTTTCTGGCAAATTGGTAGCTTGTCTTAATTGCTTAGATAAATTGGAGGAGTGATGAAGGCCCTGAAGAGTTAGAGTTGTGTTTTTTTTAACGAAGTAGACTGAAACAAAAATATATAGGCACTTCGATTGGCCTTTAAAGAAGAAGCAACAAGAGTTTCACAGTCATGAATGTTAGTGTCCTGGATAAGGACTGAGAGACTGGCAGATATTTGAAAGTACAGATTTAGCAGCTATTATCAAACAAGCGATCAGTGCTCTTGTGATTTCGTCCAATCTATGACAGAGAAAACCCTAATTAGACATGACACAACCTTCCCAGAATTTACTTACATCTTTTGCTCTCAAGAATTGTAGCCATTTACATTTTACAAAATTCAAATTTACAAGCCATAAATTGCAATGACAAAACCAGTTCAATCAAATAAAGCAATGCATTATCTTACCTCTCGAATCTCGAACATGTATATAACTTCTTTCCAGATTCTCAGTGACCAAGATTTATTAATCCTAGCTCTTCTCGCACAAAAATTACAATTTTTGTGATTCTTATTCTTCACAGTCGGCTGGAGAACTAGCTGACATTTCAGGATGGGGCTTATCGTCTTTCACCATGTTGAGATGCTATCTGTAGAGGGAATTGAATTAATATTCATCTATTTTCAAATTGGAGGAATTTTTATGTAAGAACCTTAAAGTATATCTGTGAACTTTAATATATATATATGTGTGTGTGTCTAGAAGTATATAGCTGCTGGGGTCTGTCCTTGTAACAAGACGGCCAGTTAACTAAGGGCATTGCCTAGGGAAAAAGAGGGAGGAACAATCTCTTCCCACTTGACTTTCTGACAGATTGTTTGCCTGAGCAAACTGCGTAGATGATTGGTTGAGTGTTGAACTGATGATTCCCCTGATAGGTGGGAGTTGCGTTCTATTTAAATGAAATAGATTGAAACAAGAATATATAGGTACTTCTATTGGTACTATATGGAAGAGGCAAGGAGAGTACCACAGTCATGAATAATGGTTCCAGGGTATGGACTTAGCCTGGCAGGGATTAAAAGTTTCAGCTGAATGGGCATTGTAAAACAGACAATTAGTGCTCTCATCTGTTCAATTATCTATGACAAAGACAAGATAAAGAGATAACATTTAATGCCAATATGCACTAGTAAGTCTTTCCGTTAACAGTCATTACCAGATAACTAACCAGAAAATAATGAGAATCAGCTCACATTCAAGTTATGCTAGATAATGTAAGCCAATTGGACTGCAGGGGAGTATTGGACTATCGGTTTCTCAAGGCACTCCAAATAGAAGAAATAAAGACTTCACTTGAGTAATGACATAAAATCTTATCAATGACAACTAAGTAGGAATATTATCCTCAGATCTACGTCTATTAAGCTCCACTACATCTACACGGCCAGATATGGGAAGAAGCCAGTTAATCTGGTGAATATTAAAGTATTCATTGAAGTTATCAAATGATCTCAAGTTGACCAGTGTCGATGTGGCAACACTTATGAAATTAAAGAATAACCATTTCATTCTCATTTTTTTCTAATCATCTCCGGTGACCCTTGCACTAGACAGTAGACACAATGGCTGCATCAGAAAAAACTTCAGATCAACAATTGTCTATATCTCTGTTAGTAGAAAACTAGTATAATCAATTTTAAGCTCTATGCCGTGATTTTACAGACAACCGCAGCTGTTATCACGATCTTTCTATATTCCCTCTCTTTGCTCATAGAAAGGCAATTTCCCAAGGCAACACTGTATTCCCGTGTTAACATATATTCACTACCAAATAGAATAGATCTATTGTAATTCAGCATCTTGCCTCGTGTAAGTGGCAGCCATCACTCCTGACTCTTCTTCTAGTAAAATAATTGTTATATGGACGTAGAGTGATGAAATAAATGCAATTTAATTTTATTTCCAATGGCCGAGACGACAACAATCAATGACATGTATAATTGTGTACAGAGGAGTATTGGCTAATAGTATGTTGTGAACAAAAACTCTACACCATGTATGTACATATCTGTTAATGATCTAATATATACCCATAATTTGATATTATTACTGGTCCACTGTACTAGCATTAACATCGACCTAGTAAATGTAGTGCAATTTTTTAATTAGACCATTATGTTCAGAGCAGGTGAAAGTTCTCTCTCTGACGGATCATGATACAATGTCGGGCATCCCTGAAGCCCTGGAAGCAGCTCATAAATTTGGAATTAAGATAATCCCAGGTGTTGAAATCAGCACAATTTTTTATCCAAGGTAAATAATGTTACATCTTAGTTTATGCTGCTTTTGTATGGAGATCAATGATTTTACTGTACTTTCTCGCTGACAATATAGTGATGACTATTCACTGTTTTCTGTCAGAAAACCTATTCGCACATCCATTTTACACTTTGCGCGAATATAGTAGCAGTTAACACATAAAAATAAAATAATCTTTTCCATTTACGTGATACTTCTGTTTAGTGTTATTAAACACAATATGCGCATAGAAGGGCAAGTCCCCCTGGAGCATAAGCGGAATGCTGGGATTCATCGAAGACAAATAAATTTTCATATATAAATGATGGGTCGCGCTCAAGATAGAACCCGTCCTTAATATAAAACCATAGAACCACTAAGCATCTGTTGCAGAACCCTAAATTATGAATAGATTTTCAGGATCCAAATCTAAATACATGTTTTTTGCATCATTGTGTGTGTTCAAAACTAATTTTAAAATATAATATATAAACACGACACTTTTTGCATATGCAGTTCTGCTGCAAAACCCTTATTAATACTAGAAGGCTCTAAGGGTTCTTAGGCTAATGGTTCTAAGAGGAACATGACCCTATAAATGATATATAATGTAGAATATAGTTAATTTATAGATAAGAAGATATTTAATTGATGAAGCAACTAAATTCATTATCATATAGATCCAAAGTAGAACAATTTAAAGTCAAAGTAACGAAGAATTGCAAAGTTACTCCATTCTTCTTCGTCATCAATATTCACAAAAATCATCATTTTCACTAACATGATTTGGATTTTCAACAAAGTCTTCTTTACAAATCAGTATATACAGATATGTGTAGCTTATATATGTCCAGTTTGATTGCTATAAGGTCCATATGGTTTTTCTATGACCAATTTCCTTTAAAAATGACCCATCTTTACAGAAGCGCGCTTAACTTGCGGTTATAATAACACTGCTTCTGTTTGATACTTTTTTGGGTTAAATGACTATATAGAGGGGAATGTGGAACAGAAGAACCTGTGCACGTTCTTGCGTACTACAGTAGTTGTGGACCAGCAAGATCTGCGGAGTTGGAGAAATTTTTGGCTAATATCAGAGATGGACGTTACCTACGTGCGAAAAACATGGTCGCAAAGCTTAACAAGCTGAAGTTACCTCTTAAGTTGGAGCATGTCGCAAAGATTGCAGGTAGTGGTGTTGCTCCAGGGAGGGTGCATGTTGCTCGGGCTATGGTAGAAGCAGGTCACGCCGAAAATCTGAAGCAAGCTTTTGCCCGATATCTTTATGATGGAGGACCTGCTTATTCTACGTATGTGAATAAGCTAAGACTATTGTTCACTCTTATTTAGTGTTACTAGCCTTCTACTTAATAGGTATGTATTTATTATTTAATACAGTATTCATTTTACTTGTTTTTTGTCTAGGGGAAGTGAACCTGATGTAGAGGAAACAGTACAACTAATACGTGAAACAGGTGGTGTAGCTGTGCTGGCTCATCCATGGGCATTAAAAAATCCAGTTGCTATCATCAGAAGACTGAAAGAAGCTGGTCTCCACGGGTTAGAGGTTTATAGAAGAGATGGTAAATTGGCAGGTATATACATACTGTCTAATATCAATTTTTTTTTCTCTCCTCTTTGTTTCTTGGCTAATTCTAACAATTTTTGCTCAACATAAACTAACCTTCCCGTGTCATGATGCCAGCATTCTAGTTTGCATATTATATAATTTGTTGGGGATGAAGGAGTTCATTAGTCTTTATATGAGTGGAGACAATCCTATTCGAAAGTAGGTCCATAGAATCTTAACACCCCCTCACACTTTCCCAAGTAATGATGCGAGCATTCTAGTTTGCATGTCCTACAATTTGTTAAGAATAGATGAGTTCATCAGTTAAGTAGACAAAATTCTATATCAAAGTAGGTCATTAGAATAATTTCAATTTATTTTTGGATAACTAAATATGTATAGTTTTTATTATTTATTTTTGTGCATATATCTGTATGGGTGGGTTGATAATGACCGTTATTAGTCTTATTACGGTGTCTACTTGCCTATTCAAGCTAAGCCATTCTATCACTCAGATTATATTAATATTTGAACTTTAAAAGCTAATTGTTGACTCATTCACCTTCACCCTTGGCTTCTTAAAAGAGTAACTTCTTTTCATATGATAACCTATTTTGCGAAAGTCTTATTGAATTCTGTCAAAAATTATTATAGTAAATAAATTGTGATGATCTTGTTGATAACCTATTTTGCAAATAGTCTTATTGAATTCTATCAAGAATGATTAGAGTAAATAAATTGTGATGATCTTGTAGAAAGCTAAATAATTGAATTTTTTTAGTTTATATTTAGTTCAGTGGATGACTCTTGAATGGAGTATTGGAGTACTATATGTCCTATAATATATTTATGTTTTACAATATTCTGGAAGTGCATATATAGTACTCTAATTAGGATTCCATCTCAGACTCCTCCGGTGAACTTTTGCCTATATTTATATGTTATTCCTAATAATGAGTGTGCAGTGCTTTCTTAACTGGTATCAACTTGTTATTGAACAGCATACAGTGATCTGGCTGATGCTTACGATCTTTTGAAAGTTGGAGGATCTGATTTTCATGGAAGAGGTGGACAAAGTGAGTCAAATCTTGGGAGTGTTGGTCTTCCTGTGGTTGCTGTGCACGAATTTCTTAAGGTGGCCCGACCAATATGGTGCAGAGCTATACAGGATAATCTGGAAGATTTTGTTAGAGATCCCTCAGGATCCAATTTGGAGGCTTTAACGAGGCTCGGGAAGATTAAGTTCCCTAAGGGGACAAACTGCAGCAAATATGAATTGATTCAGCATTGTCTGTCATCATGGTTGACCAACGAAGAAAGGCTGAATGACGAATTTGAGGCATTGAAGTTAAAGGTGACTCAGGTTTTAATTGAACAAGGCTGGGCTTCAGGCCCTGTAAGAAGTTTGTAGTGATTTAGAATCAGTTAATTCATCAAAAATTTTGTCAGTGATCATTTTTGTAACAATAGCTAGCATACCTGGTTAATTGATTATATTTTGATATTATTTATTGATTATTATAAAAGTTGATTGCCCTGTGAATGTTGGTAGGACTAGAAGCAGGTCAGACCCAAGTTGCATTATACTACTGTTGTAAGACGACATCAAAACGAGGAAGCTGCAAGTTTTGGTAACTTCTGTGGAATTTCATACTAGACTAAGCAGTATGTATATTGATCAATTTGACCACTTTGATTGGTTCATGGTTTTTTTTATTTCTTTCCCTCTTAAGTTTAATTTTTGAACCATTCGTGTTTCTGGTGTTTGTTGGATTTTTTGAACTGGGAATGATAAATAACCTTTACCAGTGATACACAAAATGGCCAGTACTGCCGCCCAAGGGTTGGTTCAGCTGGTTCTTGGTCACAGGTTCGACTCCCGAATATTTGTGATTATGCCTCCTCGACCAGAGCCTGTCGCTTAAGTGTCGTTTACCTTGGTTCACGTGGTTTGCAGGCTATTACGTTAGCTCTGGTGCGTACCCGAAGAGTAGCGGCTACGGGTTTCTAAGTTAAAAAAAATAAAAATGGCCAGTACAAAAGAACTTGTGGTTTGTTTCCATTTTGTAACTTTGGCTGATTTAAATTATTTGTTTAGATAATTTTATACTATAGATGACTTGGGAGTTATTAAAAGATTACAATAATAAGTTTGATAGTTTATTTATTTTAGTGTTGAAATTGTTTTTTATTAAATAAAAATTAAAAATTGATTAAAAAATGTTTATTTTGTCAATTGGTTTCTGGTTTATTTTAACTATTAACTGAATTTCTAATTTATTATATAATATTATATTTTTCAGTTTAAGATCGAAAATAATTTGAAATCTGGACACTAAACTCCAACCAAAACACGCTCCTAAACTATGCTGACGTAAGAAAATATTCAACCGACCAAAAAAACCCACTCTTGTGTTAATTCGAGATTTATGAAAAAATAGGGGAAAGGAGTGAGTCATCAAAGTGTTGAGCTCGATTGTTGAGAGACAAGTAGAACATTAAAGCTGCAGATAAGCTGTTAATTTACACCTCAATAATAAAACACCTCCAAAGTAGAAACAACCGATGCTACGGCTCTATAACAACGTAAGCTTATGTGGTCGCCTGTAAGGTCTCTCTCCGCACCTACCTATACAGCTTCAATCCTTGAATTACTTGCACTACTTGTGTTAACTAGTTACCTGTTTTGTAGGAAAACGACCACTCCTGTTATTCGGACCATAATGACAGTTTGTTGGGGAAGAAGCATGCATGAATATTGATTGCTTGCTTATCGGTGTCCTCGTGAATGGCCATGCCTGCATTACGTGTTATTCTTCAACTTCACCCCCTCCTTTTCTCAATCTATGCTTGCATATCTTTCTACTTTTTGTTTCTTAGATCGAGTTGCAAACGCAAATGTTTATTACATTGCTGGTATACTTGCAACAACTACAGTCAATCGACAATCCTAATGAATCACTCAATGTAATGAAAACAGGCTACTACTATGACTATGTACTAAATTAATTTAGGTAGTTTGTTCCTTCAGATGTGTCGACATTCAAACAGTGTCTCTTTATTTTGTCAGGACCAGGTTACCTCTGATTTTATTATGATTAATTTTTAGTGAGAAAATAATCTGATACTCAAGGACGATGGCTCATGTTATGTCGACCTATTCCAAATTTCCTTTCTTGTATAAATAGAGAATTTGAAATTTATGTTTGATGTTGTTCAATATGTACTGCTACAGGGGGCTACTGATAGTAAAGTCTATAACAGAGTTGCTATGAGATGTGCTGGCAATGAGTATAATGATGTGTGATATCATATATATATTTAGCAATGGTCATCTCTAGTTCAGCAGGTTACAGTATAAGCTAACCATAATTACATAATGACAGTACAGAGTAACATATTAGGACAGTTGCAGAAGGAGTTGTATTAAATGAGTTGATTTCAAGTAATGTGGCATGCATCAGTTCGTTTCTAAAAGTAATGCTGCCCTACTTGCATAAGGAATGGGAATTTCAGAGGCCTTTAAGAAGCCGAAGATTTAGTTGGCCAACCACTAATTATCTAATTTATTGCCAGGAACCTCCTCTTCCCAATAAGCTTTGCATGATCAAGTGATTTCGGCTGTGCATTTCCATCTTTCACTCAACTCAAGTTCATTATGGGAGACTTGGAACTCCCCCCTAAGATAGATACTGATGTAAATGCAGTTTCAAAAATAAACCAGCCTGAGTCAATCTCAAGCCAAAAAGAGATTGTTTCGTTGGTTGGACTCTTTGCTGCAGCTGATACTAAGGACTATATATTGATGTTCTTTGGAAGTGTTGGATCATGTGTTCATGGTGCTGCGCTTCCTGTCTTCTTCATTTTGTTTGGTCGTATGATTGACTTGCTAGGACATATGTCTTCAGATCCTCATCGATTATCTTTGGAGGTTTCCAAGGTTGGTCTCTTCTCTCTGGACCTGTTGTTTTTCTTATAGATCAGTTCTGTGCCAAGTCTTGCTATCAGTAATCTGCTAGACCTGGTGCACACTCACAACTATTTTTCTTCTTCTATGCAGCATGCTTTGTACCTAGTTTATCTTGGACTAGTAGTGCTTGTATCAGCCTGGATTGGTCAGTTTATTTTTTAGTATTCTCTATTGGCTTTTGTCCACTGTTGCCAATACTAGTAAAGCATCAGCATCCTATTTAATTGTTGTTTCTAGGTGTCGCGTGTTGGACACAAACTGGAGAAAGACAGACAGCTCGTCTGCGGTTCAAGTATCTTCGATCAGTCTTGAGGAAGGATATAACATTTTTTGACACTGAAGCAAGAGATAAAAATTTAGTTTTTCGCATATCAAGTGACGCCATACTGGTACAGGATGCTATCGGTGACAAGGTTCGTACCCCAACAGCCTTAAAATTTTAAATTTGTGTTCACTCATAAACTGTGGTGTACACAATTGGCTACAGAACTTCCTTTACCTATAACTATTTAACCTGGATCATTGCAACAACCGGTCTCAAGTCTATTGTGCACTAATACAGTTTACACTGTTGAAATATAACATAAGATCCATTTGGGGCCTTACCTTAAGGTTTTAGATGGACTGGTTCTCAACACACTCCTCTTGACTTGGCATGCTTATGGTCACACTGGTTGGCGTTTGCCATGTGATATAAACTTACTTGGCACTTCCTCTGTTTTTTAATGCAGATAGGCCACAGCATACGATATCTTTCCCAATTCATGTTAGGATTTATTCTAGGGTTCATATCAGTTTGGAAACTCACTCTTGTCACCTTGGCCGTTGTTCCGCTAATAGCTGTTGCTGGAGGAGGCTATACAGTTATAATGTCTACGTTGTCAGAGAAAAGTGAAGCTGCTTATGCCGAAGCAGGAAAAATTGCAGAAGAGGTGAGTGCTGTCTCTTAAGAGTAGATAGCAGTTGTTCCAGCTAGTTTCATGAGTCATGAATAAATCTATTTCACTTCTTGGATCAGTTTATCTCCCAAGTTCGTACCGTATACTCTTTTGTGGGTGAGGATCAAGCAGTTGAAGCATACTCTAGATCACTTAAAAATGCTCTTAAACTGGGAAAGAAGGGCGGAGTGGCTAAAGGCATTGGTGTGGGTTTTACATATGGCCTTCTGTTTTGTTCTTGGGCATTACTCCTCTGGTACGCCAGTATACTTGTCAGGCATCGAGAAACAAATGGTGGCAATGCATTTACAACAATTATCAATGTCATCTTCAGTGGATTGTAAGTCCTGTAAGGAAGATAGCAAACATGCTTATTTTGAAAAACTTGTCATGAATCTTTCACGCGACAGAAGTAAAATAATTATTTTTGTAGTGCTCTTGGTCAGGCTGCTCCAAATCTTGCCGCCATTGCTAAAGGTCGAGCCGCTGCCTCAAACATGATAAGCATGATTGAAGAAGACCTTGACCCTTCAAGAAGATCAGAAAAAGGGATGGTGTTGCCAAAAGTTGATGGACAGATTGAATTTTCTGAGGTCTGTTTCACTTATCCATCTCGGGCTGGAATGGTGTTTGAGAATCTAAGTTTTTCCTTAACTGCTGGGAAAACTTTTGCATTTGTTGGTCCTAGTGGTTCAGGCAAAAGTACTATCATTTCGATGATACAACGTTTCTATGATCCTTGTTCAGGTATCCAAATAAGAAAGTACAAAATTTTATGTCTTGGTCTATGGTTTTACTTAATAAGGCAATAGCTGAATTTCGATATTTTATTTTACTTTTCTGACTAGGCAAAATACTGCTAGACAGACATGATCTGAAGGATATCCAGTTGAAATGGTTGAGAGAACAAATGGGTTTGGTTAGTCAAGAACCAACACTTTTTGCCACCACTATAGCTCTCAATATCCTATATGGTAAAGAAGGTGCTGATATGGATAACATAATTGAAGCAGCCAAAGCTGCCAATGCACACTCTTTTATTCAGGGATTGCCTGATGGCTATCAAACTCAGGCAGGTACCCACCAAACTGAGCAGTTTTATTGACAGTCAATTCCTGTTTTTAAATCTTTGACTGACTAGCATTTTGCAATAGGTAGGAGAAGGAGGAACTCAGCTGTCTGGTGGGCAAAAACAAAGAATCGCAATTGCAAGAGCAATGCTTAGGAACCCAAAAATATTGCTTCTTGATGAGGCAACAAGTGCACTAGATGCAGAATCAGAACTCGTAGTTCAGCAGGCACTATACAAAGTTATGTCCGGACGGACAGCCATTATTGTTGCACATAGATTATCTACTATTCGAAGTGTTGATCGGATCCTTGTCCTGAAGAATGGCCAAATAATTGAGCAGGGAAATCACTCGGAGCTAGTGTCTAAAGGTGGAGAATATGCAGCTCTCGTGAGGCTTCAAGTTGCTGACAATCTGAAAGATTCAGTTACAACTGATGAAGTTGAAATATCTGCAGTTTCTGGTTTGAAGGACCTCACTGATAATCATAGCAACAAACACGGGACTAGTTTAATGAAATTGAAGGAGATTCAGCCAGCTGAAGACAAGCTAACATCACCGGCCTCTGCTTCAACTTCTTCAGTTTGGGAACTTGTTAAACTTAATGCACCAGAGTGGCCTTATGCTGTACTTGGCTCAGTTGGTGCAATTTTAGCCGGTATGTCAGCTCCGCTATTTGCTTTCGGAATCACATATATATTGACTGCATTCTACTCCTATGACAGTCACCATATTAAACAAGAAATTGAGTGGGTTTCATTAATATTTGTTGGAGGAGCTATTTTGTGTATTCCCGTTTATTGGTTGCAACACTATTTTTATACCTTAATGGGGGAGCGGCTTACAATGAGAGTTCGCCTGTTGATGTTTACAGGTTCTTTCCTTTCTTCTTTTTACAGCCAATTTCCATATCTTCAGTGGAATTATATATCCAGAACTAATTTCTTACTTTTAAAATCAGCTATCCTTTCCAATGAGGTTGGTTGGTTTGATTCAGATGAAAATAGTACTGGTTCATTGACATCAAAGTTGGCAGCAAATGCAACATTAGTGCGAACTTCACTGGCTGACCGTCTCTCCACAGTTGTGCAAAACGTGGCGCTAATGGCGACTGCATTTGTCATTGCCTTCACCTTGAGTTGGCGCATATCTTCTGTTGTCATTGCTACCTTTCCCCTTCTGGTTGGAGCTTCCATTGCTGAGGTATGTAGTAGACGAAAGAACTATGATCCTTATTTTTTTATCCAAAGCTCGTGATTTATTCGTGGAACTACAGAAATAGAAATGAATGCTAAATTTGTTATTTATGTATGCAGCAATTATTTCTAAAAGGATTTGGAGGAGATTACAACCGTTCATACTCACGCGCAACTGCTGTGGCATGTGAAGCTATTGCCAATATCCGTACTGTTGCTGCATTCGGTGCTGAAGATCAAATGGCTCTCCAATATTCATCTGAACTTAAGGAACCAAGCAAACAGGCGCTCTTACGTGGCCATATATCAGGTTTTGGCTATGGCGTGACACAGCTCTTTGCATTTTGTTCCTATGCGCTTGGTCTCTGGTATGCATCAGTTTTAATGAAGGATAAGAACTCAAACTTCGGAGACTTGATCAAGTGTTTCATGATATTGATAATCACTGCATTGTCAGTGGCAGAAACACTTGCTCTGGCCCCTGACATTGTCAAGGGTTCTCAAGCTTTAGGCTCGGTTTTTGAAATTCTTTACAGGAAATCAGCCATAAACTCCAATTCCCCCGATTCAATGCTATTGACCAGCATAAAAGGAGATATAGAATTTAAGAACGTAAGTTTCAAGTACCCTGCTAGACCTGATATCACCATTTTTGATGGCTTGAATTTACAAGTTTATTCAGGAAAGAGTCTTGCTATCGTGGGCCAAAGCGGATCAGGAAAAAGTACAGTGATTCAACTCTTGATGAGATTTTACGACCCCTCTTCAGGAACAGTTTCCATCGATGGAGTTGATATCAAGACCTTCAACTTAAAATCACTGAGGCTAAAGATAGGCCTGGTGCAGCAAGAACCAGCCTTGTTCTCTACAACGATATACGACAACATCAAATATGGGAACAAAAATGCATCCGAAATTGAGATAATGAAAGCTGCAAAAGCAGCCAATGCCCACGGCTTTATAAGTAGAATGCCAGAAGGATACCAAACTCAAGTTGGTGAAAAAGGAGTGCAATTATCAGGGGGACAGAAACAGCGAGTGGCAATTGCAAGAGCAATACTAAAAAACCCCACAATACTTCTACTGGATGAAGCTACAAGTGCTTTGGACACAGCATCTGAAAGCCAAGTGCAAGAAGCTCTTGATAAGCTAATGGTGGGAAGGACTACAGTTCTCGTGGCTCATCGATTGTCAACTATTCGAGATGCAGACAGCATTGCAGTGCTGCAAAATGGAAAGGTGGTTGAGACTGGTACACATGAGCAGCTCATTTGTAGTCCTCAGAGTTTCTATACACAGTTAGTAAATCTGCAGCAAGGATAGGCATATGGTATACATCATACAAAGTCATTGATCACTCAGTCTGCTGGACCATAACCTCAAAATTGTGTGCAACAGCCTTGTTATAAAAGCCACAATGTCATGTTTGTGATCAGACACAATGAAACTTGATAAGAATTTATATTTCCAAACATTTATTTATAATTCTTGATCATATAAATCTTTTAAAAAATTATAATAAATAAAAGTAAGTTAATAAAAATTTAGAATATTCAACTTTTTTATATTTAATTTATAAAATAGAAGTTATTAATAAAATAAGCAAACGGGAAGAAAACCTCAATCAAGCGGCCCTGGAGTCAGGACAGAAGCAAACAAAAGCAGAATTAAGTAGAAGCGAAGTAGGTAAATAGTTGGTGATCTTCCTCAATTGCAATGCACATGCATCGTGGGATCACACTTTGTTTTCCTGTTCCAGTGAGAGACTTTGTCCTTTTGAGTGGTTAATTATTTATTTGTTATTTTCATATTATAGATTTAGTTTCAAATTTTAGATTTGGATATCATGCTAGTTATAGATGTTAGGTTAAAATTACAGATAACAGATTGTAAAGCTGAAGTGTGAGTTTTTTGAGAAGTTGACTATAATTTTTGTTTTTGATGATAGTCATATTTTAACCAAGGGTTTTTAATAGTTGGGATATTTTAACAATCTTTTATATATTTATATATTAATATTTGATATTATAATATAAAATAGGTTCAATATAAATCTTTTAAATTATTATAAATAGAATATATATGATTTAAATTGATAATAAATGATATAAATTTCATGCAGATTTCTTAGTAAAGGTTCCACAAGTACATCCAACATCGAGGTATATATTTATAAAAATAAGAACGTATGGAGTTAAGTTTTTTTTACCTAATCTCTATATTTTTTTACTTATAATATATATTAATAATTTTTAACTAGGGGCTTTATATGATTTGTGATGCTTTAATAAAATAATTACTGTAAATTGGAATGTTACTCTTTGTCATGAGTAATTCTAAACTTTTTCTGTCTCGAGCACCGTGTTTGTCTTCTAGAGGAAAGTTAAATTTTATACATATAAGTGATTTAAAATAAACTTTTGAAATACATAATAAATAATATTGTGTAGTAGTACTAGACTTAAAATAAATTTTTAGATCTGCATTTCAAATTTGAACTGAGAAGTTAGTGTAAAATATGAATTTGAACTTACAATACAAGTTTAGAAGGAAAACGGGTTAATAATCAAGTGAGTCACCAGAGTGGGCTCGATATATCAAGTTGGTCACTGAACTAAAAACCGTCTCAAATTGGTCACTTAAGTCGGTTACACGTATCTTTAAATATGAGCTAAAGGATTAAAAATATTATTTACAGAGGTTTACGCATTATTCTTGAATGTTATCACAACTAAGTACAATGTTATGACTTCTAGTATTTATAATAATATATTTTGACTTTATCAAGTTTATTTATTATTTATTTTTAATTAAAATAAAGGAATTAACTATATAATAAAAAATAAATAACAAATAAACTTGATAAAATTTAAATATATTATCATAAATACTAGAAGTCATAACCTTGTACTAAGTTGGGGTAACATTCAAGAATAATGTGTAAATCTATGTAAATAATACTTTTACTCCTTGAACTCATATTTAAAGATACATGTAACTGACTTAAGTGACCAATTTGAGACGGTTTTGAGTTCAGTGACCAACTTGATATATTAAGTCCACTTTGATGACTCACTTGATTATTAACCCGAAGGAAAACAGCTTGGGTTTGTAACATATGCTTTGACTTATAACTGACACGGTCACTAAATGTAAATGTAGACCTGTTTATGAAAATGACAAGATATCATTAGGACCAAATAGATCAACTACCACTTAAACCACTTGAATATAGGACTATTTTATACTTACATATACACACAGAGTAGCTGGCAAACAGTTGGCTTGTGTTTTTAGCTTCTTGGGTTAGCGCCTTACAGCATTGTTTTTGTTTCTGGTGATTTTTCTGCTCTCTCTCTATCTTTTTTACAGACAATCTTTGTATCTATCTATTATGTCATTTGGGTTTTGATTATTTGCAATTGTAGCTTCACTTGGTGCTTCATTTCTTGAATTTTCTTTATTTTTAGGGTTTAAAGAAAAGGGGTGGTTCAAGTTGTTTTCTTGATTTCAAGAAGAGCCAAGAAACAAGAAAAATAGGAAAGATCTGGGGAAATGAGTGCTTCTAGGTTCATAAAGTGTGTCACAGTTGGTGATGGTGCTGTTGGGAAAACATGTATGCTTATTTCTTACACTAGCAACACTTTCCCCACGGTCAGTTCTCTTCCTTTTGTCTTTAATTTCATTTTTTATTGAATGATAATAGTTATGTTTGAGTTGTTCTTTGTGATTTGGATTTGATCTTGTGAATTGAAAATTTGTTTGGGATTGTTTGTTGATAAGAGTGCTGAGAGGTTTAACAAGTAGCCAAATTCTTTTGTTCTACTCATTAAGGAGCATCCGTTACTGTGCTTCCATTCAGTCTTTGCCATTTATCTGTTGGATTGTAGAAATTTTGTAAGATTGGTTAATAAGTTGATTGAGTAGATACTAGATGGTAAGGACACTTATCCTTGGGGAGATACTTCAATGTCTTAGCTGGTTGTCCCGTAAACTTTTAGAGATGGGATAAATGATAAAGAATGCTGTCAAGATGCTTTGGATTATTGCTATGTTCACTAACTTCTAACAAAATGAAACTCTTTGTAATTATATTCGATTTATCTGTTTTAGTGTGCTTAAGTTTTTTGAAGTAGTAACAAGTTCTCTAACTTGGCTCAGCTTTGAATAGACAAGTACGGAATAAAGATGCTGGAATTGCAATATTGTTTTGAGACTTGTAGTTGAAAAGGGGGTTCTTTTATGATTTTCAATAACATTAGACAAATTATACATTTATTATCCTGCATAAGAAATATATTAACTATACTTGAACAATTTGCTTCTGAAGATTCTGAAAGTATTTATGAAGTTTAATTTTATGGGCCAATTTCTCCTCTTGTCAATTTCATTTGGGAACAATCATAGAATCTTTTGTGTCATCTTTTTTCTTAGGATTACGTGCCAACTGTCTTTGACAATTTCAGTGCAAATGTGGTTGTGGATGGGAGCACCGTCAACCTAGGCTTGTGGGATACTGCTGGTACAAAACCTGTTTTACAGTCAACGATCTATTTTAAAACTGTCATTTCTTATATTATCTTATATTATAATTTGTGTGTATTGTAATAGGTCAAGAGGATTACAATAGATTGAGACCCTTGAGCTATCGCGGAGCAGATGTATTTCTTCTTGCATTTTCTCTAATTAGCAAGGCTAGTTATGAAAATGTTGCAAAGAAGGTGAGGACCTTTATTGTGTCCTGACACCAGTATTGGTGTGTGTGTGTGTGTGTGTGTGTGTGATATAATAATTATCTGCCCCCATAAGTTGTTAATTTTTTTCCTTTACTATCAATATCAGTGGATTCCCGAACTTAGGCACTACGCACCAGGAGTCCCGATAATTCTTGTTGGAACAAAGCTTGGTAAGATACTAAAACATCTACCACTTTTACAACTTGCAAACTCTATCTGTGAGGGAATCATAAGCGACCATGGTATGTATTAGTGAGTATCTACTGCAAGACAAGTATTGTCACTTGCAAAACCAATTTAGAATTACAGTATAAAGTTCACTTTACGAGTTCATAGGTCAGGGTAACTTTAATGAGTTGACAGCCATCATTTAGCACTTTGTTAAACTGTACTAGTTGAAAAAAAAAAACATCTACTTTTGGTTCTGCCAGGCATTTGGTCAGGATCTTGTTCTTCTTTCTATTTAGTATAGATCTCATTTTGCTATCTGAACTGAAGCACTGGTCTGTCATCACTTGTTTTCTTGGCCATGAAACCATTAGCCAATCTGGTGTTTCATGTTTTAAACCAATTCTAAATTACAAGTATAATCTATAATTCATAAACAGTTTTTACAAAGCCTTAAATAATTTATGATCATTGTTGCTTTCAGATTTGAGGGATGATAAACAGTTCTTCGTAGACCACCCTGGTGCAGTCCCCATTACTTCAGCTCAGGTAAAAACTTTCAAAGGCTATATATCCTGTGTGTTGTGGTTGGGGCAGCTTTTAAGTAAAAAAATACGCATTTAAAACTAATAAGTTACTTATAAGCTAAGCCTATATATTTTAATACTTTAGGGTAATTTAGTTGTTCCTTTCTAGGCTAGGTCAGTTTCATTCATCTTATAAATATCTGTTTTTTCTCATAAAGGGGGAGGATCTGAGGAAACTAATTGGAGCTCCTGCGTACATTGAATGTAGTTCGAAAACACAACAGGTACGTCCTCTACTTATTTTATTCAGTCGTTCATCTTCTTGGAAGGGTTGTACTTTGTAACATGTTAGCTCATGAATTGCAGAACGTGAAAGCAGTTTTTGATGCGGCTATCAAAGTAGTACTCCAACCACCGAAGCAGAAGAAGAAGAAGAAGAAGGGCCAAAAAGCTTGCTCAATCTTGTGATTGAAGAAATACTAGGGTTGTTAAAGTGAAAAAGACATTCCACCTTCCTTTGGTGCATCTAGTCCATTACTTTTTGCAAGTTCTCTTCATTTTACTTGTTCATCCGTGGCCAGAACACAGACCTCATTTGTAGCCCCGTGACTTGTTAGAGAATGTGTTTAATACATCTAGTAATTTGTTTTGCTCTAACTGGAAATTCACCATCATGTAATTGTTTGCTAGTCCTGATAATATGTTTACTGAAGTTATATTCAGATCCTAACAGATATGATGTAATAATAATATTGTGCAAGACAGTTTATTTTGGCTCTTACTATTTGTTGCAATTATTTGATAATGTAACTAACCACGGTAATTGCTGTTTTCCTTTCACATTTTTTGTTAATATGAAGGCAAATCAACTTGAATTATTGCTTGCTAAATCCTGTAATAAATTATTTTCCTAATCTTTATCAATACTGTTAGTATCAAATTGTCTATTATCATGAGATGAACTAGTTACAAAAAAACATTGTCCTTGTGCCAAAGATCTATACAGCGCCCAATATTTACAGCAGCATTGAAAAAAAAAAAGCGTAGTTGATGCCTATGCATAATGATACTTGAAATTTATTATCTTGCAATGAATTTTAGATAGCTGGATAAACTCATGGACGCCAGGTACTACAGAGTCACTTGGCAAATTGATCGGAAAAACAGAAAAAAGATATAGGTGGTCTAATATGTCTGGACCAACATGAAATTAAAAAGCACTGTAGTATTCTTAGTAATAAAATGGACACTGCACATTTAAAGAAAGAAAATACAATTCAATTTTACATACACGACCAAATTTACATGAATTGTCAACTATTTCAGGGAAGCCTTGAATTGTCAACTATTTCAGGGAAGCCAGAATTGTAAAGTATATCTCCGAGGCCAGACTTGGATGCCGGGGTTATTTCAGAAGTCTGTTTACCTCAAAACACAAATATCCGCCTGAAGTCCATATGGGTACTCAGCTATTTGATTAATATAGAGCTCTCAGCCATTGAACTATGTATGATCCACTTCAGCAAAACTTAATGTAGCCAACACTCCAATTTTCAATTTAACACAGCAAATTCCCAGTGTCACACTTTGACAGCATCAAATTTCTCACCCATCACACCACCTTTCTGTTTCTGGAACTGAATATACCTCAATGTGCTGGCAAAATAAGCATTCGTAGCTGGATCCGAAGCAGTTGTGTCACTTTGCATCTCAGTCTTTATTAATTCTACAAGATCTTGAATTGCAGCACTTGTTATATGTGGATTCCCCTTCTCAAAAAAGTAGAGATACCTGTAGCATACCATGACAAGTTTACTTTTAGATTATAACCAGAACCAACAAATACAAAGGTGATCCTATGAATTATCACAAGTGTCCACTAACTTGTTCAAGATTTCAACAAAAAGAGTTACAGGCCCACTGCTGCCCCGTGTAGCATTTGCCATCTGCTGTGCAGCATTTGCAATCCTTAATGAACGCTTGAGGCAAAGAATCACCCTGAATTCAAGATAAATGTGTTAAGCTATCATTGTCTTCTTATATCTTTAACCGATAGCCTTCAAAAAATGCCTGCAAAAGTAAGAAATAAGTATAGATAACCAGCTGCATATAATGAAGTAAGAAGTGCCATACCTTTCTCCATCCTTAATTCCATCTGGGTTGTCAACCCAAAAGAGATGCGAACATGCATAAACTGCTCTGCACTGGTCAGGTTTTTTTAATAGTTTCGCTGAATACTGAAACATCAATAACCAATTAAATATCATAGGATATTTGTGGACGTTCAGATCTTAAGTAAGCATAATCGAGCTTTAAGGTATTATTACCCCTGTGGCCTTGTGAGTTAAGGTGTCCCTATTCTCTACACCAAACACATTTATCCTCTGTAGAGTCCCAATTATTAAGTGTATCGCAGTCACCTGAGCTTTGGAGTCCTATTACAAGAAAAAGCATATCAGTCACATCTACTTTCTTCAAGATAAGAAAGGGCAAGAAACAGAAAAATAAAACTTACCGCAACTTCTTCCTCATATAAAACAAATGCCTGAGTAAAGAGTTCATAAGCAAGTGGCTCGAGTTCGCAATCACTGGCAGCCTGAACATTTAAAAAAGCATGTGCAGTTTAAGAAACAACACTCAGTGCTCGATGTTGGTAAGCAAAACAATTTAAGATCAAACTATTTGATTATATAGTAGATGCAGGAAACAAGCTTGAACAATTTAACTAGTAACAAAGTAGACTGCCAGAAGAATAGTTTTGTTTTCTTGTACATAGCACACTAGACTACTAGAGTAGTAGCAGAAACAAAAATTCACCTACCATAGAGTGTTGCAAAATCATAATGATTTTAGACTGTTTGGCACGGCTTAAAGCCACGGGCTTAAAGTGCTTTATTACTTTTAACCCAGAATATGTAATAGTCAAAAAACGACTTAAAGTTGAAAAAACAGCTGAAAGCCACAAGTTGGTATGAGGTACTTTTTTAAACAACTTAATTTATTTGAATTTGATAAATGTTAATGTCATCATTCACATTTACAACTTATAATTTTATTTTTATATTTCAATTTTTAATAACACACAAGTCACATGAAACAAGAAAATTATCCAAAGAGATACTAACCAAAATTATCAACTTCCACTTTATACATTTAAGTAACAATAAGTCGCAAGTCAAATTTTTAAGTTTACCCAAAGGAACTCTTAAGTTTCCGTAACTACTTCTCTATACTGCTAAGAAAAGATTACCTCAGCACAATGCAAGTACAACCTCAGTGCCAGCTCAGGTGATGGAACAGACAAAAGAGTCTCAATGGTCTGCAAAGGTTATAACCACATTATCTGACTGCAAACAAGTGGCATTAGGTAGAAGCAAAACAGACAATGATACAATTTATATGGATGAAAAAGTATTTGCTGACTGTGATCTAGAAATATAAAGTTAATCGAGCTTAAGATACTAAGTTAATAATGAAATATGAATCAAAACCTAATACTAGAGTAAATTTTGCTTTAAAAATATAGTACACTTGTCTGAGACTCTTCACTCACAAAGAACACGTTACCTGGTTTAAGAGCTGAAAAATATTCTTTGGAGTAGCAGGAACCTCTTCGCCAGTCACATCTCCGTCCTGATATTGCAATTTCCTTACCAGCTGTAACCAAATTTGTGATTTGAACGGAAGTCTTTGTGCCAATGATATAAAAATAATAAAATTCAAGCACAGGTTCTTCCTCCAAGTTAAACCGATATATTGGTATAAACACCATACTAAAAGATACTAAACACTAAACATAAACAACTCTGGTCCATCTTTCAGTATGTTTGCCAATCAATTAAAGTTATATCTAACTGATGCATGTAACTGACCAATGGAAAACAACCAAAGATTAAGAAGAGCTTGTGGGATATACTTAAGACTTATTAGTAGGCTTTTACTTAATCCAGCATGATGAATATACAGCAATGAGTTGGCTGCACTGTCAAAATCAATATGACAGATTTTTCAGTTCAGTTCATGAAGCATGCAAAGCCCAAGAAGTTAAGAACAATGAAAGACCAGTTCTTGATGCCTATGCAGGCAGATAAACAAATAGGAAGAGCAAATAGATTTTAGTATAATTTTCCCATCCACAAGGTGCTGAACTTTTTATAGGCTTGATACCACTTTTACCAAATAAATAACGTCAGAAGACATACGGGATTGTCTCAAATATCTGCAGGGTGCATCTTCCCACTACCAGAAATATTACTAAATACATATCAAATTTAAGACAGCAATTGCTTTAGGTGTTCAAGGCATCGTTCCTTTAAAATGGAAAAACTTACTATATGTAATGCATTCTCATAATATTTTTAAAAAGTCCATATTCAGTGTGCCATTTTAAAACGAAACAGATTTCAGACCGGAAGGAGTGCGCAAGTACTATGCTATATTATGGACATAAAAAGTAATTCAAAATGCACTTCTTATATTAAATACTGAAACCGTGTAGCAGCTTCCTTTTTCAGAAAGAACAAACCTTCAAAGCAGTGAAGACGAGAGGAGGAACTGTATATGGTAGACGCTTCGGTCCTCCAGTCATAATATGGTTCTTCACAGTAACTATAATCTGTAGCAGTAACAAACATAACATGACGCTGAGTTAAGAGTATAAATATAACAAGACGCTGAGTTAGAGTATGCATTCATGAGCAATGATTATCAAAAATATTAGTGGCACACTGATCCCCTGCATTTTCTAATCACTATGAGTAAGTACGCAAACAATAATTGGCAAAAAAATATGCTATTTCTGAGTCATTGTTTTATGCTATAGAACTATATTAGTATATGTTTCCATTTATAGTATGCACTGCTTATAACAAGTCGTTTTAAAGAATTATAAACTGGGCTGGGCATGGGTTTCATTAATATTCATATATAATATTTGTATATATAGTTTTTACTGTGTACATGTGTCCAGTAAAAATGATATCTATACCTGTCCGTTTAGGAATGTTCACAATGTTAAAGTTTTGAAATATATAATTATCCATAAACTTTAATTTCACATCTTCCGACATAAAGTGCAAAAAATCCCCTTACACCAATATTTAAAACCGTTAATCTGACTGTTATCATACAAATACCTGAAATATAGTATCATTCAACATGCTACAGTATACGAAATCCCAGAAGTAATTACCTTTAGCATCTCTTCTGGGTCTTCATTGTACAACATATGTATTAGACGGGCAACAGAATTTTGTTCCTCCTTAAAATCTTCCTCATCCAGCTAATGATAGTACATGGAAAGATTATAGACATTAGATGCATCAAATGAAGCAACAAGAAAAGTAATTGTAGATCTTAAAGATCGCTAGTTATCACTTCTCATTCATCTATATCGATAGAACACTTGAACAAAGTTCAGAACTAAATGCAACTTGAGAAACATTGACAAACCTCATCAACGGGAGTCCCATCAAGATCCTTTATAAGTCCTCTTATCAACTCAAACAATACGTCAACCTGCAAAAGGATACAAACTGATAAAATTACAGATTCATTCAAACATACATGAGGAAGAAAAACTATACTTGAGTACGAGGACTTGGACCTTATCAGAAGTGGAAACACATGTGTTGTTCTTCATTATGCTTTGAATAATAACCATCGCCATTACTTTATTTGTACTACTGTCGAGGTGGTCCATAACACGAGGATAATTAGAAAGCGTCAAGGCTGTGGCAATATCATTGTATTTCTCTAATGGAGCACTTAAAAGAGTAACAACTTGTTTTGTTGCTCTGCTATCTTCAAGCTTTGGTTTGCCAGAAAGTTTTTGGACGCATGCTCCCTGTCAATAAACAGAAGAAAAATAATGATCATGAGAAAAAGCCCTTGTAAAGAACATATTTTCATATTGTCACGTTTACTAGTCTTCCTGGACTTTGAAGCACATATTTGTTAACATCTGTAAACAAAGCTGTGGCAGCTACTGCATCTATGGTAATGTGTGGCGCATGACCTAAAGACATCATTTAAGGAGACAGAATGTGTAGACCATGGGGGCACCCCACAGCCATATGGATGCCGTGACAAATATTTAACCATGATATTTTAACATCAGAATATAGCACGAAAGAAATATACCAGCACATGATCAACGTAATCGAGTCGTTCAGGATGAACACGTAGGCTAAATGTAAGGAGACAGACATACAAAGTGATGACTCCGACAATCGGCATGTCAATTTGCGCTTCTATCACCTGTCATTGATGAGAAATTATAATAAATCCATGCATTGACAATAGAAGACAAATAAAGAGAATGTTACTAGGTAACAAGTAAGAAAATAATTATCTGTGCATGTAGTATATGTACACGCAAACAAGTATATGAGAAGAGAGTTGAACAAATCTGGAAATTGTATATGAATCAACTTAGGAAATGGTAACAGCAGAAAGATGGCAAACACCTTAGCAATTATACATACGGAAATACACAAGTAAGATTGATAATGTATGATAACATCATCCGATACTAAGGACATTAATGTGCAGTGGAACAAGAAGCAAATACACTATGCAACACCTGAAGGAAGCTTAAAACTTTAAAACATTAATTTAAATATCGAAGAGTTAAAAAGGACGCCAATTGTAATAAGATATTTTTACTAAAATCTGTCCAAAAGCCTGTATAAAGTTTATGCAATCTAATTGTTTAAGCCAGTAAAAACTTCAAGCCCCAACTGATTATCCTCCCACATCACAGTTCCATGCACGTATATTATTCTTAGTAGATTGGCATAAATTGGGTCAGTAAGATACTTAATGAACAATGAAAATTACCTTGCCAATGGCCCCACTTAATTTATTAAATGCCTCAACTTGTAGGAAGTCGGGCAGTACCTGCAAATAAATCTCAAATCAATCAACTCTGCGAAGCATGATTAACAAAATAGCATGCATACAACTTACTTCTGGGCTTGACGATGCATAGTTTGACAGTCTCTCCATTAATCGTGATAAGACTGTCTTGATATCAACTGTTGCCTGAAAATAAAGTGATAAGGATAAATATTAGATGTTTCCCCCTGTTCTGCCTACAAAGGTAAAGATAAGAACTCATAGGCTCCATATGTATTCAGCAGTCTCAAGGAATCACATGTGTATAATATACATGAGAAAGAAAGATATTAATATTGAAAATATATCCATCCATTGACGTATCACACAGACTACCAGGTTTACAAACTATTGAGCATACACCAATGTGTATCCAGCAACTACAACTTTCAAATTTTGAGGGAAACGTTACATGTAATGGACAGCAGAAAGACACCATATTGGATGGTGTTTTAAAACAACATTTCTCTTAATTTTCCAGTCGATATGTACAAATTTGATATAAGTTATACTGTATGATTTATATTAAACATATTATCACCATAATTATTGGAGATTGAATGGTCACTGCACAAGAAATGTCTTCTAGAAGGATAGAAGGTCCAAGGACAGCATTGAAAATAAATAAATTATTTGGCTACGAGAACAAGTATTAACAAAATAAATTATATATCGCATATATGGTTCACATAAGTTAGTTGGGTTACACCAGATCAAAACAAAAAAAAAAAACGATTAACATATATCACTACTTCAAAAGTTCAAACTATTTAAAATGTAAAATAATGCCCCAGACAGGCAGGAAAAGCAATGGTAGCTGCAGCAAACAGTGATAATAAACATCCCGTTCAACTACAATAATAATCTCATGATTCAGAAAGAAAGTTGCCAAGCCTAGTACCAGTTTAACATAAAGTTTCAAGTTAAACAAAAATATACAGGGTAACCCATATGCAAAATATTATACTTATTTCTAGCGTTGCAAGGTAGATTATGCACCTGAAGTTGCGGGAAAGCACCTAATAATGTCTCGAGAGTCTGCAAGTGGTACTCATCGGGGAATACCTGAATTATGCAGTCCATCAAATAATATTGCGCAAGCTCATCCTTGCAGTTTACCACCTGACAAAAATATTTATATTTCATGTTAACTGAAAATTTAGACATGCACGATATATTGAAGGGGCCAAATAATCAAACCTGCTCCAACACTCTTGGAAGAACAGTGTCTCTGTACATTTCAAGATCAACGCCCTCTATCTGGCTGAGAAGATGCAAATTTTTTCCAACCTAGTATTTCAAAAGGATCATATAGATTTCATATCAATTATTCCACCATAAGAAATGTAAGAAGATGCCTGAGGGTATTGATATTACTAGATCACAGAGCTCGCTCCTTTCCTTCTCCATCTTCTCTTTTATCCTGGGAGGTCCCTGCAGACCACAAAGTCCGAAAGAAGGCCTCAACTCAGGATCACCATAATGAATGTATCACAAGAACTAATACACCTGCATGGCCAAAAATCATGTCCTCATGATTCATTTCAGATTTGTGGCAATGCAAGTACCTAAGTTAGGTAACCTAACCCATGCTTGTTTCACGATAGCATGTATAAGCATTATACGGCTATACCACAAACCTGATGGTGCATTCGGACCCAGAGCTTATTCATCTCAGCAAAGTTCTGTAGCACAAACTCTACAGCATCCATGACAGAGTCTTCGCCTCTGCAGCAAGACAGTGGAATATCCCCTTTGTTATTAGTCATGTGCAGTAGGTACTATAATTGGTTCTGGTAGTAAGTTTCCAGCCTATAGAAGAAGCCCTAAACACAAATTATTTTACCAAAAAGGTAGAATAACATAATAGCCTGGTTCGTGTTTAGAACACTGATTTATATTTGCTCTATTTCCATCTTAAGAAGAAAGAAGGGTTTTACTAACAGCATTATGGGGCTTAGTTGGAGGGAAGTAAATAAGAAGGCATGAATGGCATAAAAAAGGTACATTGAGGATATTTTGAGGAGAATTTTAAAACTGTCGACATTAAACAATTTTTAAATTTTCACGTATATTCCATTTTAGGTCTAGTGATACATTCATTCAAGTTCCATTTAAATGTCTAGTTGCTACCCATAAAGACAAATTCTTGTCCTTGAATAAACAATTAATTCAATTAACAACAAGAAAGGAGCAATGAAAAGCAAGAATCTGTTGCCTTACCCTTCATACTGACAACCAATCTCTGCCAACTTATCTTTGCTAACTTGAGAAAGGTAACTCCTTAAAAAGAGACCGCGTATGGGATGTTGAATACCACGGCACATCTCCACGAGATCTTTAAGAACATCTTTAGCAGAAACATCCTTTGACTTGATGTAAACGGATCCTACTGTGCATAGTAGATACCTAACATAAGACCATTAGTAAAAATTATAAGCCAATATATGTCATGATAACATGCATGAAGTTTATCAGGAAGCACTTCTGTAAGAAGACACAAGCACAAATGAAAAGTACAAGCTATCAAGTAACTGAACTCTTATAAATTTTAAACTATATAGACACTAATCATATTTAAATTATGAAAGTTCAGCAGGAAACGGGCACCATATCTATTAGTAAATACATCTAAATTAACCAAAGGCGGGCCTTGGCAAATAACTAATACATGAAATGAAAGTTGCATCTTAACAGTGGGTTTGCTCAGGTCATCTAACTTTATGGTTAATTTTAAAATTAGACCATCTTCAATGCATTATACTATCGATAGAATCGATTCCCAGAAGACAATATTCTTATAAATTCTCAAAAAGTGATTCTGTTGTTCGGATATGATAGGATATACATCAAACATGAATGGAAGAAATTTGTTTTGTTATTAAACAATAGTATATACTGGATTTATAAAAAGACACCAAATTTGGTGCAAGTATTTATAAAAAGACACCAAATTTGGTGCAAGTCTACTTGCACCAAATTCAGTTTGACGCTATGCAATTGGTGTAACTTCTACACTATTACAGTGAGCATTGGAATTGGTTTTACCCCCAAAATAGTGAAGAACTTACACTATTATAGTGTTTCAGTGTTGAATTGGAGATGCTCTAAGTTTAATCTTGACTCGGTTTATAGTTAGTGTTAGACATAGCAAGTAACAACTTGGAGCTTAAGAGGCTTACTAAATTCATAATTTAAGGTTCAGCTGACAAAAATGGAACAGTTAAGTAAGCAAGGAAAAGGAACTCCGTAGTTCCTACGAATTTGATTCTACAAAGAAACAAATGCAGTAACAAGAAATACATTGTTTCTTACTTGCGCTGCTAACTCGATACAACACTATTGATTACAGCATATAACTGAGTCGACTTGTTGTGGATGTAGTGATGTACACATATCAGCATTCGGAGAGCATATACAGCAGTAGCAGAGAAGTTATTAACTTACAGTCTAGGCAAAATGTTTCCGGCATGTTGAACAAGTTCATACAAGTCAACAACAGAACAACCATGCCGATCTTCCTCTTTGAAAAACACTTCCAGCTTTCGTAACTCATCGAAAGCACGCATATCTAATCAATCACAAAAACACTACATAACTAACAAATTCCAATCAAAACACAACAGAAACGAATCGAGATCACATGAAACAATGATTACAGAGCTGGTAGTATTTGTGCGGAGAAAGGCGCGAAGTACGAAGCTCCGATAAGAAGAGAGCGGAGAATTTGAGTGCTTCTCTGAGATTATTGGAGTCCTGTAAACAATTGAATTGAGAAGAGATTAGGGTTTGAAATAAGTTGGAAATTGATTGAATAATCATGATTAATAAATTACCAAGGCGCGGTGCATATAGAAGGCGTTGTGTTGAATGGCGGCAATGCCTTCTGCGAGCCATTTCTCTTCGTCTTCGAATGCTCCTCCCCCTGTTATCATTTTTGTCAACTCTCTTCTTTCTCTATTGTTTCTGTACCACTGTCAAGTGTGTTGGTGTTATAAAACATGCCCAAATTTGTGTTCTTTCCTTCTTTTTTTTTACTGTGTTATATTTTATGCCCGGGGAGAAAATGTTAATTATTTCGTCTTTTTAAGGGTAGTTTACCCTCTGGACATGTTAAATAATATAAAAAATGTAAATAAATGGGAGAGAAGACGATAATATATAATAATCTCACAACATTATTTGACAAAAGTTAATGCTGATTTATTATATTTGTTTATATGAAATTGAGCAAATTATTGTAATTTCAGTATATTGTTGAATTGTCATATATGAAGTGTTTACTAGTTTTAATTTATATATTGTGTTGACTAGTTATTGATTTCTTGTAAAATCTGCGTTCTTTGCAATACATATTGGCAGCCACACTACCAAAATGGTTTGTTTTATGGCAATCTAGTGTTATACCGTATTAGTAGCATTAAGATTCTTATTATTTTGTTTCAAAAGAAAAATGAGCTTTTATACAATGCTGATTATTGGCATCGGATTGAGCAAGCAATAATATTTAAGCAAAACAGTTTTATCATCAGAAAATTGTAGACTCAATACTTAGAAAAGTAATAGGCCATTTACCAACGCAAATCAAAGGAAAAAAATGGTCTTAAGGTGCTATTACAACAATTCTTATAAATGTTCAAAAGGTACAGCATAAGGACTTGCATCTCACTCAGCCTCTTTCAAGATTTTTAAAAAGGTACAGTATATGGCAGCGCATATATCTTAGCCTCTTCCAAATATTGGGCACGAGGACATAGAGGATACTGCGTGGAGGCGGTCGAGCTGCCAGAAGGCCCAGAACAGGTAACACTGCTATTGACTGGGAGTTGTTTCTCCACATTCCTCTGCTTTACCACTGTGTCCGAAGTCTTGCCTCCAAAGAGCCAATCTTCATCATCCTTTTCGACAACCTCAGTTGGTACAGCCATTTGATATAGACTTTGAATTAGGTTGTCATACTTCAAAATCTTTTTCTGCATTTTCTTATCTCCTGATGTGGAGCATGAGCCTGGAACATTGAAAGATGTTTGTGTGTGACCTTGAGCAAAGTCATTCACATTTCCAGACGTAGAACAAAGCTCGTTGCTAGGACAAGACTGCAATAAATTGTTTTTCCTGGACAGTGTCAAAGAGGCATCTCCTTGACTAGCTCTATTAGCATCTTGCCCAGGATGAACAAAAAGATCCGTCCATCCTGATCTGGGGTTAATCTCTTCATCGTACATCTCATTCCTCCCTGAGGTAGAACATTGGTTTTCTTTGCTGGCTTTGACATCAGATTCTTTGTTCTGTACATTCCGAGCTGAACTAGAGTCCAGCTGCTCTTTGCTGACCTTGCGTTCAGATTCATTGGGCTTTTGCAAAGGCAGTTTGATCCTTATTATATTTCCTGCATGGGATTATTAGAAATCACAGTTATTATAAAATTAAACACCAAATATATTTAAAAATCTCCAAACAGCAATATCTTAAAACTCACCTTGCCCACGACTGTCACTAGCAACTGAGGCCTGCTTTCTCCTCTTGTTGCTATTTTGCGTGCCATCAGATGAATAACTAGGGTTTTGTATATTGAGGGGCTGTCCATGTTCTTCAGTAACACTACTGCCTTCTAACTGCTCAGTATCCTCCCGTTTCCTCTTCTGCGAGAGCACTTCCGAATCAATCCAAATTTTACCATCTTTGTTAAGTTCATGTCTAACTTCAGTCTGCTTGGGGCAGACTGGTTGTTTCTTTTCTTTTCTGTCTCTCTTCTTCTCCTTTTTCTCACCCTTATCCCTCCTCTTCTCTCTCCTCTTTTCTTTATTTGCCTTACTCTCCTTCTGGAGCTTTAGAGTACCAGAATAACAATTTAGAATTGACGGCCAGGGACAACCAATATACAATATGACCAAGCTACGGACCGATGAGTGCTATAGGCATATCTTAACGATGCAGGCACCAGATAATTGCTCAAAACACACAAGACGTGCAATGCACAAGTTTCATACTCAACAGACACAAAATGTGCAATGCACAAGTTTCATATAACTTATAAGCATTCAAACGCGCATAACAAAACCCCGTACCACATCAATTGTTTAGCAATTCTAAAGAAAAAGCACAACTTGTTTCTAAAAAAGAAACAAACTATCTCATACTTTAGTAATCGAAATTCATGATTGTAAAATCAATTATTAATATTGGGCATCGATATTTCACATGAACATACATGAAGATGTCCATTATATGCCATTAGATACAACCTCTTAACAAATTGCAACAGAGCAAAACCCTATAATACCCAAAATTTTATAACACAGTGAACTACACATTTTCTCACTTATCAATTTTATTTCGAAAACACAATCCCAATTAGACAACACAAAAACTTACATAAAACCCCCAATCTATTCACGCGTTATTATCTCACCAAACACGGCCTTAATCCTAACAAACTCGATAACTAGATCGGTTCAATTCCGAAATCTACACAATCGTATTTCACATCCATCTCTAATCAAACAAAATCAAATCCCCTCGTATTTAAAATTCTTACAACTGGATCTGAAATTTTTATAAAAATTTACACATGTACAAAATAATTAGATTCGAATACATGAATTACATATGTGGGCCTCGTTATAAAAGGGCCGTGTAAGAAGAATACACATAAGAGTAGTTCTCTCAAGAACAAACCTTAATCGAATCGATCAAGGTGGGAACATCGCTGGCTTTCTTTCCAATAAATCCAGGAGGTGGATACGGAAAGCACCGAGACATGATTATAAAACAATCGATTTAATCGCGAATTACACAACACGGGGTCTGATTTTAGGGTTAGGGTTTCGCAGCGAAGAGAGAGGATGAGATTTCGATTTGGTACTGCGTTCTAATGAGATGAGAATTGAGATGGGAGGCTATGAGGGTGTATATATAGGCCCAAGTCATTGGCCGACCTAAAGAAACGCGCTTTCGTCTGATTTTACTTTTATACCCTTTTCGTGTTAGCTCTTCTTTCCTTTTTACCCTTCTTCCTTTGTTTCCTACCCGACTGGACCGACTCGATTATATCTGTCAAGCGCGGAGTTAGTTGGGAATGGCGGGAAAGGTCGTTATAAGGAGAGTTCACATCACAAGTTGGGGCATCACTTTTGTAGTTCCATTTTCTTATCTGTAAACTCTTCTGTTCTTCCTCATTTCTGTGTAACAAACACTGTTCTTAGTATAATTCTATCTTTTAGCTTAACAAGTGGTATCAGATCTCGTTCGATTCTTCGGTGCAAATGACGAGCACACGATCAAGATCATCGGATGATTCATGGCGTGAGCTTGAGAATCGAATTCATGAAGTCAGTACAAATTGCCATAAGCAGATTGAGCAAACCACGTCTGCAATGGAGTCCAAGATCATCAATAAGATTGATCAGCTGGTTTCATTGGTCACCAAATGTGATGCTAAAATCGAGTTGTACAATTCCACAATGGAGGATCGCATCCAGTCCAAGATTGGGGGAATTCTGAAAGGTCCCAATTTCGTGAAGTCAGTAGGGAGGGATGGTACAATAATGGTGGATAAATCTCCACTTCTGCAGACACCTGGAAATCAGTCACAATCTAAAAGCGATGGTGGAGTAAACACAGGAGAAGGGGCAATGAAATGGCAATTTCGTCAACCAAGGATGGAGATTCCAACATTCAGTGGGGAGGAACCAAAATCTTGGATTCGTAAGTGCAATAAGTTTTTCTTGATTAATCAGAATTCTATTGATGATAGAATGAAAGTAGATTTTGTAGAAATGTTTTTGGAGGGAAGGGCAGATGTATGGTTTCAGAGTCTTAAGTTGATTCAAGGAACTGTTTCTTGGCTTGAATTTTGTGATGCTTTGACTAAAAGATTTGGGAAGAAGGGAGGGTTAGATGAGCAGGAGGAATTTAATAAGTTGATTCAAACTGCTAGTGTTCTTGAATATGTTGAGAAATTTGAGGAGTTGAAATCTGTGGTTCTGAGTAGAAACCCCCAATTGAATGAAAAGTATTTCATTTCTAGTTTTATCTCAGGGTTAAAAGGGGAGTTAAAACCTATGGTAAGGTTAATGAAACCTAACACTTTGTTGGATGCCATAGAAATAGCACAATATCAAGAACAGACTGTGGAAATTCTTGTCAGGAAATCTGATAACAAGAAAACAGGAGTGAATACTAAATGGGGTGGGGATGATAAAAAGAATATGGCTACAGAAACCATAAGTAAGGAGAAAGATAGTAAGGCAAAGGACAACTTCAAGAAAATTTCTCCAGAAGAGTTTCAATACAGAAGGAACAACCATCTTTGCTACAAATGTGGGGAAAAATATGCTCAAGGGCATCAGTGTAAAAATCAGCAATATACATTTATGGTAGTAGAAGAGGGTGAGGCTGATCTATTGAAAGAGGTTTTGGAGGAGGAGGAAGAAGGAACTGTGACTGAAGTTTCTCTTAATGCATTGTCTGAAAAGTTAACAAGAAAGACAATTACATTGGAAGGAGTAATACAGGAACAGAAAGTGAAAATGCTAACAGATACTGGAAGTACATTGAGTTTTATTGATAGTAGAGTAGTTAACAGGCTTAAGTTGAATAGAAGGAGTTGTGAAGGAATTTCTGTAAAATTAGCAGATGGCAGAGAGGTAATCAGTGAATTTTATGTACCAAGAGTTAAATGGAGGGTACAACAATATGAGTTTGATTTTGATCTCAGAATAATTGACATTGCTGGATGGGATATGATTTTGGGAGTGGACTGGTTAGAACAATTCAGTCCAATTTTGTTTGATTTCAAGAAATTGTATCTCAAATTAAATGCAGATTCAGAGTCTGAATCACAGATGCTGTTAAGTGGAAGAGTGGAAAATGCAACAATACAGTTGGTAAGAGGAAAAGATCTGCAGGAAATGAACAAGAAGTTGGCACAGAAAAAGATAAAAGAGAAACTGTGTACAACAACAGGAGACAAGCAGGAAATTCCAGGTTTAATTTCTTCCTTAATTGAGAAATATGCCAAAGTTTTTGAGATTCCTGTAGGATTACCACCTAATAGGTCTGTTGATCATGAAATTCCTCTGCAAGAGGGGGCTGTTCCTTTTAAACTGAAACCATATAGGTATCCACATTCACAGAAGAGTGAAATTGAGAATCAGGTTCAACAAATGTTAGACAGTGGAGTTATTAAGAATAGTAATAGTCCATTTGCATCTCCAGTAATATTAGTCAGAAAGAAGGATGATACTTGGAGGTTTTGTGTGGATTATAGACACTTAAATAAACTGACAATTAAGGACAGATTTCCAATACCAAATATTGATGAATTGTTGGATGAGTTACATGGAGCTGAAATTTTTTCAAAGTTAGATCTGAGGTCTGGGTACCATCAAATTCTAGTAAAACCTGTAGACACATACAAAACTGCATTTCAGACTCATCATGGTCACTTTGAGTTTGTGGTCATGCCTTTTGGTCTGACTAATGCTCCTGCTACCTTCCAATCATTGATGAATCAGGTTTTTAAACCATTTCTGAGGAAGTTTGTGTTGGTTTTCTTTGATGATATATTGGTATACAGTCATAGTGTGGAAATTCATGCTCAACAGTTGGAAATTGTTTTGAAGTTATTAGCAGAAAATGATTTGTATGCAAAGCAATCCAAGTGCACATTTGCAGCAAGTTCTGTGGAATATTTGGGACATGTGATATCTGCAACAGGAGTAAGCATGGATCCAGATAAAATTGCCAGTGTGGTTAATTGGCCAGTACCAGATTCTGTTAAAACACTAAGAGGGTTTCTGGGGTTATCTGGATATTATAGGAGGTTTATTAGAAATTATGGCATGATAACAAGGCCATTGACAGATTTGTTAAAAAAGGAAGGGTTCCAGTGGAGTGAGGAGGCCACAACAGCTTTCAAAACTTTGAAAAAAGCTTTGTGTGAGGCTCCTGTGCTGGCAATGCCCAATTTTGATGAACCTTTTATAGTAGAAACTGATGCCTGTGCTACTGGCATGGGAGCTGTCTTGATGCAGCAAGGGAAGGCCATTTCTTATCTCAGTAAGTCATTTAATAAAAGGAATATGGGATTTTCTGTGTATGAAAAAGAGTTGCTGGCTTTGGTGTTGGCAGTCACTAAATGGAGGCATTATTTAGTGGGACAACACTTTATCATAAGAACAGACCATCAATCTCTCAAGTTCTTACTAGAACAACCACTGCATACCTCATTGCAGTATAAATGGTTATCAAAATTATTGGGGTTGGATTATGAAATACAATACAAAAGAGGGGTGGAAAATACAGCAGCTGATGCACTGTCTAGGGTAGAGCAGGACTCTGAGAATGAAGCAGTGGCAAGGGTGACAGCTATAACAGAAATACAACCTATTTGGTTACAGCAAGTAATCCAGAGTTATGAACAGGATGAGGATTGTCAGAAAATAATAGCTCAATTTTTACTGGATCCAGCTGCTATCAGTGAATTTCAATTTGTTCAAGGTATTCTTAAGAAGCAAGGCAAGATTTATGTGGGGGAAACTGGTGGAATCAGGAAGCAGATAATAGAAGCATTACATAATTCTTCACTAGGAGGACACTCTGGTCAGAAGGCTTGTCTACAAAGGCTTAAAATTGCATTTTTCTGGCCAGGAATGAAGCAAGAGGTGGAATCATTTATAAGAAGCTGTGAAGTTTGTCAAAGATACAAGAGTGAACATGTGCTATCACCTGGATTGTTACAGCCCTTAACAATTCCTACCACACCATGGAAAAATATATCCATGGATTTTGTAGAAAAATTACCAGATTCTGAGGGTGCTAATGTGGTATTGGTGGTAATAGACAGACTGACAAAATATGGGCACTTTATAGCACTCAGTCATCCTTTTACTGCAGAAGATGTGGCCACATCTTTCTTGGATCACATTTTTAGGTTACATGGAATTCCTGATGCAATTGTCTGTGACAGGGATAGAATTTTTACAAGTAAATTCTGGACATCCATGTTTGAGAAACTTGGAGTGAAACTGAATTTCACTTCAGCTTATCATCCACAGAGTGATGGTCAAACAGAAAGGTTGAATCAGTGTTTAGAAGCTTATTTGAGATGTTTTGCTGGAGACAGACCCTGCACTTGGAAAAAATGGCTTGGTATGGCAGAGTACTGGTACAATACATCATTTCATACTAGTATGAGTATGACTCCTTATGAGGCTTTGTATGGAATCAAACCAGTCACTCTTAATATGGGGAATCTACATGACATGGTGATACCAGTTGCTCAAAATTTACTCATGCAGAGAGAACAGATTCTACAACAACTGCAGGAGAGTTTGAGCAAGGCTCAACAGAGAATGAAATTTTATGCTGACCAGAGAAGGACAGAAAGGCAATTTCAGGAAGGGGAATGGGTGTTTCTCAAATTACAGCCATACAGACAGAAGACATTAGCTACAAGAACTTGTTTAAAGTTGTCTGCAAAATTCTTTGGTCCATTTCAGATACAGGAGAAGATAGGAGAAGTGGCATACAAACTCAAGTTGCCAGATTTTTGTAGAGTTCATCCAGTATTTCATGTGTCATTGCTCAAGAAATACATAGGACAAACTCCAGTAACAGCAGGCAACTTACCTGAATATGATCAGGAGGACATTGTGACATTGGCTCCAGAGCAAGTACTGCAAAGAAGGGAAGTTTGCAGAGGAAATCAGAAGATAGTACAATGGCTGATCAAGTGGAAGGAGTTGGATGTGTCAGAGGCATCTTGGGAAGATTGTCAGATGATTGCTGGTCAGTTTCCAGATTTTAAAGCTTGAGGACAAGCTTTCTGTTAAGGGAGAGCATTTGTCAAGCGCGGAGTTAGTTGGGAATGGCGGGAAAGGTCGTTATAAGGAGAGTTCACATCACAAGTTGGGGCATCACTTTTGTAGTTCCATTTTCTTATCTGTAAACTCTTCTGTTCTTCCTCATTTCTGTGTAACAAACACTGTTCTTAGTATAATTCTATCTTTTAGCTTAACAATATCCTATGACCTATAGATAAGTTGGTCTGGGCCGAGAAATTTTAAGGAAAGCCCGTGGTCATTGTATCCCGGGCCAGGAAGTTTAAAAAGCCCCTGATTCTTAAATTCCAGCAAAGCAAAAACATTGAAGCGGCAGAAGTATAAAAAGCGTGTGAATCATAAAAATCCTATCGATCAATTAATATACTTATATAAATATAAAAACTATATCTTGACATAAATTAATGATTTTGTTTCAGATTATTTATGAAATATAATAACTTCCAAGTTTTTTAATTTTTTTGAAACAAAGGTGTTAATCTAATAATAAAAAACCATACGGCATCTATACCAATGATTGAGTCGAACAAACAGTAATTTGCAATCGCCTGTTCTTGTAAAAAGACAGTTAAACGATATTTTGAAGAAAATGTATATACAAATACAAGTACCCGCTACATGCATTCTCGTTGAATTACTGGTACCCTCTTCATCATGCCCTAACAGAGTATCGTTTGAGCTATCGACCAAAACGGCGATTCCATACAAACTCTCATCACCAAATCAAGACCCCGCTTACAATTAAAAAATGAAAAACAAAACTCTCACCAGGGAGAGAAAACAACATTAATTAGATCTGAAGCAGAACCACAGAAATAAGAGAAATCGGGCTGAAAATCCACCCGCTTGAAACAGGGAAGAAAGACAATGAAATCTCCGATGGTTTTAGATCAAAGAATTCTCTCGAGAACAGATCTGGACCAGAACCACAAAAACAAGAGAAATCGGGCTAAAACTCATCAGCTTGGAAGAGAGACAACAAAATCTCCGACGGTTTTAGATCAAAGTTTCCCGGGAAGATGTATTATTCAAAAACTAGGAAGAAAAACAAAGCAATCAAGTGATTCGGGGCTTTCCACCGGTGAAAACCGATGGAAGCCCCAGACGGCTACGACAAGAGAGAGGCTAGAGATAGGCTAGGCCAGAGAGAATTAACGTTAGGGGAGAGGCTAGGGTTAGGGGAAAATTCTTAGTACTTGTCACAGCTGCAAGTTTTTTAATTTAATTCTGTTTCAGATTATTTTATTATAAAAAATAATAGCACACAAATCTTTATGCACCTATAAATCTTTCGGAATCATCAATCAATCAATCATCAATATATATAAAGGAGGAAGCGGACGTCTCTAGAATTGCTCGATTCAGTCTTCTAATTTTTCTTGAATTTCGGAGAGAAAATATAATTATATTTCAAAAAATCAGGTTCAAGAATTCTAAAGGTAATACAACTCCTTTCTTATTGAATTCTAAAGATGATACGATTTTTTTCTTATTTAGGAGCCTTCTGATTTTTCTTGAATTTCAGATATAAAATATAATTATATTCAAAAAATCAGGTTCAAGAATTCTAAAGGTAATATAACTCCTTTCTTATTGAATTCTAAAGATGATACGATTCTTTTCTTATTTAAGAATCCAAAAAAAAGATTATATTTATTCAATCTGACGATCATAGATAAAATATCATTTATATTTAAGATTAGCAAGGTACTGATCTTTGCATTAAATTTCATACACAATCAGGTTACTGATTTACTTAATGCAGTTTATGGTTACGATCCGTTTGGCCTGAGCAAGAAACCAGAAGACTTTGCCAAGTAGATTTCCATCTGAATATATATGCAGTGCAAGACTAATACAAGGAATTAAGAATAACATCACACGCTTATTTTTAAAGATAATTTTCTTTAAATTATCTTTAAAAATAAAATATAATTCAAAAAATCAAGTTCAAGAATTTTAAAGATAATACAATTTTTTTTTATTGGATTCTAAAAATAATAAAATTCTTTCATATGATTTTTTTAAATTTCGGATAGAAAATATAATTTAAATTTAAAAAATCAAGTTCAAGGATTCCAAAAGTTAATACAATTCTTTTCTTTTTGGATTCTAAGAGTAATACAATTCTTTTCTTATCGAGGATTCCTAAAATGAATAGGATTATATTTATTTAAACTAACAATTATAGATAAAATGCAATTTATACAATATTTTAGAAATTATTAAAGAAGTACAATTCTTATTTTCAAAAGTTATAAATTTATAGTTTTATTTTATTAAATTAAACAGAATACAAAGTTTCCTGTTACCACGTGATCCCTTTTTTTTACGAATCCACCTATCATAGAGTAAATCTCCCATCTCCCATCTCGAACCTAAGGCAGGACTAACATGAAAAGATGATCGGGCTTTAAAGTCCAAATCTTCCGAAAAAACTTCTACTCAGACGGATGATACTGATACACTCTGATAATGAAAGAAGATGCTAAAATTGATTCTTTAATTTTATAAATAATTTGAAAGGAGGATACGCGGGAGGTTACGTGGAGTCTCTAGACACTTTCCGTTTAATTTTTCTAATTCTTTGAGAGAAAATAAGTAAAGTAGCTAAAAAATAATAATTGTAAAAGAGATATAATTCTAATAACTAAAATCTATAAAATTCTAAATAGTTAAGAAATAGGAATCTTAAAAGAAAAGAGAGATAATTCTAAACAATTAAGAAATATGAATCTTAAAGAAAGATATAACAGCTAAAATCTATGAAATTGAATATATTTATCCAATTGTAATTATAAAATTATCATAATGTAAATGATTCTTTATTAGTATTGTGTTTGAGGGGAGGGGACCCAAATTAATTTTTGTCTAACTAAGAATAAATTTTCTATTAGTATTATGTTTGACGAGAAAGCGGCTAAAATAATTTTTTATATAAGTTATGATATATTCTTTTCTAAAAGGAATATGATCTTAAAGTTAGTACAATTCTTTTCTTTTTGGTAGCTAAAGGTAATACAATTCTTTCTTATTTAGGAACCCTAAAAGAAATATAATTATATTTATTTAAACTAACAATCATAGATAAAATACAATTTATATTTAAGATTTGTAAGGTAGTATGTGCAATTTTTATTTTCGATTTACTCTTATAATTTTCTTAAATTTCAAATAGAAAATAAAGGATTGTAAAGATAATAATAATTAAATAATCTAATAGCTAAAAAGTTAGAACCATAAAAGAATAATAATTTTTAACTAATAAATAATCATAAAATAAAAATAATTAATAAATAATATAGGATATATAAAATAGGAATCATATATTGATTTTATGATAATGTAAATGATTTTTGATTAGTATTGTGTTTGACCGGGCACGGAAGGCGGCCCAAACTAATTTTTATCTAAATAATAATAAATTATCTATTAGTATTATGTTTGATGGGAAAGTGACTAAAATAACTTTTTAACTATGTTATAATATATGTTTTTGTCAAAACGGGACCACGGTTCAAAATAATTTTTATCCAATTATAATCTTTAATTTTGTCATAATTAGAATAATTTTTATTGGTATTGTGTTTGATAGTAAGACGACTCAAACTAATTTCTAAATTATAATTTTTTGTTATTAGTATTGTGTTTGACAAGAGAGCGGCTCAAACTAATTTTGATCTAAATTATAATATTTAATTTTATCATAAAAATAATAATTATGGATTGATATTGTATTTGACGGGAGTGCGGTTCCAACTAATTTTATTATTAGTATTGTATTTGACATGATGGCCACTTAAACAAATTTTTATACCAACTTTAATGTTTTTTTTTATTAGTGATATGTTTAACGGGAAGATGACTCAATATAATTTTTATGCTATTATAATATTAATTCGTATTAAAATTATAACGCCGCCGCGAAGCGCGGTTTTTTTCACTAGTTTCTATTAAAGAGAACAATCTCCAACTCATTGACGTGATTGATATTAATTGTCCTGATAGGCGATAGCTGCCACCTAATTTATAATTATCAGTCTCTCATTTGTCATTTCATATAAATTTAAAGTATTATATTAATTCCATAAATATTGGTCTTAGGCCATCTTCAACAGTTGTGATCCAAAAATCCAAATTTGGATAATCAACTGATCCAAATTCTGATCCAAATATCTGATCAACTCCAGCAGCGTGATCCAAATTTCGATCCAAATTACTTTTTGTATATTATATTACATAAATTTAATATTAAAATTAAACTATATAATCTCAAATTTAATTTTTAATCATTATTAACTACTTATATTATAATTAATTAAATAATTTAATTATTTTTTAACATCGTTCAAAGTATCTCAGAATTAAGAACATGAAGATGAAACTCAAAGATCTCAAAATGACATGATAGCTACGTATAATGTTTTGATTATTTCAGAGGAAACAGAAATAATCTGTTCGACTAAATCAAAATTTATATTTATTGTACTGTTTTCTAGTCATTTCCCGGTATTGTAATTGTATTTTATGCATTTTATGTACCTTTTATTTTATGCATGTAATGTACTCTTTTTTTTAATTTCAAAGAAATTTACTTTCCTATTATTCTAAGTTTTACTAAAACATTAATTTTATTAATTATTAATTATAAAATATTATTAATTAAATATTAATAATCACAAAATAATTTTAAGTCCGATAAACAAAATAACAAAATCATTATTTTATAATAAAGTAGGTGATCCAAATTTGGATCAGTGTGATCACTGATCCAAATTTGGAACACTTTTTGGATCAGTGCTGGAGGAGAATTTGGGATAATCTGCCCCAAATTTGGATCGCTGAACTTTATCAGATTCATGAATAAACTATAAAGAGATGCAAGTTGCCCGTTCGTCGGGAGAGATAAATATTGTGTGCTAAATTTGGAGATGATGAAATATATATTGTCTTCATCTCATTAAACACAAATATCTTATATATTAAAATTAAATATTATGATTAAAAAAAATAGATAGTTATTTGGAAAGAAGAAGAAATATCGGTGAAGGTTATATTATTAATGAATAATAAAATAAAAAATGTAGATATAAATGATGGATGAGATTAATTTCTATACTATAAAAAATTATACAATTTAAAATACTCTAATTTAAAATATAAAAATTGGAAGATGTAAGAATATGCACACAAATGAATTGCTTTTGCTTTTGTCAATTGTCATCATAAGAAAATACATATCATAACTTCAATATTTATTGTTTAAGTAGACAAACAGGTTGTTTGGACATTCATTATAGTTACAGTTGTGATAGAGAAACAAGTTATCTTATTAAAGCATCTCCAATAGACTCTTTACAGTAGCTCTCAAATTAAAATTTGAAAAGCATTTTTCTTCTCTCTCCTCAATTGTAAAAGCTACTAGTCATTCTTAACTAATATTTTATAATATATTTGTAAGCACTCATTCTCTCTCCATCCACTTTCTTTTGTATTTTTATGCACATGACTTGCTTTTAATAATATAAAAACAAATAAAGAGTGAATATAAGAGGTGTTGTTAGAGTTGAAGCTACATTAAATCACTAAAAGTCAATATTTTATATTATATTTAGGAGTGATTTAAGAGACTATTGGAGATGCTCTAACTCTATTAATATAATCCGCCTTCCAAAAAATACAGTTGTGATAGAGCAACCAGTTCAATTAATTCAACTTTCACTACTGCTTGTACCAGCTTCAAGAACATGCGCAAATTCAGTATTCTGAAGGTGACACAAAGGCAATCGAGTCTCCAATTTTTAATGACATGACATCCGCGCCCCGCAAAATATCTGGGATCTTGTTCGGATTCTGAATCTTGAACTTTTAGTTTTTATTCTAATATCAATTTGTTTTTAGAATAAATAAACTAACAAAAAAGACTATAAATTAGAATACAGTTATGCTCATAAACACTTTTGTATAAATAATTAGTTCACGTTTGATGTAGGTTGGATTACTCAAGATTTGATTTTTATACTTCTTGGATTAAAGAATTTAAATATGTTATACTTATTAGATTAAAGAATTTAAGTATTTTATTTATTAAACCATCAGAAAAGAAAGCGGTTGTTTGTTTAACTAGTTTTTTTTGTTTCGTAATCGAGTTATAGTTGACGGTTCGAAGATTTGTTCGAGAATTTATATCGACTGAGTTTTAGTAATTTATTATCGCTTTTAGTAAAAAAAAGAGTTTTTTTAAACTAATTTTCAACTATATGCATGAATTTTTTTGTTGGAGGGCTTTATTCCCGGAGCATTTTCCTTATTATAATGTTACTTATATTTTAAGGGATTTTCTATGCTGTGCCCAAGGGCACACAATAGTACCTAACTCCAATAAAAATAACTCATTTTGATTGGTGGATGAACAATAAATGATAATGGCCCCCCTGCATTCACATCAACTCCACCAATCAAAACAAGCCATTTTTATAAAATTTAGTGTTTAATGTGTGCCCTTGGGCACACATTAGAAAGACCGATATTTTAATAATTTCGGTTTTTAATTTATACATTTAAAATATCAAACACTGAATTGACTTGTAAATACATTTATACAAACACATGTAATACTTATAACTAAATTCACTTAAACTTGCAATCGATGTCGACTTTTAATCTAAGTCAATAGCTCCAAGTATTAAATTACAATATATTACTACAATGGTCTAGATGGTCATTCCAAATTCCTATATATAGTTGCAATCCAACTAAAGTGTTGATCGGCCAAGCCAATTAATCAACCTCTGTAGCCATGAAAAATATATCAGGCATGTGGTTTATCGTGTATGCATTTGTGATGAGTGAGCTCAGCGAAGCACTGGTGAAGCTCCCACCAAATGCGACACTTACGGCATTTTTAACATTCGGAGACTCGCTTGTTGATCAGGGGACGAATAATGACATCAAAACAATTGCTAAGTGTAATTTCCCACCTTATGGTTTAGATTTTGTTGGTGGTATACCCACCGGGAGGTTCTCCAATGCAAAGACAATCCCCGATCTAATAGGTACTGTATATGTTAAATGATCAATTCTCCCAATAATACAAGTTGTGGTGATCAAGTTGTTGTAGCTGGTCTTTTCCTGATATTCAACTTACTTATTTTTGTCACTCTCAATATTCTGACAAACCTGCAATTATCTTCTTAAACTTTTTTAATTTCAGCTGAAGCGTTGGGAATAAAAGAACTTGTTCCTTCATACCTAGATCCTAATCTGCAAACTGCAGATCTTCTAACAGGAGTAAGCTTTGCTTCTGGAGCAACCGGATATGATCCTCTAACATCTAAAACAGCGGTATTCTCTATATCAAAGATAATGTTTAATATGTTCTATGTTGATAGGATTACTCAACACCTCTATCTCCATGCATGCAGGCAGTCTTATCGTTACCGGCTCAGTTGGAATTGTTCAAAGAGTACATCAGCAAGCTTAAAGCATTAGTCGGAGAAGAACGTTCAAATTACATATAGCTAATAGTTTATATGCTGTAGTAGCTGTCAATAATGATATTCTCATTTCATATTTTATCCTTGGTGCTAGAAAACTGCAGTATGATGTTCCTTCTTATACTGATCTTTTGGTTGATTTTGCTTCCACTTTCGTCCAGGTTACTCTGCTTCAATAAACCTCTTTCTATACACTTTTGTTTTTCTTTATTAATTAACTTTATTCAGTCGAATTGGAAAAGTACATGCAATTATCTCAGGGCCTAAGCTAATAAACGATTCCATTATATTTATAGGACTTGTACGATCTCGGAGCAAGAAGAATTGCTGTGTCTAGTGCTCCACCACTTGGTTGTCTGCCAGTGTCAAGAACATTAGCAGGGGGATTAAACAGAATGTGTGTAGATAAATTCAACCAAGCAGCACAACTGTACTGATAACGCCGATCTCCGATCCCGGTCCTTCCTCCGCCGTGACTGGTGATTCCGTGGTGCAGCTGCTGGATGGGAGCCTACAAAACAACGCCGGCGGGGGGGTTTTGCCCTAAAGCGCCTCCGGCGTGAGAGTAAGCGTAGGTTTCGGAAGGATAAAGACTAGAGAAAGTGCTATCTATGTGTGGTGGGTGAAGGTGTATGGCTGGTGGTTGCTAGTGGCTGAGAGTGTTTGAGTATATATTGAGTGCAAGTGTGTGTAGAATGAGTGTAAAAAAGAGAGTCTAACCCCTGAACTCTTGATCCTTGGTCTATTTATAGGCCAAGGATTAGGGTTCAAGGGTGCGTACCTGGATCCTGGTCCTACACGTGTAGGGGCTTGATCCCCTACACGTGTCCAGGTGTCAGCGTAGGAGTAGTATTTTGGAATGTTCCCTGGCTTGTCTCTATCGCCAGTAGTTGACCGTTATATTTGTTTTTATCGTGTCAGTCTGTGCCTTGTGCAGTAGTTGTCGGCTGGTACGTGTTTGGACCCCGGTCGAGGAGGGTGTTCGGGTAGTGTCCAGGTCGGGGATCCTATCCGGGTGGCGTATCCGGGTAAAGTTGATAGATTGCATGTGTACCTTGTGGGCTCCTGGGATCGGGGTCTTCTATGTGAGCCCGGGTCTGTCGACCCGGGTTATACCATATCATTTGCCCCCCACTCCCTTATATAGATTCTCTATGTGAGGGAGTAGAGTGGAATCCTTGCTTTCGCTTCTTTTACCGAGTGGACCCAGGTGAAAAGGGGTGGTGTCCGGGTCTGTAGGAGATGAATCCATGGTTCTCCTCCGGGTAAGGGTAGAAGTTTTGTTGATGCCCCCTGCCTGAGTAGACCCGGGTGAAAAGACTGCTGTCCGGGTCTATAGGAAGTGAATCGATAGTTCTTCTGAGGGAATTCCGAGAGGTTTTTATTCACAGCTGTTTCCTTGTTTCGAAACTTGAACGGGCGCGCCTTTTGAGGAAGTGTAATGATGAATACGGCTGTAATAACTGCCGTATGTCCAATAGAGAGTGGCCACGTGGCCTAGTGCTGCGGCTATAAGTATAAGCCCCTGGTTTTACTTCTTCATTTTCACTCTCATTTCCATTTGCTTTATTTGCTCTCTTCTTCGGAAACTGCTTGCTCGTGTGCCAGTGTTTCGAGTGCCGTCGCCGTTTCGTTGTCTTCCTCCCGTTCATCCTCTTTAGTAAGTTCGCTTACTCCTCTTTATCTTCCGTTTTCGTAGCTTTTCGTCGAGTTTTTTGCATGTGACGTTCGTTAGACTCTTGTGCTTCGTTTGTTGATATGCGAGGGTTTTTGGTTTTAATTTGTTTATGCTCGTGTTTTTTGCTGGGTTTTTCAAGGGATCGATGTATATGTATGTGGGTTTTGAATGTACGATTGGGGGTTGATTTGTGTTTGATTGGTTTTGGGTTCCGATTTTCGAAAATCTGGGTTTTGGTTCGAAGTTTTGTTTGAATGTTCTTGGTCGTATATATATGTATGTATGTGTATATTGGCTGGGTTTTTGAGTTTCGATCCTTGATTTTGATTTTGAAATGTGTTAAAGACTGTTTGTGCCTGTTGGGTGTCCGGGGGTTTGAACTGAACCCGGGTATGATATGTATGCCCGGGTTGGGTAGCTTTAGGGGGTGGTTGCTCTGGGTGTTTTGGAGATTGTGTATATGATTGTGAAGGGTAGGATTTCCGACCCGGGTACATGTGTTAGGTTCGGGTAGGGGTTTTGAGTTGTTCTGTTTCGCACTTAGGAGAATTTTGTTGTACTGTAGTGTATGTATGGGACTCGGGTGCCCTTCTAGTATGTAGTGCTCTTCTCCCCTCGTAAATTTGAAGAAGGAGAGAGCCCGGGTTGGTTTGTAGGATGTGTATATAGCTGTGTATTGTAGGTAATATTGATCCGGGTATAGGCTTTCTCACGTGGTTACTTGGATGCTTTTTATGATAAGGTGGCTGTGAGCTCGGGACCCGGGTAGTATCCAGATGTAGGGTGTTTTCTTCATGTAGGGGGTTGTGTATATGATGGCTGAGGGTAGAATTTCTGATCCGGGTATGTGTGTTATGTCCGGGTAGATGTTTCGACTGCTTTGTTTGGTACTTGGGAGGATTTGTTGGAGTTTGGTTGTGCCGTAGTAGGCATATAGGACCCGGGTACACCTATAGGACCCCTACATGAATTTGGAAAGGAGAAGAGGGCCGGGTAGGCATATTTAGGATTTTTGTGTGTTTTCCCGGTGTATCCGGGTAGCTTTAGTAGTGTTGTGGTAGTCTTTATTCTTCGTGAGGGTTTGTGTATTGTTGTAGTATATGTTGGACCCGGGTAGCTCTTTCATGTTGTACTTTGTTTTTTTTGCTTCCCCTTTGGTATGTGTTTCACATAGATTTAGGACGGGATCCGGACCTTAATAAAACTTGAAATAATCTGTGAATCCTTAAAACTGATCCGGGTTGCTTCTTTATTTAGGTCCATGGTCCGGATCTCCCAGCGGTCCAGTCAAGAGATTGCTGCTTGTTCGGTAGTTCCCGGAGAGTCCTCCAGTGATAGTGAGTCTGACGGTTCTCACGCTCTTGCGCATCGTGCCCGGGTTCGGATTTCTAGGCGGCCAAGGCAAGAGATTGTCCCTTATTCGGCAGTGCCCGGAGAATTTTCTAGTGATACAGAGTGCGACGAGGTTCAGACTTTATCTCATCGTGCCCGGATTAAGATGGCAGAGCGCGAAATTGAGGAGTCCGGGGTCGTTTCCGCGCGTCAGGATGTGGTGATTTCGACCGGTCGACAAGTAATAATGACCCCGGAGGGCATGTGGGGAAATGGTAAGTCGTATTTTGTCACCAAAGGTCCACTGGTGAGGAGAAGAGCTTCTATACCAATATGTCTGGTTTTTATAGATGCAAGCATCCGAACGGGCGTTTGGCTCCTTACAACAAAGAGGAGTTTGATGAGAGTTTCCGGGAATTGACTGGGATCCGGGTTCCGTTCCCGTTGAAGAATCATATCAGGGAGATGTCCCCGGATGCGGCTGACCGGATGATCCGGGCGGCTTTTCAGTTGCCTTCTGAGATCGAATGGAGATGGCCTGAACCCGGCGAAATGATCTACCACCGTCTGGCCGACGGTTTTGTTCCAGTGTGGATGGAGCATCTCAGGTCCGGGTGGAATCCCCGATGGCATGTTTTCTTCAAACATCTATGTAAGTATGAGTGGAGGATCTCACCGATGCAGTTGACGCCGAATGCGGTCAAGTGGATGACCTGGTTCCTGTGGGCGTGCAACAAGATGAATTATTACCCGACGTTGAAACTTTTCCATATGTTGTTTCAATTTAAGAAATCTGGGGTAAGGCCTTTGTATGAGTTGCGCTTCCGGTCGAAGGAGTGTGGTTTGGGCTCCGGGTTCATAAGCCCGGTTATCCATCAAAGCTCGCTGAAGGGATGGAATGGCGAGGTAATTATGTTGAAGGGCTTGGACTTGGCTTTTATGCCTTACATAGAGACAGATGACGAGAAAGTGAGGACGGACTTTGGTGCGCCCGGGGCGGCTGGGGAGTTCCGGGCCCAGTTGATTGAGTTCTGTAATTGCCTAGGATTTCAACTGACCCGGGATACATTTATGCGGCACGATCAATTGCACGAGGGTGGCTGTGAGTTGCATTTTTTTTTCCTTAGCTTTTTTTTTGTTGTTTCTTTTGTAGCATCTTATCCGGGTCTTCTTGTTTGTTACCTGCATATTAATGTCTTGTCCGGGTCTTCTTGGTTGTTACCTGCATGTTGCTATCTTGTCCGGGTCTTCTTACTTGTGGCATGTTCCTTAGAAAATTTATTGCAATATTTCTTTGTATTGACCCGGGTTCTCTTGATTCTTGACAGGTCTTCCGTATTTCGATCCGGATCTTTGGAGAGCCATGTCTGCGAATGATTCCTTCGCTGCTGCCCTGCGAAATTTGGGAGGAGTCCATGTTCTTCCCAAGCCACAGCCGAAGGATAAGTCGGCAAAGAAGAAGAGGGCTGTGAAGAGGGGGGAATCCGGGTCTTCCCGCCAGGTGACGGAGGGGACCGGACATTCAAGTGCTACCCCGGATCCGGGGGTTCCCATTGAGGACCCGGGGTTGGAGATGGATGCTGTGGAGGTGGAGAGCCCGGTCCATGAACCAAAGAAGAAGAAGAAGAAGACTGGTTCTTCTCCGAAGCAGGTGATCGATATGACGGACGAGGATCCGGTCAAGTCTGCGATGGAGGTTGTGGATGTTGAGGGTGGTTCCCGACCGGCGCACAAGTTTGGGAAATACCCGGTCAAGAAAGTGATCGGGTTGATGGCTGAGCTCCCATCTGATCAGGATTGGGAAGTGATGGAGGGCCAGGGTCTTGAAGAGAACTTTAAAGACATAGGGGACCTGTGGGGTCAGGTAGTTTTCTAATCCGGATTCGATCTCCCTTTGTGCCGTACTTAGTTTTCCTTGTTTTTATGATTCTGGTTTCGCTGATCGGGTTTTAATGTTTCTTTGTCAGCTTGGTGGTCGGTTGGCCGGGTTCAACACCCATGCTCTGAACAGTCTGAGGAAGGAAAGAGAATTTTCTGCTGAGACTCTTACCCGGGTCAGGAAGCTGGATAAGGATCTGGATCTTGAGAGATCGGCTCGGGAGGCTTTGGAGGCTAGCGTCAGTTCCAAGATTAAGGAGGCTGAGATCCGGAAGGAAGCCGAGCTAGCTCAGAAGATCAAGGATGCTGAGGCCCGGGCCGATGATGCGGAGAAAAAGGTATCCGGGTTGGAGAAGGATGTGGCTACTTTGAAGCAGGAGTTGGAGACCCGGAAAGCCCCTGCGGAAGTTATCGCTGACTTTCAGAAGTCGAAGGCTTATGCGGATGCCTTGGCCAAGGCTGCAGCTGCTGAAGTCATGCGCTGCTGGACTGTGGCCGAGAAGCACATTAAAACCGACCCGGGTGCCAATGCTCAAAGCTTTATCGACTTATACATTGCTGTGAAGGACAAGGTCACTGCGGGTGGGGCGGAGCCCGAGCCTTACGTTGCCCCGGGTCAGGATGTGGACTCGGATTCTTCGGCTGAATCCGAACCGGTGGACGAAGAGATTCTTGTCCAAGATCCTCCTCCTGCTTAGATTTGTTTATGCTTTTGCTTGAAAAACAATGTTTGACTTTGATATGCTTGTATCTCCGGATTGGTTTAATGACCGGGTCTGTGTGGACCCGGGACTATGGATGTTGGTTTTGCTTGTTTTGATCAAATATTTATTTATCATATTTGCTTGTGAATGTCTTTGTTTGCTTTGTTTATATATTTCTCGTCCGGATTGATTGCTGACGTAGATTTGTACTTAGAAGGTTTTTTTTCAAGGAAAAGATGCACAGGTGGACCCGGGTAATCTCTACCCGGGTTGATTGCTTATGCATGATTGTACTTAGAATTTTTTTCAAAGGAATGAACAGGTGGACCCGGGCAATGCTTACCCGGGTTGATTGCTTTGTACATGTTTGTACTTAGAAATTTTTCCAAGGAAATAAAATAGATGGACCCGGGCAACGCTTACCCGGGTTGATTGCTTTATACATGTTTGTACTTAGAAATTTTTCCAAGTAAATGAAATGGATGGACCCGGGTAGACCTTTCCCGGGTTGATTGTTTCCTTTAGCTTTTATACTTGGAAGTTTTCCAAGTTAGATGGTTGCATGGATGGATCCGGGTATATCTTTCCCGGGTTGGTTGTTTTCTTTAGCTTTTATACTTAGAGATTTTCCAAGTCAGATGATTGCATGGATGGACCCGGGTATATCTTTCCCGGGTTGGTTGTTTTCTTTAGCTTTTATACTTAGAAATTTTCCAAGTTAGATGATTGCATGGATGGATCCGGCTAGATCCTTCCCGGGTTGGTTATTGGTATTGCTTGGTTGCCTTAGAAATTTTCTAAGTAAATAACAATATGGATTCATAAGTAGCAAAAGACTTCATTGATATTCAGATGATTACACAGCTTTGATAATCAAAAATACATGGTTGCTTTTTAGGAATATGTAGCTGTCTTCTAAGGTCTTTTCTTCCCGTTGGCTTTACTGATAGAATTTCCTCAACCTGAGGCCATGCCAGGTGTTAGATACCTCTGACCCGTCCATGTGCTCCAATTTGTAGGTGCCCGGCCTTAGGACTTCTTTGACTTTGTAAGGGCCTTCCCACTTAGGCATCAGCTTGCCTGTGTTGGTTGGATCAGAGGCTTCGGTGTCTCGTAGGACCAGGTCTCCTGCTTGAAAATTCCTGACCCGGGATTTTTTGCTGAAGTGATCCCGGGTCTTCTCTTTGTATTTTTCCATCCTTGCGATTGCCTGATCTCGGACCTCGTCAACCAAGTCCAGGTTGACCCGGAGTCCTTCTTCATTCGCGATTTCGTCGAAGTTGATCACTTTGTGGGAAGGTGACCCGACTTCGATTGGGAGCATTGCCTCCGTTCCATAGGCCAATTTGAAGGGAGTTTCTCCGGTGCTTGTCCGAGGACTAGTTCGGTATGACCAGAGGACATGAGGTAGTTCTTCTGGCCACTTGCTCTTGCTTTCTTCAAGCCTTTTTTCAATTCCTCTCAGGAGGATCCGGTTGGTGACCTCTACCTGGCCATTTCCTTGAGGATAGGCGACTGAAGACTTCTTGTGCTTGATGCCTCTTTCAGCCAGGTAGTTTTCAAAGTCCGAACCTATGAACTGGGGTCCATTATCTGAGACCAGGACTCTCGGTAGCCCGAATCTCATCAGGATGTTGTCCATGAACCGGATGACATCTTGCTGGTTGATGGTCCGCATTGCCTTGGCTTCAACCCACTTGGTCATATAATCAATGGAGACAAGCAAGTATCTGAGGTCTCCTTTTGCCCGGGGAAAGGGTCCCATGATGTCTATTCCCCATACAGCAAAGGGGATCGGGGATAGAACTGAGGAAGGTAGGACAGGGCTCACCCGGGGCACGTTGCTGAACAGCTGACAGTTCTTGCATCTTTTCACAAATTCCATAGCGTCTTGGTGTATAGTTGGCCAGTAGTAGCCTTGCCGGATGATTTTATATGCCAGGCTTTTTGCTGACATGTGATCTCCACAGATCCCTTCGTGAACTTCTCTCAGACAATATTCGGCCTCCTCCGGACCTATGCATTTCAGGATTGGGGATGAGTAGGTCCGGCGAAAGAGTGTACCTTCTTCGACAAAAAATTTGGCCGCCTTAGCTTTCAGCCGTTGTGCTTTTCCCTTGTCTTCAGGTAACTCTCCCTTCTCTATGTAGTTGATCAGGGGAGTCATCCAGGTAGGGTTGTTGTTGATTTCGAAAATTTCTTCATGATCTATTGTTGGCTTGTGCAATTCCGCGAAATAGACTGAGCTATCCAGGTCTGCTGAATTTTGGACCAACCTGGAGAGGTTGTCTGCTTCAGCATTTTCTTCCCTGTTGACTTGCAAGATCTTGCACCCGGGGATCAGAGTGAGGTAGCCTTTTACAAAGGCCTGATACTTGGTCAGGATCGGGTCTTTGGCAAGGTACTCCCCATTGGTCTGTCTGACCACGATCTGGGAATCACTGTAGATGGTGAGGTTCCGGATTGACAAGGTCCGGACCAACCTCAATCCCGCTAATAGAGCTTCATACTCTGCTTGATTGTTTGTTGCTGCGAAGTTGAAAGAGATTGCTGTTTTGATGGTGAACCCATCCGGGCTCTTCAGGATTAGCCCGGCTCCTGACCTTTCGGTTGTTGAGGAACCGTCGACATGGAGTATCCAAGACCCCGGGTTAGACTCTACCGGGGTTCCAGGTTCGGTTTCTATGGGAGTTGTTTGATTTTCTGGGAAGTTGCATTCCACTACGAAGTCTGCCAGGACCTGGGCTTTGACTGCTGTCCGGGGTAGAAACGTTAGGCTGAACTGGCTAAGTTCGATTGCCCAGTTCACCAGTCTCCCGGAGATGTCTGGCTTGTGAATGATTTTCCTTAGCGGTTGGTCTGTGACAATCCTGATTTCTCTTCCTTGGAAGTAATGTCTGAGTATTCTGGATGCGGTGATCAGTGCGAAAGCAAATTTCTCTAAGTTGGGGTATCTGGTTTCCGCATCTTTGAGGACCTGGCTGACATAGTAGACGGGCTTCTGCTGCCCGGCTTCTTCCCTGATTAAGGCTGCCCCGACGGCGAAGGGACCGGCTGACAGGTATAGGTAGAGAGGTTCTCCGGGTAAGGCTTTTGTCAGGATTGGGGGTTTGGACAGGTATGCTTTGATCTCATCAAGGGCTTTTTGGCAATCCGGGCTCCATTCTACTAATTTCTGGTTTTTTGCCCCTTTTAACAACTCAAAGAAGGGTAGACATCGTTCAGCGAGTTTGGAGACAAACCTTCGAAGTGCCGCTAAGGAGCCTGCTAGCTTTTGGACTTCCCTCTGAGTCCGAGGTGGTTGTATCTCTTGTACGGCTTTGATCTTCTCCGGGTTGGCTTCGATACCCCGGTTGCTTACCATAAAACCCAAAAATTTTCCAGCTTCTACCCCAAAGGTGCATTTGTCGGGGTTGAGCTTTAGCTTAGTCCTTCTCATGTTCTCAAAACATTCTCTGAGATCTGAAATGTGACCCGGGACTGATGTTGATTTAGAGATGATGTCGTCGACATAGCATTCCAAATTTCTTCCAAGTTGGTCTTTGAAAATTTCATTCATTGCCTTCTGGTATGTAGACCCGGCGTTCCTTAACCCGAAAGGCATCAGTTTGTAAGCATACACTGCCCGGTGGGTTATGAAAGCTGTTTTGGCTATGTCTGCTGGGTTCATCTTAACCTGGTTGTACCCGGAGAAGGCGTCCATAAAGCTTAACATCAGGTGTCCTGATGTGGCATCAATAAGCTGGTCTATGCTTGGTAGAGGATAAGGGTCCTTCGGGCATGCCGCATTCAGATCCGTGTAGTCAACACACATCCTCCACTTTCCGTTTGCTTTCTTTACCATGACTACATTAGCTAGCCACTCCGGGTATTTGATCTCGCAGATGATATCTGCCTTCATCAATTTGCCAACTTCCTCATCTATTGCCTTCTGCCTTTCTGGTGCGAAATTTCTTCGTTTTTGTTTGACTGGTTTCTTCTTGGGGTCCACATCCAGGCTGTGCATTGCTAGTGACTCGTCCAACCCGGGCATGTCGTCCGGGCTCCAGGCAAAAACATCTGCGTAGCTCCTAAGTAGTTGGATGAGTTCTTCTTTAAAAACGGTATCCAAGCCTTTTCCAATTTTGATTTTTCTTGTCGGGTTGTCTTTTTCGATCAGAACCGACTCGGTCTCGACCGCAGCTTCGACCTTGGTTAGTTCTTGTGCCGAGATCATTTGCTGGATCCGGGCGTCAGTGTTCTTTTCCACAAAATCTTGAGCTGAGCTCATGGTTGCTTTCTGGTTGCTTTGTCCAGGACCAGGATTGGTTGCTCCCGGGTTGATGTTACCCGGGTCAAGTTCGATCACCTAGACTTCTCCTTTGGGGTTTGTTTTCTGGTGAGGCCGATGTTTTTTGTTGCTTTTCTGTTTTTGGAAGACGGTTGCTTTTCTTTTGTTGTCCAGGTGTGTTTCTGCCATGACCAAGGCTTGGCTGTAACACACCCCGGCTGTTGCCGAATCTCCTCTGACTTCCCCTACCCCGAGCGGGGTTGGGAATTTGAATTTTAGGTGTGGGATGGAGGTAATAGCTTCGATCTTGTTTAAACCCGGGCGGCCAATGATGACATTATAAGGGGAGGGTGTGTCTGTGACGTAGAATTTGATGGTATGAGTGACTTGGTTCGGGGGAGCTCCGAATTGGACCGGGAGATAAAGTGTGCCAAGGACCGGGACAATGCTATTCCCGAACCCATATAGAGGATCCTCCCTGCAGTCGTTCATCCGGACATTCCCTAGCTCCATTCGATCCATGGTGTGTTTATACAAGATGTTCGCTGAAGAGCCATTGTCGACTAGGATCCGTCTGACCTCATTCTCGGCTATATCCAAGGTTACCACCAGGGCCTGATTGTGACCCCGGGTGACTCCCTCGAAGTCCTTGCTGCTGAAGGAGATGACTTGTTCGGGGAAGGCTTGGATGGACATGATTTCTTGACAGGAGTCCGGGCTGGGGGGAGGGGAACAGGATCCGCCCAGCACTACGTTGACAATGTTCTTCTGTTTCCCCGAACCTTCTCCCTTGTTTGCTGTGTTTCGGGCTATGTATTGCCCCATGTTGCCCTTGCTGATTTGCTCTTCAATGAAATACTTGAGGGATATGCAGTTTTCCGTTTTGTGACCGTGGGTGCCATGATAGTCACAATGTCGGTTAGCAGGTCTGCTCTCTGGAGGAGTCTGCATGGGTTTTGGTGGGTAGTAGAAGGGTTTATCTCTGATTTCTTTGAGTATGTCCTCGCGGGATCTGTTTAGAGGAGTCCATTCGGGCTCTGGTTTTGGTTCCCTGGTTGCTTTGTTTGGACCGGGGTCACTCCCGGACCCGGATCCCTGTTGGCTGGTCCTTTTGGAACCTGATTGCTGGATGAAGTTTGTCTGTCTGTCCGGTTTGAATTTCTTATCCTGGTGATATTCTTTCCTGGGTCTATCTTCGACTTGTTTTCCTTTTGAACTGCCCTGTCGGGTCATCCTCATTGCTTGGAGCACATCGGTCTCCTTAATGAATTTTGCGGCCATGGCATAGGCAGCTGCCAGGCTCTGGGGCTCTTTGTTGATCAATTCGACCACATATCTCTCATTTTGTTCCGGGTCCAGGTTCCTTCGGAATATGCTCAGAGCCTCACGCTCATCCAGGTTGGAAATTTTGTTGATTGCTTCCTGGAAACGTTTCATGTAGTCTGAGAGTGCCTCATTGTCATATTGGCGAACCGTTTCCAGGTGACACATATGGAGTTCATGTGTCTTGTTTGCTCGAAACCTTCTGAGAAAGGCTTCCCTGAAATCTTTCCAGGACCCGATGCTCCGGGAGGGGATCCGGCTGAACCATCTCTGGGCCCCCCCTTTGAATGTGGATGCGAAGAAGCGACATTTGGTTAGATCATTGTACCAGTAAATTTGGGCTATCTGTTCAAAGTAGTGCAGGTGTTCCTCCGGGTCTCCCAGTCCATTGAAAGATTCAAAGTTGTAGTGTTTCATACCCTTTTGTCGGGGTATGGATTCCAAGGAGTGGCTGAAGGGAGTCAGGGTTCCCCCAATTTCAAGCCCGGCATCGTTTCCGATTTTCCGGTTGAGTTCATTGATCATGTCTCTGAGGTTAGCTTGCCCCGGTCTCTCATCCTCGTCATCAGAGATGAGTTCGGGTGTTGTTTCCTTCCGGTATCGCTTGGACCGGGATCCTTTTGTTAACTTTTCCTCTTCGAGTTGAATCCGGAGGGCGATTTTTTGCTCAAGTTTTTCTTCTTCCTCTTTCCGGATCTGTTCTTTCCTTTCAGCCAAGATTTTCAGCCGGGTTTCCTCACTTTCCTTTTGTTTCTTTTTCTTTGCTTTGTCTCCGATCCGGTCAAAGACGGAACCCCGGGATTGACGGCTGTTCCCGGAGTCCTCGGACTCACCGATGTCCTCAAGTCTGCGGTTGCTTTCCCGGCGATCATGGTACTGCCGGATGGCCTCGGCCAACTCTACATTGGTGAGCTGGGACAGGTGGAGGGTGGTGATCGGGACGTCGGTGTATTTGTACTGGTTCGCTTCGATCGTGACCCGGGCGTCATTGGGGTTGATGGTTTGGTTCTCCTCCGGGTTCACATGGGTGAAGAGAGGTCCCGAGGCGTGATCCCGGTTCGGGTTGTCCTGGTCTGTCTGAGGGTTATCCGGGTTCTGGGGAAGACCCAGGTGGGAGCGTGTCCTTTTTGTCATGGTTTCAAGAACTCACCCAGGGTATATGGTTGCTGTTTTGGTGGTAGTGCCCACAAATAGTATAGATAGTGACAGGATGACAAAAATAGTGTGTACAGGTAGTCAACTTACTATTTTCAGAAATACTATAAGTAGTTAAGTGACAAAATGTGACCAGGTGTGAGACAAAAAGATTTTATGTGCTACAGACAAGATTAGGGTTTTGCTCAGGCAGGGTTTGCTATCATGCACACATCAAGAAAAACCATGGCTGAAGGTTTTGAGGAGCTGGGTGTTTTACGAAAGCTTACTGGTGTGATTTGGACCCCCGTTTCGGGAGTTTGTTGTAGGAGATGAGTCCAGTGGCACCGTGACCACAGGACAGAGGACACCTTCCCCTCCTTCTAGCGCCAAATGATAACGCCGATCTCCGATCCCGGTCCTTCCTCCGCCGTGACTGGTGGTTCCGTGGTGCAGCTGCTGGATGGGAGCCTACAAAACAACGCCGGCGGGGGGGTTTTGCCCCAAAGCGCCTCCGGCGTGAGAGTAAGCGTAGGTTTCGGAACGATAAAGACTAGAGAAAGTGCTATCTATGTGTGGTGGGTGAAGGTGTATGGCTGGTGGTTGCTGGTGGCTGAGAGTGTTTGAGTATATATTGAGTGCAAGTGTGTGTAGAATGAGTGTAAAAAAGAGAGTCTAACCCCTGAACTCTTGATCCTTGGTCTATTTATAGGCCAAGGATTAGGGTTCAAGGGTGCGTACCTGGATCCTGGTCCTACACGTGTAGGGGCTTGATCCCCTACACGTGTCCAGGTGTCAGCGTAGGAGTAGTATTTTGGAATGTTCCCTGGCTTGTCTCTATCGCCAGTAGTTGACCGTTATATTTGTTTTTATCGTGTCAGTCTGTGCCTTGTGCAGTAGTTGTCGGCTGGTACGTGTTTGGACCCCGGTCGAGGAGGGTGTTCGGGTAGTGTCCAGGTCGGGGATCCTATCCGTGTGGCGTATCCGGGTAAAGTTGATAGATTGCATGTGTACCTTGTGGGCTCCTGGGATCGGGGTCTTCTATGTGAGCCCGGGTCGACCCGGGTTATACCATATCATGTACAATGCCAAACTTTCACCAAAGCTTGACACACTCAGCAATACTCTGCCTCAGTCTAAAGTAGTTTACATTGATATCTATAATCCTCTTCTTAATCTCATCCAAAATCCTCAAAATTACGGTAAAGTTTTCGTCTTTCATTTTAAAATTCAGGCACAAAATTGCAAATCGGTGTAAAGAGTAGCCACACCCTGATATGTGTACAGGTTTTGAAGTGGTCGATAGAGGTTGCTGTGGAACCGGAACGTTGGAGGTGTCAGTGTTATGCAACAAATTAAGCCCAACATGTCCTGATCGTACAAAATTTCTCTTCTGGGATAGTGCTCATCCTACTGAAACTGGATTTAAGCTTGTGGTTGATCAGATTCTTGCCAAATACATCGACATTATTTTTTGATTGCGCAAGAGCGTCTAGAACCGGTGTGAATGTAATAAACAGAATAACTGTGTATTGTGCGCCTCCAAATAGACATTCAAAACTTTTCTGGATTCTCCGATTGGATTGTCAGCATTGCCGATCATAATACAGATGTTATGGAAGTGAGAGAGGGCAAGTTAAGTTTTTTCGGTGTGCTCTTATTTTCTGAAATATCGGCAATTTTATAATAGGCGAACATTCTTCTGAATATGTCCTCTGTAAGACCCATAGGGTTAAAAATGGGGCGGGTTCGGGACGGGGACTTCATTTCCCAGCCCCGCCCCATATATATTTTTCCTGCCCCGTCCCCGTCCCATTCCCCACGGAGATTTATTTTTAATCCCCATCCCCGCCCCACCGGGGATTTAATATAATTTCGCCCCGCCCCGCCCCGCTGCTATAATATTACACATTAAATAATTACTTTAAAATTTAGTAATTTTTTCTTCAGAATTTAATAAAAATATACTAAACATGTATATTAAAAGCAAAAAACTAAATATAATAGAAATCAAAGAGACATGTTATACATTGTAAAAGTATAGTTTTGTGTATTATAAAATAATAATATTAAATATAATATATTAAATATAATAAATATATTATATTAAATATAATTATTTATTGGGCTTTTTTATACATATATATGTTTAATATATATATTACACAAATAATGTCAAAACAAGTTTAATTTTCAAAAATACCTTCTTTCTCTCTCCATTTTCAAAAATACGTTATTTCTGTTTCAAGCCCAAAGAGAAGCCCATTCAGACTCTCAGCCGCGCGCACTCTCACTCGCGCAATCTCTCAGCCGCGTTCCAGCCGCTCCGGTCCGGTACTCTCAGCTCCGCTCCGGCACTCTCAGCCGCGTTTCTTCCTCACCTCGCACTCCGTCATCATCAACTAGCATCTAATCGTTTGAACAAGGTATAATCTCAGTTGTAAAGTTTCAATTCCAGTAGCATTCAGCTAATTCGGTTTTGTATATTTGAGTTGATTCGCTTGAACTAGCATCTAATAGTTGCGTTTTGTGTTGCTTACGATTCCAGATTTAAGTATGATTTTCAGCTTTGAGATTACAATAGTTTTGTAAATTTTGTTGTTGATTTCGTAAGTTTGTATCTAATAGCATCTAATTGTTGTATTTAGTTGCAAGTTGCAAATCAGTTGATTTATGAGATTATGAGATTATGATTTTCAGTTGCAATTGAGGTTAATTATGATTTATGAGATTATGAATTTGGATTAGTGGTTGCTGTTGAGCTTTGTACTTTTGAGTTCCAATTCATGTTGATTCAGTAGTGATTTTTCTGATTAAGTTATCTTGCATCCCAACTAGCATGTTAATTCAGTTGTTTGCTAAGGTTGATTTAGTTGGTTTTGGTTAGGTGGCCCCGCAGGGGCACTTATTGAAGTTGCATAGAGGCTAATGTTTAATCAACTTTATAGAGTGTTGCATAGACCGGGGACAATTGTGTTTGCATATAGTGTTGCTACATTGTTTAATGAACTACATTGTTTGCTATATGTTGTTGAATTTGGTTGATTGCAGTTGCAATTACCTATTGATTTTTGGTATTGTTTTGTGAAGGATAAATGGATAATATCGCTGTCGTAGTACAACATGGTGGTGAATGGAATGAAAATCGAAACTACATCAACTTTAAGGTTTGCGGATTGCTCATTCCAATCAACTGCACTTATAATAATTTGCTAGGACTTATTCTCAATGAGCTGATGTTGTCTCCAGAATCATCCACAACAAAAATTGAGTATCAAGTTAGAGATAGTTATCCTCCATTTGATATTGCTAATGATTGTCAACTTATGTTTTATATTGAGTTGAAGAAAAAAGAGCTAGATTTTACAAGATATCCTCTGTGTTTGACAATCAGAGAGTGTAATGCCCAAGACACTATTACGTCAACCAGGAGTGGAACAAGTGATTATATGTGCATTGAAGCCGTGCAACCTGAAGATGCAACATCAAGTACACTTGCTGAAATGGATGGCGAAATGGTTGCAAATTATATTGACTATGCAGAACTCATATCTGGTCAACTTGTGGATATCTCAAATGAGTTTGAAAATAATGGAGATGCAACTCATATTGAGAAGAAGTTTGTCATTAGCAACAAGCAACATGAACAGATTGAATTGGATCAAATATACAAAGACAGAGAAACATTGAAGGTAGTTATGAGTCATTATGCCATTCGCAACAATTTTCAGTTTTATGTTAAAAAGTCTTGCCAGAAAGAGTATTTGGTTGCTTGCATCGACAAAAACTGTAGCTGGATGATGCGAGCATCACGAAATGGAGAAACAAGTCAGTTCATAGTACGGAAGTTGGTTGACACTCACACTTGTGATCTGGAGTTGAGATTTAAGGATCAAAGGCAAGCCACTGCAACTGTAATTGCAGACATCATAAAAAACAAATACACCAATATCAAAACAAAATACACAGTTGCGGATATAATAAGAGACATGAAGCATGATTATAAAGTGCAAGTGAATTACAGCAAAGCTTGGAGATCCAAGGAAAAAGCGCAAGAAATTGTTAGAGGCAATGCAACCGAATCTTATGCGCAACTGGTGTCTTATTTGTATATGCTGCATCAAAAAAATCCTGGATCAATTGTTAATTTTCAAGTGGGAAACAATGGGTGTTTCTTATACGTCTTTGTTGCATTGAATGCTTCAATGAAAGGATGGCCTCATTGCATACCGGTTGTCATTGTTGATGGTACCTTTCTAAAATCAGCTCATGGAGGTACATTATTGGTGGCAGCAACTCAGGACGCAGGGGGTAAGATCTTTCCATTGGCATTCGCTGTAGTCAATTCAGAAAATGATGGTTCTTGGGACTGGTTTTTTGACAAGTTTAGACATGCTTATGGATTGAGGGGAGACATGACTATAATATCCGATCGTCATGAGAGCATAATAAAAGCTGTCAGCAAAGTGTATCCGGAGATACCACATGGATTTTGCATCTTTCATCTCCTGAGCAACATTAAAAGCAAGTTCAAGAAGAACTCAAAAAAGATTAAAGAGTGTTTCTTCTCAGCGGCAAATGCATACACTGTTAAAAAGTTTGAGTATCACATGAGAGAACTTGATAAGGTTGACAACAGAATAAGACCATTTTTGGAAGAAGTTGGGTATGACAAATGGGCAAGAGTTCATTCACCAAATAACAGGTACTCAAACTTAACATCCAACGTTGCTGAATCTTTAAATTCTGTAATCATAGCAATTCGAGAACTCCCAATTTGTACTATGCTAGAGAGTTTTCGTGCTTTGATCCAAAAATGGAGTTGGAGCAATAGAAATATAGCAAATGCAACCTTGACAAGACTGACCACTAAGTTCGAAGTTATGTTGAAAGATAATTACCTATACTCCATTAATTTGACGGTAAGACTTTGAATTTTAGATTTTTTTAAATATAATGAGTATTGAGAGGCACTGATTTTTCTATTCATATTTTGTACAGGTGCATCCGACAAAGGATGTTTTGTTTGAAGTTCACAATGGTGATAGAAAAGCTATAGTTGATATTGGCTTGAGAACCTGCACATGCAATAGATTTCAGCTGGACCAACTTCCTTGTGGTCATGCAATTGCTGTTTTACAAAAGGCTAATCATGATCCATATGATTATTGTTCACCATATTTCACAAAGGAAGCAATGATTCATGCATATGAAGAGACGGTGTTCCCTGTTGGTCACGAAGACACGTGGGAAGTACCCGAAAGTTTCAAATCAATGGCACTATATCCTCCACAAGGACGAGTAAGAGTGGGCAGACCAAAGAAAAGAAGATGTAAAGCTTCTTGGGAGATAAATGCAAAACAGCGTGAACAAGTCAAGTGCGGGAGTTGCAATGAGTATGGACATAATAGGAGAACTTGTCGAAATCCCCCACTTAGAATTGCTTGAATTAGTTAGTTTACATTGATTGATTTTTCTCAAACAAAGACAAAATTGTTGGTTTATAGTACACGGAATAGAACTACTAGTTTTATATATTTGACTTTGAGGTTAAGGTATCAAGTGACTTTGAGTTGCATTTGAAGTTGATTTCTGTTGCATACTAACATATATTGTCTGTTAAACATTAGCAACACTGAATGCTACACTGTATGCAACTAAACATGACAAATATTAAATTTGGACTAGTAGTTGCAATATGTGTTGATTTAGTTATAGCAGTTGCAATTGAGGTTTCTTTTGGTTGATGTCAAATATTTAACAACTTCATTAAGAGCCCCTGCGGGGCCAACAATCCAAATGAGTTTAAAAATATCATGCATTGACATGATAATCCTTGTAAGATTGTATAAACCTACAATGCAACATTATTTGCAACTTAGTACCAACTTATAGTTGTAAATTGTTAAAGTTGCTAGTATTCAACTTAATAATCCAATATGCAACATCATATGAAACTTATTTAACAGATATGCAACTTTACCAAATTATTATTTCAATATGCAACTTGCCACCCTAATATGCAACATATAATGAAACTCAGCAATATAATATAATTATGCAACTAACAACCAAATACGAACAAAATAATTCATAAACGAACCAGATCATAAGTTTTGAAACCATATCATTTACATACTGCTTAATTCCATCATATCAAATCAAGTTAAATCCCTAACCACTATGAACAAAAGCAAATCATTTCATAGATCTTGTCTTTCTCTTCTTTGTTGGTGACTTTGTTGCTTTCTCATCTGCTTTTTTGTTCTCTCCCTCGCTCTCATAGCCATAAATCTGCTTTGCCATGCCATATGAGTAAAAGAGATAACCAAGTCTGCTTCTATGAGCGCCAATATCCAAGTCTCCTTGCGGAATTTTCTTCTTATCAGCAAGATACTCAGCAAAAGAAACCATGTACATACCACTATCACTGCATCAAATATAACATAATATGATTATACAAGTTCTAAAAAATTTAAGAAACTTAAAATAGTCATGCAACTTACACGGATGATGACTTAACGCAGTCATGATGCATAACTAGTCCAAGAGGATCAGCTTCTGACTTGTTCAAATAAGCCTTGGATGAGAAATCAATATCATGACGTTCGTAGAAGCCAGTAATTCTCATATAGTAAGGCAGTAACTTGCAAAATGGACGCAGATATTTAACAAGAATCTCCTTCACGCCATCACATTTTAAGGTGTTATACACATGAACTTCCCTATTTGCAAAACTAATTCTTCCAAGAAGCCAATGCTTTTGCTCTCGAATGAATATAGGAAACAGGACATCAGCAACCAAAGCCCAATGAGTATTGTAACGAATGCCATCGCCCATCATAACTTTAGCAATGTCTTGCTTGATATTAACTGTAAATTTATTCTTCTTCACACATGCATCATACATGGTAGAAACTCTAAGTTGAAAGGTGGAATCTGTTGAAAGAACTTCAAAGTTTTCCTTCACCTTCTTCCTTAAATGGTAAAAGAACACATCAACATGCTGCACAAAAGAATAAAAAGACATTTTATCATTAGAAACAGGAATATTATAGTACAATTTGAGCAATGCAACCTCATATCCAACAATCATTAAAACTTACAGAGTTCGTGAAATATTTGCAACCGTACTCCACAATATGAAACCAAGTTTTATGGGATACCAAATCAACCCCTAAATTCAGAGCCGGGTCGATCTTGTCGTCTTCTTTTGAATAATATGTTGTCGTACTACAAAAATATAAAAGACATAAACATTAAAATCAACCTAAAACTCAATACACCTATGCACAAACAAGGACAAAAGCCTTACTTTCTCTTTGTAATCATGCCATGATCCAACCATTCTATGTACTCTCCACAAACATTAAAGCTTGGCAATTCTCCAATGTTACCATCCAATGCTGAAAGTCCTTTGACAGTCTTGAACACTTCTTTAATAGCAGAGGGCTCAGTACTCTTTCCCGATGTCGAACCAAAATGTTGCAAAAAGGGAGACTGCAAATATGCAGGGAGCTTAACCATCCGTTTACGATTAGCAGGAGTTGGCTGAATAGGTTTGGTAGAAGTTCCCTGTAACAAAATAAATAGAATATACATGATTATACATAAAATAGAAATATTTACAGTGGAGAAATTTAATAACATTTACCAATTTGGGATTCCCTATTTTGCTGGCACTTTGCACAGCCAACTCCAAATCAGCCAATTCTTTCTCCGAGAGGCTACCAAAAAATCCATCATCAGCTCCATCAACTCCTGCATCTTTTGAACCTCCTATTGCAACATTGTTATCCTTCTCTGCAGTGTTTACAATGTCCCCTGTAACTTTGCCATCAGCTGCTGCAACCTCTTTGTCAACTGCAGCAACATGCACTACAACATTTGCCACCTTAACTGAGGCATCTTCATTTGCAGGAGCAACCTCTTTTGCAACCACTTTTTTGGGCCAAGGATCCCATTCTCTTGTATCCTGCATGACATAATGTATAATATATTGGTGAACTTAAATAATATCACAATAATGTAATAGGAAGAAAATAAATAAGATGTTTCAACCTTAGCTGCAACCTCTCTATCAACTGCAGCAACTTGTCCTGCAACATCAGCAACTTTAGCTGCAGCATCTTCATTTCCAGCAACCTCTCTTGCAACCACATTTTGGAGCCAAGGGTCACATCCTCTTCTATCCTGCATGACATAATGTATAACATAATCATGCACTTGTATAATATGACAATAATTCAATAGGATCAAAAGAAATCAATAATGCAAACCTGATCAAATTCATTTCCAGTGTAATTATCATAAAAATCATCATCAGTTTCATTTTGCCTCCTAACCTGAGAAATTCAATTATTTTTGCATAAAATATCATCATTAGTAGAGTTTTTGAAACAAAAACTATATTATTAAAAAAAGGTGACTGAAACTAAAAAAACAAGATACATACTTCCTTCATGATAGTTTCTTGCAGGTTTGAGAAGACAGATTCAAAATATGAACGCATCTCAGTCATAGTTGTCTTCAAAAAATCAACCTCAGCAGTGAGATTATTCTGACGAGTTTCAAACATGCAAATTTTCCTCTGCATTTCAGCGAGAGATATGTTACTTTCAGGTACATTTGCATGTGAAGAAGACAGCCTCAAAAGTGGGGTTGGAGGGTTGACAAAGTCATCATCGCTATTGTCATTCCCTTGAACACTCCTTTGATTGGAAGTTGGAAACAATTCCTCCAACTTCAATTCCTTGATCTCACTTGCAGTAGGCGTTAAGTTTCTCAATCCCAGCTGCACAAGTAAAAAAAAATGAATAAAACATTATCTATATAATTATAACGAGAGGAAGGTAAATTTAGTAGTTATACCTCCTTTGCGCTCAATGACAGTGTGGTATAGACATCCTCAAACTTCACATTACCATCACTTGACCAACAAAGCATACGTGGAATACATCCACTATTTGCAATAGAGTACTTTCCATTCAAATATGGGCAGCACTCGTAAAACCAAAGTTGAAGAGCGTATGGAAAACCATTCAAACGGTAATAGTTGTCTTTGCAACCAGTTCTTGCATTACATTTGAGTGACTCCAAGGTTGCCTTATAAACTTCCCTACCCCATGGAAATTGATCAAAATCTCCACTGTCCAGCATATCAAGATCACCCCTAGAAATTACAGAATCACTACTGGAGCTAAGAAGAAAATGGTGAAGTAGATACAATTTCGCAAACTTAATTGCATCCTCATCAGTTTTCCATTCTTTTTGAATAAAGGACTGTTTGATGCGACTCTTGGTTATACTATTACCACCTTGATAATATAACTTCACAAACTCATTCTCAGGCCTCACAAACCGTTTCTTATCTAAAGCACCAACGCAACGAAGACCAGTAATAAGTGCAAATTCATGTATGCTGAAACGCAATTTTGTCCCGGCAATACCAAACCAGATTTCAAGAGGGTTTGGTTGTTTCAACTGTCTAAGCAAAAGGTTGTGAATCAGTTGGTATTGGATTTTGAAAGGTTTTAAATGGGTGAAATTGCCAAAACAAGAAGCACGAAACTCAGCAAGCTGCTTTACAGATAATGTTTCTACTAAATCACTAATTTGCTCATACTTGTTATTCGTGTGAAGTTTTGCTGTCTCGTGCTCTTTAACAGCAATAACATATTGCATCCCCTGAAAATACAAAACAATGAATACAGATATATAATCAACATCGTTACTAGTTTGCGAGAAAAATGCAGTACCTTAGGAGGTGCAATCGCATTATCTTGAATTGTAAAGTTTGTCTTCTTCCCTTTCCCCTTTAACTTCGACTTTTTCATTGCAACTTCCTTCGGGCTCATCTTAGATTTCTCCTTTGAAGCAGAAGCACACTCCGAAGGAGATCTGGACACCGAAGAGAACCTAGTATGCACCATTATAAACCTACAATGCCACAACACAAGCAACACAGTACTATAATTTGCAACATTACATGCAACTTAGTACACACAATGAGTCGGAAATGTAACTTAAAAGAGCCAAAATTGTATTGATTCTTTTTGAACAACTTGTACAATATGTCTTTCATATCTATCATAAAAATATTGAGTAGCCCTAATTACATTGTTAATTGAAATAACTCCTAATTGATCTAAATGATCCATTACGTGAAACCTAAATCTAGATCTAAATCCCTCAACCGAAGGTGTCAAAGTTGTCCAGAAGGTGAAATTGATCCAACATTTATGGATTCTTAGAGCTCTTCGCAAATTATTGTTAAAACGAATCTGGATTTCTATAATATCCAGATTCATGTTAAATGGCCTTTGTAGATGCCTTACTACTCTGAAATAAAGAGGGTTTGGAACATCCCAAATAAAAACCCCACTCATGCACTGAGACAGAGTCAAATCTTCAAGAGTTCTTTCATCCATTACTTAAAAATGCCCTGCATATTAGCATTGTAATGTTGATTCAACATCAGCCACAGTCAATGCAATTCAAGTCTTAAAATGCAACCATCTAATCAAATTACTCAATCTTAACAATCATCCTAATATGCAAACTGCCCCTGCGGGGCCACCTATCCAAAAGCAAATAAAACCTAAATTATCATCCTAACCATTAGAACTTAAGCAACTTAACTCCTAACATTTTGATTAAGGCAACTTAATCAACTCAACTCCTAAAATGCAACCTCCTAATCAACAAAATCAATTTTAACAATCATCCAGGTATGCAATAAGTGCCCCTGCGGGGCCACCTATCCAAAAGCAAATGAAGCCTAAATTATCAGCCTCAACAGTAGAACTTAAGCAACTTAACTCCTAACATTTTGATTAAGTCAACTTAATCAGCTCAACTCCTAAAAGGCAACCTCCTAATCAACAAAATCAATTTTAACAATCATCCAGGTATGCAATAAGTGCCCCTGCGGGGCCACCTATCCAAAATCAAATGAAGCCTAAATTATCAGCCTCAACAGTAGAAATCAAGCCTAAAATGCATGCAACTTCATCTGCAACTATCTACTTCTTAAATCAAACAGTACATGAAAAATCTACAAAGAATAACAGTCAACACTACATGATAAATCAAGAGCTTAGGAGTTTATAACAGTCACTAACTAAAATATACAAAATAACACACATATACATATTCAAATTCATTTAAATCGAAGCACACAAATTATCATACGAAGAGCAACAATTATCCAAATCAAATGTATTTAGGGTTTTACAAAATAAAAATTGAACAAATCGAACAAGGCGAACACAACAGCTCGGGACTGAGATTACAAAACTTCACCTGATTAAGCAAGTGAACAGAGTGAAGAAGCTTCGCCGATGAAGAAGCTGATGAAGATGAGAGATGTTGCGAAGAAGAGAGACGTTGTGAAGAAGAGAGAGGTGCTCGAAGAGAGAGGTGCTCGAACAAGAGAGAGGTGGTCGAAGAGAGAGCTGATGGAGACGTGAGTGTGCTAAGCCCAATACATTACTGAACGTATTTTTAAAATACTTCCCCAACTGTATAGTATAAATGATATTAAAAGCTGATGGTTTTAAAAGAGGTAGTAAAAGTGAAAATTCTTTTAATTGGGGTAATAAAAATAGAAATAAGATTTAAAAAACAATATACAAGACAATTCCCCTTATTTATTTGTATTAAATATATGCGATGCGGGGAGGGGAATCCCCGCGGGGATTTAACAAATACCATACTTGCCCCATATTTTGGCGGGGCAGAAAATCATTCCCCGTCACTGCCCCATTCCCCATATTAGCGGGGCGGATCAGCCCCATTCGGGACGGGTTGGGGCGGGTTCCCTATTTTCCCCACCCCATTTTTAACCCTAAAGACCCCCCTGTCTTTCTTTCTTTCTTTTTTTTTTATAATTTAATAGACTGTTTGGAATTCTGAATTTCATTTAAAATTTGAATTTGATCAAAATGATATATTTGGAGGATGAAAAAAAATTTGAATTTGGATTTCATTTGAGATCCATAACATTCAAAATCTAGTTTAAATATGAGTATTTCAAATGACACTTAAATCTTGTCAGTTGAAATCCAACATTTCAAATAAAATATGGGTTCCTAAACACAATCCTAATATATTTTGTTATAACAATTTTTCTGGTGTGTGAGTATGAGCATGTCAAACAATTTTTATTGGTTTCAATTTCATAAATAAAATAATAATATCCTTTACATGTATAAAAAACTTTATCACTGAAAATATCATAAATAAATATTGTAATAATTTTAAGTACATGTCAAGCTTTCTGTACTTCTTCTGTGCTAATTAAAAAGTGGAATAACAGATGGAGTAATATTTTAATATGTTTTGAAAATCTTGAAATATTTTAGTTTTTTTAACATGTTTTTAGGTGCATGTAATATTGTTGAGTGTTTCGATATCAATTTATTTTGAATTATGGCGTTGCTTTTATATATTATATTTGTTTGTATATTTATGTGCAAATTTTTTAAAATGCATGTATTCAATTTTTTCGGTTAATTTTGGAAAGGAATATATCTTGATAAATATTCTTTATGAATATTTAATAACATTTATGATGGTCTTTATTTATCTTCTTAAGGTTTAAATTTTAAATTTTATGAATTCATAATTTATCATGATTGTTTGATTTTTAGGCAATAATTTAATTTTAATTTGGACTAACTTTAATTACGGGATCTCTCTTATTGGCTGTTCATTATTTATCTTTATTAGTTTTAATGGTATTAGTTACGTTTTAAATTGTGATTGAATAAATATTCTTTATGAATATTTAGTACCATTTATGGGGGTCATTATTGATGACATTTTATGCCTTTAATGGCTTTTAGTGCCATTTTTATGGCTTATTTTACCATTTTGATGGTCATTGCATTTAATATATTTAGTTACGTGTTAAACTCAATTTTTATTCTTCAGTTAAATTATTAAATTTTAATGTGTCTAACCAAAGGATTTTCCTTTGGTTAGATATTTATTAATAATTCTACTTATTATATATATATATATATATATATATATATATATATATATATATATATATATATATATATATATTCCTCTCTATTTTTTTATATATATAAACTCTTTTGTTTTTGTTTTTATTAGATTTTCTTGTATATTAATTTATATTTTGTTTGATTGTTTTTTCTCAGGATACTGTGGAAGCGAGCTGTATGAGTATTCTTTTCTCATTCATTTAAGCTTTATTGTCTAAACGTCCGGAGTTATGCTTGCATGGCTTTCGGTTAGATGATAAACTTTCTTGAAAGAAAGAAATCCCGGTTGCGGTTTATTGTATTTCGATACAATTCATCTACGATTATGTAGATCATAAAAAAAAAAAAAATGCACAGTAAGAAGGAATTATTATTTCGAATAGTTTCCATTGTCTTGAACTGTTGGGCTTAGATTTAAGAATATGAAAACTCACAATATAGAATTAAGGGGGGATGGGCTGCTGACTTTTGAAGTCTAGCCCACTGAAACTTCATCATATATATAGTAGTCTCTGCCCCGCATGTTTACCTCGTACCCGCATTGACGTGTATTTTGATAATTATTTTATGAGCTATATGCAATTGGCACCTCTTATGTTTGGACATAATGCACATTCCACCTAATAGGTTTGGAAAATACACTTTGCAGCCCCAGACTTTTAACCCGTAGACACTTTGCACCCTTTCCGTTAATTTCTGCCGTTACTGTTAACTTTTGCAGGGGCATTTTGGGAAATTTAATTAAATTTAATTAAAATCAGACCTTTATTTAAATTTTCTGACCATCTAATCGATATTTTTCGGAAAAACTTAAAGAAAGAAAGTTGTAGAGAATAAAAAGATCTTTTTAGAACAATAAGGTTCAAAATTTAAATAATAATTTAAAAACGATTGTTCATTTTTACAAGATTTCTAATTTTTGAATTTTTTTTAGAATAGTTATAAAAAGAATTACGAAAATTTTGAACCTTATAGTTTTAGGAAGATTTTTTTATTCTCTACAACTTTTGTTCTTTAAGTTTTTCCGAAAAATATCGTTTAGATGGTCAGAAAATTTAAATAAAGGTCTGATTTTAATTAAATTTAATTAAATTTCCCAAAATGCCCCTGCAAAAGTTAACGGTAACGGCAGAAATTAACGGAAAGGGTGCAAAGTGTCTACGGGTTAAAAGTCTGGGGCCGCAAAGTGTATTTTCCAAAATTGTTAGGTGCAATGTGCATTATGTCCAAACATAAGGGGTGCCAATTGCATATAACTCTTATTTTATAAATATAATTAATACATTATTTTTTCTCTGAACACAATTTTAATATAGAAATATTTGTAAAAGGGAAATTTTTTTTGAAAATAAATTAGGCAATTATATTTTATATACGTCCAAAATACCTGTTTAAATAATAAAAAATATTTTAAAAAGGGGAGGAACGGATAGTATAATATCTCTCAACAGTGTGATAAGTTCATAGCATGGTTAATTGGTTATGTATATATTGGACCGATTGTTTCGAAGATTTTGAGCACCTGGCGGCCGGCAGTATCGCCGCCGTTATCATCTTTGTGTACGCTAAAACCATTTCCGGTGCGAAGTCCAAATATGGTTAGAGTACCTTTAACCATAAAAAAATCTTAGGTGAAAATTGAATTGACATGTAAAAATAAAAAATATAGTCAACTTCTTACCCAAACTATATACATTGCTCATATGTAATTTTAGCCAAACCACTATAGATGAATACATTTGTCGAATTTGGACAGATCTGTAATAAATTTGTAGTAAGATTACATATCATTTATTATCATGTTAAATTTATATATTCCATTTTAACAATTTAAAATAATATATTATTTTTAAATTATAACCAATATCATCGAACATGTCGGTATATACACCATTCGCTAATATACGCATGGTTATACCGTATTTTATATAGGTGAAAGACTTTTTCTTCTTAATACATCAACTTTTTATTCAAAATATGTGACATGTTTTGGAGTGCATCAACAATACATAAAAAACATGTTGTTGGCTACGCAACACCCATTAACTTCGCATTAGTATGATATTGTCCGTTCTGGGCCATGACCAAGCCCGCACGGATTTGGTTTCGGCCTCCTCCCAAAAGGCCTCATACTTCTTTGGCTGCTTATATTCAAGATAAACATTTTTTATCTTTCCGATGTGGGACTTGGGTTGAACCCACTCAACAATCTCCCCTCAATCCAAGAACCACCAATCTTGTGACTCTTATACCGCCGCGACTTATCGGTTCCTTATCTTGCGGGACACGCCATCCGACCACCTTTTCGACACAAGCCGTCTAAGACCTCCAATCGTAATTCTAGAGAGCCTCCCCCTACATTACACAACTGCAGCCCGCAACCCCAGGATCAACTTATTAACCTGGCTCTGATACCATTTGTTGGCCGCGTAACACCCATTAACTCCGCATTAGTATGATATTGTCCGCTCTGGGCCGTGGCCAAGACCGCACGGATTTGGTTTCGGACTCCTCTCAAAAAGCCTCATACTAATGGAGTTCTTTGGCTGCTAATATTTAAGATAAACCATCTTTATCTTTCTATGTGGAACTTGGGTTGAACCTATTCGAACACAAATCTTCCCATCTATACCTATTGTCGAAATGTCTCGCGGGGATATAGAAGATTTTTACAAAACAATCCCTCTTTAAACATTTATGACTAGCTTTACGATCTCTATGTATCATTCTTTGTAGCTGTGATGATGATCCAACATAGATTCGAATAGGGACGGAGCCAGACTTTAGAACTAATGGGGCAAAATATAACTGTGGGGAAAGAAAGGAGAGTGGCAAAAAAATTGCTATAAAAAACAGCCACAAGGACTTGAACCTGTACCTCTTGGATTAAGATAACACACCTCAACCATAGAGGCAAATAAACAATTTGATAAGATCGCTTCAATAAATTATATACAATACTCTCTTTCTAATAAATAATTTTGTTAACTTGATAAACTATTATAAAATTTAGCTGAATTACAAGTTTTTTCATTAATTTTAGCTAATTTATTAATCACCCACATTAAAATTAACATAATATTTTTTAGAACAAAATCACATAATTAATTATTGATCTTTCGTAAAATTTCTGTTGAAAGAATGTTGTATGGTTATTTTTCATCCAAAAAAATAAAATAAAATATTGACACGTCATGATATTATTAATTTATTTCTCCATTAATATATTATTATTATTTTTGATAGTATAAGGATAACTTCTTTTTTGTTAACGATTTAAAATGTTATTAATTACTTTTGTACAAATTACATAAATATCATAATAAACGAAGTAACATATAAAAAATGTAATTATAAGAGAGATTGTCATCACAATTAATAATTATAAATAATTTTTACAATTATCAAATAAATAGTATCATAATAAATGAGGTAACATATAAAAACTATAATTATAAGAGAGATGATCTTTCACAGTTGGTAATTATAAATAATTTTTATCGGGAAAAAAAAGTTGGATGGACAAATAAGCCTCTCATAAATATAAACATTCCGTTTTAATAATTCATGAATAAAAACTAAAGAATAACAAGATAACTTTTATAATAATCACTTGTTGGAATCATAATTTACATATATTATAATCTTAAGAACAATTTACATATTTTAAGTTACATTATCAAATGTCTTTTCAAATAACGTGACAGACATGTGATTTGAATGGTTTATTTACGTACACGAAGTCTTTATTATTACTTAGTTTAATTAGAACTAATCATATATCATTAACTAGTTTTAAAATTAAAATGTGTTGGTTTATTTACATACACTAAGTCTTATTATTACTTAGTTTAAGTAAAACTAATTATATATTATTAACTAGTTTTAAAATTAAAATTAAAAACACATTTTAAGATATCTAATATTTTGGAATTTTGATTACTATTTTTGACAAGTTCACTAGCTCGCCATAAATATTGTGATAGGTGAGCAATCATTAATGCCATATCCGTTAACCAATCCAACTAGAGATGTTTTAGCACGACATCTACGTCCACCTGCATGACTTATATTTTGGTATGTGCCAACTTATTATTGTCTCCACGTGCCATGGAGATGAGTGGTAATCAAGCTTCCATCGTATCGTATTATTCAAGTATTAATAATATGAATAATCATACAGTTCACTTGCAAATTATTCATCAAAATTTAATTTGGACCGGCAAATTAGGAGATGTATCTTAAATTTTGTAGGAAAGTGTTAGCTTCGTGGTTGAATATGAATAGTCAGCATTTGTTCTTTAACATAATAAAATGAAATGCCGTTTAACATTTTGGCAGCTGCAACGATCAGTGGTTTAATTAAAAGCTGTTTGGTGAGTCATTACACCTCAAATGTCATCCGATTTCTTGGCTGTCTAAATAAATTTGATTACACGGCTGTTATTATTATTCTTATTAATATAATCAACCGACTAGTGTTTATTAAATAATCTAAAATGTTAGAGATGTTATAGAAATGATTTCCATTTTTTTAATTTGAGTTGAGAGGTTTTTTTTTTTTTTTTTTTTAAAACGTAGAAACCCGCAGCCGCTACCCTTCGGGTGCGCACTGGATAAACCCACGAGCTCACGCAATAGCCTGCAAACTACGTGAACCAAGGTAAACCGCACCTAAGCGCGACAGGCTACGATCCAGGAGGCATAATCACAAATTCTGCTCCATTCGAAGTCGAACCTGTGACCAAGAGGATACACGTCCTCTCTTTAACCAGCTGAACCAACCCTTGCGGGCGAGTTGAGAGTTTTTGATTCGTTCTATGCATGGTAATAATTTTGATATCTTATATATAAACTTAAATTGCTCAATTAAATAGTTTCATAATATATATATATTTTTTACTTTTTTTCCTAGATAAAAATTTGACGTTTAAATTTTTATTAAAAAAGAATGTTAAGAAATATAATATATAAAATTCTCGTGAAGGACAGGGGAGTATTTAGGTTTGACGTTTGATATAATTTTGTTTTATAAGCCTCTCATATTAATTATCACGAATTATTTGAATTCTCCACCTGGCTATTGACGTAATACTTGAAGGGCCCAAATAAAGGATACATTTTGATTGAATTTTATCATTATTTTCGTATTGTATCATTTTAGTTTTTATTTTTAATAATAGTCTTATAATTAAACTAATTTCAAAAATCATACTTTTGGTTTTGGTTTAATTTTATTTCTTCTCAGGCTAGGAATATGTGGATGTTTGGTTGTGTTTTTAAGCCAACTTTGGGCTTATAAGTCAAATCAACTTATTCGTATCTTAAGGAATTTATAATGCAATTTCTTACTTATAAATTATAATCCGCGAAGTTGAAAATCGTAACTTTTTAGTGATTTGTTTTTATTTTGAAAATTTGATTTTAAAAAAAATGAACAGGTTCATTTTAAAAGATAATTTATAATAATTTATTATATACTAATATTTTTTTTTTATACCCAATAGATTTTAAACATCAAAAAATTTATCCAAACACATAAATTAAAAGTTATTTCTTAATTATAATAATATTTTATTAAGTAAGAAGCACTTTTTTAAATTACGTCAAATGATGTCATGATAATATTTAATTTCAAAAATTTTATTATATAAATATCCAAAAAATCTTGAATGTTCATCGATTAAATAATAATAATAATACTATATTTAAACAAAAGAAATTCTTCTCTCTAAAATTTTATTTTTTTACCGATGCTTACACACCTGATAAATAAGAAAAAGTTAGTATAGGAATGAATAATATAGGTGTTTGTTATATATGAAAATAAAAGAAAATATTGAGCGTATTAAACCGACTGATGTGATGATATGTGATTAGATATTACAAGTCTTTGAATTATCGTTAACTACTACCTGGGCCGGTACCGGTCTCCATATTGTCATTTCATATAATGTAGCTCCTAGTGATTTACTCTCATTTATGAATTTATAATATTTTCACTTGCCGCTTTTCTCTCGGTGGTCACAGTTATTTTGTTTGTAATAACAACTCAAAATTTGTGAATATTGTTAAGAGGCCAGCTACACAAGAACACTAAAAATTAGCATGACTAAGTTACAATTTAATTATTAGAACTTTGTCGGATAAATGAATGAAAAATGTAAGTCGCGGGGAGGGATAAAAAATTTTGCGCTACAAATATAGATGACAATACATACAATTTAAGTAAGAAAATGAAGAAATGTAAACATTATTAGACAATATATACAATTTAAGCAAGAAAATGAAAAAAAAAATGCATGTTAAAATAAGACATATAATGTGTTATTTGTGAGTATGTAAGTATATGAACTCAAATTCATATAAAAAGATTAAAAAATAAATAAATCATTCATAGCATTCAAGGAATCGATGAATTTCATCGTTCCTATATATAGTCCAATACAACTAGAGTTTTGATTGGTCAAGCCAACTAATTAACCTCTGGGGTTAACTGACTTGTTATTGGGCAAAGATAATAATCAGCATGAAGAATAAATCAACTACGTGGTTTATGGTGTATGTGGTTGTGATTAGTGAGCTCAGCGAAGCATTGGTGAAGCTCCCTCCAAATGTGACAGTTACTGCACTGATAGCATTCGGAGACTCCATTGTTGATCAGGGGATGAATAACAACATCAATACAATTGCCAAGTGCAATTTCCCACCTTATGGTTCTGATTTAATGGGTGGTGTACCCACCGGAAGGTTCTGCAATGCAAGGACACCCGCCGATCTAATAGGTTCGAATAAATTTTTTAGTTTATCGTTCTCCATTCTGACAAACTTGCAATTAAGTTCTTAGTTTGTTTTTTGTTTTTCAGTTGAGGAGTTTCCCTGATACTTAAGTTACTTATTTCTGTCGTTCTCTATTCTGACAAACTTGCAATTATTTTTTTTTTTTTAAAATTTCAGCTGAAGAGTTGGGAATAAAAGAACTTGTTCCTGCGTATTTCGATCCTAATCTGCAAACTACAGATCTTCTAACAGGAGTAAGTTTTGCTTCGGGAGCAGCTGGATATGATCCTCAGACATCTCAAATACCGGTATTTTCTTATATGAACCTGATTTAAACCACGGTGGAAAGCCCGTGTTTAATTTTAGTTCTGTGTTGATAAGTTTACTCAACACCTCTGTCTACATGCATGCAGGCGGTCTTATCGTTACCGGATCAGTTGGACTTGTTCAAAGAGTACATGAGTAAGCTTAAAGCGTTGGTCGGAGAAGAAAGTGCAAATTACATAATAGCCAATGCTATATATTTTGTAGTAGCTGGCACTGATGATCTTCTCAATACCTATTTTATACTTGGTGCTAGAAGACTGCACTATGATGTTCCTTCTTATGCAGATCTTATGGTTCATTATGCTTCCACTTTCATCCAGGCAACTCTACTTATATACACCTCATGCTCTGCATACTCTTCTCTTTTTCTTTAGAGTAATTGGTGGTAGAACTTTATTCTTTTTTTTTTTTGGTGGCCGAATATCAGATTTACAATAGGGTTGTTTTAATTCATCAAAAAGGTAGCTAAATGCCACTTTTTAAAGAAAAAAGATTAGTTTTTTCTCTCTTATAACTTATAAGTGGCAAGTAGCGATTTGCATATTATCATGAAAAATGCTTCATGCACAAATTTGGGGACACAATCTTACATGTCAATCTTCCACGACATGTGTTAGGTTTTGTTGGGCCCTGAGAAGAGACAGCCCACTAAGAGCACACAACCCATGACAGAAAACCCAAAGTTATGCCACACATAAGACACATGAAGAAGAGTAATCCAACAAGGGCCCAGCCCATGGAGACAACACACGGGAAACGCATGACACAACGACTATATAAAGACCTGCATTGAGCATGGAACAGGGAGGGCATTTGAAGAATAGAACATATACATACACTCGGAATATACACACACACATGATCTGTTCCAGCATTTGGCGCTAGAAGGAGGGGATCTCGCCTTTCGAACCACAAATTTGATCTCCATGAGCATGGCTACCACCGGAAACAAGGACGAGCAACACGACTCGGCGCCGAAAAAGGCTCCGAGAGATGTGCCGCCTGTTCCCGAGAAGCAACCACCACCGGCTCATTACTTTTCTTCAATATCATCTCCTACTGCAGATTGAATCGTCAATCAAACTCAGAGAATCTCAATCGCCACCAGCGACTCTCTCTCCTGATGATCTCTGAATCAGCCTCACTCAGCTCAAACTGCTCTCTCCATTCTCCGACTCACTAAAGCTCCGCATATGGAAACTCAGTTGAACGACGAGCACGCAAAGCTCCGCCAAGTATCCGTCGATCTTCTGTTTCTCGCCGCCGATGTTACCGGAATTCCTTCTCCGGCGTCCAAGTCATCTTCATTCTTCTACAAAACTGGCGTGATTTGGCATAACATACGAGTTCCCATAAGAAATTTGCGTACTCTGATTCCTTGGGAAGAAGGAAGAAAAGAATGTGTCCAAGTTTGGTAAAGTCTCCATAAGAAAAGCTAGATCTGAAAGATGAATTGATATGAAATGACGGCAGAACCGTTGAACCGTCACGGTAGAACCGTTGAACTGAAAACATAACAGAGCTCGTGAAGTTCGCCAGCTTGCCAGCTCGCCAGATGCGCCAGCATCAGCGTCTTTTAATCCAGCCTCTAGAACTTTCCTAAGCTTCAAGAGGTTTAACAATCTGTCTTCAATTTGGTGAAAACGCCGGCAAAGTGATATGTGAACCCATATCAAAAGCACAATATCGAGACAACCCTCGTATTTCAGAGCTTTCGGCCTTCATACTAGAACGACAGTTAAAAGCTCTGATGGAAACGCCCCAAGGGAAGCTCGTATATCATCTCATCGGCTCACCAGCTCTTCAGCTCTTCGCTCCTACAGCTCTTGGAGCGTCCAATTTTTGAAGCGCCCCTCTGTGAGGCGTCTCGTCTGTGAGGCGCCCCGCTTGTGAAGCATTTTGCTTGTTGTGTCTCGCTTATGAGGCGTCTCGCCTCTTCGCTCCATCAGCTCTTGGAGCATACAAAAATTTGAATCCCAACGGGATCCAAGGGAAACAAACATACATCCCTATGGGAATCCAAAAAACATGAATCTAGAATTCGCCTCTTTGCTCCATATTTCGCCTCTTCGCTCCATCAGCTCTTGGACCATACATAAATTTGAATCCCAACGGGATCCAAAAGAAACAAACATACATCCCTATGGGAGTCCAAAAGACAAGAATCTAAAATTCGCCTCTTTACTCCATCAGCTCTCGGAGCATCCTTGAAAGTAAAAAGGCATTTCCTCAAAATGACTTCATATTTCGCCTCTTCGCTCCATCAGCTCTTGGAGCATACAAAAATTGGAATCCCAACGGGATCCAAAGGAGACAACGTACATCCCACCACAGTTGTTGATCTGTGCGCCACCATGTTTGTTGATGTGCGTGCCACCACAATGGATGATATACGCACCACCACGGTGGATGATATATGCGCCTCCAAGCTAAGAGATCTGACGCCGTCAAGTTTGATAGAGACTCCATAAGAAAAACTAGATCTGAAAGAGGGACATACATGAAGTGAAGGCTGCTTGAAGTGAAACCACGGCAGAAGTAGTAATTCAATACTCTCAGGCTGCAAAAGAAATATTAAATTGATGATATGATGAATAAGATAAGGAGCTGCAATTGAGTTTGAGCAGAGAGATGATGTTCTCAGATCTGATCGGAAAAGGAGGCGCTGAACTATTGAACCAATGAAGTATTGAATTCATCCGAAATAAGTACCGGACTCAAAGAAGCAGTTCATCAACGTCCTCAAATTTTGCTCATGAAGTGTCCTTAAAAGTCAGAGCCTAAAATGTTGTTAAAACCAGCTTGAGAAGCGTCCCGTCTGTGAAGCGTGCTACCTGTGAAGCGTCTCTCTGTGAAGCGTCCCCGCTTGTGAAGCATCCTAAAATCCAGCTCCTAGAATTTTCTTAAAGTAAGCGCTGAGCTGTGGAATCAGTGAAGCGGTGAAGTCCTTTGAAAAAAAAAAAGAAAAAAAGAGTACCAAATACAACCTTCAAGAAGTTCAACAATCTGACTCCACACTCCATCGGCTCCTGAAGCATACAGAAACTGAATTCCATCCGGATCCAAAGGAAACAAACATATATCCCGATGGGACTACAAAAATCACGAATTCATAATTCGGCTCTTTGCTCCACCAACTCTTTGAGCGTCCAATTTTTGAAACATTATTAATTGCTCTTCGAGCGTCCAACTTTTGAAGCATTATTAAGTGCTCTTTGAGCGTCCAATTTTTGAAGCACCATTAATGGCTCTTTGAGCGTCCAATTACAATTCTTCAACACAAATTACAATTGTTCAATACAAATTACAAATTACGACCCTTCAATACAACTTACAATTCTTCAACACAAATTACAAATTACGATTCTTCAATACAAATTACAATTATTCAAGACAAATTACAAATTACGATCCTTCAATACAACTTACAATTCTTCTATACAAATTACAAATTACGATTCTTCAATACAACTTACAATTCTTCAATACAAATTACAAATTACGATTCTTCAATACAACTTACAATTCTTCAATACAAATTACAAATTATGATTCTTCAATACAACTTACAATTCTTCAATACAAATTACAAATTCTTAAATGTCACGTTTTGACGTATCCTTCAATACAAATTACAACTCTTGAAGCGTCCAACTCTTGGACTCTAAGAGCTCTCTTAGACGATGATATTACAGTGGATAAACACTTCACCGAGTCACACTGCGGAGACCTCAATAAAAATCAAGAAAAAATAAATCGCCTCTTCGCTTCAGCGCCTCTGCCTCTTTACTTCATCGGCTCCTCAAACGTCCGAAGCTCTAGTCGTCTATGACTTCCAAGGTTGTCAAGCTCCTTGCCTCATAGGAGGATTCCTATTAGTTGCGACTTCCAAAGCTAACAATTTCCTTCCAACTCTCAAGTTCTCAAAAGCTTACAACATGTCACCGGGTGGCTCTGATCCCAAGAAACCAAGTAAAGTAATAGAGTAAAGTGGCCCCGACCCTAGTGTACCGGAACAAACTGGGACTCAAGGCTTATCTAACTTCGACATGAACCGTTGAAATAGTAAACCGATGAAGCACTGAAATTTTCGGAAAAAACGCCCGATGTAGATGTCAAGAGGAAACAAATGAAAACTCATCAAATTGCCTAAAATTTGAGATGACAGACATTTTTCAGAAAGAAGGGTGAAGATAGAGGCGCTGAAACATTGAACCGATGAACCGAGTGGATAAGTTGTCTGCCTCTTCACTAAATCGCTTCACTATCTCGTCGAGGATCCTTTAAAGGGCAGGCAAACCCTTACAATGGTTCATTTACCCAAAGACTAAAGATTGGACTGCACATCTAAAGATCTGCACTTTTCCAGAAGGGACTAAATGTGAGGCCACATTCCATCCCAAAGACCCCAAGTCCAGAAGAAAGCCCAAAGATAGAAGAAGCCCACGAGTTCAGCTATAAATATTAGAGAGAAAAGATTTGAAAATTTTCTTTTTTAAGTCAAATTATAAAATAGGCCGAAATCCAAGACAGTTCAAAGGCTCATCTAAAGATCAGCCTATACCTGAGGGGGGACAAATGTTGGGCCCTGAGAAGAGACAGCCCACTAAGAGCACACAACCCATGACAGAAAACCCAAAGTTATGCCACACATAAGACACATGAAGAAGAGTAATCCAACAAGGGCCCAGCCCATGGAGACAACACACGGGAAACGCATGACACAACGACTATATAAAGACCTGCATTGAGCATGGAACAGGGAGGGCATTTGAAGAATAGAACATATACATACACTCGGAATATACACACACACATGATCTGTTCCAGCAGGTTTTGATTGGAATGAGCCTATAGAATCAACTAAAACTTCTCTCCTTAATTATCAGGTTATTTTGTGCAAAATTTTGTACCCAGTTTTTGTGTATGTAGCATTGTTGGTGGCAGAACATTACCCCTTTCTTTGTTAATAATGTCTGGCCACCATTTTGTACATTACCCATTTCTTTGTTAATAAACTTTATTCTGTTAAATTGAAAAAGTAAACGCAATTTGCTTTACCTGTGAGAACATGCACAAACCTTCCGTGACGATAGTTACATACAAATAGAGACAGATGCTGAAAACGATTACTTCATATGTGCAGGAATTATATGATCTGGGAGCAAGAAGAATTGCTGTATTTGGTGCTCCACCAATTGGTTGTTTGCCATCACAAAGAACATTAGCAGGGGGATTAAACAGAATGTGTGTAGATAGATACAACCAAGCAGCACAACTGTACAATGCCAAACTCTCATCACAGCTTGACACACTCGGCAATACTCTGCCCCAGTCTAAAGTAGTCTACGTGGATATCTATAACCCTCTACTTGATCTCATTCAAAATCCTCAAAATTATGGTAAAGTGTCATTTATTTTTTCCCCGAAACACGCCTCAGTGACAACTATAGTAACTTTGCTCACAATTACGATAACATTGACAATATGTTTACAGGTCTTGAAGTGGTAGATAAAGGTTGCTGCGGAACCGGAGTTTTGGAGGTGTCAGTGTTATGTAACAAATTTAGCCAAACATGTCCTGATCATACAAAATATCTCTTCTGGGATAGTTATCATCCTACTGAAACTGGATATAAGCTCCTGGTTGATCAGATTCTTGGCAACTACATCAACAGATTCTTTTGATTCCGCATTTACATGAGCGTGTAGAACCGGTGTGATTGTGTGAATGTAATAAACACAACTGTATATTGTACGGCTCCAAACAGTTAACGTTTGACATGTAAACACAACTGCATATTGTATTGCTGATCATGATACAGACGTTATGGAAGTGAAATTGGGCAACAATTTGTTACGGGTTTTTTATGTTTGCTTATTTTCTGAAATATGTAATTCATGTCGACCACTCCCGGCTCGGCCCCTTTTTAGTTGTTACATTTTTATTTTTAATCATTAAATTGATTAATTTTTTATCAGACTATAAGTCAATATTATCTTTGATCAATTTAACTGGTTAAAAGTGAAATCTGACAACTAAAAAGAGACAGAGAGATTAATATAAATCATCTTAACGAACCAATACGAAGGCATTGGTGGTTTGGACTGTATTAATTATGAGTTCTTGCAGCTACTATGTCATCTTCCACACGGTCCACAATAAATGTGTACAAGTTTGATCAACTTTTTGCACCATATATGAATGCGCGATGAAGTTTCATTCATTTAAATTGTTTTGATAATTTCGTTTTCTATATTTGTTAATATCTTGATTTCATACTATTATTGAAAGTAATGAATAATATATTTATAAACATATATCTGTTTATCGATGGGCAAGGATGGGATATAACCACCTGAAAGTGATATAACTGGTCTAACCATATATCACCTAATGATAATGATATAAGTCGGCCTGCATATAATTGATGCCCAGAGACCACACATACTTACGTTACGACCTGCTGAAACTGGTGTGTATGTATACAAATGATGCCTTCTTCTAAGTTCTAGCTAGAGTATCGCGCGCTAATCAATGAGTTAGATACGCTTCTTATTTAATTTAACTCAGTTGGCAGGTTCCGGTTATATATCCACTTCATATAACATATTAATTATTACTAGCTTTTAACCGTGCGAGCACGGGCGGGTATAGAATTCGTAATTTATTAATTATAATTTAAATTTTAATATCATCTTATTAGTATTTTAGTATTAATGAATTAGATTTTAACCAGATTATATTTACCAACTGATTACATTTTTTGGACGACTACGAATTATACAAATATCAGTTTATTATAATATAGTATATAAATAATATATAAATTATATTTAAAAGAATAATGGTAGAGTTTTTTTATCTTGTATTACATCACAAGTGTTTGTAATTTGAACGGTATAAAATTCTTTAATATTGTAAGAGTAAGAGAAGTCTACATGTGACCGACTTGTAGTTATAAAGGAGATGACCAAACCAAAATTTTGTACGACTACAAATTAAACCTAGGTTGGCTTATTATATTATAGTATTATAGTATAGATTGTTCCAAAAATATCTAAGCGTGTTTTCTGTAGGGTAATAAGAATAGATCCCGCCTTTGCAATGTAAATATAATGACGAACGAGACGAGGAGTGAACAATTTCTTGTCAGAACGCCACATAGAATTTAATCAAAAATTTAATTTTGAATCGTTTCTATCATAATTTGTGCTTGTTGAATTTTTATTTTCATTAAAAATTTGATTTGAAATTTAGGCCCTGTTCTCGAGTTTTTTTTAGGAGAGAAAGCAAGTGAATGCAGTGCTTTCACTTTCATCTCACTTTTGGAGTGAAAATATGCTATATTTGCATCCACTTTCACTGCTTTCCTCCCTTTAAAAAACTCGGAAGTAAAAACAAAGGTGAAATTTACAATAAAGTCATTTCACTTTATCTATTTTTTTTTTCTTTTTCACTATTTTATATATATTTTTGAATTTCCATATCCAAACTCTATGTAAACCATCGGCCTGCAGGGAGTATCAATCAATTTTTACATGCCTGATAAAGAAGAAAAAGGTTGTATATGAATGAATAATATATGAAAATAAAAAAATATATATTAGAGTTGCTGCACCCTCTGATGCGTATTAAACCGAGCTATCTCCGACTTATTGATGTGATGATATGATTTTTCACGGATATGGTTTATTGATGTGATGATGTGATTAGATTTTAAAAGTTCTGAATTATTGATAACTACATGGGCCGGAATATGTTGTCGGTCTACATGCTGTCATTTTATATGACGTATTTCTCACCGTTTTAAATTATTATTTTGAATTTTTATATGAATATAAAAACATGCTTTTATATATTATTTTTAAGTTTTTTATTTTTATGAATTAAATATAAGTAACAATTTTTATTAATAATAAATATAAAAATAAAACATTAAAATATGTTTTATTTACCCCGCCAAATTATGTGCAAAAATATAATGCATTATTATTTACAAATAAAGAGTAGTTCCCATTAATTTATGAGTTTATAATATTATCGCTTCCCCGTTTTAATTCGGGGTGAAAGATGTTTTTGATTTAAAATTGAAAAATATCTTTTTGTGTAATAAATTATAAACTACTTAAAATAAAAAATAAGTTAGAAACTGACTTAAAAGCATAAATTAGTTCGAGGTATTTTTTCTCAATAATATAATCTCGCTTTATCTTTATACAAGTTATTGTAAATCATAAGTTACTCATAAATCACTTTTATTTCAATGGTTTCTTTTTTAATAATTTATAAATTATTAAAAATTTAGAATTACTCAAATAAACATCTCTTTGAGTAATTTCTTGTAGCGAATAACAAGATTTCATAAATTTCATTCAGCTCGAAAATTTTATTTAGCTCCAAGTGAATAGGATATATCCATTATTTTTCCTGCCATATCGCCTGTTGACAACAAATCTTGAGATTTACATCTCACTGATCATGTGTCGGATTAATCATAATTATGTTTAATTAGTGAGCACATGCATGCATATATGTTATCGGAATTCATTGCATGTGTACCAAATTAACATGAAGTCTCTTAAAAGCATACGTTACAGGTCAGTATGAACAAACACTTCTTTGTACTTATTATGTAACATACTCAATTAACAACTTTAAGAGTCTTTACGATTAACATACTCAGTTTAACTTGTCCAATTTGACTTCTCGTTATTAATATATATATATAAGTGTGGGAGATGTAGAATACTCAATTATCTATAGCATGAAGAATATATTAGGTATTTCGTTTGCTTTGTATGCTTTTGTAATCAGTCAGCTCAGTGAAGCAGTCGTAAAACTCCCACCAAATGTGACCTTCCCGGCGGTTATAGCATTCGGAGACTCGATTGTTGATCAGGGAACGAATAATTACATCAATACAGTGATTAAATGCAACTTCCCACCTTATGGCCTAGATTTTATGGGCAGTACACCCACTGGGAGGTTTAGCAATGCAAAGACACCACTCGATTTGTTAGGTACAATTACAAAGAATATGCAGCTCAATTAATTCTAACAAACTAGTTGCGGTCGAAATTAGCGGCTTTTTTTATGATGCCAATTTTTGGCCAAAATATTTTCTCTCTATTCTATAACAAACTTGCAAATGTGTTCATTTCAGCTAAAGAGTTGGGAATTAAAGAACTTGTTCCTGCATATCTAGATCCTAATCTACAAACTAAAGAACTTTTAACAGGAGTCAGTTTTGCTTCGGGAGCTTCTGGATACGATCCTCAAACATCTCAAATTGCGGTACTATTTACATATATGCACCTGATTTAAGGTACAGGATAACGCTCTGCATGTTTAATCTTAGTTTCATGCATGCAGTCGGTCTTATCGTTACCAGATCAGCTGGAATTGTTTAAAGCATACATCAGTAAGCTCAAAGCGTTGGTCGGAGAAGAACGTGGAAATTACATTATAGCCAATGGTTTATATTTTGTTGTAGCCGGCAGTGATGATCTTGCCAATACTTATTTTATTATTGGTTCTAGAAGACTGCAATATGATGTTCCTTCCTATGCTGATCTTTTGGTTAATTCTGCTTCCACTTTCATCCAGGTATTTCTGGTTTATTATATATCGCTAGACGCTAAGTTATCAGTTCTTCTGAAATCTCTTGTGTCCGAGGGTCTAACTGATAAACGATTACAGGACCTATACGGTCTTGGAGCAAGAAGAATTGCGGTGTTTGGTGCTCCACCAATTGGTTGTTTGCCATCGCAAAGAACATTAGCAGGGGGATTAAACAGAATGTGTGAAGATAGTCGCAACCAAGCGGCCCAAGTATATAACACAAAACTTTCTTCAAAGCTTGATACATTCGGCCATACTCTTCCCCAGTCAAAAATAGTCTACATAGATATCTATAGTCCTCTTCTTAATCTCATCCAAAATCCTCAAAATTATGGTAAAGTTTGCGTCATGTTTTTTTCCCAAGCGACAACCATTAGTAAGTTTGCTCGCAAGTCACAATTACAATGACGATGTGTTGACAGGTCTTGAAGTGGTAGATAGAGGTTGCTGCGGAACCGGAAACTTGGAGGTGTCAGTGTTATGTAACAGATTTAGCACTGTATGTCCCGATCATACTAAATATCTCTTCTGGGATAGTTATCATCCTACTGAAACCGGATATAAGCTCCTGGTTGATCAGATTCTTGGCAAATACATCAACAGACTTTTTTGATGCCACATGCGTCTGGGGATTGTATGGCAATCCTTAAGTTTCTGCATGTAGGGGCTTCAAACAATTCACACGTTTAACCTTCAATTTGCTTTTTTATTACATGATTTACCTCTGAAAGCTTTAAATTAAGTATTTGCCGCAACTAGCTAGCTAGTTAGAGGTAACTAAATAAGGAATTAAGGATGCATGTAACCTGTTTAAAAACAGTGCGTAGTCCTTGCAAGAATCATAAAATTAGTGTCAACATTCATTTTGCTGTACTCAGACGATTCTTTGACAACAGAAAGTATTGTAATATATGATTGTCAAAGAACTCGTGTATGACTAATGTGCAGCCAACAAACTATATGTAGCCAACAAAATTTTGAAAAACATCTCTCATGGTATATATTGTTTAAAAATGAGTGATTAAATTAAATTCCAAACTTTTTTTAAAAGCTAATATTTTTCAATTCATAAGAAATTTTACTTTGATGATATTGATTATATTCATTAATCTAAAACTGGTTGCTTATTAATTATTATTATTTCAAAAAAATTATTATTATTATTCTTTCAAAAAAAAATTATTATTATTTCAAAATGTTACAAATAGAATATATCATTTTAATTTCATAATAAATGATGTAAAAGCTTGTTATAGAATATATCTTTGTCAATATAAAAATCTCAAACATCTATTAAATATATTATGCTAAATCTTTCATAAAAACAAAAAATATTTACTAACTAATATTATTTAAATATAAAACTTTTTTACGAAATATAAGTCTTTATTTATATAAAAAAAGTAAACTAAGCATTTCTTTAATTATATTTCATTTATAGAGGGGCATTGAAAAATAAAACATATAAGAACATTAATTGCATCTGCATTTCATCATCTTATCTCAGTTATAAAACAGTTATAGGCATAACAAATGCTATATTATTTACAAAGATTTAAGTATGTTGTGCCCGTGAATAGTCCAAAATTTGTAGTAACAAATAAAAAATAGAATTGGTAGCTAGTCCACGGTTTGGGCTTAAATGCAAGTTTATTTAATTTTTTATAAAACTTGAACAGTAAAGCCCAGGACACCAGTTCAACTCTGAAAAACATCAGAACAAATACTTATGTGCAAGGGTAAAAGTATAAATTATTAAAACAAAATGATAAATATGGATCTTTCTCCTTTCTGCGTATCTCAGCAAAGAAGTATTATAGTACATATACAAATCAAATATGAAGGCTTCGATATTATGAAAAGTAGGTTTCCTGTGAATATATCATTATTCAATATATATAAATAATTTTACTAAAATCTTGGCTTTAAATAGTAAAAATAATATGCTTTCTGTCAAAAAAATATATTTAATATTAATAAAAATAAAATTTAACTGAAATATACAGTTGTGAAACAATAATGAAATTACTGCTTTATGTCTCTTAGGTCAAACCAGCACATTTTATGAACCATCTGCATTGGTTCTGCATCAATAATATAACTGAACTATTTCGAATTAAATGAATCGGGCGCAAAATTTAATGAAACAGACAGCAGTATTAAAGTGTGATTGTTTCTAATACTGTGATACTAGTACAAGACACTGAAAAAGAAAGAACGCTTGGGTCGGATACTATTAAGCCAATTATGGATATTAACAAGAAGTTCTTGATTTAGCATCGACAAGTCGGTCAATTTCATAACAAGAAAAGAAAAGTTTGATTTCGAATGTGTAACAAACGGAATCTAGATTTTGCCGAAGGAAGGAATGCAGGCATGCAGGGAGTTTATCGAGTTCATTTTATGCACACATAAGTAGTCCATGTCCTATATATGACCAAATATATACTGAGTGCCCTTTTATATACAGTAACAAACTTGTTTCTACTTGGATATATATAATGGACAATTACACCGAAGAAGTCTATATTTGTCGGAAGATGTGACTTGTGAGGTATGTCAAAAATTATTTTTAAATTATTATATTTGAACTTTAGTTGACAGTTTTTAATTTATATTAATATTAATGAGATTCTACCTGCACATAAATCATACAGTTAAAATCAACCACCGAGTCAATTGAAAAGAAAACTGAGTTAATTTTAAGGCACCTAACATTATTTGTGTCAATGCAGTTGATTGACCTTAACAGATATTGACCTCCTGTTATATAGTAAATACTAAGTGTGGGATATGTAGTATGTAGATACTTAGCTAATAGCGCATCAAAAATATATCAAGTATGTGGTTTTTTGTGTATGCATTTCTGGTTTGTCAGTTCACTGAAGCAGCGGTGAAACTACCACCCAACGTGGCCTTCCCGGCGGTTATAGCATTCGGAGACTCCATTGTTGATCAGGGGATGAATAACAACATTAGCACAATTGTTAAGTGCAATTTCCCACCTTATGGTTTCGATTTAATGGGCGGTGCACCCACTGGGAGATTTAGCAACGCCAAAACCCCACCTGATATGATAGGTATATATTGCATCCGAAAGAAAAAAATTCACTTTTAAATTACTGGTAAATTTCATTTATGTTTCTTATGATTGTATATAGACAAACTCGCAAATATCTTCTTTTATTTGTCTGCTATTTTCAGCTCAAGAGTTGGGAATTAAGGAACTTGTTCCTGCATATTTCGATCCTAATCTGCAAAGTAAAGATCTTCTAACAGGAGTCAGCTTTGCTTCAGGAGCATCCGGATATGATCCTCAAACATCTAAAATAGCGGTATATGTTACATGTTATAGTACCATAAGCCCGTCTTCATCATATTCTGTGCTTTAATTAAACTCCATGCATGCAGGCGGTCTTATCGTTACCTGATCAGTTGGGGCTATTCAAAGAATACATCAGTAAGCTTAAAGCATTGGTCGGAGAAGAGCGTACAAACTACATATTAGCCAATAGTTTATTTCTTTTGGTAGCTGGCAGTGATGATCTTGCCAATACTTACTTTACTTTTGGTGCTAGAAGACTGCAATATGATGTTCCGTCATATGCTGATCTTATGGTTGATTCTGCTTCCACTTTCATCCAGGTATTTCCGGTTATATATTTAAAAGTTACCGGTTTTCCTGAATTCTCTGGTATATTAAAAGGAGGGCTTATCAGAATCATATGCACCGTTTGTGTTATTTATGTATATAGGCCTTCGGATCATGTATTTGAGGGTCTAACAATAAACGATTACTTTACATTTGTAGGATCTATACAGTCTTGGAGCAAGAAGAATTGCGGTGTTTGGTGCTCCGCCAATTGGTTGTTTGCCATCGCAAAGAACATTGGGCGGGGGATTAAACAGAATGTGTGTAGATAGTCGCAACAAAGCAGCACAAGTGTATAACACAAAACTCTCTTCAGAGCTTGATACATTCGGCAATACTCTTCCTCTGTCCAAAATACTCTACATAGATATCTATAGCCCTCTTCTTGATCTCATCCAAAATCCTCAAAATTATGGTAAATTTATAGTCTTTTATTACTACTTGCTCTCCTATAAATGGAAAATCCAACTCCAGACCTCGGTCACCGTTGGGTTTCTATTTTCTATACCATGATAAGTTGCTAGTTCTCCTGGAATTTTAATGTGTTAGGAAAGCCCCGGAGTCTGGATAAATTGATCATGTTCCAAAACAGCTCGATCATTTGACATTGTTCTCAGGAGATGAGTAAACGTTGAGCACCAAATTTTTATTCTAAATACGTGGCATACAGATTAAAATAAGGGCAATCAATCATAGATTGCCAACTAGATTTAGGAAAAATATTTGGAAACATTTTTTGTACATATGACATCTTCCTATTTATTAGACATATAGTTGAGCTTTAATTAAATTTTGTGAAATATCTATGCACTCAGATGGGATCTGTTTCCTGTTTTCTCACAATTGTAATAACCATGTGTTTGCAGGTTTAGACGTAGTAGACAGAGGTTGTTGCGGAACAGGGGACTTGGAGGTATCCGTGTTGTGTAACAAACTGAGCTTAACATGTCCTGATCATACTAAATATCTCTTCTGGGATAGTTATCATCCAACTGAAACTGGATACAAGCTACTGATTAACAAGATTATTGGCAGATACATCACCAGATTTTTTTGATGCCATATGCATCTGTAAAGCGTATGCCAATCTATGAGTTTCTCGTGGAAGTGAAAGAGGGCAACAATATGTTTTCTATAATTTATTTTTCTGCTCTAAGATATGTGTGATTGATTTTAATTTCCAATTAATTCGTTTTATCTACTGGGTCCAAAATTACTAACAAATTAATATAAATTAGTTATTTACCTGAATTTTAAAGGACACATCATCTTACGAACTTATATCATAAAGGATTCAAATCTTATTATTTAATCGATATGAGATGTAACGATTTAGCAGTAATACATTTTATTACAATTCAGAAGTTCCGGTTTCTAAATTTTGAGTAACAATTTTCTCTGAGCATCTTGATATACTCAAACGTAGCTTCTTTACTACGAACTGGTCGAAATTGAGGAGCTTTCTTTAGCATGATTTTCTTTGTTGCCTACTTAGTTCAATTTTTACAATTAGAAATTTAAAATTCCAGCCGGTTAGTTCTGACCTGGAAGTGGAAATTCAGAGGATAAAGATCTAAAGCCCTCTTCGGGCAACCTATGTACTTATAGAGGATAATAATGAAGCAAGTTAAGGATTTATGGATAGTTTGTAGCCAAGGAAGATTCCACCGTCTCAATATTTAATAGAAGACGATGGCACATAATTCTGAACTTTATCTATATCGGTTAATATATATATATATATATATATATATATATATATATATATATATATATATATATATATATATATATATATATATTTACAATGCAATCTTATATGATTTGTAATTAGTATCTGTTCTAATAATTCTCGGGGTGAGCCAGAGTCGAACTCGGGTGTCCCGGGACAACAGAAGATAAGCTACCCAATCGTGCTCTATAGCGGTTAATATCAGAATCACATAAAGTTGTTAAGAAGAGGATATTAACATATACGAATGAAATAGACTCTTGTATTTACATCAACAATTCCAATCAAAACTCACGACATCGATTGCCACATCAATTTATCAAAAGTTATTTACCGATTGATAATTTTCATAAATGTTTTGCCACGCTTAACCTAAAAAGATTAAAACACTTAATTTGCGGAAAGCAAAGCTAGACGAAAATTACACTTTACAATAGCGGCTTGAATTAATGGATAGGGGTGAAATTCGAATATGGAGTGTAATAGGGCTGGGCAAAAAACCGATTTGAAACCGAAACCGAACCGAAACCGGGAAAAACCGGAGAAAACCGATCCGAGTATAACCGATCCGAAACCGAAACCGAAAAATAAAAAACCGAACCGATTTAAATGGTTCGGTTCCGGTTATACCTTCCAACCGAACCGATAAAAACCGAACCGAACCGATTATTAAAATAATAATTAAATAATAAATATTATATATATTTATTAATAATAAATATCTAATTTATTTCGAATTTGAAAATTAAAAAAGCTATTCAAGTTATAAGTTCACATAATATACAAAAACTACAAATTATAATCTCCAGACTCTCCACGTAACTTTCTCAAAGTCTTTTACATAGATAATAATATACTCTGTGAGTTATTACTTGCATATACACCCTTCTGTTCTTGACATAATTATATCAAGCAGAGAGGTAGCCTCTGAAACTTTTTAATTAGCTTCATCAAGCTCAAGCTTTTATACTCTTATATTTTATTTTTCAGCTGCTTTGTTTTAGTTACTGGAACACTCTATCCAGGACTCTGTTTCTTAGATGTTAATAAGGCAATTGTCACCGGAAAATAAATACTCTAACACCAGACTATGCTCACTGCTTACCATAATCTTTTGAACATTATATAAAATACTATTATTTTATTAAATTCTAATTTTATATTAATTATTATGTCTAAATTACGCGCATTAATTTGTCTCATACATATATTATTTTTCATTCCTATATTTGTCGGTTTTGTAACCGAAACCGAACCGATTATAACCGAACCGGGGTTTTTAAACCGAAACCGAATCCGAATCCGAACCGGCGGTTGCGGTTTTCGATTTTAAAAACCGAAGATATATGGTTGCGGTTCCGGTTTTATCCGGAAACCGAGCCGAACCGGCCCATGCTCTCCCCTAGAGTGTAAGGTGATAACACTTGATACTTGCCGGGAAGCTATAACAATTTACATGTGGAGCCAAGAATTAACGCCACTACATACGTTACCGTGTATTTAAAGTCATAAATCTATTTGCATATTTTATCCAATTTGAGGCAGTGAATGCTGCCACCTGTAAACCTCTCTATCTCTCTCCACACCTATATATAAACCCTTTGCACCTCACATCAAGATTAATCCTTTTACATCGACTCATCTTCTTTCATAATCATGGGGATTTCGATCAAGTTGAAGCATCCTTTTAAATTACCAGGTATTCTACTTATTAATTATTTTCCGTTTGATGATGATCATTTATTATTTTGTTATGAGTTATATTCTTAGAGCAGCTTCAGATAAGTTTATAATAATTTACTAGACCTCTAAGATATTATTTAATATTTGTTTAATTTGTAGGATATTTTATGTGACTATATTGATCGGCTGCATTTTCATAAAATTAGTATGTTACTACTATTTCAAGTTATTATAGATAAATTATATTATTTTAATATGAAATATATGATATTCGACAAATATAGAATTTTATTGAGGTTTGACTAAAATTATAGACAAACATGTACGGTTGAAACCTGAACTTTTGAGAAGATTATGCATATTTTTCTTATCTTTGATATATTGTCAATTATTTTTTAGCTAAACCGCTTGGTAAATTACTCAGAGATTTTCGATTATTTAATTTTCCACAGGTTGGCCGTTGGGGTTTCTCTTATATGTGCATGCGATATTTTCTTTCTTTTGCAGGTATGTGTAGAAAACAGCGTGAAAGTAACTTGGCTAACAAGCTAAATGTGAATGAAGAGTACAAGGAAGCTTTTCGAACACAATCTTATGCTGAAATCTGCAGTAAAATTCAGGACCACATAGAATTAAAAAGCTTGGACAACAAATCAACTTCTTCTTCTTGTTCATCCTCTGCCATTCCTCAATTTGTTCATTTCTCCGAAAATCTGCTAGAGCCTCGATCACATAATTTAGATGACATAACCAAAGGCTATGATCTTCACCCTCTCCTCATTGATTACTTCAAAGTAACCGCGGAATCGTGTCATTTATGTGAGCTTCTTCTGCATAGCATCCATCAAGCGAGGGCTAATCATGATATAATTGCAAGAGTGATCATGCTTAGCAAAAGGGAAGGAGAAGATCATGATCAGTATTGCAGAGCTATTATTCGAGAGCTTGCTTCATTTGCATTGAAGAGGAATCCTTTGTCAAGCCTTAGCTCGCTTCAGTTCCGGGATAATCAAGATAGCAGGAACATTCTGCTTCACAGGCTTATGCTGCAATGTCAGAAAATCACAAGGAGGATTAAAATGAGAAACTTTTTCAAGAAAATTGTAGGCTGTTCGATTGTTGTTGCTTACACAGCACTAACAATTGCTCTTTTAGTTCTCGCGTTTCATGCCATGATTGGAATTGTAGCTACTCCAGCTTTGCTGACATGGTTTCTAGCATCTGATACTGTGAACAAGAGGATTAGAGCGATTATGAATGAAAAATCAGAGGTTTTGTTCAAGAGAAATTCGGCTGAGAGGGTCCTGGCACAGCTTGATATCGCGGCAAAAGGGGTGTTTATACTGATCAATGATTTCAACACAATGAGCCAGCTGGTTAGGAAGCTAAATGATGAGATTGAGCACAGAAAGGCCATTGCTAACATGTGTGTTAGGAATGGTAAGATTGAGTTGCTGAAAAAGGTTGTGAGGGAGTTTCGAGTCGAAGAAAAAGGCTTCTTGGAGCATCTGCAAGAGCTTGAAGAACATATCTACCTGTGCTTTCTCACTATCAATAGATCAAGAAGATTAGTGGTAGAAGAGCTGATGCATGGTTCTACAATCAAACTGTAAATAACTTACTTAGAGAATTTTACCTTAGTGGTTGTTTTGCTACTGTAAAAAGTATTGAAGTCTTGTTCAATTCTTTGGATTATACTAGATACTGTAAAAAGTATAGGCATTCTTTTTATTCCGAAATTTGTCTACTGGATCGTAACCAATTTCATTGCTATAGAAAGATGGTTCGTTTGGTAATTTGACAATAGTATTTTTTTTATAACGAAAAAAAATTCAATTTAAATTAGACACAGGAATTTTGGAGATTAACAATAGTCCTTTTGACATAAAGAAAACAATATTATTTGAAGTACCAGTCTCTAAATCAAACCCTGAAAAACATGGCAATATGAATTAGCTAGCCCTTAAAATTACTTACCATTTACCGATGTGTATTCAAATAAATGACATTGTTTTCAAAATAAAGATGCTATGCTTTTTGACACACACAGTTCTTAAAACATTGACCGCATATCTAATAATTTTTTTTTTAAATCTGAATAAAATCATTAAACTTATATTTTAATTCACAAAGAGAAAATTTGAGAAACAATAATTCTGTGAGATCAATGCACTTAACAATGGGTGTCAAAAAGTCAAAATGTTATTTATTGAATTAAATAAAGATGGAGTATTAGATATTTTGACAGCATAATGACTGAACATGATCAAAATTATACAGACTCGAACAACATTTTTGATCTTCTATCAAATGCTATACCTGTATTTGGTCTTCCCATGCACACACTCCACCTGCTAAAATCATTAATTCATTTACAGAAATAAGTCATTATAGATCTATTAGTACTCAGCTTCCTTTAGTCGGAATAATGGATCTAGTTAAGCACAAATAACTAGGAGATAGAAGAGTCCTGTGTAGTACAATCAACTCTCAACTTTTTGTACTCTTCGGATGTGAGCAAAGAAGCCTTGGCTTTTAACCAATCTGCAGGCCTCGGCATTATGATTGCAACATATCCTTCTCTGTCGGCCTGCAACTCAGACCAAAAAACACAGATGAGCGGATACAAAAACACTACTAGTACATGAACTTTTAATTATTCACTTATTGGTTAGCAGTTACGCATGTTAAAGAATGGCGTAAGCAGATGGGGGTTGCAAGGCTGATATGACAACCCACCTCTACCATTGTGTTTGGTTGGGTTAAATGAATGTCGGAGGAATGGAATGGAATGCGTACTATATTATTCTTAATTTTATTTCTAAAGGATGTTCCATCTGAACGAATGTGTTTGGTTGGGTTCAACAAATATGGGAGCAATCTAAACTAAACCAGAACCACCAATATGAAAAGGAATGTTTTTTTCCCCATACTACTATCATTTTACAGATCTCATCTTTAAGAAACTGCACTCCCACAATTGTTCCACTCCTCTCTTACCTCCAATTTTCCCCATCGGTTTAAAACAATTTTTCATTTCATTCCATCCACCCATACTTGTCAAGGCAAAGGCGATAGCAGATCGCCTGAACACCTAGGTTGTAAGGGGACCACCTAGGCATCCACTAGGCGAATTAGGCGGTTGGTTTTAGATAGTGTGTGTGTGTGTGTGGAGAGAGAGAGAGAGAGAGAGATTGTTTTCAGTAAAAATTAAATTAATGTACTGATTACTTTATTTGATTAAATCAAATAGATTTTGTTAACTTTTGATTGTTCAATTTTAAGACTTTTGTTATGTTTTCATTTGGTTCAATGGTTCAATCTTCTGAATTATACCACCCAAAAGTTGAAGAGAGCAAAGTCAGATCATGTACTAAAAAAACATCTAAGATAAATGGATACTTGAACACCTAATGTGCGCCTAGGCATCGCCTAGTGTATGCATAGACATCGCCTAACTTGCCTAGGCATCTCTTGTGTATGCATAGACATCGCCTAACTTGCCTAGGCATCGCCTAGCTCGCCTAACCTACAAAAATCAAGGCAGTTGGTGACACCTTGAAATCTATGGATCGAGCACTACAAGTAAATAATGGATTAAGAAGCATTTCAACTGCTTCAAGTTTTCTAAGATCTGCAAGGCACAGCTTCGCCGATACCCCTCCTCTCCTGGTAATATGAGGTCGAGTTTTCAAGTATCAGGGGAGGCATGCCGCATGTGTTCATGAGCACTAAAATTCGTGCAATTAACCTACCAAAAAAAGAGACTCCTAAAATCGACTTCCTTCTCTTTCAATTAACCTACCAAGTTCTTAGCTGTAATGAACTTGTACATATGTAGACAAATGTTAAGATTTGATTTAAAACTTCACCCTCAGTTATTTATTAAATAAGAATCATGAAGTATTCCAGCTTCTTGAGGTAGGACATTGTTCCGGTTCAACCTTAATAGTCAGGTAAAAGGACGCAAGAGTATAGAAAAAGGACTTCCAATTTGAAATTACGACTTTTGCTAAACATTTTTTTCTTTAGCTAAGCAGGGCTTCGTTGGCTAAGACTAACCTCTGTGGCTCTAACTCCATCCCTAGATGGCTAGATGAACAACTCGTTATAGGAAGAACTCCAGAGATTAGATATAATATAGCATGATAACAGTCTCATCTTGTAAAGTGGATCATCCAAAGATCCTACCATGTCTATTGTTAGTTAAGAAAGTTTATGGCCAAAAGACCCAATATTATGCTTCTAAATTACTGATAATATATATATGTATGGAGCAAGAGACCTTTGAGAAACTTTATTCTAATGACTGCAATGATGGTTAGATGTAGACTAGAGTAGCAAAGCATGCAATTTATCTTACCGATGATTTAAGCAATTCTGGTTGCTTGATTAACCGCTCGTTGACTTCTAGGAGAGAACCTTTTACACAACATCTGTCAGAGTATACTAATGTTTTCAGCAAAGAAATTAAAGGGATAAAAAGAAAAAGGTGCGGTGCCTTTAAGATACGCATGGTAAATATTTTTATTTTTATTTTTCACAAGGTTAATAACATGCAAGAACATGGACAGCAATATATAGGAGACAACACCTTACCTCACAATATATGATGCGTCACTAGTCGATACTTTGCATAAAGCTGTATTAGACTCGAAATGCTGTGCATTCTGTAGCAAACAAAAAATTTACTGGAGAATACGAAACGTTGAAATTTAGAGATACCGCCACTCCCTATTTCAATTCTGAAATCCTAGTAAAGAAATCTAAACTTTTTGTTGTTTGCCAAAGGAAATCACATTACAATATTGTACCTTCTTGCGTTTGCCGGTGACCTTAACTCCACTGCGATCAGACTTGCCTACATTAAAATCAACTGATGTAATGCCTCCTTCATCCTTAAAGGCGACGTGAGTTGAAGCCAATCCAATAACACACAAGCTGCTCAAAGTACAGTCAAAAACACAATCAAATACCGGTAGAATGTATTTACAGCTTTATTTAGAAATTTTCCTAAAGTTAATTATAAGAAAAATATGTAATTCCACATTTGCTAGTGACGGTGATGCTGGAAACACTAAAGTGGGTAGAGAACATGAATGCATGAGTATGCAAAAGATAATTGTCAATGGCATTTCGCTACTACCCTATTTGGGCTGTTGACCATCTCCAACCCATGACACTAATATAATGTAACGTTTACACTATTTTAGTGTCAAAATCATATCATTCATAAAATGCATTCCAACCTATTCACACTATTATTTACAATAAAAGGAATTTTTAATCTATGAAATTTGTTTTGTTAACAAAAACAAGGGTATTCATGTCATTATAATGTCTGGGTCATTTTTTCCATTTGCATTATTTTGTTGAAGTATCTGGTTTGTGGGGCAATGAATTCCAAGTAGTTTGCTACCAACATCCCTAAAATTCTTCTATCGCTTACCATAAAGACTCCACCTTCCTGGCACACCTAATTAACAAGACGACCCTTCAATGAGTACCATTTCCAATCATCTTTAGCATCCGCATTCACTATCACAATATACAACCACTAGTCCACTATACTACAATTAAATCTCCACAACCACAAATGAATAACCTTAGGACGGGAGATATTGTATTTTTCATTATCCTCCACAATGAATACCACCGAGACCTCGTGAATTTTATTCATTTATATAATTAACAAGTTTTACCTAATTAACTTTGAGCGAGTTTCCTAAAGTTTACCTTATCACACATATAACATAACATATATATATATATAAGTGAAGAATCATAGTACCCGTTGGCATGGCGATGAACATACTGATCGTGGCCTGGTTTAAGGAAATCTGTAATGTTATATTAGAAAGCAATCAGTCATATAGAATCTAATAGTACTAGTAGACCTGACAAATATGTTTATGTTTGTGTTCGTGTAATTTCTTGTTTATAAAAATGGGCAGGGAGATTACCAGGAGCAAAGTAGGTGACAAAATTAGATTGAACAGCAGAAGGGGGATTTAGAGGGAGAGTTGCAACATCTGGCACTAGCAGCCTCTTCAACTCTTCTTCTTCTTCGCTTAGTTTAGGTGTTTCAAGCTCCTCTTTCATGCTGTCGGCGCCGTATGTTTACGACCACAAAGTACAACGTTAAACAACCCAATGGGCTTTCGAGTAGATTGTCTCGTGAATAGTTGAAACCCATTGGGCTCAAATTTTTTATTTTTTTTTTGGAAACTAACCCATTGGGATCTTGTTCCATCTTTTAAATGATTGTTTCTTATTAGGTCTTTTAAATGATTATTATTTAGATATTTGATATTTTTTTCTGTTATGTATTTTTTTCAATCACAAACAAGTACATTAAAAAAAGTGAATTGGACTAGGATAGGGATGATTAGGATTATAAAAGAGAGGCATTTATATTTAAAAATTGAAATTGAAACATGATAAAATGTGGAGAATGGTACGTCATTTTGCCGTTTGACCGTTAAAAATTGAAATTGAGATTGAAATTTGGAAACATGATATAAAATTGAAATTTGGAAACATGATATAAAAGTGAAGGATAGTATGTCACTTTGCAAGCACGGCTCCCTAAGCAATAACTCGGTATGATAAACTCGAGTTCGAATAATAAAATGTTTGATAAATCAAATTTGACTATCAAAAACTCGACTCAATTCACTTTGTTTACCATCCTACGCGAACAAAAAATATCACACTTAAGTTTGATTATCCACTAAAAATATCAAATATTGCTCCAAATCTAGGCAATATATTATGGAATGAAAAGATATGAAATCTGAGAAAAATAACTCAAACATTTACAAATTGTCAAAAGCAAGATAAAAGAAAATCTCCAAAACAAAATAATTATGGAACAAAATACTAATTATGAATCATATGTTCATCTTTCGAATTAATTGACCACCCTGCAGTTGAGCCTAACTTCTTGGCCACCCGTGATGCTACTCATTTTGATCATGGACTTGACAAATGCGCTCTCGAACTCTTCCTTGGAGCTGGCAAATCTTGAAACCAGTCCTTTCGTTTTACCTTCACTTAGCAAAGCTTGATCTGATGAGAACAAGCTCTTCCCCTGGACAAGTAATTTGTAGTACATGTTGTCGAATGAAGCTGTCGATGAATCCAAAGTAGCCCCTGCATTTTTCACCTTGTTATGCACAGGGCAAACATTTCTAAGGCTGGCTGCAAATGATGGTCTCATGGACGGATCAACGTCGTGTTTCGCGTCAAAGTTGTGGATTCTGTTTTGGAAAGAGGAGCAATGAGAGAATCCAAGAGTATGACCTCCTACATAATGCAAGTTCATGTATATGTTATCAAGCATTAACAATTTTTAGGAGTAAAGTAAATAAGTAATATGTATTAGGCTATAGTGACAGACTTTCGGAGATTCGGGCTACATGCCTACAGCCTGCATGTTATTACCTGAAAGTGCTACAAGATCATGCAGAGAAAGCCCTCTCTGAGAGAAACTCTGTTGCAGCTGAGATATGTTGAATGTGGGAGCTGGCAGTTGTTTGGTTTCACTTGCCTTTGAAACTCTTCCATCTTTTCTTCCTTTCGGCACTTCCCAACTAGGCCCTCCAGACTATCAAATAAAACATTTTTATAGTTCATCTTCATCAGCTATGGTTCAACAAATAAAACAAAATAAAGATTTGTTGGAAATCGATATAATTTTATGACTAACCAGAGCAACAGCATCCCTAGCAGTCACAGCAAGTATATCAGCACAGGAGACGACGCCAGGGCACAAAGCCTCCAATTCCTTCTTGGCATTGTCAATGACATAAAATGCATGCAATGAGATATTTGGAGGTCCATCTTTTTCCGCTTTGTTGTTCTTAGTCGAATTAAGCAGCACAGAAGCATCACAGCCCTATAATCAATTAAAACCTTTATGAATCAGAAGGCCTGAACTTGTCAAATAATATACTTTGAAAAGGAAAGAAATATTTTTACTCTAATAAAGCAGTCATGGAAGTGCATCCGAAGTAGTGCTGCTGGAACTGTTTTGTCGTTCATCATTGCTTTCTTGACAGCATTTGTAATGACCATTTCAGCACTCGGGCACGTCTGATCATAGTAGTTAGGACTTAATGCAGAACATAATGAAAACAAAAGAGAAGTAAAGACTAGCAGAGAAATGTTTGCTCTGAATGCCATTATGAATTAGAATTTGATATTTGTGAGCTGATTGATGAAGAAACTTAATGAGATGGTAGTATTTGTAGAGGATCCAGGGCCAGACTAGAAGGGTTTGTAGTGGAGTTGACATCAGATTGGTTGTGAACTAGATTTGGTAAACTAGACAGTTAAGAGATGGACTCTTTTCATCTAACCTTACTTGTTGTTTAGGTGATAACTAACTAAGCAAGGAACTATAATAGTATTCAATGGCCTTTCTTTAAAGTAATGGAATGACCCTACAAACTACAAGAATATTAAGAAATGGCTTTCATGGAAAGGGTTCAACAAATAAAGTTATTGTGTTACATATACTATATCTGTTTGTTTTAATATTCTGAGAATCCATTGCAACTGCTTGAGAGGGCTTGCTTCGAATTCTATTATGCAATCTTAAAGGATGTGCACAACAGGTTGGAATGCTGCGCATATCTGCATACTGCACGCATAGATATGTTTAATTATAAGTATTTTGATAGAAAGTTGGCTAGCTACCTGTTGGCTGTGGTAGTTATCTATACCATACCTGCTTCTAAAACATATAATAGAAGACTTGGATTCGAATTATGATTCCACAAACTGGAGGGTTAACAGCTCAACTTATCAGATATATTTAAATCAATCAAACAGGTATATATCTATCACATGTTCTTCTTACACAAGGCATCAGGGAGAAGCTGGATAGAATGCAATTATACTCCAATATATGAAGCACAATAGTGCTTCTTATTTATGAGAATGAATTTCCAAGATATAAACAGTGGAAGGAGTTGATATACATAGTAACTTCAGTACTTCTGGCTGAGATTTTTCCTAGATTTCTCACCGTCCTAGTTCAGAATTATAACAAGAACTTCAGGCTCGAGTTCATGGGCAGTCAAGACATCCTGACCTGGCCTCAGACCTGGTATTTTCTGTACAAGAAGTACAAAAGCTAGCGGGCTGCTTAAATAAAATAGTAAGCACGCCCCTGCCTCTGAAACCCTGAACTCTTTAACCACCTTGACCTTAAAATTTAACGGTGCTTGAAAATGTCTGACCAAATCGCCAACCAGATGACACGACATTGTAAAACGTCTTGGTCACTCCATCAGTAGTGGTGACTCTGAAAGACAAAGCTTGGCCATTGAGGTATGCATTGGACTGCCAGTTTGCTCCCCAATTTCTAGACATTGACATCCACTTTGTTCTTGTACCCTTAATCTGCACTGATTTGATTGATCCAGCTCCGCCAACATTGCTTATTAAAACAAGCTCAAAGTAGTCCCTCCCATTGATGGTAAATCTAACTCCACCACGCTTAACACACGGGACCCTGAATCCAAAAATCATGCAAGTAATACAGTTAGGTATACTAGTCTCCTGAGGTAAACTATTTGTTAGTACAGAATTAAAGAAAAAACACATTCCAATCTTGTTCTATACCTTTGGTAAATCACTGGAACAATTCCACCTCGAAAGATACCAATCTTTTCCCAAGCGGGTTGAGCCATATCAAAATGCTTGAGTGGAGGATTGCACCAGCCTCCGTCATTATTAGGCAATGCATAGTTTGGAGGGCAGAAGTTTGTAGCCGTAATAGTAACAGATCTTCCTCTAATACACCACTGCGGGCTTGCTTTATAGTCACATATTATCTTATAACATTGTCCGCATGATGCTCCATCATTAAAAAGGGCAGTGCTCAGAGCAGCAGTCCGAGTTCCATATCCAGTTGAGTACAAGTTACCATAACCACAAGCACCACCTGTTAATTTTAAGCTGCTTATCAGTCTTTATCGTCTTACTCAATTCCTAATGAGTGCTCAGATAAAAAAAATTTAAAAAAAAGTATAATTACCAAGATTACATACCCATTGTTCCTGAAGCATCGCTACCTCCATAAAAAGTAGCATGCGCTCTTGACCATCCTGAAGCCACAAATGCATCGACATGGACAAGTAAACAAGTACTAGCTAGAAATGCCAATGCAATAACTCCAAGATTTGCCATTTCGTCAAGTAGAGGAGAAATTAGGGGCCAGGAAGAAGACGAGAGGATTGAGGAAGTTGAGGAATTGATGTAATACTTATACACACTGAATTGGTGCTTTTATAGGACCAAACTTCTTCAATTCTGTGCAACTAGGATTCTATTTTAAAATAGAATATGATTGTTACTCTGAAGAAAATTCCCTATCAATCTCATACAATTATTTCCACGTTCTCTAACCAACGAATCAATCAAACATCACCCACATGGTTCCTCCTTCATAACAGGCGTAAATTATTCATACCCACCAATCAAATTGTTCATAAGGGGTTGACTGATAAAAACAGTTCTGCTTATATTATCAGAATGAAGCTCTCATGGTAGCCTTATGCCTTATATACGTCGACATTCCATTATTCTTGCGGATTTTACTTAGCTTATAGCTTATAGTTTCCTCGAGACAGCGGTTTATAGAATCAATGTGCCATCATACATTACTCAATCTCAGTTCATTCTGCAACTTGTTGCTCGCTTGCATTTCGTAAAATAAGCTCTAGCTGGATAAAATGCAATTTGTCAACTTCAAATTTTATTATGCGTTCTGACAGCATTATGCTGAAATGATAGATGAAAATTCGCAAAGTACAACTTGAACTGGATGCCGTGCACCGCGTACACTGTCTCATCATTTATGTTGACTATGCCTTCCTAATTTTCCGGTTTATAGCTGAAGAAGCAAAGTATTCTTTCTACTTCATCTAACATACATTAACAAATACCAGTACGAATATTGAATATTGTATAAGCTAGTAGCCAATTGAACATGACCATGTGATGATAACACCGTCAAGATAAGGCCTAATAAGAACTCTTCTGCAGAAGTCCACTTATATACGTCGTCATCTACGTGTAGAGAGAGATCCAGCTTGATAAAATTCGAGGCATGATCTGTAATGTACAAATTGTTCGGTGAAGCGAATAATATGTCAATCATTTCCTGTTAGTTGTTAACAGTTTTAAAGTCCTCAAATACACTTGATAACTTAATTCAGGAAGGTTATGCATTCTAATTTATGGTTTCACTTTGGTGATGTTGTACAATAATCCAACTCATTGACTTGGTGCATTACATTTCTTGGTACCATTTAAAAGGGTACGGAAAAGTACCCAACTGGGGCGAACTAGCCTTTGCGTGCCTATCATCAGTAGTGCTGTAATCCGATCCGGGCAGCTCGCGAGCTCGCCCGGCTCGAACTCGTTTTGATGGGCTCGGCTCGGCTCGTTTAGTTAATCGAGCTCGAGTCCGGACAGAGGTTTTGGCTCGTTTTGTTAAACGAGCTGGCTCGGCTCGACTCGTGAAAATTAACGAGTCGGATTCGGGTAGCATTTTAGGCTCGATTTAGTGTTAAATTAAACGAGCCGGCTCGCCCGACTCGTTAAACTCGGCTCGTTTAGCTAAACGAGCCAGCTCGACTCGACTCGTGAAAATAAACGAGTCGAGTTCGGGCAAAGGTTTAGGCTCGTTTTCTTAAACGAGCCGGCTCGGCTCGACTAAATAAAACTCGGCTCGAATTATGCCCGGCTCGAAACCCGGCTCGCCCGGACCGAATAACAGCCCTAATCATCAGCCCCTGATTGGAGTAACTGCTGGAATATATGACTTGTATCTATATATCTGTTTATATTCACAATTTCCAGCCCATTTTCCCGTGCTAGCTGCTGTCTTTATATAGACCTTCCGGCTCGTGACTTGCTTGTGGCTCCTTCGTGGGCTTATTCTCTTCTGGGCTGTTTCTCACCATGGGCCGAGGCCCAACATTTGTCCCCCCCTCAGGTATAGGCTGATCTTTAGATGAGCCTTTGAACTGTCTTAGATTTTGGCCTGTTTTATAATTTGACTTAAAAAGGAAATTTTCAAACCTTTTCTCTCTAATATTTATAGCTGAACTCGTGGGCTTCTTCTGTCTTTGGGCTTTCTTCTGGACTTGGGGTTTTTGGGATGGAATGTGGCCTCACATTTAGTCCCTTTTGGAAAAGTGCAGATCTTTAGATGTGTAGTCCAATCTTTAGTCTTTGGGTAAATGAACCATTGTAAGGCTTTGCCTGCCCTTCAAAGGATCCTCGGCGAGATAGTGAAACGATTTAGTGAAGAGGCGGACAACTTATCCACTTGGTTCATCGGTTCAATGTTTCAGCGCTTCTATCTTCACCCTTCTTTCTGAAGAATGTCTGTCATCTCAAATTTTAGGCAATTTGATGAGTTTTCATTTGTTTCCTTAGGATCAGAGCCACCCAGTAACACGTTGTAAGCTTTTGAGAACTTGATAGTTGGAAGGAAATTGGTAGCTTTGGAAGTCACAACTAATAGGAATCCACCTATGAGGCAAGGTGTTTGACAACCTTGGAAGTCATGGACGACTAGAGCTTCGGACGTTTGAGGAGCCGATGAAGTAAATAGGCAGAGGCGCTGAAGCGAAGAAGCGATTCGACCTTGAAGGTCAAGGAAGCTGTTGAAATAATGAACTAGAGCCGCTGAAGCAAAGAGGCTGATCATTGAACCATTTTAGCGTCGGCTTCCCGAGACAAATGTAGAAAAATCTTCAAGCTTCATTCAGGTTTAGGGCTTCCAACATCTTCTAATAAAGGACTATAGGTGGGGACCTTGAGGCCTCCTGGAAGTATGCAGATCTTTAGATGTGCTTTCCAATATAAAATAAAAAATAAAAAAATGTTCCAGCTGTTACTGACAAAGATAAAAAATGTCATCGCCATGATGGAGAAGAGTACTAATGTCATCTTCACAAAGAGTCTAAAGATGTGATGGAGCCTCGAACTGAAGAGGCGGCGAAGATAACTCTTTCTAGAATTTATTTTTTCTTGATTTCTATTGAGGTCTCCACATTGTGACTTGGTGAAGTGTTTATCCTCTGTAATATCATCATCTAAGAGAACTCTTTGAGTCCAAGAGTTGGATGCTCCGAGAGTTGTAATTTGTATTGAAGGATACGTCAAAAATGTGACATTTAAGAATTTGTAATTTGTATTGAAGAATTGTAAGTTGTATTGAAGAATCGTAATTTGTAATTTGTATTGAAGAATTGTAAGTTGTATTGAAGAATCGCAATTTGTAATTTGTATTGAAGAATTGTAAGTTGTATTGAAGAATTGTAATTTGTGTTGAAAGATTGTAATTGGATGCTCAAAAAGCCATTAATAATGCTTCAAAAATTGGACGCTCAAAGAGCAATTAATAATGCTTCAAGAGCTGTATATAAGGATGCTTCGCAAGCAGGACGCCTTACAAGCGGGACGCCTCACAATCGAGACGCCTCACAGGCATGGCGCCTCACAGAGGAGCGCTTTAAAAATTTGAACGCTCAAAGAGCAATTAATAATGCTTCAATAATTGGACGCTCAAAGAGCAATTAGTAATGCTTCAAAAAATTGGACGCTCAAAGAGCAATTGATAATGTTTCATAAATTGTATGCTCGAAGAGCAGTTGATAATGTTTCAAAAATTGGACGCTCAAAGAGCAATTAATAATGCTTCAAAAGTTTGACGCTCAAAGAGCAATTGAGAATGCTTCAAAAATTGGACGTTCAAAGAGCAATTAAGAATGCTCCAAGAGCTGTATTTAAGGACTTCACAAGCGTGAACGCTTCACAGAGAAACGCTTCACAGGCAGCACACTTCACAGACGGGACGATTCTCAAGCTGGATTTAACAACGTTTTAGGCTCCGACTTTTAAGGATGCTCCGTGAGTTAATTTTAAGACACTGATGAGCTGGTGAACTGATGAACTTCATGAGGTCTGTTAAGTTTTTTGGTTCAACGGTTTGCGAGAATGAGACACATGTCGGATATCTTATCTTGGCGGCGCGTAGGTCAGCCGCTGCGATGGCACATAGCTCCACAATATTGACAAAAGTTGAAGTCGCCGGGAACGGAGAACACATTGTTCATGCCTATCTCAACGAGACTCCGCGTCGAGTGACGCCTCAACATCACTTCCGACGACTTAAAGCTGATCAGAGTATTTTCAATTGTCGGAACAGCGCCATTCGGCGGTCACAGCTCCGATTCTCTTGTCTATTGTAGAGATGAAAAGTCTATGTGTGTGTTTTTCAAATCTGAAAATTTTCTCGATCTAGCACTCTCGTCTTCCTCGCTTTCCATTGCCAGATAACCTCGTCTTGAATTTTGTTTTCAGCGCTTGCTACAACTCTATGGAGCGAGGCGGCAAGTTGTTGAACCATTCAAGCGCTGTACTCTTGAGGCATGTACAATAGAAATGATACCTTGCTATTTCAGCGTGTCCAAAAAAGCTCATTCTTGCATCGAACATATTAATAAAGTCCACCGGATCAATGGTTCCATCGAACTGCTCAATCGAGGGTATTTTCAAATGCCTATCTATTTTCGCATTTTCAATATCCTCCGATAATGGAAAATCATCGGGGACCTCTAAGCCTCCAGACCTCGTCTTCACTAACTTCTTGAGAGCCGTCATTTTGGCTCACAACTTCACCACTTCTGACGAATGACCTTTACTTGAGCAATCCTCCTTCAATTCCTCACGCTCCGACAAATCATCTGTAGATGCTTTCTTCTTGTGTCGAAACGAACTATACGAGCCAACCGAATCCTCCCTTCTAGAGCGTTCACTATACATTGAACCTCGAAAGGAGGGTCCTCTGTTGGATACTCGGATGAAGCAACATGCTCATCCTTCTTTTTCACAAATTCCTCTTCCCATTTCTCAACCTCACGCCTCTGCTTCATCTGAAACTCTATCCGTCTCCGCTCGCGGTCAAGGGCGTTAAGTTCGCTCTTGATCGCTTCACGGTTCAACTGCTCCTTATTTTCAACAACCAATCTTTTAGCCTTAAGCTTCTCTAAATGCAATCTCGCATCACCAGAATGTACCTTTTTACCTTGCGGCGTCACTGCCAGTGTGCGTGTACGGCGACGTCGCCTACTACCACCTCCGGTAGGATCCGAATAAGCCGGACCACCGCGAGATTCACCTGCTCCTTTAGTTTTGAACAGCTTTTTATGAACAGATCTATGTGTTTTAGTGTCTATCTCCTCGGTTACTATCACCTCTCGTGTTTCCAGATCTTGTATCGTCTCCCTCGCTTCATCTGCCATGGTAGATCTGCCCCCTCCTTCTAGCGCCAAATGCTGGAATATATGACTTGTATCTATATATCTGTTTATATTCACAATTTCCAGCCCATTTTCCCGTGCTAGCTGCTGTCTTTATATAGACCTTCCGGCTCGTGACTTGCTTGTGGCTCCTTCGTGGGCAGTAACATGATGAACATGCACATGAAGTGAATTGTTTGAAAAGTTCAGGAATTATATGTAAATGGGCATATCAGAAACCCGGTTCGGATGTCTGCAGAGAAAAGGATCTGAAAACAATCAGATAGTATGGCTGCATAAAAATCAAACTGGTCATTGTATCATTATTCTCAAAGCAAGTACAAAGAGGGTACAATTGTACACATCGAACTACAACTCACACTTTTATTAGGTTGACGTAATGATCAGGTATAGAGCTCGCCTAAAAGGCAAAAGCATAAACAAAGCGTTGTGGAGTATTCTCACCTTACTAATAAACAGCGGTAATATCAGACCCAATCCGACAATCATGTATGAATTCGACCGGCAAAATATGTATTTGGGTTGGAGTTTTTCTGTTCGGGTCGAATTTGGACTGGTCCAAAATCCTATATCATGTATGATTTTCTATATATGTCGAATTCAAGTTACTCAAAATTTTCTATATATCATATAAAATCTTATTTATTGAAAAATACATATATCTACATTTTTGTATTATCTTTTTTTATTTTGATTCAATAAAACCTAATTTATTCAGATTAAAAGGATATTTATTTCTTTATTTATTAATAAATTATTATTGATCGGGTCAGTTCGGTCTCACGTTGAATAGCGAGGGTTGGGTTCGGATTGAATTTTCTGACCTATTAATATTTCGGGCCGGGTTCAGATTGGGTCAAATTTCTAACTCAGCGTCTATGATACCCAAAATTGCTTATGCTATATCCTGCTTGAAGAACTGACCAGGGTCTGATTACTGACAGGTGAGCAGTAGATATATTATACTACCTCTTAAATAATTAAAAACATCAGCTCTAAGGGTTAACAGGCCCGGCCCAGAGGGAGGGCAACCAGGGCGACCGCCCAGGGCCCAAAAAATTTAGGGGCCCAAAAATTTTATAATTTATGTATTGTTATTAATATATATCAGTCCTGTAAGCCTATTTTATCCTAAGTGACTACGTCCGTACCTAAACTAATGGTACTATCAATCATGCACTAACAGATAAATGTCATCAAACATTTGTTTAATCTTTTTTTTTTTACATCCTGTACACTTTATCGTTAAATTTGATTATTTTATAGTTATTTTTTTACGGAAGTTGACTAAAATTTGAGTTTGCATTGCTACAAGGTCATATTTTATCAAATTTAGTGAAGTAAAAAAAAATAGGGCCCATTTTCTTCTTTCGCCCCTAGGCCCTCAAAAGGTATGGAACGGCCCTGTAAGGGTATGACAAGTGCTCCACAGACCACAGTTAGGGCTGTCAATGGAGCGGATATCCGGTCTGACCCGGTCCGATCCAAGAGCTAACGGAGCGGATATGGATCATCTAAAATAAAATCTGATCCGAAAAAAATCCGATCCGGAAAAAATCCGATCCGATATGTATAGGATATGGATTTAATATGATCCGATCCAAAAATAATCCGATCCGACTTTTATATATATATATAAATGTATTTATTTATAATTATATATATATAATATATAATACTTAACTAATATATTATAAATAAAATAAATTAGACACTTGGATATTCATTTTTTTTAACATACTGTTTTCATGTTTTGGAATGTGTATGTTACTGAACTTCAGTTGCTTACTTGGATGGTTATGTGCATTGGCAGTAGTTTCATGTTTTCTTGTAGTTGTGTCTTAATAATTAATATGTGTACTCATAACTGATGTGTGTTTTATATACTTCGCTTTTTAATATTTATTTTATGATACATAATTGAATTTACCTACAATCCGAAAATTCTAAATATAAAGAATGGAATATTTTTTTTTCTAAATATACATGGAGCGGAGCTCCGATCTGAAAATCCGATAATCCTACGGATTAGGATATGGATCACGTTCTAAAAAATCCGACCATAATCTGATCCGAATCCGAATCCGAATAAATTAGACGGATCAGGATATGGATCAAGGATATGGATCAAGGGTGATCCGATCCAAATCCAATCCATCGACACCCCTAACCACAGTCATAGTTTTACAATCTTGAGAAAGCATCAGCAGTGTATTTGGTTAACCATTTTTATCTCAAGAAGTTTATAATCTCCCTCTGCTTGGTTGTATATATCCTGCCAAAAATGCACGACTGATAAGATTACAACTTCTCTATCTCCAGTCTTTTCCATACTTCTCCAATCCCTGTTTAATCCTTCCAATTATTTTTCTCCATTTACCTCTCCAATATGCAATATCGGGTTTCTTAGTATCCCCTCTCTGAGGCACATATCAAGAATAACAGCATCTTCTAGCGACGAATGCCTGCCTTGGCTGATCTCTGGAGTTATTGGATGAAAGTGCATCACCAGCTACACTAACATTGTACTGTGAAATGCTTCCCAGCAACAAGTTCCGCGGCCATCTGAACTGAAGTTCGGCCAATGTTTTTCTAGAAGGACAAACTGTTTAACTGTTAATCATAATGTATCTTCTTCAACTTCTTCCTCCAATTTTTTCTAGGAGTATCATAAACATGATTAACAAAACCTCAATTTATATGAAGTGAATTTTTTATGGTCTAATTATTTTTATCAGCGGATGGAATGATAGTGCAGAACCAGTAAATGCATTTTACACGCAAGGAAGAAAACCAATCTATTATATGAACCACAGTCAAGAGCTTCTTATTAATGGGCATCAATCTTTGAGATGAAAACAAAGTGTACAAGAGTTGATATACATAGTAACTTTATACTTCTGGTGGAGATTTTTCCAAGATGTTTAGCGGCCTAGTTCAAAAACATAACTAGAACTTCAAGACTCCAGTACACGGGCACTCGTAAAATTTTTGTAAAAGAAATACCAAAAAACGGCGGGCAGCCTGAATAAAATAGTAAGCGATGCCCCTGCCTCTGAAACCCTGAACTCTTTAGCCACCTTGACCTTAAAATTTAACAGCGCTTGAAAATGTCTGACCAAATCGCCAACCGGATGACACGACGTTGTAAAACGTCTTGGTCACTCCATCAGTAGTGGTGACTCTGAAAGACAAAGCTTGGCCATTGAGGTATGCATTGGACTGCCAATTTGCTCCCCAATTTCTAGACATTGACATCCAGTTTGTTCTAGTACCCTTGATTTGCACTGATTTGATTGATCCAGCTCCGCCAACATTGCTTATTAGAACAAGTTCAAAGTAGTCCCTCCCATTGATGGTAAATCTAACTCCACCACGCTTAACACAGGGGACCCTGAATTTTAAAAATATACAAGTAACACGATTATGTATACTAGCCTCCTGAGGTAAACTGTTATAATACAGAATGAAAGAAAAAGCACAGTCCAATCTTGTTCTATACCTTTGGTAAATGACTGGAACAATTCCACCTCGATAGATACCAATCTTTTCCCAAGCGGGTTGAGCCATATCAAAATGCTTGAGTGGAGGATTGCACCAGCCTCCGTCATTATTAGGCAATGCATAGTTTGGAGGGCAGAAGTTTGTAGCCGTGATAGTAACAGATCTTCCTCTAATACACCACTGAGGGCTTGCTTTATAGTCACATATAATCTTATAACATTGTCCGCATGATGCTCCATCATTGAAAAGAGCAGTGCTTAAAGCAGCTGTCCGAGTTCCATATCCAGTAGAGTACAAGTTACCATAACCACAAGCACCACCTGTTTCACGCCAATTATCAGTCTTTCATTGTCTGATTCATTTCCTAATTATGAACACTTACATAAAATTCGAAAAGACAGCAAGTACAAAGTTTTTACATACCCATTGTTCCTGAAGCATCGCTGCCTCCATAAAAAGTAGCATGCGCTTTTGACCATCCTGAAGCCACAAACGCATCAACACAGACAAGTAAACAAGTACTAGCTAAAAACGCCAGCACAAGAACTCGAATGTTTGCCATTTTCTCAAGTTGAGGAAAAGCTAGGGGCCAAAGAAGAAGATGAGAAGAGAATCAGGAATTGATGTTATATGTAAATACACTGAATATGTGCTTTTATAGGACCAAACTTCTTCAGTTCAATAACCTTACATTTGACCTCTGCAAACAGGATTTTTATTTTTTAATTAGCTTATCATTGATACTCTGATAAAAATTCCTTATCGATCTCATTCAATTATTTGCACGTTCTCTCACAACCGAATCAATCAAACAGCACCCACATGGTTCCTCCTCCATAACAGGCGTAAATAAATCACACGCATCAACCAAATTGTTCATAATGGGTTGACTGATAAAAACATGTTCTGCTTATTTATCTGATATGAAGCTCTCAGAGTATCATTTTGACTTACATGGCCTTACAACTTGTTGCTCGTTTGTCTTTCATCGCGGAGTAAAGTAACATCTAGAAGCAAAATGATGTAAAATAAGCTCTACCTGCATCAAATACAAATTGTCAACTCCAATTTTTATTATGTTTTTTGACAGCGTATATGGTAAAATGATTGATGAAAATTCGCAAGGTACAACCTGAACTGAATGCTGTGCATCGCGTACACCGTCTCATCTCATCATTGTACCTTCTCATCATTTATATTGACTATTCCTCCCTAATTTTCCGGTGTATAGCTGAAGAAGCAAAGTATCCTCTTTTCTTCGTGGACATTGTTAACGATACCAGTGTGAATACTGGATATTGTAATATACAGTGGCCATTGCCATGTGATGTAAGTTATAACACTATCAAGATAAGCCATAATAATGAAGGATTCTAGCTCAACTACAGAAGTCCACTTGTATTATTGATCATATGAACAACCCGTGAACTGGTTTTTAGGAGATTAGTGTGTAGATCAGTTTAAATGTCTACGGAGAAAAGAGTGAATTCAAACGGATAATATGGCTAAATAACAAATGAACTCGCCACCATATCCATTATTCTTAGAGCAAGTACATTTGTACACACATAATGTTACAACATACATTATTAAGGTAAGGAACATTATTAGTTTAGCATGCTGCCAAGTACAGAGCAGACGTAAAAGCATAAACCAAATTAAACATATCTGGGGTTACTGTGCTTGTAGAACAGATCCGGCGACTTTATACGCGGACCTCACCTCCGGTTCCAGGAGAAGAGGTCTTGTTTCCAGACGCACCTTAACATTATCTATTATCCGACCTTCCTCTCAATTATTAGAAACATTAGCACAGGGAATGACTAGATCTCCGCAGTCATAGTTTGCCAATCTTAAGAAAGCATCAGCAGTGTATTTGGCCAACCATTTTTCTCTCAAGAAGCTCATAATCTTCCCTTCACTCTGTTGTATATATCCTGCCAAAAATGCGCTACTAATAAGATTAAAACTCCTCCATCTCCTGTCTTTTCCATACTTCTCCAATCCCTGTTTAATTCGTCCATATTCTTCTTCTTCATTCACCTCTCCAGGATGTAGTTTTGTTTTTCTCAGTATGGCCTCTCCCAGGCACCTAGCTAGAACAACAGCGTCTTCTAGTGACGAGCACCCACCTTGACCGATATCTGGAGTCATTGGATGAAGTGCATCACCAGCTACACAAATGTTGTCTTTTGTGATGTTTCCCATCAGCACGTTCCACGGCAATCTGAACTTCAGTTCAGCGCATGAGATATGGCTAAGTTCAGTTCTTTCCACCACATCCAATGCTTTTCTAGGAGCACTGGCAATCTTCCCAAGTACAAACTGTTTCATTCTTAGTGGATCTTCTTCGAAGGCTTTCTCATCTGAATTATTACCTGGAACAAATTTTAGGATTTTTATTGATACAGTACACCTGATTAACAAAAGCTCAATTCTATATTAATTATTAAGCGAATTTCTTAATGGTCTTACTGTTATTAGGGGATGGAGTGAAAGTGCAGAACCAGTACACGCACTTCACATCACAAGGAACAAAACCAAATCGAACTCCATTTCCAAAGTGCACATTGATTTTTGGCTCCAAACCATGACCATCTGAAAACTCGGCTAAACCCCTGATAGCTGATCGTCCAGAACTCAAGGGTTCCTGAAAAGCCAATTCTTTTGCTACCACTGATTTTACTCCATCACACCCAATTAATACCTTTAGTTCAAAGAATGGATGAGATTGTTAGCTTTAATCTATATGCTCATTTTACAACTGGTAAATTAATCATTCTGGAGAGAACAGCAAGCAATTGGTAACTAACATTAGACTTGCAAATTCAGCAAGATATTCTACAGGCAGAAAGACATTCTGAAAAGTAGCAAGTTTTGGAGGAACATAGTATACCTTAGTTTTGAGAATAGCACCATCAGCCAGGTGGATCAATTTGAAGAGTCCAGATTTTTCAATTAAAACGACTTTGGAAGAGAACCTTACAGATCCATGTGGTAGCTCTTCAAGCATGGTTTCTAGCAAGTCTTTTCTTTTCACACAGCGACATTCATGGTTGGCACTGCATCAAAAATATATCTCTTCATACGACTCTAGAAGCATTCAAGTATTGTGCAAAAATTGCGCGGAACAATACATTGCCATTTGTGAATGCCATTTCATGCTAAGCTATCAATTCCAAAATTCCTTCAAAATACCAGACTACTTCCCTATATTATGGAATTGACAAATACACTTGATGTAACAAGAGAGTAAAGGGAGTGGAAAGATGAAGTACTCACTATTTTCCAGTGGCAGCTAATACTGATTGTAAAGGAGGAAGATCTGAATTAAGAGAAGCTACTGTAAACCTACACCAAACACCAACGATTACAGTCCAGCACAACAAATCTGAGCCTGACAAGGTACAAATAAAAGTGGAGACAGAAGCACAAGAAACAGAATTTACCCTTGCATCTGAAGAGATTGTTTTCGCAGGGAATCACCGATGCCAACAGCATCCAATGCCTTCCAAGCATTGGTCCATAAAGTCAGAGCAAATCCTGATATTCTTAAACTATCCCAAGACTCCAAAACTATACTCCGCAAACCCATCCTATGAATTTTTCAATTATCAATATTAGTAGCAATAGAAAGGAGAAAACACTTATATTTATAAAGTACAAGATCCATTCATTAACTTCGACTAACAGATTGCGATTTTCGTAGAGTTTGTCATTTAACAGTGATAGCGCAAAGTAAGGCATTACGACGGTTGGTACATAGCGAAAATATGGAACTAGGTTCAGAACGCATAGGTACAATTGACTTAAAAACACTTATAACTGGATAACTGGTTCCAAATATAGAACCATAGATGGCTAGACCCATCCTCCCCACATCATTTACCTATAAAAATATGAGGGAAATATCTTTGCTACATGATCTTAACTTAATTAATTATAGCAATAGCCATTAGCATTAGCATATGAATTCCATTTTAGCACCAAAGTGGCACTTTTTGGTTCCAAAATATAAAAAACAGGCACAGCCATTTATAGCATTAGCATTAGACTCACTCTAACAATTTGAGGATACCACCAATATGCTCTTATACATTTGTCTTTGTATTGTTCCTTGATGAGATTGTTATCGTTTATTTGTTAATTTGCTTTGATAGAGTCAGACCCCTTAAGACTGATGTGAGTAGTGAGTAGTCACAAAACAGGATGAAATAAAGTAATAAAGAAAAAGCAGTACCTGTGAAGTGCAAGACAAGTAGTGAAGCCTGCTATGCCACCACCCACTATAACAATTTCATGTTCCTGAATTCGCTCCATGTATTCCGATTCACAAGCTTCCAGAGTTCAAGCCTGCAGGAGAATATCGCATATACGGCTTTGCACCTTAAAGAAGATGAACCAAGTTAGTAGTACTTGGCAGGAGTGTTCACGATAGATTTTATATTTGGCCACCACAATTATTAAAGATTGGCGGCCAAGTATAAGGACTCATGACGCATGCATATACGCTGATAGCAGCCACACAGCACTTGCTAATTTTGTACTTCTTGCACACGTGTTTTCTCTGACCAAGGTGATGATAATGTTGTGATTTTTTCAAGTACACCTCTTTTACCATTTGGATGGTCTTCGAATTCATTTTTTTTCCAGAGAAAATGTCAAAGACAGCCACAACATAATGATATTTAAGGTCTATTTTTTCCGATAATCATATTTGGGACCTTATCTCTAACCAAAATGATAGATTAGATCAGTGCCCTTTTCTTCAAAACATATATCCATAGAAGAAAAAGGGCATATCAACACTTATTTCTTAAAACAACTGTAAATAAAAAATATTATCTAGTGAAATATATAAAGGATGGGCATCACATTTACTTCAAATGGTTAACCTCTGAACCGCCTGGGGAACTACGTTAACAAGTTGATCATTAACAAACAGGCTAGGCTGCAGAAGAATTCATTCAATCTTTGCTGCTCTGACATCATTCAACTGACCACAGCCGGAGAAGTTGAACAACATAGATCCATTTAATGGGACATCCATAAACAGATCTGAGATATGAGCAATAACAAAACTATTGACGATGCATTGGTAACCCCGGTGGAGAGGTCAAAAGTAAAAAATGGGGGGAACACTGATCACGGATTAACAAATAACCATTTGAACCACAAACTGCACTCCCAATATAGTTACAGTTGTTAAAATATAAAGCTTGCACCTAATTCTACAAAAAGGAACCGGAAAATACTAAAGTTACAGAAAGCTTATGCAGAGACTGCATTAAGCTTCTAATGTTAGTCTACACTGTAACAGAAATCTGTCCTGCTAAAAATTTAGCAACTAAAAGAAGGAAATAACCAGGGAACCAAAACATAGAATTTTGGAAATGGAACATCTAGCCAGCAGCACAGGATACAACAAACTGTGCAATGCACTCAACAAGCTGGAGTGATCAGCTACTCGTCACCCCCAGCCGCAGGAATTGGTCCATTGGATCTAAATCCACGACCTCTCCCACGATAGCCCCTCCCGCGACCACGACCACGTCCACGGCCTACAGAAGAGCCATATCATGATTAGTGATCATGTAAACATGGAGCTCTTTAAAGTAGATCAAATCAGTGTTGATGATCAAACCAAGACTGAAAACATCACAATCAGTAATCATGAAACCACCGGCAGATAAAAAATCAATTTATGACCAACTTCATGCTTTCTTAAGTATCATCAGCATATGGAGTAAGAGAATCATATGATGGGTAATGGATTAGAGTCTGTAATAAGTTGGCCACTTTAGGATAGAAGAAATAACAAACTAAGTTAGCAATATCCAGAAATATGATTATGTCTGTTTATCCTATATATATCCTCTTATATCTGTTTTTCTTTTGAATTACCCATGTAAATAATCCATTGATAAAGCTCATCAATATAACCTACAGCCCAAAAGATCACCATTGATACTCATGTAAAGACTTGAGCAGCTCAGAACAAAGCCAACTCACACCCCATAATAATTAAAACAGCAAGCACTAAATCAATCTATCAATGATTCATATAAACGCTACAGAAACAAATTAATGCAAAGCTGAACAAAAAAGATAAGGAAAAGGATAAACTTTGTGCTGGACGCAGGAGAAAGATATACATACAAAGGAATTTTAGAAGAATAATTTCATCTTTTATCCTTTACTAGTGTTTTTGCCCGCGCTCCGCGCACGGGCTTCAAGTTTTTATTGAATTTTGTTATTATTATTTCACAAATTCATTTAATAAATAATTATATTTGAATTTTCAAATAAAGTATAAAGTAGGAAGAAAAAAATTATATTAGACATAACTCTCTTATACTTAAGTTTATTATATATCAAGAAAATTCAAGTGAAATCATATGTCAAACAATATTAAACTAAAATTATATATCAAACAAAACATTATGTTAATAAGAACATCAAAATTATACGTCAAATCGAATAAATAGATTTGAATGACTATCCACTATAATGATAGTTATACTACATTCTTGTTTCATGAGGTATTGAGCAGTCACAATTCTACCCGACCCGAGTCTAACTCGTACAGAGCGGATTGTGTTTTACCAAACCCAAATTATAGGGTTTCGGATAAAAATTTGTTTTTAAACCCGAATAATTTTCGGGCCAGGATCGGGTTTGATTCGAACCCGACCTGAAAACCCGGAACTCATTTCGAACCCGAACCCGAATATATATATAGATACATACATACATACATACATACATACATACATACATACATACATACATAATATCTTTTATAATATATTTATTATCTGATATATAATAAAATTAAAACAAAATTAATATATATATATTTAATATTAAGATATATATATATATATATATATATATATTTTATAATATATTTATTATCTAATTTTATTATGTTATATGATACATGATAAGCTTAACAATTGTGGCAGTATATTCAATATAATTATCTTCTTCAATTTTAATTAGTTCCGTACAAATTTGACATTCAAAAAATGCTATGATTATGGAATGTAGTTATTGCATTACCATTCAAAATTTGATATAATTGTCAGTCATTGATTATGCTCAATTTTAGGAATTCAAAGATATGTGATTGATTATTCTGATACGCTTAAATAAATAAGGAAAATTTTAATGACATGGCAAAATCTAAAATATGTGGCATTGAGGTGGACTTTTTTTTTGAAATATGTGGCATTGATGACGTGGCACTGTTCAGGATTTATAATGTACATAGATATAGAATTCCTAGTCATTCATCCAACCCAAGCATTCAAATTAATCATGTAAAGAGGTCCCCTGAAAAGTTCATCTAAATAACTAGACCGCACCAATCAATGTATTGCAGGTGACTTGATGAGCGATGGTTAAACTGAATTAAGTTACTAACTCATAAAACTGTAGAGTTCACCAGAATTGACTCTGAAGGCAGTCAAACAAGCAGATAATTTATTTTTTATTTAACATTCACTTGTATATTGTACATAAAATACAGCTTGCGATTCATTTTGAGGTTAGCTACTAAACCACAAGTTTTTTAGGAAGCAAACATTTTTCCTCGAAATATTCTTTTCTGAAACCAAAAGCTTTCAAAATAATACTTCCAAACAATGTTGCTAAAGAAAGAGGGTCAATTTTGAGAAGGCAAATTCAGTAAACTTTGAAGATCTTAAACCAGCACCGGTGGTTCAGTTTTACAATGTAAACAAAGCACCTTATTATCAATAAGAGTCGAATAAAAATCAGTTCTAGTTTGCAACCAAGCCGTGCTCATCTCTGATAGAGAATCAAGTCAGGCACGAATCAGCAAATATCAGAAACTTCAGTAGTTCTATATTGTTAAAATCTTACCTCGGCCCTCAGCAGGTGGTGCTTCTTGATCATATCCATCAGCATCATGCTGAACATCCATCGGAGGCCCACCGTATCCTCCCCTTCCACGTCCACGATAATTACGGCCTCGACCCTCAACAGGTGGTGCTTCTTGATCATATCCATCAGCCTCATGCTGAAGATCTATCTGAGGCCCACTGTATCCTCCCCTTCCTCGTCCCCGAAAATTACGACCTCTCCCTCTTCCTCTACCCCTGGAATAGCCCCGAGGACGATCCCAACCTCCATCCTCAAATTCTGAAAAAGGCAAACCTACTTAGAATTCCGCATTTACTTCATACACGATATCTGAAATACTATATAAACAAATATAACAGCTGCTTCTCCAAACCCCTAAATAAGAGATAATTAAAATAATTATTTCAATGATCCTTTGGGTGGTTATGTCTCATAGGCAAATATGGTCCTCTAGAGTCTAGAGTAATCTTCAAATCAGGTTTTGCATGATTAGTAAAAGTAAAATGAATAACAAAAGCAAGACACGGCCACAAAACAGGACAGCAGATTAAGAATATAGAAGACAGTTACTTATAGTGCCTGTCATACAATGATAATAGAGACTCTTTAATTGTTTTTGCAGTGCACTAGCTGATTGATGATGGATAAAAAACATTGCGGTATAGAGCACATACAACCAACAAGTTCTATAAGAATCATTTTACTTCTGTAATATTGCTACAATGATTTAAACCCCCACCAGGCCACCACCCAAAACATGAAACAAAGAGTAGAATATCAACAAACTTCTTAACTATAGCTATTACAACGATATACACTGTCAACCCCAAGGCACTAAACATGATAGTTATTAAAATTATGAGTGCATGAACATCTTTCCTCTAATTTGCTAAGAAGTACTAGAAAAGGAAACTAAGCATTAGGGAACATATAGAGGCAAAAATCATACCAGATGCGACTCTTTGCCTTCCTCTCCCCCTGCCACCACGACCTCTGCCTTGATTAGTAGGTGAACCATCTGCATAATCACATATTACGATACGCTGCTGTTGCAACATAGGAAGAATCTTGTGTACACGTTAAAAGATATCTTACCTCCTTCATAATCAAACTCAGGAGAAGCCTTAACCTGGTCAACAGGAATTGGAGACTGATACCTGTATTTAATTAATAACAATTAGAGCAAGTAAACTAGTAAAGTCATCAATATTGAGAAGCCCTTTTAACTTAGCTAACTTTAAAGCTATAATCTACATGAGTAGTCAAGGAAAATTATTGAGAAGACTTTTAAACTCAGCTGACTTCTAAGCTATATTCAACATGAGTGGTCAGGAAGAAATCTATCTTGCATATCGAGACATCTCTATACAAAAAGTAGATGGGAAATTTAGGGATACGTATATACACATACATACATACATAGATATATATATATATATATATATATATATATATATATAGACAATAACATAACCTCAAGATTTCCTGGAAAAGGAATTACTTTTCAACAATTAAGATGTAGAGTTACAACACAAATCCAGGAATATTTATAAAGAAATGAGAACAGCCTCAAATGAAAATAAGTTTCAGCACTCACAGAGATTCACAACTATGAAAAGCAGATACAAAGCAAGAAACTTTTTTTGAACAACAGAGCGCATAAATAACACAGTTTGGTATATTTGGGCTAGCCCATATGACGAACTAACTTACCCTGCGGCTGATGTATCTAGCTCTTCTTTTGAAAGCGTAATGGTGATCATGGAGACATGCCTTGTCGTTTCCAGACTGCACCACCCAACAAATATCATTGTCAAAAACATAAATAAATTCCATTCTTTTGTGATGTTATACCATCTCTAGGCTAAATCAGATACCTATAAAAAAATTCTAAAATTATTTTTAGTCAAAATTATAATTCAATATCAAAATGATAGTAATCTTACGGTAGGAGCCCTTCTTCTAGGGGTTCCCATGTATCAGTTATATCAGTGGATCCAATAGATGTAACTTGATGGAGGCCAGCAATTCTCCTCTGCATAACAGGTACAAAGACCATATTACCAAATTAGATGTTACAATGATTCTGACATGATAAAACTAAACACAATCTAACAATTATAGCAGCAAAGAGAAAACCTTAATCAACTCCACAATGGTTACAGTCTTGTTGATAGCTCTTCCCATTGCTTTGAACACAATTACTGAAGAGCCTTTTTCCTACAAAAATAAGTAAAAAAAATCACAACCTTAATAACTTTCAACATCTTCCATTTAATATTCATTACAAACGAACCCTCACCGGACAGGGTCGATGTGTAAACCTCTATACTTGCAGAGATATGGATAAGGTGTTCACACATCTCCCCGCCAAATAAATACAAGTGTGATACCATGGTATCTTTATTTTGATATTACGTGGCAAACAATTACAAGTGCAATAGTATGGTATCTTTATATTGATATTGCGCGGCAAACAAAACTATAATTAAGGCAACGAAACACAGCCATCTAATTTCATTCAGTTCAACTAAATCTCCTTGAGATAGCAATACAAACTCCACCAATAATCCTGCAATATCTACGAATATAAACCCTAAAATAGAAAAAGCAACGGAGAAACCTGAAGTATGGTCAGAGCATGGTATCTATACTTTGATATAAGTCGGCAAACAAGTAAAAGTATAATTATGACAACGAAACACAACCATCTAATTTCATTCAATTAAACTAAATCTCCTCGAGATACCAGTACAAACTCCACCAATAATGCTGCCATATCTACGAATATAAATAAATAAATAAAAAGCAGGGGAGAAACCTGAAGCATGGTATCTATAAAATTAAAACAACTAAACACAACCATCTAATTTCATTCAATTAAACTAAATCCCCTAGAGATATCAGTACAAGCACCACCAATAATGCTGCAATATCTACGAATACAAATCAGAAAAAGAAAAAAGAAAAAAAAGTGGCGAAACCTGAAGCATGGTCATAGCATAAGTGATATAACTGCGCATCCTGCCCTGACTCGTAATCCGAATTTCATTCTCATCAATCGGAGTAGCCTCTTGCCTTGGTTTCTCCACCTTCTGGTACCGATCCATCTACAAACAATCCACATATATCACTCAATTACACTCCACAACACTGATTATCTCTGTATCTCTTCAATTAAACTCAATTGAACACAAATCTAGGGTTTCAGAGTTCAGTTCATGAGGTCTATTACACATAATAATATATTAATTGACTAGAAAAGTAAAGTAGAGATGTACCTGAAATGAGCGTGAAGAAATCTTCTCGTTGTTGTGTTCAGTTGGTTGGTTGTTGCTTTTGGTGGAGAGTTGAGCGTGTGTGCAAGTATAAATACTGCGGTTACCCTAATAACTTCCTCCCCTATCCGGTCCGGACCAATATAAACCGGTTCCGTGTTTATTTCGGGTTCATTTTTAGACGGTTGTCGATTATCATTGTCCAAATTCCAAAATTCAATTTGAAACCAATAATTATTTTTTGCGCACGCCAAAATATGAAACAATGAGCCTGTTTAGCTCCTCGTGATTAGAAAATTATGCCACTTATCTGCAAGCAAAAAATATAACGTGACTTATTTTTGGGAAAAAACAAATCAATTGAGCTCAAAATTTATTTGAGGAAGGAAAAAATATGTTCATGGAAGATAATGGAAAAAAGTGCTTCTTAGTTAAAATAAAAAATTGGACTACAAGTGAAAAATAAATTAAATTTATAAGTGATTACACTATTTTGGGGAAGAAGTAGAAGTCTTGAAACAAAAAAACTACTCTTAGTATTATTATTTTTTCTAAATGCTTCTGACCTTTTACATAAGCGGGTCAAGAAAAATAGAATTTGGCTTCTTGGCAAAAAAATTCCATAAGCATTGATTGCCAACAGACACAATGTTTGTTTAAATTGCTTGATTTCTCGACTCAATTTGTACAAGATCATTGAGATATAAATATGGAGTAATATATAATTACAGAATAAGGTTTTTGATGTTGGTAAATAAATATATGAGTTTTTATCGTTAGATTATTAAATATTGTGAAAATCGATCATGATAAAACTAGATTGTTTAAGATATACTTGTAGATCGTTTGAGATAGTCGTAAAGTATGAGGCTACTAATAATATTATGGAGATATAGTTATAAAGTAGAAGTATGGTTTTTGATTTTTAAAATCATATTAACTGTGTTTCACGTCAACAAAAGCGATGGAGGAAATCCTGATGAGAAGGTAAATATAACTCGATTAATAATAGAAAATGTATATAATATATGAGATATGCAATTGAGAGTATAGATCTATAATCGAGAGTATAGATCTATGTTGTAATTGAGAGTATATTTTTGATATCGAGAGTATACCGAACTGAATGAGTTCTTAAATGATAAGAAAAATGTGTATTCTGGGTGCGTGTTAATCATTCGAAAGTCACATTATTAAGTGTGCAATGGTTAGTATTATCATTGGCGAGATCGTAAGGATCTACCATGTATAAATATGAATTACATGTTCTTGATATAAAAACTTAAATGAATGTAATGTGATTTCCATTTTAATACATCTCATCCAAGTATAAATACAAATGTTTATTAAAAATAATAGTACTTTTTATTTAAGTGTTGAATATATAGAAATCATGCTCACGTATAATAGAATTGATATTCTTAAACATATATGTTTGGAAGCCTAGAAATTTTATGTAACAATGTTTACATATGAACGTTACCCATACTAAGAAGTTTATTTATGACTACGAGTTTCACTTATGTAGAAAAGTGAGTAAAATTATATCATGAAACTACACATGTTAAACAAGTTAGGAAACATATCAACAAGTGACATGTCGACAAGTTAATAAGTAATATTATCAAGGCCAAATTCACAAGTATCAACAAATTATTAATAAATTTACAAGTATCAACAACTTATTACCTCGCATTTTCTTATTATTTTTTCAGAAAAACTTATGTCACATTTATTTGTAGATCGAATGACCAGAAAATACATTACATTCGATTTTATTTACGGATTAAATGTGCAACGTGAGCAAGATTTAGACATTTCAGACAGAATTAATAAGATCTTAAAAATCATGTGAAAGTCTATACTCCATCTTTCCCACTTTAATAGTTCACTTTGTACAAATTATCTAAACAATCAACGTTACTCCCTCTGTTCTACCCAATTTTATGCATTGAGGACAGAGATACAAGAAAAAGTGGAAAAAAAAGAGTAAAGTTAGATGAAAAGTTGGTAAAATAGTGAGACCAATTAATATTTAATGATAGATTTGAGATAGTGGAGCAAAATAATGTGTGTAATCGCGTGTGTGTGTGTTATGGAATGGAGATAGTGAAGAAAGTTGGAGGTGTGTTTTACGTTATTAAAAGTGAAACTATTTTGGAATGTATAAAAATGATGGGACATCTAGAAAGAAAAAACTATATAGAAATAAATGAAACATATGATTGGTTTAATTTGATTTTAATTATTTTTGATTTAACACAAAGCTTTTAAAAGAAACATGGTAGCTATAAAATTCAATAGGCTCAAAAATCAAAAGTGCATTGGAAAAGAAATATACATATACACAAGCTTGGTTATATTAGCTGTCATATACGGATATTCCCTCTGTTTTGAAATATAAGTCATTTGACTTTTTTTCACGACTTATTTTTAAGTCTCTTGACCGCATGTTAGAAATTATTATTTTTGAAATTTTTTTTTTGAATATAAATATATAATTGATATTATTATTCAAAAAAAGAAAATTTTAAAAATAATAATTTTAGACATATGATCAAAAAACTTAAAAATACGTGGAAAAAATCAAACGATTTCAGAACGGAAGGAGTACATGACTGTAAGCGATGAAGCTTAATTTTCTCATCTACGTTTAACAGTAGAGCGAGTGAGTTAGATCCTGACGTAAGGCAAAACAATGCAAACTTGAGCTTCACAGACTTTCCCCCCTTCCTACAAACAAGTATGGGTGTTTGCCTGTTTGGGCCGAGTTATAAGCCCAGCTATGGATTTTACAAGTCACGAGCCCCTTATTCATTCCGTTGTATAATAATTTTATAAATCAATTTTCGATTTATAATTTGATTATTAAAAATTCTAATTTGTTTAATTTATATTTTTAAATTTATTTTTATAAATATATATTGGACTGTTTTAGAAAATAATTTATAATAATGTATTATTATATTAATAATTTTTATATCCAATAAATTATAAACACCAAAAAAATACCTAAAAACGGAACATAAAAATTAATTCTCATTTATAATTAATTTTTCATTTATAAATAATAAACTTTATCCAAATTATTACTGTACTGTTATTACCAGTGTCCTTCAAGTGTACCGTATTTTAATCAAGTCCATCATTGTTAATACTTAATAGTTTTTCTTTTTTCTTTTGAAACGACTTAACAGTTTGAGTTTTACTCTTTCTGTCACAAAATAGTTATGTTCGGCATATTAATTCTTAAACATTTTACACATATTAAAGTGTAAAAGAAAATATTAGACTGCGGATTATTTTTAAAAATTAATGTCTAGATAAAATTTAATTCAAAGAATGAAAATTGGTAATATAATTTATGATCCTATCATATTTTCACCCCTTAAATACTCGCAAAAATTAAAAATAACATTTTTGATGGAAAAAGTACTAATATAGAATAATGAAGATTAATAATAATTTAAGCAACTATTAAAATTTTATATGGTTCTTTCTAGGGGTGAGTATTTGGAAATTTGGTTACCGAACCAGAATTATTTTGGATATCCAAAATTTTAAAAATGTGAAATTTCATTTCCAAATACCGAACCGAATTAATTTCGGATGGAAACCAAACCATTAATATTAATCCGGATCGGATTCCAAACTTTCCAAAAAACCAAACAACAGAAAGTACCATATAACACAACTTTAATTTGGGACGCACGGTAGCAATAAATTTCTTAAATTTAGGTCCATCTATGGTTTTCCTGTAAAGAACTATACAAGAATGAGAAGAACCATAATTATATATAGAGACTGGATGCCAGTATAACAAAGTGATAAATCATAATTTATCTTATGGAAACAAATTGATAAATCATAACTTACCAGAGACAACGTACCAGATGATAAACATACACATAGATAATGTTTGGAATTTGACATTGTTTATTGTGTTTTAAAAAAACTTAAAGGATAAGTTACAACATAACTATATAAATTACTATATGAGAATAGTATAAAAGATATTTTTTTTATAAAATTTTGGATTTTTTGAGTAATTCGGATAATCCAAAAGTCCGTTTTAAAAAACCGAAATTCCGAAATAATCTAAAAACATTCCATATACCGAATTATATTTTATCGGTTCGATATCCGAACCAAAATATTTCGGATATATTCATTCGGTATATGGATACCCGAACCGAATACTCAGCCCTAGTTCTTTCGATATCAGGCAAGCCACCAGCTGATCCGGCTAAATTTAGTAAAAACTACAAGTGGATTATTTGAACAACTCCAATCATAAAAATACATTTAGTTAAAAAGCAAGTTTTTATATCAAAAATGAAAAATATATTATATATCCTGAAAATATTATACTCCAACAATCCCCACTCATTTTCTATAATTTTAGCGCTAAACTTCTAGATGGCTATATTTGTCGAACCTCTGCATGCCTCCAAGAAATCTGTAGGAAGACTACAAATCATTTATTATCATATTAAACTGATATATTTCATTTTAATAATTTAAATATTAACAACATATTGTCTTACAAATTCATCAAATTCTACATAATGTCAATTATTATAACCAAAATCATTGCAGATACTCTAATAATGTTAATGATTGTTCTAGAAGTATTAGAAAGTATACCACTTTTTTCAAGAAGTTTTGTATTATAAAATCATATGCAACCATATTAAAAAGTATTAATATATATTATAAACGTAATATAGATATTATGTAGAAAAGAAACTCGATTCTAATCATACATTCCTTTTATTTATAAAGTCTTCTAAACTGGCTATATTTGTCCAAATTCTGCATACCTTTAAAAATAATAAAATATTCCATATTATTTATTATCATATCGAAGTGAATATTGTTGTATTTATAACAACCTAAAATTTAAATAACATATTACTTTTAAAAAATAATCAATATTATCGAAATTCGAAAAACAATATCTTACTGTTCAACAAATTTTACAAGATGCCTACAACTCAAATTTAGCACATCAAGATTAGCCAACTCAGTTGGAGATGTTCTAAAATGATATAAGAGCTCTGTTATATTAAGTGACATTTTTTTGGATTTTGTTTTTTTGTTAAATAAACTATGATTTGAAATATATTATTGTTTACTTTGATAAATTATGTTAGTACGGCTGAAAATTAGAACCGTTTGAATTCAGTTTGGTAAAAATAAATACTACTATAAAGAAAAATAGTTAATGGCACTAAATCATCAAATTTGAGAATAGACTAGGAAGCACCATTACTCAAAAACAAAAACTAGAAAGCACCAACGGCCCACATACCAGCGAAATCGTCCATGGTTTCGCCCATAGTGCCTCAACTCCCTTGTTAAGTTGTTATTTTGTTGTTTTCTGGTGTCTATTCCTTGCTAATCACGAAACATGTAACACACTTATTCATACGCGTGTTTGGTTGTCATGCAATAAATACAATCACACTCCCTCACGTGCCTCTTTCACATTACTTGAAGCCAAACACACCCTTTCCTATATATTTAGACGCACCCTCTAGAACTCTCCCCCTTACAGTATGGTGCCATTAGTTTCCTTAATTCATGCCTCTCACCCTCTGCGACCACTAGACTGTATTTTCACAATCTCGAAAATATCAAAAAAAAATAAAAATTAAACTTTCAATTTTTCACAAAAATGCCGCTTCCAGTATTTCTTGCTTTATTCTTGCCTTGTGCAGGACTGAGCCTCACGTTTTTAATTTATGTTTGTTTGTTATGGTACACAAATGCTTTTAATGAATATGACGACAATGAGTTTCAGGCCGCTATGAAGCCAGGAGCGAAAAAAGGACTTTCCGCATCAGAGCTGGAGAAGCTTCCGAAATTAATAGGGAAAGATTTGGTGATGGGAAATGAATGCTCAATTTGTCTCGATGATATCGGTCAAGAAGAACTGGCTCGTTCGATTCCAGGGTGTAATCACGGGTTTCATTTACGCTGCGCAGACACTTGGCTATCAACGAATCCTGTTTGCCCTGTTTGTAGGGGAAAACTTTATGAGTTTTTTGATGCTTCTGCAACCAATCCCTGCTAGATTTTTAGTCTTTTTAGTTCAACTTTCGGTGACGGATTTTTGCCATATATGTCAAGATTCAAACTTCTTGTTAGATTAGATGAAAATTTTGTATTGTATTATTGACAATTTCTTTTATATCTACGAGAACTGTGTTCTCGTATTTTTGATATTCAGAATATATTAGATTTTTAGAAATAATCTACTCATTTACTCGTTTCCCGTTGTTCTTCATAGTATGAATATATGAAGACTGAGATTTTAGGACTAAAATTCAATCGTAAAAAAACATTCAATCGTAAAATTCAATATGTTAGTGCGAATGTATTAATGACTTAAATAGTTGAGTCACAAACTGGTTTGCACATTTGGGTGTGTACATAATTAGACATTAGTAGGGGTGAGCAAAAAACCGATTTGAAACCGAACCGAAACCGGGAAAAACCGGTTAAAACCGAACCGTCAAAAACCGAAACCGAAACCGAAACCGAAAAAATTAAACCGAACCGTTTTAATTGGTTCGGTTCCGGTTATATTGCAAAACCGAACCGGAAAAAACCGAACCGAACCGAATATTAAAATAAATAATTAAATATAATTTTTATAATCTATATTAATTGATTTTATAAACATTTGTAATGGAAATCAGTACATTCTCTGTCCATGTAAGTTGATCGGTCCCCCTGGCCATCTAGTTGATTTTCTAACTTTAATTTATAAGTCACATGAATTGTTATTTGCATCTTTTTTGTTTTCTGTCAGCTCTTGAATTCCTTTTTATGCTCTTGCTGCCTGCAAGATTATGTAGGTATTCTTGGTTAATGGTTAATGATCTTCCTTAACTAGTAACTGCAGTAGTATTAATTTGAATATATCTGTAGTTTTTTCAGAACAATTAAAACTTAAAGAAAAACATAAACTAATGAACAGCCCTCAGAATCTTTTGTGAAACAAAACTGGCCATGTACATGAACAACTTGCACTAGTTTGATGTAGTCATGTACTTGCAGTGTTCTGAACATGCGCTTTAGTTTGTGTTCATATTGTTTTTCAATTTTGTAATTGTCGGTTTTGTAACCGAAACCGAGCCGATTAAAACCGAACCGGGGTTTTTAAACCGAAACCGAAACTGAATCCGAACCGGCGGTTGCGGTTTTCGATTTTAAAAACCGAGGATATATGGTTGCGGTTCCGGTTTTATCCCGAAACCGAGCCGAACCGGCCCATGCTCTCCCCTAGACATTAGTAGTAGTTCCTCACTTACCCTCGAGGCGTATCTTTGTAAATTATAATTTCATAATTTAATTTTAAAATTTTTGTTTTTTAATTTAAAATTTAATATTATTAAGGGGAGAAAAATTATAAATAAGATCATAGACCCATATTATAATACACATAACTCACTCCTGTATCAAAGCTCTTCTTTAAAAACATATTTTCTATTTATAAATCTATTTAGTTTCAATTATTTAATTTGCGAATCATTTATATAAATCTATGACTTACTTTTGTTAGACTTTAACAATATATATATTCATCAAATATTATAATTGTAGCTAAAATTATAATAATTTTCAACATTATATTAAATTCTTATATTTTATACGTAATATTAAATATAAATAATTTTTAATGAATATATGTAATCTGATTCGGTTATCTAATAACAAACGGATCGTATACGGTTTGATCTTTCAAAATTTTGAAGCCAATTTAATTATGTCGGAACTGATAAAACTAAATAGATATTGAAAGGCATATGTTCAGCCTATTTGTATTTAAAGAGGTACAACTCAATTCAGATAAGAAAGCTCAGTAAATAGCAAGTCAACGGAATCCGTACGAAGAACGTCAAATGATTTATGGGAAGTATATGTCAGATAAATTCCAGGATGCTGCTGCACACCACTGAAAGAAGTTCATTAATATGTTCAAGCCTCAGTGCACAAATAATCTTTTGTGGCACGTCCAGGAGTTCAGAAGATATAAAGTTTCTATTCTTTATTTTATCAGAAGATTCCATTTAATGAAGAAGTACTTACAAGACGAAGACTCGACGAACAAATCAATTTCTTAAATGTTTATTTGACAAAGAATATTTGATTTAACTAGATACAGATGAACCAGACAGTACATCTGTGTATCAGTTATTCAAATTGAATATTTGAAGTCAAGCAGAGTTGGTGGTTCGTTCGTTCGACTGATCAAGACGGAGTTATTAATGTTTAAAGAAGACGGGAAGCAATTCTGCTGATGAATGGGTGATTAAATATTTAATAGATTATTATTTCACTTCTCAAATAATTAAATTAATTATGTAATTTATTTGTTAAATTAATTCACTCTCGAATTAATTTAATTTATGAATTTATATGATTAAATTAATTAAGTGGATAATTTTCTATTTAAATATAATCTACAAATCACATTCAATCATCCACTCAAGCTCAGCAAGACAATCTGAGATTGTCTTACCGAATTTCCAACTGCCAAGACAATCTGAGATTGTCTGACCGAAGCTAAGCCTGCAAGACAATCCTGATTGTCTGACTGAAGCTTACAAGACAATCCTTGATTGTCTGACCGAATGGTACTCAGCAAGACAATCCTGGATTGTCTGCCCGAGTATGCTCTGCCAAGACAATTAGATTGTCTGACCGACTGGATACTTGCAAGACAATCTAAATTGTCTGGCCGAATGCATTCTGCCAAGACAATCAAAGATTGTCTGACCGAATGAAGATCAGCAAGACAATCCTTGATTGTCTGACCGAATGGAGATTGTCTGACCGAGCTCTGAATTGTCTTGCTAGCCTTAAAATTGTCTTTCTGCAGTGTCTTGTGCTTGCAAGGCAATCTAAAATTGTCTTGCCCTTGCTACTTTGTCTTTTCTACTTGCAATTGTCTTGTCTTTCAATTGTCTTACAAGTACAAATGCTTTGCCTATAAATATGGCATTGCATCCTTCATTTTTAGTGTTCATTCACTTTGTAATCAAAGCATTTGTAAAGCTTTCAAGTTGTTCGTAACTTGCTTGATCGTTATATCCACAGTTTTCTGTGCTTTGATAACCCGGTTGTTTTAATCACTAAATCTAGAATATACCCTGTCGAATTTATTCTACGAACTTTAGTGGACATTAAAACTGAACCATTTTAATTATATAACGACTTTAAACATTGTTATATTAATTTATTAAAATCTGATTAACAAATCATATTCAATCAGATTCACTTCCGCGACGATTTGGTACTGATTGTATTCAACCCCCCCCTTCTACAATCATATCTGGACCTAACAATTGGCATCAGAGCTGTTGATACCATTTTCCGTATCAGATCCTATACACACTCTGTAACGTCCAAATATTTTTTATTCGAATTAATTTTATTCCAAAAATTAATTTTGATTTAAAATATTTTTCTTTCAAAAATCCAAATCTCATCCAAACACTATTCACTTCAAATCCTTAAACATGAGTACACAAAAGATCAGTAGCATCAAAATCCCACCGTTCAGCAAGGAACACTTTGGTCTATGGAAGAGGCACATGTTCCTATTCCTCCGCACTGCGAACAGAAAATACATCGGGATTTTGGACAAAGGTGTTACTACTCCGATGAATGTCATATTAGCACACGAAGAGGATGGTGTGTTAATACCTCATCAGATCATTCCGAAAGAACTTTCTGAGTACACAGATGAAGAGAGTGAACAGATGAATTTAGATGATGCTCTTCAACTAATTTTGGTTGAATCTCTAGATCCAGTGATGTACAATGCTGTTGTAAATTGTAAGAACGCCAAGCAAATCTGGGATACGTTAGAGATTATCAATGAAGGCTCAGAGGAAGTTAGGGAAAACAAGAAAGAGATACTGATGGCTCAGTATGAACAGTTTGGTTCCCATCCCGGTGAAGGGATTTCAGAAGTATTTATCAGACTTAATAATTTGATAAATAATTTAAATCTGAATGGGAAATTCTACGACAAGAAAGAGGTCAACATGAAGTTTCTCTTAACCCTTCCTGAACATCTGGAACACAGAATCACTGCCATCAGGGAAAGCAGAGATCTGAATGAGATTTCTCTGGAAAGACTCTACGGAGTTTTGAAAACTTATGAACTGGAGCAAGTTCAAAGTAAACAGAGATATGGCTGGGGTAAAACACAGAACCATTCCAGAGCTCTAGTTGTTGAGTCACCTGTACTGGAAAAAAAGAAGAAGGATGTTGTTGTTCCTTCTAAAACCACTCAGGAATTTGTTGTACCTGAGATGGGTCAGACTGCTTCTTCCAGTGGTGACGAAGAGTTCTATACGATGGAAGAGCTTGAACAGTTAGAAGATCAATCTCTATCACTGTTTGCCAAGAAGTTTGGAAACATGAGATTCCGGAAGAACCCTTACTATAAATACAAACCTACTGTTAGTAAGTTTCAGAAGGGAGGCTATTCATCTTCTACAAGCAAAGGAGGATACAAGACTGGGATGGTGGATAGAAGCAAGTTCAAATGCTTCAATTGTGGTGAACCTGGACACTTTGCAACTGAATGCAAACAGCCCAAGGTTCAAGGAAAAAGAAAAGATTCGTATGATGAGCTGAAGCAGAAGTATGATGCACTGGTTAGAAAGCATCATGGCACTTCTGGAAGTCAAAGTTTCAAGAGCAAATCTTATCTGGCAGAAGGCAAAAGCTGGGATGATACAGATAGTGATGAAGAGGAGCAGCTAGGGAATGTTGCTTTCATGGCTAATACTGGATCATCTTCACCTCCTCCTGCTGGAAGCTTTCAGGTAGATCCTACATGCCCTAAACTGTTTATGAAATTAGGACTTGAAAGAGATGATGCTATTAAAAAGATGAAAGCTGCCAATCTTAAAATTGATACTTTAGTCTTAGAAATTCATGCTTATAAGATGAATGAGATGAAAGTATTAAAACCTAAAATAGAACAATTGACTATGGATTTAGGATTACAATGTGCTAAAGTCAAAGTTCTAGAGAAAGGTGAGATTGCTTTAAGACTTCAGCTAGACGAAGAGAAAGTTAAGTGTAAAGCCTTTAAGGATGCCTCCACTATAGTCAAAGAACTTAATGATAAACAAGAGATCAAGAGAACTGTTGGAATAGGTTTTGACTATAACAAATCCGTAGGTAAGGCTAGTAACATTACTCCTTTCAAGAAGAGTGCTGAGGAAAGAGGGATTCCTTTTGTTTTGAAAGATTCCCTTAAACCTTTGTTTAAAACCTCAGAAGCTGAACCTCTTTTAGAGACTCCTGTTGTCATTAGATATGAACTAAAACAGGAAGACCTTAAAATGAAAGAGAGTAATGAGATGAGAGATGAGATTCTGACTTCACTGAAACCAATCAAAGTGAAAGGCAATGTTAGGTTGCCTAACACTACTAGAAAAAGTGGAATAGACATCACACTTCAGACATCAGTTAGAATTGCCACTGATGTTGAAAATGCTTTTAACATCATTTTCACTTAAACTGATGTGTTAAAGTACCCTAGACATCAGTTATTTATGCAACTGATGTGTAAGGTACGTGTTTAAAAAAAGTTTTCACCATTCCCACCCCAAGTTCCCTCCTTATCAAAAATTTCTCCCTTATAAAATTTCAACTTCCCTCCTTTAAACAATTTCATCTCCCTCCAATATTCATAACATTAAAATTTTAAAAATAAAATCATTCAACTACAAACACATACATATAAATGTTTATATAATCAAAATCATTAAAATACACAAATCATATATATAATTTAAAAATATAAAAAATAAATTATTATTTTTTGAAAATAATAGAAAAAATAAATTATTAAAAATTATAATTATTCAACTAAAATATAAAACTAGAACTACTCTCAAACACATGAACATTATAAAATCACCCAACACATTACAAATATAAAACAAAAATCATAATCCTACATAAATAAAAACTTAAAACATAAAGCAACAAATCATTAACACACACACTCAACACACCCATTCAAACAAAAAAACGCCTGGATAGAGAAAAGAGCTCAAGAACCCTAGAAATCATCCCGACAAGAATCCACCGGCGTTTCTCGATTTCGTCCCAATTCAGGCGCTCTAAGAGTTAATAATCCTCGATTTCGTCCCTATGTCTTCAGTTTCGACATCTTTCCTGTACATCTTGCTGGTCGCTACTCTATTTCGAGGGTTCGAAGCTTGAGCTTAATCAGTAGATTGATTGCTTAGTTTTTGAGTTGGTAAGCTTTGATTGGTGTATACATGGTGTATTTGGTTGTTTTTTGGGTTAATATTGGGCTATTGTATATATATATATGAAGATTCTTGATTTTGGTGTTCTTGTATGTATATGAGGGCTACTGATATTAACCTCTTTGTTTGTGATTTATCTCGTATGATTCAATTAATTTGGTTTGCTTTTGATTTGTTTTGAATTGGTTTGCTTGGTTTACTTGTAATTTGTATCACTGGTATAGAGATCCCATGGGCTAGCACTGGTGAGGAGTATATTATTGAATCAACTGGTGTCTTTACTAACAAAGACAAGGCTGCTACCTATCTGAAGGTTTGTCATCAATAATGGTACAGCTTTGGACTCCCTAATTATGTGTAGCTTATAATAGAAAAAGTTATATTTTGGTCAGCAATTATGCAAGTTCATGGACTGGCATATGATATTATCCTAGTCACAGGTATATATAATCTTATATATTATTCTGACCTAAATCTATTTTTCTATTGATGTTTGAACCTTATGATTTCAATTAGTTCAGTTCACTTTGGAAGTCCTGTAGTGAACAGAACCTTAAGTGGCTTATCTGCTGCTAATTTTAATAGTAACTGTTAACTGTTACAAATAAAATCTGTGAATGAGCTAAAAACCAAACTTTGCCATGTAATAGTGATGCTGCTACTAATAGGTTTACTTGAGAAAAGCAAGAAAGCGCTTATTATATCATCTAGAGATCTGCTTTGCTTCTCAGCTTCAATCCTTCTTTCTTTTGGTTGCTTGTTGCTGCTCTCGAGGCTCAATGGCTCTAAGTAGGTATCTTGTGGGAACAGATTTCTTTGAAGCAGGTTTTTTCATTCCTCATGTTTCTTGGTCTAGATCATAACTATATCAGAACATATTGTACAACTTTGCCTGCATAATTAAGTTGCATATATTGATTGAACTTGCTATGATAATGAATCAAGTCCTTTCTCTCACATAAAGTACTGTTTTCAGATTTTAAGCTCACAGGAGGTCACATTCTGAGAAGGAGTGAAGGTCTCAGGAAAGGAGCCACAGTTACATTTATTGTGAGGCATGATAGTAGCGATAGAGGATTATGTCTATAAAATTAGAAGAACCGGATGAGCTTGTAAGTCTTTTACTGTAGTTAATTGTGTCATGCAAGTTTTTTAGTAAAGAAAGATGATATATATAAATTTGTTTGTATTATATTTTCCAGCGAGCTACTAGGAGTCACAGGACTTACTCAACGGAGGACCTTGACTTCGTTTGCTTGGTGACTTCGTTCTCTTGGTGATACTTGATTATATCCAGGCTATTACGTAGTTTTGGTTCTCATTATTTAGACCATTCTAATTGCATGTTATCGGATATTGTAGCTGGTGCAGTTGGAATTGATCGATGTAATAGTACGTTATTATGTTTTCGATGTTTGGATTAGATGAATCTGCATGTGTAGAACCTGATATTGGATTGGAGAGATGTTGGATTGGTTGAATGTTGGTTGTATAGAGTACAACTGGTTTATATACATGGTAATCAAATTTCGTGTTAGATTTGGTTGTTTTATTGGTTTGGTATTTTTTTGCTGTATATGTTTTAAATGTGCATATACAGTCTATACAGGTTACTAATATCCAAATAGAGTAATTAATGTACAATATCGATTATAAAAGATAAAATGATGTTAATATATCATTATAACATCAGTTACAAAAGATAGAAATGATGTTAATTTATTATTATAACATCGGTTTTTTAAACTTCAAGTGATGTTAAAGGCTATAGACATCATTTATTAGCTGATGTAAGCAAAAAATTCAAGTGATGTCTTTGTGGGCGATGTTAAAGGCACTGACTTTTAACATCAGTTAATAACTGATGTAAATGAGTACAATAGACATCATCCAAGTTTACAGAACAGATGTTAAAGAGTATAATATACATCATTTAGAGTGTACAAACCGATGTTAAATCCAACAATAGACATCAGTTATTAACTGATGTTAAAGACATGTACCTTTAACATCGCCCACAGTAACATCAGTTACAATTCTCCGGGACATCAGTTTTTAACTGATGTATATTAGCAGATTTCCAGTAGTGTAAAGCTGGTTTAGGTGTCAACTCTGAGAGAACTAAATTCAACAAGCCTAATAATTTTGTTAATAGTAAGAACAAGAACAATAGATGTCATTCTACTGAGAACTTTAAATTTGATAACAAGGTTAGAGTAGAATCTATTGATGTTCCTACTACTATGACTGATATTTCTGTTGTTCCTGCTTTTGATGCATGTCATAAATCTTGTAGTGTTGATAATTGTATGACTTGTGCTTTCAATTTGATGTCTGCTTATTTTAAAAATTTGCATGCTAAAAATGAAAACACATCGCCTAGACAACACACAAACAACAAGCATGCTAAATCAAAGACTGCTAGTCCTACTCGTGTTAGGAAGGAGACTTATGTTCCAAAGCCTAAAACTAAGGTTTATAAGGCTGTTATTAAGGAAGTAAGTTCAGTCAAGTCTGAACCAAGTATCAGTCCAAGAGGCTCTGTTGTTACACCTGATAGAAATCAGTTCTTTAAGTTTGCTGGACCCATTCAAGTGTGGGTCCAAAAGAATGTTTAATCAAGTTGTCTTTTGCAGGGTGCCAGTGGAATTGTTCGTGTTACCTGGGTGCTTGACAGTGGAGCGTCAATGCACATGACTGGCAATAGATCCCTGCTGGAGGACATAAGAGAAGGAGCTGGCCCTACAGTCAGTTTTGCTGATAATAGCAAAGGTCGTACTGTGGGATATGGCAAGTACAAAATTGGAAGGATCATCATAGAAGATATTGCAATAGTTGAAGGACTTCAACATAATCTCCTGAGTGTCAGTCAATTCTGTGACAAAGGATATTATGTTCATTTTGAAAAGGAGATATGTATCATTAAACATATCAAGGATAAGCGTCCTTCACTATGTGGCATAAGGAAAGGCAATATATTCGTAGCTGATTTGTCTTCAGGACCTGGAAACGAAGTTCACTGTTTCTACGCCAAAGCATCTGCTGAAGATAGTTGGTTGTGGCATAAGAAACTCTCACACCTCAACTTCAAAACCATGAACTCTCTAGTCAAGAGAGATCTAGTGAGAGGTTTGCCTTCCCTGGAATTCTCATCTGATGATCTCTGTGAAGCTTGTCAGAAAGGAAAAGCAAAGAGAGCATCTCACAAAGGCAAAACCATCAATACCATTACAGATCCACTTCATTTGTTGCATATGGATTTGTTTGGCCCCGTGAATGTTGCATCTATTGATGGAGAAAGATATGCCTTAGTCATTGTGGATGACTTCTCGAAATTTACTTGGGTTTACTTCCTGGCTTCTAAGGATGAAACCCCGATGACAGTGATTGATCATATAAAGTCAGTTGAATTAGAAAAAGGTGTGCCAGTGAAAGCTGTAAGGTCAGATAATGGCACTGAATTCAAGAATCAAACTCTAATCAACTTTTATTCTGAAAAGGGAATTAGAAGGCAGTATTCAGCACCAAGGACTCCTCAACAGAATGGAGTCGTCGAAAGGAAGAATCGTACACTGATTGAAGCTGCAAGGACTATGATTGCTGAATCAAAGCTTCCACTGTACTTTTGGGCTGAAGCTGTGGCCACTGCCTGTTATACCCAGAATAGGACTTTGATCAACAAGGATCATATGAAAACTCCATTTCATTTGTATAAAGACAAGAAACCATATGTTAAACATCTTCATGTCTTTGGAGCCAAGTGTTTTGTTCTCAAGGATGGTGAAGAGAACTTGAACAAGTTTGAGCCAAAGGCATCTGAAGCAATTTTTGTTGGTTATACAAATAATGCTTATAGAGTTTTTGTAATTGATACTCTGTCAGTAAAAGTTAGTGTCAATGTAACATTTGATGACACTAAACTACCAAGTTTACAGTCTGCTGATCCATCTGAGTCTCTGAAGTTTGACAACTATCCAGACTCTGATTCAGATGATGATATACCACCTGAGGTTGCAACAGGAGATGACAACAATGATAATGATCCAGGCAATGGTGGAGGAAATGGCAATAATGCTGGAGATTCCACTGATGCCAGTGGTGGATCATCAAGTCAACCTGGCAACAACTCAGGGGGAGCTGATGGATCAACTAGTCATACACATCAGTCAAATGATAATACAGCTGAATCATCAAGGACACACCTTCCAAGGGAAAGGATTTGGAGCAGAGATCATCCCTTTGATCTTATTATTGGTGATCCTGATGTTGGTGTAAGAACTAGAAGTGCTACGACAAATGAATGCCTATTCTCTGGGTTTCTTTCTCAATTAGAACCAAAGAAAATAGAAGAAGCACTTGCTGATCCTGATTGGGTTCTTGCCATGCAAGAAGAACTCAATCAATTTGAGAGACAAGAAGTCTGGGCCCTAGTTCCAAGACCAAAAGGAAAATCTACAATTGGAGCTAGATGGGTCTTTCGTAACAAGTTAGATGGTGATGGCATTGTTGTGAGAAACAAAGCCAGACTGGTTGCAAAAGGTTATTCTCAGGAAGAAGGAATTGACTACGATGAAACCTATGCTCCAGTTGCTCGTCTTGAAGCCATCAGAATATTTCTTGCATTTGCTGCACACTCCAACTTCAAGGTTTATCAGATGGATGTGAAAAGTGCATTTCTGAATGGAAAGCTGGAAGAAGAAGTATATCTGGAACAGCCCCCTGGCTTTGAAAATCCAGAGTTTGCTGATTTTGTATACTTCCTATTCAAAGCTGTCTATGGACTCAAGCAGTCACCAAGGACATGGTATGACACTCTCTCTGAATTTTTAATTGAAAACAATTTTACTAGAGGTGTCATAGACAAAACTCTCTTTTACAAATTGCATGATAAAGATATGATATTTGTACAAATATATGTTGATGATATTATATTTGGTTCTACTAACGATAACTTGTGCAAGAGATTTGCTAAGTTAATGCAGAGTAATTATGAGATGAGTATGATGGGTGAGCTGTCCTACTTCCTTGGTCTTCAAGTAAGCCAAAAGGAAGATGGAATATTCATTTGCCAATCCAAGTATGTCAGAGATCTTCTTCGAAAGTACAATCTAGAAGATTCTTCACCGGCAAAGACACCCATGGCCACTGCCACAAAGCTTGACCAGGATAAATCTGGTAAGAAAGTTGATATTACAAGCTATCGAGGTATGATTGGCTCTTTACTCTATCTTACTGCAAGTAGACCAGATATCATGTTTGCAACATGTTTGTGTGCTAGGTTCCAAGCTGATCCTAAGGAATCACATCTTATAGCCGTCAAAAGAATCTTTAGATATCTTAAGGGTACACCTGGTTTAGGTATTTGGTACCCTAAGAATACTGGTTTTGACTTAACCGGCTATACAGATTCTGATTATGCAGGATGCAGGATTGATAGGAAGAGTACGTCTGGAAGCTGTCAATTTCTAGGACGTCGGTTGGTTTCCTGGTATAGCAAGAAGCAGCACTCCGTGTCTACTTCTACTGCTGAAGCTGAGTATATAGCTGCTGGTAGCTGCTGTGCTCAGATCTTGTGGATCAAGAATCAACTGAATGATTATGGTGTTGTAGTAAACAAAATTCCTATATTTTGTGATAATACAAGTGCCATAGCCATTTCCAACAATCCGGTTCAACATTCAAGAACCAAGCACATTGATATCAGGTATCATTTCATACGAGAACATGTCATGAATGGTACAGTGGTGTTACATTTTGTACCCACGACTGAGCAAATTGCTGACATCTTCACGAAACCACTGGATGAATCCACTTTCTCTAAGCTGGTTTGTGAGTTAGGGATGTTAAATATGACATAGTTCTCTTGTATATATTTTTCATATGCATTATATGTTTTTGTATATTTTTTTTGTGAATTTTCTGTATAATTATATCTATATTATTAGATTTTATATGATTTTCTGTATATTATCTGATAATATTCTCAATAATTATGCATGCTTGTATATTAGTCTGTAATTTTCTAAGTGCTCATACACTCCCCTGTAATATTTCCTAAGCATTTAGATAATTATTTGTATTTATTTTGTATTCTTCAAAATTAATTAAGCATAAATATTTGATTTTAAGTTAATTCATCTTTTTGAATTAAAGTTAAAGTCATAAGTATTTATATTTAATTAAAGTTGAAATCTACAAAATATTTGTGTAATTTATAGTATTGTTTTTCTTATAGATTTTTTTTTTTTTTTTTTTGTTGTTGTTGCAAAATGTTTTATCTTTTAAATTAATAAAAAAAAATCATGTTATTTTTATTTGTTTTTCTGATTAGACAATTACATTGTCTACTGATTGGCTCGGCAAGACAATTAAATTGTCTTGCTGAACCGGTTTTTCCGTATTAGTTTCAAACAACTCGGCAAGACAATTAGATTGTCTTACCGAGCATGCATTGTAACCGCCTCTTGTATCAGTAAGACAATTGACATTGTCTTACTGACACCTGGTTTTTCTGCCTGGTATCAAATCTCGGCAAGACAATTCAAAATTGTCTTACCGAGACTTTAATACTCTTGCAAGACAATTCCCGATTGTCTTTTCTTTTAAACCCACTTCAAACCCACAAGACAATTTCAGTTTGTCTTGCCTCTTCACTTCATCTTCTTCACTGCATATATACATACACGATCGCATATATACACTCTCGGTTGCCTTCGTTTTTCAAGTTTAATCGATAAAAACTTGCTTTGATCTCGTTTTCAAGCTTAAACGCTTGCTGTGTTACTCCAAATCACTCGATTTAAGCCGGAACTCTGCCGGTTTTTGATCGAAATTTTCGCACCTCGACTGTGATTGCTTGGAACTTCTTAACTTCGCTTGTTGTGGCTGTTTGTGACTCGTTACCGAGTTTGTTTGCTTGGATTTTGGGTTTGAAATCTAATTAGGGTTCTTTGGCTAAGGCTGCGTTTGGATTGAAGATATTTGATTTTGGGGGTTTGTTTTTTGTTTGGACTACTAGTTCTTGGATTAATTGACTTAGTGCCATTATATGTAATTAACTTTTAATTCGATAATATTTTAATATTTCGAATTATTAATTAATTAATTAAGCTTTAATTAATAGTTGAAATTTGCGAGACATTTGAGAATTCACATTTAATTTGAAAAATTCTCGCTTAATTCAATTTTTAATTATTAAAAATGGCCGGAGAATTCGTGATTGCTGAGACTAATTACTGTGCCAGCCTCAACCCTGATGATTGCTCTGATAGATTCCGAACTTGGGTTAGATTTCTTTCGAGGCAGAGTTTAGTCAGTACGGCACTGACTGCAGATATTCAAGTCAAGCTGCAACCTCTGTTTGACTTCTACTCAAATGCTGTCAACTCTACAACCCTGGAGAATTACAAGATAATAGGGGATTTACCTAACCGGAAGAGGATTGTAATCACTGTCGATGATGTGAACCGGATCTTAGGACTTCCAAGGGACAATTTTGAGCCAGATCCCTCAGAGGATGAATTGAGACAGTTCTTTCAGGATATTCACTATCAGGGTCAGATTTTTCTCCCAAAGATGTCAAAGGGAAATCTGAAAGCTGAATGGGATGTGTTCTTTGACACTCTTGCCAAGGTGTTTGCTCCCACAAATAGAAAGAATTTTGGCAATATATCTTCAATGCTGCAGATCTTTGGATTCAGCATAGCCTATAACCGTCGAATCAATTTTGGGAAGATATTGCTAAGGGAGATTATCAGAAAGATGGGGTCTGTTTCTCAGAGATCAATTCAGAGGAATGACAAAGTTGAATGCTTCTACCCCAGATTCCTGATGTTGTTTATGAATGATAAAATGAATGATGATGATAGGCACATGTACGTCGATTCTCCTGTTGTTCCTATTCAGAGGACTTGTGCCAAGATCCAAACTAGGCTGGTCAACAAGAAAAAGCATGACAATGTACCACTGGTGGTGACTCCATTCATGCTCGAGCAATTCAGTGTTCCTTTTCAGCCTGTACAAGTTCCAGAACCTCTACAACAGCAACAATATCAACCACAACAACAACAACAAGCTCAACCACAAGAACAACCGCAACAACAATCACCTCCTCACAACTATCAACCACTTCAACTACTCCAAGACTACCAATCATCCAGCCAATCCTCACATTACTCTCCCTACAACCCTCCTTACAATTCACCACAACAATCACCTCACCAATCATCATACAATTCTCCTCACCAATCTCAACAACAATCCCCTCCACAATACAACTTCTTCCCAGACCAACAAGCCTCCATTCTTCCCTCTCAATCTGAACCAATACATTCACCTACACATACACATACCATTCCTCCACCACAATCCACTTCTCAGCCTCTGCCTGCTGATTCTGCTATCAATCCAGAGCTACAGGACTTCAGGACAGATTTACAGGTAGCTCAGGTACTTTCTAATCTCACTGATACCTTTAATATTGATATTGCAGATTTTGATTGTGATATTGGATTTGATTTCCAGACTCCCAGCATTGAACCTGTAAACACCCAGGTTCATAACCAAGCTGACGTTTTCGTTTCAACAACTGATTCTTCGTCAAACACATCAACCGACACTACTCATACACCAGTTGTTCGAAAGGTAGCCCAGAAACGGAGTGGGAGTGCTATTTTGAGAGAACCCGCAGCTCTGTCTCATAAGAAGCAAAGGGTGGCAGAACCGGAGACAACTGCAGCCACATCCATTTCCTCCCAAAAGGATTTGGACACTGACATGGTAAATATACAGTCTCTAGATTCATTCTCTCCACAGAATGCGTTTATTGAAATTGGCCGTCCGACCGCGGTATCCTGTAAAGAGTCAAGCACACAACTAGCACTCACGCTAGTTGAACCTTTGTCTTTTAATTCTTCACTTAGAGAGAGCACAGATATTCAAAAATTGTCATATGAAAAACTCTCTGATCACTCTTTCTTTTTGGATCAGGCTATACTTGGCAACCTGCAAGTACAACAGCCTTTACAGGCATCTGAAGGACAATTTGTTCCTTCACAACCTACAGTTCCATCTCAGGGAACTATGGTTGTCTATACAGGTACTGGTGACGGTGTGAAAACTACGAGTGAAATCAGGCAAACACCGAGCGAAACACATGCACGAGAGGATAGTGAAAAATCTTTGAGTGTTCGTGAGGTGAGTGCACACACCAACACAGATCTGTTACAGGAACAAATGGCTGCTCTCAGGGCTGAGATAGAAAGGTTGAATGCTGAAAATGCAAGATTCAGAAGTGGAGAGCTGGTGACTCTACAAGAAAAGGTTGTTGATCCATCATTCTCTTCCCTCAAACAGGAATTAGATGCTCATGTCAAGGGTATTCACTCTAGGATGGACAAATTTGATACAACTCAGGAGCTCTGTCTGACGAAGCTTGACAACTTGGAGCAAACTTTGGCTCAAGTTGTTCAACACTTAAAGATCAATCCGTCAACATCTCAGTCTACTCCAGAGGATCCCTCAACTAAGGGGGAGAAAGATAAAGATGACAAAGATAAGGATGACAGCAATGCTGGTGCTGGTGACAGGAGTGATAAGGGCGGTGACAAGGGTGGTGATTCTGATAGGAGTGATAAGGGTGGAGAAGGAGCAAGTGGAAAGGATTCTTCTGCAGCTAGCAAATCCAAAGGCAAAATGCCTGAAACTGAGAACATCTTCACTAATCAGGATTATGACAATATTCCTGAAGATGTTGATGATGATGATGCATTTGACTCTGCTTATTTTGAAGCTGAGGAAGAAGGTCGTTTCGAGGAAGACTTTCTTTTCAATGAAGATCAGTCTGTAGATCCTGAGCACATGGAAAAGGTCAAGATGTTTAAAGCTCAACATGAAGCTAGCAAAGCAAAGCTTCAGGAACTGCAGAAACTGGTAGATGAGAAGAGGACAACTGATGAGTTGGTCAAGCTGGAGAAACAGAAACTGTGGGATGCTAAGTGCAAGGAAAAGAGAGAGGATATCTCCAGGAAAGTTGGTGAAAGCTGGGATATTGCAAGACAAATCCTCTCTGGACCTCAAAGGGAACCTTTCAATGATGGTAAATTCAAATCCTTCATTTATGACCTGAGAGAGGCTAACCCTAATGAAGATATGTTTATGCGTGCTCTTGCTCTCGAGTTAGAATATATAACTATTGGTGTCAAGAATCTTCTCAATGAATGGGAGATCATTATTTCTACTCAGAGAAACGGAACATTCAGGGTTTCAATTGATTTATTCAAGTTTCTATCTCTAACTGAAATCTGGGTGATTCGTAACAAGATCAGACGCAGCTCGAATCTGAATGAACTCCTACGTGACAGACTTATGGATTGTGCTATTCATAACAGTCCACAAGTTGTCAGAAAGCCTTACTGTGTCAAGTTCATTCACGAGAGAAAATTTGGAACCTTCTACCTGGACCACCAACATCTTCTTAAGTATGATGTTAGTCAGTTGGTTCTTGTATCTACAATTCTACGTACCAAGGGCTTCGCTACTAAGGCCAAAGCTGATGCTGATACTGAGATTGTAAACTACTGCACAAGGAGAAACATTCAACAATACTTCAGGAAGATGAAGTATATCAACCAATCTCAGCCAGCAGATTTCATCGAAGACCCTGTGGATATTGAGGTTCAATATTATCTCTCTTTGGCTCGTGAAAGAAAGAAGCGTGGAGAATCCACTGCAGCTGAAGAACCTACTCAGAATGAGCCTTCTACTCCAATTATTCACTGTTCAGATGCTGAAGAAGGAGAAGTCACTCGTTCTGAGTGAATAGATTGATTAGGATATTTTGTTAGATATGTTCAAGGAACATCCTTTTGTAATCTATTATGAATATGGTTTAATGTTCAATGCAAGCCATAAACTTTTGCTATTTACATTCCATTGTTTAAATCTTTGTCTTATCTGTTAGTTGAGTTATCCTCTAGGAAATTTGCATGTTATGTTAACAAACAAATAGGGGGAGATTGAAAGGCATATGTTCAGCCTATTTGTATTTAAAGAGGTACAACTCAATTCAGATAAGAAAGCTCAGTAAATAGCAAGTCAACGGAATCCGTACGAAGAACGTCAAATGATTTATGGGAAGTATATGTCAGATAAATTTCAGGATGCTGCTGCACACCACTGAAAGAAGTTCATTAATATGTTCAAGCCTCAGTGCACAAATAATCTTTTGTGGCACGTCCAGGAGTTCAGAAGATATAAAGTTTCTATTCTTTATTTTATCAGAAGATTCCATTTAATGAAGAAGTACTTACAAGACGAAGACTCGACGAACAAATCAATTTCTTAAATGTTTATTTGACAAAGAATATTTGATTTAACTAGATACAGATGAACCAGACAGTACATCTGTGTATCAGTTATTCAAATTGAATATTTGAAGTCAAGCAGAGTTGGTGGTTCGTTCGTTCGACTGATCAAGACGGAGTTATTAATGTTTAAAGAAGACGGGAAGCAATTCTGCTGATGAATGGGTGATTAAATATTTAATAGATTATTATTTCACTTCTCAAATAATTAAATTAATTATGTAATTTATTTGTTAAATTAATTCACTCTCGAATTAATTTAATTTATGAATTTATATGATTAAATTAATTAAGTGGATAATTTTCTATTTAAATATAATCTACAAATCACATTCAATCATCCACTCAAGCTCAGCAAGACAATCTGAGATTGTCTTACCGAATTTCCAACTGCCAAGACAATCTGAGATTGTCTGACCGAAGCTAAGCCTGCAAGACAATCCTGATTGTCTGACTGAAGCTTACAAGACAATCCTTGATTGTCTGACCGAATGGTACTCAGCAAGACAATCCTGGATTGTCTGCCCGAGTATGCTCTGCCAAGACAATTAGATTGTCTGACCGACTGGATACTTGCAAGACAATCTAAATTGTCTGGCCGAATGCATTCTGCCAAGACAATCAAAGATTGTCTGACCGAATGAAGATCAGCAAGACAATCCTTGATTGTCTGACCGAATGGAGATTGTCTGACCGAGCTCTGAATTGTCTTGCTAGCCTTAAAATTGTCTTTCTGCAGTGTCTTGTGCTTGCAAGGCAATCTAAAATTGTCTTGCCCTTGCTACTTTGTCTTTTCTACTTGCAATTGTCTTGTCTTTCAATTGTCTTACAAGTACAAATGCTTTGCCTATAAATATGGCATTGCATCCTTCATTTTTAGTGTTCATTCACTTTGTAATCAAAGCATTTGTAAAGCTTTCAAGTTGTTCGTAACTTGCTTGATCGTTATATCCACAGTTTTCTGTGCTTTGATAACCCGGTTGTTTTAATCACTAAATCTAGAATATACCCTGTCGAATTTATTCTACGAACTTTAGTGGACATTAAAACTGAACCATTTTAATTATATAACGACTTTAAACATTGTTATATTAATTTATTAAAATCTGATTAACAAATCATATTCAATCAGATTCACTTCCGCGACGATTTGGTACTGATTGTATTCAACCCCCCCTTCTACAATCATATCTGGACCTAACAGATATGATATGGATTTGCCTATATAATCGAGATGCGATCCATTTATAGGCTTAGCCATGTCAATCTATCAAGATCCCATCGATCTAATTTAATTTATTGGATCTGATTGATTGAGTCATGTTTGAGATTTTAAAAGACGAATCCATATCACGGATCACTAGTTTTCGGACCATACAATCAATCTAATTAATTTATTTAATGAATAAATTTTAAATTAATCGAACTACTGATCATATCATTCAAACAATTTAAAACGCTTCATTATATTATAGAATATCAACAATTGAAAATATTTCTTAAATTATAGTTTATAAGTACGAACTTATACCTATGATTTTAATTATAGTTTATAGTTTAGGTAAGGGTATTCAACTTGGATTTTAATAGATCGTATATGATTTTGATTTCGTGCGGATTCTTGATAAAATATTGTAGAGTTGTCATAAATTCTTTAGTATTAAAGTACAATACTTCAAAATTTCATGGATTTTGAAGGAATTTTAAAAAAATTAAAATACACTAAACAATCTCACAAAATCCATCAAAATTTTAATGAATTTTAACAATATTAATTGAATATCATCGAATTTTTAAGTATCATTTAAAATCCTAATTTAAATATCACTAGATTTTATAACATAATTTAAATTCAAATTGAATACTTCAAAATTTTAATAAATTTTAAAGAATTTCAACTTTATAAGGATTTGTATTGTTTGGGAGGACATGACCCATGGGATACTCGGGTATATTCAAATATACCTCCAGTTATACCTAATTTACTGGCGTGCTGGCGCTGGGCGAGGTCCAAGAAGAGCGTATCACACTTTAAAACGAACCCATATAAACAAGCTAAAACAGATTTTGGCATGGTCCAGTTTCTGAAAGCATCTTGTGAGTGGGCTAAAGTTTTGTAAGGACATTATAATCAATCGACAATAGTCACAGTACATAATAAACCCAATTCCAATTTCCATATGTCTTTTTTCTTTGCAAGAACCCAATTCCAGGTCTTCGCTCTTCAATTTTCGATTTTACGATAAATTTATTAGAGAAAAACCCGATCATATGCATCATGAAGCTGATTTTATTATGTAAAACTTCGATGAAAGGACAAGAATAAATACACTAAATACTTGTTAAAACGTATTTATTGCAAAATATTTAAAAACAATGCATCAAAGTATTAGAGTATTTTCATTGGAATTGGCTATAACGATTTGCTGAAATGGTAAAACATTTTGTTTCAATGGTAGGTATTGGCTATATTAGTTGACTATAATTTTAAATAGTATGTTATTAATAATTTAAATTGTTATAAATAAAATATATCACTTTATTAATATGATAAAAGGTGATGTGTAATTTTTTTTACACATTTCTTACAAGACTGTAGTGGATGGACGAATATAATTGTTAGGAGGTTGAGTATAGTAATAGACAAAAGATGAGCATGGGTGGAGTGTGATTTTTAAAGATATTGACTAAATTTTTAATTTTCTTATTTTTGATATGTTAACTAAGTTTTTAACCAGGGGTTCTTCATGGTTGGAGATGCTCTTAGTAGCATATATAATAAAATCTTAATATCGTATACTCCCTTCGTCCCTTCCATTTCTTATCAAATGGGTTGGGCACGAAGTTTAAAAAATATGTGTAAAGTAGTGGAAAAGAGAAAGAAAAGCGGGTGAAGTGATGTTCTCATTGATTTTTAATGTATAAAAAGAAGATAGTGGAGTAAAAGTAGTGTGGGAAGGAAAGAAAAGTGGTGAAGTAGTGGGACTCATAGATTATTTTTCGCAAATTTTGAAATGTAAAAAATTGGATGAGACAGCCCAAAAAGAAAAGGGTAAAGAAATGATTGGGACGGAGGGGGGAGTATAATTTTCAAGATTTTGATAAATAAATAACTTTTTTATAGATAATTTTAATTTTCTTTTCTTATGAATAAAAATTTATTGTTAAAATTTTCATTCCAAAATAATATTTTTAAAATAAATTATAAAACTATATTTTATAAAAATCTTAAAATATAATCTTAAAATGCCAAATCTCGGCTGGATGTGATATCTAGATAAATTCAACAAGAGGCACATGTCTTGTTCCATACCGTAGGATGAGCATTTTGTACAAGACGAGGAACCTCGTACGCAACTGTGGAGTGGCATGCACATAATTTCCGGAAAAGCTAGTGCAGAGAAAAGAGAAATGTCATAGAAATAAAGGAGAAGGACTGGTATATGTCAAAAGGTCTGTGACTCACGAAACGGGGAGGGACATGTGTCCACCCTAATCGTTTGCTGGCTCTTTTCACTCATTTAAGAGGTGTTACAATCCCACACGCTCCCTTCCCTTGCCTCTTAAGTTCTTCTTGGAGAAAGAAATGACTCGTAAACTAATATCCTCACCTTCAATCTCATAACTCGTGGCACAATACTGTATGTTGATTTTTAGTCATGCATATGAGCTATCAATTCTTTACTCTATCAGATCTTCTCATAGTTGGTGGTCTACAGCTACGTGTTAGAATCAGCAACATATTAGGTTTAAGTGTTTAACACTAAAGAAATATTTTACTAGTAACCAGTCCCATTGCCGCCGCGGTGACGGTATCATTTTTTTAAATTTTCAAATAGTAGAAATTAAATATATAACATTTTTAAATAATAATAATCAATTAATTGTAATATCATAAAAATTAGTCGTAACAATATTTTAGAAAGAAACATCAGATCAAAAGCTCAATTATTATATAATAATACTTCTCTAATTTATACATGTACACTTTCTCAATTATTAAACTACAAAATTCATAATCTCAATAGATTTCCTTTTTGGTACCATTTTGGTTAGAGGCAACTAATCGAGGAAAAGAGAAACAATAGTTTGATTCTCTTTATTTTATTTTTTTTTTCATAAAAACGATTATTTCCTCTCCCCTTTTCTGGTTTAGCTTTAGCTAAAATTCCCCATAATTCATTCTCCACCATCTATTAGGTATTTTTTTTTCCTTTCTCGATTCTTATATTATTTTTATTTGTAATTTATTTTAGAAATCATTAACTTTAAAAATAATATTTAAAATATTTTTGAAAATCAAAAATAAATTTTAATTCAGTTTTTTATATATTAAAAATAATTTTGATATAATTTATAAGTCAAGATATTTAAAATTTTAATAATATTTTTAAATAATAAAATGTATCAAATTACGAAATATAAATAAACTATATTATTATAAATACAAAAATATTCGATTCTTTTGACATTATAATATTTGAAAATCAAATATGGGGATAATCATAAAGAATTCCATTTGGCTTTTCGAATTAAAACCAAACAAGTAATACAATTCAGGATCATTCATTTTTTCTTCGTCGCATTTCGTTTCATTAAGTCGAACCAAACTGTCCTTAAAATATACCATACTCCTAAAAGATATGTAATCTACGACAAAAATATTTCTTTCTTGGCATGAATTTAACTTCAAAAATATCTCATGAAAATATTAATGGTGTTGTAAATCTTGTAATATATACTATTTAAACTATACAACGATAGAAAAGAAACTATCTTGGAAAGTATAGAGAGAATAGGAGATGGAGAGAGAAAGTAGTTGTATTTCAGAATGTTTCAGAATAGAATTCATTTCAACTGAACCAGCTATTTATAAAGGTTGGTTGATGAATCTTCCTAACTAAGATTTACAATACTTCTAGGTTAAGTATTATTATTCTTCTCGAGTAAGTATCGTAAGTCTTCCTTGATAAGCTATGCGAGTCTTCGTTAGTAAGTTTCGTCAGACTTCCTTGATAAGCTTTGCGAGTCTTCCTTAGTAAGTTTCGCCAGACTTACTTGATAAGTTTTGCGAGTCTTCTTGACTAAGTTTTTGATAATCACTTAATATATTATTTTATAACACTCCCTCTTGATTGTCAAATGCGAGTTATCATAGAGATTGACTGCCTCGTTAAAACCTTGCAAGGAAAAACCCAGTGGGATAAAAACCTTGTCGAAGGAAAAAGAGTATAGTCTCCCCCTGAATTAAATTACTCGCATTTCGACATCTTGATCCAGTAGACTTTTTAATCTCCGTATACCCATATTACTTCGTAACTTCTCAAATGTTGATGTCGGTAATGACTTTACAGGTTTATCCACCAGGTTATCGGATGAACGAACTTGTCGTACATCAATACCCCCATTTTCTTGAAACTCTTGAGTATAGAAGAATTCTGACAATATGTGTTTCCATTCGATCTCCTTAGACATGTCTTTCCTTGAGTTATCTTAACCAAATACATCATTTGCTTATTTTATGAATTTCTAATAACTTTGTTTGTGATCGCCCAAAGTGAAGATCTGACATGTATCCAACATCTTTTAGTTGGGCTAGAATTGAATCTCGCCAACAGATTCACAACAAAAGCAATATAAGGGCTCCAATTGCACGAAGGTAGGAAAATTCAGGTCCGATTGCTTCTTCGTCCTGTTCGAACAACCATTGGCGTGGTTAGTGGATGTAGAGCTTTGTCCATGTAGAACCGATCAGGGACTTTTTCAGTGTAGTTCGATTGATAAACAAATATGCCTGAAGATAAGTGCTCCACCTGTATACCTACACAAAATCTTGTCTTTCCACAATCTTTCATTTCAAAACTCATTTTTCAAAGAGTTAATAGCATTGGTAATATCTTCAGAAGTACCAACAATATTCGAATCATCCATATATATAGCAATAATAACAAAAACAATTGGTGAACGTTCAATAAAAATGCATGGACATACCTGGTTATTAACATATCCATCATTCAATAATTATTTCCTAAGCCTGTTGTACCACACACGATCAAATTATTTCAACCGTATAATGATAGTTGTGATATAACATAATATAAATGTTGAGGCTTAGTGTCCTCTATCTTTAATCCTCCAAGGATTTTCATATAAATATCACTATCAAGTGATCCATATAAGTATGCTATCACAACGTCCATCAGACGTGTTACCAAAGCCATACTCATTAGAAAATGAAAAGTAACTCCATCCATTACAGGAGAGTATATTTCCTGGTGATTAAAGTTACACCCATTAAGAAACAAAAGTAACTCTATCCCTTATAGGAGAGTATGTTTCCTAATAATCAAATCCAGGTCTCTGAGAGAATCCTTGGGCTACCAGCCAAGCTTTATATCTCATAATTTCATTTATCTCATTTCATTTTCGTACAAATACTCATCTATTCCCAACAGGGACTCCACCATCTGGTGTTTGAACTATTAGTCCATTTACATTCCCCTTGCGCAAGGATTGCAATTCTTCCGAGATTGCAATTTTTCATTTTGGCCAATCATATCATTGTCGACACTCTTCCACACTTTGTAGTTCAGGATCGGAGTTCATAATAATATTGCATACATATCGCAATCTCAATACTCTCACGATCCAATTATCTCATTGTCGACACTTCTCCACACTTTGTGGTTTAGGATTGGAGTTTATAGTAATATCACATATATATCATCAATCTCAATACTCCCACGATCCAATCATCTCATTGTCGACACTTTAGGATCGGAGTTTATAATAATATCACATATCACGGAAAAACATACACATCATCAATCTTGGTACTCTCACGATCCAATAATTTCCCTTTATGTACATAAATCATAGAGATCTCATAACTTTCAGGTACCTTTGCTTCTATGGAAGCATTTGCCACTTCTGGGGCATGTGCCACTTCTGGGGCAATTTCCTCTTCAGGAGGATTTGTCACAGCCACTTAAGGGGCTTGAACCTCTTCAGGAGGCAATACCACTTCTGGGATATGTATTTGTCACTTCTGGGACAATATCATCTTTCAGAGATAATCTCATTTCTAGGGATTTTGTTTCAGCCACTTCAGGGCCTCAAACCTCTTCAGCAGGTAATACCACTTCTGGGGTATTTTATGGAATGGTTGCCACTTCTTGGCAAGTCTAATTAATTTCCGTTTCATAAAACAATAACCTCTACAAGGTGTAATACCGCTTTTAGGGTATATATCAAAAAGCTTGCCGCTTCTGGGGCAAGTATAATCAATTTGTAATTTCAAAGTACAATATCATATGTACGAATAGATTTCCCACGCTTCCGGCGTGCTTATTATACTCTAACCAATTCTTCAAGAATTGCTTTATAAATCAGGATTCTAATCCTTACCAAAGCATTAATAGCATGTATGTGTGATAATATGTCTAAAAATCACTAAAAGAATTCGGCGTTTGATTATCAATATATTGCATATAAATAACGCTTTGAAGTTATGACCCATATTATTAGTAGATCAATATAATTCAAAACTGATGCATTCGAAGATATCACATAATTTATGCAAAATATTTTCTCCCCCTGATTTAGGGAATATAGATTCACCAAAATGAAAATCAGCATACCGAGCAGAAAAAAAAATATCACCAGTTAATGGCTCTTGATACCTTATATTAAACGAAGAATCAAAATCAACATATATACTATTATGCCTCAGTGTAGTTCTTTGTGACAATCCATTAAGGGCACATTCTTCAATCATCAAAAGTCCCCCACTAGTATCTCTAAAATCCTTTTAATGACCAGTTAACCAAAAGATTGTCTATGACAATCATATGATTCGATTTTATTTGTGAACTACTATTTGACAAGATACTGAATGAATGTAGGTCATGTAGCTCTTTACTCTATTGATTATTTGGGCAAGTAATTTGGCAAAGGCGTATATGGGATCATCGAGTTGACGCATCAATTAAAATCATAAAGTACCTAAATGTGCCAGAAGATGGATGAATAGGACCACAAATGTCACCTTGAATTCTTTCGAAGAATTTCGGGGATTCAGTTTGAAGCTTAGATGGGATTATCAGACAATCAATTTTCTTAAGGAACATACCAAACAAGGAAGTTCATCTTGGGGTATTACCTTTTGAGTTTTAATAGGATGTCTTGTAGAATCTTCAATAATACGACGCATCATAGATATTCCTAGATGACCAAGCCTTTAATGCCAAAGGGAAAGTAGTTTTGGTTTTGTGACTTTGGGAATGTTGACACTATGATATTCAATAACACTTATTGTTGTAACATATAATCATGAAGAAATTGAGTGAAATTTTTCTGGGACCCTTTTAGTGTCAATTGTGTTTGAGGTGATGAAAAGATATTCTTTTTCATTCTCATTAGTAGTTTCAACATGAAATCCTATTACAAACGAGTATCTTTAAACCTCAGTAGGTTTCTAGTTGCCTTTCTCGAGTATAGAGCATCTTATGTGCGTCTTATTTGGCAGAATAAAACTAGCCACCCAGAAACCTCTATTATATATGATGTACCCGATACAGTCCAGACATGCAAGTTGGTTTTATTAGTCAACTGTGAAAGTATTTCTAACTTTGTAAAATAGTGTGTGTGGTTGTGCAATCAATAATGCATATATCTTCCATCTCTATACATATATAAATGAAAAACATCTTTTAAAAACACACTTAGTATATTAAACAACAACATGAAACAAGCAGATAAAGAAAATAAGTAAAACATAAAGGTAATAAGTAAAGCAAGACAATACGTATGAAGTCTAGTCCTCTCAACCATAATAAAAGTTAGCACCAGCATCTATTACATTTGAGACCTTATTGATTGGTTCATCAACTAGATTATAATTAGCAAAGTTTGTTTCTACTCTCTTTCCATTATTCTTTTGGATAACCCATAGAGATCAACAAGATGTTTAGGTGTGCGATAGGTACATTGCCAATGTCTCTCAGATCTGCACCAATGACATATGCCTCGATTCTCTCCTTCTTGGATGCCTTTCTTTTGGCACTTCACGTTGCCATTTCTAGTGGCCTGAGTTGTAACCATCACGTTGCCACTTCAGGTGGCCAGAATGATATTGATTTCGAAACCGACTACGGAAATTTTAACGTCCACGGTTTCGTCCATAACCTCGTCCTCTATGCCTTTTCCCACGTTCATTCTTCAGGAATGACGTGTTATGTACTTCAGGTAACTGGGCAGAGCCAATGGGACATATCTGATGGTTTTTTAATAGCAACTCATTATCCTTTTCAGCCACAAGAAGGAGAGATACCATTGTGCCATATTTTTTGGAAACTCCGCTCTCTATATCGTTGTGCCAGAATCATAGTATTTGGGTGAAAAGTCGATAGGGTCTTTTCAATTATTTTAGCATTAATAATATTTTCACCATACAAAATTAATTTTGAGCTTATCTTGAAAAGAGCAAAATTATATTCAACTACAGATTTGAAATCTTGTAACCTCAAATCAACCAGTCAGAACGAGCATATGGTAAGTGAACAGGTTTCTGGTGATCAAATCTATCCTTGAGATTATTCCAAAGGGTGAGTGGATTTCTGATAATGAGATATTCAGATTTTAGGTCTTCAAGGATGTGATGTCTAAGAAAGATAATTGGTTTGGCATTTTGTTAAACAGCGAGGATTATTTTCTAAATCAATAGTGTCTCTTAGGCTGTTAACACTAAGGTGTAATATCACATCAAGGAATCAAGACGGATAGTAATAATTGTAAAATGAGTAGAGATAGATCGTACCTTATTTCTGTGAAAATCGCAATTTTCAGAGTTGGTTAGATTGTACCTGTTTATGATGTATCTTGTCTGGCTGATCTCAGTTTGGCAGAGTCCTTCTTTGACTTATCTCAGTTCGGCAGAGTCTCGTGCTGATAACGTGTTGTAAATCTTGTAATATATACTATTTAAACCATACAACGATAGAAAAGAAACTATCTTGGAAAGTATAGAGAGAATAGGAGATGGAGAGAGAAAGTAGTTGTATTTCAGAATGTTTCAGAATAGAATTCATTTCAACTGAACCAGCTATTTGTAAAGGTTGGTTGATGAATCTTCCTAACTAAGATTTACAATACTTCTAGGTTAAGTATTATTATTCTTCTCGAGTAAGTATCGTAAGTCTTCCTTGATAAGCTATGCGAGTCTTCGTTAGTAAGTTTCGCCGGACTTCCTTGATAAACTTTGCGAGTCTTCCTTAGTAAGTTTCGCCAGACATACTTGATAAGTTTTGCGAGTCTTCTTGACTAAGTTTTTGACAATCACTTAATATATTATTTTATAACAAATGGGTTACCATCATACACCACGGTTAACCACAAATACACCACCACTATTCGATAAAATATTACATAATTTTTTGTTGGTCCAATTTAATAAAGAACAAGATTGAGGCTCTATATCAAAACAACTCGTACAAAGTATGTAGTTCAATTTGTATGAAATATATCAAATGATAAATCAAAAATTCTAATTATAATTTCCAACACCTATAACATATATAATCTTGAATTTTCAATCAACACGTTATTATTAAAATAAGAAAAATCATAAATATCTACAATATATTTTATTGTACACCACCATCAACCACCGCTACACTGCCGTCGCTGATGAAAACATCACATAAGTTTTTGTCATTATTAATGAAAATATAACATAAGTTTTTGCCCATATTATTTAATAAGAAATTAGATTAAGACTCTAAATTAAAAAAATATACAAAGTACATTGATCAAAATGTTAAAAATATATATATGAATGATAAATCAAAACCCTGATTTTAATTTACAACACCTATGCCATACTCCATCCGTTTGTGTGATGTTGTTTGACTAGCATGGTGTTTAAGAATTTAAAACTTGATTTAATGGCAGTCACAAAAATGAGACCGTGGGTGTTAAAGCAAGTGTCTTATATGAATGCGTGGTTGTGATAACCTAACTATTGTATTATTTTAGATTTACATTTATAATAATTAAATGATTTAAATAGTAATTTTTTAGGAGTTTGATTACTTTGATTTTTAAATTTCAAGTTGACGAATATGTATAAATAAGTGTAACAAATTCTGTAAAATTCAGATCAATATATATAATTTTTTAGAGACAAACCAATATTTATAATGCTTATATTTGTATATTCATGTGAACCATATTATCATCATAATAAAAGAAATAGGAAAATAACAAACTAAAGATGGACCAGGCAATGTAGGTCAGGATATATGTATTAATAAAGGGGACAAGTAGTTGGCGTTGAGCAGGAAACCCGATGAGTAAAAGTGTGAACGAATGCTACGTGTCCATGTATGATATATTGATATTGTTGATGCAAGGCAGTTTTCTTGGTGTGATTTATTGCGCAAGATATTCTACGGAGACTCTTGAGTCTTGAATACATGACACGTGAATATTCAAACTATCTGATTATTCAATAAAGTTTAGTTTTTATGTGATCAACTGAACATCTTAAAAGTTATATATGTTACATTATTGAAAAGAAAGTATATTATTGAAAATATGTACCATGAATATAAATATTTTATTTTTAAACAAATTTAAATATCAAGATATATTATTATTTTTGTTAGAAATATATGAATTCTCTTATAATAAAACCTCTATACTTAAATTGATGTTAGTTTAATTGATATGTTGATAGAAACAAATTTAATGTGACGAGGGGATTTAAAAGTTATTAATTAAGCTATATTCTCCGTATTACCGGTATTGGCTTATAACAATGTCATGCACGTGTGATTTATAATTTTATCATTTATATTTTATATTTAATTCAAATATAAATAGATTATATTGACTAAATTTTTAAATGTTTTGACTTGATTGATAATAATTTTTTTATTAAAACACGTTATATATTAAGAAGACCGGCAGAATATTATCGACTGGCCGATAAAACTCGACCGACCAATAAAATTATCAATACTTCAGTTTTAATAAAATAATTCCAATAATATATAGTATAGTATAGTATAAATAGATAATATAGGTCTAGGATATTACTTTTAAAATGATAACATAGAGTAATTAAAAATATATTGATGTAATTAGTTGAAACACAACATCGGGTTGTATATTAATAATTATATGTATAATAATATTATCTTTTCTAATATGTAAATTGCATGTGTTATTTTTAGAAAATTAGATTTTTAGTTAGAAATCTAAAAAAGATAATATGTTTTAGTTAAAAAGTTGTTATGTTGTCCAATATTATTTTTAGAAAATTGAGTTTTTTAGTTAGAAAATATAAAAAGAATAATTCATTATAAAAGCAAGGCCTATAATTTAGCCAATACCGACCAAACTTTTAAATGTTTAGTTTATTATATATGTATTAACTCGGTTTAATTACTTGAGAGAAAAATTGCGGTCTAGTTAAAACTAATACTCCCTCTGTCTTTGTTCACTGTTGCATGATTCTTAGTACAGTTTTATAATGTTTATTTTCAATTTTTTTGAATAAAAATTGAAACATCAAATTTTTATGCAAGGTATTATGTGAAATCTCAAATCAACCTCGTGTCTTCAAAAAATTATTATGTAATTATATTTTATAAGAATCTTAAAATCAACCTCGTGTCAAAAATTAATATAAAGTATCTGGTTTTTATTTTTATTTTTCCAGGAATATGACCTATCTCGTAACCATACTTTTTTTTTTTTTTTTTTTGAAACTATCTCGTAACCATACTGATGTATCATTTATTCCTCACGCTTTGTTTTGGAAAATAAATAAATAAAAAACATATAATATCCTACTCCGATAAAAAAAATATATGAAAATATGATCAATCGAGAAAACTATTAATACTAATTTATATTAATATTGGAAAATATTTATAAATATATAATGAAAATGTATATTATTTTTACTACACATTTATAATCATGAAACTAGAAATATCAAGTTGAATAACTTCACACGAAAAGATTATGGACATTTAAAAGGAAAATACTATATCACATATAAAAATATAAACAACTAAACAATAAACATAGGGCTGAGTATTCGGTTCGGGTATCCATATACCGAATGAATATATCCGAAATATTTTGGTTCGGATATCGAACCGATAAAATATAATTCGGTATATGGAATGTTTTTAGATTATTTCGGAATTTCGGTTTTTTAAAACGGACTTTTGGATTTATCCGAATTACTCAAAAAATCCAAAATTTTGTAAAAAAAATATCTTTTATACTATTCTCATATAGTAATTTATATAGTTATGTTGTAACTTATCCTTTAAGTTTTTTTGAAACACGATAAACAATATCAAATTCCAAACATTATCTATGTGTATGTTTATCATCTGGTACGTTGTCTCTGGTAAGTTATGATTTATCAATTTGTTTCCATAAGATAAATTATGATTTATCACTTTGTTATACTGGCATCCAGTCTCTATATATAATTATGGTTCTTCTCATTCTTGTATAGTTCTTTACAGGAAAACCATAGATGGACCTAAATTTAAGAAATTTATTGCTACCGTGCGTCCCAAATTAAAGTTGTGTTATATGGTACTTTCTGTTGTTTGGTTTTTTGGAAAGTTTGGAATCCGATCCGGATTAATATTAATGGTTTGGTTTCCATCCGAAATTAATTCGGTTCGGTATTTGGAAATGAAATTTCACATTTTTAAAATTTTGGATATCCAAAATAATTCCGGTTCGGTAACCAAATTTCCAAATACTCACCCCTAAATAAACAATAAGATTTAGAATTATATACAAAGGCCGGTTCACCCTCGTCCAAGAAAGTACACAATTAATCACATTAGGAAACAAAAGAAAATCAGCAGAATATAACGAATATGAATTGCATTTGGACAAACAGCGAAAGTATGTAGTCGCAAACTAATATAAATATGCTACTTCCTAGTGCCAGACTGCCAGTAGAGTTTATTCGTCATCTGTTCCAATAGTTGCTTTTAGAGTGAGAGAGAGAGATTGTGGGAGGAGATGAAGAACGAAAAGAAAAATGGACATGGACTCGAGAATTCTATGGTTGAACCTCAGAGAGTGCTAGTCTGTGACTCTTCAAAATATATGTCCCTCTTGACTTCTCCAGATCGTGATTTTCTGCTCTCTTCGGACGGCGCTCAGGTTCTCTCTCTCTCTCTCTCTCTCCCTCCCTCCCTCCCTCCCTCCCTCTCCCTCTCCCTCTCTCCCTCTCCCTCTCCCCCTCTCGCTCTCTCTCTCTCCTCCCCCCTCCCTCCCTCTCTCACTCTCGATATAGGAACGGATGAGGATATCCAATAACGATAAACATATGCATGATATGTACATATGTGACGGTAGTATAAGTCATTCTAATCTTTGATCGTAAAAAATTTTAGCTGATAAGTATACTTTCGTCAGTAAACATAATTACTAAACACACTTCTTTGTTCTATATATTATCTGTATACATATACTATGACTTTATGCAACAAATATCTTGTGGAATCTAGATTAAACTACGAATTTCAGCCGTAGATTAATTCAGTTGTGGCCGTAGAAAAGACATATCTACAAGACCTGTCTGCCAAGTACAAACTTCAATTATCACATGGTTCTTAATTCTCCTCTTACCAAGCTTATCTGTTAGGCCATCTGATTATTCCGTCAAGAAAACATGGAAATTGGGTCTTGGATTATAATATTGCCAGCTTAACCATTCTCCCTTTTTTCCATAATTTATGCTCCGAATCTTATGTAAACAGATTTTGCTCATTATTTTAAGCCTGTATATTTGCCACCTCTCCCAAAAGTGTTGGGAATTTGCCAATTTGGAGTATCATATAAGAATACTCAGGCAAGAGGGTTTGAATTCGAGATCTCTTTGTACAACTTATCGTTAATATCGTTTAGGTATAATCAACAGAATGGTCTCGGTATTTGGTGGGCATGTTCAGCCTGCCGGTAGAACTATAAATAGATCAATAACGTTCAAGGAAGAGAGACATGAGTGCGTGATTATTTGAATTTCTAGAATCGAACCTTAGCAAAAACATAGAAGTAGATTTGCTGTTTGCTTTATCCAACTAATTAAGGATGATACACATGAATAGACGAATACTTGCCGCCACTTAACTTTGTTGTAATAAACTTCTCAGAATAGCGAAACAGAAGTCATTGACATATGATACACTAATGTAGATGTTACAAAATCACAAACCTCAAAGTTACCCTATCACCTACCTTGCCACACAAATTACAGTTTACGATTGTAGTTCAGATTGTTGGTTTGATATATATGTTGAAGATATTTGCTTAGAAACAAACACGTGCCAGATCGATATGTGTGTGTAACTGTTACTATAGTATTAGCCTGCACTCAATTACTAGGGGGTCCATTAATTAAATTTCTTTAACACGTACTACCAAACGTACATGACATCTGGCCAACTGTGAGAGGTCTATTGCCACAGCTGGCTTCATTCCCATACTATATGCTAAACAGCTAAAAGGAGACCAAAATGACAATCAATAGAACTTATGTGGCTAGCTGAGGTAACCCATCCTTTTCAAACTTGTGAATATTATGCTTCCACCTTTAATTATATCGCCCTTTAGTTCTGCAGTGGTCACCATCTTAATCTTATCCAGTATAATTAGTGTTACAACTAAGTTGGTGTATTATGATTTTTTTATGAAGTTTTATTTTTTATGCAGGTGAAAGTATCTGAACTTGAAGGCAAGGTGATCGGCATTTACTTTTCGGCAAACTGGTATCCTCCATGCCGAAGCTTCAACCACCTTTTGATCGATACTTATGAGCAACTTAAGAGTTGTAGTTCGGAATTTGAGATTGTATTTGTGTCGTCTGATGAAGATTTGGATGCCTTCAATACTTTTCACGCAGGCATGCCATGGTTAGCCATTCCATATTCTGATTTGGAGGCAAAGAAAGAGTTGAACCGAAGGTTTGATGTGGAAGGCATTCCTTGTTTGGTTATCTTGCAACCGAGCAACGACAAAGGTGACAATATCGCGGCATTCAACGATGGAGTTGAACTAATTTATCGTTATGGGGTTCAAGCTTTCCCCTTCACTAAAGAAAGATTGGAGGAACTGCAAGAAGAGGAAAGAAAAAAACAAGAGAGCCAGACGGTAGCTAGTTTGCTTGTAAGTCATGATAGAGATTTTCTCTTGTCTCATGCAAACAATAAGAAGGTGCGCACATTCAATAACTCTTCAGTCTTCACTAGCTATGCTATTTCTTATTAGAAGTTCCCTTATATAATGATACCCAGTCTTGCAGTCTAGTGAATACCTCCTTACTTGGTAATAAAAGGTTGATAGTTTGATATCAGTTAAGATGGCCTATATGAGAATGTGAGTTTATGTACAAATATTCTGCATGTTTGTTACATTTGTCCCATGCACATGTCTCGCCCATTGTATACATTTCAAGGCTTCATGCAATTGATTCTATTTCAATTTAAGTTCATTTAACGACTACCATTTGGAGACGCAGTATAGCTTTCCATATGATATAATGTTATGATATTCAATAATGATTACTCTTTGTAGGTGCCAGTTGGTTCCTTAGCAGGCAAGACAATCGGGCTTTACTTCTCAGCCCAATGGTGCATTCCAGGTATGAAGTTCACTCCAAAGCTGATATCTATATACAAGAAGATAAGAGAAATGTTGCAATCAGAAGTTTCTGATGATGTTCAAGACTTTGAAGTTGTTTATGTGTCAAGTGATAACAACGAAACTGAATTTGAGTCAGAATTTGATAGTATGCCATGGCTAGCATTGCCTTTTGGAGATGATGCTATCAAAAACCTAGCTAAGTATTTTGATGTTCGAGGAATACCTAGCTTGATAATTCTGGGGCCGAATGGTAAAACTGTGACAAAAAATGGGAGGAACCTTATAAATTTGTACCAACAAAATGCATACCCTTTTACTGAGGCTCGAGTGGAAATGCTTGAGAAAAAAATGGACGAGGAGGCAAAAAACCTCCCGAAATCTGAGTTTCATGCCGGTCACAGGCATGAGCTCAGCTTAGTTTCACAGGGTTCTGGAGGAGGACCGTTTATATGTTGTGATTGTGAAGAACAAGGGTCTGGTTGGGCCTATCAGTGCATCCAATGTGGATATGAAGTCCATCCCAAATGTGTCAAGGCAGTGGAACGTGACCCAGGCAGTGATAGTTAACTATTTTGGACATTGCCGGGCTGGACTGTTCTTGGCTTGCTAGGCTGTCTGGCTATTTGGCCGGATACTAACAGCTAAAAAAGGCCTGATATACCTTTAGTCTAATCCTGGAACCAGGATTTGGTGTGATATGGTGAGGATGAATCTATATTTAGCTTTATTTGTGTCTGCTTAATTCTTCCCTTCTGCTTTAAAAGTGGATAACTGAACTGAATAATTGTATAGGGTACTGGAGTGAATTAATGAATTTACTTATTTGTTTGCAATCATGACTGAAGTTACTACTCTATAAGCTAAGTTTCATTCACTGTGATTGCATATATGTGCTTGCTAACCGCCCCCCACCCCCCGTTCTAGGTGATGTATTCTGCAATGAGCATGATGAACTGGGGGTAGTATTTTTTTGATCTTCTGTTTCAGCGATCTTTGCAGTTCCTAAGCTAGATTTGTTTTAGGAGGCACCAGGCTAGATGAGCATCGTTAAATCGTTTGAACAATAGTTTGAGATGACTCTTCTCTTTATAAAAAGCATCCGCATTTATGGAAATTCTACATGATCAAATTGATTTGTTCTGTTTATAAATTTCTCGTCGGAATCGATAGTATAATTCTTCGACAGAATCATTTGAACCCGTGTACGGGTGTCGGATGCAGAAGTAATCAACGATATATTCGAATGCATTGTGGTGTATGCTCGTCACCAAATATTGCAAACACCTTGAGCAACCATTTGAGTGCCAGGCACAGCAACCATTTGAGTGCCAGATACAAATTAATTAGCGTCAAACCGAGCTTTTGCTCTTGCAGCTATTTTTATAAATCAACAAATGTCGCAAGTATGATTTAGAACTGAACTAGTTCCAAGTTTATCAAAGACCCGTGCAGTATTTTCTCCCAACTATTTCTAATTTTTTTTCTTTAAACTCGTTCTAAAAATATGTCGCTTAACTAGAAGTAGAAGTAGTCGGAACTGAAGTCAGGGTTAGCCTCGACGTGATGATCACATGAGTGTAAACCGTTGGACTATTTCTGCCCACCGTTTTAATAAATTTCGTTGCAATCTACCAAAAGCGTGTAACAATAGGTAAGCAAATACTAGGAAGACAAGAACCAATATTAACTTGTCACACAATCTAAACAATCATCCAAAGCTAAGCAAAGCACCTCCTAAAGTAGAAACCGCAAAACTTTCTAAGTATAGTATCCATCACTTGCATTCCAACAGTTCATTCCAATTCTCCACCCTCGTCAACTTGTAAACTAAATCAAAAACAAAGACTCTGCTGCTTTGTGTTTCTCTTTCAATGGGAGCTTGTTTCACAAAAGCCTTTTGGTGCTCTGAGTCTCATGAAATCCCCATTTCATCCTCTTTTGATTACTCTCCCCCTCACCAACACTATCCCATTCCGGTGTCATTTGAGCCATTCACTTATCCAGCTCAAACATCACCGAGAATCGGGCCTATTTTACGCAAGCCTTGCGTGGATATATCAACACTGTATGTTCTTGATAAAGAACTGGGGCGTGGTCAGTTTGGAATAACTTATCTTTGTACAGAAAAGGCCACCAGTTTGAAGTTTGCATGTAAAGCGATTTCTTTAAGGAAGCTTGTGAGTCAGAAAGATAAGGATGATGTGAGGAGGGAGATTTTGATTTTACAGCATATGACTGGACAGCCTAATATAGTTGAGTTCAGAGGGGCTTATGAGGATGATAAGAATTTGTATTTGGTGATGGAGTTGTGTTCTGGAGGTGAATTGTTTGACAGGATTATTGCCAGAGGGAGTTATAGTGAGAAAGAGGCTGCGACGATTGCTAGGCAAATTGTGAATGTCATTCATGCTTGCCATTTTATGGGGGTTATTCATAGGGACTTGAAGCCTGAGAATTTCTTGCTGGTTAGTCGCGCTGAGGATTCTCCGTTAAAGGCTACAGATTTCGGGCTCTCTGTCTTCATTGAGGAAGGTTAGCTGGTATCATGTTTTGGCTAACTTCATTTTGTGTGTTTATTGTTTGCATTACAATTGATCAAGGCTTTTCTGGATGTTACGGATATAAATTTTTTATGATTAAGATAGTAATGAGATCGGTTCAGGCTTGTTGATGCCAAAGAGTGTTTGATAAACTAATTTTAGTATGTTCTTTCACTGGTATTCAAATTGCTTCTCCAAAGTTGCGTTATGTTTTACAAATCCCACTGCTAACACCTACGAAATTTAGTAGTTTTGTGTTTAGAGATTGTTACTTGACATCAACAAAGTTTAACATTACTGTACAGTGGACTGAATGTAGTGATTAGTAGAGCTTGTGGTTGAGACGTTGAGTAATGCTTTCTGATTGAGATTCCACTGTGAGTCAATGACCAAGTCAATTAAGAAGTGACAAGTCAACTAGGTCAATGCCACTCTATCCTTTCTTATCTCCAATCTCAAAAGTAGAAATATGGAGTGCCAAGAAGAATAATTAGTCTCCAATAGTAATGTGAAGACTGAAGCAGACCTTCAACATGACAGTACATTGAGTGAATGAACCAGAATATTACATAGATGCCTTGTGATGGTAAAATATATAATAATTTCTCTCCATGTGAACTCATGTATTAAAATATTTTGTGGAATGAAGTTGAATATTACAAAAATTTCAAATTTTTTTAAAAGTGACATGATAATAGAGAGGGCTACTTGATTTTGATGAATGTGCTATCCTGTAAAAAGGTACCAATTGTGTTAGAACTTATAAGGTTTTAACCAACTTCACCTTCACCCTCATCAATTATCTATGTTACTCATAAGAAGTGTAACAGAGACTGGCTTATGGATTCTGTCGGTATTGTTTTAAGGAGATTACTAGCTTTCCATTCATATCTTGGTGACAAGCACCTTCTTGTTATGTTTTACTTCAGGAAAATTCTACAGAGATGTAGTCGGAAGTGCTTACTATGTAGCCCCGGAGGTTCTAAGAAGGAAATATGGGAAGGAGATAGACGTGTGGAGTGCTGGAGTCATTTTATACATTCTTTTAAGTGGAGTACCTCCTTTCTGGGCAGGTAAAATAAAATCCGCATTATTTCCTGCTTCTTTAATTTGTTGACAAAATAGTTCTTCAATTCCAAAATTAGTAATTTGAATTAACTTGCATCTTTGTATCATCAAGTCTTCAAGGCTAATTACTCAAGTAATATTCACATTGACCTATTATTATTTTATATCTCATGTACTGTATGAGTTTTATATATTTAAACTCTACTGTATATGTTGACTAATGATCAGTAAAGAATATAATCTTCCTGTAATTTCCTATAGTTTCATATAATTAATATTCTTTGATTATCTTTTGTCCTGCACATAGGTATTAGCCTTCGAGCTTATAGTTTCTGTTGTTTATGTGTTACTCAGAAACTGAGAAAGGCATATTCAGCGCAATTTTGCAAGGCCATGTTGATTTTGAGAGCTCTCCTTGGCCATCTATATCTTCCGGGGCCAAGGATCTTATTAAGAAAATGTTGACGATGGATCCAAAATTGAGGATATCAGCTGCACAGGCGCTAGGTAAGTAAAAAAGACACATGTCGCTGAACAACCTTTGTCTATGCTGCTAATTTGTTGAAACGACTTAATTTGTTGTGTTAAAATTTTTCATGAAATAGAACATCCATGGCTCAAGGAAGACGGTGAAGCATCAAGCAAACCTATTGATAGTGCTGTATTAATCAGATTAAAGCAGTTCAGAGCGATGAACAAGCTGAAAAAGCTCGCTCTCATGGTATGTTTCTCTTCTTTTTCCACTTCAGCCACATTTTGAGGGATTGGTAGCTTTACAATGAAAATAAATAGTCTATTCTATTTCTCTTGCTGTATCAAATTGTTGGATTTCTTGAAGGTTATTGCGGAGAACCTTTCAGAAGAAGAAATCAAGGGCTTAAAACAGATGTTCAATAATATGGACACAGATGGAAGTGGTACAATCACTTATGAGGAACTTAAAACCGGACTATCTAAGCTGGGGTCAAAGCTGAGCGAGGCAGAAATACAACAGCTGATGGAAGCTGTAAGTCGCTTCTCTTTCATTCTTTTTTTCAAATTAGAATTTTACCAAGACAACAAATTTGAATCCTGCACAAGTGCTCGTTTACTAAAGGCTTTCTCTACTATCAGGCTGATGTTGATAACAATGGGACTATCGACTATATTGAATTTGTTACTGCTACAATGCATCGGCATAGGCTTGACAAGGATGAAAATTTGCACAAGGCATTTCAGTATTTTGATAAGGATAACAGTGGGTTAGTTTTTTTTTTTTTTTTTTTTGCTAAATAACAGTGGGTTAGTTTTCATTTATATCGCTAACAACTTCAGATTAAAACAAAAAAGAAAACAATTTAGAAATACCATATACTTACTAATGTACATGAACAGGTTTATTACAAGAGATGAGTTGAGACATGCTATGACTGAATATGGCATGGGGGATGATGCTACGATAGACGAAGTCCTCAACGACGTTGATACTGATAAGGTTTCTCGATCTTATATCTTTTACAGAGGCCCTTCTTAGCATATTACCACATTATTACTAAAGCTTTGTGATGCTTGTATCCTGTTGTGCAGGATGGGAGAATCAACTATGAGGAGTTTGAGACGATGATGAGGAAGGGCACACTTGATCATAATGTACAAAAAAAAGAATTGTAGTTAATTTTCCCAAGTCTTCCCAGGATTTTAATCAACGTTTGATGTGTTTTATCTTGTCAATCCTGTACAGAGTAATAGTAATATGTTTATTTGCACTGTACAGCTCCTGTAATAACACTTCTTGCGCCTCTTTACTGAAGAGCCCACGTCTACTGGGTCACAGAATTCTGAAAACATATTTCATTTACCAATCCTATGAAAATGTTCACCAGACTGTAATGTGTTTTGAGAAGAAAAACACCTTTTCTTTTACCAGTGCAATTACGATTAAATTCCATTAATCATGTAATCCAACATGATCTGAAATTATAAAATGAGAATCGGATCAAATCGATAAATATATGTATAATGATTTGTTGGATGTCGGTTTATCAGTGAACAATCTCAACGATTATCTTATATATTTGGCAATATTATTAGTTTATCACTTCATCTCATTCACATGAATTGGAATCTTGAAAAATTATTATTTAGTTGATATTATTTATTAAATATTCTTACCAAGATTGTAACGGTAAGAAAGAAAAATAAAAGTCAATTATAAACATTCTCAAAAAAAAAAAAAAGTCAATTATAAAATTAAATAATCGAAAATTCCAATCGAAATAGAAGCGGTCTATAAGCTCATAAAAGTGGGTCCCGAGATGTTATGTGGATGCTCTATTAAAACCAGTTCCCCCACTTCTGTAATAACCTCAAACAACACCTTCAAGAAAAACCTCAAACAAATTAGGGTTTTTTCCTGAACGAGAAAACAATGGCCGACGAAGAATTTGAGATGGACGGAGGGTTCGTTTCTTTCTCCTTTTTCGCAATACTATACTCTTCAATTTTATTTGCCAACATATTTTAACACTATTTGGATTAGGGCTTAAGTTTGATATTTTTGTTTGTTGAAAATCTCATTGGTACTTGAATGTGTACAATTGAATTAGTTTTGCTATGTTGTATTTAACATGATGAGTAAAAAGTTTATGCATGATGATTGCTTTATATGCGTTGAACTTTATGTTCTTGGTTGAAAAGATTTGAATGAGGTAGGAATGGAATTTGAAATTGACAGCAGAATTAAAAGGCTGCAGAAATAAGATGTAATATTATAAAATATGGGAGTCGGAAAAGAGTAGGAGGTAGGAATGAATATTGAAATTGGTGATTACTGCGTAATCGGGTAGTCTTTTGTTCGTATAAGTCTTGGTTCCAGTTTTTTGATACGAGGCATTTTTGTATTATTTTGGATGGATGCTAACCAAATCTAATTGTACTGTGTGTAGATATGAGGATGAGCCCATGGAACCGGAGCTTGATGTGAGAATTTCTGTTATATATATGTTAATTATTGCTTCTGAGGTTTAAGATATTTTGCTTTACTTTTATAAATTATACTTGACTGATTAATATGTAGGAAGGGGCAGAGGAGGAAGTTGATGCAGATGCAAATAAAGACGATGACATTGGTGATCCTCTCTTAGCTGACGGTGAAGACAAACAGGGAGCGGAGGAACCAGTGGAGCGGCCTCGGAAAACGTCAAAGTATATGACAAAGTATGAACGCGCAAGAATCCTAGGGACACGTGCCCTGCAGATAAGGTTTTAGTTCTTGTATCTTTTTTTTTTGAAGCTTGTTTTTATTAAATTAGCTGTCGAGTAAATTTTTTTTGTGTTGTTACATGCTACTCTATGAACCAGCATGAATGCTCCTGTGATGGTGGAATTGGAGGGTGAAACTGATCCACTTGAGGTAAAATAGTCCCTTCAATATCCTCTTCTGTTAATATAAATTTATCCCTAGTTCCTAATTAGTCTTGAATGTCCTACATCGTTCACTTGTATTTTCTTGTAATGGTGTTTGTCTATGTTTTTGAACTCGGTGTTACTGGATTCTTATCAGTTTCCGTATTTCCATGCTCTGGTCCTTGTTGATGTTTTCGATATTGGTGTCACTTGATCTTTATCCTCTTCAAAAGGTGGCTAGGCATCTGTTAAAGAGGCAAAGGCCATCTAAAACATGAAAATTAATAGATTTTTTCAATATTGCTATTGACACTCCACTCCATATATTCCAATATTGTAATCCACATAAGTAGTTATACAGCATGGTGGAAATTTTCTATATGATGTTAACTGCCCGGATCTTTCTTGCATTATATTGTTTTATGCAAGAGCTGGTTTAAGCTTTTGGTACATTTACAAGAATTGTGTTATATGCTGCTGAGCTTGTTAGCATTTTGCAGGAGTTTTTTAATATTAAGTTTGCTTTATGGGAAAAAAACCCTATCTATACCATGTGCCTTTGCCTCGGAAAAAAGTTTTTTTTCCCCTTTGAGGTCATCCCTCATTTGGTCCATTCAAGTTACCTGACTACTTGCTCTACGACAACTATGTATAGGTTTTTTTAACTTATGAAAAGCACATATAGAAGTCAATTTATAGGACTGAGGAATTATGCATATCAGACTTGGTAAAAAAAATCACCTCACAGATAAAAGGCACTACTGTATTGATCCACTCAATTTCAATAATCAGGTCAACTATGATTAATAATGAAGGTTCTAAAATCACCTCACAGATAAAAGGCACTACTTTTAATGTAGTGATTCTAAAACATTGAGACTTTGTGGAATCTATATAAAGGAAACTAATACTTAATCACACATAATTTCATATTAATATTCCAATCAATGATTATAATATGTTAAATAATTTTTATATTACAAATGCACTTGTATGTTAATATTTGATAATGTGTATGTATCCAGATCACTTTTTTTTTTAAATAACATAAACATTAGTGTAGGTGGACTATGATAATCAGTGTGTTGCGGTTGGTAATATTCTTTTGATATGGTTAAGCCTCGTTACAGAATGTTTTTTGTTTTAGATTGCTATGAAGGAGCTACGACAGAGGAAGATACCTTTCACCATAAGACGTTACCTGCCTGATGGGAGGTATGGATACAGAACAAATTCTTTTTTTTTTTTTTTTTTTTGACAGAATATAGAACAAATTCTTGCCTGTCCTAACTTACAGACTTTCACTTAAAACCTTTCTTTGCACCGTGTATTCAGTTATGAGGACTGGGGAGTTGACGAATTGATTGTGGAAGATTCATGGAAGAGACAGGTCGGGGGTGATTAGAGTGGATATCTCTCTATTATCTGAAATAGTTCATGGGCTTTCTGTTACAAGTAGGGACCTTAATCGCGATGATGTAAAGCTTTGACTATGTCAGTATTGTAATCAGCTGTGCAACAAGAATCTAGACTATGAGAGGATATATGTTTTTGTGCATTACATTGTTACTTTTGAAGTCCCCTTGTGGCCGAGTAGTACTAGTAAGTTATGTTGCTTTGTATGCTTCACTTTCATGGAGAAATTTGTGGTTGCTGCCAAGTGCTAATCTAAGACTCTAAGTTGTGTTTTGTTTGAACATCTAAATCAAGTAACGCTTTCCCACTTAGGCACCATTATAAACACACACCAACACATATAAAGATATATTGGAACAGAAAATTTGAAGAGCCTAATTCACCGTATATTACTCAGTTCAACCATTCATGATTCCATATTAACGTTTGCCTGAAAACATTATTATATTAACTATTATATTAACGATCGCTTGACAACATCATCAAGGTATATGACCAGTTATTGGGGCTGTTTGTTTTCAAGAATCTGCTTCTGGTTTTTGCTTTTCTTGAACTGTTTGTGTAAATAAGCAGTACTTTTAAGAAGCTAAGAATGTTAGCTTCTCTCTCAGAGCTTCTGCTTCTTTTTCAAACATTTTATTAACTTATTTAATTCTCACTTTTACTCCACTTCTTTAACTTATTTAATTCTTCCTTTTACTCCACTTTTTTAATCAAAGTAAGAAGTCATTTTTTTTAAGTTAACCCAAACGACCCCATTGTATGGCCATAAATTGAAAACAACATATGTATTTCCGCGGTTCCTGATCTACATTCTTGAACCTTTGTCAATAATCTAACACTTGGAAGTTGGAACTAACAATAGCGCAGGTCTCGTTGGATACCCAATATTAGATGTTATATAAATATAAAGATTACTAAAAACGACGATAAAGAGTTTCTCCTAGTAATTCTAAAAAAGTAATCTGCATAAACAGCTTAAAGTTGCAGAATGACATTCGGTAAATCGCTTCAAAAGTCCAAGGTTTTGAACTAGTTTTGGCCAAGATTCTAAACCAGATTTGCACGTGTGAGGGCGTATTATGGTAGTAGATTCTGAAGTCTTGTGTACCAGGTCCCTCCTAGCAGATCTCCTGATTAAGCTAAAGAAATTCTATAATTCTGTCCCTCCTATCTCACGATGCCAGTCCATTTTACGAGGTTCAACCTGAAGACTACAGATTTAAATATCTCGGAGAAGTTGTCTTGTCTTGAATTTTCTCCACTGTTCCAAGAAATGAGCCTCTACTGATTTGTATTCTAAAATGTGCTCGAAGTTGATGTTTAGTCTTGATTTTTCTTCATAACTTTCTGATTCTATAGAAAATGTTTCTTTTTCATCCAAAGTAGCAAGTCATGCATTTTAAAGGCAACAGCATTTTTTAGGTAGGTTGCATAAGGAGGAATGACCTATTCTTTATAAGCTGCTAGCTGGTTTCATGAGCAAACCTGAACCGTATGCCTTAACTTTCTTTATAAGCTTTTAGTAAGACTGATTTGCCCGAAAGAGAGCACCTAGACAACAACACACTGGCATAGGATAACTAAAACTTTGGTAGTTTACTGACTCTAATTAATCAGCAAAACAATTTCACCCATAGTAGTGAAATTAACTCGCAAGACCATGACACATAAGATTTGCAAAGCTGACACAGCCAGATTTGCAGTAAACCCAGCTCCTAGCTGATTTCATATTTTACCAACAATCTAACAAAAAGTATGTTCAGTGCAAATGGCTTAATTCCTGATGTGATTGCAGGCTCTACTCTAAATATGCTTTTCCTAAGGAAGATGTAGAAGCCTGTGATTATCTGGCTTCAGCTCATCTGCAAGCTGTGCACTTGAGTTTTCCATGACTTCTGGACCTTCATAGGCAAAATTCCAAATGGAACAGCATATATATCCTGTTACAAGATATAAACATATACAATCGTTTATGGTCTGTACTCTGTATATATTAACAAATCTTATCTGCAGCACTGTGAAATTTGTGGTAATGTGTTATTAATTACAGAGAAAGTTAACAGATTGTTTTGACTCCGAAGCACCATGTCAAGGTTTCTTGTGCTGTCAAAAAAGGTTTCTTTGACTACAAATAGAACCTCTATTGGTAGTAATGTTATTAATCACAGAGAAAGGTTTCTTGTAGGTTAAAAAAGTAACTGGTTTATAAAGGTTGGATATAATGCAGTGTATATTATTTTGATATAATATCACTACTGATAACATATGAAATAATAATTATAGGTACTATACAACTGTACCAGACATGCACCCTGCTTGTAACATGTTAATTGGTTTTTCAAAGTACCTTACAAAAGATTACGACCTAAATCTTGTATTCATCAACATGCATCCACTTAGTAGACGACCACTTGTTCCCCTTAATCACTGGACAACCACCTGAAAATTCAAACAATCAGAAACCCACATTAACTTTTTCATATTTGTGGTAGGATTTTTTTTTTTTTTTTTTTTGACAATATTTGTGGTAGGATTAGGATAACAGAAAATAGTGAACTGCCTTGCAAATAACTTTTTTTTGCAGCCCTCATATATAGTGGAGCAAAACCATGTTTTTTACATAAATGTCACACCAAACCTGGACATTCAAAAAAAAAATTAACATAGAAATTGTCAAAGATTGCGTACCATGCAAACTTGAAGGATCCAATGAGGCATCAGGCCTCATGCTCCAGAAAAGCAAAGCATTGCCCATTTTCGGTTTCACAGAAAGTCCTCTTTTAGCACAAGCAGACAACTCATTCCAACCTGGCGAAGAGCTAAAATTTCCTTTGGCTGCAGGAAATACTGTTTCACCCCCTTCCTCGACATCTGACCTACATTGATAGTAAAGAAATAATATTAGAGCTGGCATAGGTTCTTATATCGTATATGAACTTAATCATTATTAGGTCATCTTTAAGTGACCAGTACATGGATTGTGTTATGTGTATGAAAAATAGGATTTCTAACCCATCTATGATCCACAGCCTGTATCTTTACAAGTGGGCTACTACATGATGCATGAGTGTGTGATTGTCAAACCAACGGTGAAGATCAGAACATGTAATAAACAACAAAGATCCACACTGCATTTTTTTGTATTTGGCTGGCTGGAGAGCCTGCAGAACTACAAATTGGAGGAAAGTGTACTTCCCTAAAAATCCAGGAACCAAAAAATGGAGCAATAGCCCCCGTTATTAATTCTGGCAACAGCCAATTGTCACCATACATCATTCATGTCCTTCATAATTTCATCTCATCCATGAATCAACTATATATCCCCAAAGATAATTACCCCATTCCTTCCACATCATTAGGCATGTTTAAACCAACAATACTCATGGATGAAAACTTCTGAACTTAATGTATAGTGTGTTCTTATTTGCATTATAACTAGAGTCATATTGTTATTCTTCCTTCTGTGGACAGACATCATAGCTTCTGTTGAGTTTTGAGATGCAATGTAAAGGCGTCTTGATTCTGTTCTATGCCACGTCATTTCCCCCCATTTCCTCGTCCTTACTCCCATATACAGTTCATTATATATTATTGATATCTATATTACAGGCTAAAATTTGATGGATGGAATAGATATCAAGCTAATACTTCATATACAAAGTGAGCATTGTCAATTTTGCTAATGACTAATTGAAGTCCAGATATAAATCAACAATATAGCATCTCTTGGGTTATCAGAACATGTACCTGTATACAAATCCTGTCAATAACCCATAAACCCAACCCGATAACCAAACCCATCAATAATCCATATCTTCACCCAATAAAACCATGAGCAGATGTACGAGGTGTAAGGTTACCCAAAATATTGACAGCTTTGCATTATATACTGAGCAATACATAGTAATGCGATGCAATAAATTGACTACATAGTACAGCCAATAAAGAGGGACCACTTACAGATACATGAGCACAGTAGCTATCCTCTGACCACCATTTTTAGTGTTGTACTCGTCAAGAAAGTAGTCATAGTGAGGTTCGTACTTCTGTCCTACTTCATAGTGGAGAACTTGTAGTCCTTCTCCATGATCTGTAAATTTCAAGGAGCTGGTTTAGGCATATTATTAAGCTCACCATCAAGATTAACTTAACTGATGCAAGTCGCTTTTTCACAAATTACTATTGTCTGAAGATCAGAAGAAATGTTTATTTTGTAACTAACACCAAAAAACAGAACATACAAGTAAACATTGCTCTGAAATCTCCCCACCGCCCAAACATTCCGTGGCAGTGGGTATAATGTGTTAGTCAGTTCTTCCATATTACAACTGGCCACTTCACCTTGCCATACTCTAGTTCAAAATGATAAAAAAGGCCTCGCAATAAGTAGTATACAGAAAAGTAAGGGTCATAAATGACTTATTTCTATGTTACTTTTTGGAATTTATGCAATAAATGCGGCACAGAGTTAAGAGTATGCGTTTTATTGGTTAAAGACACTTTTTTAACTTGTAAAATGAATCAAGAATAATTAGAAAATCAATTATGTTAACTTATATGCCACGTGCCGCATCAATGTTCAAATTCGGATCCAAATCCAACTAACCAACACTTAAATCCGCACCCATTCCGGACAACCCTACCCATTGTCATACTCTTCAAGTATGCCTTCCTAATTTTCTGTATGAAATTTGATATTTTAGAATAAAAATGTTTCAACATTTGAGAAACTATAAATATTAAATAACAATCTTCGTCATTGTTGACTCATATAAGCATAACATTGTACATTGATTACTTATCAGAAGATATTTCGCATATATAGTATATAAACTATATGTAGTTAACATTTGAAAAAATAGAATTTAATGAAGGAGTTCCCGAGCGGTAAAATGGTGCTCGTAATGCTCGAAGAGTTTTAAATGCGATACTTGAATAAACCCCACAAAGAAGGAAAAAGGGGTCATTACTTATAGTTGCGGTGTTATTTGTTTGAGCCAATTTAATGAAATCGTTGTTTAAACTGTATTCACTAATTAGGAAATGATGATAAGTAAAGGTAAACCAAGAATGATTTGCATTTTTATATGTGGTTTTTTGTTAAACACCTTCGGAATACATTTCAATAGGAAAATTTTATAATATTAACACAATTCCACAAATAAAAAGCTACATATATTGTGAAAAAAGTAGATAAACTTAACATCTTGTAAAAATTGATGTATAGCCATAGCAACAATATAATTTAATTAATAAATTTTATTTGGCAACTTTTTAGATTTTAAGATACTAAACCATTTTTAAATCATAAGAAATGAGTAATAATTACTTCATTTTGTTTAAATTTGCAGTACTACAATCTAAATACACAAGCAGTAACATATATGTAGTCACTACTTCAATATAAAGGGCGGTAGCCACCCTCACCTTAAGGTGGCTCCATCATTGTGTGTAAATTTTGCGTGCATGAACATATATATATGCAGCCTAATACTAAAGTCGACACATTGTGCAAGTATTACTTTAAATTCCTTTTCTAAGTGACTTGTTGACGTGTTCTTGTATTCTTACCGGCGGGAATGAAAGAAAAATCTGCTATTCTTTTCTCTATGTTGCTAATTATCTTGTCTCCGCCCCTCCTTAAAAACATTCCGGAGCTTGTACGGACCCTGATAAAAATTGAACATTAGGTGAACAAGAGACTTAAAAAAGGAATCATAATTATTACTTTATGATACAAGTGTGATGCACACCTGCTATCTTTACTCTTCCCGGTTTTGCTATCCACAACTGTGGACTTCGCCATATGGGGTTTCGCAAGATTAATCAAATACTCACATTCTTTCTTCGACTGTAAGCAGAAAACATTAAGCTTCTTCAGTCACAGCCTTAATACACTCAACATCATATACATTCCCAACAACAATCCCATCTGATCCCACTACTATATCATTCAAAGCATCAATTAAACTAGATGTATATGCATTTAGCCAGAAACTAACAATCCCATCTGATCCCACTACTATGTCATTCAAAGCATTAATCAAACTAGATGTATACGCATTTAGCCAGAAACTAACAACAAAGTTCGGGACTTGGATAATGTTGTCCTACTAAAACCATCTTCCCATACTTGACACTGTAATACATACTGAACAAAAAAAAACACTCAGGTTCCCAATAAAATAAGCTACCGACTATTTGAAATACTAGCTAGCTATGAAACTGAAATCGAATTTCAGTACCAAAAAGTTATGATAGAGAAAAGCTCGAGGCTCCCAAGAGAGAATTTCAGTCCATTGGTCTTCTCTCGATTCCGATACATCACTGTCAACTCTGCATCAACAATCATCATCATCATCATCATCAAACTCATATAAAATATACATACACAAATTAAAAAAAAAACAAACAACAAACATACATGTTGGTATTGTGGTTGATGATCTTGCGATTAAATTTGAAGTGATTAGAAATGGGGTTGGAATCAACATCAGCATCAGAAACAGGAAGAGAGAGGATACCAAGAGCTAGCAGCATTAACAGAACAACAGTTAACATCAGCAACATAGACAGCACTAATGCAATTGTTGAAGATCTCTTGGCTTGTTGCCTGTAATTCAGTATTTTCCCTTTCGCCATGGGAATTTATTAAATTAAAAAAGCAAACCCTAATTACACCAGAAATGATTTTGAATTGGGGGAAATAAAAATGCGCAGTCAAAAATGTATTTGCAGGAAGGAGGGCTCGTTACGGTCAAGATATGGAAAAGGAGTAAACACAGGTGTGGAGTCAGCTGTTTCTGTTTACCCTGTTTGTGAGCCCACAGTAATTGTCAATCCAACACGGCTTCCCAGCTGATATCTCGATTTATATATGATTCGAAAATATTATTGTACATGTTTTAAAAAAATATTTTACAACTGGCAAAAAAAAATAAATATTTTACATATAATTTTATATCTGTTTTGTAATCTGGGGAGAGGGTATTTAATTTGGATTTTAAATGATTTTTTTCATTCATGAAAGTTGGGAGTATTTAACTCGGATCATAAAAAATTATATCATAATTTTGGGGGTATTCGATTGGATTTTAAATTATACTACGGAATCTGATAGTATTTAATCAGGATTTTAAATTATGCTTAAGAATCGATGATATCAAATTGATATTGTTTATAATCCATTAAAATCTGTTGGTATTCTGTTGATTGATTTTTTTAGACTTCATAAAATGATGGAATTTGTGAGATTTTCCAATATATTTTAGGTTTTTTAAATCTCATCAAAATCTATGAGATTTTTAAGTATTGGGCTTAAATCCTAAAAAAATTATATCAACTCTGCAAAATTTTATCAAGAATCCACAAAAAATCAAAATTAGATACAATCCATTAAAATTTATAGATTAAAAAAAAATTCATTAAAATCTCAATTGAATACACCCCTGTGAAATTTTGTATGTCATGCTAAATCGATTACTATGGAGGGTCATGTTCGAGAGAAAACCATTAGGAATAGACCCATGGAACCTTACTTTATTTCGAGTATCAGTTAAGGTTCTGCAGAACTTCACATGCTAAAAATTTCAATATCTATGTATTATGTTTTAAAATTATTTTTGAACACATACAACAATAAAAAAACATAAAAAAAAACCCATGTATTTAGATCTAGATCCTAAAAATCTATTTAAAATATAGGGTTCTGCAGCAGAACCTCAGTGGTTCTGCGTGACCCTTACTATGAATACTAAATTTCTAAACAGTTTCTTTTTTGGGACGTTTTACTCAATTATATACATTCTCAAAATAATTGAATATTAGTTGGTGTCATCACTTTAATCATTTTTCTAACATTTCTCCACTTAATTACACACTTTCATAATCTATGTGTCTCGCCCCATATGTATACTACTTCATGGGACAGAGAAAGTATTTATTTGTTTTAAAAAATAAATTGCATTTAAATTTTTATAAAATAAAAATATTACAAAAATCCAAATTAAGCTATAGATTAGAATAAAATGCAATTATGAAGTTAACATTTTGATTGACATTATTATATTAAAAATGGGTAAATTATCAAATATGTCACTTACTGCGTCTAAATATATCAAGTGAGTCACTCATTACAAAACTGACTCAAATGAGTTACTCGTTTGAAAATTTTATTAACAACTTAATAAATAATTTTTGTTATTTAAATGTATAAACCTGCATTTTTGTGATGTGATTTATGTTATAATTTGTAACTGTGATTTGAGTTTTTGATCAAATCGCGTGAGTTGTTTGCAGATTTAGTTAAAAATCGTACCACGATCACCCGTACACGGTATGATGATTTTATAATATATAAATAAGTATATTACTATTTTTTATAATAATCGATATTTAGAAAAATAATAATTATATTATTATATGCAAAGATAAATAAAATGTGACCTGACTAAATTTGACATTTTACTCCATTCTATGAGGAAATGATTCACTAAATAATATCGTGCATAAATTTATATTTGTAATATTATAGTTATTTACAAAATCATTGTCTTAATTTTCTCAGAAAATATTATAATCTTTTGTTTATTATTCAAATAATTGTTTTATCTCATTTAAAACGTAATATGTCCTGCTTGGTAACTTAAATGTGTATAAAATCGGATTTAGATTCTATTTAAAATGCATGATATTTAAATATTATTATGAAACTGATAATTTAAATAACATCTCAAATCTTCTTCTTCGGAAATTCAGATTAAAATAGACGATGTCAAGCACGATCCGAGTTAAGTTCACATCGTGTATAACATGAAATATGATAAGAACATCACGCACACAAAAAAGGACATATCAGTGAACGATATGATTGTTTGATAAATTTTGAATTCCAGTACACGGTTCTCTGATACCAGGAATACGATAATTTGACTGTTTTTGAGAAAAAATTGCTACATATTAAAAATTACCTTTTAATCTTTCTCTCAAATCTTAGTCAATAAAACTTGATTGTCTCTCCTCATATTAATAATAATAAATGAATTTAATTTATGAATAAATCATCTAAATTAAATTATTTATTTATTTATTGTGCGAAAAAAATTTGGAATAACTTTTGCAGCATTACTCATTTTCTAAAAAGAACCAGAATACAGCAGGGGGATGCAGGACTTCGTTTCAAATTTTTTATGCTCGAACAAAGACCTGCCACGTTTTTTCTTTGTCAGGAATGACCAGCCATGTTGAACACGTTGCAAATAAAATTGTTTGATTTTCATTTGTTATTATGCTAGGAGTGTTTTCAACTTTTTTAATATGCAAGTGTCATGTTTTTTCTACCCGGACTCATCTAAGTCTACATTAATTATCTGAAAACATGTTAGAACGCATGTCAAAAATAAATAGAATTGATGATAGTTAAATTAATAATTTAATCAAAATTAACTGATATTTTCAAACAATATTAGAAGATAACCTCTGTCTGCTGTTAATTTTAATCTTTTATACATTATTTATTATCGTTCAGAATATTTGTCGAATGCTGCTATTGTTTGAAATATATCAGTTGTCAAATGTCAACAGTGATGAACTCTGGAACTTTCAGAATTTAAAAGATAAAAATTTTGTAACAATACTTGACATCAGCCGGAAATTATAGCATGTTAACTAAAAAGTATAACATATTAACACGTAAACTTTGAAATAATACAGGATTGAATTTTTCTGAAAAATTGGTTTCCACACTCCTAAATCCCAATTGCTAGTCTTCAAAAAAAAAAAAAAAAAAAAAAAAATCCCAATTGCTAGTCCGACAAGTGATGCGCCACATGCAATCATCTACTAGCAAATGTCTTTTGTTAGTCAGAGATTTCCGTTAGCTGGAACATTTGGAAATTTTTGTGAATGCAGTTAGCCACCCACTGTTGGCCTCAAATTTTTAATTCGTGTCGTCATTGTACTCGTATTGTTTTTCATAGGCTTTCAACCCCCGTTGATAAGCCAATATTATACAGGCTATAGTGCTCCATCTTCATTATTCTAATAAGCCATAAACCCAAGGTTCTAATCCTCATTTATCAATGAATTAATCTTCGCATACATATGGGGAACATGTGATTGTGACCCAACAAAACAACAAACAAGGCAATAATAATAATATTATTATTATATGTAGTAGATAGCCTTGACGAGTATCATCCTCGTCACCTTGTTTTATGTAGTTGTTTTTAGTTCTATTCTTTTGTGTGGGGTAATTATTAATCTATTATAATCTATATTATTTTGACCATTTACCTTCATCAGTTACAGATATTCTCTTTTTCGTAGTTTTATATTAAGTGCCACGTCCTGCCCAATACTAACTAGTGATTTATAATATATATAATATATAGTTAATTACAATAATTAAATTAAATTATTATTTATATACAAGAGTAGATAGAACATGTCATCAATGAATTACAGTAATTTATTAATTCAAAATTAATTATTAATTAATCAATGTTATAAACAAAAGAAGTCTACAGAACTTGCGCTGTTGCGCAAGGCAACTGCATGCCGTAAACAAAATTAAAATAAGAGAGTCCAGCTCTAGCGCGTGCTTTGTTTGACTCGAGTTCTTTCCGTGACTCTTCCGTTTACTTACAAAATCAAAGCCCTCTGTACGTTAAATTCTATTTTAACAACTAGCCACTAGCAGAGCAGTTCAGTGTGGGAGAAGCTAGATTTGATCTCATGGCCGAGAAAGCAGCACCCACAAAGACCAAAAACAAGTTCCTGAAGCTTTTACAGAAGGCCGCAACAGCTCCTCTGAGTCCAAAAAAACCAAACCGATCTTCACAAAAACCGGTAAGTAATGCTCCGATCCACACGATTATTCCAGCCGATGCACTCCGCAGCAAATCACGAAACTGGAGCTTCGGGGCCCGCGAGCCAACTTCACCGCAAGTCTCGTGCATGGGGCAGCTCAAGCACAAGAAGAAGCTGTGTAGCATGATAAACAACAAAAGCTACGTGTTGCCGCCGTTGGATCATCTCAATCTGATGGTCCACACTCCTAGTAAGGCAGTGGAAGCTGATCTCGAAGGTGATAAGAAAAAGAAGAAGCCCTTGGCTATCAAGAACATGTTTTCGAGAATACCGTCTCGACGAAGAAAGAGCGAGGCTACGACTGGTATTACTGAGCATAGATCATCTGCTTCGTCTTCGTGTAGTTTGAGCCAGATGAGGCGATTCTCGAGCAGCCGAACCTCGTTGAATAATTTTGATTGGACGGCCGCGCAGATTGCTCCGGTGGATAACGAGGGAGTTAAAGATAAGATTGGTACGTGTGTGCCGAAGGTAATGCTGGAATGTAAAGAAGTGAGTTTTGAGCCGAGGAAGGATGTTAGTTTGTGGAAGAGAAGGCCTATGGCTCAACCTGCTCCTCTTCAACTCTAAACCCTAATTAGTTAGTATCTTGATCTTCTAATCAACTTCTGGATGTTCTGGTTAGTTTTAATCATGGAATTATGGTTAATTTCTCGTTATGCTTGGGTTTGTAATCGGTTAGATTCGGCCCAAGTAGTGTTGTATTTGATGAAGTTAAAGCTTGTTAGTACATAATCAATTGACTGTCAACAAGTTTAGGTAGATTTTTTTTTATGCGGGAATAAATTTAGCTTAGAGCCAACACTCTTGACTATTTACGTATTTGCTGTCAGAAATAAAATAGCCTCGCAAGCATCGAAATACTCGCTTATCGACAGCAGAACATGGTTATTGTGTTTTCTTTATGCCAATTTTGTAGACCAATAAGTTGTTGTATCCACCACTGGACCACGTACAACAAGACTTTAAATTAGTTTATCAATTTTCAGCTAAAATTAAGAAATACAGGTGATAACGGGCGGTTTGATCATTAAGACTTTATTCGAATTATAGTCCTCGTGTTTCTCTTTGATTCCGAGATACTAAAATTAAAGGTTTACCCAAAATATTTGCATCCTTTCTTCAATTTTTGAATAAGGTTTCGATATATTCAAAAAAATCTTTACGGGGTCGCCTTCATGCTTGTTTACAACTCTTCGAACCTACGGATCTCGGATTCGAAGGACCCCGTTTCACTACACGTATACCCCACCTATGAATCACTTACCTGTCTGTCCCTAATTTCGTGTCCTCCCACTTACTCTATTGTCATTGATCACCGGATGGCAAGCTCTCGCTTCCCCGAGGACTAATCCCCAAGGGAGAAAAGAAAAGAGTTAAAGAGGAAAGACCAAACTTCACTAATAATTTTCAGAATTTTGATGTACGTTTCTTATATCTGTAAAGCTCTATTAGTAGTTGAACTTTCTTTTCTATTAGTATAATAATAAGTCTACATTAATAAAAAAAGTAACAACAGCACACATATCAAGCAATATTGCCCAAACAATAAAACGCACATACTTCAGTCGGTTTGCATTATCCTCTTTAAACTTGCGTTTTGCTAATTTTCTGAATGAAGGTTTTCATCGTGGATGATCATTGTTTGTCGGCTCATACTGCCAAGTTTTGTAGAGCGACTGTTATTCTACGGAATTCCGTAGGATTTTAAACAATTTTAGTTAAAAAAAATATTTTGAGAGTCGACTGCTTAGTTAGATCTAACTGTCATTTATTCACTTTTCATATATTTATCTCCCTCACCGGTTAAACTTTTTTCTCTCTTCTATATACTCGTATCCTCTTATTTATAGATTATAGAGTTGGATGTGTCAAGTGTTGTGGTCTGAAAATAAAATAGTTCTTCATTTAGGGACCGGTATTGTATCATGACTTTTGATGACAAATTTTGGGAGATTGACTTTAATGGATTTTATAGACTTTTTAATGACTCTCGTTGATTTCTTAAGATTTCAAAAACAATTCACGACTCCCGAGACAATGACTTTTAAAAACTTTAACGGACTTTTTTTTTTTTTACAAATTCATAACTTTGAAATACTTTAATAGACTTTTATTAAAATCATAAATAGCCTCTCTGAAACCCTCTAGACCTTTTGCTATACCCTCTCGATCTTTTGCTATACCCAAGTTGGGTGTATATACTATAATACTGTATACTGAATCATATTTACAAACATAATGTTAATTGTGACCTTGTATCAGATTTTCGTATTCACTTTTGATACTATAAATTTACGGATTTTAGAGTTCGAGAATTATGTGTTTTTCACTCTTCATATTTAATAATGATGTGTTTTGATAGCATAAACGGACTGATATAGCTCAAGTATGTAGAGTTGTTGGAAGACTGATCATGTTACCTTTAATACTGCAACATTTTTGGTGTACTTAAGTAGTGCTTCTCGTCGATACAGAATTCTGCTTCACTTGATTCAGTCACTATATGTGGATTGTTAGGCTTGAAGGTGTACGGATGTTTAATTGGTAGGTATGGCCTTTGCATGGCATATATGCCTGGTAGGCTCTGAATGTAGCTGAATTTTCGTTGTATGCTTATAACAAGATTGAGATCTTGGACAATCTGTATAAATTAAAAATCATGAGTAGAAGCAAGTAGATCTATATGTATGTAAAAACACAGAATGATAATGGAAAATCATAATAGAGAAGAAAATGAACCTTTTTCACAGAGGATGAATTGGAGAGACTTTTCACAGAGGATAAACCCTGGGTTGGAGCGACCGGTTAATTGAGGGAAGATAAAAGTCATGTCAAATCTTTTAAGAATGGCCTGGCAATTTTCTGAAAAAATATATGCAATTTTTCATAGAAAGTCATTAAAAGTCTATCAATTATATATTTCCACCAAAGTCATTGATATATTGAATAACAACTGACTTTTAATAACTCTTTAAAAGTTGTAATTCAATACCTCAAATTTTGAAAGACTTTTTAGTAATCCTGATACAATACCTCTTTACTTTTAAAGAGTATTTAAAAATCTTGATTGAATACACCTAGATTTTAAAAGTCAATAAAAGTCATTGAAAATCATGATACAATACCAGCCCCTTAGCTTGTTGCTTGTTTTATAATAAGAGGGGTGTATTCGATTGAGATTTTAATGGATTGTTTTTAGTCTAAGGATTTTAATGGATTGTGTCTGATTTTGATTTTGTGCGGATTCTTGATAAAATGTCGCAGAGTTGATAGGATTTAAGCACAATGCTTCAAAATCCCATTGATTTTGATGGGATTTCAAAAAACTTAAAATACACTGAAGAATGCCACAAAATCTAGCATTTTATGAAATGCAAAAAAATCCATCAGCATTTGAATATCATCAGATTTTAATGGATTTTAAACAATCCCAATTGAATATCATCGGATTTTAAAGCATAATTTAAAATCCCAATTGAATACCACCAGATTTTGTAGCATAGTTTGAAATCCCAATTGAATACCTCAAGATTTTAATGGATTTCAAACAATCCCAATCGAATACCCTCGGATTTCATGAATGCAAAAAAATACTTTAAAATCCCAATCCAATACACCCCTCAAAGTTCCAGTCTGTGGATTTGTTCTTAGTGAGCATTTTGATTTAACAAAACCATTTATTTGTAAAAAATTAATTTAATTTTATGATAATCTGTTCTTCAATAATTTTTGGAAACTAAAAGAACTGAAAAGCGATAAATATTGATAACCAAATCCAAAAGAACTGACTTTTTTCTATAAAAAATCATAATTCGAATAGCAAAATTTATGTATCTATATAAACCTAATTTATGAATACAAACAAATTGAAAAAAAGATCTTTTCTGCCCTTCCACTTTTTTCTCAGTACATACAAACCTCTGTCTCTTATGGTCATTTTCGTTTAAGTTGGATGCTCCAAATAAGAATGGGTCAAACCCGACTTGAATGCAGTTCTTTTTTTTTTTTTTTTTTTCAGATTAACCGGGTTAGCCCGTATACAGTTGGATCAACACGTTAAACAACTGGAAAACTAAATATAAAATAAACTGGGATTGCTTTTTCAGAAATGGGTGGAATTTTATTAGTTTCTTCATCCTCGCCGTCATCAGCTGACTTGGGATCTTCGATTTGGACTTTCCGGCGCGATTGGTACCACGATCAGAGCCTACAGATTTCGACCACTTTAAGCTTGTATCATTTGTTCATCACGTTTTTAATTTTCCCCATTTTTGCACTTATGACATATACCAGCTTCATTTGGTATGTATCTCTTGTCCCTATTCTGATGATGCAACCCTTTATTCTTTTATCATATCATTCTGTTTCTTTTCTTTTTAAGTGATTCAGAATATTGTTGTTTATATTGTTTGTAAGAAAATTGAAATCTTATGTGATTTATATTTTTGATTTGTTATAAATCACAATATGTTAGAACTATGTAACATCTTGGTCGGTGGTGGTGCTGGTGGTGTAGCGGTGGTTTTACCGGCGGCAGAATCCGTTACGTTTTTGAATCCATAATTATTATGAATTTGATTTTTAGGCAATAATTCTTTTTTTTAAATTGGAGTGGCTTTAATTACGGATCCGTTTTGTTGACTATTTATTATTGGACTCTATTAGCATCAATTTAAATAGTTACATTTTAAATTGTGATTGTGATTGGATAAATACTTTTTATGAATATTCAATACCATTTATGAGAGTCATTAAGAATGACTTTATTGTGCCTTTAATGGCTTTATTGTGCCTTTGATGGCTTTTTGTTCCACTTATGGATGCCATTTTTATGGCTTTGTTTACCATTTTGTAGATCATTATATTTAATATATTTAATTACATTTTAAACTTTGTTTTTATTCCTCACTTAAATTTTAATTTTCATGTGTCTAACCAAAGGATAATCCTTTGGTTAGAAATTAATTAATATTTTTATATTATTTTATTTTCTATCTATTTTTGTTATATATAATCTTTTGTTTATATATATATGCGTGATTCTCTTGTATATTGATTTATGTTTTGTTTGATTTGTTTTTTTTCAGGATACTTTGGAAGCGAGCTGTTTTACGGGACTTATGGGTTTTTCTTTTCTAATTCATTTAAGCTTTATTGTCTAAGCGTCCGGAGTTATGCTTGCATGACTTTCGGTTAGATGATAAAGTTTCTTGAAAGAAAGAAATCCCGGATGCGGTTTATTGTATCTCCATACAATTCATCTACGAATGTAGACCTTACAAAAAAAAACACGTTAAACAACTTCATCCAACTAATCCCACCATTTTAGCTACCATGATTTTATGTATCAACATTAATACCATGATTTTATGTATCAACATTAATTCAAAATTCAAATTCTGGTTTTGGAACTGAAGCCATCATCTCTTTTCGTCCGAGGATAAGCAAATTCCATGGGTGCATCTGGTATGCTTAAACAACTTTGTCAATGTTTCTTTATGTTCATGTCTTCCATGATTTTCACGTGTAGTTAACAATCAGGTACAAATGGGCATATACCCGACTGAAATTTCTAAAACAGCAGCAGTTACGATTTCAAAAGTGATTCTAGTTACATATCCATGATTATAGGAACCGTTTAGTGCTATAATTTACCCATGATTTCAAACTCTGCACTTATCAAGGACTTTGAATTTTGATATCTCTCTTCTCTTCAAGTAAGTATTTTTTTATGAGCAAAAAATGTATGATCTATGTTCTTTCATCTTGCCGTGCTTCTGGACGATTACTGGAGTTGTTTTCATCTTTGTTTTATTGACAAACAGGTTACAACGTAGAAGGAGGTATAAATATGTTTGTTGGCTACTGCTAAACTGATGAAAAGTTTTGGTGTTTCTTTGTAATTTAGGAAGCACACATATTAAATTTGAGGTATAGAGATGTTATCACTAGACTTTTGATTAGGAAAATTGTAGTTTGTACATAGAATTGTGATGTTATACCATTAATCTTTCTTATAGTTATTAGTGTATCTTTTCTGCAGGTACATGATATATGCCCCCAAATGGGGTCAGATTGTTTGTCCAGGGCATCCATGTATGTTAATTGCTAAATCCGGCCACTGTAGTATGTGTTTTTGGATGTGCTTAACTACATTCCTGTTCAATCTACGAAACTTTTCTTTCAATTTTTCAATTTTTATTTTGATGATGAACTTCAGTTTGATTTGTTTTTATAACATGACTATATGTGCAAGTTGATGGCGTTATAGACTGTAAGAAGTTAAAGAGTCCTGATATTTTATAATAGATGTTCATCCATTTAGGTGAAATGAGATTTGTTTTATTACTGGTGGTGATTGATAATGGTATCCTCCAAATCGCACTGTCTAATCTAGATGGCATAGTCATGGAATACGATCTAACGGCGTTGACAATTTACTTGAAGTTTGAATGAAGAAGATAATGGAGGGTAACTGATTAGTAATTTTGCATTGTCTTATAATTTTCTTTTGTATGACAGAGCAAGATGTTTCTGAGTACAGGAAGAGCTTAGCCATCCGTGTTTCTGGTTTTGATGTGCCAAGGCATGTCAAGACATTTGAGGACTGTGGATTTTCAGTTGAGATAATGAAAGCAATATCTGGACAAGCATATGAGAAGACTGCGTCAATACAATGTCAAGATTTTCCAGTTGTGCTCTCCGAAAGAGATATTATTGGTATAGCAAAGACTGGTTCAGGTAAGACTGCTGCCTTTGTGCTCCCTATGATAGTCCATATTATGGATCAGCCTGAGCTTGAGAAAGAAGAGGGTCCTATTGGAGTTATATGTGCACCTACTAGAGAACTAGCACATCAAATATATTTAGAGGCCAAAAAGTTTTCAAAATCCAACTGAATACGTGTGTCTGCAGTGTATGGTGGGATGTCTAAACTTGAACAGTTTAAAGAATTGAAAGCAGGAGGTGAAATAGTTGTTGCTACTCCAGGGAGGTTGATAGACTTGCTAAAGATGAAGGCTCTGACAATGTCCAGAGCAACTTACTTGGTTCTTGATGAGGCTGATCGAATGTTTGACCTTGGATTTGAGCCACAGATTAGGTCCATTGTTGGTTTGATTATGCCTGATCGTCAAACATTACTCTTTATTTTATTTGTTTTAACATAACATCTTTAATATATTACATTATGTTAATAAATTTAAATACATTTTGAATAATATTAAAATATATTAAAGATATATTAGTATCTTTATTTTATTTGTTTATTTTATTTAGATCGAAATGTGATGCACGAAAAGGAGGTGGCAAAAGAGCAAAAGGAAGGGGAGGAGGCGACAATCGAGGCGTGCGTGGGGTGGACTTTGGTCTGGGTATTGGATATAATGCAGAATCTAAAAGATCTCCATCGCATGTTGTTCCTGGTCGTTCTGCAGCTGTGAACTCACTAAAGACAGGGATGACGACACAATTTAAAAGCAGTTTTGTTGCTGCTTTATCTGGCACCCTTAATGCAAGGTTGAGTAATAGTTCAGGCATGCAAGCTGGCAACAGGGTGTTGCGTGGTTTTGTGTCGGGTGGTTCGGGGAGGTAGGCATACTCCTGCAGCAAGCAGTTGTTCGCAAAAATCTACACGCAAGCGCACGTGATCACAAGTAATATATTAAGTTCGATCCCACAGAGACTGGTGAATTATGAATACGCACCTATGCAACAATGTATGATCAATTATCACTGCCAAGACAATTAACAAGGATTGGTTTCTTTTATACTAATAATTAAAATTACTAATCAAATTCAGAATAGGAAAACACATGGGATTCTAATTTCATTATCGAATTCATCTAGAATTGAAATTACTAAGTAACATGCGACTGTTGATCCTAATCAGACAACACGAAAGTAATACATGCCAACTCTCGTTGCACACATATCATACCAATCAAAATCCACAATTAAGATAGAAATCTCATGGACACCAACAAAGCTCAGACCCTATATCTCTATAGCGGTAGTGTAAGCAGAGAGGTTTAATAACAAGTCGTCTATCGTGATTACATAGGGTGATAAAAATAGTTCAAGTCTACCACAAATTATGTTTCATTCACATAATCCTATGTTTACATGGCATAGTTCTAAATTCGATCATCCACTCTCGCTTCAGAAAGAATTAACAAACAACTTAGAAGTTAGCTACGCTCCTAAGAAGAATAAGCACGGCTCATGCAAAGAAATCAACGTACGTCACAAAATCAAGTAATTAATATTCGTTACTAGATTACATCGATAAATCCATTAGAATCCCATGAAGGCGGTTAGTTCATAATCGAACTAATCGACATCATGGGTTCTAGTGAAAACATTATAAATAAAAGACAAGAATTAAATGGAATAAAAATGCTTGAATTAATAATAAAGATCACACGTTACAGATTGAAGTTCACGATTTCGCTCGAAACTGTCACTTCCTCGCGAAGAACGATCTAATACAACTGATAATGTGCTTGAATGATTAAACTGAAACTACGATATTGTTCTCTACTAAACTTCTTACTACGACTATGAGGCTAGGGTTTTTTTACACACGAGAAATAAAAATTACATTGACTAAGTCAACCGGGCCTCGACCGCTGCGAAAATCCATCAGAAAAGCTGTAAAAATCGGCCCGGGGAATTTCTGCGGAGCGCGGCCGCGCTAAGTGTAGCGCAGGCGCGCTAGTCACCAGATGTAGCGCGGGCGCGCTTGGCACTAGCGCGGGCGCGCTAGTGTCTGTGATGACAGCCTCGTTTCTTCGTTTCTCGCTCGTTCTCGCGTGCATGTCCTTCCTCGCTTCTAGTACCACTTCCGTAGGTGATCACGGTTGCATTTAGCATATGCAACAAGCCCTTTAAACCCCTAGATAGCTCTAGTGGACGAGTGTGCTCTCGTGAGGGTTTGTAGAAGATATACCCACAAAATCCCAAGTCGCGGTGAATCCATAATTCTCTATTCTTGCAAATAATGCACCAAAACCAACCTAAAATGATAGAAATTCACTTCATCACCTCAACTCGTGACCTGCATAGAAAAACAATAAAAACACATCAAAAGACACTAAACACTTAAGTACAACCAACCAATTTAAGTGGAAATGAAGGCCTATAAGTGTGTATAAATACCACTTATCACACCCCCAAACTTAAACTGATGCTTGTCCTCAAGCGTCACGACACTATACAATAATACAATGCAATGCATGAATGCAACTACGTGATGAATGAGTGAACTATGAAGTAATTGCCTTGCAAATTTTTAATACCTCAGATTGTGCTAATGTTCTCAACTTTCATCTCTCTTGCTACCAAGTCAATTACTCTTCTATTTACAAGTGTGGAGTGCCCGTGTGTGCAAGCATGCTCTTTTATTGAGACAAGACAAAAACTACTACTCCCACAGAATCCCCATCAAGAATTGTAAAAGTTATAAACTAACACCCCGTCACTCAAGTCCAACTAAAAGCCAAGGTCCCAAAGAATGTCCACACCCTTCTATTTTATCCACTATATATATATATAAATTTTTTTTTTTTTTTTTTTTTATTGGTGATTAGTTGCTCGGTCTAAGGTTAGGGCGCTTCGCAGTGTAAATGCGTTACGAACACCATAAGACTTCACTCACCAATTATTCACTCTATTTTAGTGGTTTATTTAACCGTGCAATGGTTGAGATCCCTAAAGATTTATGCACTAGTACCCATGTAGCGAGCGTTGGGTCAACAATCCCAAACCACGAAGGGCTTTAGGTTGTTAGGCACAAAGTCCCCTCAGACTTAATTACTCGAGTACTAATGAGCTCAACCTAGTTAATTCTACCACTTATTTTTTTTTTTTTTTTTTTTAGTGAATTTATTTACTACTATTTTTTTTCTTTTTCTATATTTTTCTTTTTAAGAAAGGTATATCTACTCCTTAGTTCCCCCAAACTTAAGATTTACAGACCTAAGCTGAAGGATGCTCAATTCAATCCTAGAATTCATGGAATTTCGTCTAAATCCTATCTCAAGAACATATGTGAATTACAATTTCCAACACAAGCAATTTCCAAGTACTAACCTAGCATTGCAATTGAAACTACTAATCGAAAACTACGCACATAACTCATCATAGGCAATTAGCTTGGCTTAACTTCATAATTCATGCAAATGCTCGTGATACTAACTACTACCATTATCTCTACACATGTAAAAATAAAGAAAATATGAGAAAAATTAGAAAGAAAACGTGAGAATAAATCAAAGCAAAATAAAATAAAATAAAAACGTGAACTACATGAACTAACTAACACATGCAATAATAAAAAAAAATCTATCTAATAATATGCTCTTCCTTAGATTACCACCCCCAAACTTAAAATTTTCAATGTCCCCATTGAAAGTGATAAAAAGGCTAGAGCACCCACATACCTACTCGGAGTCCGAGTCCTCCCCCTCCTCTGCTGGAGGTGAATCTGGTGGAGGATACTGCATCCCTGCTCCGAATACTGGCCACTGAACTGTGACCCCCTGTGCCTGAAAAGCACTACCTAGAGCCTGTGTCATATCAAAAGCAAACCTCTGGTGGATGTCATGCATGGCGTCCATCCGTCTCGCTAATCGGCGAAAGTGGACATCTCCCATCGGTTCGGAGCTCCTCTCCGTCTGAGAAGTACCAGCTCCAGAAGCTCTAGGCTGCTCCCTCCTAACAAACTCGGGACGTCCCCCTGGCATCTCATCATATAAGTACCCGAGGCCTCGAGGGTGGGGAACTCCTCCATCCCACTCTGTCATCCGACTGATAGCCGAATGATCAATAGGTGTCGCTGGCAACTGTAATTGCTCGTTGGATGGCCAACGAACACCGCTCGATCGACAAAGCTTCGTCACAATTGTGCCATATGGAATGGCACCAGTAGTTCCTCCCTGTAAGAACCTCAGAATTCCCTGATGGATAACATGTGCTAGATCAATATACTTGCCCGAGACAATCCCAAAGAGCAGAATAGCTCTTTCCACTGTTACCTCATGCCCATGTGAAGATGGCATGATGTTAGCACATATGAAGGCGTTCCACGCCTTCGCATACCGGTTCAACCCGGCTGCTGGAAAAGAGACATGTGCCGGCAAGGGAGGTTGTGTCATCTTCCAAGCTGTATCCGGCACACACAAATCATACACCAATCGATCAAGATCAACTGGATCATCATCAAACCGGCGTTTAGCACGCCCAATCCTCTCAACCACCCAATCTTCTTCATTACGGCGCCTGGCACGCCCCCCAATAACTCTACGGATCGCATCCGCACTATAATCTACCCGGATTCCCCGTACCACCGTGAATCCATCTCGGTTCTCCTTGGCATTAGCATAAAACTCTCGAACAATAGCCAAAGGAACCGCCTCCGGAGCCTCGCAAAAAGACTCCCAACCCCGCTCTTGAATCATGTTCAAGAGCTCACCATCCTCCGCCGTGGGTAAGAATCCCCTCTCCTTAACTAACGACTTATTCATAAGCCGTTGAAACTCGGTTCGCGCACCATCCGAGGTGAACTCAACCTCACCCATCGAGGAAGAATCGCTAGATGCGGGGGCTTGGGTGCTCGTTCCTTGTGATCTTCTTGCTCTTTTGGGTGCCATTGGTAGAGATTATAGTTGCAAGAGGTGTATGTGTATTGGAATTGAAAGATTGGATGAAGGTTGTGTGTATGGATGTGTATATATAATTTAGGGTTTAGAGAATTATAATGGGATTTGGGTATGTGTTTTGTGTTTATATAAGGATTGGAGAGTTGAGCTAGGGTTTTATGGGATGTATTTCGGGCTAGGCATGCAAAATTAGGATTGTGGGCTTTTAAAAACGAAAAAAAACTATTTTTGGGGGAAAAATCCGCTGGTCCGGCAGTCAGTAGCGCGGCCGCGCTAAGTATAGCGCGGGCGCGCTGTGCAACTTAGCGCGGTCGCGCCTGACACTAGCGCGGGCGCGCTAGTGTCTGACACCGGAGGCTGAAATTTTTCGATTTTTGTGTTTTTGGGGTTTACAATGGTACAATGTGGTTCCAATGCGTGGGTTGCCTCCCACGAAGCGCTTGTTTAACGTCGTTAGCTCGACGTGAAGTCCAGAATTACTCTGATTCTGATTGAAGAATCGTTGTTTGTACCTCACGATTCACGTTTCCGCCAAAGTAAGGCTTCAACCTTTGACCATTAACCTTAAATGATTCATCCGGTGATTTTGCATAGATTTCTACTGCACCGTGGGAGTATACCGTCTTGACTGTAAATGGTCCTGACCAGCGTGACTTGAGTTTCCCTGGAAACAACTTCAACCGAGAGTTATACAATAACACCAATTGACCAACCACAAACGATTTTTGTATCAGTCGCTGATCATGCAATCTTTTCACCTTTTCTTTGTAGAGTTTGTTATTTTCATAAGCACGGAGGCGAAACTCCTCTAACTCATTGAGTTGCATCATTCGTTTCTCTCCAGCTAATTGTAAGTCGAAGTTCAACTTCTTTAGGGCCCAATAAGCTTTATGTTCCAACTCAACTGGTAAGTGACAAGCCTTGCCAAACACTAACTGAAATGGAGAAGTACCCAACGGTGTTTTATAAGCTGTTCGATAAGCCCAAGCAGCCTCATCTAATCGTAAGGACCAGTCTTTCCTAGAAGGGTTAACCACCTTCTCCAATATGCGTTTGATCTCTCTGTTAGACACTTCAGCTTGACCATTCGTTTGAGGATGATAAGCAGTAGCAACCCGGTGATTGATATTATACCTAGTTATCAAGGTTGTGAACTTCCGATTGCAGAAATGAGAGCCTTCATCACTGATAATGACTCTAGGGACCCCGAAACGGGTAAAGATTTGTTTTTGAAGAAATTGCAAGACCACCTTAGCATCATTTGTAGGTAAAGCTTTTACCTCCACCCATTTAGACACATAATCCACTGCTAATAAAATATACTGGTTGTTGCAAGATGAAACGAACGGTCCCATGAAGTCAATACCCCAAACGTCAAATATTTCGACTTCCAAGAGCATTTTAAGAGGCATTTCATTCCTCCTAGATATATTACCTGTACGTTGACATCGATCGCATCCCAACACATACTGATGAGCATCTTTAAACATAGTTGGCCAGTAAAATCCTGCTTGAAGTACCCTCTTTGCTGTCTTTTCTCCGCTGTAATGTCCTCCATAACCAGTGGAATGGCACTCGCGCAAAACTCCCTCAACTTCATTATTAGGGATGCACCTTCTGAGAATTTGATCAACTCCTTGTTTAAACAAAAAGGGTTCATCCCAAATATACCATTTCACATCGTGAAGAAATTTCTTGCGTTGAGCATAAGAGAATTCTGGAGGAATGATCTTACTCACCAGATAATTTACAATGTCAGCAAACCATGGCTCTTCTGCATCAACTCCAAACAACTGTTCGTCAGGAAAGAATTCATTGATTAGAGTGTTGTCTGTAGTTTGTTTGCTGTGATCTTCTAGTCGGGACAAATGATCTGCTACCTGATTTTCTGTGCCCTTACGATCTTTAATTTCCACATCAAATTCTTGGAGTAATAAAACCCAGCGAATTAGTCTTGGTTTAGAATCTTTCTTTGATATGAGATACCGAATAGCTGCATGATCAGTATATACCACTACCTTTGTTCCAAGAAGATAAGACCTGAACTTCTCAAAGCTAAAGACAATAGCTAGAAGTTCTTTCTCAGTAGTAGTGTAGTTCAATTGAGCATCATTCAAAGTTTTGCTGGCATAATAGATAACATGAAACACATTATTTGCTCGCTGGCCCAGTACAGCCCCTACAGCATAATCACTGGCATCACACATTAATTCGAATGGTTTACTCCAATCAGGTGCAGTGATGATAGGCGCTGATGTCAACTTTTTTTTTAAGATTTCAAATGCTTCCAAGCACTTCTCATCAAATTTGAATGGAATGTCTTTCTCTAACAGATTACAAAGGGGTTTAGAAATTTTTGAGAAATCCTTGATGAATCTCCGATAGAAACCTGCATGACCAAGAAAGCTTCGGATGCCTTTGACTGAAAGTGGTGGAGGAAGATTTTTAATTGTTTCCACCTTCGCTTTATCAACTTCTAGTCCCTTGGCAGATACCTTATGCCCCAATATGATTCCTTCTTGCACCATGAAATGACATTTTTCCCAATTGAGAATCAGATTAGTTTCCACACATCGCTTAAGAACCATTCTCAGATTCGTGAGGCATTCGTCATAAGATGTTCCAAACACAGAAAAGTCGTCCATGAATACCTCCACATTGATGCCGATCATCTCCGAAAATATTGCCATCATGCACCTTTGAAAAGTGGCTGGTGCACCACATAAGCCAAAAGGTACTCTTCTGAATGCAAATGTACCATAAGGGCATGTAAAGGTTGTCTTTTCTTGATCCTCCGGAGAGATAGCAATCTGATTATAGCCAGAATACCCATCCAATAGGCAATAGAATTCATGACCAGCCAACCTGTCAAGCATCTGATCAATAAAAGGCAGAGGGAAGTGATCCTTTCTTGTAGCTTTATTCAGCTTTCGGTAGTCCATGCAAATCCTCCAACCAGTGACAGTTCTAGTTGAGATAAGTTCCCCTTTTTCGTTGGCTACTACTGTCATTCCCCCTTTTTTAGGCACACACTGCACTGGACTCACCCATGAGCTATCTGAAATTGGATAAATGATACCTGCATCAAGCCATTTAAGAATCTCTTTCTTTACAACCTCCTTCATGATAGGATTTAGCCTTCTTTGTTGTTCCACTGAAGGTTTGCTTCCTTCTTCAATGAGAATTTTGTGTTGACAAAAGGAGGGACTGATGCCCTTGATATCAGCTATGGTCCAACCAATCGCTGTTTTGAATTCCCTTAGCACCCTCAAAAGTTTTTCCTCTTCCTCACCTGACAAGTTAGATGCAATAATCACAGGAAGAGTAGAACCTTTGCCAAGAAAAGCATACCTTAAGTGATCCGGTAGTGGTTTAAGTTCAAGTTTAGGTGCTTCGATTACTGATGGCTGTAGTGGTTTGTGATCTTCCTTTTGTTCTTCCAAGCCAAGAGATTCGACAGGTGGTTCAAAATTCCTTCCCCAAGGTGATGAGTTAAGATGATGGATCTCTTCCAATTCTTCTTCACTGTCCCATTCCTCATCATTGGTAAGGATTACTTCCAATGCATCATTCTGTAGAACCCGCTGGCTATTAGCTTCTGTCGTAGTGTCTAGCACATCCACACTGAAACAAGATTCCTCATCAGTTGGTAATTTCATTGCATTGAATACGTTGAACGTGACAGTTTGATCTTGTATTCTCATTGTGAGTTCCCCTTTTTGGACATCGATTAATGTTTGGCCAGTGGCTAAAAATGGTCTACCCAAGATGATAGGAATCCTTTTGTCTTCTTCAAAATCAAGAATCACGAAGTCGGCTGGAAATATTAATTGATCAACTTTGACTAGCACATCTTCAATTATACCCCTCGGATATGTGATCGAACGATCAGCCAACTGTAAAGACATATTTGTTGGCTTGAGCTCTGGTAGGCCAAGTTGTGTGAAGATAGATAGAGGCATCAGATTGATGCTAGCTCCCAAGTCACACAAACACTTATCAAAGGAGAACTTCCCAATAGTGCAAGGAATAGTAAAACTTCCCGGATCTTTAAGCTTAGGTGGTAATTTCTGTTGAAGTACAGCACTGCATTCCTCCGTTAAAGCCACGGTCTCTAACTCTTCAAGCTTTAGCTTTTTTGAAAGAATACCCTTCATGAACTTGGCATAACTAGGCATTTGCTCGAGTGCTTCAGCAAACGGAATGTTGATGTGAAGCTTTTTGAATACTTCTAGGAATTTACCAAATTGCTTATCCAGCTGCTGTTTTTTTAACCTCCTAGGAAATGGAGGTGGTGGATATACTGGTTTTGACATCGGAGCAGCTGCAGGAATAGCCTTATCCTTTTCAACAGTTGAGTTGGTGCCAATTGTATTTGAAGGAACTTCTGCTGGAATTTCTTGCGGTTCATCACCCTGACCTTGTACCAATGTTGAGGTAGGCCCTGTTGTAGTTCTTCCAGATCTCAGCGTAATGGATTGGACTTGCTCTTTAGGGTCCCTCTTACCTGGTACTTCTGTATCACTAGGGAGATTCCCCTGTGGTCTGCTTAGTAAAGCATTAGCTAACTGACCAACTTGTGTCTCCAAGGCTTTTAAAGTTACTGCCTGACTCTTGTACATGAGCCTTAGCTCTTCCATGTCAGACCTTTCGTTAGCTGATTGCCCATGATTCTGAAATCCCGGAGGGTGATATGGCTGTTTAGGCGCATACTGTTGTGAATTTCCAGCTTGATTATACTGTTTAGGTCCCTGTTGAAATCCTTGTTGAGGCTGATTATAACCCTGATTATTACTCCAGCTGAAATTCGGATGATTTCGGTTGCTAGGATGATAAGTAGCTGGAGCAGGCTGTTGAATTCCTTGGTGAGCCAGAGAATCAACTTTCATCGTGAGAGCCTTCAGTTGAGCTGCTATAGCTGTAGACGTGTCAAGATCAAGAATTCCGGCTACCTTCCCTTGAGTAAGTCTTTGAGTGGGGTTCTGATATTCATTAGCAGCCATCATTTCAATGAGATCATAAGCTTCTTCATAACTCTTTGCCCATAGTGCACCTCCAGAAGCAGCATCAAGCATAGGTCTGGATTGAGGTCCAAGACCATTATAGAAACTGTTTATTTGCATCCAATCCGGCATGCCATGATGGGGACACTTCCTTAGCATCTCCTTATATCGCTCCCAGGCTTCACAGAATGTTTCTCCTGATTGTTGAGAGAATTGAGATAGAGCATTTCGTAATGCAGCCGTCTTTGCCATGGGGAAGAATTTAGTGAGAAATTTCTGAGCTAGATCTTCCCATGTAGTAATCGAACCAGATGGTAAAGAATGTAACCATCCCTTAGCCTTATCTCTCAGTGAAAATGGGAAAAGTCTTAGCTTTACAGCTTCATCAGAGACGTCATTAAATTTGAAGGTGTCACAGATCTCTATAAAATTCCGTATGTGCATATTGGGGTCTTCAGTAGGAGAACCCCCATACTGTACCGAGTTCTGGACCATTTGAATGGTTCCTGGTTTGATTTCAAAGGCTTTGGCTGCGATTGCAGGCCTGACAATGCTTGATTGGATATCATCGATCTTTGGCATAGAGAAATCCTTCAATGCCTTGCTGTCTGGTTGTGCTTCAGGTTCCGGCATTGTTTCAGAATCAGAAGAAGAAGATGACGTTGAATCAATTGCTTTTCTTTTACGGGTTTGAGAACGTGTTTGCATAAACGCGACCCAAGTACCTGAAATAAATAAAAGAAGAAAAGTGAGAAGAGAATAGAATCCTAGTCAGTGAATTTTAACGCACACTGAAGACAAGTACATAAACTAATTAATTAACACCGAGTCCCCGGCAGCGGCGCCAAAAACTTGTTCGCAAAAATCTACACGCAAGCGCACGTGATCACAAGTAATATATTAAGTTCGATCCCACAGAGACTGGTGAATTATGAATACGCACCTATGCAACAATGTATGATCAATTATCACTGCCAAGACAATTAACAAGGATTGGTTTCTTTTATACTAATAATTAAAATTACTAATCAAATTCAGAATAGGAAAACACATGGGATTCTAATTTCATTATCGAATTCATCTAGAATTGAAATTACTAAGTAACATGCGACTGTTGATCCTAATCAGACAACACGAAAGTAATACATGCCAACTCTCGTTGCACACATATCATACCAATCAAAATCCACAATTAAGATAGAAATCTCATGGACACCAACAAAGCTCAGACCCTATATCTCTATAGCGGTAGTGTAAGCAGAGAGGTTTAATAACAAGTCGTCTATCGTGATTACATAGGGTGATAAAAATAGTTCAAGTCTACCACAAATTATGTTTCATTCACATAATCCTATGTTTACATGGCATAGTTCTAAATTCGATCATCCACTCTCGCTTCAGAAAGAATTAACAAACAACTTAGAAGTTAGCTACGCTCCTAAGAAGAATAAGCACGGCTCATGCAAAGAAATCAACGTACGTCACAAAATCAAGTAATTAATATTCGTTACTAGATTACATCGATAAATCCATTAGAATCCCATGAAGGCGGTTAGTTCATAATCGAACTAATCGACATCATGGGTTCTAGTGAAAACATTATAAATAAAAGACAAGAATTAAATGGAATAAAAATGCTTGAATTAATAATAAAGATCACACGTTACAGATTGAAGTTCACGATTTCGCTCGAAACTGTCACTTCCTCGCGAAGAACGATCTAATACAACTGATAATGTGCTTGAATGATTAAACTGAAACTACGATATTGTTCTCTACTAAACTTCTTACTACGACTATGAGGCTAGGGTTTTTTTACACACGAGAAATAAAAATTACATTGACTAAGTCAACCGGGCCTCGACCGCTGCGAAAATCCATCAGAAAAGCTGTAAAAATCGGCCCGGGGAATTTCTGCGGAGCGCGGCCGCGCTAAGTGTAGCGCAGGCGCGCTAGTCACCAGATGTAGCGCGGGCGCGCTTGGCACTAGCGCGGGCGCGCTAGTGTCTGTGATGACAGCCTCGTTTCTTCGTTTCTCGCTCGTTCTCGCGTGCATGTCCTTCCTCGCTTCTAGTACCACTTCCGTAGGTGATCACGGTTGCATTTAGCATATGCAACAAGCCCTTTAAACCCCTAGATAGCTCTAGTGGACGAGTGTGCTCTCGTGAGGGTTTGTAGAAGATATACCCACAAAATCCCAAGTCGCGGTGAATCCATAATTCTCTATTCTTGCAAATAATGCACCAAAACCAACCTAAAATGATAGAAATTCACTTCATCACCTCAACTCGTGACCTGCACAGAAAAACAATAAAAACACATCAAAAGACACTAAACACTTAAGTACAACCAACCAATTTAAGTGGAAATGAAGGCCTATAAGTGTGTATAAATACCACTTATCAGCAGTCAAGTGAACTTCTCCTGTGCAAAGTGGACCAAGAAGCTCAGACTTCAGAAAGCAGAGGAAACACGAGTCAAAAGAACTTAGAAAGTTCTAAAGAAAGAGCAAGAGAAAGACGAAGACCCTCAGGCTGGGATCGTCAGATTTTGCAGTGGGAGGATGTTTATAAATTAAGTTTAATGCGATGTTTATCTTCACTTTTGTTCAACCTGCCCAATGTTCTGTGCTGCTTCAAAAAAAAAGATACACCCTTATATGGTCACTCATGTGCTGTAGGATGACAGTTCTGCTTTAATTTAATGTCAGCAGTGCAATATTAAAATTTTATTTTCCTACTTTGAAATTCTTTTAATATAAAATATATATATTACACGTAATTTATTTTAGTTCTATTACATATTAAATATTTTTGTAATTATTATTTATATAATATTAATCTATATTTATGATATTTTTATAATAAAATCTACATAGTTCACAAAATAATATACTTTATAATGTTTTGATTGCAGGTCTCTGTCTCCGATAAAATAACGGTCTCTGTAGAACTTTCCTTATATCTTATAATATAATAGCTTTTATTTTACTATTTTCATATCATTCGAAAAGATTTAAATTTTTAACATGATTTAATTTATTAAAGATGTAATTTTAAAAAAAATAAAATAAAGATCGAGGTCTCGCCGTGCGGCGAGGTTATGAAACTATAATAACATATTTTACTTATTTTTATTGAAAACATCAAAATTATTTATTTAAATTAAAAAATTTATCCTAATTTTCCATAAATAATATATCATTGTACATTCATGTTGATGCACAATAAAAATCTGATTTTGTGACTAATGTGTACATATTTACAAAAATAAGTATTACATTTAAACTCATGATAACAAAGGTGGATTTTTGTGAATACTAATACTAATGTATTCTTAATATATTTTAATATCATTCAAAAAGTATTTAAATTTTTAACATGATATATTTTATTGAAGATGTCACTGTAAAACAAATAAAATTAAGAATCGAGCTCTCTCTGCGAGGCTGAGAAACTATAATAATATATTTTTACTTATCTAAAACACTAAAATTATATATATTTAATTACTAGAATATTTCATAAATAATATAGTATTGTACATTCATGTTAATGCACGATAAAAATGAGATTATGTGACTAATTAGTACATATTAACAAAAATAAGTATTACATTTAAACTCCTCATAAAAAAGTCGGACTTTTTTCGTAAATACTAATACTAATATTTTTTAACATGATGTAATTTATTAAAGATCTTAATTTAAAACAAATAAAATAAAGAATTTAGGTCTCGCCTCGAGAAATTATCATAATATATTTTACTTATTTTTATTGTAAAAACTAAAATTATATATTTAACTTGCTATTTCTATCGAAATATTTCATAAAGAATATTTTCACGGTCATACGTACGCTCAGGTACGAAGATTGAAATCTATATTTTCACGGTCATACATATGCTCCGGTAAGTACGCTTAGTTATGAAATTCTTATTTATTATATTTTAATATTTTAGTTATTTTATTCTAATTATATTTTATACATTTAATTTAAAGCAATAGTTGATGGTTGATATGACAATTTTAATTAATATCAGTAAAATTCAAACTTTTTTTAGCATACATGAAAGGAATCTTGCTCTGTATGTGCAGGCACTTAAGTATATTTATTGGTCTAGAATTTCAAGACTAATGCTCCTGCCGCCGTGTAAAATATCTTATATTCAGTTCCGTCATCATAAATTAAATTTAACATCGTTAAACTTCAAATCACTCGAAGATTAATACTATTACATTGTGGTTTAGAGAATAACAATTATGATTCCCAACACTATAAACACTTATTGTATTTTCATTAGTCAATATTATAATTAAAAACATATTATAATTAAAAACATATTATAATTAATTATTTAAAATTAAAAATTCAAGCGTTACCGTGTGCGAAGCACGGGCCAAATTGCTAGTGAAGACTAAAGAGTACACAACTTCTGTAATCTATATAGCTGAGGCAGGCCTGGCCCAGACGGAGGGCAATCAGGACGACCGCCCAGGGCCCAAAAAGTTTAAGGGCCCAAAATTTGTATAATTTATGTATTGTTATTAGTATATATAAGCCTATTCTATCCTTAGCGACTACGTCCGTAACTAAACTAATGGTACTATCAATTATGCAATAACACATAAATGTCATCAAACATTTGTTTAATCCTCTTTTTTTACATCCTGTACACTTTATTGTTTTGGGTCCTGTTCCCTGACAACTGTGTGTCAGGGAACAGTTATCCAACACATCATTCCCCAGCCGTTGGATCGTTGATCCAACGGCTGGGGTAAAAGGAAAAATTTTTAGCGTTCCGCGGTTTTTTTCCGCGGATGGGGTGTTTTCAACAGACGATCCGCGTATTTTTTCCGCGGATCAACGGTAGTTTTTTAAGCGTTCCGCGGTTAATATCCGCGGAACTATCAGACGCGTTTTAAAACGCAGAAACCGCGCACATTTATCAGTTACATGTTTTAAAGGAGAAGAAACACATAACAGTTCCCTACTTTGATAAGAACAGCACAACCCGCGATCTTCAAGTACAGAACACCAACCAAATTCGATTATCATCATCATCATTGATAAGGTGCGTACCAAATTCGATTACATCCTTATATGGATTCTCATGTTTTGTGTGCTTCATGTTTGTATATGGTGCTTGATCATTTAGTTTGAACGATTGATTTGAAACTCAATAGTTGAATTGCACGTGTAATTGCTTGGTACTTGATTTCGGCGTGAAACATGTCATGTATATTATGTATTGTAGTTCGTTTAAGTGTATGAATACAAGGTGTTTGTCAAAATGTCTGAATGAAAAAATTGATTTTTTTCGTTCGTTTTTTGTATATATGTATGGGTGGTGTACGTACAACACCTAAACCTCTGTATATGTATGTATGTGTGCTTTTCCTAAACCTTTATATGATCAATGTACCTTGATTTCTTGGTTTTTTTGTTGATTTTGATTAGTGCTTTTCCTACCGAAATTTGACTGGAATCATATAAATGGTTGTGTGGATATAGTATATGTAGGTAGTTTGTGGAGTTTGTAGTGGAAGGAGGTGTTCGGTGTGATTGTGATTATGCCCCTAATTTACTTCATAGTTTGAATATTGGTAGAATAGACTAAGAAAAGGAGGTGTTCGTTGTGATTGTGAACTTCTTATGCTTTACTTGAATCTTTTAGTTTTATGTTGTCTGATGTTGATTTCATGTTACATTGTCAGGATGTAAGATATTCTACCAGGGCCAGTTAGTCAGGAAGTTATCTTAGATAACTCGTATCATGTGAGTGCTGCTGTTTGGGCTGGTGTTGATCGGGGTCCATTGGAGTGTTTCTGTGGCAACCGGTCTATGAGGAGCTGGTTTCTTTCTGATGCTCAGAAGGAAATTCTACATGCTATAGGGTTTGGCGTGTTTGCCAATCCCAGACTTATACTTCAGACTGACGCGAGGCTAGTGAGTGCTCTTGTTGAGAGGTGGCGTCCAGAGACCAACACATTCTTCATGAGACAGGGGGAGATGACTGTGACCTTGGAGGATGTTGGTTACATATTGGGGTTGCCCATTCATGGTCGGCCTTTAGTGGGAGATGCTATTGACAACCAGAAGGACTTTTTTCGGAGGAACTGGTTTGAGGAGTTGTCGACAGCTGACGTGGATTCGGCTCATACTAGGGGCGGGGTGAGGTACACATGGTTGTTTGAGACGTACGGAGCTGATCCCGGTCCTGATCCAGAGCGGATTCTCATCCACACGCAGGCCTATTTGTTCGTTGTTGTAGGTGCTGTTCTTTTTCCTACTACTAGTAGGAATGTGGTGCATCCCCGGTATCTCCGCCATCTTCGCAGACTGAGGGAGATTCCTACATGGTCTTGGGGTTCGGCAGTGTTGTCTTACTTGTACAGGGGGTTGTATAACGCCACACAGAAGGATGCCAAGAAGATATCATGTTGTGTGTGGTTGTTGATGCTATGGTCTTATGAGAGGTTCGAGATTGGTAGACCTATTCCCGATGAGAGCAGGGGCAGCTATCCGGTAGCTGAGTTCTGGGCTATGCCTGACGAGGATGAGGAGGAGGACGAGGGTAAGGGGAAGAAGGGGAAGGTGGAGGGCAAGGGGACGGGAAAGGAAGAGGCGAAGGGCAAGGGGAAGGGGAAGGGGAAGGGAAAGGAAGAGGTGAAGGGCAAGGGGAAGGGGAAGGAAGAGGGGAAGGGGAAGGGGAAGAGGGGTAAGGGGAAGGGGAAGGGGAAGGAGCCTGATATTCCCGAGGAGATTGAGGAGGAGGAGGAGATTGAGGAGCAGGGCTGGATTGTGGGTGGGAAGAGGAAACGGGTTAGGCGTGACAGTAGAGCGGCGCCTCATCATAGCTTGCCACATTACAGGGGTGAGTTTGATGGGGTAGCTTCAGACGTACTGAGTTGGACACCCTATTCCGAATTTCATGAGATGGAAGGGGATTCGGATGGGGATCATGACATATCTGCAGAGGATTGGGAGGCTCGTTATGCTGGCCTTGCTCGGGTCCCATTACTTCATTATGACATAGTGGAGTATCAGCATTCAGATAGGGTGTTGAGACAGTTTGGTTTGAGGCAGCCTATTCCCCCCTCTCCGGTATCCATGACTCGGTACAGGCAGGAGAAAGAAGTGTTTCTGATACGTGATTGGCGTGCTGTATGGTTTGCTGAGATTGGAGAGTGGGAGCGTTTTGTGGATCACCCCGAGGTTGTGGTGGCTCAGCATTCACTGGACGCCGATGACACAGGTTACTTGGAGTGGTACGAGCACATTTCCAGGCGCCGCGTTGGGAAGCCACAGCCTGTGCCACAGCCGCAGTATTCCACCAGGGAGTTGTTTGACAACCTTCAGGCATTTCAACTTGTAAGTTTGTTTACCCTTTGATAGTACTAAAGTTAAGCTTCCTTTATTCGTACTTTGTATGTATCTAATTTCATGACATCAAACTATCTGCAGATTCAGAAGGGTTTGGAATGCCTGAAGAAGATTGATTCAACCATCCCTGAAGGCTATCGCGAGGAATTTAGAGAGATTGCCCCGATATTTCTCGAGCCGTACTGCCGTTTCATGCAACAGGTAAAGGGCCAAGCATACACCCCTCCTGTTTTCGACCATGTCCATCTATCGGCTGTGGCAAAGAGGCCAACTGTTGCAGACGTCTCCCCCCATGATATCATTGATATGACACAGCCGTCTCAGCAGACTACACAGGTCCCTACTCAGCCTACTGTTCCCGCATCACAGGCCACTGCCTCGAGGCCCGAGAAGATGGATGTCCGTAGGCCTGTTGAACAGAAGTGGCTGATAAGTAAGAAGCTTTCAGAGGAGAAGATGGCCACCATTAGGAGAGACTGGGGATGGGTACGAGGTCAGCCTGTGGGGCTTCGGGGTGGAATTAAACATGATCTCATGTTCAATTTGGCGGAGAATTCAATGCAGAGCTTGGCTCGAGAAGTTTCTTCTTTTTTCTTATATCAATTTGAAGTCTCATTCGTTTGACCTATATTTTGTTGATTGTGTTTTTAGGTTGGACTGTTGGCGAGGATGCTTCGTTATCTTGGCCCCTGACTGACTGTGCCGGAGGAGGACCCTCTAGTCCAGGTCTGGGATGCAATGCCGAAGCAGAATAACTACACTGATTGCGGGGTTTATATTTGCAAGTATATGGATTATCTCTTGCAAGGATATGACCTCTCTACCTTGGTGTGGGACGCTTCAGACCTCGAGGTCTTCCGTTACAGGATTGCCAAGGAGCTTCAGAAGGGGAAAGCAAGATCCATCCCAAACCACCGGATGAGCCAGAGGGTCGCGCAGCAAGCTTAGGACTTTTATTTATTTCCTTATTCTACGAGGATTTGTAGGGAATTATTTGAACAATGATATCATGTAGTTAAGATTGGTTTAATATTTATGAATGAAACATTTGTTTGCGTTTATATCGGTCGTTCATCGACCGTGTCACTTCCCCGATTCCCTTTTATTTATTTTAGAATTTGTGGTTGTTATGTGCTTTTCCCCATCCCTTTTACTGTGTTGCCTTTGGAATTTCATTATATATGTTGTCATTTAATTTGGTATTTTTTGGAGATACTTCATTTTTTGGAGTTTTGAAAATTTTGGCGATTTGGGTCACATATTTGCCCTTTTTGAAATTTTGTGAAATTTTTATTTTGGATTTTTTACACTGCAATGTTGTTGAAAGTGTTGGGATTGTTATACAGGGGTTCAAAACAGGTGGGAATGTGCAGAAACAGACTGCACATTCCAAAAAATCTTTCTGATGGTTCCGCGGAAAATAACCGCGGAACGTGTGTTTTCTTCTGGACGTTCCGCGGTTATTTTCCGCGGAACTATCAGAAAGATTTTTTTTTTTTTTTTACATCCTTTTAACTGGCAAGACTGTTTTAACAGAGCATACGGGGTCCTGAACTGTGTTATGACTTATAAACTATGATACAACTTTATTCTAATACTCGAAACCATTCTATTTGAAAATGACCATTACCGCCATTTTTCCGAACTTTGCATTCAAGTTGCCGCTACTAGGCACATTCAACTATTTTAAAAAAATTAGAGTAGACTAGAATCATCATAATTGAGGTAGTCCGAAGACCCACTGTAAGTTTAACATAACTACCAATGAGAAAATAATTAGTGCATAATATTGTCATTTTAATGTCAATAATACATCGAATGGTGTGTAGTAAAGTACGTTTACACCAAAATACATATAAAACCTAAATTCAACACGATTCAGGTACGTCGGAAGCTAACTAACTAAAAATCGCTAAAATGTTGGAGAAGCCACCCGATAATCGGTGCGTGGAAGTTCCGGGCGGTGCATCAGCTCTAACGAAGCATGCCACCCAATACAGCACGACAACACAACCTTCACGGAGCACACCATCAGTCACATTGGCATGAGTATTGTGGTCATTCCATATTGTGACACGAATGCTACTAGACCCATCATAGAGACGAAATGTTGCAAATGGTGCTTTGCCGGTAATCCATTTCCCCGTATCATCACCATCTAGATGGGACACCCAACCCTTCACATATTCAATACGCATTTGGTCACGCATGCAACCCGCGCGAGGCCTCAATTTGTGAATGTCGGCTATCCTATCACACTCAACAATCCAACCACCATCCCACGGGGAGACTTTGTTTGGGCCACCGGGGTACTCCTGACCTAAGTTCAAAATTGGGAGAAAATATGGGGTCAAGTTGTACGCCACCCTTTCGAACATGTTATCGCTTGCACACCACTGACATGCTTCAGTCCAACATCTTGACCGGTAGGCCTCTTCGTCAGCTGGGTACAACGCATTGTCTTCTTCTTCCACTAGGGGAGGTGGTTCGTACATTTCTGCTAATTCGTCAAGATGACGCCATGCTTCCTCCAACTCACTAAAGGTAGGTGAATCTACCATTTCATCCGAGTCCGAGAATGAATTGCTTACGTGTGACACTGAGTCATTATCCGAAGCGTCGGTCATTTTACCTACAAATTCAACAATGAACAAGTTAGTTACTACGAAGAACATATAATGCACAAATAAAACATAAGGGATTTGTAATTACAATTGGGCAGTTGAAGCTTTTGTTAAAGTATCTTGTTTTTTTTTCGGACACGTTCTAACATCATGTCCTAACATAGTGCAATAGCGGCATTTTCTTTTTGCTTTTGTAAGTTCCTCAAGTGGACTTTTATGACGGTGCTCTTTTTTCCGCCCCTTCGTTTTCGACACCAAGGGGTCAAGGATATTCTCATGCAACTTTTCACCGCTTCCTTGTGTTGTTTGTGTATTGAATTCACCTCCTTCACGTTCTACCCCGTCAACGGGCATTTTCTCAATAATCTCCGTTTCTCGATTAATAACCCCAACGGCATATTCATACCGCTCTTTCGACGCGGAGCAACTATGACTAAAAGCCATGGTAAGTAAGGTCATGTGGTTAAATCTTTCCGTGGGAGTCAACTCATGAGATGGTGATTCAACTTCGGATGTTTGATATGGCAACACGCCATCAACTCTATTGGCATCCTTTGTCCAACGCCGTTTCACAAAATGTTCCGGTAGTTCCGCCACACACCTCTTCGTCAACACGGCAATAATGTGACGGCATGGCATGCCAACATGGTCATACATTCTACAAATGCATGAACCCCGTAATGACGCCTTGTTGAATGATACAAGATACATGGTTCTCTGAGATGCACCCGTCAACGGTCTATAACATTTGTAGAATGTGTCTTCAACATCTTCCAAAGACCGATCTCTATCTTTCTCCACGAAGTACTTATTTGCTTCAACCAATTGTTCTTGAAATCTTCGAAACATTTTTTTGGTATAAATGGAAGCCGCGTGGTGCTCCAAGGCGGTTTTCATTTGCATGCAACGACTTCTATGATACGTATTGTAATCCTCATCTTTCTCACGCATAAATTGCCTCTCCAAAGCTTTTTGTGCACCCTCAACAAAATCCTTCAAACCGGTGCAAGAACCAACATAGGCATCAAAATAGGCATTCATTCCTTCACTTCTTGATGTGGTTTTCTGACCCGCAGAAAAAGTGTTTCTTGTGTAAGCCTCCACCCACTTATGCTTCAAAGCATATAACCCTTGAAGCCATGTATTGCCTTCCAAATTGTATTTCAAAATCAAAGCCTTCCACCGATCCTCAAACACAACTTCAGTCAAAGAGTGATAGATGCAATTGTTGAAATCAAATTTAAACCCTTCCTTTGAGTAATATGTTGCAAGTTTCTCGGGGAATTTGTTGCTAATGTGCCATGAGCATAACAAATGTGAGGTATTCGGTAGTTGTGATTCAATAGCCGCGGCCATGGCTTGATCTTGATCGGTTATGATAGCTAGGGGTTCTTTGCCTTCGATCGCCTCTAGCCAAGTACTCAAAACCCACTCAAAAGTTGTCTTCAATTCATCCCGCACGAGTGCAAAACCAAAAACTATTGATTGATAATGATGGTTGACTCCGGTGAAAGGCACAAACGGCATAGCATATCTAGTAGTTCGATATGTTGTGTCAAACGCAACCACATCACCAAAATTTCGATAGGCCATCATAGAGCGGGGATCGACCCATACAAGACACTTCAATCTTTGTTCGTCATCAAGGAGAGTCTTGATAAAAAACTTACCGCCACTCTCTTCTTTCAAACGATACAACAAATCCAAACCGGCTTGAGCATCGTTTACTCCCATGTTGTCCTTTCTAAAATCGCGCGCGACATTTCTTAAATGTTGGCTATTAAAACCTACTTGTTCCGCTCCCCCGTGCATTTGACCAAAAATATTCATTTGTTGTCTTGGTGGGACACCCGAAGCATGTAAGGTCTTGATTAAATTTCTTTGAGCCGCGGTCACATGTCTCTCCCGTCTTATCAAACTCATCTTCGAAGGAGTAACGACTTCGTGATTGTGTTCTAATTCCAAAGAGGTTATCTCCCAATGAGTTGATTTTTTCTTATTAACCACGTACATTCTAACTTTGCAACCACTTCTAGGCAGCACATCTCTACGCCGTTTGCCCTTAACACTCCCAACACTACCAATCAATATTTCTTCTTCCTCAACGGGGTTTTTCCCGCGATTTTCCCCCGCTAAATTACAGACGTACATTCGACCATATATGGATTTATCATTGACTCGCCTCTGCGTGTTTTGTATCTTAATTGCAAAACCATGGTTTAAAGCATACGCCCTAAATAAATTTTCCGCCCTTTGTAAATTAGCAAATTTTTGATTCAAGCAAGGGATACTAATAGGCTCATCTTCGTCCACAATATTATCACTACTATCATGCAAATTATCACTACTTTCATGCATACTACCTCTATTCTCATGCAAAATTTCTTCTTCATCTAATTGCTCACTACAAAAAAACTCCTCACCATCACTATCAACATTAACATAATCAATATTACCTCTATCATTACCACATTTACCATCATCATCATGTACATCAACATAATCATTTTTTTTTAAACTTTTTCTACCTTCAAATCTTGCAAACATCTTATCCATTACAACACAACAAAATAACAACAACACACCACTACAACACACCACTACAAATGGAGCTTACCCAAGGGAAGGATGGGTCTTGGAAGAGAGAAATGAAGAAATTCTGCTGCTCAAAATGCTGAAATGAAGATTTTTTTGGAATTGAAGTGTTGAATGATCACATCTAGGTTATAAATCATCAACTGCACCCGTCTGATAGTTCCGCGGATATTAACCGCGGAACGCTTAAAAAACTCCCGCTGATCCGCGGAAAAAATACGCGGAACGTCTATTGAAAACAGCCCTTCCGCGGAAAAAAACCGCGGAACGCTAAAAACTTTTTCTTTTACCCCAGCCGTTGGATCAACGATCCAACGGCTGTGGAGTGATGTGTTGGATAACTGTTCCCTGACACACAGTTGTCAGGGAACAGGACCCTATTGTTTTATAGTTATTTTTGTACGGAAGTTGACTAAAATTTGAGTTTGCATTGCTACAAGATCATATTTTATCAAATTTAGTGAAGCAAAAAAAATTAGATCCCATTTTCTTCTTTCGTCCCAAGGCCCTCAAAAGGTATGGAACGACACTGCTGAGGCTGATTAATATCATGACTTAAACTGTATAGGCCACACACCATTTAAATAAAGTGGCTGCCCATTCATTCAACTATCGAGAAAGCCCAAGATCCATAATATTCTTCTCACCGGTAACATATGTTTCTTCACTTCACCATTTACCAGAGAATTAAGTAATGATATATCTAGACCAAAAAAATAGAAACAGAATATCCACAATGGATAACTCAAAAAAAATCTTAGGAAGCAACCTTGTCCGAAGAACATGAGCCACACATGAATGACCAAAGGTGTGGATATAATCACAAGAAACCACAAGATTTTCATTCCTTCTCATCATCATCTTCTTCTTCTTCCATTCCTCATCTCCTTGCCACCATGGCTACTTTCACAACTTTCCTATCCAAACCTCCCACAAATATTTCATACTCCACCCCACAAATCACCCCTCTCCAATTCCACCACACCCTCAATCTATCCATCTTCACAAAACCTAAACACCATCCTCTTACAAAGACACAAAAACCACCACTCTTTGTCACAAACGCCGTCGTATCACCCAAAGAAAAAGACGTGTCAAACACGGACGAGAGAGTGAAGCAAGTACACAGCATCGATGAGTTCGATGAAGCGCTCCGATCAGCGAAAGACAAGCTAGTTGTAGTTGAGTACGCAGCTAGCACGAGCCAGCAGAGCCGCAAGATCTACCCTTTCATGGTTGACCTAAGCAGGACATGCAACGACGTGGAGTTTCTACTCGTCATGGGAGACGAAAACGAGAAAACCAAGGCGCTTTGCGAGAGAGAAAAGATCGAGAAAGTTCCACACTTCAGTTTTTACAAAAGTATGGAGATTATTCACGAAGAGGAAGGGATTGGCCCGGATGTGCTGGAGGGGGACGTGTTATACTACGGCGATAGCCACTCTGCTGTGGTGCAGCTTCACTCGAGAGATGACGTGGAGAAGCTGATTGAAGATCATAAGGTTGATCATCAGCTGATTGTTCTTGACGTGGGGCTCAAGCATTGCGGACCGTGTGTTAAGGTCTATCCGACGGTGTTGAAGCTGTCGAGGCAGATGGATGGGATGGTTGTGTTTGCGAGGATGAATGGAGATGAGAATGACAGTTGCATGCAGTTTTTGAAGGACATGAATGTGATTGAGGTGCCTACGTTTTTGTTTATTAGAGATGGTGATATTAAGGGGAGATATGTTGGTTCGGGTAAGGGTGAGCTTATTGGAGAGATTCTTAGATACCAAGGCGTTCGCGTCACTTAGATGAGATTCATCAGCCATTGTTTGATGATTGTAGCAGCATTGTACTGAAAGTGTAGAACCCTTTGTTTGATACTTGAATTAAGAAAATGAATGTACTTTGTAATTGGGGTTTGAAATACTTATATTGCAGTGATATGATGCGGAGAAATTTGTAGCATTTCTCCATGTTATTATTGGGAAATTTGTTGCATTCACTGAATTGCATTATAACACATATGGTTGCATATGGAAATTACATATGGTGAGTTTTTGAACGACTATACATGAATTAGGCCCCTGATGATCCCATCCTCTCTAGTTTCAAGAAAGCTTCTCTTCAAAATAGATGCATACTAGTTTGGATCTCAGCAATGCCGAAAACACAACACAACGTTCGTCACTTGGAATGAGAATCTCAATTTCTAACTACCCCTTTTAATTTCATATAACTCCCCTTCTCAATTAACCCCATTCTCGTACACTTCATTCCCATTTCTGATCCATGTTCCCATGAGTAATCCAAACGCACCTTATGTTTATGCATTGGACTTAGTAGGGGTGTACACGGGTTGACGAAACCGACCAACCCGATCCAAACCGATCATATTTTGGCCGATCCAATCTGAAAACTATTAACCCGATTAGTAATTGGATTGAAATAGTATTAACCCGATTTAATTGGGTTGGACACGGGTTTCAGGTTTTATAAACCGATTCAACCCAACCCGATTGAAAAGTACGGGAACATATTAAATTTATCCATCTCATCGCATATTAGCCTAGTCCAATTAATTTTATTGTATTTGTCTGCCCTAAATTCAATATATTAATTTTTGTTTACTATTTAAATATATATGAGAATAAATTTATAAATAAGAATATGAGATTAAATTCATGAATATATTTGTTCATTATTTGTTACTATTTATTTTTTTTTAACTGAATTCAATTTTATGCCTTTGACAAGATTGTTAAAGTAATTTTTAGTGTGAAAAATTGGTTGTTGAAGAGCTATTCGACACCAGCGATTATAACCAAACCAATCCAAACCGATCCAAACCGAAGTCCTACAAATTGGTTTGGGTTACGAATTTATACGGTTCGGGTTGGGTTGAAATTTTGAAAACCCGATCTAATTGGTTTGGGTCAATAAATTCTGTTAACCCGCCCAACCCGAACCGTGTAGACTTAGCATTTCTCAAACACTCAATTTGCAAATTACACTGTAAATTTAAGTCGGCTGGTTTCTGTGATTGTACCTCTGCTGAATAATTAGATGGGTCGTAGTCCTATTCGTTTGCACTGATAACTTCTTTTTATGGCTACTTCCTTCAAGTTCTGAAATAATAAAGCAGTTTTTCTATGGTGTGCCCATGGGCACACATTAATCACCAAAATTTATGAATTTGGATGGTTTCTATTGACTTAGCTTCTTTAATAATGGTGGACCCCCCTGCAGTTGCAACAACCACACCAATCAAAACTCTCCAATTTTATAAATGTTAGTGCTTAGCATGTGCCATGGGCACACACTAGCCAAACCCATAATAAAGAGATTGACAATATTAAATTTCATGTATAAAACATTTAAGCTTTGATTTACTACAGTGTCAACCGGTTGAGCTCACAAAACCAGCTGCTGACGATCTTAGTCTGTGAATACAATAAACTAGCAATGAATGAACTCAACGTAATACATCAAGAGCTAACTGATATCGACTCTTGAGGAAGCTCAGGCCCTGCTGCTTTCTCCCAAGTTGAATATGAACATTGCAATCTAGTCTTAGCTCTACTTGGTTCGATTATACAATTTACATCATTACAGCATTCTTTTCTTTCTTGCCAAACAAAATAACCTTCCTTTTAAGTTTCACCACAGGTCCATATCAGGGTTGAACTGCAGAAAGTGATGTTCATTGTCAACGTTTATTACCATTACACGGCACGAACATGCACCACCACTTTTAAGGAATGCAAGGAAGTCACAACTTAGGAAAACAGCAAAAAAGAACAATTTTACTGTTTCATTCAACATTGAAACATGCCAGAAAATTTAATGTGTGTAATTAGTATGTAACGCTAAAAGCTAAAACCCATGGTGGAACTTGTGAACATTGTTATGGTTTCATAAAGTTAAAAGCTAGAAGAACCGTTCTTCATTGCATCTAAAGATCTAATTGACTTATTAGTTATTACTCATGCATCTAAAGATTGAATAAGATCTTTATATAGTTACCTCTCTTACCAATTAGTTGTACTGGTTCACTTTCACTCTCCCATCTCTGTCTGAAACATAACTACATTTATCTAGATAAAAGCTTAACTACTTGTTTCAAGATCTTCAGACAGCCCGAATCCCTGATACACCACTCAACTTCTTTAATGGCTGCATCGTCGAGTAAACTGTCTTCTTATGCTCAGTCTGTTGATAATGATACAGTTATCAAAATCAACGGCCACAGTAATGAAACTGAACTTGCCTCTACCAAAATGCTGCCAGACAATTCCACCAACAATGTCAAGAATGGTGATTCTGTGACAGAGTCCCCTGCTGCTCAGCGATCACCCAAGGATGTCAGAGTTTTCTTTAGTGGAAACCTGAGGAGACGATACAGTGGGAGCAACCAAAGCGGGGGAAGTGGTGCTGGTGAAAGAGAGGAGGTGGTTGCTTGCAATTCAAACAAGTGGTTTCGTCGAGATTCACAGCTTATGAGAATGAAGAGTAAGTCGAGGCTATTGGATCCACCAGAGCAAGATGGAAAGTCTAGGAATCTCATGAAGTCTGGATTTATAGGGAAGGGAAGTGAGTGTGATGATGAAGACCCTTTCTTGGAGGAGGATTTTCCAGAAGATTTTAAGAAGAGGAACTTTAGTTACTGGGCTGCCATCCAGTTTGCTAGTTTGATTTTGATTATTGTTGCTTTAATCTGTAGCATCTCTGTTAACATTTTTAAGAACAACAAATTGTTTGGACTTGAAGTGTGGAAATGGTGTTTACTGTTTTTGGTTTTGATATGTGGGAGACTGGTTGCTGGTTGGGGGATTCGTGTGGTCGTGTTTTTCATAGAGCTTAATTCAATGTTGAGAAAACGTGTTCTTTATTTTGTTTATGGGTTAAAGAATGCTGTAAAGAATTGTATCTGGTTGGCTTTGGTTTTGATAGCATGGAGAAGCATTTTGGGCGAGAGAGTTGAGAATTTAGCTCATGGCAAGGTCTTGAGTTATGTGACTAGAACTTGGGTTTGTTTGTTGGTAGGAACTTTGATATGGCTTGCAAAGACACTGATTGTTAAGGTACTTGCTTCTTCGTTCCATGTCAGCACGTTTTTTGATCGTATTCAGGATGCTTTGTTTAGTCAGTACGTGATTGAGACCCTCTCGGGGCCACCCTTCCTTGAGATTGAACAAGCAAGGGAAGAAGAGGAGCAAATCATGAATGGGAGTTCTGGAGCTACTGTGCCTTCTGAACACAGGGCCAGTGGTCTCCTGAGGAGTGGGAAACTGAATGGGACTGCTCCAAAGCTTGCCTCTGTTAAAAGCTCTAGATTTTCTACAGTCATGACTGTGAAGGAAAATGAAGGCATTACAATCGATCACTTGCACAGGTTGAATCAAAAGAATATATCAGCTTGGAACATGAAGCGATTGATGAATATTGTCCGGAAAAGCACTCTGACAACTTTAGATGAGCAGATAAAGGACATGACTGGTGACGATGAGACTGCCCTGCAAATCAGGAGTGAAATTCAAGCCAAACAAGCAGCCAAGAAGATTTTCTGCAATGTGGCTAAGCCAGGCTCAAAGTAGGTTCTTTTCATTTTTGATTTTACAAAATGTTAAAGGACATTGCACATAGCATGTTTCCTTTAAAAAGTAGATATTCAAACATTTTGCTGTGCCACATGATGTTGTTTTCACAAAATCTTCATTTTCACTTAAAATCTCAATATTTATCTCCTTGTTCACAGACACATTTATCAGGACGATTTGATGGAATTTATGAGAGAAGATGAAGCATTGAAGACAATAGGTCTAATTGAAGGGGCAAGTGAAATAGGAGGAATTAGCAGAAGAGCTCTCAAAAATTGGGTGGTAAATATTTCTATTCATATGGACTACAAAAAGATAAAGATCTTTTTTTTCTTTCTCATGCCGTAACTTTTTATTTATAGAAAATTGCTGCCTGGTTCAATTTTCTTTATTTTTATCTGCAACTGTATGAACATGGTAGGTATCTCATTCTTGTCAATAGGTATGCTTTATAAATGATGATTAACATATAAATATGTTGCTTCCTTGAGCTTCTTCTTACTAGTCGCTCACCTGCTGCTCCTCCCAGCATTGTTTGCTGTAGTTACTAAAATTTGGCCTTGAGTGTGCTTTATTTTTATTACGTTGTTATTACCCATTATTCAGGACCTATCAAAGTTCGTAGAGTTTAAGATGACTTTTTCTACAGGTATGTGCATTCAGAGAGCGAAGAGCTTTGGCGTTTTCCCTGAATGATACCAAAACAGCAGTAAACAAACTTCACCATATGCTGAACATCTTTGTAGGAATAATTATAGTGATTGTGTGGCTTCTGATTCTCAAAGTAGCCAGTGTCCAATTTTTCGTCTTTTTGAGCTCCCAGTTAGTTTTAGTTGCATTTGTGTTTGGCAACACATGTAAGGCAACGTTTGAAGGGATCATTTTCTTATTTGTGATGCATCCGTTTGACATTGGTGATCGCTGTGAGGTGGACGGTGTTCAGGTATTATTATTATACAGATACTCATAAACAATTTGGATGCATTAGGCAGGAATTTTATTTTCCATTTTGTTTCTTTTATGGTTTCAGTTGATCGTTGAAGAGATGAATATACTAACCACAATTTTTCTGAGATACGATAACCAAAAGATCAGTTATCCGAACAGTGTCTTAGCAACCAAGCCCATCAGTAATTACTACCGAAGTCCAGATATGGGAGACGCCATTGATTTCTGCATCCACATTTCAACTCCTGTAGAAAAGATTGCTTCGATGAAAGAAAAGATCACCAGGTAATATTGGCTTCAAAGGACAGTCATAACAATCAAAATTTCTATGTGTGTCAGACTAACTTTTCTTACTTGTATTGCAAGTGCAGCTATATTGAGAACAAGAGTGATCACTGGCACCCAGCTCCATTGATAGTCCTGCGCGACATGGAGGACTTGAACAGGCTAAAGATATCGTTATGGCCTTCACATCGAATGAACTTTCAGGACATGGGTGAAAGATGGGTGAGGAGAGCCCTTCTTGTTGAAGAGATGATCAGAATTTTCAGAGAGCTTGACATTGAATATCGCATGCTTCCACTTGACATGAATGTTCGGAACATGCCAGCTATAGCCTCCGACAGGCTTCCCTCAAATTGGACAGCTTGTGATGACTGATAAATTTACACACAAATTTGAGAATATTTATGTAGAAAACGTTAACTCATGTTTTATATGCTTAAAGATGACAAGCTTTATCTTCTTCAAATAAATGTCTGAATGTTTAGTCCTTAACATGTCGTATTTCATATAGTTTTATAATATGATGGGTTCATCCTAACAACCGCTTTTTATAACAATTTTTACTTTATATTTTATTACAGAAAAACATAAAATCAACTTTTACGTGAATGCAGGGATCACGTCATTTATTCGTAATTTAGATACCCGTTATAGAATTTCGGTCTTTCTGCGATTTGTCAGCAATAACCTTAATATGTTATGCAAAATGCTATTGAAGTTCAATCCCAAAGCTTAAGTTCCCATCTTTGATTATAATCTTATTACTGGAAATTTTGTAATACAGCTTTCTAACCTGTATTGTTCGCGATTCAGCGGAAAACAACTGCCTGTTCATAGTGGAAAGGCAGGAAAATAACTGAATCTTGGCAATTTTTTTAACTAATTTCAAAGATCTAGCTGAATAAAAATTGTAAATTAAAATCTCGGCGCGATTTTAGTTTTCAAGACGCTTAGTCCATCTTATCTTTGGCAGCTGGCAACACCGGAATATAACTGCTGGGGTGAGTTGATTCTGGCCACATTTTTCATACAAACACAAAGGCCACTGCATCACCCGAGGGACTAAAACTCACTTGCCAATTAGTTAAGCACTGCATCACTAACTTGGCTAAAGATAAATTAGACGTTGCAGCATCAGCCATCGACTAGTAGATCTGTAGCTTGTACCTTGCATGCATGGACGAGTGGATGGTCTTGTTGTTAAGATAGCCAAACGAGCCGTTCGGATCAGCACGACTCGGCTCGGGCTCAAAACTTGCCTGGAAATCGGCCAAATATGAGACGAGCTAAACTTGGTACAAATCGTCTCAGAGGACGAAGCGTTCACAATTTGAGATTGCGAGATTGGCGATTCCACTCGGCTGGGCACGTGCAACTCGTCACGCCCACGACTCGTTTGGGGACGTGCAACTCGGCCATTCAGCTCGCCATGCCACTCGACCGTTGCAACAACGGTGACCTTGCTGCTCTGCCCAACGGTCACCTGCACACACCAACGGCTCCAGCCTCCACCTACACCAACAGCTCTCCTCTCCTTTTAAAAAGAATTTCGAATATAAATATTTACATTATTTTATACTTTACATTTTATATTAAAATTTTGTAAATAGAAGTTAATATTCATTACAAATGTCGAATTATTTTTCACCTGAACAGAAATCCGAAAGAATATAATTTTTATTATTTACTTTGTTTTCAAAATGGTCGAAGCCTACGAGGCTAACATATTACGACGAAAGTGTGACTTCCCCAGCCTGCTTTGATTTACAAGCAATTATCCCTCACTCCCAACTCTCTGAGTCCAATAGTTTCAACATCGATTGCAGCCACTAATACACGAGGACAGTGAGAGTACAGTCACACAACAAAGTGCCCATCACCTCACATATCGTTTTCAAGATAAAGAGAAGACGAAGAAGAAGAAGAAGAAGGCTGCCTCGTGAATAGACATGATATTGAACGCATAGCATTGGTTGCACAATTTTGGCCAATAAGAATCCACTCTTAATCATACACATAGTCGACATTCCTCATGTGCCTGGTTTGCTACTGAGCAATTTTTGAAACCAGAGAACTTAAAATTCCAAGATTTTGGCTGTTATAACAAAAACAGGTAAGAACTTAATTATCCAACTCATGCAGTACAAATCAATACCCTTTATTAATAAGCGAAATCACATTTTGGTGGAACATCAGTACCAAAAGTACCAAAATTTGGTCACTTTCATATTGATTAGGATTTTATAATCATTATTATACTACTACAAAAGACTTCCATATTGAACAGAATTTTATTATCATTAAAGACTTCGATATTCATTATGACAACAAAAAGACTTCTGTATTGATTAGAATTTTATTATTAAAGACTTTAATATTGATTAGAACAATGCAATAAAAAGTTTTATTAACAAAATTATTTGTTTAATTTTTTAAAAGTCAAATAATTTAATATATGGAACAACTCTGTAAATCTTTTATCATACTTGAGAGTTCAAATAAGGAGTTCATATTGATATTAATATCATACCATATATAGTTTTTATCAATAAGCGGAATCGATATCATCAAAATACTAAATATCAAAGTACCAAAATTTGGTTATTATCATATAATTTTTAATAATTATTATTATTGTTATCATATAACTATGAGAATACTTTTATGTATGATCAGAATTTTTGTAATATAATGATTATCACACCAACAAATTACAGTCAACAAAGCTACTCATTTTAAATTTTAAAACTCAAATTATTTATTTTATAAAATAACTTTAATTTGGTTATCATCATATAATTTTTTTATTCAGCAGTAACAATAATTATACTATTATAGATTTTATAATAAAATAATATCCTACCAATAGAATAATAACGTTGTCAGCGAAATTATTCGTTTTAATTTTTTAAAACTCATACAATTTAATTTACGAAACAAATCTATAAATGTTTTTATCATGTTTCAGAATTAAAATAAACAAGATTCAATATTGATACCAAAGTACCAAAAAACTTGGTCATATATTTTTTAATAATAATTATTATCATTCAATGCTCTTTAGAAGATTGTGATAACGACGAATAAGGCGGTGGTAACACTGACTTGACAAATACAAACTCAAAGAAAATGAGGCCATTGTCCATAGGGGTGTCAAACGGATAATTCGGATACGGATCTGCCTGTATCCGGATCCGGATCCGAATCCGAAAATCCATATCCGTATCCGAATCCGAAATATTTTAAAGGATGATATCTGAATCCGGATCCGACGGATACTATCTGGATTCGGATAATATCCGGATCCGAATCTGATTTTTAATCAGAATTTTTATTTTTCTATTAAAATTTCTAAAAAATCATAAAAAAAATAGTAAAAATAAAAAATTAATTTCTAAAAATTGAGTAAAAAAATTAAAATCATTAAAGAAGGTTTATATTAATTCAAAAATTAATTCTTATTTATCTTTCAATATAAATTTGTTATCTTTAAAATATTAAACTCAAATAAAATTAGGATATATGTCTATAATATTTTAAAATTATACAAAATTTATATAAATATATTATTTTATGTATACATATATAAATACACACATTATATAGTTATTGAATAATAATAATTATATATAATATTTAATATCATATATATTTAATTTCGGATTCGGATATTATCGGATACGAATATGCCTATATCCGTATCCGTATCCGGAATTGTCGGATTCGGATGCGGATAATATCCGCTTTGTCTCGGATACGGATAATATCCGCTTTATCTCGGATACGAATGCGGATTTTTCGGACGGATATCGGATTTTTCGGACTTTTTTGACAGCCCTAATTGTCCATATTTCAACATATAATAAAAGAACGAAACACAAGACATACACCAAAATATTTGATATCAAATTAGTTTTGAAAAGTTAGTTAACTTTGTCAAACTACAATCTTAGTTTATCAAACAACTACAACACCACGGTTAGATCTTAAAAAACTCCAACTAAAATTATATATAATGGTTGCCTATTAAATGAATAAAATAATTGCGACTTAAAATTTTGAATTTTTATTAAGATTAAAGACGCTATAAACGAACTTATATGTGATGATCTTGAATATTATTTTAACAATTTAAAAATCATCAAACAACATAGGAATTTTACTAAAATAAAACATACTGTTACAGTTAAGTTCCATAAAGTCCGCCATTTAAGCCGTAATAAGTACAGTCATAATATTTTAGTTTAGTCATAAATAATATCTTTAATTATTCAAATTTTATACATAATTTACCATCTTTAAGTACTTTTAAATATAATTATCAATTAATCATTAACATCTTTTAACATTAACAATCATTAATCATTATTCTACTTATGAGTTATATTTTATAACATATATAGTATTTAGGGGTCGTTTGGTTCGCAGAGTGGTATGAGTTTGGAATGAGGAATCGGGTTAAGGTGGTATGGGTTTAAAGTATTATATCTGATATCATGTGTTTGGTTGATTGCTGGAATCAATATATTTAACTTTTTAAAAAAAATTATATTAATTATTTATATTAATTAAAATATTAATAAAATTATTATTGTTATGTATTTTTGCATTATTGATTATTTTTATATTAAATATTAATATTTAATTGTTTAAATAGAGACAAAAAATAAAATATAAAACTGATACCCATACCGCCATTTCATACCCACCTCATCCCTTGGGTATCAAAAACCATACCTTGTGGGTTTGAGGAATGGGTTTGAAAATTTGTTTTCTTACAACCAAACACCAGGTATGGGTTTAGAATGGACGAAACCCATACCTGATTCCAGATACCCCTCTACCAAACGACCCCTTAGTGATTTATAAAATAATTGTTTTATATTTTGATTGCAACGATTATATTGTAGAACATAACCTGCAAATTTTCAGCTGTTTACAAATAACGTAGACTAAAAAGATTGAAATTGAAACGAGTAGATTATATTTAAATAATTTTGGACTCGAACACTCTTATTTTGTGGACTCCATAGAACAAGAACCCATATAGTTATGATATAAATTTAAAATAGGATCAAATTTTAATATATAGAAAGTCTTATATTAAATAATAATAATTCAAATATTATTTAAAAACAATAATTTAAATAGATATGATAAAAATATGATGATGTAATTAAAAAAAATACTATTTTTTCAATAAATGACAAATTTTAAAATTTTAGTCAAACTCGTGCTTGACACGGGTTATCAACTAGTTATATCTAATTTGTTAAATAATCTAAATCATCAATATTAACAATGTTTCAGATCTTGGTGATTCATCTTCATAACCACAGAAGTAAGAAAGAAACGAGACCCTGATCAATTCGTTCTTAACCCTTCACTTCTTCTTCTGTTTTGAAATATAGGTTGATGTTCATCAAAAAATTAAACAACCTAGATTTCAAAGCAGAACATAACAGTAATTTAGTTTTACACTTGGACTTATGCTCAAAGGGGCTCCATGTGTATACAATCTTGCAAGTGGTTACATTAGTGGGCGCCTGTCGAGTGTCGACCTTTGGGTATATGCCTTTTTCTGCTGGCTTGCTTCTTTTAACACTTTCTTCTGTTTACTTGCTCCTTCTAATCCATGTACATGTTATTTACAGAGAACAGTCTCAAACATCGCCCTAAGTAACAAGTGAAAGATAACGCATCCAATTATTACTTCCCGCTCGTGATCAAATGTGATCCAACAACAATATTACAAGACTAAAGAAACACCTCAAATTGATTACGTTTATACAAGTTTTATAACAGATCATGTTATAACTATTGTAGTGTAATGAAATTAAAAAATAAAATGATTTCCAATGCGATTTAAATTTATTCAAAACCTTTGAACACCTAAATCCCAAGAAATGAAGACAAAAGCAGTAAGAGAGAAATATCTATAAACGATTTACGTTCTTCCTCCAGTCTCTGTCTGAGACAGCACTCACATTTGCCATGGCCACTGATTGTGACTCTTGGATGCTGAGTGATATGATACTGATAAGACCTTCCTCTAGCTTACACTTTGAGGTTTTAGATGAGTTGGTTAATTAACAGATGAAATTACTCTGAAACTCTTTTGCATCAATAGAATTCACACACTCAAAAGTCAAGATTCTTCACAAAAACAAGATACATAATTTTTCAAGATACTGTTCTTATGGGGGCACCTTCGAGTGATACTCAGACCGTCAGCAATGACACTGTTGTCAATATCATGGGTAGTGATCTTGTCTTAAACAGCATGCAGCCGGACTTGAGCTATGATCCTCACTTTGTGACCGACTGTCCCCCTGCTCACCGCTCATCATGGTCTGAAATTCCTAGAAGTCCAAATCTTTATGGTCAGAGTTCACCTGCCAAATTTTCCTTTAGTGGTGAGAACATGAGGCATCGACGCAGACAGAGTGGCTCTGGTTTCAGCTCCAACAAGTCATTGCCGCGACACTCACAACTCATGCGTATGAAGAGTAAATCCAGGCTAATTGATCCCCCGGAGCAATATGACAATTCTGAGAGAATCATGAAGTCTGAATGTATGGAGGCAAGAAGTGAGTGTCAGTATGATGATCCATATGCAAAGGAAGATTTGCCAGAGGAGTTTAAAATGATAAAGTTTAGCAAGTGGGCTGTCATTCAGTTTTTTTGCATGATTGTCATTATTCCTGCTTTGGTTTGTAGCATTTTTGTTAATTCTTCTCACAAGAACATACTGTGTGGACTTGAATTGTGGAGATGGGGTATTCTGCTTTTGGCTTTGTTGTGTGGGAGATTGGTTGCGGGTTGGGGGCTTCGGGTGGTTGTGTTTTTGGTTGAGCTTAACTGTATGTTGAGGAAGCGTGTTCTTTATTTTGTTTATGGCCTAAGGCGTGCTGTCAATAATTGTCTTTGGTTGGCTTTGATTTTGATTGCATGGAGAATCGTTTTGTTTGATAGAGTTGAGCATTTGGCTCATGGTAAGGTCTTGAGTTATGTGACTAAAGCTTGGGTTTGTTTATTGGTGGGGACTTTGATATGGTTTGTGAAGACACTGCTTGTTAAGGTTCTTGCTTCTTCGTTTCATGTTAGCACTTTTTTTGATCGAATCCAGTGTGCTTTGTTTGATCAATATGTGATTGAGACTCTCTCAGGGCCACCCTTAATTGGGAACCATCTAGAGCCAGTAGAGGAGGAGCAAAGCACAGCCGAGGTTCCCCAATTGCAGGATGCTGCAGGGAATACTGTATCTCCAAGAACAACTGCTTCCCCAAGGAGTGGGAAACTGAAAACGATTACTAAAAGACGAAAAATCTTTCCCTCTTTTAAAAGCTCTAGATTTTCAACAGTCGCGGCTAAGGAGGAAAAAGAGGGGATTACTATAGGTCACTTGCACAGGTTAAATGGAAAGAATATATCAGCTTGGAACATGAAGAGGCTGATGAATATTGTCCGGAAAGGAAATCTGTCAATAGATGAACAAATATGTGAGGATGAGACTGCAGTACAGATCAAGAGTGAGACTCAAGCTAAAAATGCAGCTAAGAAGATTTTTTGCAATGTGGCAAAGCAAGGCTCAAAGTAAGTTTTTTTCCTTCTTTTTGTACAAGATGATAAGCATGTTGTGTATAGTTTCTTATTCAAACATCAGATCTTTGCAATATTTGAACATGGTGTATTATTTTATTATATACAGTTATTTTATATTTCAAATTGTAATAGTTTATCGTTTTTGTACCAGACACATATACCAGGACGATTTGATGCAATTTATGAGAGACGACGAAGCATTGACAACAATAAGTCACTTTGAAGGGGCAAGTGGATGGAAAGGAATTAGCAGGAAAGAACTAAAGAATTGGATGGTAATATATCGATTTGTATAGACTACAAAGACAGAATTTCCTCCTTTTTCCAGTTACTTTACCAATTTATCTTATGTTGAGCTTATATATCATGCTCTGTCGTGTATTCTCTCTACAGGTAAATACATTTAAGGAGCGAAGAGCCTTGGTATTGTCCTTGAATGATACAAAAAAAGCTGTAAACAAACTTCACCAAATGTTGAACATCTTTGTAGGCCTAATTATACTGATTATCTGGTCTCTTATACTAAAAGTTGCCAGCACTCAGTTCTTCGTCCTTCTGAGCTCCCAGTTTCTTTTAGTTGTTTTTGTGTTTGGAAACACATGCAAGACGATGTTTGAAGGGATCATCTTTTTATTTGTGATGCACCCATTTGATATTGGTGATCGATGTGAAGTTGACGATGTTCAGGTAATTCAACAGTAATAAATTAAGTCTGCATGCATGTATCAGCAAATAAGGCTCTAATCTCCATTTTGTATGGTTTCAGTTGGTTGTTGAAGAGATGAATATATTAACTACAACATTTCTGAGGTATGATAACCAAAAGATCTGCTACCCGAACAGCGTGTTATCAAACAAGCCCATCAGTAATTACTATCGTAGTCCAGATATGGGAGATGCCATTGATTTCTGTATTAACATTTCAACTCCTGTAGAAAAGATTGCTTTGATGAAAGAGAAGATTACAAGGTATATTGGCTGTGAAGAACTGTCTTACTGTTACTCTACAATACAAATTAATATCAAACCATCTAAATATATTTTCTTATTTGTAATGTAACTGCAGCTACATTGAAAAGAATAGTGATCACTGGTATCCAGCTCCAATGATCGTTCTGCGGGACATTGAGGACATGAACAGGCTAAAGATATCGTTATGGCTTTCACACCGGATTAACTTTCAGGACATGGGTGAAAGGTGGGTGAGGAGAGCGCTTATTGTTGAAGAGATGATCAAAACATTTAAAGAGCTTGACATTGAGTATCGTATGCCAGTGGTGGACATGAATGTGCGGAGCATGCCAGCTATAGTCTCCAATAGACTTCCCTCAATTTGGACATCTCATACCAACTGAAATATTTACATGAAGACAAACAGCCTGGTGAACATCTGGCATATAGTAGCCTGTCCTAAACCAAACCATCAGCAGAGATACATACTTCATTTTTATGCGTAGTTAAAAAAGTAAGTCAATGTAAAATTTATGAAGATTGCAGTTTGGTCCGGTTCTAAATGAACGTAATCATGCTACTCATCAACATTGTAATGATTTTATTTGTGAGCAAATGCGGGTCTCAACACTAATTGTGGCTTTATTTGTGAACGAGGGTGAGCATCTATGCAACGCCAATAGTCCCATATCATATAAAATCGTCCAGAATCCATTGTCATTCCTAGTCCCCCAGTCAACCTCAAGCTCTACTCATCAATAAATAGAACATTAGAACACAATGTGTATACGATCTTGAAAAACATATTCGTATCAGCTACTGCATAGCGGTGGGACAACAATGGAGAAAACTTAGGGGGACAAAAGGATCCCGTGGTGACACCTCTAAACAAGTGAGTGTGCTCGCCATCAAATAATTCCAGTGGGCAGCTGAGTACCTTTCGGCATATACCTTTTTGCTTCTAACTCTTTCTTCTGTTTTCTAGCATCTTTTAATGTATGTACATGCTATTTCAGGAGAAGAAAGTCAAACTTCACTCAGGTAACTAATAAACATGTGATGATTACTTGTCACTTGTAAAGCCATGGACCGACTGATTGTGATTCATCTGTGAACAGCACAATGGAACATCTCAAGTTCTATACAGTTTTCTGATGCTGCAGATTATAACAAAACTCTCTAGCATTAAACCAATTTACCTGTTAATATCATTTTACAGAACCTTGATTTGAACTAAAGATTAAATTGGCTTAAACATTTGTAAAATATTTAGATTATAAGGTTTGAATTGTAAGATAAAGAACAAGAGATAATGGGTAATATCTATATACATGCTACGCTCTCTCGCGTCTCTGTCTGGAAAAGCACTCACATTTTCCATGGCCACTGATTGGATACGAGTACAGATACTAACAGTTTCTAGATTAACAATATAATCAATTCTTTAATGGAATGGAATTGCTATAAAGCTCCTTTACAACAATAGAGTACAGATACTCAAAATCTTTAACAATAACAAGGTGCATGATGTTTCAAGAAACTGGTCTCATGACTGCACCCTCAATTGATGCTTCTTTTTACAATCACTCCGTCGGTAATGACACTGTCATTAATATCAATGAAAGTGAAATCATCTTAACCAAAATGCAGCTGGACTCGAGCTATGATCCTCACTTTGTGACCGACTGCCCTGCTGCTCACCGCTCTTCATGGTCTGAAATTCCTACAAGTTCAGATCTCTACGGTCAGAAATCACCTGGCAAAGTTTCCTTTATTGAGAAATTGCGGAGGCGTGGCAGACACGGTGGCTCTGCTTTCAGCTCCAACAAGTCGTTTCCACGTGAATCAGAACTCGTGAGCATGAGGAGCAAGTCCAGGCTGATTGATCCACCGGAGCAGAATGACAGTTTTAAGAGAATCATGAAGTCTGTTGAATGTATAGAGGAAGGAAGTGATGTTCATGATGATGATCCTTATGTGGAGGAAGATTTTCCAGAGGAGTTTAAGATGATCAAGTTTAGTAAGTGGGCTGTCATTCAGTTTTTTTGCATGATTTTCATTATTGCTGCTTTGGTTTGTAGCCGTTTTCTTAATATTTTTAACGAGAACAAGTTGCGAGGACTTGAATTGTGGAGATGGAGCTTACTGCTTTTGGCTTTGTTATGTGGGAGGTTGGTTGCAGGTTGGGTCATTCGGGTGGTGGTGTTTTTTGTTGAGCTTAATTATATGCTGCGGAAACGTGTACTTTATTTTGTTTATGGCTTAAGGCATGCTGTCAGGAATTGTATTTGGTTGGCTTTGATTTTGATTTCTTGGAGATTCGTGTTGGTTGATAGAGTTGAGAACTTGGTTCATGGTAAGGCCTTAAATTACGTGACTAAAGCTTGGGTTTGTTTGTTGGTGGGGACTTTGATATGGTTTGTAAAGACACTGTTTGTTAAGGTTCTAGCTTCATCGTTTCATGTCAGCACTTTCTTAGATCGAATTCAGGATGCATTGTTTGATCAATATGTGATCGAGACTCTCTCAGGGTCACCATTAGTTGAGCATCATCTAGAGCCAGTAGAAGAGGATCAGATCATGGCTGCGGTTCCTCAGTTGCAGAATGCTGGGGCTACTGTACCTCCTGATCTAAGGACAACTGTTTCTTCAACGAACACGAAACCAAAAAGGATGGCTAAAACCCGAAAAAGCTTTCCCTCTTTTAAAAGCTCTAGATTTTCGACAGTTGCAACTAAAGAGGAAAAAGAGGGGATCACTATAGGTCACTTGCACAGGTGGAATCAAAAGAATATCTCAGCGTGGAACATGAAGAGGCTGATGAATATTGTCAAGAAAGGAACTCTGTCGACTTTAGATGAGCAAACAGGGGAGGATGAGAGCGCAGTACAGATCAGGAGTGAAACTCAGGCTAAATTTGCAGCCAAAAAGATTTTCTGCAATGTAGCTAAGCCAGGCTCAAAGTAAGTCTTTTTTCGTTTTACAAGATCATTAGCATATTGTGTATGGTTTCCTTTTAGAAATTGCAGATCTTTGCAATATTGTTTTTTCTCTGCTACATGATGTTGTTCTGATATAGTTATTCATGTTTAAACATCAAATCTCAATAGTTTATCATTTTTGTACTAGACACATTTACCAGGAGGATTTGATGAAATTCATGAGAGACGATGAGGCATTGAAAGCAATAACTCACTTCGAAGGGGCCAGTGGTTGGAAAGGAATCAGCAAGAAAGAACTAAAGAATTGGATGGTAAATACACTTTCTCTGTCACTCCACTTTTCAATGACTGTATTCATCTATTTCAAAACTAATCTTGGATTCTTCTCTGCTGCGAATTCTCCACAGGTAAATACATTCAGAGAGCGGAGAGCCTTGGTATTGTCCCTGAATGATACGAAAAAAGCTGTAAACAAACTTCACCAGATGTTAAACATCTTTGTAGCACTTTTTATAGGGGCTATCTGGATTCTTATACTTAAAGTTGCCAGTATCCATTTTTTTGTCCTTCTGAGCTCCCAGTTACTTTTAGTTGTTTTTGTGTTTGGAAACACATGCAAGACCATGTTTGAAGGGATCATCTTTTTATTTGTGATGCACCCATTTGATATTGGTGATCGATGTGAAGTTGACGATGTTCAGGTATTTCAACAGAAATAAATTAAGTCTGCATGCATGTATTTGTTTCATATGCCTCCTTATCAGCAAATAAGGCTCTAACCTCCATTTTGTATGGTTTCAGTTGGTTGTTGAAGAGATGAATATATTAACGACAACATTTCTGAGGTATGATAACCAAAAGATCTGCTACCCGAACAGCTTGTTATCTAACAAGCCCATAAGTAATTACTATCGGAGTCCAGATATGGGAGATGCCATTGATTTCTCTATCCACATTTCAACTCCTGTAGAAAAGATTGCTTTGATGAAGGAAAAGATCACCAGGTATTTTGGCTTTAGAGAAATGTTTTCTATTTCTGACATTCTCTGGACAAGTTAGATATCTGATCACCTTCCCTTCTTCTTAATGCAACGGCAGCTATATCGAGAAGAATAGTGATCACTGGTATCCAGCTCCAATGATCGTTCTTCGAGACATTGAGGACATGAACAGGCTGAAGATATCGTTATGGCTTTCTCATCGAATCAATTTTCAGGACATGGGTAAAAGGTGGGCGAGGAGAGCACTTGTTCTTGAAGAGATGATCAAAACATTTAAAGAGCTTGACATTGAGTATCGTATGGTTCCTCTGGACATGAATGTGCGGAGCATGCCAGCTATGGCCTCGAACAGGCTTCCCTCAGTTTGGACCTCTCATACTAACTGATAAAAGACAAGAACCTGTTGAACATTTGGCATTCAGTGGCCTTAGCCTTTCGTACATCTTTATGCATTCCACATTTCCCGGTTGAAGTCATTTCTGGCTCGCTTTCGAATTATAATAGAATAATAAATTGTCAAAATAGTAAAATGAATGCCAAATACACGGAGATTGGGGTTTGGTGTATAGGCAAAGACAGATTTTTCATGACAAAAGTCATGAGTTCATCAATTGCTCACTCGCCTTCCCCTGCACATAATAAAAAAAGTAACTATGAAACTAGAGATGATTCGGACTGTCAGAATGTATTAGTGTATGAATAATAACGATTGCTGGAGATCTAACGTGATCCAGTTAGGTTTTTTTTTTGTCAGCAAGTTATTCTCCCTAGCGTTATATACTTGCCTGTCAGAATATCTTTGTCCATAAGCAGAGCTGGTACCGGACAAATCACTAGGAATATAAGAGCAGGCCATTTGGGCTCTCAAATGTTGGTCCAATACATCTACAACCATCACAGTTAACTGTTTGCAGCACATATATCTTTTATGTTCTGGCACCTATATATGCTTATAAGTTTACTTCAGACAGGGAAACTAAGAATGCACCATTGAGGGTAGAAGCATAGCCCAATGTTTCCTGTTAAACAGGCACCTGCAAATGAAGAATCCCTGCAAATGAAGAAAGCGGGTGCTAAGTAGGAAAACATTTGATGACAGTTTTCCTACTTGCTCTGCAAATGTTTTAGAGTTTCCCTCTCATCGCTCCATTTCATATTTTTTTTTATCAATAAAATATTGAAAATACTGGCGTTATTACTTATTATTCATTTCCTATTCTATTTTCTCTATAAGAAGTTAATTAGTACAAGTATTGCTAGAGATCACAAATGGTAATATGAGCCAGATCATTACATTACAGAGAGATCTATAATTTTCAGAGAGAAGGGATATGAACTACCTGGCTATATCCTCTGAGTGATCTATCGTAGAATCACTGGTTTCAAACATGTACACGAAGCCAAACGAATGCATGAATTGAACCTGCATGTTATCATTCCACTGATGTCTGAGGACCTTTAATTTGAAACACGAAATTAGTGAGCGTCTCTATCATGTCACTTACAAGCAAATCAGTAAACGTCTGTTCCGATGCTTCCTCCACTCGTTCAACATCCTTGTTGTCGTTTATTGCAAGATAACCACTTAATTAAGGGCAAACATTAAACCTTCGACTAAAATCTCTTTTCACCTTCCACCACGAAAATGAAATATGGACCATGCGTGAGTATTTAAAACGTAACAAATTCTTCACACCATGACACAAAACGCTTCAAATTCTTTGTAAAATTTCATGGGACACTTTTTACCAGCATTAGAGCAATTCCAAGTAGAGCTGTTTAACGAACAGAGCTGTTCGCGAATAAGCTCGAGCTCGGCTCGTTAAGAGCTCGTTCGGCTCGGCTCGTTAAGTTAACGAGCTCGAGCTCGAACACAAAAAATTGTTCGTTAAGAAAACGAGCTCGAGCCGAGCTTTTAGTATGTTCGGCTCGAGCTCGGCTCGTTAAAGCTCGAAAAAATGTAATATTTTCGGGGGTTTTTTATAATTTATATATGTTATTGGACTCAGAATTCAACATAATATATATATATATATATATATATATATATATATATATATATATATATATATATATATATATATATATATATATATATATATATATATTTTAGTGATGTAAACAAAATTTTAGGAAATAATAATTTTATTTGGTTTTTAACAGGCAAGTAGAAGTTTGACTAGTACTGCTAACTAGTGTTTAATCATAATTTAGTGTTTCAATATTTTAAAAAATATTTTTTACCGATCCAACCGTATGGATGTTAACATATATACATTTTAGTGATATAAACAAAGTTTCAAAAAAATTTGAAATTATTAGGTTAGCTATTTTAAGAGTCAACTAGCGGTTTGTCCTTATTTTTTTCTGGCTCGGCTCGACTCGACTCGACTCGACTCGTATTTGTTCGCGAACAAGCTCGTGTTCGGCTCGTTAGTTAACGAGCCGAGCTTGAACACAATTTTTGTTCGATTAAAAAGCACGGCTCGGCTCGGCTCGTCAGAAAAAAATCAAAGCTCGGCTCGGTTCGGTCAAAACTCGGCTCGGCTCGGTTCGTGAACAGCCCTAATTCCAAGAGACTCTCAAAACAAGCTCCTAAGTCTAAAATTTAGGAGCAAATCAAAATTTAGTGCTCCAATGAGCTCCTAGATGCTCTTTAAAAATTTAGGAGTCTACTCTCTCTCCTCTCTTTTAAAAAGCATCTAGTAGCTCTTAACTCAATATTATATTATTTTTCTTTCAATCTTCTCTCTCTTTTAGTTAACTTTTTCCTCTCATTTATATAAAATAAATATAAAATGTGAATAAGGAGCCAAATATAAAAAGTAGCATTGGAGTTCTCACGTTTTCCGGTGTATTAACTTATTAGGAGCCACATTTTATATTATTGTTTAAGGAATGATTTACAAGTACCGTTGGAGATGCTAAATATATATATCGGTTTTTCTGTGGTGTGCCCATGGGCACACACTAAGCACAAAAATTTATGAGTTTAGAGGGTTTCTATTGGCTTATCCTCTTTAATAATGATGGACCCCCTGCAATTACACCAACCACACCAATCAAAACCCTCCAATTTTATAAATTTTAGTGCTTAGCATGTGCCCATGGGCACACATTAGACAAACCCTATATATATTGTAACAGAAGTATACTAGCTCTTAGGGGAGAGCATGGGCCGGTTCGGCTCGGTTTGTGGATAAAACCGGAACCGCAACCATATATCTCCGGTTTTTAAAATCGAAAACCGCAACCGCCGGTTCGGATTCGGTTTCGGTTTCGGTTTGAAAAACCTCGGTTCGGTTGTAATCGGCTCGGTTTCGGTTACAAAACCGACAAATATAAGAAAAATAATTTTTTTTAAAGAAGTCTGATTACATCCTTTGTAGCTCATGATAATGTTTTCCAATTGATTATTGATGCAGAAACTAATTATTAAGAATTCCAACTGATTACAGAACAAGCAGAAAATATAACATCAAATACTACTGTCAACCAAGCATTGCAGACTAGAATATAGTTGCAGACACATGCAGCAAAATAAGCCAACACAGATAAATTTGACATTTAAGCTGTAACTCTCTATTTCATGATGATACATGGCAAAACTATCAATACAAACAAAAGATTAGTGAAACAGAATTGAATTTAGAGGAGCCAGGATCAAACAACAAGTGTGTATATGCTATGTGTCACTTATCTTGTTTACTATCTATTTTGTATCAACTCTTATTAAGAGCAATGCAGTGGATACACAATTAAGCAAGCAATCTTCCAACTCAATATAATGGACTAGATAATTAGAAGTAGCCCAACTTATAAAATATAATATATTTAATTATTTGAAATTATGTTTAAAATAGTATTATATATCTATTATATTTATTTATTTAAATAATCGGTTCGGTTCGGTTTTTTCGGTTCGGTTTTAACCAATAACCGGAACCGAACCCATAACATCGGTTCGGTTTTTTATTTTTCGGTTTCGGTTTCGGATCGGTTTTTTTCGGCTCGGTTTTCACCGGTTTTTATCGGTTTCGGTTCGGTTTCGGGTTTTTTTCGGTTTTTTGCTCACCCCTACTAGCTCTTACTCTTCATCGAGTAGTGCCTTTGAGCATATTGAATAATTATGAATACAGTGAAGTTGCATGATGAGTACTGGAAACTCTCAGTGCAGACAAAAGGTGAATATTATTAAATTGGAAGCACTGTATTCACAACTTTCGCATATGGCATGGGTTACCTTGTACACACGTAAGTCCGGTTGATTGTCGTTGTTCAATCATTTAGTTGTTCACCGTAAATTGTGGAGCAGTGCTGCAATAATTGTGTCCATAAAATTTAGTTGATGTGAATATGGGTGGTCCATTCCAATCAAAACTCAACTCATATTATTATGTACAAAATTTTGTATATAATCATATGCACAAGCTTTTTTCTAAATTTTGAGGATGAAAGTAGCTGCGGCGGAAACCTCCATGAGAAATAAATTTATTTGATTGCTAAATGGACCTTCATTAGGCACGGAGGCAGAGGGATAGTTTCCCCATTGACCTTCGCCGTATATATGTGCTACACATTAGTCAAATAGGCACAAACAGTATTTCAAACTATAATTTTATAACATATTTTAAAGATTTTTATTTTTGGAATAAAATTGAAAAATAAATTAAAGAATTATAGAATCATATTGTATAAGAGTATTAAAGTGTGTGCCGAGACGTGAAAAAAACATATATAAAAATGAGTGGAATGGAAGAAGAAATTTTAAAGAATATACTACGAAAATCCAATTCAAAGTCTTAGTCATTCCCTAAATTTTTTGGATTCATTTATTATTCCTCACAAACACAATTAAACCTCTTTAAAATAATAATATTAGGGCAAATAAAAAATATTAATTTATCAAGTTTATTACTTTATCAAGAGTATAAATACACAATCTACATTGTGTTGAGGTCAGAAAAAAAATATTAATTTGATGAGGATATGGTGTTATAAATTATTAGTTAATCAAGGTTCAAATAACTAACTCATTTCTCATTTGGTTTTTAATAATTCAATATTCACTTATCACCTTTTCATAGTCTTTTTTATATTATTTTTTACTAATAGATTTTGAATTTAATATTATTATTTAAGTTCAATAGGGACGACATTTTTTATGAAGACCTGGAGACCACATATGTTCTGCAAGTAAAATATTTCATAAAAACATTACAAAACGTATAGTTTTTACGAATCGTGTTCTACGAAATCATTATTTCATTAAAAATCTTGAATAGCATATAAGTTTTACACGTGAAACATTATAAAATGTTTTGTTCTATGAAATATTTTTAGTTTGCAGAACATCTGTTCAACTTGCAGAACATACATTATATACTTATTAAACATAGATTATCTTCAAGAATTTTAATAAATACATGATATTTGTAGAACATATTTTACAAAATAATGTATTTTATAGTGTTTTGATTGCAGAACATGTGTGGTCTCCGAGGTCTCCGATGAAATAGCGGTCTCCATAAAACTTTCCTCTATAATAATAACACAAATGTTAATATAAATTATTGTTAGAGTTGTCACTTAATATAAAAAATTTATTTTAAAAAAGGAATCTTTCTTTTTATTCAGAAATTTTTAATAGGACACATTTTAAAAATGCTATAAATATAAAAAGTATTTAAAAAAGTTAATTTTTATTACTTCCAGGTAAGTGAATACAAACTCTTCTATATCTGTTCACTCTGATATTGTGAAATTATTGGCCATACATCAGACCCGAATCCCGATGTCAAATTGCCAAGAATAGTGTGATATTGTGCCACGTACATTGTTTTTTGAAATATAACTTAAGAACATCGGAGAAGAAATAGACCGTGCCACCGTCGGGTAGACCACTTTTAATTAAGTAAGAGCATCTTGGACTCCTAACTTGAGATTTGAGGATGGAGAGGAAAAATGTTGCTCCAAGAGGCTCTTAAGTGGCTCTTAAATTACTAAAAACCTCTTGTTTCTCTCTCCTCTCTCCTCAAAGTTAAGAGCCACCACATGGCTCATAACTTATTTTTTCACAATAAAAAAATTCTTCCCTCCAATTCACCTCCATCTCTTTTCCTCTCTTTTGTTATAGTGGAGCCCAATATATGAATAAAATATGAAATAGAGAAGAGATGTAGAGAGGATTGTTGCAGTTTACACTCTTAACTTTGTCCTAAATTACTAAGAGTCACATTTTTTATATTATATTTAGAGCCAATAAAGAGGCTTTTGGAGATGCTCTGAAGGGAAGGAACAAATAATTAGTGAACACCTGTCTAGCTACTTTAAATTCTTAATTCACATATATACCTTTCGGCAAAGACTACGATCACTTGTTTCTGTTTCTTTCTTTGGAAAAATCATGAGCACCCCACTCAAAATTGTGTGCGACCATCCAGATATATTGTCCCAGATATTTCAGCCGACGTGTAGTAATAACACACGTGTTGCTTGAAAATTAATTTAGTTTTATAAAAGTTGAATAAGACTATATTATTCTGTGCTATTCAATTATGGATTGATTGTCTAGTTGGGATCCACAAATATCACAATCCATTCATAATTATTTCTTGTCCAAAAACTTCATGTCAACAAATTATATCGAAATAATATTGAAGAGAAATTTTTTTCATTAAAAAAGTCTTTCGTCTAATATAAGGCATACATAAATTTTTTTTTTCCTTTACTTTAAATTAGTGGTCACATAGACAGAAGGATGTATTTTCTTAATTTAAACTTTGGAATGACTCTACTTTCATATACCAAACATGTTATTAACTTCTGAATTAGTGCAATCATTTGATGTGTGTGGTGATAAGTAAATATTTTTAAAATAACATATTTATGATTAGTTTGTTACCTAATCTAATACCAAACACTAATTTTATATAATGAAATAAGCTGCAAAAAAAGTGATTATAATTTTGTAACTGACCAGTGACCAAAGTCAATACCCGTAGATTCTGAAATTTGGAATCCATTCTGTCCCATCTTTAAATTTCACTCCAACTTTTTACATTCTTTCTGGTATTGCTTTCCCCTAATGATGAGCCTCACCTGGCAATCCACAGTCGCGTACGAGGTTCTGAGGTGAAAATGTTGCTCTATGAAGTAGTAGTACTCTAGCAGGAAAGTAGTATTCTACTGTACATAGTTCATACTCCCCTTCTCATTCATTTCCATTACAGTTTCATTTTTGAGACATATAAGTAATTGTATAGATTCCAAAATTAGTAAGATTTTATAATATAAAACTTGAACTACATTCACTGATTTCTTCCACCCCACCATTAAATATTAATTGGTCCTATCACTTAACTCACGCTACATCCATTTTATATATTAAATATTAGTTGGTCTCATCTATTTACCCACTTTTACTACTCTACTTCACTAAATTACAAATTTTTCTTAATCTCCGTGTCGAATTTCATATATATATATAAATCACCGGGACGGAGGGCATCACTGAGTATGTCATTAGAAGTGTGGTGAAAAGACGTGGGTCTTAAAAATTTAAGGTAGACCGTATTTTACAGGAGACTTCGTGAATATGTATATTTTTGTTATGAAATTTATAATTTTGTAAACTTTATGAATATTATTATTTCATCAAAACTCTTAAAAGTTCACATATATTTTACAAGTAGTATATTATAAAATATATTCTACAAAACATGTTGAATTTGTAAAATGTTTTTTTTGAAACATAGCTCGTAAAATTTAACTTTTTAATAAAATAATCCTATTAATATAACATATTTTATAAAATAATAAATTTATAATATTTTAATTGCAGAACATAAATTATTTCCGAGCTCTCAAATAAAATTTAGCTAATACAGTAATTGATGGGCTAAAATTCATTTAAAAATTGGTTAATATCAGTGTGGCAGGGTCACGCATTATAGTAAGGATGACTGGACACCGGTAGTATGTTGATGCCTCCCACCGGATAGTACAAACTTATAATTTGGAGCAGTGGTTAGCCTGGACCTGGATTTTCATGTTTCTGTACTCCGACAATCAGTTGGGATTACATATAATACGACAAGCCGCAACAGCAACAGAGAGTCAGAGAAATATTAGAACAAGGCTCCAATTAAAACAAGATTAATAATTAAGTCGGCTAAGGATATGTTTGGGGTGTCGTTAAAAATTGTTGTGCTATCAGGAGTACTGATAAAATAAGTGTTATAAAATCAGAATTGTTTGGTAATTTTTTGATATTTACTTATTTTGAATTATAATATTAAAAAATAATGAGGTCGTTTGAGTGAGTTTAAAAAAAGTGCTTCTTGCTCAAAATAAAAATGGAATAGAAGTTAGAAGTAAATTAAGACTTATAAGTTATTTAGCACAAAAAAAAAAGTTAAGACTTATAAGTGATTAAAGTGTTTGGAAAATAAGCAGAAACCCTGAAACAAAAGCTAATATTCCTAATTTTTTATAAGTACTTCTTGACTTCTTACACAAACGGTACAAATAAGTGCTTCTAACTCATAAACCAGAAGCCCGGCTTTTAACCCGGAAACAAACACACCCAATGTTTTTTATGAGGTTTCATAATTAGATACTCCTATGTAAGAGCAAGTCCAATGCTAGATGCTATATATCTATTGCTATTGCTACTCCCTCCGTCCCATTTTAACTGCTTTTTTAGAATTTGATTGTTGTCCCAAAATATCTGACTTTCTCTTGTTTTCATACACTATTTGGTAGGTGAATTTCAATTTTGCCCCTCATTAAATGCAGCTTATATTTTCAATGCAATACAAATGGTATTTTAGTTTGACTTTTATTAGGGGTAGCTAGGTAAAAGTATTCAAATAAACACCACAATAAATGTAAAAATTGGTTTGTGTGCATCTCTCTAAAAAAGCAGTTAAAATAGGACAGAGGGAGTATAATATTGCACCAAAAAGTGTTTTTTGGTGTTAAAATAGAACTTGCACTCCAATGCTAAGTTCTATAACTAGTTTTAAATTTAACCAACTCATTAACTTTTACTTAACTTTTATATAGATACAACTCATTAACTTTTACCTAACTCATTAACTCATTAACTAGTTCCCAATTTCTAGCTATTGATGATGTGGCAACATGGATGGATCCATTCTTGGTTTCAAATATAGAACCAAGGATGCATCTATGCATGGATGCACCCAAATATAGCACTCCTTTGGAGTTGAGTTTTTTTACTTTTGAAACTATAATATAGCAATAGAACCAAGTATAGCATTACATTGGAGTTGCTCTAAGAGCTTTCTGCAAAAGTTAAAAAGCAACTTTTCCAAAAGTGTCAGAGGATCTACTTTTTTTTAAAAATGGCTTTTCAACTAAAAGTTAATGTTCGGAAAAACTGTTTTTACATTTATCAAACAATTTTTTATTTGCTTTTAAACAAAAAACTGCTGGTGCTATCTGCAATAGCAACGACAAATAGTACCTGAGTTCATACGCAACGGGGTACTGGATAAGGCCCGACAAACAAAACAATACTGGTAAATGCAAGTTATATTACTCCCTCGTTTCCAGAATTGTACATGGAGGGGATACAATATTATTTAATGCTCCTCTAAAATATACTCCCATCATCTCAAATTAGATGAGCTTGAGTTCGGACACGTATTTTAAAATGCATTGACCACATAGCTACATTACTTTTTTCTGAAATTTTATTTTTGCAAATAAAAATTTAAATATGAAATTTTAATTTACAAAAGAAAAATTGAAAAAATAAATTTCGGAACTATACAGTCAATGCACCTTTAGTTACGTGCCTAAAGTCAACTAACTTATCTAATTTGGGATGGATGGAGTAAATTATAATTTATTTTTAAAAAAATTTCTAAACAAAATTTTAAATATTAAAATTTTATTCTAGAAAAAGAAAATCTTAAAAATAAGTTATAAAATTATATTTTATAAGAGTATTAAAATGCGTGCAGAACTATAAACATATACAATTAAATGGGACGGGGAAAGTAATACTCCCTTTAATATTTTAATAAAAGAAAATCCTTAAAACTTTATTCGATAAAATTACTTTTATCAACTCGGCAAAAAATAATATACTTTTATCAAGATATCGAAATACATATTGTGTATGGGAGTTTAATATCAAAGTAGTCACTAAAGCGGAGGTCATATATCACTTCGCTGACTGATCTTAACGGGGTATCATTTCAATCATTAAGATCGCAATAAATATCAATCTAGTTCAAAGAGTAAAAATATTGTTTATAGAGTTTTACACATTGTTCTTGGATGTTACCACAACCAAGTAAAAGGTTATGAGTTCTATATTTATGACAATATATTCAGATTTTATCAATTTTGTTTACTATTTATTTTTAATTAAAACGAAAATAATAATTATATAATAAAAATAAATAGTAAATAAACTTTATAAAATTTAAATATATTATCATAAATACTAGAAGTCATAATCTTTTACTTGTTTACTTGGTTGTGGTAGTATTCAAAAATAATGTGTCCAACTCTATAAATAATGTTTTTACTTTTTAAACCAAAATTTGGAGGTACTTGATTGATATTTATTGTGATTTTAATGATTGAAGTGATATCTCAGTAGGAACAGTGAGCAAAGTGATATTTATTTGTTTCATTTGTTAATATAAGTTTCGAAATTTTTAACAGAGAAACAAAGGGTGCTGCATGATAGTTTTTAGTTCTTTTTTTTTTTAATTTTTAACGTATATTATAAGTGACTTAAATGAAAGTTTTTTGAGTTTGATAACCTGATTGGAAGTTTGTAGTCAGTTGAGTGACTAAAATGCTGCATCTGACGTACATGCCACGGAGTGTAACGGCCAGTGACCTAAATGAAAATTTTTAAGAATATAATGATGTGACTGAAAGTTTTTTGATGACCCACTTGCAAGTCTCCGATCAGTTGAGTGATCAAAACGCCATTAAACCCATTCTTTTTTTACCTGGTATTTGCATGGCTAAAAATTCTGAGAAACAATGCAGCTTGTGACTTGTGAGGGTAAAATTAAGCAGAACACTGCATTGCATGCCCCGGCTCCACTCCATTGCATTATGGGAGTGGGAACTGTCCTGGATTATAAACAGAGCAGAGCCTTGGCCTGTAAAATTAAGTAAATCCAAGAATGTGTAGTATTCAGAAACTTTGTACATTGTCTCTCCCATCGCTGTCTGAAACAGAGCTCGCATTTCCCATACCCACTGATTGTGACTCTCGGTTGCCTTCTAGCTCAAGTACAAATACTACAAGTTTCCAGCTTAACATTATACCAATAACTTCACACACTCAATATGTTCTGCACCACATACTCCTGAACAACAAGAAACACAAAATAAGCAGCTGATCTTATGGCAGCACCCCCGAGTATGTCTTCTTCTCATCATACTCAGTCCTTTGATAATTACACTGTCATCAACATCAATAATGAGACTGAATTTCATCCTAACAATGTGTGGCGCGACTCTAGCTTTGATTTTAGTAATGATGTCAAGAGTGTTGATTCTGAGACAAATGCTGCTCAGCGTGCATCATTGTCTGAGGTTCCTGAGAGTCCTGATCTTTATGGTCAGATTTCACCTAAGGCTGAGAAGTTTTCGTTTAGTGAGAGCCTGCAGCAGAGGCGTGGAAGAAATGGAGGATCTGGTGGCAGCTCCAACAGGTCGGTTCCTAGAGAATCTGAACTCATGAGAATGAAGACCAAGTCTAGGCTGATTGATCCACCGGAGCACTTTGAAGATTTTAGGAGAAGCATGAAGTCTGGTGGATGTATAGAGGAAGAAAGTGAGTATCATGATGATGATCCTTATGTGGAGGAAGATTTTCCTGAAGAGTTTAAAATGATCAAGTTTAGTAAGTGGGCTGTCATACAAGTTTTTTGCATGATTGTTATTATTGCTGCTTTGGTTTGTAGCCTTTTTGTGAAGTTTTCTGACAAGAACAAATTGCTTGGAGTTGAATTGTGGAGATGGGGTTTACTGCTTTTGGCTTTGTTGTGTGGGAGATTGGTTGCGGGTTGGGGGATTCGGGTGGTTGTATTTTTTATTGAGCTCAACTGTATGTTGAGAAAACGTGTTCTTTATTTTGTTTACGGGTTAAGGAGTGCTGTTAAGAATTGTCTCTGGTTGGCCTTGATTTTGGTTGCTTGGAGATTCACTTTGTATGAGAAAGTTGAGAGTTTGGCTCATGGTAAGGTCTTGGTTTGTGTGACTAAAACTTGGGTTTGCTTATTGGTGGGGACTTTGATATGGTTTCTGAAGACTCTGATTGTTAAGGTGCTTGCTTCTTCGTTTCATGTCAGTACGTTTTTCAATCGTATTCAGGATGCTTTGTTTGATCAATATGTGATCGAGACCCTCTCAGGGCCACCCTTAATGGATATTCATATAGAGATGGAAGAAGAGCAAATCATGGCTGAGGTTCGGCAGCTGCAGAATGCTGGAGCTACTGTCCCTCCTGAGTTCAGGAGAACTATTTCTTCAAGCAGCGAAAAACTGGATAGGAGTACTAAAAGCCGGAAAAGATTTCCAACCTTCAAAAGCTCTAGATTTTCAACAGTGGCAACTAAGAAGGAAAATGAGGGGATTACTATTGATCACTTGCACAGGTTGAATCAAAAGAATATATCAGCGTGGAACATGAAGAAATTGATGAATATCGTCCGTAAAGGAACTCTTTCAACTCTAGATGAGCAAACAAGGGACTGCATTGGTGAGCATAAGGGTGCAGTGCAGATCACGAGTGAAAATCAAGCCAAACTAGCAGCCAAGAAGATTTTCTGCAATGTGGCTAAGCCAGGCTCAAAGTAAGTTCTATTCCCTTTGTCTGTCTGATAGTATAAGCCAAATTTCTATGGTTTGTTCACTTAAATAACAGATCTTTCCTACCAGACACATATTCCAGGACGATTTGATGCAGTTCATGAGAGACGACGAAGCATTGAAGACCATAAGTCTATTTGAAGGGGCCAGTGGATGGAGAGGAATTAGCAGGAGAGAACTGAAGAATTGGATGGTAAATATTTCTATTCATATCCACTAAAAAAAATGATATTATAATTTTGATACTGAACTTGTATGGTGCTCTGCTGCAAATTCTGTACAGGTGAATACGTTCAGAGAGCGAAGAGCCCTGGTCTTGTCCCTGAATGATACTAAAAAAGCTATAAACAAACTTCATCAAATGCTCAACATATTTGTAGGCCTAATCATAGCGGGTCTCTGGCTTCTCATACTCAAAGTCGCGAGTACTCATTTCTTTGTGCTTCTGAGCTCCCAGTTACTTTTAGTTGTCTTTGTGTTCGGAAACACGTGCAAGACCATGTTTGAAGGGATCATTTTCTTGTTCGTGATGCACCCTTTTGATATCGGTGATCGTTGCGAGGTTGACGAAGTTCAGGTATCGCGGTAGAATTGTTTGCAGCAAATTGTGTTCGTTTGTATATGCTTCAGACTGTATCTCAGTTGCCTAATTTTTTTTTTCTTTTCGTTTGGTTTCAGTTGGTAGTGGAGGAGATGAATATATTGACGACGACGTTTCTGAGATACGATAACCAGAAGATCTGTTATCCGAACAGCGTGTTATCAAACAAGCCCATCAGTAATTACTATCGGAGTCCAGATATGGGAGATGCCATTGATTTCTGCATTCACATTTCAACTCCTGTAGAAAAGATTGCTTTGATGAAGGAAAAGATCACAAGGTATATTGTCTTAAACTAACTGATGTGTTTATAATAGTTGATGTCTAACTACAATTTCTTTGTTTTGAATCAACTGCAGCTACATCGAGAAGATGAGTGATTACTGGTATCCAGCTCCAATGATCGTTCTGCGAGACATTGAGGATATGAACAGGCTAAAGATATCGATATGGCTTTCACACCGGATTAACTTTCAGGACATGGGCGAAAGGTGGGTGAGGAGAGCGCTCCTTGTTGAAGAGATGATCAAAATATTTAAAGAGCTTGAAATCGAATATCGTATGCTGCCTATGGACGTGAATGTCCAGAACTTGCCAGCTATGGCCTCAAACAGACTTCCTTCAAACTGGACATCTTGCGCTAATTGATAAATTTACCTAAAGATCGCAGCCGACTCAGTAAATAGTTGCCATTATAGTGAAGTTTTTTGGCTCTACTCCAAGAATCCGTCGTCGTGCCACATCCTCTCGGGTATCTTGTATGCTTGTATAGCTTTTTGGCTGAATAAGTTGTGTAATCTTGTTGAGTTTTTTCAGTAGTAATCTTGTTGTGTTGGATTTAGTTTCTGTTTGGAAAAGAAACATAACTCTTGCAGCATAAAATTATAATATCTGGTTACCAGTATGGCCTTGGGAGAAGATAATAAAAGTTATAAGAATGTTAGTCAGAAAACTTACCGTCCTACAGGATTTTATACAACCCTAAGCAATGGAATATATTCCCAAGTTTCATCTAGTTATTCAAAAAATATTTGTACAGGATAGATGTTCGCCAAACTTACCTGCAAGGCACCAATAGCTGAATCAGCAACCATCCCTGCAAAGCTGAATCGACTTTGATGCTATCTGCAGGCCAGCGTACAGTACTCAGGTGACTTTTTCTTGATGACCAATTTGTTCTCTTTGGCTTCTTACCAGTGGATACATATTGTCTTTTTATATCATGAATCTCATTTCGGATAAGCTGCCGATCAAGATGAGCAAGAAGTATGCTGAATTGAGAACAGGCTTGGTGAGATATGCTTCTGTGTGGGAAGGGAAGAAGCAGAGTCACTCTCGCCAAGCATAGGTGAAGACTCCGCTGCTGCACGTTGCCTTGTAGTTTCATCAACATATTGGAGATCATCAATTCTTGTCATTAAATTGAAGGCTAGGCTTTCAATAACCCTGGAGTAGCTCTCCAGGATGGACTGTCCAACATCCTACAAATAATGAACATAAACTTCTTCTAAGTTCACCGAGTGAACACGGTAGATCAATAAGAAACTTTTTACAAGTGTCAGCTTTTTCCTACTAAAGCATACATGTCTCAAGAGTTTAGCAACACATTTACGTCTTAAACATATTGGATTTAGATATTCCCAAACAAGATTATGTAGAAATATCCACGGATTTTGATATGTAGAAAGAAAATTAAACTTCAGAGAAAGAACCCTATGTCAAATGGATTCATCCTTGCTAAAACCTTTTAAAATTTGAGATCTATAGTAATTACTGTGACCATGAGTGACATGAGAGGATTTTTACCCCCCTCAAACTTTGGCATATAATTGAATGCAACAATGAAAGAAAACATACGATGTGGAACAAATTAAATCATGAAAAACCACAGGAACACTCTCACTACAACCAGAATGACGGTTATAAATAGAAGATAGTATAAACCCCTATATATTGTTAAGATTAACTTGTACAATACTGAACTACAAACAGCTCAAAGATAGAACAGATAATAGTGTGTACTGAACTACAAACAGCTCAAAGATAGAACAGATAATAGTGTGTGCTCTTATCCCCTGAGCCCTCACTAAAAAAGGCCGAGTTATTTGCTACATGGATTCATAGAAGGGAAGCATATTAGTCAGTACTAAGAACTAGAATAAGGAAGATCATCAAGGAAATCACCTTGTTATACTGAATTTTCTGTATGTCCAACGCTGTCTGTGGAAGGCCAGGAAACTGTAACTTCAGATTTCGCAGAAGGGTCTCAGCTCTTTGATGTAAGAATTTATTCTTTTTTTTGTCACTAACCAGACCCTTAACCTTTCCGCCCCATGACCTTCCAGATTTTGCACGACTTAATTGCCTCTTGAAATATTTGTGCCTCCAGATGTGCACAGAAGCCTCAATCCTATTTGCTATCTCCAGAATTGTGTATTCTGATGACATTTCTAAGTATTCAAGAAGGCAATCTGGAGAGAACTGATCATCTGTTAAGTAGTGGTAGATAGTTTCACCTAAACAAGCCTTTGCACTCTGAAATAACGTCATTTAATTATGTCAGTAGTATACAAGAGACACCATGAAATTTAAATTGTGTTATGGAGGACATTAAGGTATTAAGTGTACTTAAGAAAATTAATCGTCCTCATTTATAGTCTATAGAGGACTCAGCAAGTAACAGACCAATGTTTTGATTGAAAAACCATGTCATATTTGAATCGACAACACCATCCATATTTGTCAAAATCTCTAAAGAACAGTGTCATAACTAGAAGGGCACATATTGGAATCATTAATGTCATATATGTAGTAACACTATCATGTAGCAGTTAGCATATGCAGGCACATCTAAGCAGTTGTAAAACATACAACTTGCACTAAAAATTTAACTTCTAGGTATCTCTAGTAGGAAAATATCCAGGTTGAATTTAGAGATGCCTACAGAAGACTGCTAGCATCCATACTGTAATACAGTCTCTTTTTCTAACTCTACTCCCCTGTCACATATAGGGAGAGAATATTTAGAGTCTTTGCAGAACTATAAGTAAGATTAATGCAACAAGTCCTTGTACCTTGGGAAGGCTCTCCAAGTAAACATCTGGTATTTCCATCTCAGACAGCACACAAGTGTTGATTGCCACAGCAGCCTTGAAAATTTGAATAGTGCATTCCCTGAACTGTTGCAATCTCTTCCGCGTATTGTCAGAGAGACCTCTAGGTGGGACCTTTGGGAATGGTAACCACCATTTCTCCTCGAGCCTAACTGAACATCTCCTGGAAAATGGAGAACGAGGATGTGATTCATTCTGTTCACTGTCGTTATCAAGGATACCTCCGCGATCAACATATTGAAATTCAGTATCGCGAAAACCATCAAGAATGCTTAATAGCATCCCATCAAGTTTCTTGAGTGCAGGAAGATTGACATATAGATCCATACGGGGTCTAGTCACCATAACCTCATAGGTCCCACCACCTGGTAATTCCTGAAACGATGGAATGAGCTCTACAATAGAATCACTTACACATAGAAGCCATTCCATCTCTCGATGCCACATGGACTTCTTTTGTGATGCCAGTGGCTCCAACTTCCATAGCTCCCCAAACACAGTGGCTACAGAAAACAACAAACACAAACAGATGCACAGAAATTAGACCAGACAAAAATTGGTCATGAAGAACTAATCAATGTCTCTTTTCCTAAAAACAATTATAAGTATACATTTTCAAGAAACAACGTACCAGAGAGATTCGTGATGGCGTTTGAGATGGCAAGGGCAGTACCAACTCCCTTTCCTCCCCCGGACATATCTTCTCCAAGAAGTAGCTTAGCAAACCGTTCCTTCATCAATTCTACCTCTGCAAAATGTTCCCACCGAGACTCAGACAAAATTCAAAACTTTTACTAACAAATAAAGGATCATTAATATTTAGGGACGACAATTTGTGACACAACCTAGAATCCAACCAAGCATGTAAAGACAAAATCCATATATAACAGACATGGCTCAATCAACATTAACACAATCTGAAAAAGTTTACTTGTTAAAATTTAGTCTTCAAGGCTCTATATACATCACAATTCTTCATCAAATTTCTGTGCACTGGGAAATTGACACTTTTATCAACTAATTTGCGCCACTGCCTTGATTTTTATACATCATTCGACGCTGAAATTAGTTCCACGAACCGTAGAGTGAAGTCACATAAATTATTCATACTGATTTTTTTGGTAGATTTTATAAAGAAAAGAAATCAATTCAAAAGCCACCTAAAACAAATGTGAGTAAAAATTGTAGTATAATACAGAACATACCGGATGGATCAGTGGCGTCTCGTATTTCGACGACATTAGCGTGACATTCCAAGGGCAATGTGATATCGGGAATGGAGCGAAATCTCGGGGGAGAATTGGTTAAAGAGTCAGAAAGAGTGATGGCGCTTTCAGATTCACTGACATCAGCGCTGAGAGTGTAGGCGTCGCTCCTGTGATCATACTCATCGACTTCAGATGAATTAGTAGTGGCCATTGTAAGAGTGAGAATTTGTATGTCAAATGTTCATGAAGATTTGGTGTTGTTACGTTATGTAAGATGAGAGAGAGAGGTGGAAAAGGGAGGTGTTGAAGATGAAGAAGATGATGAAATATTTTGTGATTGAAGAGTGGAGTGCAGTTAGTAAAGTGAGGTTAAAGCAAAAGTGTCTGTCGCTCAGCTTTGAGCTTACACTCTCCTCATTATTGGATTCATTTACCCACTTTTATGCTCCCCTCGTATTTTTCACATTTAAGAGTTAACTTGTGGTTTTCTACGAAGTATAGTCTCACGTGTTATTTTAATTTTCTCATAAATAAAAATTTAAGTTTTTAAATTTTATTTTAAAAAATAAATTATATATGAGAGCAAATAATCAGCTAAATATACATATTCATCATATAAAAATAACAACTAAGTAGACATTGTACAGATCATGGACGAAGCTACATAGGGGCCAGAAGGGGCCATGGCCCCCCCTAGGGTTTCCAGAGTATTGTAATTTTTATTATATAATTTTGAAAAAAATTGTATTTTATCTATATATTTATATAAATATAAAAATTTGGCCCCACTCAAAAAATATTTGTTCGCTTCTAAAAAATATTTAACATTGTAAAATAAAGTTTTAATTCTTAGATTTTTCTAATTTATTGTATCAGACCAAATTTAAAAATAAAAATAAACAAAATATATGGATATATATACAAATATAGTAATTTAAAAAGAAAGATCGTAAAATGTGATATGTGATAAATATAAATGTCAATATGGTTCTTCTTTAAAAATAAGAATCTTTGGTGAAGGTCTTATCTAAAAAACTTATACCTCACTTCACTTCATTTTCATAGAATAGTTAGTCCTCGTGCATTATAAATTTATTATTTAATATTAATATTGATCTACTCATCTTCAATTTAAATTCATCATCCAGGTAATATTTTTACTTATTTAAATTATAACTTGTCGTCTTCTAAATAGGTATAATATTTTTTTTTAAGTACAATAAACATTTTTTTTGAAAAGGAGTATAATAAACATAATATTTAGTTTTTGAGATATTGTCAAAATACAATTTCATATAATGTGTGTTACTTGCTAATTAAAGATTACTATAACTTAGAGTTATTATGATGAGTTTCCTGACCATTTATACTTAAATATATTTAAAGAGAAATAGCTAAATATTTTTGTTGACACTATTATAAATTTGATTTCCTGATTTAAAAGACGTAAAGCTCTACTATAATTTTTTTACTAGTATTTTTATATTTATTTTATAATGAATATTTTACAGTGCTGATGAAAAATTTTAGCGTATCGAAGAAAATATTTTTTGGCCCCCTTACAGACGTTTGCTGGCTTCGTCCCTGGTACAGATATTGACTAATTTGGTTAAGAATCTTGTATCTTTACGCATGTTCTAAAACATCCATTGAGATTAATCGCTCTTAGAACATGTTAACTAAATTATTATTATCTAATTATGTATTAATGTTATTGTGCTATCATATTTTTTTCTTTCTTATAGATATGTGTTCTAAAGTATTCATTGAGATTAGCAGTTCCGACAGCAATGTGTTAACTAAACTAATATTTTCCGGTTACGTCAATATTTCATCACATCACGTGTTTTTTTCTTTCTTGCACATATATAATCAATTTATCAATCTGGATATTGAACGACTTAAAAAATTGCTAAAATTTTAATCAACAGATATCACCTCCAAGGGCGATACAAATTTGTGTTAATTTCGGCTGGAACGAAGACTGTAGCACGCATGGGCATATTGTTTCCGAGGTACTCTTATTGTACAGCACTACCCAGCCCACCACAAGCTTTATTATGCCTTTATCTCATCTTCCGTCACTCTCATAATAAGCCCTGTACCTCCGTCACTGCTTATATTTCCTCTCACGTCTTTGTCTGCTGCTACACCCACCCATGCTCTGTGTTTCCGCATCAACTATTTTCTATTTATTATCCTGCCCTTCCCGGTTTCTAGTTTGTCCCAAAAAAATTAGGGTTTGTCTAACCTGTGCCCTCAAGGCACAGGTTTAGGACATTTATTATATCTTGTTTTCATGCACAGTGTACTAGTACCATTGTTAATGTATTAATTATTGATTAAAAAATTCAAATGTTCACATCTATCAAGAAAATTTGATTTTTCATTTACTTTTGTATTGTATTATATTTTTATTATTTATATTATTTAATAATATTAAAATAATAAAAAAAATCATACATTTGTTATTAAATATAGAATTGGCTGATTCAGTTAGGAGGCTGATTTTAATTAGAAAATTAATGTATATGCAGGGGGGCTTGTTATTATTTGTGGGTTGAGATCAATTAAAATTTGTTTTATACTCGAATAAAATTTAATAAAAAAAATATCTTATGATCCCCACATTTTTTGAAATAAAATAATATTTTGTCATAAGTATAAAATGTGAAAGATAAGTTATAAATAGATATATAATTAGTATATATACACATACACTGATACTTATGCAAGTCAAAAGAACACTTAATGATGATAATTATGACTTATCCTGTGCCCCGAGGGCACAGGTTAGACATTCCGAAAAAATTATCGTTTGTTAATTAATTTTTCTGATAAATATACAATTTTTTTAGAATATAAAACTTATTTATATAATTGGATAAAAGATGAATTTTAACATGGAATATAGTACAAAAATTTCTCACTCCACGATAACTCGTCGTTCATCATCTCACTAAAATGATAATGGATATTAGAGAAATTAAAGATAATAGAACCTCTTAGAAGAATAAACTACCAGTAAAAATGATACTCCTGGCCCCTGGGTCATAAACGAACGGCCGTGTTTCAAATTTTATAATTGATATCTTCTTTTTATAAAGAATATATAATCAGCCAAATCATGTACTCGAAAGATTACTAATTCAATTTTTTAAAATTTTCAAGATAATTTTAGAGGGCTTTAAATAGGTCCGTTTTTCTTAATTTTATCGGACATCTACCTTTATACCTGCAATGATCCGACATACCATACAACATACCTTTCTCAAATGAACGATTTGTACGTAGTAGCATTTAATAAACACGACTCCATGAACTATGAAAATCAATCTGACTTCACATTGTTTTTCTGTATTGGAAAAAAAAAAATAATAAGATTCATCCACCGCATCCTCTTCTGTAGTGTACAATAAAGTCAACCGCATTGCCTACCAAATCAGTTTCCAAGATTCAAATACATGCCATGGTAAACATTAAAATCCAGTTTGGACTGACAAGTTCAGATATCAGCTGCTGGGTAAGGTTCAGAGCTTCCATGTCTTGCCACTACCAAAGGTAACATATTTCTATGGGTTGAACTCGTGAACTAATTACCATGTTTCAGCATTAACACGTAGACACTTGATTACTCAGACTTAAGGTCACGTCTTTCTTCTTCCAGATAACATTAGTCATAAATTAATCACCCGTAGCAAGTTCAATCACAATCACGTACACAGCTACACAACAAACACAGTTCACAATACTATTATTTAATACATTCTCTCATTTACCTTAGTCTGGTACATAAACCTTCAAACCCCACATAACAGCAGAGAGAAACAAACAGCATATATAGGATAAAATGTCTTTGCGTACACATTCTCCTATTCACAACAGAAAGAAACCAACAGCCTATAGGATGATATATCTTTGCAGTACACATTAACTCAAAAGGCACAAAACCTAGTATAGGATGATATATCTTTGCAGTACACATATCTTTGCAGTACACATTCACAACATATATAAGATTGATAAATGTGAAAGTTCGTAGTCTTAGCCTGCCACTAATCAACTCAAAAAGCACAAAACCTAATTTCATAGTTGCAAGAATAACAAAATCACAAAAAAGTTCTAAATGCAAACAGAAGACAAGTACGCACGAACACGAATTAAGACGTCAATGCATGTTTGCCCGTCAAATATCAAATCAGTACAGTTCTTGATGACAGACTACAGTAGGCTGGCTTTTCAATACATCAGATATTACTTGATCACCCCCATACCTAAATTTTTCACATTCTATCTTCTCTCCTCCGGGGAGCACATGTGATGATTTCATCAACACGAAGAATCATTTCAGCAGCTTCAGTTGCAGAAAGCAGTACAGCCTGCTTGACCTTGAAAGCCTCACATATTCCCAACACCGACATATCTCCAACCTTCAATAACAGATCCCAAATCGTAAATAGAATGCACTATATGTTAGAGGGAATCAATAGTTGGCTTTTTAGCTAATTGTTGATGCAAGAGACCCATCACCAATCTAAATTTTTTTCTAGTTCGTTTAAAGCAAGTTTTGGTCACATTTTTAAGAACAAACATTGGAACACAACTTTTATTTTAGGCTTTTAGCACAAATTTTCACTTTCTGCTTTCACAATACAGCAATGCCTATAGCCAGTTAGCATTACCACTTAACTTTGCTATAACTGTTATCTCTTAGAAACCTAGATATATATTTAGTTTCCTTTTATTAAATATTTTAATTACTACCTGCGTTTTAATTTTTTAGCCCCTGTCTTAACCTTTACCCGGTCCTACAAAAGACATTTTACTAAATTTACCTTTCAACAGTAGGTCATATGCAGCTCCTTGGTGATTATTATTTCATTCAACATTAAAATACCAAGTTACAGCCAGTTACTTACAGATCCAGTAATGACATCAATCCCTGCGTTGCTTTCCTCCTTGTGGTGCTCAGCACGGAGTTGAGCAATCAACTCAGCACTGTCCAATCCAGCATTGTCAGCAATAGTCGTAGGGATTGCAAGAAGTGCCCGCGAGTAAGCATCAATTGCATGAGACTTTTTACCAGGAGTCTTCCTTGCCAACTCATCGACTGCCTTTGCCATGACCATCTCTGGCCATCCGCCTCCAAACAAAACCCTGCTGTCATTTACTGTTTGAGACAACACACATAAGGCGTCATGCAAAGATCTTTCCGCTTCATCAAGCACATGAAAACTGCAAACAAAAAGAACAATATTAATAATAACATCAATCTAAATACATTAAGTTTCATAATACCATATAGTTAATTAGCTAAGAGACCACCACTATTGTACAAGTTAGCATTAGAAAATTATTAGTACTACTATCAGGAGCGAATGTTATCAAGGCATTGCAATGAGGCACAGAACACAGATCATTAACTATTAGCTTATGCTTCCGAAATCATGCGAGTATCTGACTAGTCTCAACCCATGTCATGGGAACTCCACAAAATGACAAGCATTGCCAAGTCTTCCGATCAGAAAGCCTCTTTAACATATACTGAGATACAACATGTCCATTGATAGGCTCTTTAACATGCTTATTCTCCATTATGCAAGGCTACAAGCACATAAATTCTAAAAAGGGTAAACAAAACTAAAATAAGACATGTCTCTATAATCCAAGTTACACAGGTCAGACATATTAATACACCAAATATTGAAAGACGAACCTTTTGCAAGATGCCAAAAAAATAAAAGTTCGAAGACAATCAATATAAATGTACCTTGCCCCTCTCAGCACAATGGTACACGCCTGACCCATCTCGACACCTGAAAAGTGGATCAGCTTGTCTTCACCAATCATAATTTCCTCAATGAGCTTACAGTGGCCAAGCTTTACTGACTCTGGATTGTCAAAAGTAGATGCGATTTCTCCCCCAGTAACTAGTCCTAGCCGTTCAATGCCGTCAAAGTCAGCATGCTCTATAGCAAGTATTCCAGCATCAGCAAATAGTTCCTCGGGGAAGTTATAGATTAACTGTCGATTGACAAAGCAATTGATCCCGTGAGCTATGATCTTTTGAACCTTCTCCTTCATTTTTTGCTTTTCTGCACCTTCAATCTCAGCAACCCTTGCCATAGAATCAACACGGACACGTGCCCCATATATTTTCACTTTGTCTGTATCCATGGCAGTATTTGCAACTAATATTTTGGCATTCTCTATGCGTTTTGGCTGTCCAATACCAATTTTTTTGTCCAGAATAAATCTGCACGGAAATACAATACATTTTAAAATAGACATGCATTAACATTTTAATTGAATAACAAGCTGAAAATTCAACATTAGCCAACTCACCCCTCATCAAGAAAAGAATCTTTCAAGGATCCTCCAGGTTTTTTAATAATCTGAATCGACTCTAAATTTGTGCTACCCTGTCATAAACCAAAATAATATGCCAATAGGAAATTTAAAATATTTTATATAGACCATAAAACAAGTTTTACAGAACAGTTCTGAAGTTGTAGCAGCAAATACATGTACATATAAAAAGAAGATACGGCACAAACACTTAATTTGATATCTTACACCCTTTTCCCAAAAATACTTCACTGTTGTACATAAAAATGTAGTTTAAATACCAATTATTCATACAATAAAAAATTCAAAAAGCAATTTGCAAAGCTATAATTCCCAGCATCAATCTTCAATGAAAGACTCAAAACCAAACTGAAGGCCCGCTGAGCTTTCCCTTTCAAGCTTCAAGTGATTTTATTGATTACAATTACAAGCCATTATTCATTTGGATAGTTCCATTCATAAAGCTTTTAATAGCCAATTTTTTTTGTTCTATCAAAATGAAAGATAAATAAAAATATAAGCTACATATAAGGAGTTTCATCCGAACTTAAAAGTTGATTTTTTTTCACTTGTAAGGCTAGCCAAACAGTCATTAGGTACAAGTTTCAGGTCAAACGGGAATGAGAAATGCATTCAATTAACATACCAATCAACACAGCCTAACACAAAACTTAAAATGATTTTTCACCTTCAGCCTCATAACAGCATCAACAGCCAGGTTAGCAAAATGTTCCTTGTCCTGTGAGAGAATCTTCGAGCTTAAAGTAGTCATTGCAACCTTCATCAAGTCTGTCCTGAATTTATCTGTTTAGGGCAATGTAAAGCATTAAATGCATACAAGCAGAAACATCGGACAAAACTTTACAGTAGTTCAGATTAACAGCTAAGTAATATAACACGTCATGCCAAGCAAAAGTGCGACAAAAAAAAACATCTAATGATCTATGAATGTTAAAGGAAGATGGGTCATAATGAGAGAATGATGTTTGAATGTTACAAGGTCAGATTTAACACCTGTGTCATCCTTGTTATCCATGACTTTCTCCAAAAGTGCATTGCGGGCACATTCAGCTGCCATTCGATAACCTGGGACAACAAGAAAATGTAAGAACCAACAAATTATAGTTCTCAATATAGCGACTGGAAAAAAAAAAAATTATATAGTATCCTTTTAAAAGAATGTTCAAGTGACTAGAACACTAGCATATAATGTTTTATACAATCCATATTTGCAAAGGAAGAAAGGCAGTAATTTATCTAAAGGAAGACCAGTCAAGAATTTAATAAGCAACAGACTAATAACCGCACAAAGTGCACTCCGCTTAGCTCTACTATATGTTAAATACATAGTGACAACTAGTCAGAAAGACTAAGAGCAAACTTTTGATTTATTTTTGATGACTTCGTACTAAATGAAGCTATAGATTATGAGATAAACTCTGCTACTCTGAAGGTGATAGGAACCCCCAGATACAGTCATATCACAACGGATTACAATATAATCAATGCATGAATACTATCTACATTTGTGCACTGAAAATATAAAATATGGTACAATAATTATAAAACTCGAGTGACTACATATTGTATATGAAACAGAAAAGAAACAATTCTGCCAGAAAAAACCTGATATAACAGTCATTGGGTGAATCTTTGTGGCAATCAACTTCTCTGCCTCCCTTAATAGCTCCCCAGCTAAAACTACAACTGAAGTAGTCCCGTCGCCAACTTCATCATCTTGAACTTTGGATATATCTACGAATAGATTTAAGAAAAGACACGTTTTGCAGAAAGTAAAACCTTCAACTTCCCTCACCAGAAGATAATACAAGGCTAATAGTTTTCCGGCATTTCAATCAAAACCATGATAAAGTAATATACAGTGTGCAAGCATATTCCAGTATTAAGAACAATAACATTAACAAGTACAACAGGTTGAAGGATACCAACAAGGACTTTAGCTGCAGGATTATCAATATGCAGGGACTTCAATATGGTGGCACCATCATTTGTCACAGTGACACTGTTTCCTCTACCAGTTGACTGTAATATTTTATCCTGCAAAAAGATATATATAAGCACTTACAATCCAGGTATGAATATGGCATGTGCTATATGCCAGTAAAAATTAAGTACTTTACCATCCCCTTTGGCCCTAAAGTTGTCTTCACCAAGTCAGCGATGGCCATTGCACCAACGAAGGATGACTATAATGTAACACGCACAAGTACAAATTAGAGTCAGAAGCACAATGCCAGTAGATGAGTGTTTCAGTATCCCTATAGACTACATTTAATTATTCGTAGAAGTACATAAAAAAACACAATATGAGCTTATAATAGAGGACAATCAAACAAGTATGCATCGACCAAAAAAATCTGTTGAGATGGGACTAACCATCCTAGCACGGTCACCCTTCTCTTCGGTAGCTTCATCCTTAAAAAGTCTCTCAACCTAAGATACAAAACGAAATCATTACATTGACATACAATAAACAACGAAAAGAATCCCGAACAGAATCAACTCGAATCATAGTGCCTATAACATACCGCCATGAGAGAGCAAACAACCGAGATGCGAAATCAAATCTGAAACAAAATAATTCGTCAGTGAAGAAGCCAGAGTTGTTTAAATAACAGTACAACATATGAACTCTCTAGTGAATAGCAGTGTATGACAACACTTCAAAATTTATTCACTGGATATCAACTAAGATCGAATCAGATTTATTAAACATAAATAATTAATTTAATGATCATTACACACTAAACAGATCATAACAGATGTATATTTATATAAACCGCAAAACAGGGTACAGTGAGAAGATAAAGTGCATAAACCCTAGTTATCACAAATGAAGCAAATAAAGTAGAAACTATCGACAGGGACGGAGGGAGAGAGAGAGAGAGAGACCTTGATTTGTGATCCCGCCGGAGAGGGAGAGAGAGAGAGAGAGAGAGAGAGAGAGAGAGAGATTGTACGGCTTCTTCTGCCTGTGGAGTTGAAGCCCTGAAGCCTCCTTGTGGTAAACTAGGTCGAAATGAATTTGAAGTAGAGTTGAGTGGAGTATATTATTTAAAACGGATCCATAGCTGAGTGAGTCGCCAGAACCCACAACGTAAATCTTCCAACATATAGGCCCTGTGTAGTAGGATTTGATACGGCCCAATGGTTTATGGGAATGTTTCGAGTTTCAGGCCCAACCCAGTCAGATTAATTTTTACTTACTTTCTTCGGACGGGCACAGAAAAACAATTGATTGACTCCATAAATACCCGATCTCAATTTGGATATTATCAAATCTGATAACCAAAATCTAATCTAAACACACACATACTTACATAGGGTTGAGGAATAGAACGATAAAATCATTAAAAATGTGCAACCCTAAATTTTAAAAAGATGTTCAGGATTCAAATTTAATTACACATTTTTTGCGTCGGTTAAAAATAATTTCAAAATATAATACATAAACACGAAATTTTTTGCATGTGCAGTCTAATTAATCCTAAAAATAAGGTTAAGAGTTTGAGAGAAAGATGACCCTACTTATATATTATAAATAAATATATAATAATATTTTAGACAAATAATATAATTTTTTACATCCAACATTTTCATGTTTCAACTTGTCTATATTAACCAAAATATTGAATTAAAATTATTTTTAAATTATAGAGGACGATTATAGAATATATAATTTGGAGTAAAACAATATTTTGGTTCTTGTATTTTTGATAATCGCTATTTTATTTATTTTAGGGAAGCAAAATAGGATACACTCTTAAAGATGCTCTAAAAAAAAAAAAGAATTCATTCTTTTTCTCATCCGAAAAATTGAAATAAAGAGGGGGTAAGTGTTTTTGCACTAAGTCTCTATTTTTCTCCACTTGGGTGCATTATGTGCAAGGAAGTTGCTCCCCTCAAGGTGCTCTTAGCCGCGAGCACCCTTGAGATCATGCGGCATGGTGGAAAGTCTAACACCATTCGTAGTGGTGAAGAACTTTTGGTTTACAACAGCGAAATCCTTAGTGGAAACACCAGTGTTGGGACAGGTCAGCCGTGGAAGGAGATAAAGAAATAGCAGGCCCATGTTTAACAGTCATTTCTAATTAATGACTGCTGGTTGCTGCTCTGGTTATCTATTGGAATCAAAACATCAAGAATTGTTGACAATCATGAGGGCAGTTGAAGTAAAAATATCTCAGCACCACATCTTTTCATATTTTCAAGCTGAAGAGTAGTGACAAACTGACAATATTTATAACATCAGAATTAAGAAACGACTACTGCCCCTACTACTGGAAAGAGATGAGCAACCCTCTTAAAAAAATCCGAAATTTTGCTACGGAATGAAGGTTGGTGATCACAATGGATACAAATCCAACTGCATATATTTCTATGTGACTCCGTTGTTGTAGCAGATATTTGGTTTATATCAATGTAATATTGGACAATGATTCAAATGAGAACAATTTGTATGTGAGAAAGTGAGAACGGTTGTTTTGCACTCTGTTTAAAAAAAAATTACTTTTTAAATGTTCTATTGTTCTACAGGAGAATAATAGCGTTGTCACGCGTTCTCCATAAAACGTGACCCTGTAAAAGATATGATTATATCAAGTTTCTATTAATGTGATTTATTACAAATAATGAAGGAACACAGACAATACAAAGAACAAATATACCGTTGGTACAGTAAGGAATTTGACCTTGAGTTGAGGTCATTAACATTTCTATTCTGCTGACTTTGCTTGGATAATATCTTAACAATTTGAAGTCTCCTCAGCATGAACTATCGGCTAAAGCAAGCAATTTTAGCTTTAAATTCATTCACCTATATGCGAGCCACTTCTAGTTCCCCAGTTTAAAGGGGTCTTGTATGTCTTCCGGCTGCCCGACCACAAAGGCGAGCATTCTTTGGGATGGGGAACTCGTCTCTGAGTGAATTGGAATTTGTATAGACACGGAGATAGAACTGCTGTCCAAGATATTGTCGTGCCCAAAACTCTGACCTCAGGTTCCACATTCCCACATTGTCAAGCGGGACATAAATGGCACTCCATGATTTGGGGTACACCTACATGTTCAAAAAGGTTTAGTTATGAATATAATGTGCATGTACCAAGAAGCTGTAAAGCAACTTATTGGAGATGAACTTAATTCTTTGTCACCTGAACAGTGCAACGTGCAATTGCATCGTGGAGGTTGTAACCTTTTCTGCTAGCTGAACTCCATTGCCCTCCATCCATTCTGTAATATTAACTCCAGTGTTAATGTTAAGACAAGCCAGGTTTAACTATGAGCTAGACAAAATAAACACAAGACAAAGATTATATAATTCACTCACCCTACTACAAAGAATGAGTATCCATCAAGGTGGTAACTCTGAATGATGTTTTCAGGATTGTTAAAAACAATTTCCACGAAGGATCTGAAGTCAGCGCCCATGACAGGGGTGTCAAGAAATAGACCTCCACCGGGAGGATTTGGAGATATGCTTCCAATACGAAAAACTCCTCCAATATTGAAGAAATCTGCTAGCTTTAGTGGAGTGTCAGCTGGGACATAGGAGACACTGTTGATTCCATATCTCTGCTTGCCCCTGATTTGACCTGCAGAACTGGACAATATGATAGTTCTGCTAGTGTTTACCATACCATAATGGTAGGAACCTTGTGGATTAGGTCTTGGTCCACTTGCTGTGAGATTAGTCCTGATACATAAATAAGGTAATAAAGTACTTAGCTTTGAAGTAATCTTTCAACTATGATAATGATCAAGATGATAGACATTCAATACCAAAGAGCCAAGATAAGAACCTGATAGAACGTGCCTGGTTCAGAGACCAGTCAATCTGAATGGTAGGTCCGCCAGGAGGTGGGCCGGAAACTGGGCCAGCAGAGTTGCTATATTTCAGAATAGTAGTGGTGGTGAGAATTGTAGAGGTGAAGCGGGATGATACAACAATATAGTAATCCTGAGCTGGTTGATCAGCTGTGACAAGTACTGAGTAAGATTGGCCAACATGAACATCAAGCGATGAATAGGTCGATTGCAGTGTGTGTGTTCCTTCCACCTCCACCAATTTCATTTTATGACCTTGAATGCGGAAGTTCAGCGAATTCTGGAGTCCAACATTTGATATTCTAAGCCTGTATGTTTTACCTACACAACAAAGATAGAAGGACCAACGTTTTTTAGTCATAGTCTATTATGGCCCTGTGTTTACATTCTAATGACAATACCTCTTATAACAGTATTACATAATCAAATTAAAACTCAATTACTTCAGTATAATGATATTTAAAGATTAAAAGATAATAAAAGACAATGTACCTTGTTCAACATTCAAGGGGACTCCATTATTAGGACCACGCCCATTGATAAGAATGCCATCAGGATTCGGTAATTTCCTACCACCATCAAGAAGTGCCTTCAATTTCTGTAAAAAGAGGGAAATATATTCATCCGACAATTTCAACAAGATACAAAATTACTATGACTTAGTTTTTTGATAAAAGGTGCTCATTTGCCATAAAATGTGATTGAGGAACAACATTCATCTTTCAAAAGCTCTAAAAAAAGTTAGAATGTAGCATATAGTGGTAAATTCTCTTCAACCTAATTTTATGGAGAGCTTACCGTGTGATTAGTCTTGTACCAATCTCCAATTAAGACGGTATAATCGCCTGCAGGATCAGGGAATGGAACAGGAATCCTGGGACGGCTAAGGATTCTGATACCTCCAAACCCTCCGGCAGCTTTGTGGAAATCAAGGGAAGGGAAATAGTAAAAGCTGCCAATCTGATCCTTTACTTGAAGAATGTATGTATAATTCTTCCCTGGAGGAATGGGGCATGTAGTCCCAGCAACTCCATCCATATATGAATTCCTCCTCTGCTGAATCCCATTCCTACAATTTTCCACTTGTTTAGTAAAAATCATGTATGAAAATGTAAAAAAATCTCTTGAGCAATTTTTATATATAAAAACTACAAAGTCTGCAATGGAGGAGGATTGAAGGAGTCACAGTTTCTCTTCATCAAAATTTCACTCTGTAAATGTTACCATCACTATACATAATGTTATGGTAATGAGTTTCACTTAACAAGAACAGTAGAAATATATTGTATAATTTAGGTTCTATTCCTGTAAACCAATATTATGTTCGGATTCAGGAATGTGCACCACATTTATCAGGGGCGGAGCTAGAAGTTGGTATCGTGATGGTTGAATTTCTAAACAACCTATCTGTTAAGTAATTATGATTATTCAACAAAATTTAAAAAACTAGTTTATAGAAACTATCAGTATAATCTAAATCTTCACTTATTCATGCTGTTAAAAAATAATATGGATTTCCAGATTTTTTTTTCAAAAATATTGTACTGTTTCATGCTGCATATTTTAATAATTTAGTTGATCAATGTGCTCACAGATTGCATCAACACAAAAAACTGAAAAGTTAAAGCACAAGGACCAAAATCACTAGCTGGCGAGTTTTACACGTCTGGGACAGGACTTTATGACATCTTTTCGCAGTTAAGCAACGAGTAGCAGATCTTTATAATAAGACTACATTGATCTGCTAAACGAGATTATATAACTGCTAAACGAGATTATATAATATTATCTGCTAATAGAGAAAATTACACTGAAATTTCAAAAATAAGAACTTACCATGAGATTAGAAAAGGTTGGTCTAGGCTGTTAAAGACGTTGATGATCAAATTATCATTGGTGACTGAATGAATATCAGGACCCGGGAATTGTCCATTGATTAGAATTCCCTTGAGCAACAAAAATTAAATCCGTATTAGACTACGACAACGAAAAAGACCATAAACACAATTCTTCGAGCAAGTATAGTAGCTAATATATGCGCAAAATATATTAGCTACTATATATCAGATCCAAAAACAAATGTAGGAATATTGAGTACCTGTTGGCGAACACCGAGGGGATAGATGTCACCGTAAGTAACATTCCAGGTGAAGAATCGGTAAGGATCCTCTGCTCCGACAATGGCGAAAAATGCAAATGCAGTGACTAATGCAGCTACATTTAGCTGCATTTTGGTATAAGAGATAATAGTAAAGCAAATGGGGTGTGAAGAATTTAAAAGGGAGTTGGAGCTAGCGGTGGTGGTGTGAGCAAAGTGAATGGTGAGGTGTGACTTGCTTTTAAAGTGCAGCTATTAGTAGCATCTTTTTGTCTGTAAATTTAAAAAATAATAGTAGCCGGGAAAACAAAGGAGAGAGCGAGGAAATGGTGAGTAGTTGTGAAAATATTGTGAAAATTAAAAAGGAGAGAGATTTAAAATTGTTGAAATGGTGTCGGTGCACATGTTACTGCACGACCGTACCACATGCTGCTGCTCGTTTTCAGCGTATACTATGCAAAGTTGATGATAGAAGAACTCTGTCCGGAAGCGAACAGCGTGATGGTTCATGCGCTTGGTTAACACTATTACGACCATGTCAAACGCTCTTGGTATTCTTGACTCCTTGTTTGATTTCTAGGTCGTGTTCGCTGCAATGAGAGGCGGATCTAGGAAAAGACACCGAATATTTTTTTTTACAATTTTTCACTATTCTAAATTTTATAAAATTATAATGTGCTCCCGAAAAATTTAGAAACATATAGGTGTTTTTTAAAAATTTGCTTCGTGCCCCCCTAACATTTGTGTGCTAGATCCGCCCCTACCGCAATACGCTGATAACTACGGAATATTTTCTACTTAAATTATACTAGTTGATAACCCGTGCCAAGCACGGGTTTGACTGAAATTTTAAAATTTGTCATTTATTGAAAGAATACTGTCTTTTTTTTTAAATTACATTATCATATTTTTATCATACCTATTTAAATTAGAGAAAATGACCTTAATATCACAATTAATAGACATACGTGCCCAGAATAGCAATTATCATTCAAAGTGCCCATTTTAACCATTCATGTGCGCAGTCCCTACATGCGTGTCCCATTTACTATATATGTACCCCATCTGATGGTCAAGCAAATTGATAACTCACATATTCATGACTCTCGGACTCTCTTTACATACTCTCACCTCTCTGTAATTAACATATCTCTCTCCATATGACCACATCTATCTTTTAATACTGAAATATTTGTACATGTAATTAAATATAAATGCCCGTACCTAGAGATTCAACGACGATCAGAAAACTTGCATATCTTGTTTCATCACAAATTCACAATTCAAACTTAGTTGCATAATTTACAACATCCTTAAATTAAAAAAACCCTAATATGGTGTAATATTATTTAGTGTTAAAGTTGAAAAAAAAGGAAGAAATATTTACATGTATATTACTGATAAGGAATCGGGAGAAGAGTCAAGGTTAATGTCTGAAACTTGAAAGAAACATGTGCAATGCATTTACATGTGTATGTAATAAGAAAAGTACTGTAAAATATCACACGGGGATAGCATCAACACGCATATCATGGATGCGTGGTTTGTAGTTGCGCATGGCAAGAATGCGTGGTGTGGGCACGCATAATTTTAATGCGTGGTTTGTAGTTGCGCATGGCAAGAATGCGTGGTGTGGGCACGCATAATTTTAATGCTGTGTATAACATGTTATTCTGGAAGTTTTTCCAAAAACTGTTATTTTGGACGGGATGACTTGCAAAAATGATAAAAAGGGCATTCACCTTTTAAATTATTGTTTTTAAATGATATTTAAATTATTGTTATTTAATATAAGACTTTCTATATATTAAAATTTGATCCTATTTTAAAATTTATATCATAACAATATGGGTTCTTGTTCTATGGAGTCCACAAAATAAGAGTATTGAAGTCCAAAATTATTTAAATATAATCTACACGTTTCAATTTGCAGGTTATGTTCTACAATATAATCGTTGCAATCAAAAGATAAAACAATTATTTTATAAATCACTAAATATTATATATGTTCTAAAATATAACTCATAAGTAGAATAATGATCTTAATGATTGTTAATGTTAAAAGATGTTAATGAATAAATGATAATTATATTTAAAACTACTTAACAAATGGTAAATTATGTATAAAATTTGAATAATTAAAGATATTATTTATGACTAAACTAAAATATTATGATTGGTACTTATTATGGCTTAAATGCGGATTTTATGGAACTTAACTATATCAGTATGTTTTATTTTAGTAAAATTCCTATGTTGTTTGATGATTTTAAAATTGTTAAAATAATATTCAAGATCAACACATATAAGTTCGTTTATAGTGTCTTTAATCTTGAATTAAAATTCAAAATTTTAAGTCGCAATTATTTTATATTTTATAGGCAATCATTATATATAATTCTAGTTGGAGTTTTTGTAGATCTAACCGTGGTGTTGTAGTTGTCGGTTGTAGTTGTTTGATAAACTAATATTGTAGTTTAACAAAGTTAATTAACTTTTCAAAACTAATTTGATATCAAATATTTTGGTGTATGTCTTGTGTTTTGTTCTTTTATTATATGTTGAAATATGGACAATGGCCTCATTTTCTTTGAGTTTGTATTTGTCAAGTCAGTGTTACCACCGCCTTATTCGTCTTTATCGCAATCTTCTGAAGAGCACTGAATGATAATAATTATTACTAAAAAATATATGACCAAGTTTTTTGGTACTTTGGTATCAATATTGAATCTTGTTTATCTTAATTCTGAAACATGATAAAATTTTTATAGATTTGTTTCGTAAATTAAATTGTATGAGTTTTGAAAATTAAAACGAATAATTTCGCTGGCGATGTTATTATTCTATTGGTAGGATATTATTTTATTATAAAATTTATAATAGTATAATTATTATTACTGCTGAATAAAAAAATTATATGATGATAACCAACTTAAAGTTTTTTATAAAATAAATTATTTGAGTTTTAAAATGAGTAGCTTTGTTGACTGTAATTCGTTGGTGTGATAATCATTATATTACAAAAATTCTGATCATACATGAAAGTATTCTCATAGTTATATGATTACAATAATAATAATAATAATTAAAAATTATTTGATAATAACCAAATTTTGATACTTTGATATTTAGTATTTTGATGATATCGATTCCGCTTATTGATAAAAACTATATACAATATGATATTAATATCAATATGAACTCCTTATTTGAACTCTCAAGTATGATAAAAGATTTACAGAGTTGTTCCGTATATTAAATTATTTGACTTTTAAAAAATTAAACAAATAATTTTGTTGATAATATATTTTTATTAGTGAGATAATTGTTATAATTTTTAAATAAAAAATGATATTATGATAGCCAAATTTTGATATAAATTTTACATTAGTGAGATAATTGTTATAATTGTTAAATAAAAAATAATATGATGATAGTCAAATTTTGATATGAATTTTATAGAACTGCTTCATAATTTAAATTGTTAGCGATTTAACTGTGCGGATACGATAAATGTTATATTACAAAATCCTAAATACTATAGAAGTCTTTTTATAGAATTAAATAATAATTATAAAATCTTAACCAATATTGAAATTTTTAATAATAAAATCTGAATCAATATAGTAAGTAATAATTATAAAATCCTAAAAATGTATAATAGTAATTATAAAATCCTAACAATATAAAAATCTTTTCATAATTCTATAATGATTATTGTTATTAAATAAAAACTTTATATAGCATTGTCCTAATCAATATTGAAGTCTTTAATAATAAAATTCTAATCAATACAGAAGTCTTTCATTGTCCTAATAAATATCGAAATCTTTAATGATAAAATTCTGTTCAATATGGAAGTCTTTTGGGGAAAATAGATTTTTTTGCCATCCAACTTATTATTTGTTTAGAAACCTACTACTGAACTATAATTTTTTCCTTTTTTGCCACTAATGTTAGGTTCGGATTTTTTTTTTTGTTACTAACGTTAGGTTCGGATTTGATTATTAACATTATGTTATTCTTTTTAGAGTTAATTGCATTTGGCACCCCTTTGATTTCAGCATGTTGCACATTGCACCTAATAGTTTTGGAATAAATACTATGCAGCCCCTTACTTTTAACCCGTAGACACTTTGCACCCTTTCCGTTATCTTCTGCCGTTACCGTTAACTTTTGAAGGGGCATTTTGGAAAATTTTATTATATTTAATTAAAATCATACCTTTATTTAAATTTTCCGACCATTTAAATGATACTTTTCGGAAATCTATTTTTCGGTAGTCTGCAATATAATATTGATCTGTGTCTATATCTTTATATGTAGTACTCCATATGTGTCTTAGGTAGTTTATCTTAGAGGACGAGAGTACGGATTTTTTTTACTCAGAAAGAAAATCTCAAAATTAACTTATGGAACTATATTTATAAAAAGTGAGAACCTAAAATACGTGACAAGTAGTGGTAAAGAACTATAAAGTCAAGTGATACTATATATTTGTGGAGTCTTAAAATAATTCATAAAACTAAATTTTTTAGGTTCTTAAAATGCCCGTTAAACTCTCATACTTGAAGGTAAACTAGCTAAGGGACATATATATGACTGTATATAATGTTATAGACACATATCATATCACCATAATATTGCAGACTACCACTATGTTTTTATAATGCTAAAAAGATAACATATTGTTAATAATCAAATCAACACATAACGTTAGTGACAAAAAAAAATCCAACGTTTTTTTAAGGAAAAAAAAACCAACATTAAATTTTATTCAGAAAAAATAAAATAAAATAATTTTTGAAATTTTTTGGAGTCTCAAAATGCGTGTCCAACTCTCGTCCTCCAAGGTAAACTACCTAGGACACTACATAAAGATATAGACAAATATCAGATCGCCACTATATTGCAGACTAACACTATATTTTAATAATACTAAAAAAATAACACAGTGTTAATAATCAAATCCGAACCTAACGTTAGTGACAAAAAAAAGTCCGAACCTAACATTAGTGACAAAAAAGAAAAAAAATTATAATTCAGTGGTAGGTTTCTAAACAAATAATAAGTTGGGTGGCAAAAAAATCTATTTTCCCAAGTCTTTTGTAGTAGTATAATAATGATTATAAAATCCTAATCAATTTGAAAGTGACCAAATTTTGGTACTTTTGGTACCGATGTTCCACCGAAATGTGGTTTCGCTTATTAATAAAGGGTATTGATAGTATATGTTATCATGATTATCAATGAGATGAAAGTCAGTAGAAATTTATCACCCGATTAAATTTGTTTAATTTTTTTATTCCGTCCAAGTAAACGGATTTAAATTTCTAATATCTTAAAAAAACTATAGTGGATCGAAGGAGTGATTGACAATGGATAAAAAAAATAAAAAAAACCACACCGAAAGTTTTTAACCATCTTCAAATTTTTAAGTTGACAGTCATCAGGGAGCTTGTGATTTTTCCTCTGCTGTAGAGTAGTAAAATTTATCAATTTTACGTGGTTCACGACTTCACAACTTTCACATCCCTAGTACTCATGTATTATGTATCACGTCTTGGATAGAGAATTTACATTCAAAAGTTGGATTAATTTGGTGGAAAGAACTCTTTTATGTCATTCACATGTGTGAAGAAATTATAAAGGGGGAAGAACGTGGAAGCTGAGATAATATTGTATATTCTTTGTAATTTATGGAGAAATAATTTCCGATCAGTAGCAGCACATGATCACAAAGACAGAAACACAATTGTTGTTTTGTGATTTGTATTTATACAAAGTGCAGAAAAAGAATATTATAGTCACCGAATAGTATACAAGTTTACCGGTCAATTGTTGGCTCACACCGAGGCATACATACACACACAAGTCGTCTTACAGAATATATGTAATTTTATATTGTTAGAGTTATATCCGTCTCATTCAATTCTCTACACTTTTTTTATTGAATGTTTCAATTAATTATATATATTTTGAAAAGTATTATTATATAAAAATCCACATTTAATATATAAAAATTCACTTACATCAACTATTTTCTTCTACTACACTCATTTTATATATACACATTAAATATTGCGGTCACGTCACTTTTGTCTATTTCTCTTACTTTTTCAGTTTTTCTCACTAAATCATATTTTTTTCTTAATCTCCGTTCTCAAATCCAATGTATACTATCCAATGTAATGGAAAGGAGTGAGTATGCAAAGAAAGCATACTTGTTGTAATTTATAATGAGTCTGAATCTCTGCTATACTTACTATGTAGCATATTATAAGCAATTTTTTTTTCATTTGATGATATTAATTACTATAGATTTTTGATGAAAGCTCAGATAAATTTGTCATCTTTGAAAAAAAAAACACATTTTTTCTGAAAAATTTACCATACATCATCTTTTTCCGTCGAATATATGTCACTGATAATCGATCATTTATAATTACTACTTCCCTATCACGACTGATATTGCTAGCGCATTGGAGTATGCCACATGCCCACTATTCGGCCACCCCAAATCTCTTCCGTCGAATATGATTGCATGACTTGCGGAAAAAATACACCGACAGCAGACACCGTCACACCAGTACACAAATTGTAGTTTAGTTATATCTGGTAAATACACACTTGACACTTGTTTTTCAATTTTTTAAAAGAAACGCCCCCATGATCTTTGTTTTCAAACACATGTGAGGTAGAAAATATACCGAAACATCTGGCAATGAAGATTTCATAAGACTGTATTCAGTATTTAGCATCTTGGTCACTTTGCCCCTCTGGAATATCAGTCGGCTTTTGGGATGTGCAAGCATCCCAATAACAAAGGAGCCTCAAAATTTTGAGGGCCTCTAATTAATTTTATAATTAAATCCAGCATATAAGACCTCTTCATGATATAAAATAAGCCCATTTTGTTGCAATTATATTACTGCTAAGTTTCTTATTTCTCTCTTGCTAATAAAAATTATTTAATATTTTTATTAGGTTAATAAACTTAACTATTTAATTCTCAATAAATTTTCTGCTTTTTTTTATAGTCAAGGATGTTATCCTTTTTTTCAGATTTCAGGTTTATTTTTAAAATAGTTAAAGAAAATAAATAATTTAAGAATAAAAATATATTGAAATTTAAATTTGTGAACTTTATAAATAATAGTTGAATTGAAAAATAATTTTTAAATACATGAATTATAATATTTATTTGAGTATTAGCGTCGTTTGTTATTTCGACTAGATCTGATTATTAATACTTTTATTTCTATAATTTTTATTTCTCCTCAGCTATTTTTTTCTGAGAAAATAAAGAGAAAGATTGATTTTAACACATAAATAAATTATTATTTTATATTTTTCCGCACAGGGCCCACATCTTGCTTGAGCTCCACGGTAGTATTAATATCATCAGCTGGATCAAATGCTTGGCCAGCCTAGTTAGGGGTGTACGCGGGTCGGGTTGGCCCGGTTTAGGTTTTTTATCGACCCAACCCATTAAATTCGGTTTGCTAATTTTCGAACCCAACCCATTAAAATTAATTTATAACCCAACCCAATTTGTCATACTTCGGGTTGGGTTGGTTTGGGTCGGTTTGACGGGTTACTAAGTACTAAATCGTAGTTTTAAAATTGCTACACAACCTATAAATTATAGAGTATTAAAACAAGTTCGGACTTTTAAAGAATAGTAGCTTCACTATCGAACTCTCAAAGGCAAGTAGACGAATGACAAATGTGCAAGGACGATATTTTAAAAGAAACTCGAGGAAAGATACCAATGTTATAATTCAATTTTATCACACCAATGTTATAATTTCAATTGAGTAGCTATATTTTATATATATACAATTTTGTTAGATATATATTATATATATATAATGTATTTTTATTAAAATACCCTCGGGTTGGGTTGGCCAAATAAAATCTAAAACCATGCCCAACCCATTAAAATCGGGTTGGAGCCGATTCAACCCAATTAAAAAACGGTTTAAAATTTTCGGTTTGGTTCGGCCGAAAATAGGGCCGGTTTGGGTCGGTTTAAACGGTTTGGGCAACCCATGTACACCCCTAAGCCTAGTGTTTAAAGCAGCGGCTATTTGGTTGACACATGTGAGATGGGTGATTCTTAACCAACACTAGCCTCAACTATAGAATTGCATGACTGTAATGATCTCTTAATTTGGATAATCAACTATTTTAGATCCGAATTTAATTCCACTCATATGATCTAAAAATATATAATTCAAGTTTTATCATCATTATGACGTATTAATATATTCTGATTTTAAATATCTTTACAATTCTCCAATATAAATTCAAATTCAATCATCATTATTATATTCATATATATTTTCAAAAAGATTAATTAATTTTAATATAAATTATAATAATAATACCGTAGTCATTTTATAACTAAAATACATTTGATAAAGATAAAATATTACATGATTTATTTAATATAATAGAACATTAACACTACACCATAGATGGCTTTCAGCAACATTACAAATACGTTGCCAGAGGCCCATAAATTGTTGCAGCAGGCTGAAAATGTGCAATGGCAACGGTTTTCGACTGTTAGTATTTTTGGCGTTGCCATAGCCAGAAAAGGCAACAGTTTGTGCAACATTTTAATTCCGTTGCCAAAAAGGCACGATTTTGAAAAAAGGGACCCACCAAGAACTGCTTGGTGGGTCCCACTGCCACGTGGCAGCACTGCCACGTGGCTCTCCGGCCACGTTGGACACTGCCATGTGGCCCCGTTGCCACGTGTCCCGCTGCCACGTGGGGTCCACTGCTGACTCATATTTTTGGCAACAGTTTTAGCAACAGTTTATATAATGATGACAACTGTTTTTTTATATTGTTTGCAACGTTTTTTATAGCTACTGCAACAGTTTTGTAATGGCCAATTTGAAATGTACTATTTATTTATATGACAGCCCAGTACATTATAGTACTTCTTTTCCAATCCAACTTCTTTTCCAATCCAAATCATCAAACACAACAGAATAACACCAAAGATGAAATCGATGATGATATATGACATACAAATCCTAATTATTAGAATTAATTATTTTCACAAGTGAAAAAGATTATAGACGTTGAATTTTGAGTGTCGGTTAAAAGTAAAATCGACACGGTTGATATTTTTATCATCAGATGTATAGTTAATCGATGATGATTTCAATTTCTGCTGCACATATAGTGTCTGTCGACTTGTGTTAGTCAACATTTTTAATGTTTAAAAGTGTCGTTTCAATTAATATCGACACTTAAAATCTTTTTATTATGTTGATCCTCGTAAATGTCGATATTATGAATATATATCTATTATGTCGATTCTGGTAAATGTCAACGTCATTGTATTATTTAACTATACCGAACATAAAATGTGTGATTAATTAAAAATAAAAAAATATCATTGCTCATCACTCTATTTAAAACAAATTATCAATTTCACTTCATTGCACAAAACATTGTTGTTAAAAGACGCTCACTCAAAAGACACAATGCTAATCGAACTAATTTAAATATCAGAGGTCCAAAGAAATATCTGCATTAAAGTAGCAGAGGACCCGCCTCATGTGTGCGATGCCGTTGCAAGTTGCATTCCTTTCGACAACTTTATAACATGTTAGTATTTTGGCTCCTTCCAATTTCTAGGCACCTTGAACATCATCTTTACAAATATAACCATCTTTTTTTTCACTTCACATTTCTAACCACCCTAATTCAACACCCCTCGGGCGAACACAGAAGAAAACCTTTTTTTCAGCCGAGATCTTGCTACGGGCGAACAGTACAATTCCAGGCAAGTGTGTTCGCCCCTGCTACGGGCGAACATACCTGTGAAGCTGTGACGTGTCCGGCCCAGTCAGGGGCGGCCACGTGTCCCCTTTTACCCCTTAAACCCACCCCAACCCCTTTGTTTCTTCTTCATCTTCGCCGCAGCAACCAGCAAACATATTTTCAGATTTTACACACACCGCAAGCTTCAATTTGTAGAAGAAAGGGTGATCCGGACAGAGAAAAGGGGGGAAAAAGGAGCTTGCTTTGCTACTTTCACCGGATCAATTAATCAATTTCACCCATTTTGAAGGTTTTTCCACCATTCTCAATCTCATTAAAATGCATGCATGTATTTTTATAAATTTGATAATGATTGATCTTAGTTGCTAGTAGATACAAATTATATGACAAGCTTGATTAGTAATTTGTTTGATAATTTATAATGGGTTTTGTTAGTTGGTATTTGGTAGTAGCTTATGTTAGTGATAATTTTAGTTTAGATTAGTAGTTGGTGATGATTGTTGTTGATTAGTAGTGGTAGTGCTAATTTTAGTTTAGATTAGTAGTTGGTGATGATTGTTGTATTATTTACGTTAAGAGTAGATTAAATATAATCAATTTAATTTTAGCTTTTATTGAATTTAATGAAATTAAATTAAATCGAATTTAAAAGTAAACTTGACACCATTAAATTAAATAGATTAGTAGTTGGTGATGATTGTTGTTGATTAGTAGTGGTAGTGCTAATTTTAGTTTAGATTAGTAGTTGGTGATGATTGTTGTATTATTTACGTTAAGAGTAGATTAAATATAATCAATTTAATTTTAGCTTTTATTGAATTTAATGAAATTAAATTAAATCGAATTTAAAAGTAAACTTGACACCATTAAATTAAATAGATTAGTAGTTGGTGATGATTGTTGTATTATTTACGTTAAGAGTAGATTAAATATAATCAATTTAATTTTAGCTTTTATTGAATTTAATGAAATTAAATTAAATCGAATTTAAAAGTAAACTTGACACCATTAAATGAAATAGGTTAGTTGGCCTTGGTTAGCTTTAAGCATGGGTTAGTTCGATAAGAAAGACTTTGAATAAAACTCAACGACTCCCTTAAATTTAGGAAATACGTTTTTTTTATTAGAATAAAAATTTAAATTATACAATGTTATATTATTCCAATAAATAAAAAAAATCAGATTTGTAAAAATAGTTAGAGATAATTATTTCGAATTTAAAATTAAGTAATATAAAATATAATATAAAATAAAAAAATCAGATTTGTAAAATTAGTTAGACATAATTACAATTAAAATTAAAATCACAATGTTATATTATTACAAGTAAAATTAAAATTAAGTAATAATGTAAAATAATAAATATAGTACAATCTTTGGGATTACAATTAATATTATAAATATAATCAACATAATTTCAGTTTTTATAAATTTAATTAAATTAAATTAATTCGAATTTCAAAGTAAATTTAGAGAAATTTTATACAATACAGGAAATTTTTCGAATAAAATAAATGAAATATTACAATATTAGCATATTTTTCAGATTTGTAAAAAAAAATGAAATCACAATATTTTGAATAAATGAAAATATAATATAAAATAAAAAAATCAGATTTGTAAAATTAGTTAGACATAATTACAATTAAAATTAAAATCACAATGTTATATTATTACAATTAAAATTAAAATTATTTCGAATATTGGATTTAATGAAACATCAGCAGCTGCACGACCACTACAACGAGCAGATTGATTGGATGTACGCGAGGCAGCCATTTGTTGATCTTTGGGATACGCGCATGGAGCGTGCCCTCGCATCTCCTCCACTTATGCATGGCGAGGGTTGCACTGCCTCATACCTGCCATGGTTCCACAGGGTCACACGTCGAATCATCATTAACCCCTTACACTGGCCACAGCAGGAGGGTGCCTTCCAGGGAACACAGCTCTCGACACCGGAACTGGTAAATATACAGCTTAAATATACATGTTTAAATATACATGCTTAAATATACATGCTTAAATATACATGTTCTCAGCTTGTTTTGTACACTGTTCTGACTTAAATATACATGTTTGTAAACAGGAGGAGCAGTTATCCGCTATGCAGCGTGCCATTGACCCTTATGCTCCTGATTTGGGCCTGGCAAACCATATTTTACAGGATATGGTTACTCGTGTACAGCGTCGACCTACGGAACAGGCCCCTGCCAGACCTAGGGCACGGGCTCCTGCAGGGCGTAGGGGACGACCACCAGTCACACCGGTAGTGCCCGAAGAGGGCACTTACTACACCCATGTGGGTAGCTCACACCTTGCAGGCACCTCACATTCTGCAGGTCATGATGGAGCAGGTACTTTTGAGGCTGGTGGTTGGTCTCCATTCATTCAGCCTTCTACATCTGAGGGGGGTGCATGGCCCCAAAGGAGCAGATTAGGGGATGATGAGGCACAGGACGATGAGGGTCCGTCACAGGATCACTTGTCAGAGTCATATGTATATCGTCCTGACATGTCATTCTTAGAGGATCACACACCTCCCCCATTCACCCAGGAGCCGTCCTTTGGGAGCAGTACATACAGATTCGGGAGTCCACCTGTCACGTTCACTCCGATGATGTCCACCAGCGGCGAGGGTTTTACCACACCTTTACCCGCTTTTGCTGCATTTGCGGGGGATAGTAGCCCCTGGGCGTACGCACCTGTGCGTCCACCGAGAGCAGCAGCACAGCCGTCGGAGGTTGAGGATGAGTCTGACCATGAGGAGCCATCCGAGCATGAGCAGAGACAGCAGCCACCTAGAGCTGCGAAGGGGAAGGGTCGTAGATGTCACACTGGAAGTCACTTCTTCGGGCATACGAAGAAGTAGGCTTTTTGGCTTCCCCTCGTATGTACTTTGTTTATGTGTATGCACTTTTATTATGCATTTGATAATGCATTATGTTTATCTTTATGTACTTTTATTCGGGTAGAACGGTTTATGTACTTTTATTATATTTATGTATTTTGTTCACTCATATTGTTGTATAATGTTAGCACTTTCCGTTTACATGATAACATAACAAATGACATAACATAATAAATGACAAACATCCCTGCATAACATGAATTTTATTGTTGATTAACACTAACAAAGCCACACAAACATAGTACGCATCAACATACAATTGGAACAGTTATAAAGATAGATAGACAGATGTGCATAAGTTAAACAGCATTGGAAGACACCCCATTATTGCTGAAGAAAATAATGGAATCTCTGCCAATGTAGTGCCTCACATGGCTACAGCACCCCCCACTATGCCATTTACTTTACTTTTATCATGGTTACAGTAAGGGAATCTATGCAGTTTCACATGGCCGGAAGCATTTCACACACCTCCACCACTTTACTCACATGGGTGTACTGAACCATTAACATGGCTACAGTGCAAAGGGCAGAATACAACAATTTCACATGGCTACAGTGCAAAAGGCCACAATATCATTGCAAAAGGCCACAATAATTTCACATGGCTACAGAGGACGAATCTCTCTGCACCATTTTATCATTGCAAAGTCCAAAACATATTCAAATGGCTACAGTCATTTACTCTCTGTGCACCAAACATATTCACATGGCTACAGTCAAAGGCTACAGAGGACGAATCTCTCTGTGCACCGAAAATATTCACATGGCTACAGTGCTTTTGAACTCTATATTTGCTTTCACATTCTGAACTTATACACATAGAGACACCTTCAAACTTTCAATCTATAATTACACCCACAATGTACTCATCAAGTAGAAAGTGGTTGCTAGTAGAAAGAAATGATGATTACGAGAGTTTAAAATACAGCGATCCGAGAGAGTATTTCGCTGGTGTTCGGCGCGAGTGGGCTCATCGTCTTGAAGAATCCGACCAGTTGAGAAATGATCTTATAGCTCTAGGTGCAAAACTCCCGGCCCGTGACTCGTTAGCTATTTATCCGGAATATAGGTTCCAGGGTAGTTGGGGTGAATATCGAATGAAAGTGATTGCAGGAGTGGAGCAGATCAGGGAAGAGAACAACAGAATGTTGTTGCGCCGATGTCGTATGTACATGTATCAGTTGGCCAGAGACTCGGCAACTGCTAGCGGAAGAGAAATGTCTTTCGAAGAAGAATGTGCACTGCTTCAAAATCCAAATTACATTTCGGATTTCTACATGTCTGACGAAGACTCAACCGGTGCCAATGATTCTGATTGACAAATATCATTTGTATTTTATTCCAATAAATATAAGTACGAATAAATGCATCTTTATTATTTCTTTTGAAAACAAAATTACAACTGCTTTGCATAAGCATCAAAATTTGATTTCTCAATGACTTTTACTTTTGCAGCGTATTCTGCCGAGCTTTCTCTCAGCAAACCTATCCTTTCCTCATCCGTGATCTTTCCTTTCAAGAAGGCATCATTTATATCCCGGTCTTTTCTGTAGTGATATTCACGTAGCGGGCGACCGACTCCATGCAGAACTTCAATATGGGTCTCATCCTTAGTCGGCACCCAGTGTTTGCCCTGTCTCGCTTCTCGATACTCCAACAACCTCATCTCCGTAGCAAACTTCATCTTCTCCGCATCCCTTTCCATGGCAATTGAAACAAGTCTTCTCGTTTTTGTACAACTCCATTCTTCCATCCCGTCGTCAAGCTTTCTAGATTTTTTCTGCTTGTCCATGAGATGTTTTTAGTATGAGCAGATGAGAAGTTCGAGTATGTGTATGGCCTTAGTTCTAACTATATATAAACAAATTTACTCAATTATCACTTCAACTGATGACATTTTTAATCAATAAAATAATATCAATTCAATATTTACAAAACAACCCATTATATGTTCGCCCTCTCTTCGGGCGAACATAACTAATTAGCTTCTTTCATTATGCTTTCATTTATTTATTATATTCGAAATATTGATATGATATTATATTATGTATTTTTTAATTTGACATATTGTACTGAAATTATTAATGAATTAATTTCTCTAAATTTATTTGATACATAATACAAAATGAGTTAATTTCATGAACAGCATGTTTTATTTTTTTTTTTGATAAAGTAATAACATATTTGGCGAGCTTTACACCTTTAACATGATGAATAATCAAACCGTAGAATATACAAATGTAAGACTAAAATTTTAAAAATAAGTATTGTGTCTATGCGGTCAATGAACTTTTAAAAATTTCTAATATTTGGTTGGAAAATTGGGAACTATAATATAATGCGATTTAAATGTTTAGAGCCGGGAAAATTCATTAAATCAACTAGAAATGTTACAAGACTTTTTCTTGCCTTACTAAGTCACTGAGGCAAAATAATACATAGTAACATCTAATATGTGTACAATGTATTATGCATTGTACATGGGGCACTTCTTGTTCCGCTTCGTGTGACCTTCTTGCTTGCACCGACTACATTTGTGTCCCGTTCGGGAACCGTCCATCTCGGTCCGTATTCTCACCGACTGCCCCCTTTGGCCTCGCTTTGCTCTTCTCTTTCGCATGGCCTCGTTCGGCACCACGGTTCCATACCTTTGCCATGCTAATGGGAGTTGCACATCCCAATAGCCGGTTGCTGGTAACGGATATATCATAGGCTCCCACATATTTTGCAAAACGGGAGTGTAGTGGTAAGGGCCGATCCACTGTTTACAGTTTATGGAATTACGATTACACCCAGCAATCAGATGAGAACATGGAAGGCAATGACAGGCCCATTTCCCGCACGTGCAAGTACCCCTTCTGATGTCCACGACTTGTGTGTTTCCGCCCTTTTCCACACCTTTGAACCTGTACCTACGCGTCTTTACGGAGAATAAACCACTTTGCCGGTTAAATGTTTCAACGTGGTGGGCGTTAGCCCTCTCAGTATTGGTTTCCAACATTCTCCTAGCTCGCAGGCAGAGTTCATGCCCTTCTTGCATGCTTTCTAGAGCAGCGTTTCTCTCCTTGTTCACCGTCCTCACAGTTTTGTAAAAGAGGAATTCCATCATTGCGGTGACCGGTAGGAAGCGAGCTTGTCGAATGTTGCCATTGAAACTCTCCGTCACGTTGGTAGTGGCCTGGCCGTAACGAGCGTGGCCTTTGTCATGACAGATGGTCCACAAGGCAGGATTTATCTCCCGCAAATATGTCAATGCTTGGGGAGAAATGCAGGCAATATGTTTCATGTAAGCCTCGTGCTTTCTTATTTGTGGTGTTCGGCCTGCTACCCACATGTACATCTTCAACTCATTTCCCGGGTGATGTTTCGAGAAGTTGCTTCTCACATGGTGGAGGCAGTATCTGTGAACACCAAAAGGTTCAGTGAAGCCGTTGCGCTCGTCATTCACTGCAGCGAGGATCCCGGGGGCACGGTCCGATATAATACAAACGCCAAGTCTCTCTCGGCATACATGTATTCGTAGAAGACGTAGGAACCAGGACCAGTTCTCCGTAGTCTCCTCATCCACGAGGGCAAAACAAATTGGATATTGGTGGTTGTTAGCGTCCACTCCCACCGCAACCAGCAACTTTCCATTGTACTTTCCCTTGAGGAATGTACCATCAATTGAAATGACTGGGCGAGCGTGCTGCCAGCCATCAATCATCGCCTTCAGACACCAGAATGCGCGAACAAATACAGATTTGCCAATCTCAGTTTGATGTGGAACCGCATCAATCTCCATTAAGCTCCCTGGATTTGTACTTGCCATGACAGAGAGGAACCGTGGTAACTCATTATAGGTTGTCTGCCAATTGCCATAAAGGGTCTCCATTGCAGCCATCTTCCCCCTCCACGCTTTGCTGTAACTAACAATGTGCTGGAACTCATCGTTCACCATTGTTATAATGTTTGTTACCCTAAGATTTGGGGTTTGTGAAATCTGTTGAAACGAACAAGTATTAACAATCAAAAGGACAAAAAATCAGTGTCAATAAGAGACAATAGGTTGTGCGACTTACGTGTGGAGCAACCAATGACCCTATCATTTTTGCTGAAATCTTCTTATGATCCTGTGTCGGCCTATCCAACAAGCACGTGTGTGTCTCAGGACATTCTGTGATTTCAAACATACCGTGCTGCTTTTTCTTCGCCGCCCTTAACTTCCACTTACAATCATAGACTGTACACTTGACTTTGTATTTTTGCGTAGTGCTTTTTTGCACAACAAAGTTCCGATTCATTTTAATATGTGCCTCCTTAACCGCCGAGATTAGAACCTCTTTGTTACGAAACATGGCTCCGACGCCTAACTCATCAACGGATGGATTGAACCCGTGGGACATGATAGTGTCCACATTGGACACTATCTCAGTCTCGTACTGCTGAGATCCAAACCATGCAGCCCTTGGTACATAAACAGACATATCGCGCGTCTGCAACGAGGTATTCCCCTCTCGGACTTCATCCGAGTCGGCTTCTGAAAAGTCTTCAGATTCTTCCTCAACCTCTTCGTCTGACAGATTCCAATCCGAATCGTCACTTGTAGTTAATGCTCTTTCCGTGGCATTTTCTTCATCTTCTTCGTCCCCGTGAAGTGCAAGATTCACAACTGCACTTCTGTCTCGCGTTTGACGAGGCTGCGACAATTGTATGTCCTCCTCAGCAACTTCTGTATGCCCTACGGTCCCGTAGTTGTAGCCACTTTGGAATACGCTATTTGACCATCCGGCCATAGACCCCAACTCGCTTCCTCCATAGTCGCCACCGTAACCCCCACCATAGTTTCCTGCATAGTTCCCATCATATTGTTGGCTATCAAGAAATGTATGCGACTGCCCAGATTGTTGGGTCCATGGGGCTTCATAGGGTTGGCTTTGCTGAGCAACACTCTCAGCTTCAACAAACATCCATACGTCTCCCATCCCATACAAAAATCGTCCGGGGATGCTTAGCATCCTCCTCACATCGTCGTCCGACCTAATGGACTTTACAAAATATCCTGTTACGAGGTTACCGACACCAAGTCTAGGATATTTGAAACTGAGTTTCAAATTCCAGTGATGCCTACTTATGTTCATAACCTCATACACAATATCGTGTAACTCTTCCAATGTAGTGCCGAATTTGATAAACCTCATCTCTTTTGGATCAGCCGTGTAGATAACATCGTTATCTTGCTTCACGATTTCACCGCCCCAGAAGATGTTCACGTTTACGTAGCTTGCCATTTTTGTGGTTGTGTGTTTTTGGGTGTTTGTGTGCTTCTCTAATTTTTGAAGAGTTTCAAACTGGGTTTGCTGTGTTTAGATGTGATTCAATATGCATGGAGAGCTGCAACATATAAAGAGAAACATACTGTGCATGAATAGTAGGCTAGCTAGTTGAATAATTGGTGCTTCACAAGTGTAATAATGCATAGGATGTGACTATACGTATACTGTGCATGAGCAGGAGGAGTTATAATTGCTCCTTTGATAAAAGGGGTTTCAAGCACTTGTACGAAACGAAAGCAATAAACTGAATTTACATAAACTTATTGCTTATGGTGTTAAAGCAATAAATAAACGGGATAAATAAACGGAATAAAAACTTCTCCTATTTATTTTTATTTAAATCAAATAAAACAATCAAAAAATTAAAAATAAATAGTTGATAAAATTTTAAAAATCTAAAAATATTAGCAAAAATAGTAGGACTCGGAATCTTTCATTTGGATGTAATACCATTCATAAAAAATGTGTGAAACTCAATATATAATATTTTCAAAATTTCCACTAACGATAGAGTAATATTTTTGATACAAATTTTTCTAATGAGTGTCTAATTTGAGTCAATTTGGAAATGAGTCACTCAATTGATACATTTGGACGAAACGAGTCACCAACGTGATATTTATCCCATAAATAAATTTAAAGGAAACAGAAGCATTACATAAACTTAAACGAAACAGAAGCATTACATAAACTGAATTTACATAAACTTAAAGAAAATTACATATTGTTTTCAAATGAGAACATGACATAAGTTCTCAATCCTTGGTGATGTCCACAATATAGTCGGAACCATATTCTTCGGTTTCATCTTCATCGTCCTCAGCGTCAACATCTCCCCAAATTGCCCAATAATCAGCTTCATCACGTGCATCAAGTTTAGCCTGCAATGCATCGCATTCTTGCTCAATTCCAGCCATGTATCGATTGTAGCGATCATCAGAAAATGCAACACCCAACGGACGAAGTCTGTCTTCTAAAAGTTTATCAACTTCAGGATAACGTCTCCCCTCATCCTCAACCTCCTGCTCTGTCGGCACCCAATCTTTGCCGTTTCGAGCTCTCCTAGTGGAAAACTTACGTTGCAAATAGTACGCATGATCCCGCTTGATCTCCAACGTCTGAGGTGGTTTGCTTTTAGGAGCTACTGCAGGTCGTTGGTTGTTTAGGTTGCTGCGCATCCCTCCCAACAATAGCTCCGGTTGTTGTCTTCTCTGTTGTTGCTGTTGCAGGCGTTTTTCGTATCCGGGGGACATTGGCCTTTTACCCTTTTCCATCTTGGTGCAGTTGAAGTAATGAAAGAAATATTGTTTTCGATGTATTTTCGTAGTTGAAATGTTGAAATGTTGAAATTGAGTTCAATTTATAAGACAACTGGCCAAAGAATTAATGTTAGGCAAAAATTCTTAGTGCTAATGTTCACATGATCAACAGTCGTATCTGATAATGCAGAGGTTCACATGATCAACAGTAGGTCATAAATTAAAGGTTCTGCAAAAAGAAAAGCTGCAGTTCACTTGTAATGCATTATTTTCAAGGGGAATCAATGAATCCTTCAATAACATATCAAACTGCAAGGACTTGTCATATCAAACTTTAAATATGAGTAGTCTACTCGCCCTTTAAATTGCAGTTACTGTTCTTCTGTGCATGCATTACAAGTTTGACTGAAAAAGATACAAGAGGTTCTGCAAAAAGACATGGTTCACATGTGTACAGTAATAAGCATGACATGATAGCTTGACAACACACTGCAACTCTACAGTAATATGCATGCTTTGTATAAAGTAACTGCAAAAGAAAGCTGAAGAAAATTTTAAGATACCCTAGACAAAAATGCAGCAGAGACTTGTCATTTCGAAATTTTAAACATGCAAGAAGAGCAGTGCAGGGAGTTGCCATAATACAAATTTTGAATTATGTCATAACTGCAACTACTTTTGAATATACATAATATTACAACAATAATTCAATGTGGAGCTGTCCTATAAATATGTTCTCCCCCATACATTCAACACATACACTTCACTCATTTTATTGTTTGTCATTGCAACACTTCTTCTTTTAATCACTTCAATCACCCCAGAATGGATAAGGGCAAGGCACCAATGACCCCCGGATATGAAAAACGCCTAAAAAAACAAGAGAGAAGACAACCGGAGCTATTGTTGGGAGGAATGCGCAGCAACCAGAACAACCAACAACCGGTCGTGCAACAAAAGCGTCGCCCACCAATGGGACGGATGGCGACGAATCAGCATCCAGGGGGGGCTCCAATGAGCCTTAAAGAGGAGATCTTACAGGAGAAACGTCGCCAGGCCGAAGAGCACGCTCGAGAGCTGGCCCAGATGAAATTCAACAAGTCTTTCCGCAAGTTTACTACTAGGAGAATCAGAAAGGGCAAAGATTGGGTGCCGACATATCAGGAGGTATTAGACGAGTCGGAACGTTATCCTGAAGTTCAACAACTTTATTTTGACAGACTTCGTCGGTTGGGTATCCCATTTTCTGATGCTCGCTACAATCGATACATGGCTGGAATTATGAAAGAATGTGATGCACTGCAGAAGAAACTTGATGCACGTGAAGAAGCTGAATTTTGGGAAGTATGGGGAGATGTGCCAAATTTTCTTTATGATTGCAATGAAAAGCATACCTCGGTGGCCGCTGATGCTGAAGATGATGATGAAGATTATGATTCCGACTATTATGTCGACATAACTCAGGATTGAGAATATTAAAGACTTCGAACTTATCAAATGTACTTTTATTTGCAGTTTTTATTTTTGCAAATCAGAATGATATGAGCAATATCTATTTATATTAACCTAAACAAAATTATTCATATTACCGAAAAAACCACATATTTTAGTGCTTATTTTTTATTATTGTTAATCCAAGCATTACATAAACTGAGGGATGTGTAATTTAAAGGAAACACAAGCATTACATAAAATTAAAAGAACACAAGCATTACATAAAATTAAAGGAAACACAAGCATTACATAAAGTGAAAATAAAATTACATTTGATTAAAATAATTAAAATATTTGAAATGACAAGTCTCTGCACTTCTTGTATCTTTTTGAGTCAAACTTGTAATGCAGTAGAACAGTAGCTGCAATTTAAAGGGGTGAGTAGACAACTCATAATTAAAGTTTGATATGACAAGTCCTTGCAGTTTGATATGTTATTGAAAGATGCAGTTATTCCCCTTCAAAATAATGCATTACAAGTGGCTAAAAATCTTTCCGGATCTGATAATAATTTTGGAATTTACAAGTCCTTTGGCTTTAATTCTAATGCAGCCTTACTTTCTGCAGAACCTTTACTTTATGACATACTGTTCATCATGTGAACCTCTGCATTATGAGATACTACTGTTGATCATGTGAATATCAGCATTATGGGATACAACTATTGATCATGTGAATATCAGCATTATTTCGTTGCAATGTTATGCTATGCCTATAAATAGGTTCACATACAATATGCACAATGCACACACAACCATAGACCTCACACAAGATATAGTTCATCATAAATCATGAGTTACACACCAGGTGATCTGTTTGTTGCCATGGGTAGAAAATGGTGGTGTGATGATGACTTTACGTACTCTTTAAACCCTAATTTACGATACTCCCCTCAGTCGATTACCACCATGTTGAATGAGTGGGAGTGGCGTGTGCGTAGGCATGAAGTGTGCATGGAACGTTGTGCACTAGCTGGGATTCCAATTCGTAAACAAAGGGCTCGTACTATGCCTCGAGAAACGCCGCAGCAGATGGAGGCCGCCCTCTTCAGAGCGAGAGAAGAGGAGAATCGCATGAATCTGCGACTGCATCGTCAGAGTCTATACGATGATGCTAGGATGTTTCGGGAAGAAGGGGACCGGTTTAAGGAACAACAATACCTTGCATTGGTCACCACTCCGGATTATTATTCTGATAGTGTAATGTCGTCCGAGGACGATTAAGTGGTCTGTAGTTTCGTCGTGATTGTTTTCTGCTTTTCAATTTAAGTCGTGTTATCGTTGTTTTAATATCTTCTATGAATAAAAGTGCTGTGTTTGATCAAATGCATTCGGGACAAGATATTACATGACGTTTTCGGATTAACAAAAATAAAACAATAATAATATTATTTATCTTTTATGAGCTTAAATATGACCTTAAATATTAAAATATTATATTTTAATATAAAATAATTTTGTAATATTATATCATTATATAATATAATATTATAAAATATAATAATATAAATAATATATCACAATTTCCCCTTTTTTTGAATTTTTTATAAATTAAATAAACGAACTGAAGTGAAGAATTTTTGAGCAAAACAACAAAGTTTTCCCTTTTATGTTCGCCCGTGGGGGGGGCGAACATATAAGGTAAAATCTTTGTTGTTCGCCCCTGGGAGGGGCCTGCTGCAAAAATTTTTTTTGTGGTGTTCGCCCCTGGTGTATGTGAATTAGGGTGGTTAGTTTTGTGAAGTGAAAAAAAAGGTGGTTAGTTTTGTAAAGAATGTGTTCGGGGTGGTTAGAAATTTGAAGGAGCCTTAGTATTTTCATCAACTTTTATTGAGCTATATTTTTGGGTGAAGTTAAGAGTCCAAATAATAATGGGTTGAAAATAAATACTAATATTGTGTTTGGTTGAGATGAATGAAAATGAAGTAAACGAAGTGAGATCTATAATTTAGTTAAATATATAATAATTTTATTTCTTCCACCATTACATTATATCACCTTTAACTAGAACTCAAACCCTTCATTGTATGAGATTTTAATCATATATAACAAAATTTTACGCTATAATTAAAATATTATTAAATATTTCATATTTTAGAGAGTGGTTGGATAGCTCGGTAGTGGTTAAAAGTTTATTCTATATTAAAATAATTTGTTTGAATTCTTAAATTTAAAAGATTATTTATAAATAAAATTCTTGTATAATTACGAAACGAACAAAAAAACAAAGTGAAATTAGGTATACAAGAAGCACGTGATGCAAGAATGGTTGACGCAAAGGGGCCCATCAATATCACAAAACAAAGAAGCTCCGACCGGCACCTCACTTTTTAAAGCGTTGATTTCAACATGAACTAATTTGCACAAACATGGACACCAAAACAGCCGGAAAACCCATTCGCTGCAAAGGTAAGAACTCTCCCAACTCAACTTTTCATGTTACTCTTTTTAAGACATAAAAATTTGCGCACATAGACAAATATTTGTTCATACGATCACATCCAGTGTCCATTTTGGTGGATTTTTATTTCACAGAGTGATATGTAGTTCGTCTTAATGCAACCGATCATATGTTTGCACCTGTTGCGTGTTATGTTTAAGTTAAAATAGTTTGTAGTGAAACGTGACCCGGTATTTTTTTTGTTGGTGGTTCAGCTGCGGTGGCTCGAAAAGCAGGTGAGCCATTGGTAATTGAAGAAGTGCTAGTAGCCCCTCCTAAAAGCGGCGAAGTTCGAGTTCGGATTATATGCAGCTCTCTTTGCCACAGCGACGTCACTTTCTGGAAATTAAGAGTTTGCACTCTATTTATCTTTTCTATTTTTGTTGAATCGTATTATCGAATATTTATCTCTTTAGCTCTCTTTTATTTTTTGAAGGATCCTCCCGGTTATTTTCCTCGGATCCTTGGACACGAATCATATGGGTATACTTATTCATTTGAGCTAAATATCTTTTTGGTTTTTTTCAAAAATATCCCTAGTTTCAAATTTTCTTTTCAAAAATACGGTGCTAATCTTATACTATGCAACATAAGTTGTAAGTGTTGCAACCAGAAAATCAACTACTTTCAATCAACGTTGCAAACTCATATACAAGTTTCACCGTATTTTTGAAGTTTTTGAAAATACGGGTATTTTTACAAATTTTCCTTTCTTGTTGCCTAACTTATATGTTAGTGTTGAATATTTGGTTGAATTTAGTCTTCAGCTCTTTCTCTGTTTTGGTGTTTCTAACAAAAAGGGTAATAGAAAGCATTGGGGAGGATGTCCATGATGTTACTGAAGGGGACACTGTAGTTCCAGTATTTTTGCCCGATTGTGGAGAATGTAATACTTGCAAGTCCCCCAAGAGCAACATATGTTCAAAACTTCCATTTAAAGTTGGTCCTTGGATGCATAGAGAGGAGACAAGCAGATTTACTGACCTTAATGGAGAGACTATATATCATTTCTTATTCATCTCCAGCTTCAGCCAGTACACGGTGCTCGATGTTGCTCACATAGTTAAGGTTGATCCGCAAATTCCTCCAGACAGAGCCTGCCTTCTCAGTTGTGGAGTATCAACAGGTAATGACAATTACATTACTACATATAAAACATTAGTGTTATTTGAATTCTATATAATGTGTCGATCTCCTAGAAGCAGCTTCTCTTTACTGCCCGAACGATTATTTAGTATAACATTGAATTGATATCCTTTTTACAGGGGTAGGTGCTGCTTTGAAAACTGCAGATGTTGAGGCAGGGTCTACTGTGGCTATATTTGGACTTGGTGTAATTGGGCTAGCGGTATGCTCTGACAATGTGTTTGACCTATAGATTAAGAATATTCGTGGTTATGCTTGTAGATTATTAGAACTCCAAAACTTATTGTTTAGGTTGCAGAGGGAGCACGATTACGTGGAGCTAAAAGAATTATTGGCGTGGATGTGAATGAGGACAAGCGTGAAGTGGGTAAGGAAATGCTGCAATACATTACATCTTGACCATTATGCTCATGAGAAGAGCGAATGCTTCTTGATTCTTTTATAAAAGTTGGGTCTATTGCTTGTTTAATTATTGTGAATGACAAGCAACGTTGTAAAGAGGATCCCTACCATGATACTCAAGGACACTGGTCTCCCCCGAGACTTGAAGCCTCAACCTCCCACTAGAGGAAGAGGGTGTGATATGTCTGGCGCACTTTTGCTTTGTTTTGTTTTGTTATAATTGTAGTGATGCATTTTATTATTCTCACAGGCGGGAAATTTGGGGTCACTGATTTTGTCAATTCCCGGAACTGTGGGGATAAACCTGTAAGCCAGGTAAAGTACTTGTGCACTTTTGGTTTGAATTGATCTCTTTGAGCTTTTGCGTTTAAGAGTATTGACATGCAATCTCTGTCAAGTGTCACCATAGGGGAAATGGGTTAAAAGTTAATACTATGTTTAGATGATTATTTAAAATTTAGTAGAGAAGTCAAAGTGCACATGGAACACAAATGTGATTAGCAACTTTGTAGCATGAAGATCCCAATATAAATAGATGTTTTATCATACAGGTGATTATGGAGATGACTGAGGGTGGTGCCGATTATTGCTTCGAATGTGTTGGTATGGCATCCTTGGTGCATGAAGCATTTGCTTGCTGCAGAATGGTATCCTTAATTTTCCACTTCCTCTCTCATTTACATACAGAAAGCAGTCTCACATTTTGCAGATGAAAAACTGGCTCAGTTCCACAGGAATTAACATGTTCTACCTCAATCTGTCGCCTAACTTACAGGAAAAATTCACTTTACCTAACTTCACATTTGTAGCCTAATTTTCTTCTGACATGTGCTTTACTTGAAGTTATGCGGCCTTGTTTCCAAGTTAAAACCGATAATAAAGTACTTGACTCGTGACACCTTTTTACTTGTCAAACTGATCTGATTAACTAGCAAGTGCATGTTATGTTTCAAGTCATTTTTTACAATCTACAAACACGTCAAAAAAACTAATGGAGATGGACGGCCGCCACATTTTTAAAAGGCGGAAGTGAAGTTTAGCCACCATTCCGTAGTTTTAAAGTCCAGCCACCGTTTTGTAAAATTTGCCAAAACTCAGCAACCACTATGTCATTTACTCTTCAAATCATTATCTAATCCTGCAACCAGTAGTCCCAATGATTCGTAAAACAAAGCAGACATTCAAAGGAGCTTTAAGAATGATAGTGGTCATCTAAAAGTTTCATCATCAATGTGACTGCAGGGATGGGGCAAGACAATTGTAGTGGGAGTGGACAAGCCAGGGGCAATGTTGAGCTTCACATCTTTTGAAGTTCTTCATCATGGAAAAACCCTCATGGGTTCGCTATTTGGAAATCTGAAGCCTAAATCCGACATTCAAATGCTGCTAAAACGCTACATGGACAAGGTAATCTAGTAAAGGAAAGAGCTCTGTCTCAGATATTTTTTGTTTCCTCGAGAATCTGCTTTAATTGTTTGAAAACCTTCAGGAGCTGGAGTTGGATAAGTTTGTAACTCATGAAGGGAGTCTGGAAGACATTAACAAAGCTTTTGAGTTACTAACAGAGGGAAAGAGCCTTAGATGTGTCATTTGGATGGACAAATAATCAATTTACCGGCGGACAATATCCCGTACTTAGATCGGTTTATATGCGACCTTCTCAATTTAGGGGTCTATTCAACTAAGATTTTAATAAATTTTATATAGTTTATGAATTTTAATAAATTGTATCTTATTTTGATTGTATGCGAATTCTCGATAAAATGTCCCAGAGGGGGAGTCTTTAAAATTTAACCAAAAGGAAAATGCTTGGAAATCTTATTGATTTGATTTTAATGAGTTTTTTTTATGTCATGAGATGATTTTGGTGAGATTTCATATATACTATAGTATCTTTTGCCCTTATTAATTTGTTTTGTTATTATTTGACAAATAAATTTAATAAGTAATAATATATTAATTTTCAAATACGTCAAAGTTTAATATTTCAAATGGGATAAAAAACTTATGTTAGACACAATTTTGTAATACTTAAATTTATTATATGTCAATAACATTAACATGAAATTATACGTCAAACTAAATATTATAAGTCAAACTTGATATCATATTACACCCTCATGTCTCCTTGAAGTAAATTGACTGGAGTTTGATCTTAATAAATTCTATATAATTTATGAATTTTAATTAATTGTATCTTATTTTGATTGTATGCGAATTCTCGATAAAATATCCCAGAGGGGGAGTCTTTAAAATTTAACCACAAGGAAAATGCTTGGAAATCTTATTGATTTGATTTTAATGAGGTTTTTTTTTTTATATCATGAGATGATTTTGGTGAGATTTCATATATACTATAGTATCTTTTGCCCTTATTAATTTGTTTTGTTATTATTTGACAAATAAATTTAATAAGTAATAATATTTTAATTTTCAAATACGTCAAAGTTTAATATTTCAAATGGGATAAAAAACTTATGTTAGACATAATTTTGTAATATTTAAATTTATTATATGTCAATAACATTAACATTAAATTATACGTCAAACTAAATATTATAAGTCACACTTGATATCATATTACACCCTCATGTCTCCTTTAAGTTGTCCACTTTGACATTGAACAGACAAATTGATCGGAGTTTGATTGAATGTTTTATCTATTGTATAGTTGAATATTAAAAAATTATATCATTGTAAAGTAAAAATAATATATTTTAGAATGCAATTTTCAGTTTCTTAAAATAATTAAAGAATCTTCCATTATATTTTGTCAATTTGACAATTGAATGTTAAAAGTGGACAACTAAAAAATGGACGGCGAAAGTAATAAAATTTTGAAACTATAGTTAAACTGAACAAATAAATATGGATGACTATATCTATGTATGATGATAGCATGATGATAGGTATATAGACTAATACATTTTATTTTATTTTTATTGTTTTATTTTTTATTTTTGAAATTTTATTTTATAAATATATAAAGAACCACTTTAAAAGATAATTTATGATTATATTATTCATTATTACTAGGGATTAAGCAAGCGCTACGTCCTAAAGACCCTGTATATTATTGATAAATAATATTATTTTTTTAGAATTCTGAATATTAAAGATTTAAAAATGAAAAAGAAGAAGAAGTGAAGTTTTTAATACAATATAGCGAGACAATTATATTGTTATTATGATTTTATACGAGAGTATAATTTATAAAAGGATTTGTTGTATAACGAAGATAATACGTTGAAAAATTTATTGAGTTGGGACTGCAGTAAATGTCATATCAAGGTACAAGAAGCGTGGACACCGGGCACGAAGTCGTAATTTTTGCAATTAATCAAAAGATACCTAAATATTTTTTTCAAAAAAAAAAAGAAATACCTAAATACTTCTTATCATTATTCATCAAAAGATTCCCAAATCGTAGAAGACAAGCTGGGTATCCAAACTTTCTTAATGTGATGCAGAAAACAAACTGACATTGATTTTTTTTGATTTGACAAAATTGAAACGGTTGAATAAAAAATGGAAATGTTAAGACAAGACGACGAGGGATTTGAATTGATTGATGTAAATCGATATTCTCGCGATTTTACAACTAATTGATATGTTGAAAAGATATCTGATTTGTATTTTTAAGCACTCGTGATTAGCGAAGATAAGTCAATTATCATAAATAAAAGATACTCAAGATGTCGCTGCCATTGATGCATGATACGTGACTTGTATTTGTCTATACTATATATAGAGACTCTAGTGTATCACTAATATTGTTCATTGTAATATTTGAGTTTTCTGATTTCTCCACATGGAAGAGAGCAAAACAGCTGGTAAACCCATTCGATGCAGAGGTAAGCTCTTCAAACTCGCAGTTGAATGTCACGTAATAATTTACGAAACAAGAATTGTGTTGTTTTTTTTTTTGCCAATTGATTCTGACCTCCCGCAAGAGGATACAAGAATTGTGTTATGTAGTTCTCCGTAGAAGTTAACTTAAATGTTTATGTATATATGTCGATTGTATTGCAGCGGCGGTTGCTCGGAAAGCAGGGGAGCCACTGAGCATGGAAGAAGTGATCGTTGCTCCACCGGAATCCGGTGAAGTCCGCCTTCGAATTATTTGCACCTCCTTGTGCTACAGTGACGTCACCTTCTGGAAAATGAAAGTAATCTTTGATTATTGTAATTATTTTTTTTAACTTGCTGTGAATTTTTAACTCGGCACTATCTCCTTGCAACTCTCTTTCTCTTATTTTTTCCCCTGTGTTTATGGTCAGGATCCTCCTGCATATTTTCCCAGAATACTTGGTCACGAATGTTTCGGGTGCGTTTCTTTCGTTCTTTTTACTGTTTTTTACAAGTCAATTACGCACTTATATATTTTGTCTTTGACGAGTTTTGAATTTCGCAAAGAGAACCAAATAGAAATCCAGGATATATCATATCCCTTTGATGTTTGTTTCTTTAATTGATAGTAAAGAAAGCAAGATAACTCTTCTATTTTGCTACATTCTATTTTGAAGGTTTCACTGACTTGCGCATGTTAAGTTTAATGTCTCACAAAAATAAAATAGCATGGCTGAGCTAGTGAGCTTCAATGTTACATACAAAAATGTTATGACTATCTAGATTTCATATTTTTGACTAACTTCAGGGTTGTCGAGAGTGTTGGGGAGAATGTCAGTGAGGTAACTGTAGGGGACACTGTCATCCCAGTTTTTATGCCAGATTGCGGAGAATGTGGAGATTGCATATCTAGCAAGAGCAACCTTTGCAGCAAATTCCCTTTTGAATTTGTTCCATGGTTGCATAGAGACCAGAAAAGCAGATTCACTGACCTTAATGGAGAAACTTTGCATCATTTCTTATATATTTCAAGTTTCAGCGAGTATACGGTGGTGGATACTGTTCACATTGTTAAAGTTGATACTAGGATCCCACCAAATAGAGGATGCCTCCTCAGCTGCGGAGTATCCACTGGTATTCTATTGTTTTATTAGTCAGTAGTCACATGCATGAGATATTCAGTTCCTTCATATTTCAAGCATTCTTAATTATTCATATTACTGAGTGTGAACCTTGCTATTACTAAATCAAAGTTATCCTTGTAGGGGTAGGTGCTGCCTTGAAAACTGCAAATGTGGAAGCTGGATCGACTGTGGCCATCTTTGGACTCGGTGCTATAGGATTGGCTGTATGATTCTGCAGTCTGTTCTGAATTTGTTTAATTTAATAAATGTGATATAACATGGCTCTGGTGTGGATAATCAGTTTGGGATATGATGTATGTCATAGGTCTCAGAAGGATCAAGACTTTGTGGAGCTAAACGAATAATTGGTGTCGATGTGAATGAAGACAAGTATGAGATAGGTAATAAATTAATGTGGAACTTTCTTTCCAGTCGATGTTAAGTGAAATACAGTGATCTCTTGGCTGTTATACTAGATCAAAGTAATAGATTGACCAATTGTCTATACAAGCTATAACTAATTCAGTCTGGTTGATAAATGGATTCTCAATAGCTTGTAAATTGAGTCCCATTGTTCTCATGCAGCAAAAAGATTTGGAGTGACGGATTTTGTGAACTCTCTCACATGTGGTGAAAAATCTGTGAGCCAGGTACACTAAGCCTGTCAACTTGTACAGAGTTTTGTATATTCATTTGACTCTGTTTTATTACTTTTAATATTTGTATATTAGCTATCTTCCAATACATACATCAGACTGCTAACACGGAGAGGGGAAATGAGAATTCATACCTACTTTGGCCATTATTCACTTTAAAATATTCATGAACTATGGTTATGTTTCTGAGAATGATTATATACATATATTGTTAGTAATAATAATTCGTCTCTCATATCACATCGGCAGGTGATTTTAGAGATGACTGATGGTGGCGCAGACTATTGCTTTGAATGTGTTGGTATCGCATCCTTAGTGCATGAGGCTTTCGCTTGCTGCCGAAAGGTGTCACAATTTCCTTTGCACTGCTGTAATTAATAATCCGCGTTTAATATTGCTCTAAAAACCCTGTGCCTGATTTTTTTGTCCCATCCATCATCTATGGTCTTTCTTGAGATGCATTAAACTATTGAGTAGATCATGAACTCTATATGAATTAACATTAAGTAGACGCAATAATTAATAAGGATAATTATAACTTTTATACGATGAAATATTGTGCTTCCCTAACACAAACATATATTGATGAGTTTCTTATTATACATTCGCAGGGATGGGGAAAGACGGTTGTTTTGGGAGTGGATAAGCCAGGTTCAAACTTGACCTTGTCTTCTGTTGAGGTTGTTCGGTCAGGAAAGACTCTCACAGGATGCCTGTTTGGAAGCCTTAAACCAAAATCTGATGTTCCTATGCTTGTAAAACGATATTTGGACAAGGTATTTCGATATCTATTAGATTTAACTATTCAAGGTTGCTTATGTTTATTGATCAGAACAGATCATTTTTAAAAAGCAGTAAAGAAACTATTTTGTTCTCCTTGGAATAAGCCCTATGGTTGATCTGAAATTTCAGGAGCTGGAACTGGATAAGTTTGCGACTCATGAAGTCAAGTTTGAAGACATCAACAAGGCATTTGAATTACTTTTAGAGGGAAAGAGCGTGCGATGTATAATATGGATGGACCAAAACAAATAGGAGAGTTCCTGCAGCCTTCTGCACTCAGCTGCCAGCTGCAATAAGTGAAGAAATTCAAGTGGAGTTACATTTATATGCAATATTTCCTCTTTGAGATCAATAAATATATCTGGATTCTGAACAATTTTATGAAATTATTCGATTAGAAACCTCCTTGGTCAGTGATATTAGTTCAGTTTTATTTAATATTATTAATTATTAATAAATTTCTTTGGTTCATAAATATGCGCTTTTAAGTCCTTGAACGAGCTCTGGTTTCTTTTTCCGATGATGATAATAGCTTTGGTTTTACCTCATTTTGCTTAGGCAGTCATACGTAATATTCAGCAGACAACTTTGAGATTTTGCGTCTCTTTGAGCTTTTGCGTTTAAGATTATTGACATGCAATCTCTGTCAGGTACTGTCAATATAGAGGAAATGGTTTAAAAGTTAATACTATGTTAAGATGATTATTTAAAATTTAGTAAAGAAGTCAAAGTGCACGATGTGATTAGCAACTTGTAGCATGAAGATCAATATAAATAGATAGATGTTTTATCATACAGTTGATTATGGAGATGATTGAGGGTGTTGCCGATTATTGCTTCGAATGTGTTGGTACGGCATCCTTGTTGCATGAAGCATTTGCTTGGTGCAGAATGGTATCCTTAATTCTCCACTTCCTCTCTCATTTACAAACAGAAAAGCAGTCTAACATTTTGCAGATGAAAAACTGGCTCAGTTTCACAGGAATTAACATGTTCTATCTCAATCTGTCACTTAACTTACAGGGAAAATTCATTGTACCTAAATTCACATTTGTAGCCTAATTTTCTTCTGACATGTGCTTTACTTGAAGTTATTCGGCCTTGTTTCCAAGTTAAAACTGATGATAAAGTACTTAACTCGTGACAATTTTTTACTAGGGGTGAGCATTCGGTTCGTTAACCGAAAACCGAACCGATTAGCCGAAAAAAATTCTGTTCGGTTAACCAATATAATTATTTCGGTTCGGTTTTCGGTAGGAAAATATCTAAATTTCGGTTTTTCGGTTTTTTAACCGCGGTTAACCGATAACCTAAATTCGGTTCGGTTTTTACAGAGGGTCTTCTGCGATTGCTTAACTATATCTTTCAAATTATTATCTAATCCTGCAACCAGTTGTCCCGATGATCCGTAAAACAAAGCAGACATTCAAAGTAGCTCTAAAAAATGATAGTGGTCATCTAAAAGTTTCATCATCAATGTGACTGCAGGGATGGGGAAAGACAATTGTAGTGGGAGTGGACAAGCCAGCGGCAATGTTGAGCTTCACATCTTTTGGAGTTCTTCATAATGGAAAAACCCTCATGGGTTCGCTATTTGGAAATCTGAAGCCTAAATCCGACATTCAAATGCTGCTAAAACGCTACATGGACAAGGTAATCTAGTAACGGAAAGAGCTCTGTATCAGATATTTTTTGTTTCCTCGAGAATCTGCTCTAATTGTTTGAAAACCTTCAGGAGCTGGAGTTGGATAAGTTTGTAACTCATGAAGTGAGTCTGGAAGACTTTAACAAAGCTTTTGAGTTACTAACAGAGGGAAAGAGCCTTAGATGTGTCATTTGGATGGACAAATAATCAGCTTACCGGCGGACAATATCCGGTACTTATATCGGTTTATATGCGACTTTTCCTTGCTTTTCCTTCTCCATTTAGTGTCTATTCAACTAAGATTTTAATAAATTTTATACGAGTTACGGATTTTAATGAATTATATTTTATTTTGATTGTATGCGAATCATCGATAAAATGTCATAGCGTGGAAGTCTTTAAAATTTATCCACAAGGAAAATGCTTCGCAATCTTGTTGATTTGATTTAATGAGATTTTTTTTTATGTCATAAGATGATTTTCTTCTTGGATTCTTTGTGATAAAATAAAATTGGAACTAGGCCTCGTTTGGTAAGCAGGACTCAGAGTTACACAATAACTAGAACTTACAGCGTGCAGTTATGTTTGAATTATATATGTATGTAACTATGCAAATTTGATTATTGATGTAATATTAAATTAATAAATTTACACAAACATATAAAAATAAAAATAATTTTATATGTAATATTAAACAAAGTTATATACATTTTAATATAATGTTAAAAGAAAAAAGTATATATTGATATTTATAAATTAAATAAAAAAAATATTAATATATAAGTGAAATTTTAAATTTTATAATTAGATAAAATAATTATATAAAAATATAATTAATATAGATATAATTATATTAGTTATATTATAAAATTAAAATTGTATTTATGTATATCATTAAAAAAACTTATAAAATATAATTAGTTATAATTATATTAAAATAAGTATAAATTAAAATTATATAAACATGATTTTATAAATATTGACATACAAAAATATTGTGACATAAAATTATTATAACAATTAGTATCGGAAGTAATTGCAACATATATAAAATATTAAGTTAAAAGTAAACTAAGATCAATGTATATAAACAGGTAATATTATATCAAACAATAATTTTATATATAATAATTATATTATAAATAAGGAATGTTTGAAAAATATATTATAAATATTGTACATATATACGGTGTTTTAGTGTAACTTGAGATACCTACGAAGTGTGTGTTAGGTAGTTTGAATTAAAAGTTGTACAACCAAAAATGAGTTTCATGGAAGTGTAGGTTACTGTGTTGGGTAACAACGTACCAAACAAGGCTTAAAAGTTGTCCACTTTGACATTGAACAGTCAAATTGATCAGAGTTTGATTGAATGTTCTATCTATTGTATCTATTGTATAGTTGAAAAAATATTAAAAAAATTATATCATTGTAAAGTAAAAATAATATATTTTAGAATGCAATTTTTATTTTCTTAAAATAATTAGAGAATCTTCCATTATATTTTGTCAATTTGACAATTGAATAAAAAGTGGACAACTAAAAAATGGATGGCGAAAATTATAAAATTTTGAAACTATAAGTTAAATTGAACAAATAAATATGAATGACCTTATCAATGTATGATGATAGCATGATGATAGGTATATAAACTCACACACTTTATTATATTTTTATTATTTTATTTTTTATTTTTGAAATTTTATTTTATAAATATGTAAAGAACCACTTTAAAAGATAATTTATGATTATATTATGGACTTTTTTCATAAATACTTCCAAATTTAAATGATTTTTTGCAAAATTAATATCTTTTTTAAAACAAATTGCAAAAATATTATACTTCAAAATATATTTGCAAAAATACGGAGGTTGCATATGCAACCATATCTGCAATTGCTAGCAACCATATATGCAATCACAAAGACAACTTTGAAAAAAATCTTTTGAAAATCACCTTAAGTTGTATAATAAGTTGCTGGTTGCAAAGACAGAAAAATGAGTAGCCCTACGGGGCCAATACTAATATCACAAATGCAAGCACAAAAACAACTACAAAAATCAAAATCAACAACCATGCAACTAACAATCAATATTCCTAATCAACCAACAACGCCATCACATATACAGTCATATACACACAATTATATACATACACCTATACGATACCTTTAATCGAGCCTAATTCAATTTCTGATCTTTCCAGATTTTTGAACCCTAATCAATAATTGATTTCTCGACTAAAATTTTGATGAGAGAAAGAGGGAGAGAACAAGGAGAGAGGCAATGAGAGAACAAAGCTAGGGGAGGGAAATAATGAGAGGGGAAAGCGAGAGAGCGAGGAGAGAGTGGGATAGATGAGGGCGGAAAAGAAGCAGAGGGATAAAGTGAGATGCTCTTGTCAAAGAGTGAGATGAAATGAGATGCTGGGGTGGCCTTGCTTAATCATATATTTGCAAATTTTTTAATTTTTCTCCTCAAAGAACGTAAACTTGCAACAAAAACAACAAAAACCATAAGACAGTAATTTTGCAATTAATTTGTTAAAAATGTGTATATTTGATAATTTCCTTTATATTATTCATTATTACTAGGGAATTAAGCATGCGCTCGCATCCTAAAGACCCTGTATATTATCGATAAATAATATTATTTTTTTACAATTCTGAATATTAAAGATTAAAAAATGAAAAAGAAGAAGAAGTGAAGTTTAATATAATATGGCGAGACAATTATATTGTTATTATGATTTTATATGAGAGTATGATTTCTAAAAAGATTTGTTGTATAACGAAAATAATACGTTGAAAAATTTATTGAGTTGGGACATCGGGCACGAAGTCGTAATTTTTGCAATTAATCAAAAGATACCTAAATATTTGTTATCATTATTCATCAAAAGATTCCCAAATCGTAGAAGACAAAGCTGGGTATCCAAACTTTCTTAATGTGATGCGGAAAACAAACTGACATTGATTTTTTTTTTATTTGACAAAATTGAAACGGTTGAATAAAAAATGAAATTTTAAGACAAGACGACGAGGGATTTGAATTGATTGATGTAAATCGATATTCTCGCGATTTCACAACTAATTTATATGTTGAAAAGATATCTGATTTGTATTTTGAAGCAGTCACGATTAGCGAAGATAAGTCAATTATCATAAATAAAAGATACTCAAGCTGTCGCTGCCATTGATGCATGATACGTGATTTGTATTTGTCTATACTATATATAGATAGACTCTAGTGTATCACTGATATTGTTAATTGTAATATTTGAGTTTTCTGATTTCTCAACATGGAAGAGAGCAAAACAGCTGGTAAACCCATTCGATGCAGAGGTAAGCTCTTCAAACTCGCAGTTGAATGTCACGTAATAATTTACGAAACAAGAATTGTGTTATGATATTTTCCGCTTATGATGTTCTCTGTAGAACTGTGTTATAACATTCTCCGCTTATGTTGTTCTCCGTAGAAATCAACTTAAATGTTTATGTATATATATATGTCGATTGTATTGCAGCGGCGGTTGCTCGGAAAGCAGGGGAGCCACTGAGCATGGAAGAAGTGATCGTTGCTCCACCGGAATCCGGTGAAGTCCGCCTTCGAATTATTTGCACCTCCTTGTGCTACAGTGACGTCACCTTCTGGAAAATGAAAGTAATCTTTGATTATTGTAATTATTTTTTTTAACTTGCTGTGAATTTTTAACTCGGCACTATCTCCTTGCAACTCTCTTTCTCTTATTTTTTCCCCTGTGTTTATGGTCAGGATCCTCCTGCATATTTTCCCAGAATACTTGGTCACGAATGTTTCGGGTGCGTTTCTTTCGTTCTTTTTACTGTTTTTTACAAGTCAATTACGCACTTATATATTTTGTCTTTGACGAGTTTTGAATTTCGCAAAGAGAACCAAATAGAAATCCAGGATATATCATATCCCTTTGATGTTTGTTTCTTTAATTGATAGTAAAGAAAGCAAGATAACTCTTCTATTTTGCTACATTCTATTTTGAAGGTTTCACTGACTTGCGCATGTTAAGTTTAATGTCTCACAAAAATAAAATAGCATGGCTGAGCTAGTGAGCTTCAATGTTACATACAAAAATGTTATGACTATCTAGATTTCATATTTTTGACTAACTTCAGGGTTGTCGAGAGTGTTGGGGAGAATGTCAGTGAGGTAACTGTAGGGGACACTGTCATCCCAGTTTTTATGCCAGATTGCGGAGAATGTGGAGATTGCATATCTAGCAAGAGCAACCTTTGCAGCAAATTCCCTTTTGAATTTGTTCCATGGTTGCATAGAGACCAGAAAAGCAGATTCACTGACCTTAATGGAGAAACTTTGCATCATTTCTTATATATTTCAAGTTTCAGCGAGTATACGGTGGTGGATACTGTTCACATTGTTAAAGTTGATACTAGGATCCCACCAAATAGAGGATGCCTCCTCAGCTGCGGAGTATCCACTGGTATTCTATTGTTTTATTAGTCAGTAGTCACATGCATGAGATATTCAGTTCCTTCATATTTCAAGCATTCTTAATTATTCATATTACTGAGTGTGAACCTTGCTATTACTAAATCAAAGTTATCCTTGTAGGGGTAGGTGCTGCCTTGAAAACTGCAAATGTGGAAGCTGGATCGACTGTGGCCATCTTTGGACTCGGTGCTATAGGATTGGCTGTATGATTCTGCAGTCTGTTCTGAATTTGTTTAATTTAATAAATGTGATATAACATGGCTCTGGTGTGGATAATCAGTTTGGGATATGATGTATGTCATAGGTCTCAGAAGGATCAAGACTTTGTGGAGCTAAACGAATAATTGGTGTCGATGTGAATGAAGACAAGTATGAGATAGGTAATAAATTAATGTGGAACTTTCTTTCCAGTCGATGTTAAGTGAAATACAGTGATCTCTTGGCTGTTATACTAGATCAAAGTAATAGATTGACCAATTGTCTATACAAGCTATAACTAATTCAGTCTGGTTGATAAATGGATTCTCAATAGCTTGTAAATTGAGTCCCATTGTTCTCATGCAGCAAAAAGATTTGGAGTGACGGATTTTGTGAACTCTCTCACATGTGGTGAAAAATCTGTGAGCCAGGTACACTAAGCCTGTCAACTTGTACAGAGTTTTGTATATTCATTTGACTCTGTTTTATTACTTTTAATATTTGTATATTAGCTATCTTCCAATACATACATCAGACTGCTAACACGGAGAGGGGAAATGAGAATTCATACCTACTTTGGCCATTATTCACTTTAAAATATTCATGAACTATGGTTATGTTTCTGAGAATGATTATATACATATATTGTTAGTAATAATAATTCGTCTCTCATATCACATCGGCAGGTGATTTTAGAGATGACTGATGGTGGCGCAGACTATTGCTTTGAATGTGTTGGTATCGCATCCTTAGTGCATGAGGCTTTCGCTTGCTGCCGAAAGGTGTCACAATTTCCTTTGCACTGCTGTAATTAATAATCCGCGTTTAATATTGCTCTAAAAACCCTGTGCCTGATTTTTTCTGTCCCATCCATCATCTACGGCCTTTCTTGAGATGCATTAACCTATGCTTCCCTAACACAAACATATATTGATGAGTTTCTTATTATACATTTGCAGGGATGGGGGAAGACTGTTATTTTGGGAGTGGATAAGCCAGGCTCAAACTTGACCTTGTCTTCTGTTGAGGTTCTTCGGTCAGGAAAGACTCTCACAGGATGCCTGTTTGGAAGCCTTAAACCAAAATCTGATGTTCCTATGCTTGTAAAACGATATTTGGACAAGGTATTTCGATATCTATTAGATTTAACTATTCAAGGTTGCTTATGTTTACTGGAATTTAAATTTACTGATCAGAACAGATCATTTTTAAAAAGCAGTAAAGAAACTAGTTTGTTCTCCTTGAAATAAGCCCTATGGTTGATCTGAAATTTCAGGAGCTGGAACTGGATAAGTTTGCGACTCATGAAGTCAAGTTTGAAGACATCAACAAGGCATTTGAATTACTTTTGGAGGGAAAGAGCGTGCGATGTATAATCTGGATGGACCAAAACAAATAGGAGCGTTCCTGCAGCCTTCTGCACTCAGCTGCCAGCTGCAATAAGTGAAGAAATTCAAGTGGAGTTACATTTATATGCAATATTTCCCCTTGAGATCAATAAATATATCTGGATTCTGAACACTTTTATGATATTATTCTATTAGAAACTTCCTTGGTGAGTGATATTAGTTCAGTTTGATTTAATATTATTAACATATTTCTTTGGTTCATCAATATGCGCTTTTAAGTCCTATTTTTGAGGCGCACTCTCTCCTTGCCCTATCCCATATTTTATACTAAATTACCAACACTCTCTTTCTCTCTCTATTTAATATTATGTTTTAATTTAATATTATGTTTTAATGATGAAAGTGAACTTTTAATAATAAAATATTAAACATATAATGAAAATAAGGCACATTGTTGGAGTTGGAGTTAGTAGAATATGTCCTAAACTACTATGACATAATTTTTTATATTATATTTAGGGCTCCAACTAAGACACCGTTGGACTTGCTCTTAGATGTGTCATTTGGATGGACAAATAATCAACCTACCGGCGGACAATATCCAATACTTAGATCGGTTTATATGCGAACATCTTTAACCTTCTCAATTTAGGGGTCTATTCAACTAAGATTTTAATAAATTTTATATAGTTTATGGATTTTAATGAATTGTATCCTATATTGATTGTATGCGAATTCTCGACAAAATGTCATAGAGCGGGAGTCTTTAAAATTTAACCACAAGAAAAATGCTTCGAAATCTTATTAATTTGATTTTTATGAGTTTTTTTTTTGTCATAAGATGATTTTGGTGAGATTTCATATATAATATAGTATTTCTTGCCCTTATTAATTTGTTTTGTTATTATTTGACAAAAAAATTTAATAAGCAATAATATTTTAATTTTCAAATTTTAATTTTCAAATACGTCAAAGTTTTATATATCAAATGGGATAAAAAAAACTTATGTTAGACATAATTTTGTAATACTTAAATTTATTATATGTCAATAACATTAACATGAAATTATACGTCAAGTTAAATATAGTACGTCAAACTTGATATCATATTACTCCCTCCGTCTCTTTTTAAATTGTCCACTTTGACATTGAACCGTCGAGTTTGATTGAATGTTCTATCTGAAAAAATATTTAAAAAATTATATCATTATAAAGTAAAATTTTCAATTTCTTATAATAATTAAAGAATCTTCCATTATATTTTGTCAATTTGACAATTGAAAGTCAAAAGTGGACAACTAAAAAATGACGACGAGAGTAATAAAATTTTGAAACAATAAGTTAAACTGAACAAATAAATATGAATGATTATATCTATGTATGATGATAGCACGATGATAGGTATATAGACTCATACATTTTATTATTATATAATTTTTTGAATAATAAAATATCACAGTACATTAATTCACATTCTTCAAAATTTGGAGATTAGGCTCGATACATATTTATCATGATTAAACCTCAAAAGGATAATAAGTCATATATTACTTATTTGTCTCCACATATTATATAAGCCATGTTAATGAATAAACAAATCATAAACACTTAAATTTGAATTAATAGCAAGTAATGTTATCAACCACATCTAATAAGAAAATATAACCAAAACCCTTCTAGAGATAACTAAAAATCAAAATCTCATCATATCATCATAAAATATTCATCTTCGTGCTAGCTAAAACCATGACAATTCGTGTTTTTAAAATTTCTTGATAAATAGAATTCATTACCATTATTCAATGGTCACATAAGTTGACTGTTTACATTCATCGACACAAATTTATCACTTTAGTGAATGTTAATATTTAAATTCTTTTATCATATCTTACATATATATTATATAAGCCATGTTAATGAATAAACAAATCATAAACACTTAAATTTGAATTAATAGCAAGTAATGTTATCAACCACATCTAATAAGAAAATATAACCAAAATCCTTTTTGCTAGAGATAACTAAAAATCAAAATCTCATCATATCATCATAAAATATTCATCTTCGTGCTAGCTAAAAACATAACAATTCGTGTTTTTGAAATTTCTTGATAAATAGAATTCATTACCATTATTCATTCGTCGCATAAGTTGACTGTTTACATTCATCTGCACAAATTTATCACTTTAGTGAATGTTAATATTTAAATTCTTTTATCATATCTTATATCATCGAGAAAAAGCTTAATCACAAGTTTAGGACTATTATCATAAGCTCGATAATTTTAATATTATAAATATTTATTTTAAAAAATTGTTTAACTAACTATATCAAATAAACCATGATACTTTCATTTTATCATTAGAAATTACTAAACTACAAAATAGCAAATCTTGAAAGTATAAATGTTCAACAACAACCAATGATATGGTTATTTTTATTATCATTTTGTTATATAGGTATTAATTTAATTATCAAGTAAAATAAAAGAATTATATTCATGGCTACAAAATCATATTACTTTTGATAAGTAACAAAAAACTGAGTGATGTATGTGATATGGATTTCTCTCGTAAATAAATTGCTAAATTTATTTGATAAAAACATATCAAAGTATATTTTAACCTATTTAAATTTATGCTCATTTTTAGATTTTAATATTCTTTGATATTAATAATCTCAAATTAGATGTGACATTAACTTCATATAATATTAATTATTTACTTATTTCTCGTAATATTGATTTGCTAACTTTCATATTTATAGTTGTTTATAAAAAAAAAAGATGAAATATTAATACTTACTAAATTTTATGAAATTATTTTATTCAATGTGAAATCAATATATATATATAAAGGAGGATGCGGGCGTCTCTAGAATTGCTCGATTCAGTCTTCTGATTTTTCTTGAATTTCGGATAGAAAATATAATTATAATTCAAAAAGTCAGGTTTAAGAATTCTAACAGTAATACAACTCTTTTCTTATCAAATTCTAAAGATGATACAATTCTTTTCTTATTTAGTATTTCTTATTGAATTCTAAAGATAAAACAATTCTTTTCTTATTTAGTAATCCTAATAGAAATAGGATTATATTTATTCAAACTAACAAAATCATAGATAAAATACAATTTATATTTAATATTTGTAAGGTAATACGTACAATTTATATTATCGATTTACTCTTATAATTTTCTTAAATTTCTAATAGAAAATAAAGGATTGTAAAGATAATAATCATTAAAAAAACTGATAGCAACAAAAATTAGAACCATAAAAGAATAATAACTTTTAACTAATAAATAGGCATCAAAAAATAATAATAAATTTTTTATTAGTATTATGTTTGACGGGAAAGTTGCTAAAATAATTTTTATAAAAGAATAATAATTTTTAACTAATAAATTGGAATCAAAAAATAAAAATAATTAACAAATAAAATAATATATAAAAAATAAGTATCATATATTGATTTTATGATAATGTAAATGGTTCTTGATTAGTATATCGTTTGACGGACACGGGAGGCGGCCCAAACTAATCTTTATCCAAATAATAATAAATTTTCTATTAGTATTGTGTTTGACAGTAAAGTCGCTAAAATAATTTTTTATCTATGTTATAATATATTTTTTTTGTTACACAATTTAAAATAATCTCTAATTTTTTTTATATATTATAATTCAAAATAATATGTAAGATTATAATATGTTTGATGGGAGAGCGACTAATATAATTTTTATCTATGTTATAATGTTTTTTTTGTTAAAGCGGCGGTCCAAAATAATTACAAAATAAATTAGGATATATAAAATAGGAATCATATATTGATCTTATAATAATGTAAATGATTCTTGATTAGTATTGTGTTTGACGGGCACGGGAGGCGGCCCAAACAAATTTTTATCTAAATAATAATAAATTTTCTATTAGTATTATGTTTGACGGGAAAGTGGCTAAAATAATTTTTTGTCCATGTTATAATATATATTTTTTTTGTTGAAACGGTACCGCGGTTCAAATTAATTTTTATCCAGTTATAATCTTTAATTTTATCATAATTAGAATAATTTTATTAGTATTGTGTTTGACAGAGCGACTCAAACTAATATCTAAATTATAATGTTTTGTTATTAGTATTGTGTTTGACAAGAGAGCGGCTCAAACTAATTTTGATCTAAATTATAATATTTAATTTTATCTTAAAAATAATAATTATGGATTAATATTGTCTTTGACGGGAGAGAAGTTCGAACTAATTTTATTATTAGTATTGTGTTTGACATGATGACCACTTATACAAATTTTTATACCAATTATAATATTTTTTTTATTAGTGATATGTTTAACGGAAAGATGACTCAAAATAATTTTTATGCTATTCATATCAAAATTTATAACGCCGCCGCGAAGCGCGGCTTTTTTCACTAGTTTATATATATAGAAAATCATAATCACAATGTAATTTGTATTTCTAATCCAGTTATATTTTACACTAGATTTAACCCATAATGATGATAGAAAATCATAAAGAGATTCATCATTTTGACGTTGCATTATAAAAAATAATTTTAGTCATAAATATTAATTGTGATAAAATATATAAATGTTTGACACATATACGACTTTATATTTAATTTACTGAATATGTAATTTAAAATCCACAGCATCATACGTACATAGATACATACATATATATTTGGAAATTGAAGTAAAAATAATATAATGACAACATATCACATTTAAAATAATAATACAATAAAAAAGTTTACTTTTATCTAATATTTGGAAAATAGTCAGGATTAGAGATCTCTTAAAATAATAAAGAAAAAGTTAAACAAAAATATTTTTTTTTTTGAAACCAACAAAAAATATTTTTTAAAATGTACATCACATATTGCTTCGAATGTGTTGGTATGGCATCCTTGTTGCATGAAGCATTTGCTTGCTGCAGAATGCTATCCTTAATTCTCCACTTTCTCTCTCATTTACATACGGCTAAAATACATTTTTACCACTGAGATATGTCTCGGTGGACACACCAACCATCAAGTTTTTAAAAAATACGGTTCAGCCATGCAAGTATGCTGTTATGTATGTTTTGGCCATAACCGAGCGGAAAACAAGAAACCGGGGGTGAGTGGAGCGCACTTGCGGTTCCCTGCAAATGTAAGAAGTAGATGGCGTTGTTCTTGTTTGCTCTTGGAAAGCAGCGAGGCAAAGCCCCTTGCATGCCATCTACATAATTGATTTGACTTTAACTTAATAAACAACCCCTATAAATAATTATAACTTCCTTATTTGTAGCATTAAAATTTATATATGAAAATAAATAATACAGTAATATTTAATTTATTAATATAGTTTTTAAAAAATATTTAATTTATTAAAATAGTTTTTATTAAAATAGGTTGTGATTATTCGGAACAAATAAATGATATTCCTTCTGTCCTAAAATAAGTGTAACTTTGACTTTTTGCAAGTAATTTTAGATGTAAAAAAAACATACTTCTATGCTTTATTTTTTATATTTTCTTTCTGAATAAAAATATAGATGTTAACCTTTTATTCAGAAAAAAATAAAAAATAATATGTCGAACTATATTTTTTGTGCACCTTAAATTACGTGAAAAAGTCAAAATGACATTTATTTTGGGATAGAGGGAGTAACAAACATATTCGGGAATTAGTCGGAATATGATTAGTGGGGTAGTAGTCGAAATATATGAAAATAAATAATAATATTTAATTTATTAAAATATTTTTAAAAAATATGTTGTGATCATTCAGAACATATAATTAGTGATACCAAACATATTAAAAAAAATCGGAATAATTTTTTTATAAATAAGCAGCCATGCATGCAATTCGTTCAAACTGCAAAAAGAGCTGAAAAGGCTCCCAGTTTCCGTTTCTTTTCCGGCGCTCGGTTTCATTTGTTTTGGTGGTACTAAAGAGTAAAGACTCTTCTCTTAATGAATGTCCTGACTTAAACGAAAAAAAATATTAGCCATCAAATTTTGATTTCTCAATGCATATAGATATAGTGATAGTTTGGTATATAAAAGATTATTTATTATTTTTGATAATATTATGTTAATTATAGTCGATAAATAATTTATAAAATTTATCTATAAGTTAATGGATAATTTGATAAATTAACTTTTAAGGTTAAAATATTGATTTTATTTAAATATTTATATATTTTCAAATATATAAGGATTAGTGAAGGGGTATACGTATATATTAATATTTAAACTGTTTCAAATTTATACATAAAGATAATATATTAAATATAAGTAAATCAATAAGTGATTAAAAAAATTTATTTTCGGAATATAATAAAATTTAATTTATTTACGAATTTTAAAAATTTATGTTGTAATTAATTATAAATAAATAATATAAAATATATTCAGAAATTAGTCGGTTAGTGGGAATAATAAACTTAGATAATAACATAAAAATTACTTGTATCTTCTTTAGTCGGAAAGGATGAGGCATGAGCATCAAGCTGTTGTACCGAGCAGGCGAACATTGTTATCAGCTGTTGCCTGTTAGCAAGTTTTAACACAAGACATGCTGGACAACAGTAAAATATACAAGGAGAAAAGCACAGGTGAAGTGGTCCCACTCATGGTTCACCAACCACTCACTCTCTTTCAAAGCAGTTGTACTACACTCACCTCCGGTTTTCTGCTTTCCGCTCGGTTATGGTGGTGCTGTTCAATTTTACGTACTTGCATGGTCGAACCGTATTTTTTGAAACCATGATGGTCGTTGTGTCCATCAAGACATATCTCAATGGCAAAAATGTATTTTAGCCTTTACATACAGAAAAGCAGTCTAACATTTTGCAGATGAAAAGATGGCTCAGTTTCCCAGGAATTAACATGTTCTATCTCAATCTGTCACTTAACTTACAGGGAAAATTCATTGTACCTAAATTCACATTTGTAGCCTAATTTTCTTCTGACATGTGCTTTACTTGAAGTTATTCAGCCTTGTTTCCAAGTTAAAACTGATGACAAAGTACTGAACTCGTGCAACCTTTTTACTTGTCAAACTGATCTGATTAACTAGCAAGTGCATGTTATGTTTCCAGTCATTTTTTACAATCTAAAAACACGTAGTTTTGAGGGTCTTCTGCAATTGCTTAACTATATCTTTCAAATCTATCTATATATATTATAGCAGAACAGGTACATGTCAAACCTAAATCCTGAGCAAATAAATTACCTCACCCCTAAGCAAATTATTAAACAGGTATTATTACAAACCTATCCAAGCCTCGGTTTCCGGTCTAACTCCCGACCAGACCAAATATATTGCTCCAAACCGTATTTTGAGTTAAAATATAATTCTTAGCCTAGGTTTTAGTCGAATTGCAGTATATGCTCCAAACAAGCTGCGCTCAATCCTCATCGCCGCCTGCTCCGGACTGTGCCTCATCTGACGATAGCCTCCGAACTCCGGTTTAGATCTCTGTGCTTTGTAATTCGAAATATTTTGGCAATACTCAAGGTAATGTCTCTCATTGGGTTCCCGTCTGATGATTTTGATTCCTTTTCAATTCAGAGTAAGAGTTCTTGCTTTCAGTTTATCCTTGAGTTTGAGTGTGTATAGTATACGAGGTAGTTTCTGGTGCTTGTATTAGCACCTAGAATATCAATCATAAACCGATTCCAATTTTATAGAAAATCCTAATAATGACCTGTTGATTTGGGATTGGCGTATATCTAAACTCTTGAGCCTGTTCTCTGAAAAGGGGGATGAGTATTTTCGGTCTGATAATTTTGATTACTATTTCCTGTTCAGGCTTGCAATTTTCTGCTTCATTGATAAGTGGTATTTATACACACTTATAGGCCTTCATTTCCACTTAAATTGGTTGGTTATACTTAAGTGTTTAGTGTCTTTTGATGTGTTTTTAGTGTTTTTCTGTGCAGGTCACGAGTTGAGGTGATGAAGTGATTTTCTCTCATTTTAGGTTGTTTTTGGTGCATTAATTGCAAGAATAGAGAATTGTGGATTCATCACGACTTGGGATTTTGTGGGTACATCTTCTACAAACCCTCACGAGAACACACTCGTCCACTAGAGCTGTCTAGGGGTTTAAAGGGCTTGTTGCATGTGCTAAATGCAACCGTGATCACCTACGGAAGTGGTACTAGAGCGAGGAAGGGCATGCACGCGAGAACGAGCTGAAAACGAAGAAACGGACTGCCAGTGGCAGACACTAGCGCGCCCGCGCTAGTGTCTAGCGCGCCCGCGCTAGTCCAAAGTCAGGAAGCGCGCCTGCGCCTGATTAGCGCGGCCGCGCCCAGCCGAATTGTTCCGGGCCGATTTTTGAAGCTTTTCTGAGGGAATTGAGCAGCGGTCGAGGCCCGGTTGACTTGGTCAATGTATTTTATTTTCTCATGTGTAAAACCCTAGCCTCCAAGTAGTTTTAAAAAAAGAACAATATCATAGTTTAGTTTTTTGTAATCAAGCACATTATCAGTTTTGTAGTGGATCGTTCTTCGCGAGGAAGTGACAGTTTCGAGCGAGATCGTGAACATCAATTCTGTAACGTTGTGTTCTTTATTATTAATTCAAGCACTTTTATTCCGCTTAATTCTCGTATTTTATTTATCATGTTTTCATTAAAACCCATGATGTCGATTAGTTCGATTATGAACTAACCGCCTTCATGGGATTCTAATGGATTTATCGATGTAGTCTAGTAACGAATATTAATTGATTGATTATGTGACGTACGTTGATTTCTTTGCATGAGCCGTGCTTATTCTTCTTAGGAGCGTAGCTAACTTCTAAGTTGTTTGTTAATTCTTTCTGAAGCGAGAGTGGATGATTGAATTTAGAACTATGCCATGTAAACATAGGATTATGTGAATGAAGCATAATTTGTGGTAGACTTGAACTATTTTTATCACCCTGTGTAATCACGATAGACGACTTGCTATTAAACCTATCTGCTTACACTACCGCTATAGAGATATAGGGTCTGAGCTTTGTTGGTGTCCATGAGATCTCTATCTTAATTGTGGATTTTGATTGGTATGATATGTGTGCAACGAGAGTTGGCATGTATTACTTTCGTGTTGTCTGATTAGGATCAACAGTCGCATGTTAATCAGTAATTTCAATTCTAGATGAATTCGATAATGAAGTTAGAATCCCATGTGTTTTCCTATTCTGATTTTGATTAGTAAATTTAGTTATTAGTATAAAAGAACACATCCTTGTTAATTGTCTTAGCAGTGAAAATTACTCATACATTGTTGCATAGGTGCGTATTCTTAATTCACCAGTCTCTGTGGGAACGAACAAATATATTACTTGTGATCACGTGCGCTTGCGTGTAGATTTTTGCGAACAAGTTTTTGGCGCCGCTGCCGGGGACTCGGTGTTAATTAATTAGTTTATGTACTTGTCATCAGTGTGCATTAAAATTCACTGACTAGGATTCTATTCTCTTCTCACTTTTCTTTTCTTTTCTTTATTTCAGGTACTTGGGTCGCGTTTATGCTAACACTTCTAAAGCTCGTAAGGAAGCAATTGATTCATCTTCTTCTTCTGATTCTGAAACAATGGATTATGCAAGGACAGCAGTTGGTGAGGCGTCACATGAATTTTCTCGTTTGAAAATCAATGATAATCAGGCTGACACAATTGAGCCAGCGATATCAGCCAGGGGTATTCGAATTAAGCCATCAATCATTCTCAGGCTGCAGGATACTATTCAATTTGGGAGGTCTGTTCTTGAGGACCCAAACCTGCATCTAAGGAAATTCGAGGAATTCAGTATTGCATTGGATTTCAATATCGGACCTAAGGATCTGGTGAAGCTGAGACTCTTTCCATTCACGCTACGTGATGTGGCACGATCGTGGTTTCTCTCTCTCTCGGCAAGCACTACTAATAGCTGGAACAAGTTGGAGAAAATATTCTTTACCAGGTTTTATCCTCTAATTAAAGTATCAGCTATCAGAAACAGCGAAAGTAAATTCTCTCAATTCTCGGGAGAATATCTTTGTTTAGCTTGGGACCGGTTCAAGAAGATTCTCGAAAATCTCAATGAAGATGGCATGCCTCCTGGAATGGCAATTCATTATTTCTACAGGGGTCTTAATGGTCAATGTAGAGCAGTGTTAGACGTGGCAGCTGGAGGAAATCTGTGGAGCAAGAGCTTCGATGATGCTTACGAACTGATAGAAAACCTGGCTGCTGCTGAGCACAGAGACCTAAAGTGGAAAATTCCAAAAGAGAAAGAATCAGAGGATGATGAAGCGGTCGAAGTCACTCAGGAACTTCAGATGACTAATTGGCACAGAATTAGAGCTCACTCCGACTCAATTCCTAATGCATGTGGAGACACTTGTCCTCTACTTTCTACCAGTGCGAGTAGCCAATCTGTAATTCAATCACCTGCTGATTCAACATTGAATGAAGCACAATACCGAAGGATAATCCGGCGTATTGACGCGGTTGAAGAACGAATCGGTCGCTTTGCTGATATATTAACGGACTCTCTTGCTGAAGCATTCTTAGCACTAGATGTTAATGTTACTTGGAATTCGTTTGGTTATGGAACGAGGTATCCTCCACAGGATACTTCATCGGAATCGGATTAATTCTGGACTTCACGTCGAGCTAACGACGTTAAACAAGCGCTTCGTGGGAGGCAACCCGCGCATTGGAACCATGTTGTACCGTTGTAAACCTCAAAAACGCATAAAACGAGAAAATTCGGCCCTGGGTGGCAGACACTAGCGCGCCCGCGCTAGTGTCCAGCGCGCCCGCGCTAGTGTCCAGCGCGCCCGCGCTAAGTTGCTCAGCGCGCCCGCGCTGCACTTAGCGCGCCCGCGCTACTGTCTGCCCAGAAGCCCGATTTTCTCCCAAAAATATTTTCTTTTCAGTTTTTAAAAGCCCACAATCCTAATTTTGCATGCCTAGCCCGAAATATATCCTCAATAACCCTAACTCATCTCTCAAAATCCTATATAAACACAAAACCCATCTCTAATTCCTATTCTAATTCTATAAACCCTACTTATATATATACACATCCATACACACAACCACCATCAAATCTCTCAAACCCACTACACACAAATCTCTTGCAACTTTCGATCTCTATCAATGGCACCCAAAAGAGCCCGAAGATCACAAGGACCAAGCACCCAAGCCCCTACATCTAGCGATTCTTCCTCGATGGGTGAGGTTGAATTCACCTCCGATGTTGCACGAACCGAGTTTCAACGGCTTATGAATAAGTCGATAGTCAAGGAGAGGGGATTCTTACCCACAGCTGAAGATGGGGATCTCTTAAGCATGATTCAAGAAAGGGGATGGGAGTCTTTTTGCGAGGCTCCGGAGGCGGTTCCCTTGGACATTATTCGCGAGTTCTATGCTAATGCCAAGGAGAATCGCGATGGTTTCACGGTGGTGCGAGGAACCCGTGTGGAGTATAGTGCGGAGGCGATCCGTAGAGTGATTGGGGGGCGTGCCAAGCGCCGTAATGAAGAAGATTGGGTTGTAGAGAGGATTGGGCGTGCCAAACGCCGGTTTGATGAGGATCCGATTGATCTTGATAGGTTGGTGTATGATATGTGTGTGCCGGATACGAATTGGAAGATGACGGCACCTCCTTTGCCGGCACATGTTTCTTTTCCGGCAGCCGCTTTGAACCGGTATGCGAAGGCGTGGAACGCCTTCATCTGTGCTAACATCATGCCATCTTCACATGGGCATGAGGTGACGGTGGATAGAGCTATTCTGCTCTTTGGGATTGTCTCGGACAAGTATATTGATCTGGGACATGTGATTCATCAGGGGATTCTGAGGTTCTTACAAGGAGGAACCACTGGTGCCATTCCGTACGGCACAATTGTTACGAAGCTCTGTCGATCAAGCGGTGTTCGTTGGCCAGCCAACGAGCAATTACAGTTGCCAGCAGCACCTATTGATCATTCGGCGATCAGCCGGATGACGGAGTGGGAAGGAGGAGTTCCCCACCCTCGAGGCCTCGGGTACATATATGATGAGATGCCAGGGGGACGCTCAGGGTTCATTAGGAGGGAGCGGACTAGAGCTTCTGGAGCTGGTACTTCTCAGACGGAGAGGAGCTCCGAACCGATGGGAGATGTTCATTATCGCCGACTAGCGAGACGGATGGACACTATGCATGACATCCACCAGAGGTTTGCATTTGACTTGACACAAGCTCTGGGTAATGCTTTCCAGGCACAGGGGGTCACAGTTCAGTGGCCAGTATTCGGAGTAGGGATGCAGTATCCTCCACCTGATTCACCTCCAGCAGAGGAAGGGGAGGAGTCGGACTCGGAGTAGGTATGTGGGTGCTCTAGCCTTTTTACCGCTTTCAATGGGGACATTGAAAATTTTAAGTTTGGGGGTGGTAATCTAAGGAAGAGCATATTATTGTAATTTTGTTTATTATTGCATGTGTTAGTTAGTTCATGTAGTTCACGTTTATTTTATTTTGCTTTGATTATTTCTCACGTTTTTTTTTTTATTTTTCTCACGTTTTTTCTATTTTTCTCATTTTTTTATTTTAAATGTTTAGTGGTAATTGTTGTAGTTAGTATCACGAGCATTTGCATGAATTATGAAGTTAAGCCAAGTTAATTGCCTATGATGAGTTATGTGTGTAGTTCTTGATTAGTAATTTCAATTGCAATGCTAGGTTAGTACTTGGAAATTGCTTGTGTTGGAAATTGTAATTCACGAATGTTCTTGAGATAGGATTTAGACGAAATTCCATGAATTCTAGGATTGAATTGAGCACCCTTCAGCTTAGGTCTGTAAATCTTAAGTTTGGGGGAACTGAGGAGTAGATATACCTTTCTAGGAAAAAAAAAATAGTAGTAAATAAATTCACAAAAAAATAAGTGGTAGAATTAACTAGGTTGAGCTCATTAGTACTCGAGTAATTAAGTCTGAGGGGACTTTGTGCCTAGCAACCTAAAGCCCTTCGTGGTTTGGGATTGTTGACCCAACGCTCACTACATGGGTACTAGTGCATAAATCTTTAGGGATCTCAACCATTGCACGGTTAAATAAACCACTAGAATAAAGTGAATAATTGGTGTGTGAAATCTTGTGGTGTTCGTAACGCACTTACACTGCGAAGCGCTCTGACCTTAGACCGAGCAATGAATCACCAATAATAAAAAGGAAAAAAAAATAGTGAATAAAATAGAAGGGTGTGGACATTCTTTGGGACCTTGACTTTTAGTTAGACTTGAGTGACGGGGTGTTAGTTTTAAACGTTTACGATTCTTGATTGGGATTCTGTGGTAGTAGTTTTTGTCTTGTCTCAATAAAAGAGCATGCTTGCACACACTGGCACTCCACACTTGTAAATAGAAGAGTAATTGACTTAGTAGCGAGAGAAGTGAAATTCGAGAACATTAGCACAATCTGAGGTATTATAATTGGCAAGGCAATTACTTCATAGTTCACTCATTCATCACGTAGTTGCATTCATGCATTGCATTGTATTATTGTATAGTGTCGTTGACGCTTGAGGACAAGCATCAGTTTAAGTTTGGGGGTGTGATAAGTGGTATTTATACACACTTATAGGCCTTCATTTCCACTTAAATTGGTTGGTTGTACTTAAGTGTTTAGTGTCTTTTGATGCGTTTATAGTGTTTTTCTGTGCAGGTCACGAGTTGAGGTGATGAAGTGATTTTCTCTCATTTTAGGTTGTTTTTGGTGCATTAATTGCAAGAATAGAGAATTGTGGATTCATCACGACTTGGGATTTTGTGGGTACATCTTCTACAAACCCTCACGAGAACACACTCGTCCACTAGAGCTGTCTAGGGGTTTAAAGGGCTTGTTGCATGTGCTAAATGCAACCGTGATCACCTACGGAAGTGGTACTAGAGCGAGGAAGGGCATGCACGCGAGAACGAGCTGAAAACGAAGAAACGGACTGCCAGTGGCAGACACTAGCGCGCCCGCGCTAGTGTCTAGCGCGCCCGCGCTAGTCCAAAGTCAGGAAGCGCGCCTGCGCCTGATTAGCGCGGCCGCGCCCAGCCGAATTGTTCCGGGCCGATTTTTGAAGCTTTTCTGAGGGAATTGAGCAGCGGTCGAGGCCCGGTTGACTTGGTCAATGTATTTTATTTTCTCATGTGTAAAACCCTAGCCTCCAAGTAGTTTTAAAAAAAGAACAATATCATAGTTTAGTTTTTTGTAATCAAGCACATTATCAGTTTTGTAGTGGATCGTTCTTCGCGAGGAAGTGACAGTTTCGAGCGAGATCGTGAACATCAATTCTGTAACGTTGTGTTCTTTATTATTAATTCAAGCACTTTTATTCCGCTTAATTCTCGTATTTTATTTATCATGTTTTCATTAAAACCCATGATGTCGATTAGTTCGATTATGAACTAACCGCCTTCATGGGATTCTAATGGATTTATCGATGTAGTCTAGTAACGAATATTAATTGATTGATTATGTGACGTACGTTGATTTCTTTGCATGAGCCGTGCTTATTCTTCTTAGGAGCGTAGCTAACTTCTAAGTTGTTTGTTAATTCTTTCTGAAGCGAGAGTGGATGATTGAATTTAGAACTATGCCATGTAAACATAGGATTATGTGAATGAAGCATAATTTGTGGTAGACTTGAACTATTTTTATCACCCTGTGTAATCACGATAGACGACTTGCTATTAAACCTATCTGCTTACACTACCGCTATAGAGATATAGGGTCTGAGCTTTGTTGGTGTCCATGAGATCTCTGTCTTAATTGTGGATTTTGATTGGTATGATATGTGTGCAACGAGAGTTGGCATGTATTACTTTCGTGTTGTCTGATTAGGATCAACAGTCGCATGTTAATCAGTAATTTCAATTCTAGATGAATTCGATAATGAAGTTAGAATCCCATGTGTTTTCCTATTCTGATTTTGATTAGTAAATTTAGTTATTAGTATAAAAGAACACATCCTTGTTAATTGTCTTAGCAGTGAAAATTACTCATACATTGTTGCATAGGTGCGTATTCTTAATTCACCAGTCTCTGTGGGAACGAACAAATATATTACTTGTGATCACGTGCGCTTGCGTGTAGATTTTTGCGAACATTCATCTAATCGATTGATAATATTAATATTGTGCCAAATCAGTATATCAAGGTCATGGATAGCACGTTCAATTTTGGTAGCCCTTTTTAATTTCTAGAGACAAACAAGTATTGATGCATTTATAAAATGATTTTATTCACTGCGTCCTAAATCTTGATGATCTGTGGGCTACTGAATGAGCTCTTACAATAGGAAAGAGTATGCATGTGAAATCAATATACATATTTAGTTTTGGTGTCTCGTGAAATAGAGTAATAGACGCCTACAAAGAAAAAACTCGGTTCCGCTCCTATACACCATTCTATATATAATTTAAGTTTATTGTTAATGCTTGAAAATGAGATAAAGGAAGCTATGATAATAATCAGGAATTATAAACTCTCGAAAATAAAAATATGGATATCTTGATGGTGAAGAAGCTCTGCAATAAGGAAAAGTGGAACCAAAACCATATGCTTTGTGTAAGTTAAAATACTGCATCTACTGATTTATCATATTGCACCAGTCATGAGTCATCACTCTGTATGATATAGTTTTAGTATAAAATATAAAAACATCCCAAAGTATAGGTATCACATGTTTTTTATGTTATGCCTTATTCACACTGTATCTTCTTGGGCAACAAATAACCATTCTGTAGCAGTGGAGATATGAATGTCTTCATACCTAAAATTTTACTAATTTTCTTTTCTATAAAAAAGTACAGGTTTGCGATACTGTTTTGCTTGATTTGAAAAGATCTCATTTAAGGTTAATCACGATCGTAGTGCGAATTGATAGAGAAGAACTGCAAAATCTTTGTATCGCGCAGATTAATGAATGCCTATTTTAAAATTTAGGTCTTCATCACTTAATTCATGAGAATTTGACTTAATATTTTCTCTATAAATCGCATGTCGCAGTTTGTCATATTCAAATTAAATAAATTATAACTGGTGAAAACTTTGCAAGATATTATATATTACAAAGTACCAGAAAAATGTTGATAGTTGGGTTGTGGTGCATACAAACTCACCCCTCAGATAATGTCACCCTGTATATGTTATAATAAATGCGTAAACTCACGCTCTTCGCGCTATATGTGTAGGTAGTGATCCTAACATCTTCAAAAAAATAAAATTGCCATATAGATTGTTTTTATGTTTTAGTATAACTTTTTGGGTCATGTTCGAGAGAGAACCATTATAGAGAGAACCATAGAACCCTTACCTTATAAGGCAGGGTTCTGCAGCAGAACTTGAGTTAGCGTTCTAGAGTAGAACTTCACATGCAAAAATTTTCAATATCTATGTATCAGATTTTAAAATTATTTTTGAACACACAAAACGATGAAAAATCATGAAAAAAAACATGTATTTAGATTTAGATCCTAAAAATCTATTTAAAGTTTAGGGTTCCGCAGCAGAACCTTAGTGGTTCCATGGTTCTATTTTAAGGACCGGTTCTCTCTTGAGCGCGACCCTAACTTTTTTTATAAATGATATAGTATAATATATTCGATTGTTGAATTTTTTATTGATAGGTAACATGGATCAAGGACTCATCGACCTTGCACAAATTTTTTTTAAAAAAATAGACGCACGGTGATAAATCAGGTGAGCCACTTCTTTAAACTCCATTTCACATGATACGGTATAAAGTATTATGGGAATTATTTCTTATATATCATCTAATACCACACCAAGGTATTGTTTATGGTGATTCACAAGTAATAAATCAAACATCTGGTTTACTAATTCACACATACAATTGTGAGGTCTAGAAGGTAAAATGTCATTTGTTGTGATTATGGATTTTATGGAGGTCAGGGATCGAGAATGTATTGGAATTCGTAGAGGACTTTTACTGGAAGGAGTGATTCGTTTGCTACTCTGTTGGGAAATGCAAGAGGACAGAAGAAGAATGGAGGCGATGATCCGAATCAGTTTAGTCCTGGTCTTTTAGATCCGCATGCTTTCAATACTGAGCTTATTCCTGAGGCTGGTTAGTGCTTTTCGCAGTCGTATGCTTGTTGCATTTGGCTTTATAGATCTTATTTTATCATAATTGTCGATTAGAGTCTAGGTCATTATTTCTATTTAGATTTAAGGATGTGGTAGGTAGCAGGTAGGTTATAGATTATGTCTGTTTAATGTAAGTCGAGTGAAGTAGTGTATTGCTATGCAGGAATCGATACAGTGTGTAGCGTATATTTTTATCGCTGCACTACCTCCTTCTTATGGTGTATATTTCTTGACATATGAATTTGTTCAGGAGCAGCTTCATCCAGGATGCCGAAAAAGTGGCCAATAAACCTGCAAAACAATGCTTATGGCAGGAGGTCTTGCTGGATGTGCTGCTAGCTTCTAGATGTTAAAACCTGGCTTCAAGGTCAGTCTCCGTCTCTCCACTAATGTGGTTAAAAAGATATAATCCATCTCCAAGGAAAATTTAATTTTTGACAACAAAATTCTGAACTAAAATTTGAAGAGTTCTTTATCCAGATAACTTTACCATTAGCTAAAAAGGAATTCAAAAAAGAGGTATGTTCGGCTATAATTATAGAGCAATAACAAACAGGCAGACATGGATGTGAAGTACTTTGAGTAACAGACCCAGTAGCATCCTTTTTAGTACATCTACTTCCTTTAGTGATATAATAAAAAAATTGGTTAGAATTTTAGACCACCTTTATATTCAAGGCCAAGAGATCCCGTAGATTCTACACACTCAAGTCCTGTTATTGAATTAGGATTGCTTGCTTACGTTGCTTTGTAAGATAAAATTAGGCCTTCTACTGTTTTGAGTCGACGAGGCAGTCTACGATGCATGTTTGAAAAAATGATTCTATCCATTTATCTCAAAATGTATAGAGTAACTATACTATCACAAAGATAGTGTTATAGCTTATACGTTCAAAGTAGCTACATTTAGTGCAAGCTATTAAGTATCCTTACTATTGCTTCTGAGAATCATTACTAAAGACAAACCATATTGCAGGACTATGTGGTCACACTCCACCTGGAAATGGACAGAGTCAGAGAGCAACAACAAAAACAAAGGGAATTGTTTTAAGAATCAACATGGCCTGAGTTTAAAGGTATGCGACAAAATGTTACTGGAGATTAGTTTTTACATTACTGTAATTATTTAAGAGTACTGGCTCCAAAATATCAGATTAATAGAATAATAGTTTAGTACAAATGACGTTCTAATTTACTCTGTTGTTTTTATCAAATATTTTCTCAGGATAAGACATTTAAAATGAGGATCTTTAAAAGTTTCTTGTTTCTGAAACAATGTTCTGTTGTATTTACTAATTCCTCCATGTTCTATAAGATTGGTCACCTAATTTAAGATATTTATAAGATTGCAAGTTCCTGGTTAACATTGTATGGAAGGCATATTTGGTTCTGCTTGCAGTTGGACATTCATTTTCTGTTGTCTTACATTTCAACCAACTTACTAATTTGGCACATTTTATACAATGACTTTGATATGGGTGTCACTCTTATACTTCACAATTCCCAGTTGCTTAAATCACAGAGATGTTTGATATTTTTTTTGTTAGAAATGGGAGTACCTCAGATTCTTTAAATTACAAAAGCCTGGGGATTGACACATAATGTTTGGTATAAGCCGACACAGGTCAATAACGTCCGAAGAAAGATACTATTCAAGTGTTTTCCCTAGGTAATTAATATAAAAATCGTAGCAAGAGGAATAACACTTTCAAATTCCACACATGCGCTGTTAGAGTTCGATATTACAAGTTTATTCATGTCCAGAGGAACTGCTTATAGTTTATACGAGTACATACTTGCTCACAACTCATGCAATTGAGATGATAGAATGCTGCTTTTGGTTCAGCTCCACCTTATTATACTCAATACATGATGCACCTACAAAGGATGAACCACACATTTAACTTCATATATAAATTGCAATGGGGCAGGGTACTTCATCCTCTTCCCGCACCAACTCAGTTCAGAGGCTGTGGGGTTAGATTTTTTACACAATTTACAATCCAACATGGGCCAAACACAATTTGATTTAACAACAATCTAACCTAGCAGTCTGTGCCTTGCACGGGCTTTTATGCTATATATATATTAAAGAAGAACCACGAGCAAAAATTGCCAAGAAATTGAATGTGAATTTACATATAAACCCATCAAACACATACAATTACAAACATGCCATACCTTAATCCCTGTGCCATACTTTTTAACCCATTTTACACCACCACGAAACCTGATCAAAAAGAGCACCATCGAGGAGACATGTGTGTGATTATCAGGCGAACTAAGTTCAATTCTTCGTGTTATCGGTCAGGTTTTCCCCTCACATCAGAAAGTTTGGGTTAGATCGAAGTCTTTGTTGGATACCTGTCAAGGAAAGTTGGTTGACATAATGACATGATTTGATTGATAAATGTCAAGGTTTTAGTTGAATATTGTTTATGTCTGTCATACTATGTTTACTTGATTTGTCATTTTGGCGTTGTATTCTTTACAGCTTTACTCTTTCAAACAGGAATTCTGGTGGTCGAAGGAGCAGAAAAAATGTATGGATCACAATTTGTGAATACTATACCTGGTTAATTATAATGATAGATCAGTAAATAAAACATGTATAATGATCAAAAAGTCTAATTTACATTCAAATGCAGAGCTCAGAGTCATCGGGGACATTGGGTGGACGGCAATGGAAGAAGAGGCATCATAAAGTTACCTCCCAGGGACAATTAATCTCAAGACAGAGGTTTGTTCACTGAATAGCATACGTACTCGTGTGTATTGATTGAGTTTTTTCCTTCCGTTTTTTTTGTTGCTAATTGAATGCTTTTAAATTTCAAAAATGATGATTCTATTATTGGCGTTAGCACTTAATAGTATATAATATTCTACCAGTATGTCTTATCTATTGATTGCAGATCGCTTGGTAAATCACCCTTTTAGCATTATTGTACACCAGAATTGATCTGTTTTAGATGACATCTAACGGGATATATAGACTTGGTAGTGGAAGAATTAGAGTTTCTTTTGGAAATTTGGATTATGCTTCACGGAATGGAAGTGAGAATCCTTAAGGATGGAAATTTAAAGTTTAAACCTAAATTTGGAGAAAATGGAGCTTGTACCATTTCTGTTGTGTGCTTGAAATTAGCGGCCGCCGGCCGGGGTTAAAGATTAACCCTATTGAACATTGAATTATAGACGTGCCAACTGCCATGATCACCTCGCTGTGTAATTACTTTTTACTAGGCTCTAACCTCTGTTATACAGCCTTCTCTCCACTCTATCGTGCAGCCTCAGATGAAAAGAAGTGACCAATTAAGATCAATTCTGCACCAACTCTTATTTTGGTCATTTGATCCTGGAGAGGGAGACATAATTTGATCATGGGGAAGACATAATTTTCTTTTACAAATGTCACTCTCTTTGTGGTGGAAACCAGCACAGCTAATATTAATGAGCAGCATCGTTCCTCCTGTGATATAACCCATTTTATACAGGGGGTTGCCAAGAAGCCCATAGGGTTACTGCATGTGAAGGTTGTACGTACAGAGAAGCTTCTGAAGATGCACTTGCTGAGTGCCATCTGATCCTTATCTGAAACTTAGTCTAAGTGGTGAAAGACTTCCCGCTAAAAAGACCTCCATTAAGATGAACAATTTGAACCCAGGGTGGAACGCGGACTTTAAGCTTACCGAAAAGGATCCTCAGACCTAGGTCATCCGGATACATGTCTAGGACTAGGAAAAGGTTTTTTTATCAAATATTTGATCAAATATAATTCTGTCTAATCAAGTAAAATTATATAGTTGATACCATAATGCTTAATGCGTATTGTTATTTTATTTATTGAACACATAGAATTTTAATATCATAATCCCAAGTTCCTAACTAGAATTGCGAACGGGCTTTGTTTTCAAAGGGCTCCATTGTCTAGAACCTAAATCTTGAACCAATTATTATGAATCTATGATGGTGATCATAGTCATTATGAATAAAGATGCTCTTGTAACTTATATCAGAAACTTGATGTACTTTTAATTATAAAGGTTTGCTCAGGATATGCTATTTGGTGAAGCGGACTTCATTTACCAATATGAATCCGGATTCTGAATAAGATATATCTTTCAATCTGATTGCTAGGTTGGGCGACATGACAAGCTCGATATGCAACTTATCCCGTTGAAGCTACTTGTGCCGCACGAGAGAAAGGAATTTGCAGTGAATCTGCTTAAGAACATAAATCCTAAGGACACTCGTGACAGAAAACAGAGGGGGTAAATTATGTTAGACCTAACCTTTGTACCTTTTAAAGAAGATTATGAAAGAAGCCGCTCTGTTGTTCTACAACATTCTATGAAAAATAGTTCAATAAAACGGTCCGAGTCCAGGTCCAGTCATGTGTACAGAGCAGGTTTACTTTTTGTTACCGTCGTAGGTGCAAAAGATGTCAAGGGGAATATTTCTTTGTGATGCAATGTTACTAATATAGTTCATGTATTTTATCTTTTGCAGATAATGGTAAAGGAATTTGCAATGAATCTGCTTAAGAACATAAATCCTAAGGACACTCGTGACAGAAAACAGAGGGGGTAAATTATGTTAGACCTAACCTTTGTACCTTTTAAAGAAGATTATGAAAAAAACCGCTCTGTTGTTCTACAACATTCTATGAAAAATAGTTCAATAAAACGGTCCGAGTCCAGGTCCAGTCATGTGTACAGAGCAGGTTTACTTTTTGTTACCGTCGTAGGTGCAAAAGATGTCAAGGGGAATATTTCTTTGTGATGCAATGTTACTAATATAGTTCATGTATTTTATCTTTTGCAGATAATGGTACAGCTAGCTGTCTATGTTCTTTTGTGAATCACATAAACTTGATTTAGTGATTTAGTCTAGAATTGTTTCAAATAAAAATCACATGTCAGTGATACATGGATGTAGAGTCAGGGGTTTGTAAAGTATATTACTTTGTGGGTTGGAGAGTGTCATACTGAATTTTTATTTAATTATTTGTATCATAGATATACATTAAAATTTCAATTAGCTTTTTATTTTTTAAAATTTCCTATTCATATTGAAAGTTTCAACCATTTTTCTGTCTTTTCTTTTTGAGTAATATATATTAGTGTAAAAATTGAATTTAAATAGAGGCCCGTGCAAGGCTTTTATGCTAGTTATTATCTAAACCTGCAACCAGTTGTCCCGATGATTCGTAAAACAAAGCAGACATTCAAAGGAGCTCTAAGAATGATAGTGGTCATCTAAAAGTTTCATCATCAATTTGACTGCAGGGATGGGGAAAGACAATTGTAGTGGGAGTGGACAAGCCAGGGGCAATGTTCAGCTTCACATCTTTTGAAGTTCTTCATAATGGAAAAACCCTCATGGGTTCGCTATTTGGAAATCTGAAGCCTAAATCCGACATTCAAATGCTGCTAAAACGCTACATGGACAAGGTAATCTAGTAACGGAAAGAGCTCTGTATCAGATATTTTTTGTTTCCTCGAGAATCTGCTCTAATTGTTTGAAAACCTTCAGGAGCTGGAGTTGGATAAGTTTGTAACTCATGAAGTGAGTCTGGAAGACATTAACAAAGCTTTTGAGTTACTAACAGAGGGAAAGAGCCTTAGATGTGTCATTTGGATGGACAAATAATCAACTTACCGGCGGACAATATTCTGTACCTGATCGGATCTGCCAACATCTTAACCTCCTCTTGGCTCTTGCCTCTTGGAAAATTATTCCAGTAAGGCCAAAAGAATAATCACTAGCACCGGATAAATTAACTTATTCACGACAGAAGCAATAATATGTAATGATTGTCCTTAAAAAAAAAAAGAATCTAATGATTGTGATTAGCGATTTAATGAATTGTATTTTATTTTGATTTGACGCCGATTCTAAATAAAATATCGTAGAGTTGACGAGAGTCTTTAGAATTTAACCACTAAGGAAAATGCTTCAAAAACTTATTGATTTTGGTGAGATTTCAAATATCTTAATATAGACTAAATAATCCCACAAAATACATCATTTTTTGAAATCTAAAAAAATGTATCAGCATTTGAATATCATGGATTCTAACGGATTTTAAACAATCCCAATTGAATACTATCGGATTTTTAAGTATATTTTAAAAGTTCTAATTAAATACCACCAAAATTTGTAGTATAATCTAAAATCTCAATTGAATACCCCACTATTCTGATAAATTTTAAAATCTGAATTGAATTCCCTCGAATTTTATGAATAATCTTTTTTTAAAAATTCCAATTGAATACACCCTCTTCAGAGCAGCGAGAGCAATGCATCGGGCGCGTTTTGGTAAAGCTTTTATTTTTTGCTTTTGCACTTATAAGCTAAAAGAAGCTTAGTTATATCGTGGGGCCGTTTGGCTGAGTTTAAAAAAAGTGACTTATTGCTTAAAATAAAGAAGTGGATTAAAAGTGAGAAGTTGGTTTGGACTTATAAGCTATTATAAGTGTTTGGATACCATGACTTATAAGATTTTAAGTGTTTGGATAACTTAACTTATAAGTTGGTATAGTTTTGTAATTTTATAATATAATAGTAATTTGTTTTTTTTAAAAATAAATTATAATAATATAAGACCTTTTATTATTAATACATGACACATTTTACCAATACAAAATTTTAAATTCTGCATTAAAATAAAAAATTAATAACTAAATAATATTATAATAAATATAAGGTTTATTATGCATCGAATTAATTAGCTTGTACATGAGATTTTATGTGATATATGGTCACAGTGCACGTTCATTTACTAAATCCAGCTTCAACCGAGCATACTTCTGTCGCGGGAACAGGAAGCATGGAAAGAAGCAAGAAGCTGAGGCTCAGAAGAAGCTACCTTTTGTAGCTTTTTCTGGAAGCTCTTTTCACCATAATTAAGTACTTCAATCAATTGGCCAAACACTCTCTCCCTCTCCCTCTCCCTCTCTCTCTCCCTCTCCCTCTCTCTCCCATATCTCTCCCTCTCTCCCTCTCCTATCTCTCTCTCCCTCGTTTAAAAATTCTTTTTTCTTGGCTGGACTCGCTATAATAGTTCGAATGCAAGACTACAAGTAAATCGAGCAGGAACCGGCAAATTGAGTTTGTCCCCCGCAACCATCTAAACTTGTACTAAAGCTAAAGGTCAAATCTGTGCTCTGTTTAAATAGGCTATTGGTTCAAAGTAACTAGGGTTTTTCGAAGCGAGATTGTGTTATCCTCGCCGTCATCAGCTGATTTGGGATCTTCGATTTGGACTTTCCGGCGCGATGGGTACCACGACATCTTCGATCAGAGCCTACTGATTTCAACCACTTTGCTTGTATCATTTGTTCATCACGTTTTTAATTTTCCCTATTTTTGCACTTATGACATATACCAGCTTCATTTGGTATGTAATCTCTTGTCTCTATTCTGTTGATCAACCCTTTATTCTTTTATCATATCATTATGTTCCTTTCTTTTTAAGTGATTCAGAATATTGTTGTTTATATTGTTTGTAAGAAAATTGAAATCTTGTTTCTTTTTAATTGGTTTTTTACTGTCCGTGTGAATTAGGTTTTTGATTTATCATTTAGATGTGATTTATATTTTTGATTTGTTATAAATCACAATATGTTAGAACTATGTAACATCTTGGTCGGTGGTGGTGCTGGTGGTGTAGCGGTGGTTGTTCCGGCGGCTGAATCCGTTACGTTTTTGAATCCATAATTATTATGAATTTGATTTTTAGGCAATAATTCTTTTTTTAAATTGGAGTGTCTTTAATTACGGATCCGTTTTGTTGACTATTTATTATTGGACTCTATTAGCATCAATTTGAATAGTTACATTTTAAATTGTGATTGTGATTGGATAGATACTTGTTATGAATATTCAATACCATTTATGAGAGTCATTAAGAATGACTTTATTGTGCCTTTAATGGCTTTATTGTGCCTTTGATGGTTTTTTGTTCCACTTATGGATGCCATTTTTATGGCTTTGTTTACCATTTTGTAGATCATTATATTTCATATATTTAATTACATTTTAAACTTTGTTTTTATTGCTAACTTAAATTTTAATTTTCATGTGTCTAACCAAAGGATTATCCTTTGGTTAGAAATTAATTAATATTTTTATATTATTTGATTTTCTATCTATTTTTGTTATATAAAATCTTTTGTTTATATATATGCGTGATTTTCTTGTATATTGATTTATGTTTTGTTTGATTTGTTTTTTTTCAGGATACTTTGGAAGCGAGCTGTTACGGGACTTATGGGTTTTTCTTTTCTAATTCATTTAAGCTTTATTGTCTAAGCGTCAGGAGTTATGCTTGCATGACTTTTGGTTAGATGATAAACTTTCTTGAAAGAAAGAAATCCCGGATGCGGTTTATTGTATTTCGATACAATTCATCTACGAATGTAGACCTTACAAAAAAAAAAAAAAAAAAAAAAATCAATTGGCCAAACATGCATCAAAAAGCAGAAGTGCGCTTATGCTACTTTTAAGCCTGGAAGTAGTGCACCCAAACATCCGCCGTGTAAAAAATTTACAAAGTCAATTCCCACTTATAAGTCAGATTATAAGAAGTTGAAAATTCTAAATATTTTCATTAACTTATTTTTATTTTTGAAGTTTTATTTTTCAAATATGTAGAGAACCACTTTTTTTAAGTTATAATAAATTTATAATTATATTATTCATTATTATAATAGATAAGTTGTAAATATTCAAATCTAAACACATAAATTAAAAATTACATTTCATTTATAAAATAACATCTCACTATAAGTATTAAGCATTTTTTTGGAACGATTCAAACAGTCCCATCATATTTGTCAGTCAAATGATTCGAGAAGGCGAGTAACAATCGGCTGGTTCCTTTCATGAAAATAAAATAAAATCGGCTGGTGAGATAGCCGTGTCAAGGTACAAGAAGCGTGGATACCGGGCAGGAAGTCGTAATTTTTGCAATTAAACAAAAGATACCGAAATATTTGTGGTCTTTATTCATCAAAAGATTCCCAAATAGTAGAGGACAAGTCTGGGTATCTTAATGAGATGCAGAAAACTAACTAAAATTGATTTGACAAAATTGAACCGGTTGAAAAAAATGCAGATTTTAAGACGAGATGAGTCTAGGGGTGTAAATGAGCCGAGCCGAGCCGAGCCGAACTCTAGAGTGCTCGTGTATCGTTTGTAAAAAAATTAGCGAACTCGAGCTTGAGCTCGAGCTTGGATCGAGCCAAAAATATTGTTTGAGGATCGACTCATTAAGGAATAACTCTGTTCACGAACGGCTCGCGAACCGCTCACGAACATGTCTCACGAGTTTTTGCTCACGAACCGCTCATTAACTCACGCTCACGAACATGTCTCACGAATTTTTACTCACCAACTGCTCATTAATTTTGTTCACGAGCTTGTTTAATAAACTTTGCTAACGAGCTAACTTATGCTCATAAATTTATTTACGAGCTTGTTTGTTATTTAAATTAATTAAAAAATAAATTAAAATTCTAACAATATTTTAATTATGCTCGAGGGAATCTTAAGTTCATAATAAATCATCCATTAATAAAACTTCCACATCCACGAGCCAAGTACACGAACCAGGCTCACGTGTCAAGTTCACGAGCCAAGTTCACGAACTCATGATTCGAATTTGTTCGCGAACTATCGAGTCGAACTCTACTGTGCTCAAGTTCAGCTCGTTTACAAAACGAACCTTAAAATTATGCTCAAGATCGACTCGTTTATAAATCGAACCAAGCTCGAACCGAGCTTTTTCCGGACCGAACACTGAGCGGTTATCGAGCGTATCAACTCATTTACAGCCCTAAAGATGACGGGGGATTGAATTGATTGATGTAACTCTATATTCTCGCGATTTTATAACAAATTCATATGTTGAAAAATATATATGATAGATTTGTATTTTTAAGCGCTCATGATTAGGGAAGATAAGTCAATTATCATAAATAAATGATACTCAAGCTGTCGATGCCATTGATCCATGTTACGTGACTTGTATTTGTCTATACTATATATAGATAGACTCTAGTGTATCGCTCATATTGTTAATTATAACATCTTAACCAATTAGTAGCCTGAAAATTGAGTTGGTTGATTTCTCCGAATGGAAGAGAGCAAAACTGCCGGTAAACCCATTCGATGCAGAGGTAAGCTCTTCAATCACGCAGTTGAATGTCACGTAATAATTTACGAAACAAAAATTGTGTTATGATATTGTCTGGGTTACGTAGTTCTCCGTAGAACTTAACTCTAATATATATCGATGACAGCTAGATATTATGTGTTTCTATATATGTTGAGCTTTTTAATGTGTTATGGTGGGCAGCGGCGGTTGCTCGGAAAGCAGGGGAGCCACTGAGCATGGAAGAAGTGATCGTGGCTCCACCGGAATCCGGTGAAGTCCGCCTTCGAATTATTTGCACCTCCTTGTGCTACAGTGACGTTACGTTCTGGAAAATGAAAGTAATCTTTGATTATTGTAATTATTAACTTGCTGTAAATTTTTATCTAGGCACTATCTTCCGGCAACTCTCTTTCTCTTATTTCTTTTTCCTGTGTTCATGGTCAGGATCCTCCTGGATATTTCCCAAGAATACTTGGTCACGAATGTTTCGGGTGCGTTTCTTTCTTTCTTTTTACTGTTTTTTACAAGTCAATTACGCACTTATCTATTTTGTCTTTGACGAGTTTTGAATTTTGTAGAGAGAACCTGATAGATATCCAGGAAATATCAGATCCCTTTGCTGTTTGTTTTTTTACTTGATACTGTAGTAAACAAAGCAAGATAAGTCTTCTATCTTGCATCACACATCTCAACCAAGGAATTATACTTTTTGAGAAATGCTACGTCCACAGAAAGCGTTACAGAAAATACTTACAGAATGATGTGGCAGCACCACTGGACGGAGCATTTAAGATGTTGTCTGCCACTTACCTACTTATCAGTCGTTATCACTTTTATCTTTTTTATTATCACTCTTTTGTTTTGTTTGTACTTCTAATATTTTTTTTGTTAAACCTAAAATATTTCAAATTTTCAAATTAATATTTATTATTTTAAATTTCTTATTTGAATAACCCATATATACATAAACATGTGTATTTGTATATTATAAATAATGAAATTAAAGTGTTTTATCTTCTTATTTAAGTAATTCATCTTTTAATTTTTATTGTCTTTTCTTTTTTAATTATTTGTCACTTATTTTAACTATATAATATTGTATATTAATAACTTTGCTACATTAGACTCGTAATATATATAATATGTGAGGTTTTTTAATTATTCTTTTACATTTTTATATGTAATCACATTTTTAGTTTTTGTTACTCTATTTTTCAATGTATTTATGTCGATTATTTATATAATATAATCAATGAAAATTAAGAGTATAATTTAAATGTTTCCCATGTGATTTTGGAAATAAACAAATAATTTCAAAAATATATACTTTATATGAACTATATTTTTAGTTTTTTTTGTGTATTTCACCTTTTAATTTTCATTATCTTTTCCTTTTAAATTATTTAAGTCATTTATTTTATTTTTTTGTAAAATTTTAATGATAAATTTATTATATTAGACTTCTATAATATATATATATATATATATATATATATATATATATATAATGTAAGTTTTTCTTTTTAGTTATTCTTTAATTTTTTTGTGAAATCGCCTTTTTTGTTTTCGTTACTTTTTTCCCTTGTATATTCAAGTAAGAAATTTAAAAATAATAAATATTAATTTGAAAATTTGAAATATTTTAGGTTTAACAAAAAAATAAAGATATTGGAAGTACAAACAAAACAAAAGAGATAACAGCGTATAAAAATAAAAAGAGATAAATGTGATAATGACTGATAAGCAATGATAACTAGGTAAGTGGCAGACAACATCTTAAATGCTCCATCCAACTGGAGCTGCCACATCATTCTGTAAATATTTTCTGTAGCGCTTTCTGTGGACGTAGCATTTCTCATACTTTTTTCCCCGGATCTTCTAGGCTTCTGTCATAACTTTTCATTTCTTAAGTATTTTTATATTATTAAAATCCAGAGGAAAGCCTTGTTTTCCTTGTAGTAGAGCTTGACAGCAGAGCAGGTCCTTTTGAGTGACAGTATAAGGTTCTTTTCTATCCACCCAAATTTAAGTGCCCATTTACTTCTATCTCAATTTCCAATAGTGCTTGATTAGGGATGTTGCAAATTCGTGGTCTTGCTCCCAAATCTGCTCAAGTTTGACCTTGTGGAATTCTAACCCGGTTAAAGAGAGCAATAATTGGATTCAAATACAATTATTAAGTGGATTCTCATTTTTAATATCTCATTCACATTAACCGGATTAGAATCTCATGATGAAAACGACACCTTCATGCTACATTCTATTATGACGGTTTCGCATGTTAAGTTTAATGTCTCACAAAAATAAAATAGCATTGCAGGCCGACGTTTAAATCTGAGCTTCAATATTACACACAAATTAGTTTGACTATCAAAGATTCATATTTTTGACTAACTGCAGGGTTGTCGAGAGTGTTGGGGAGAATGTCAGTGAGGTAACTGTAGGGGACACTGTAATCCCAGTTTTTATGCCAGATTGCGGAGAATGTGGAGATTGCATATCTAGCAAGAGCAACCTTTGCAGCAACTTCCCTTTTGAAGTTGTTCCCTGGTTGCATAGAGACCAGAAAAGCAGATTCACTGACCTTAATGGAGAAACTTTGCATCATTTCTTATATATTTCAAGTTTCAGCGAGTATACGGTGGTGGATATTGTTCACATTGTTAAAGTTGATTCTAGGATCCCACCGAATAGGGGATGCCTCCTCAGTTGCGGAGTATCCACAGGTACTCTATTGTTTTATTAGTCAGTAGTCACATGCATGAGATATTCAGTTCCTTCATATTTCAAGCATTCTTAGTAATTCATATTACCGTCTGTGAACCTTGCTATTCCTAAATCAAAGTCATCCTTTTAGGGGTAGGTGCTGCCTTGAAAACTGCAAATGTGGAAGCTGGATCGACTGTCGCCATCTTTGGACTTGGTGCTATAGGATTGGCTGTATGATTCTGCAGTCTTTTCTGAATTTGTTTAATTTAATAAATGTGATATAACTTGGCTCTGGTGTGGATAAAAAGTTTGGGATATGATGTATGTCATAGGTCTCAGAAGGATCAAGACTTTGTGGAGCAAAACGAATAATTGGTGTCGATGTGAATGAAGACAAATATGAGATAGGTAATAAATTCATGTGGAACTTTCTTTTTGGTCATTATTAAGTGAAATACAGTGATCTGTTGGCTGATATACTAGATCAATGTTTCCTGGATCTTGCACTAGTGATAGATGGACCAATTGTCCATTACAACTTGTAATGGACTGGTTTTTGTAAAATTTTAGATCCTTGGTGGAAAAAAATTAATGCAGCCCCGGTGGTTTAGCAAACCTGGGTCCCACCCCTGATTACAAGCTATAACTAATTGAGTCTGGTTGATAAACGAATTCTTAATAGCTTTTAAATTGACTCCCGTTGTTCTCATGCAGCAAAAAAATTTGGAGTGACGGATTTTGTAAACTCTCTCACATGTGGCGAAAAATCTGTGAGCCAGGTACACTAAACCTGGCAACTTGCACAGAGTTTTGTATATTCATTTGACTCTTTTTTATTACTTTTAATATTTGTATATTAGCTATCTTCAAATACATCAGACTGCTAACACGGGGAGGGGAAATGAGAATTCATACCTACTTTGGCCATTATTTACTTTGAAATATATATGAACTATGGTTATGTTTCTGAGAATCATTATACATATATTGTTAGTTATAATAATTTGTCTCTCATATTATATCTTCAGGTGATTTTAGAGATGACTGATGGTGGCGCAGACTATTGCTTTGAATGTGTTGGTATGGCATCCTTAGTGCATGAGGCTTTCACTTGCTGCCGAAAGGTGTCACAATTTCCTTTGCACTGCTGTAATTAATAATCCGCGTTTAACATTGCTCTAAAAACCCTGTGCCTGATTTTTTCTGTCCCATCCATCATCTTTGGCCTTTCTTGAGATGAATTAACCTATTGGGTAGATCATAAACTCTATATGAATTAACATTAAGTAGACGCAATAATTAAGAAGGATAATTATAACTTTTATATGATGAAATATTGTGCTTCCCTCACGAAGACATATATTGATGAGTTTCTTATTATACATTTGCAGGGATGGGGGAAGACGGTTGTTTTGGGAGTGGATAAGCCAGGCTCAAACTTGACCTTGTCTTCTGGTGAGGTTCTTCGGTCAGGAAAGACTCTCACAGGATGCCTGTTTGGAAGCCTTAAACCAAAATCTGATGTTCCTATGCTTGTAAAACGATATTTGGACAAGGTATTTAGATATCTATTAGATTTAACTATTCAAGGTTGCTTACGTTTACTGAAATTTTAATTTACTGATCAGAACAGATCATTTTTTAAAAAGCAGTAAAGAAACTAGTTTGTTCTCCTTGGAATAAGCCCTTTGGTTGATCTGAAATTTCAGGAGCTGGAACTGGATAAGTTTGCGACTCATGAAGTCAAGTTTGAAGATATCAACAAGGCATTTGAATTACTTTTGGAGGGAAAGAGCCTGCGATGTATAATTTGGATGGACCAAAACAAATAGGAAAGTTCCTGCAGCCTTCTGCACTCAGCTGCCAGCTGCAATAAGTGAAGAAATTCAAGTGTAGTTACATTTATATGCAATATTACCCCTTTGAGATCAATAAACATATCTGGATTCTGAACGCTTTTATAAAATTATTTAATTATTTAATTAGAATCTTCCTTGCTCAGTGATATTATTTCAGTTTCATTTAATATTTATAAAGAAATTTTTTTCGGTTCATCAATATGCACTTTTAAGTCCTTGAACGGGCTCTGGTTTCTGTTTCCGATGAAGATCATAGATTTCGTGTATACCTCATTGCTTAGGCATCCATACGTAATATTCATCAGACATCTTACTGAGTAGATGTGCTTCTTTTACACCAACTTCCCTCTGTAAATAACCCCCTGCTATTCTAAAAGTCACGGTTAGTTCTTTGGGGAACTTGCGGTGCAAAACTATTTAAAAAGATACTTAATTGTGCGCTGCAATTATACCCAAAATTCAATATCCATATAAATAACTCCTTGAACAAGAATAAATTTTTTTAGAACTCTCTGATTTGTAGAACTAATTCTAGATGTGAGTTGATTTGTTTACTTCCTAATATTTTTGTATCTAATTTCTTCAGAAATTTTAAGTATTAGTACCTCCCACAATATAATCAGGTAAAACATGAATAAGCAACTATAATTCTACAAACAATTCATTTCCATCAGAGTTAGGAACTTAGAATGTGTATCATGTTCTAGTACAAGAATCAGCTAAAAGAAAAACAATCTGTGGTAAGATGGTTGTTTCAAGTTACTAGTACTAGAAAGACCGGCCCCAAAATCATAATGTTCATTTAATAACATACGGAAATATTAGATATCTGTCTAATTCAAAAGGTTCCCATCACAGAGGACAAAGGACCCGACCTTTCTTAATGTGATGCAGAAAACTAACCACGTATCTATAAGCAATTTTGTGAGGTGAACACCGACATAATCAAACCCCTTGGTGCTGCCTGATGGCTGATACAATATTGTTACTTGTATTTGTATATGTTATATACAGACTACAGATTCGTTAATTTGCAATATCTTATAATCCAGATATTGAGTTTCTTGATTTCTTCGAATGGAAGACAGCAAAACAGCTGGTAAATCCATTCGATGCAGGGGTAAGATGTTCAATCCCAATGTACTTAACACACTTGTATGTTACGTAATAATTTTTATGAAACAAGAATTGTGTTATGACATTTTCCGCCTATGCAGTTCTCCGTGGAACTCAACTCTTATATATTGTATAAATGTTTGCATAGATATCATGTGCATGTACAATATGTTGATTGTATTGAAGTTTTATGATGGGCAGCTGCGGTTGCTCGGAAAGCAGGGGAGCCACTGAGCATAGAAGAACTGATGGTGGCTCCACCGGAATCCGGTGAAGTCCGCATTCGAGTTATTTGCAGCTCCTTGTGCAACAGTGACGTTGCCTTCTGGAAAATGAAAGTAATTTTTTTTCCTTTTTATTTTTACTTGCTGTAAGTTTGTAACTACGCGTAACACCATCGGTTCATCATGCTATGCTTATTGTTACAAATACAATTTTCTGGCAACTCTTCTTTTTTTGCCGTTTCTATTTGAAATAAAATAAAATTGTGTTCATGGTCAGGATCCTCCAGGTTATTTTCCCAGGATACTTGGTCATGAATGTTTCGGGTACGTTTCTTTCATTCTTTTTACTGTTTTTTTGCATCTTCTGGCTCACATAAACATAAATTTTGCATATTCTGTTATAATTTTTCATATCTCAAGTATTTCTGTATAATCAAAATCGGGCGAATTCAAGTGCACATTTACTTCTATCTCAATTTAGTAGTGCTTAAATGGGGATTTCGCCAAATTTGCCCGAATTTCTCATGTGGAATTCTAATTCGACTACTGAGAGCAATAATTTGATTTAAATACATTCCTGTAGTGTAATCTTATTTATATTGTCATTCTTATTCTCATTGTCCTTCACATTAACCGGATTCTCACAATAAAAACGACACCTTTGTACTGCATAAAATTCAATCTGCAGTAGCAACAATATAAGTAAATAGTAAATAGTAAATAGCAACAAACCTCCCTTTTAGTTAATTTTACGAAAAATCAATTATTTTTATGAAGGTTTCGCTTGTTCAGTTTTAAGTCTCACAAAAATTTAATAGCATGGTAGGCTAACATTTTAATCTGGGCTTCAACTAGTCACAAACAAAGTGGTTTGACTATCTAACATTCATATTTTGACAACTGAAGGGTTGTCGAGAGTATTGGGGAGAATGTAAGTGAGGTAACTGTTGGAGACGCTGTTATCCCAGTTTTTATGGCGGATTGTGGAGAATGTAGAGATTGCATATCTAGCAAGAGCAACCTTTGCAGCAACTTCCCTTTTGAAGTTGTTCCCTGGATGCATAGAGACCAGAAAAGCAGATTCACTGACCTTAATGGAGAAACTTTGCATCATTTTTTACATATTTCAAGTTTCAGTGAGTACACGGTGGTGGATACTGTTCACATTGTTAAAGTTGATTCGAAGATCCCACCAGATAGGGGATGCCTCCTCAGTTGTGGAGCTACTGGTATTATATTGTTTTATTAGTGAGTAGTCACATGCATGAGATATTGATCGGTTGATCAGATTCTTCATAATTCAAGCATTTTTAGTTATTCAAATTGCAGAGTGTGAACCTCGATATTCCTAAATCAAAGTCATCCTTTCAGGGGTTGGGGCTGCCTTGAAAATTGCAAACGTGGAAGCTGGCTCGACTGTAGCCATCTTTGGACTTGGAGCCGTTGGATTGGCGGTATGATTCTGCAGTCTGTTCTGGATTTGTTTAATTTAATAACCAGTTTAAAATATGATGTATATAATAGGTCTCAGAAGGATCAAGACTTTGTGGAGCTAAAAGAATAATTGGTGTTGATGTGAATGAAGAGAAATATGAGATAGGTAATGACTTCTTGTGGAACTCTGATTCTAGTTGTTATTGAGTGAAATAAGGGCCCTGTATGCTGTTACACTAGATCAATGTTTCCTGCATCTTGGATCAGTGATAGATGAACCCCCTAGTTGAGTCCCCTCCTTAACTGAGATACCATGTTAAGCAATTAGCTCATCTAAAATCTTAAGGTGTCAGAGAAAGGCCCAACGGAATCTTATACTCTTGGACCGGACTAATTGTTTATGACAAATTATAATTAATGGAAAACAACTATTACGACCATTAAATATTGATGTTAAACAAATGGGGTGGAGAGACTCCAACATGATCCTCTCCTAAACGAGTTATGTTACCATATTAATTAGAGTAGTGCTAGGTGTACATAATTGTGTACAGAAAATTTGTACATAATGATGTGGCAAGTGATGTGGTGGGTTTTAATTGGGATGGTTGGTGTAAATGCAGGGGGGCCATCCAATTAAAATCCGCCACACGTCATTATGTGCATGTTTTTGTACACAATTATGTGCACCAAGCATTTTCCTATTAATTAACTAGTCCATCTAAAATTTTAAGGGGCCACAAGAAGATCTTATACTCTTTAACAAAACCAATTGTCCATTAGAAACTATAATTAATGGAGTTTGGTTGATAAAAAAGTTCATATTAGCTTGTAAATTGATATCTGTAAGTTCTCTTGCAGCAAAAAAATTTGGAGTGACGGATTTTATAAACTCCCGCACATGTGGTGATAAATCTGTGAGCCAGGTACACTAAATCTAGCAACATGCTTAGAGTTTTGCATTTTCATTTGACTCTGTAGCCATGAAATTTGGCCATTATTAATCCAAAATGTTCTTGAACTATGGTTATCTATCTGGGAATGATTATACACATATACTATTGTTTAACTAATAATTGCTTTGTCTTTTATTTCATGTTTGCAGGTGATATTAGAGATGACTGATGGTGGCGCAGACTATTGCTTTGAATGTGTTGGTATGGCATCCTTAGTGCATGAGGCTTTCGCTTGCTGCCGAAAGGTGTCACAATTTCCTTATCACTCCTGTAATTAATAATCCTCGTTTACGATTGTCGAAGGAACCCTGTGCCTAATTTTTTTCTCTCCCATCCATCATCTATTCCCTTTCTTGAGAGTGCATTAAGCTCTCAAGTAAACAAAAAGCAATAATTACGAAGGATATTTATAGTTTCTATAGGACGAAATATTGTGCTTTGCTAACAAACATATATTGATGAGTTTCTTATTATGCATTTTTAGGGATGGGGGAAGACGGTTGTCTTGGGAGTGGATAGGCCAGGCTCAAACTTGACCTTGCCTTCTGGTGAAGTTCTTATGTCTGGAAAGACTCTCACAGGACGCCTGTTTGGAGGCCTTAAACCAAAAACTGATGTCCCTATGCTTGTAAAACGATATTTGGACAAGGTATTTACTATTCAGATATCCATTAGAGTTTATTTTGCAAGGTTGTTCACGTTTACTAGAATTTAATACAGTTCATTTTCAAAAGCAGTAATGAAACTAGTTTTTTCTCCTTAAACAAGCTTTATGATTGATCTGAAATTTCAGGAGCTAGAACTGGATAAGTTTGTGACTCATGAAGTGAAGTTTGAAGACATCAACAAGGCATTTGAATTACTTACTGAGGGAAAGAGCCTTCGAAGTATCATCTGGATGGACCAGAACATATAGTGAAGTTCCTGCAGCCTTCTGCACGCAGCTGCCAGCTAATATAAATAAGTGAAGAAATTCAAGTGTGTCATTGCAGTTACAGTTATATGCCAAATATTTTCGCTTTGAGATCAATATATATTTAAATTTTGAATGTTTTAATAAAATTCTATGATTAAAAACTTTTGTGCTCAGTGATATTACTTCAGTTTGATTTAATATTATAAAGAAATTTCTTCGGTTTATAATATGCCCTTTGTTAAGTCTTTGAACGAGTTCTGGTTTCTGTTTCCGCTGAAGATCATTGCTTTCATGCATATTTCATTGCTTAGGCATCCACAAGTAATTCTCATCAGACATCTTACATAGTAAATGTGCTTCTTTTACATAGTAAACAATCCTCAGCACTGTTCTGGAAGCCAAAACACGCAAAAATGAGATTGTTGGATCTCTAGGGAAACTTACACACTTGCTGTTGATCGAAATACTTACTTTTGAGTATATATCAATAAGACAATTAGTATTTAAATTAATGGAGGGACTCGAACTGTGAACTGAGCTCTAATACCCTAATCGGTCCATCTAAAACTTTACTGTGTTACAGGATCTTATACTCTAGGCCAATAGTAACCGTTGTAGCTTTCTTAAAAAAGTCATTCTCTTCATCACTTGCACATGTAACTATTTCAAATTCAGGCTTATGTTTGATCTGAAATTTCAGTAGCTTGAACTAAATATCTTCTGGTTACTACCAGCTCCATGAAGTGCGGAAATGCAAACGCTTCATTGTAGTTGCAGACTTATTTACTCAAATGTATTTGCTCTTTGTGATTGATAAACGATAAACATGTTTAAGCTGTGCACATGATTAACAGACTTTTTACTTAGGGGCCGTTTGACTGAGCTTAAAAGAAGTGACTTATTGCTTAAAGTAAAGAAGTGAATTATAATTGAAAAATTGGCTTAAACTTATAAGTTATTTAAAGTGTTTGGATACACGTGACTTATAAGTCACAAAGAAGCTTCAAATCAGGGGAAAAAAAAAAAAAGATAGGTTTCCTAACTTTTTTTCTTGGCTTCTCAAGCACCATTTTAAGTGCTTCAATAAATTACCCAAACACCATGAAAAAAGCTGAAACTCTCTTCTTTTATAAATAAGCCATAAGTCGGGGTTGCCAAACACCACCTTAACAAGCTAAGGGAATGGATCGTTCTAGGAGAATTCACATCCATGTCAAGGGATTCAATATTCAAACCTGAGTTGAGCTGGACTAGATTAAAAGTATAACCGAAAGTGAATACACCATAGTACAAAAACATTTTGTTGTTTTCTTTCCAGAGTGACCTGCAAGAAGTAGGCCCATGAATGAATTGGGCCATTCTGGTGGCACATAAAGTAAATGATTGATGATGAAGGTGAATTATGTAGTAGATGAAGTTGAATTAGACAAGACGGGGACCGGACAGACAGATTGATTATGAGTCCCGATTTAGTCAAAATGATTTACAGCTGAATTCAGATTTCAGCTTTCTGAAGCTTACACTACACAACTACTCCTTCCGTCCCAATAAATTGTATACAGTTTCCTTTTTGGAAGTTCCATCAATTGTATACATTCCAAAAGTAGTAAACTTTTATAATATAAAATATCATTATACCAACTACTTTCCTCCACTATCTCAATTCTATAATAATATAAATACTATTACACCCACTACTTTCTTCCACTATTTCAAATCTATTATTAAATATAAATGAGTCCCACCACTATACCCACTTTTCATCTAACTTTACTCATTGCTTACATAATTTTTTGGTCTCCGTGTCCCAGCCATTTATATACAAATGACTGGGACGGAGGAAGTATACTGTACCTAAGCTTTTCAATTTCATTTATAATGGAACATGGGGCATAGCAACAAACGGATGCCACCAGCCTTGCTCCATGCTTTTTAGAAAGTAGTAGTATGCGTGATAATTGATGTTTATAATTTCATCACAAATAGTCTCAGCTCCCGCTTTTGTTAAAGCAGGGTCGAGCTTGGTTTATGGTTAATGTATCCGATTAATGAAAAATTCAGAACCTCGTATTCATACATTGACTTCTGAATTAGTAGTTTATTTATTTAATATAAGAATCACATTTTCATTTAGCCACTCTACTGTTGTGATCTTAACAGAATATTTTTTAGCGTCGGTAGAGTAGAAAAATCTGTAGCTGTAATATAGTATAAAAATTATATTAAAAAAGATTTCGAAACATAAATATATGGACTGTGATATATGATCATATACTTGTACAAAAGGTAACCGAAACAAACTTTAGACAAACAAGTACTCATCCACTGGTCCAAAAGCTAATCAAAGAAACCCCAAAGCAAAGGATCAAAGCATAATATCAAAACCAACACCACAAGAAAAAGAAGCATAATAATAATAATCAAACATACGATCCAAGCATCGTATAATCACTTGGCTTAAGCACAATCTTTATCTTTCTTCTCTTCCTCAGTGCTTGTCTTGGGATGATACCCTGGAATCTTCTCCTTGATCTTCTCAAGTATTCCCTTCTTAGCAGGCTCACCTTCCACCGCACAATCAACCGGAGCAGCCGCCGGAGGTGGCGGAGGAGCCACCGTCTCCTCCTCCACCTTCTTCCCACCGCCTGGCAGCTTCTCCTTGATCTTCTCCATAAAGCCCTTCTTCTCTTCAGGCTCTGTCACCACTTCCACAGGTACTGACGTGTCCTCCTCCTTGTGATGGATCTTCTCCTCGATCTTTTCTTTCAAACCCTTCTTTTCCTTCTTCTTCTTCTTCTTCTCACCTCCCTCTTCCACTTCCTCATCACTCGACTGAAACCAAAAGTTACGTCAGAGTCATTTTCCACTACAAACTATCTCGTATCCGAATCATCAAATAATATAAAAAATATATATATGAAATAAATCTAATATGCATGCACTTACACTAGAGCTGCTGCTGCTGCCGGATCGATGAAGCTTCTCGAGCAAGCTAGGTTTAGCCGCCTTTTCTTCTTCTTCCTCGACCACCTTACAATCCTCGTACTTGGGCTCGGGTTCCGAGACCTGGACCTTCTCCTCAAACTCAGTGGCGATCACTTTAGTTTCATCTTTCTCCTCTTTCTTCATGAAATCAAACAAACCACGATCGCTACTCTCGTACTCGGTGGTTTTTTCAACGCTGTGTTGGGGAACTGAATCATCTGAAGCCATTATCGAATATAAAAAAAATGAATTAGATGTAAATAATTACTTGTAACGAAATATGATCAAGATGTGTATATGTTGCAGAGAGACTGATGGTTGATGATATGAGGTAGGAAAGCCGTGGCATGGTATTTATAGGAGGTGACGACGCGGAATTAACGCGACAAATTAAATCGAAAGGATATTTATAAAAGTAATTGGTACGGTTAAAAATTTTAGATAACTTAATGAACAATCAAGATTTATTAACATCTCTGGGCAGCTGTAGAAGTGCAACGCGCGTCCTTTAAACTACGTCGGCTGTTCACCTGATTTCTTATCAAAGTATTCATTTTCATAGCTAAGAGCATCTCCAACGTAGGGCTGGCAATATCAGACACGACCCGAACCCGACCCAAACCCGTAACCCGATTTACTGAGACAAAACCCGAAAGTGACCCGGAAATCACCCGTTTTGACACGAAATGGACCCGACATGACCCGAAATTCTAATTTCGTTTCTAATAACTTCAATTTTTAGTTTTATTCAATTTTAAGTGATTTTAGCTTGACCCGAAATCGACTCGAAATTGACCCGATTGCTGACACGAACACGACCCGTTACCCGAAACTGCCACCCCGTTGGTTATAATCGTTGGTTAAATTGGACCTGTAAGACATTATGTAAAATTTGCTGAATCTATAAGACATTTTGCTACAATGGTATTGGCTATATTGGTTGGTTATAATTTAAAAATATTATGTTATTAAATTGTTAAAATAGAATATATCAGTTCAATATGGTAATAAATGATGTACAATCTTCCTACAGATTTTCTTACAGACCTGCAGAGGTTCGACAAATTTAGCCATCCATAGGAGGTTGGCTAAATTTATAGACAACAGCTCATCATGGTAGGAGTTGAGTTTTTGGAGCTGGCTAAATCTTTTTATTTTAAGTAAGTCAATTCACCTTTTAGCCAAGGGCTTCAGATGGTTGGAGATGCTCTAAGCAGGCTATATTTCTGTAAAAAAAAAAAAAAAAAAAAAAAGCAGGCTATATTAGAAATTATGTCCTGCTCGGGAAGCCTGTCTATATCATTATCTCCATTTAATATTATTTTTTTTATCAAATAAATTGATCAAATTATAATAAAATAAATATTTTGTATAATCTCTGATAATTGTTTTCCAAAACAGATTATTACTTAATGATTTACTAATACAATTTTTAGATTTATATATAATTATATAATTTATATAAATTTTATTCAAAATATAATTCGTGATCCATAAAAATACAAGAAGGATAAATTCACAGGAAAATTGACCGATATAGAAGGTTGTATTTTAAATAGGTGGATTACCACTGAAGGGGGACATCATCTAGATATTGACATAATTTTTGTTAGACAACCTCCGATGGAGAGTCGAAATTTTGGTCCATATTCAAAAGAACTCTTTTTTCATTACAGTCATTTAATCTAGATTATAATCTAAATTTAAATAATAATATCAAATTTTTATAATTATTTTTGTATTATTATTTTTAATCTTTTAACAATATCATATTAATATTAAGTTTACCAAAATTTATTAAATTTGAAAAAGCTAAATTTTAGCAAAGAAAATCTAACATTTTATTTGATTAACGAAAATAAAAATTACAAGATTCAATATTACTATGAATTAATATAAGGGCCGTTTGGTTGAACTTAAAATAAGTGTTTCTTGCTTAAAATAAATAAGTGGAGTAGAAGTTAGAAGCAAGATAAGACTTATAAGTGATTAAAGTGTTTGGTAAATAAGTAGAAACCCTGAAACAAAAGTTAGTATTCTTAACTTTTTATAAGTACTTCTTGATTTATCACACAAACGGTACGAATAAGTGCTACTAACTTATAATCCAGAAGCTGGACTTAAAAGTCCTAAACAAACACCCACTTATTATTCTCACAAATGCTCAATTAATACATCTCAAAATGTGATATAAATTTCTTTATTTTTTTATTTTTCGATGTCGTCAAAGAACTTGCTGATTAAATCAAAAAATAATCTATTTATATAAATTGAAGTTTTATTTTATAATACGTTTTCGAAACTTTAGTTTATATTACGATTTCGTATAATTAAAGTTTTATAAGTTTTATTTGTAATTAAATTTTCTTTATTTTATGTTTAATGAATTTTATGGATAAGCAAGTGCATGTTACAAGGATATGGGTATGCTCATTCCGGCAAGAGAATATGATGAATAGGCAGCCTGTCACGCTTTCCAGTACCCCCATCCACTCAGATCCAGCCACGTAGTAGAGGAACGTGAAAGGATGTACTTGCGGGTCCCAAAAAGTCGACCACGAAAAAAATTCGTCGGGGTCGGTGGATCAACGTTTAAGATCAGGACACGTGTCAACTTGAAATGAATAGATGTTTCGAGATTGATGATGTCGTCCTCGGGTATTTAACTACAAATTGTTCATGTACTTCGTGAGTCACAAGACCCATAACATTTCCTTCTTTAAAATTATAGAATTATCGAGAGTTGGTGGACAGAAATAATTTAAAGTCTTTTCGCTTAAGTACAATTATTTGAAATTTTAATAAAAAAGATATAATAAAAATAGTAAATAAAAATGATCGCAAAAGTTTGAACGAAATAATTCCTGTATGTGGGTGGGCCCATCTGAGAAGATATGTAGTGGTGCCTCCTGAATTTTTTGTCCAAGTGGAGGAGAGTGGGTCCCAAGAAAGTGGACATGTGGTCGGTTTAACGTTTGTGGAACCGTTGTCCTTTATTTTCGTATCTGCCTAAAAACAGTCGACAGTCGACACTCACATTTTTTGCTTTGATTGACGGAGCACGGTGTCTCTTGCACGTGCATGCCCATCTGAATCACGCGAGTTGATGCTAGCATCTAAACTCAAGTTAACTATGGTTTCTCAGTTTCTCTTGGTGTTGTGTTAATACATTGTTCTGTCGAAGAATAAGGACTCCGCAGGATATATGCGAGAGAAGTAAGTTACTTTCAGTGACATGCTTTTCGAAGATTTATTTTTACAAAATTTCTTGTGTGATAATTAAACCGCAAATATATGGTGTTACATTCTACGAAACACCCCATAAGCAAAGGCGGACGGATGAATATTTTTTCAGGAAGGCCAACTAATAATATTACTTCACATTAAAATTTTGAGGTAAACCAGAATTGTAGTAGAATATAGAGGTTGCTCATTTACATCTGGGGCACCTTATGTGATTCATCATAAACAAACAATAAAACTACAGTGACTCGTGTGTTCGGCGATCAGTGTCATCAAGTGAATTAAATTAAATATTTTGATCAGTTCATCAGATTAGATGTTTTGATTAACATATTAAAATTACTAATTGAGTGTGTTACTTGACAAGGGGATTCACTGCAAATGCTAGCCTATCTCATTATTGCTGAGATAATGGCCTACTTATTCACATCCACCGCGCAATGCATGCAGTTATTGATAGACAAAATAATCATGGTATACACTTTCGTGTACTAGCTAAAGCGTTACGTATGTCTGGTGGAGATCATATTCACTCCGGCACCGTAGCAGGTAAACTTGAAGAGGAAAGAGACATCACTATGAGCTTTGTCGATTTACTGCGTGATAATTTCATTTAAAAAGATCGAAATCACGGTATTTATTTCACCCAAGATTGGGTCTCTCTACCGTGTGTTCTACACTAATATTAACTTTGAGATCAAATTTCTCATATGAATGAGATCTCTAATTTTCTTTCAAATCTAGGATCAACATAAATATCCAAATATCTAACATCCAAGAACAAATCCGATAGGAGCCCGTATGACTGAGTTTATGACTTATGACTTAACATGAATTATTTGATAAACTGAGAACTTAAAATGTCTGTTTAGATAATTTTGGTTTATTAGTTAATGACTCATGATTTATTAAAAATATAATAATAAAAATAAAAGTGATTTATGAATAATTTATGACTTATGATTAATTTTTATAAAGAAAAGTTCAAAAAACTCTAAGTCACTGAAAAAAGTATCTCAAACGAAGTTCTGGTTTAAATCAGTTTTTGGCTTATTCTTGATTTTAAGATGACTTCTAACTTATTACATAAATAAACAATTTGCAGCTGAAAGTTAAAAACAGCTTTATAAACCAACATGCTTAAGATAAGGAATATTATTGAAAAAATAAAAACAAATCAAAAAAGATAACTGATTTGAGATTTTTTACCGGTGAAAATCGATAAAAATCCTAATAACGGTTAGGAAAATAAGAGAGAGAAATAAAGAGATTTTTTTTAGAATGGTTAGGTTTTTTTGACGGTAATAAGTATGAGTGTGCTAGTAGCCAAACCAGATTAGTCAGAGGTGCGCGCAAGCTGTCACAGACACCTGTTTAATCAAAAAGAAGATTTAACAACATCGCCGTCATCGATTAATTTGAGAGATTTTGTCAAAATCTAACCCTAGTTCTGTGTTTTTTGAAAGGATTGTTTTTCCTGTTTCTGGGCTTGCAAGAGCAACTCCAACAATCTTTTTAACATCCTTCTCAAAAATAATATAAATTATTGAATCCTAACTATTTAAGATGCTTTTATATGATTCTTCTTCAATAATCTCCTTATCCATGTTTCCTAAACTATTTTATATTATTAAATGAACTTGTAATATTTGAATAATGAAATGTGATAGTAGTAAAAGTTGGCCAAATTTGATACTCCCTCTGTCCCATTTAATTCTATACGTTTCTTTTTCACTGCTCGACACGCACTTCAATGCTCTTATAAAACATAGTTCTATAACTTATTTTTAAAATTTTCTTTTCCTGAATAAAAATATAACATTCAAACTTTTATACAGAAAAGAAAAATCTTAAAAATAAGTTATAGAACTATACTTTACGGGAGCATTAAAGTCCGTGCCGCGTCCCCGTCCCCCAATGTATATAACTCAGGGGGACGGAGGGAGTATATATTAAAGAACGAAACGAGGAGAGTAGAGAGAATCTTAAGCATGAGGAGGATTTTGAAACTCCTACCAATTTGAGGAATACTTAGGAGATGGTTGGAGTAAAATTTGAACAAATCTTCTCTAAAAATATGACTTAGAAGTGTAGTAAGGAGTTTGTTGGTGATGATGTAAGTTTTACTAGCTGACTCCGAAAAATCAAATTCTTTTCCGGAAGATGCAGTGGTATGTTTGCACTTAATTTGTTTATCTTATTTGTTTGAATTCAATTTTGTCACAGTTACTTTCAGAAAATTAAATAAATATTTGTCACAAGTTATAGTAAATGAAATATTTGAATTCGGACAACTCTCTGCATAATTAGGTAACGGTCTTCTTTATCATGTATAAATGATCTTTTAATTGGTATTTATTCTAAATAAATGATATTTGAATTTTTCATATACATTTTTAAGAGCATCAACTAAAAATGTCAATTATGTCGTATACTTTCATCCTCTGTATTGGTGAAATCCGTGCCCACGTGTTTATAGTTCATATACCATTCTTAAATCTAAATTCGCCTTAAACGTCCGGTGTAATTATCATGTAGTGTGCAATATAATAATAAAATTTAAATATAACAAATTTGAAATATATTTTATATATTATATAATGAAATATATATTAAATCTTATTATTTACGTGTAGTTGTGTCAAATTTGTGCATGTATATATTATATATGTGTGTGAATATAATTTTTTACATGAAAATATATTTATCTATTTAAAAATATATCTTACGTCTGTGTATTTCCGTATATGTGAAACGAAAACTCATATACCACACTAAATTTACCGTATATTTTCGGATTCGTAAATTTTGTGTTCGTATACCAGAATTACCTAAATACTAACTTTTAGTGTGATTTTCATGACTTTTACCAGATTGTTGGGTTTATTAACTATATAATTGTAGTTATTTTAATTTTTTATATCAAATAAAAACATCATTTCCGCTAGATTTTTCTTTTTTCTTTTAATTTCATGTTTAAAATCATCATTTCCGGTAGATTTTTCTTTTATTTTGAGGATATAGTTTTAGTGTATCATTATTCTGACACTAATTTATATGTTAATTCTTTCAGGACATAGATTGTTCTGTTCTAAAAAAAATGAATGTTTTATGACTTTGTTTTTGAATTAAAAAACTCTATATTTATAAATATTATATTTGAATACAATTCATCCACCTTAGGATTAATTCTCATTAAAAAATTATAACAATGAATAGTATAGAAATGACGGTCACAAAATTTTCTTGTATGTTTTAAGTTATTTTTGATTTGGGGTTATTTTAGCAAGTTTTTTTTTAAGAGTATTTATTTTAGCAAGTTTGACTGCAACTCGCATGCGAAATTGGGTGTCCGAACATATATATCATATCTGGAAAAATTATGATTCTTAATCGAATAGGCTTCAAATTTACCGACTCTACGAGTAGCATCTCTTACTGGTGTATCTCAGATTATTACAAAGATAAAACTATGGTGATTCTATGGAATTCTGAAAGTGATTTGACATAGTTATGAGGTACAATAATTTTTGAAGCTGGGAAATTTACGTATTTCAGTTGAGTTTGTTGTTGTGCAAATCTGAGCATATAGTCACATACTTCACAGAGGAGAATTCAGTTTGAAATTGCATGCAAACCTCACTCTGATATAGTGATATGTGATCGAAAGTCGTTTTAATTAAACAGGTCTGGTCTGTACAGAAGACGAATATTTTTCTAAAGGTTTAGTACTAATTGGACCAAATTAAACAAATTCGTTCGACAGACTTTAGAAACTCTCGGGTGATCGGAATCCTTTTCGGCCTTTATTTTGGAACTTATGCTTTATACATTATCAGCCATTTATAGTATGCTATTGGGACAAGACAAGCCCAAACGACTTCAAGATGCTTTAATGGGGGTGGCTCCATTTAGTTCCCTCATGATCTCCAGACCTTCTCTACTACCATTCTGAGAACAAATTCACACTTAAAATAAAGCCACAGAAATAAACCTTTGATCTTAAAAGATTCAAAACTTGTCAAGATCTCTGAATATTCATGCCAGCAACTCATCCCACGCTAAAGCAAAACATTCCATCTGTTTATGGTTTTATGCATAGAGAATCATCATTAATCTTTGAAAAAGTGAGATAGATCCATGTTGTCGCAGACCCCGAATTCAATAAAAAAACAAGTACTAATAAGCTACAGATCATCCATTATCGATTGAAAAACAGTTTAAAGTATATCTTCCTGTATAAATATGGTAAATAAAAAGAAACAATGCTAACACTGAAGCACTCCCCACAGATTCTGGAGAAAACAAGCACTTGAGATGCCAGGTTGCTGCATATTATACTTGGACGTGGGATCGTAACTGACAAACACCATCACTTGCACATAAAAATGCGATGACTAGAATCTAAAGTTTGGAGGTTGCAAGCTTTATCAGATCTTTTCGTAGTATCTTGCCAGACGGATTCTTCGGAACAGAAGCCACAAACGCCACTCGCCTAATCTTCTTGTATGGAGCCACCTGTTCGTCCATTAACATATTAAATTTCAGATTCATTAACTGATTATGCAAACTAAATAAGAGGTAGACTTAAGTTTGAGGCATGGAGAAGGCAAAAGATTATTCATACCTGTTTAGCAACGAAGTTCATTACCGCACTTCCAGAAATATCACTTCCCGTTTTACGCACCACATATGCCATGGGAAACTGCCCTACCTCCTCATCTGGGAATCTGATACACCAAACATCAGGACCACAATAAATTAACTGGGAATTACATTAGCAAAAGATATCTTCAATTTTAGAGTGTCGCTATTCTCCAATCCATAGCAGCCATATTGTAGGTTTTTCAAGCAATGATCAAAATGATAAATGAAATCTTACGGAATAACAGCAGCATCAGCAATTTCTGGGTGAGTCAGTAGCAAAGCCTCTAGTTCTGCTGGTGGTACCTATTAAAACAAGTGTATTCATGAGAATCTCATCTCGAAGAAATGTTATGTTGAAAACTATCTGTGCTTGTCTGCTTGAAAAACTGATATGGTAAAATTCACCTGATAGCCCTTGTATTTGATCAGCTCTTTCAACCTATCAACAACAAAGATGAATCCGTCATCATCAATGTAGCATAAATCTCCGGTTCTTAACCAACCTTCTGAATCTAATGTATTGGCGGTTGCTTCTGCATTACTGAAGTAACCTGCATTAAAAACACATATATTTATTTATTTTCTTTTTAAATTAGAAATCTTCCTATAGTGAAGAATTTAATCAAAACCATTTAGAAATTCAGGTTGGCGAAGAACAGATTGTATTTAATCTAATATTTGCCCTAAAATTCAACGAGCTTCACAAAGATGAACAGCCACAAACTATTTCTTGTCAAAATGATGCTTTTAAAATGCAGAACCTATTTCTATTTGCTTCAACATAAAGAAGTTCAACGTATATTTAAGTTTGCCCATATGATAATTTGACAATACATAGATTAATAGCAATTTGTTGAAGTCATGTATGCAACTGGGATTCATATTGTAGTTTCACAACTTCAGGGAAATGTTTGTTACTTTGTTTCATGCGATTATACCATAACATCTTTACTTAAGTGTGGACTCTCGGCTTCATATTTAAGTTGTTATATTAAGTTATTCACAAGCTACCTTCTTTTCAGTTCAGAGTTCATTTTCATTTGACTAATGATACGAGACCACAAGATAAACTAATACTTCAACAACAATCTGTAAATAATTAAAACGAATCATGTCGTATAATTTAGTGCAAATTCAGCAGAGAAAAACTGCAAATCTAAACGGATACTCCTCTGCACATGTATAATAAACAATAACCAATCTGTTTTAAAAATACTTGAACAGAACAGATGTCTTTATCTTTCGCAATATTTTAGTCATGCTAACAAATTTAATCTCTGCATGGTTTCAAAGTTCAAATTAAGGAATAACACATGTCAGATTAAAAAACATGTCAGGTAAGGAAAATAATTTCAGTTATTGGAAATCAATTTACTACTAGATACCTTTCATAATTGTTGGTCCCTTTAGCCAGAGCTCACCCGTCCGATTAACTCCCAGAGGTTCGCCGGTTTCCGGGTTGACAATTTTGGCCTCCATGCTCGGGGACAACATCCCCGCTGTGCCATACCTTCTGCTCTCGTCTAACGAATCTGTTGACGCTCCAATCCCTGTCGATTCCGTCAATCCGTACCCCTGCAATATTGCAACACTCGGAAATTTCTGTACAAATCCCTCAATTACTTCCTTACTTAATGGTGCCCCACCAGATAACACCGATTGTAACGAAGATAAATCATATCGCTTCGTTATCTGATCGGCGTTATTCACTAGTGCCACGAGTATCGGTGGCACTAGTGGAAGATAAGTTGCTTTGTACTTCTCGATTGCCGAGAGCATCTCGTGCATCTCGAATTTCGAGAGTACAACAACTGTCGACCCCGAGGCCAAAAGCCCCGTAGCGAAAGCAGCCAAGCCGTAGATGTGAAACATAGGAACGGTGCAGATAAACGCTTGCGCGCCTTGCTCTAATTGGAACCGTCCAGTAATCGTCTGAACCATCCCGATTAAGTTGCGGTGCGAGGACACCACTCCTTTGCTAGCTCCCGTCGTACCAGACGAGTACAGCAGTGTCGCAGTATCGTCCTGCGTGACTCGATCCTTAACTCTGTTCTGCCTCGCTTCAGTTCTCATCATGCTCTCAAAATTGGCTATAATTTTAGAATTTGTTATCGAGTTGTCACCGATCAGAACAATCGGCAGCTTTGAATCCGCCAGTTTTGACAGCAGCTCAGGGACCGTAAACGCGAGCTTCGGCTTCGAATCAGCGATCTGTTTCGCAATCTCAGCTGTCGTGTTGAGCGGATTGGTGGTAGTGATAATAGCGCCGAGTGACATGACCGAAAGACAAACAATCGGGAAGTAAATCGAGTTGGGAGATAGCAAAAGAATGACATCACCTTTCCTTACGCCGAGATTCGAAAGAGCTGTGGCGACGGACTCAACCGCCGCCCAGAGCTGAGGAAACGTGATCTCGCGTCCCGTTGCGGCGTCGATGAGCGCGACGTGACCATGATGAGATTGAGATGAAATGAAGGTGGTGACATCAATGGCTTGATGACAAGGCAAAGCAATAGGTTTGCGTTTGCTGTAGAAAGTGGAGTTTGCTTTGCAAAATCCACTTCTGGGATCGAGGGCCATCGGAGTGATAGAGAGTACTGTACTGTTTTATTAAAGTTGAGAATGAGTGGAAATGAGTTATCTGAGCAAGAGTGCAGGTGTGTTGTGAAATTATAAGAGTCTAGTTAGAGCAGGAGGATGTTTTTATAGGACTTGTCTGAAGCGGTAATGTAGTCAATGGTCGGCCTACTCGTGCTTCATTTTTGCAGCCGCTGGATTAGGATGGGAATGTACGATTGTGATTGAAACCGTTATATTTTTAATTTCGCTTTTGTTGGCGGATGACATATAATAGATACTTCTCAGCCTGAGATTTTTTTTTTTTTTTCAGGAGTCTGAGATTTATTTATGCTCAAGACTTTCATCTTTGCCAAGTGAAATTTTAGATATTTCAATAAGTAATTAAATTATTTTTAGTTTAACTGATAATATATGATTGATTTTACACGTATTAATAATAATGTGACTTTTTACATGCACATAAATCTATCAATTAAAATTGATAGATTTTAATAGATAAATTTAGTGATTTCACTAGGTCGGGTGAGGCCTTGTGGTATCATGGTGGGACCCAGTCCAGAGCCTGTGCGGAGTCTTGATGAGCTTTAGCGAACTCGGGGTGCTTTGAATGACGGTGAAGATGAGCCTTAAGGGTGAGTGATTTCATTTAGGCTTATTTTTTCTCGATTTGTATTTCAGTTTTTATTTTAATAGTTTGTATCAAACAGTTACTTGTACATATATTATAAATTTCTTAACCTCTCTTGTAATCCTACCCTTTTTTCAGAAATGCTTGTAAATTTAATTTTACGTTGTTTTCCTATTTTGTTAATTTTCATGTGACGGTGTGGTTGTTTCTGACCGACATATTTTACTATCTGGAGTGGATAAAATTCATAGACTCGTTTATTTGAATTCTTGCATTATATTCAAAAGACAACTTATGAATTCAAAATGTAATTCAAAATATTTAGTTTGAATTCGTTCAAAGTTACCTAAAAAATGGAAGCCCATTTACAAAATTTTAGTTTGACTATATCAATATAAAATTGACAGTAAGATACCAGGGAAATGTTTTTGAGAAGTGCCATATATTCCAATCATTTGTCTCACAATTTCATTTTCGGTTTTTTTAGTGTGTGCCCATGCTAAACGCAGAATTTGATAAATTTGGGAGATTTTGATTGTCCCTCATATCTTAATAATGGTGGATCCCCTGCAAATACACCAACCACACCAATCAAAATCTTTCAAACATATCAAATTCCGCGCTTAGCATGTGCCCGTGGGCACACACCAGACAAACCCTTTCATTTTGTATAATGTGATAAACGAATGACCCACGCAAATGATTGTTTTTAGTTAGACGATTTATGATTTTGCATAAAGATCTCATTATTTCTGAAACAGAATCAATCAAAATTTATCATGAGATTTATAATATTTTTCTGGGAGTTTTTAATACTTCCTCCGTCTCATTTTAATTGTCACGTTAAGTTTTGTGCCGGTCAGATTGACTAAAGTTTGACTGGAATTTATTAATATTTTTTCAATTGACAAAATAAAAAAAATATATCAACGGAAATAAGTTTTAATCTATTTTAAGATGTAATTTTCAGTTTTTTAAAATAATGAGTGAGTGACTTATAATCTTTGGTCAAAACTTAGTCAATTTGACCAACAAAAATAGAATTGTTACAATTAAAATGAGATGGAAAGAGTATTTTTTAGTGTTTTAATGCGATTTTATTTTGGTCACAATGTTTTAGGGCGATATATGTTGCGTACCCCTTTGGAAGTGAAATACTGAAGAAGGGTCAATGGTCGCCGCTGACTCGTGCTACTTTGTCACTTGGATTTTAACCGTTTATTTTATTGCGCATGAGGCACGAACGATTTTGATTAGAAGTTGATATTCTAATGTACCTTCAGAGTTCAGAGCAGCTGCATACTGCATGTACCTAAATTATTCTTATAGTACCAACTTTTACAGGATAATGAAATTACTCCTTAGTTCTTTCCTCTTACTTTAAGGTGTCCGGGAGAGGGTTAAAAACCCGATTTCTGAATTTATAAATTATAAATATTTATTTGTATTATTTGTATAAAAAATTAAGAATATTGGGTCTGTTCATTTCATCAACCACCGAAACTTGGAGTTCCGCCTGCGCGCTTCAATTTTCCCAGGTGAGAAGGACTAATATTGAGTATCTTTGGCCCTACTTATTCTCGGAAAATAATATTTTATTTCTATGAAAAAATGAAATATTTCTGAAAAATATTAGATAAACTCGAGAAATTTCCTTTTCTTGATTTCTAAAAATGTATGGCTGCCTGGTTCGGCATTCTGCTTGCAAAAATGGTGATGATGATTATTCCAAAATGTCCCTACCCATGATGATTTTAAAAGATAAAGCACATACCACCTTTTTGCTGGGGACCTGGGAAATAATTCTATTCGGACCTCCCTTTATGCTGCATTAATAATTCGACTCCCACTCCATCTTGTGGCGTATGTAATCACACATTCTGGATCCTTTTTCCTTTCCTTTGCAAATTGCAATACTCTAGTATTATATTTTGTGGTCTTCCCGAGCGTGTTCAAGTTCAACACGTCCCATTGTATTTTGAAATATGTTCTCGTTGAATGCCGCTTGCTCGTTTCTGTGGATTGGGGAAGAATTTCGTTAATTCTCATTCAACTTAATACAAAATTAAAATAATATATTTTAATCAGTTCCATGTAACTGATGAAGTATGCAAATTGACAAATTTTACAAAATTATGCGCCGTCTCAACGACAGATTGAACCTCAGATCTATAAAAATAAAAGTTCAGTATACCAACTCTTTTGTACTTACTGATGATTAAAGAAAAATAAAAGCTTCTGGGCAGGAACATCTGTCAGATTTTTGTAGAGTTATTTTATCGGTTTGTTTTAGCGTTTGCTGCTGTTCTGAGCTTTTATCATCTCATGGGAAAATTATCGAATGACGGTGAGAGAAGACTAATTTCGAATTCCGATCATACCACTGGTGTTATGCGGTCCAACAAAAAACTTAATTAAAAATTTCTCCATCTCAATTCTGTTCTGTTTCTGATAACTTCTCATCTTTTTCTAATCAATTAATTTTCATAATGTGATAAAACTAAGGTAGCAAGTAGAGATTGTATCCCCTAAACAGAATAATAAACAGTACATATATATGAAACCAAATAAATCATATCTTTAAAAGAATAGTATAACACATTGTAAATTCATTACAAACCAGCTAGAAATGACATGCGAAACAAACTTCTCATTCATTTTCATAGTCATGGGCGAATAATGAAGAATCAGAGAATCGATATCACTACTTCTATAGCTGAGCTATGAGCAGAACTATCTTACACAGGAATCAGAACCTTTAAAATCATAGTTTCCGATCCCTTTTTAGTATCATAGCCTAATTGGTGAGTATATTTAGAAGCGAAACTCTGGTCTCAATCAAGCGCCGAAAAATACATTCTAACTCAACTTCAAGATCCTCAATAGCGACCTCCACAGCCTCTAATCTTTTATTCCCCGTCTGAAACGTCGTCGAATCACAATTCTCCCACAAGCTCAGACTATTAACACGGATGAATTTCGATGTAAACGTCCCTATGTATGATTTATACGAATCGGGACTAGGCATAGACATTAAGGACATCAGAGACTCCATTGTCGAAATCATCGTAATCCTCACTTCTCTCAACACATTCACAACCACGGCCAGATTATGATCAATAGGATAGATGTGATCCGACTTCATTTCTTTCAATGACCGCAAACAATTCACCATTTCTCTCTTGAGTTTCTTTCGGTGAACGTAATAAGCTCCAAGCCTGTTCTCGACCGTGGTTTCGCCTACACTGATGGTACGGAACGTGGAGTGAAGCTCTTGAAGATGATCTTTTACGTGCATAAGAACATCTTTGGTGGTGCCGCAAATGTCAAGCATTTGGAGAGACGCTTCACAAACCTCATCAACGTACTTCTCTTCGTGCTGGAGTAATGCACGTTTCGTGGTTGGAGAGTGGAGTAAATTGTTCGCGGAGTCTTGGAGTTCCCTGAGGGCAGCGAAATTCGGACGAGAGTCCATAAATAATATATTTTACGATGTTCGGATTATTCAACGATATTTCACGATCAAGACTACAGGCTCAAACGAGAAATAGAGAAAATTGTGATGGCTGGAATTTGTTATGGTCAAGAGTGATGAGATTAGTCTGTTTTTATATGTGAGAAGAAGTGGAGAAAAGATATGTTAGATTTGTGCGAAGGTGAGAGGAAGAATCGTTGTTAGTAGAATTAGGGTACACGACAAATCGCTGTGGAAACAAAGTATTGGAAAGCAGCTTCGGAGAGGGAGAGAAATGATGCGGATGGTGGAGACAATTCTAAATTAGTTTGCTAATTTATGCACGAGGGAGATTGTTACAGCCTGTAGGATTGGTTGATTTCATACACTGTTGTGATGTCTGACCAGTGACCATACTTGTTAAATATTTACACGGTACGACTCTACTTATATTTAACCTTAGCCTAAAGTACAGTGTTCTAAATTATTTCTACTTAATTTTAAGAATTTATTTATTGATTTATCAATTATATTCTAGTTTATTATTTTTGATTTATTAAAAAAATCTCTCAACATAAATTTTAAATTAATAAATATACTGATTTTATCTATAATTTATTGTGTTAATGCAATATATGTTTTAAAAGGTTGTCATTATTGAAAATGACTAATAAAGTAAGAAGATTTTCTTCATATAATTAAAATAATTTTTGTTTCATACTAGTTTTTCAAAATGTGATTAGAATAATACTTGGAAATATTAGGAAGGCAACTAATATTTTATACAGAAACAGGAGAACCTGTTAGATTCGAGACTAGCAAGTAAGAGTACGCGCGAGACAAGCTAACTAACTTTCTGGAAACCAGAATTTGTTGAAAGTGCAGTTTATTCCGTATAATTTCGCGACAGGGGAATTCTTGGTCCGCCTTGGTAGAGGTTAAAATGAGTTGGTGGTTGACTGCGGAGCAAGGGAAAAGAAAATTCAATAGAGGTGCCATATCAATAAAATAATGATATGAGAATGTTTGGCAGGACTTTTCGGATCTGCTAATTAGAATTCTAACTTGAAGTTCGTATATTAATGTTGTGTTTGGTTGGGGAGAATAAAATAGAATGGAATGGAATGAGTACAAATAAAAGAAGATAATAGAGTGTCGGAGGGAGAATTTTGAAAAAAATGAGAGAATGTAAATTTTGTATGATAAGATTTGGATAGAAAATAGGTTGATAAGGAATGGAGCATTCCTTCACAAAATGGAGGGTTTGAGCTCTAGTTAAAAGTGATAAGAATGGAATGGTGGAAAAAATGAAATCATTATACATTCAACTAAAGTATAGTTTAAATCTCATTCCATTCCCTACATTTTCATTCACCCCAACCAAATACAACATAAACTTTAAGCACCCTCTTAAAATGAAAAAAATATAAACACCTCCACCAGAATCAATAAAATTTCCTCTCTAATTTTAATACGTAATGCATGAGTATAAACTTTGGTTGTCAACCGTTGGAGCAAACATTGATAAGAAAGGTGCAAAACTACAAGAAAAGGAAGATAAAATGAAATAGTTGTAGTTGTGATGATTTGGCCTGTTTGGTTATTTTGGTTGGCACCCTCAAGATGCTCTGAAACGTGTGAATCGTAAGGACTGATATGCATTTCTATAATGAGCGTCAGGTTATATGCATCTATTTCTCTATGAGGTTTTTCCTTGACATTTATGCACAGTTTTTATATATAATTAGGTAATATGGTAACTCGCAACTCTCAGGTCGGGCATTTAGACAACCTTCGGTAGAAACTTTACAAAAAATATACTAGAACCGGCTGCTTACCAAATTTTTTAAAGTCTATTAAAAATAAGAGCAAATCCAATGCAATGTTAAAGGAGTAGAGTGAACTATACCACACAACAAGTGAGTGCTTTAGAGACCAATCCCTAACATGTGTTATAATCCTATTTATGTTGGAAAATGTGAGTTTTTTCTTCACATTGTTATGTCGATTTTGAGTCACATATTTAAGTAATGATTGTTGTATGAGCACGAGTGACGCTAGGAGCGTGTTCTCTTCCGAAATTTTTTTTCAAGGCACTTTGAATCACTCAAAATGACTAAGAGATCAATGAGATAATAGTATCCAAAGTAGGTCTTTTAGAAGTGGAAAAATGAGGAATGTGTTAGAAGTCCCGCATTGATATTGCAAAAGAGAGTACTTGGCTTTATATAACAAAACACTTATGAAGTGTTCACATGAGTTACCAGTGTATTGCTCCAACACCCACGTGTGCTAGTTCTCTTTCTTCAGGTTAGATTCATGAGATAAAGATTATCGAACCAAATTAGAGTTGTGCGAATTCTTTCTTCAAACAGAAGTGTGTATAGATGTATGTATATATGTTTTTGGTGGTTTTTTCCAGATTAGATTCATGAGATAAAGATTATTGAACCAAATTAGAGTTGTGCGAATTCCTTCTTCAAACAGAAGTGTGTATAGATGTATGTATATGTGTTTTTGGTGGTTTTTTTCAGATTAGATTCATGAGATAAAGATTATCGAACCAAATTAGAGTTATGTCAGATTCTTTTTAGACAAATAGATACTTTATAAACAAATAGTTCAACGCTCCCTTTTTCATGCTCCTTCCCTGCTAGGTCCCTTTCGAGACTGAGTCTAGAGCTTGTAACTTACTCGGTGGTCCTGAACACCGGTAGATTGAGATTCCTTCTTCAAAGAGAAGTGTGTGTATAGATGTATGTATATATGTTTTTGGTGGTTGGATGATGAATCCTCTCCTAGTGCCAAATTTTGAGATATTATCTCTAATTTTATAAGGAGAATTCTATCTATAATTTCCAACCGTTTATTCTGAGCTATAAGTCTTCTATATACTAGCTTATAGCCCGTGCAAAGCACGGGAAGTTTTTAGTTGTTTATAATTTTTTAAATATATTTTAAATGATGTGAAAAAAATTTAATTTACAAATAATAAATTAAAATTTTCAATTAAATAAAATTTGAAATTTTGATTTGTTTGTAAGTCGGAACTGTTGTAAGAATATATAATTTTTATATGTTGTTAGTATAATACAAAATTATCTTAAATTTTAGTTGAATCTGTCCAAAATATTAGTTTTACATAATTTTACAGTTATGAGTAACTTAATCTAACATATTTGTCTTTAATAATAAAAATATTTAATAGCATGATGTAATGCATATTTGTATATAATTTTTCATCTTTCTTTTTTAATATATATACTTGAATATAAATATTTATTTAAAAAATATTTTTATCTTAAAATATTAATCTTTATATAAAATATTTTCGTTAATAATTTGAATATAAACATGATTAGTATGTCTATATTGTTGAAAATAATAAATAAGATTATAACACTTTAATATGTTCAAATAAAAATATGCATTTTACTTTTCATACTTGTTTCTGTAAAAAAACAAAAAAAAACTTGGCACACATGTTGGATCATCAGATAGTGGCGATGCCAATATGAAATACACCATCACAGCCATTAATGACTTCAAATAAACTATTATAATCAAATCATTCATTTTCTCGTTTGTATCGTGCCGAAGTATTAAATTCTTTTTATCAAATTTTGATATATTTTGAGTAGAATATGTGACGCAAAACTTCTATTAGATTATATTTATAAATATATTTTATATTAAAATTATTATAATGTGATTTAAATATTTTTCTAAAAATTTATATGGTTCTAGATTAAAATTGATAAACAAAATTTGTTTTGAATTAAGAAAAGGAATCATAAACATGCAATAAGAATGTATAATTTGTTTTGAATTAAAAAAAGTTTTTGAATTCGTTCCTCACATAAATACGGCTTATTAATTTTTAAATATATTAGATAAAAATAATTTTGTGATGGTGCAATCTTTATGATTCTACAAATAAAACTGGTAGAAAGTATTTATTTTGGATTAAAAAAATCATTAACACATGAAAATAAGAATTTGTATTGGATTCAGAAAAGGAATTATAAACATACATGCAAGTACATATTAGTTGTCTTAAAGAACAGAAGTTAATTTTGTTCTAGTCTAATCTAACGGTGCTTATTTGTTCAATACACAATTAAGTTTTGAACCATGCGACCAAATTATCTCCCTTGCGCTTATTATATATAAATATATAATATAATAACCTCTTATTAGTTTCATATCCTTCCTCTTTGGGCTCTTGGTGGGCTTTTATCTTTTTAGATTGGAGGCCCAGTAATAATTTAAAGATTATAATAAAGCGGGCTACCCACACGTGTATATGTAATACTTCCAAACATAAACAACAAGAAGAAAAGAAAAACAACAAGAAGAAAAGAAGATAACCACAGAAGCTGATGTTGAAGTGTTATTATTACTAGCCTTTAAATCGTGCGAAGCACGAGCGATTATGAGCGATTATATAGTTTGTAATTTATTATTTATAATTTAAATTTCAACATCATTTTATTAGTATTTTAATATTAATGATGAATTGAATTTTAATTAAATTATATAAACCAAGTAACCAACTGATTATATTTTCTCACAAAAATTTAGCTTTTACAATTTATTATCTATTTATAAATATTTTTCTGTTATCAATATGTGATAATTTATTATTCAATTGATTTTAAATCAGATTTTTCATATTTCGTATATCTTCATATGTATGAAAAATGAATATTTGTCGTGTAACATGTTAGAATTAGACTAGGTTATGTAATGATTTGTGTTTGTAGAAATCGAAATAGAACATTGTAGAGTTAAAAAGAATTATATGAAGGTTCTTGTTAATAAAAGATATTCCAAATTATATATTTATAATTTTATTTTTGACATCATTGTAATTAACCTCCACATATTGTAGAATTCTAGTTACAGAGGGAGAGTATCAAACCAAAAATTATAACTAAAATCATGGACTACAAATTATACTCATGTTGGCTTATTATAGTATAGATAGATAGATATAGATAGTACTCTAATGATGACACAAAAAACAAAAATTATAACTAAAATCATGAACTACAAATTATTATAGGATGTTCAATACAAAAATGATAACATAAAAAATAATTTAATATTCAATTCATTACCGTTGCACAATATAAACAAGTCATTTTAATCTTGATTAGAATGTTTAATACCAAAATGATAACACAAAGATATAAATGTAAAATTAGTCAAAAGCATTATTGTAATATCTGGGGATTTCGCGAATTGTATATCGAATATTATATGCAAATGTGCCATTTTATGTGAAATTAGAAAATAAATAAATATTATATAATATTCCAGTTGGATGAGGTGGTATATGATTTATGAATTTGAGTTAACGGTCAAGGAACCGAAAAGTGATTATTTATGAGGATTTAAACGAGAAATGAGTGGGTTGTTAATTTCATGGAAAATATATGAGTACATGATTTTGTGACCCGTATGTGTTGATACGGTTAAGTGGATAAAGTGAATTTATGACCGATAAAGGATATCGGATTTTACGCAAATGACGGAAATAGAAAAGTGTGAATAAATATATTTTGATACATTAATTAAATGAAAGTATGAGATTTGATTGTGGATGTATGACTACGTGCTATATGACTTGTACGGGTTGAAATATGTGATTGATGTGGCTTTAGATAATTTTAAATATTTTATCATGTGAAAATATGAGTATATGAGCTTACATATTTTTGTAAAATATTTGAGATGTGATAAAATCATGGAATTTGCTTTATTATCTCTAGAATATTCTTAAAGATATTTTAAGAATGATCGTTGAATTTATTTCAGTGATTTACTATTTTAAAATGATTTTATAATCATAATTTTGATTATCGAGCATTATCTTGTAGAATTCATATAAAATAATCTATGTGCTCAAAAATTATTTTAAAAATATGGGGAGTGAGGTAATTTCATATTCTATATTTTAAAAATATAGTTCGAGTTGTTCAGAGCAATTTCATAGAAGTTTTATAATTTGCAAGCTCGTTTTTCAGGAATTTTGCAGTAAAAGGGTATTGGTTTCAATTGTATGATTACTAAATTGTCCCCGGCTATATCCTCTAAATCACCAGCCCAGTTCTTTCTTATTCAGTGTCGAGTTCTCTCGAACTCTCTTCATCTCTCTCGGCTCTTCTCTCTCTCTCTCTGGTACTCTCTCCCTCCTCACCCCCTCTTCCTTTTTCGTGTCCGATTCTCGAATTGAGACCGGATTTTTGTCTTGAATCACTTCCTAAACTATATAGTTGTGGGTATTGCTTGGTTTATTAGAACCCACTTCGGGTTTAGTTCGATTTTTGTGTTCTTGAATTTGATTCATGGAAAAATCTTGATAAGATGATAACTTTGTATGCATATTGGATTTTGTAAATTTTTAAAACAGATTTATGAGTTGGGCTTGATTAATATTGATTTGTTTTGATGATTGGGTTTAAGATTATGCATACAAGTATGATGGTATGCTTTTAGAATGGTACTTTGAGAGTGTAAGTAGCGGATTAATGATTTAGAACGTTATAAATTTGTAGACTGCTGCTGGGCTGTTTTTGTAGCATAATTTTGGGTTAATTGAATCGACTTTTGTGCCTAATATTTCTGTGATAAGGTGTTCCTTAATGTCTATATCAAGTACGAAAAAGAATTTCGATGTTTCATTATATGAGCTAAAAGATATAGCCATTTAAGTGACATATGTGCGAAATTTTGTTGTGCTGTTGTGATGCATCTGTTGGAGTCATTTTCTGGGTAAATTATGATATGCATGAGCAGTAGTTTCTGGTCATATTATATGATGATTGGAGTCTAGTTTACTCTCCAAAAAGAATCATTGCATTTAGATTAATGAGTTGGGAGTTATGATTATTTTAGTGAGGTATGTGCAATAAGCAAAACTGCTCCGATTTTTGATTTTATAAATTATAGTTAAATTACTTTGACTTTGATTTTTAAGCCAAAACAAACTTTGTAGCTACTTGGGGAGTTCAGGAAAGTCTCCTCAAAATTTCAAGTGAAAATCATATATTTCTGATTTATTAAAAATGTTTGAATGTCGGTAGCGCAACTTTGTGAAAATTCTGTTTTAAGGTCACAAAGAGAGTTTTCTTCACAAATTCAAATATATGCGTTGAGTTGTGATTTATTAGAGTATAAATGTGTATTACTGGTTATTGGTCAGTAGTTGTTAATTTGTTTGATTTAGAATTTGATTGGTTGGTTGTTGGTATTATTTTCAAACAGGTGGATAGTCCGATAAATAGAAGAGATGCTGCCGAAATTTCTAAAAATATTAATTTTCAAAATCTTATCAGCACATCCCTCAAGTATGGTCATCACTACTAGTCGAGAATATTGTATGGGGATTTTGTTTTTATTAGAAAATATGTACAAACAAACAATACTAGTTATACATGTAATTTGGCGTAAAATCTTTTCGAAGATAGATTTATTTTTTTTAGTAGTGGCTATGGTATGTGACTACTATGTGTAGCATGCTTAAGTGATATATGCTTATATGCTTTATATATGTTCCAATGTGTATGTGTACTCTTACTAGCCTATGTGATTAAAGGCAGTCAATAATATTTATAATTATCGAAAGGGTATATATAAGTAGACGTTCAGGGTGAACGTCGATTGATTATTAGGATACTAAAATAGTGTCTCTACGCGTGTAGATTCAAATGACGAGACTGTGAAACTTAGGAAAGGAAAGGCTTTGTTAGGTGACAGTTAGAGAATTACTTGGCCAAGTGGGAAGCGAGTTGAGGCAAGTAACTTTCCTCTCTCTCTCTCTCTCTCTCTCTCTCTCTCTCTCTCTCTTTCTCTCTCTCTTAAGCAGCTTATTGATAAATGATAATAAGTACTGTCACCCCTGATCTACTTTTTGGATTATAAAAGCCTGATTTCCTTTCTTATTGAATATAATGTCTCACTTTTGAATACAAATTCGTTCATGAAGTTCATGCTTTTGTATCCAGTATATTTTTATCCTCAAATATTTATCTTTTGATCGAAGAATATTTCTTTTCCATATACTTGACCACCACAAGTAAATGGAACTGGTATCTGTAAATGAAACTAAGAATGGTTTTAGACTTGCAAGTGATTGCAAGTGTCATAATGATTTGAAAGGTTGATAAGGTTTTAAAATGAAAGATATTTTTAAAGAAGAAAGTTTTCCAATTTAATGGTTTTCCACGGAATTCTATAGATTGGAGGCGTAAGTGGCCGAGTAACGCCGGTCCAGCTATATGATTATGAAGACCAGTGAGGGCTGGCACATTATGAAGACCAGTGAGGGCTGGCATTTGAAAGGCCAAATAAGTTGCCTTTCGGGTACCCTATTCACGTCCAGAGGGACTGTAAAGTCCGGTATGGGGATTGTACGTGGCTGATCACCCGTGCAATCCAGAGCGTTATACACTCCAATCAAGTAAAATATTTTATGAAAAGAAATGTCCAAGTGTTGGACGGTTTTGAAAATGAGATAGTTTTTGTGATGGAAAAATAAAGTTTTGATGAAAGGATTGATTTGAAGGAAAATGTTATGAAAAGGGTAATTTTACGAAAGTTTTGAAAAGAGAAAATGATCATATTCTTAGACTCTGTTGATCCAGAATACCTTGACAGGATCTATGATGGACCACATATGCCCACCAAGCTCTCTGTTGGGCTTGCAGATGAACCTCAGAAGATGGTTCCAAAAGAAAAGAAAGATTATACCCCTGAGGACATCTTGTCAATTGGTAAAGACTCTAAGGTGAAACACCTTCTGCACAGTGCCCTTGATAATGCAATGTCTAATAGGGTGATTGGGTGCAAAACTGCTAAACAAATCTGGGATGCTCTGGAAACCAGATGTCAGGGAACTCAGGCCATAAAGAAAAATAGAAAAACAATCCTTACACAGGAGTATGAGCACTTTGACTCAAAATCTGGTGAGTCCTTGACAGATCTGTATGACAGATTTGTCAAACTGCTGAATGACTTATCTCTTGTGAACAAGGAATATGATCTTGAAGACTCAAACCTCAAATTTCTTCTGGCTCTTCCTGAAAAGTGGGATTTGAAAGTCACCACAATAAGAGACAATCTTGATCTTGGAGAAATGTCTCTTGATGATGTTTTTGGAAGACTGAAGACCCATGAACTTGAGATGGAGCAAAGGAGCAAACGTCATGGAGGCAAATCAAAGTCTGTTGCTCTGAAAGTTCAAGAGGAAGCTGCTAAGAGCAAAGGAAAAGCTCATGTCACAAAGTCTGACATTGAGTCATCAAACTCTGATGACTCAAACTCTGATGTCTCAGACTCTGATGACAGTGATGGTGAAATGATGCAGTTAGCAGCATTGATGGTGAAAAGCTTCAAGAAGTTGGCTTACAAAAAGTTCAACAAAGGCAAAAGTTTTTCAAGGAAAGACAGAAACTCTGACAGAGTTTATGACAAGAAGAACTTCAGGAAGAATGAGGGCAAGGAAGGGAAAGCTGGAAAAGCTGACAAGTATACCTGTTTCAACTGTGGTGAAAAGGGTCACTTTGCATCTGAATGCAAGAAAGCCAAGAAAGAAAAAGAAAAAGCCTTTATCACCAAGAAAGGAAACTGGACAGATACATCTGACTCAGAGGAAGAAGTCAATTATGCTTTGATGGCAAACACTGACATAAACTCTGAATCTACTGTTAAGGTACCTCATTCTACTCTTGCCTTTGATACTGAAGATATAACTGAGTTAAGATTGTTCCTTAAAACTTTGCATACTAGCTTTAGAGATCAGACTTTAGAGAATGAAAGATTAAAATCTGAAACTCTAAGTGTAAAGAAAAGGAACGATTACCTAGAAAAGGAATTAGTTCAGATGTTAGAAGTTCAGAAAGAGAGAGATGATGCTGTCATTATCAAAGATGAATTATCAAAGAGGTATGCATCTCTTCAATCAGAACTTGCTAAGGAAAGGGATATCATTAAAACATGGACTAGTTCAGGCAAAACTACTCAGGATATCTTAGGTAGTGGAAACTGGAAGAAGGGACTAGGTTACACTGATAACTCAGAAGCTGAGTCATCAAAAACAGAGTTTGTTAAAACTCAAAAACCTAAGGTTAAACCTGTTAAATTTGTTGCTGAATCTTCTAAGTCTAAACAGAGTAGACCAGAATCAGAGAATAACAACAATTTAAAATCTGAGAAGCCCAAACAGGTTAACATAGGACTGATGACTCAGAAACAGCTTAAACATAAGCTTAAAGAGGTAAAGTCTGATGACAAAAACAAGGAGCCTAGGAAAAATAGAAATGGCAAAATTGGTATAGACAAGAGTAATAACTACATGCCTATTCCAAATGCACCTAGGAAGACATGCCATAACTGTGGAAATACGAATTATCTTGCTAATTTTTGCAGGAAGAACAAAGACATTAACTCCTTACCTACAAAGTCTGGAGTTAGAAAAAGTAGTATTAGATATAAACCACAAGATCCATGTTTTCATTGTGGTAGTTTATGGCATTCTATCTATACTTGCAAAGAATATCATAGTTTGTATTATGATTATTATCAATTGAAACCTTCTTTGAGAAAGGTTAATAAAAACTCTGCAAGTACAAACTCTGTTTCTAGTACAAACTATGTTACAAAGTCTGTTAGCTCAAACTCTGATAATAATAAAGATTCCGCTGCAAAAGCTAACAAACTTAATAAGGCCAAGGGATCCAAGCAAGTCTGGGTCCTTAAAACTAATAATTAGTGGTCTTTGTGATTGCAGGGCAACAGGAAGAATATTCTAGTCTTGGACAGTGGATGTTCAGGACACATGACTGGAAATAAGGCCCTGCTGTCAGAGTTTGTGGAGAAAGCTGGCCCAAGTGTTTCTTATGGAGATGGCAACATAGGAAGGACTCTGGGATATGGCAACATCAATCTTGGAAATGTCATCATTTCAAATGTAGCTCTTGTTCAAGGGCTAAAACACAATTTACTCTCTGTCAGTCAAATCTGTGACAGAGGATATCATGTTGATTTCTATGAAGAACACAGTGAGATAGTATGCAAGTCAACAGGCAAAGTGGCAGTGATTGCTCACAGACATGGAAATATTTATGAAATTCACTTGCCTACAAACTCTGAAGGAAAAGCAATTTGCTTATCCACAAGAATCTCTGCAGAAGAAAGTTGGAAGTGGCACAAGAAGCTCTCACATCTAAATTTCAACTCCATAAATGAGCTTATAAAGAAAAAGCTTGTGAGAGGACTCCCTGAATCACTACTCACATCTGATGGATTATGTGACTCATGTCAAAAGGCCAAGCAGAGAAAGACATCCTTCAAGAGTAAGACTGAATTCTCAATAAAGAAACCATATCATCTTCTACATGTTGATCTATTTGGACCAGTTAATGTACCATCCATTGCAAGGAAGAAATATGCTCTTGTCATTGTTGATTAGTATACCAGATACACTTGGGTATATTTTCTTCACTCTAAAGATGAAACAGCCTTGCATCTGATGGATCATGTGAAGCAACTGGATCATGGATCTGAAGACAAAGTGAAGATCATTAGAAGTGATAATGGAACTGAGTTCAGAAATTCAACAATGGAAGAGTTCTGCAAAGAAAGAGGTGTAGTGCAATAATTTTCTGCACCTGGTACACCACAGCAAAATGGTGTAGTTGAGAGGAAAAACAGGACTCTTATAGAAGCTGCCAGAACTATGCTTGATGAGGCTAAACTACCTACTTATTTCTGGGCAGAAGCTGTTCAAACAGCTTGTTTCACTCAAAATGCAACATTGATTAATAAGCATGGCAAGACCCCATATGAGATGGTAAAGAAAAAGAAGCCAAATCTGAAGTACTTTCATATATTTGGGTGCAAATTCTTTGTATTGAAGACTCATCCAGAACAACTTACAAAGTTTGATTTAAAAGCTGATGAAGGCATTTTTGTAGGTTATCCTCTGACAACAAAGGCCTTCAGAGTCTACAATCTAAGAACCAAGGTGATCATGGAATCCATACATGTGTCATTTGATGACAAAAGAATTATGGGTTTAGCAGATATGGATGATCATGAAAAACTGCATTTTGAAAATGAAGAAATATTCTCTGATTCGACAAACTCTGATGAACAGTCGATGTAACGCCTGTAATATTTGACTTATACATATTACAGTATTTTATTTTGGTGATATATAAAATTTCGTGTTTTAATTGCCAAATTATGTGAAGTGACTCGTTTATTGTTATGTGACTTTCGTATGTCGTTATAACGTACTTATATGACTTTTGGTGAATAGTTCTCGCTACGCGATTAAATAATATTACTAGTTGCGACGGTTTTGACTTTACATTAATAAATGTGATCGTTGCCGTTACCCGATTAAATAATAGTTGAGATATATGCGATTTAGTGATATTTGATAAATTGCGAGTAGCCGATAAACTTTAACTTGTAAAATAGCGTTTGGTGTATATATTTTTCTCGAGATTTTACGTGTATTATATTCGTGTTTTATATTTATGAGAAATGTGACTATTAGAGCTCTACTTGTAATATTTCTTTTAAAATTCATTCCTTGTCCAACATTTGTGAAAACTATTTTATTAAACTTCTAAAATCTCATATTATTTGTGATATTAATTTCATGATTTATAGATTAGTACTTTAATTATTAAAACTCTTTCTTTTAATACTCTTTTAATCACACTTTTATTAAATATCAAATGTCTACATTACCCTTGCATGCAAACACCACATACATTGCTTCCAAGGACAAGCTAGACATTTCCAACCCCACTACCACTTTCTAGTCAAAAGATGAGTCAAGAAACACAAGCTTGCAACACTTGTCACATTACTATACACTTAACAAAACCCTCCTCTCTCTCTTTTCTCTCATTTCACTCCCTCACTTCTCTCCCTCTCTTTCATTCAGCCGAATACTCCCTCCCCACTATTTCCATCATTTCTTCCATTTTCCTTGAGATTTTAAGCTTGGAAAGGAGAGTTCTTCACAATTCAAGCTTGATACTTCCAACTCTAGGTGAGATCTTACTTGCATGTGACATTTGGAACCGGAATGGGGCTTTGGTTTTTATGGACTTAGAGCCACCATTTCAGAGGTTCCTAGATGATGAGCTTGATGTGATTTTGGTAGAGGTTATACCTCCATTTGGCCAAGATACACTTGCTTCATCACCCTCGGCAATGACCCTTAAGGGAGCCGAGGGGAGTGATTGTTTTGAAGGCTTGAGATTCGTAATGTGTGATCTTTTGTATATGTTTTAAGTGATTTTGATCCTTTGTTATATGTTTTATTAAGTTTAAGAGCTTGCATGTTATGCTTTGTACAAAAATTGAGTGAAACTAGTGATTTTATGACATGACATTCGAATGGATAGTTTATGTGATGATTTGGGGTTTGTAACTTGGATTTTGGTTAATGCATGCCATGATTCTTGTGAGATATGGTTAGTTCTGAATATATATGATAGTTTAAAGTGAGGAATGATAGTTATTTGTGAGGATTACCATGTGCTATATTCGAATTTATGCATATATATGCCCCTGAAATTTCTGCCCTGTTTTACCTCTATAAATGCCTCGGTTTTGTGCTCTTAAATGGTTAAATTTGGTAATATCTTGCCTTGTGTAATTAGTCAGTAGGTATATGTATAGTATGGATTAAGATTTGTGGATTGGTTTGTTGGTATTTGGTGTTTGGAAGGGAGTTAAGGTGGAAGGAGTCACACACACACCATGGCAGATTTTTGCACCTTAGAAACCATGAGAATTAGATGTGTCATGCTTAGGCCCTCATAGGCCCAAGTCTCCTGGAGTTGGGACTTGATGTATACAAGTCTCCAGTAGCCATAAGAGTCATAAAAACTATCATTTACATAGATGCACACACAAATTTCAGAGTACACCCCAGAACAGGGCACTTTAGGATTAGTTGTGTCCTTAAGTGGTTAACACCTTGTCAAGGATGAGGCCCTCATGGGGCCTTGATTTAGATGAGCTTAGGGAAGTATTAGGAAGCTATTTGAGTCATTGGATTGGTGTATTGAGTGAGTTTAGTGAGTGACAAGTGAGTAAGTTCATGGCAGTCCCCACAGCAGGGCAGGGTGCCCTGTGTCAACTTTGCATAGAGGCCCAAGGAGGCCTGAGCAAGGCCTTAGTGTCATTCCAAGTGCACAACTTAGATTTAAGTCTTAAGTATCCAGTAGAGTCACAATTTCACCAAGGCACATAGTGGAAACACTTGTTTTTGCCAAAACCCCCAAGAGGTGCCAAACTGCCAAGGCAGAATGGTCACTTTGGTACACTAGTTTTTAAGGACTTATATAGGCAAGGCCTTTGAGTCACACCACTTCATAATATTAGTTTAAGATTGTGTCAACCTTTAGAAATTGGTTTGGAGTCAATACCCTAAATGGAAATGCCTTATTTCCACTAAAGGAACACAAGTGTCACACATGGAGTCACATTCTAGTACCAATTTAAGGTGCATTGCATTTGAGTGTGTCATCAGTGAGGCCTTGACCTCATATTGAGTTCATGAGTTAGTTTTAAGTCATATTAGAGAGTGCAAGTTAGTTTAAGTCAATTCACTTAGTGTAGATGCATTATTTTACCAAGGCACCCAAGTGTCGCCAAGGTAAGCATACTAGTGAGTCACTTAGGTTGCACTTCACTTGTAAGTCTTGGGAGGTGGGGCACAAGTGTGCCTTACTATTAATTTATTAATTGGAGGTCAGTAGGATATAGTTAGGAGGTATTGGTCTTAGACCTTATGTGTTACTTGATTAAATGCTTAAGTGACTTAGGTGTAGTTAGAGATTCTTAAGTGATAATAGTTAAATGATAAAGTGCCATGCTTTACTTGCTATGTGTATTACTTGATGATCATGCTACTTGTTTTAATTAAGTTTAAGTGTATATTGTATATATATGTATATATATTATATATATATATATATATATATTTATACGCGAAAGGGTAGTTAGTGACGAGGATACTATTAATTATAGGTGCAAGTAGGAGGCCAGGCAAGGAACCCCTAGAAGCATCTATACAGGAGTTTAGTAAGCTTTATCCAGGCAAGTGAAACTCTTCCTTTATACTTGCTTGATAATTGTATACCCTGTGAATGTTGAATTACTGTTTATTTAGGATTGAATTACCTTATCACCCCTTATGATCATGATTGTGGATTCCAATAATACCCTTAACATTTGAAGTACCTTTTCATGTAATATTACCCTACACCCACATGATTACACTCCAATAGTCCCTTGATGAATAATGAGAACTTGATACCCCACATTAAACTGAATTATCTCATTTGGAACCCTGATCTTAATAACATTTCCTATTTTTTTTGAAAGATCACTTGTATTTTGAAAACATCCTTGCTTATAACTTGTCTTTGATCAAGACCCCTTCTTTTGAAAATGATTTGATTTGAAATGACCTTAAAAGGAATTGGATAATAATTTTATATTAAGACTGAGGCGCCAGTCAATTATTGCAGCATCAGTAGCGGGGAGCCTGATGTCTGTTTATGGCCAATGTGTGCCGAGGATCCTCCCTGGTTGAATCACTTTATGTGGTTCGGAGCTTGGTGTGGGCTGATCACCCCTCAATGCTCGTAGCGCTGTGTGTTTCCAATTCCAATAAATTGATATCCCACATTGCACCTTTACTTGTGTTTACACCTTGTGATGTCCGTTGTTGCTTTTGCACTTGATATATTGCATATTGTGAACTGTTTTATTTACTGTTTTCACTTGCTGAGCTTTTTGCTCATATATATTGTTGTTGTTATAACCCTTCAGTGAAACCCGAGAATGACCCGTCTCAAGCAGACCGCTCGTAAGACCACCTCAGGCAACGGGATTGCTTTCCGCCGTATGATGGGACTGGTTGGGAACTCGTAGTTCCCTAGTTATTTTCCTTTGAACTTTTGGGATTTAAAAACTGTAGTTTGACTTAGACTTAATTTGGATTCTATTTGGGTTGTAATAACTTTAGTTGTTGTTCATACTCATTCCTGGTGATTCCGGGAGTGTGGATTTAGACTTGTAGATTAATATTTATAACTCTGTAGTTTAATCATATTTATCGATTTGCATGCTTTAGTCGGATATTTAAGTTGGGTCCGTCACAGTCAAACTCTGACTGTGAACAAAATACAGCAAACTCTGGTGAAAATTTACAGGTTTATGATGATGAAGCAAATGTTGAGGGGGAGCATCAGAATGTTTCAGACTCTAGCTCATCAGAGAATGCTGACTCAAACTCATCAGAGGATACTGATTCAAACTCTGATAGCACAAATTTAGGGGGAGCTACAGAGAATAATCAACAGAATCAAGAGAGCATGGATCAAGGGGGAGGATCCAATAATGAAAATGGTCAACTTCCACATGCTAGGAAGTGGACAAAATCTCACACACCTGATTTGATAATTGGAAATCCAGAAGCAGGTGTGCAAACAAGGACAGCTACAGCAAATGAGTGTTTACATCATTGCTTTCTGTCACAAACAGAACCTAAGAAAGTGGAAGAAGCTCTTCAAGATGCTGACTGGATTCAAGCAATGCAAGAGGAGCTAAATGAGTTTGAGAGAAACAAAGTATGGATCCTAGTACCAAGACCTAAAGATAGATCCATAGTTGGTACAAAATGGGTTTTCAGAAACAAAACTGACAGTGAGGGTGTCATAACAAGGAATAAAGCAAGGCTTGTGGCAAAAGGGTATTCACAACAGGAAGGTATTGATTATGATGAGACATTTGCTCCAGTTGCAAGATTGGAGGCAATTAGAATCTTTCTGGCCTATGCTGCTCACAAGAAATTCAAGGTATTTCAGATGGATGTCAAAAGTGCTTTTCTAAATGGGAAACTGGATGAGGAGGTATATGTTGAACAACCTCCAGGCTTTGTGGATCCAAAGCATCCAGACTATGTCTATAGATTGGACAAGGCACTTTATGGACTAAAGCAGGCTCCAAGGGCATGGTATGAAACTCTGGCTCAATTTCTTCTTGAAAGTGGATTTACCAGAGGTACCATAGATAAAACCCTGTTTTATTTGAATCATGGTAATGATCTGCTTTTAGTTCAAATCTATGTTGATGACATTATTTTTGGCTCCACTAATGCTAAACTCTGTCAAAGATTTGCCAAGCTCATGCAGTCTAGGTACCAAATGAGCATGATGGGGGAACTCAGTTATTTTATGGGTTTACAAGTTAAACAGACTGAAGATGGGATTTTTATAAATCAAGCCAAGTATACCAGAAATCTTTTGAAGAAATTTGGTATGCAAGACAGTTCAGCTGCAACTACTCCTATGGCAACAGCAACCAAACTAGACAAAGATATTGGTGCATCAGTGGATATCACAAACTATAGAGGAATGATTGGATCTTTGCTTTATCTGACTGCAAGTAGACCAGACATCATGTATGCCACATGTCTATGTGCAAGATTTCAGGCAGATCCAAGAGAGCCTCATCTGATTGCAGTAAAGAGGATATTCAGATATCTCAAGGGAACCACATCATTGGGATTATGGTATCCTAGAGAATCAGATTTTAGTCTAATTGGATACTCTGATGCAGATTTTGCAGGTTGCAAAATTGACAGGAAAAGCACAAGTGGGAGTTGTCAATTTCTGGGTGGAAGACTTGTTTCTTGGTACAGCAAGAAGCAGAAGTCCATTTCCACATCAACAGCAGAGTCAGAGTATATAGCTGCAGGCAGCTGCTGTGCTCAAATTCTTTGGATGAAGAATCAACTGTTGGACTATGGGTTATCCTTTTCTAAAATTCCTATTTATTGTGATAACCAAAGTTCTATTGCTATGACAGGAAACCCAGTTCAACATTCTCTGACAAAGCACATCAGTATAAGATATCATTTTATAAGGGAGCATGTGGAGGAAGGAACCATTGAACTTCACTTTGTTCCTACTGAACAGCAGCTAGCAGACATATTCACCAAACCACTAAGTGAAGCAACCTTCACTAGACTGGTGAATGAGCTAGGAATGATATCAGGAACTGAGTAAACATAATGGTCAGATCTTTCAAATTTAAATTGTCAATCTACCATATGTATTGCTCACACATTTGCCATGATATACTCTGATTGTTAAACTCTGATGACATTCTCTGATGATATACTATGTTTGCTATACTCTGATTGACATTCTCTGACGTCATTCTCTGACGATATTCTGTGATGTCTGTAAACTCTAAATCTTGATAAATGATCTCAATTTTTCTCTCTGAGACAAATAACCTGTGAAGATACTATGAAGCATGATCTGAATCAGTAATCATGAATCTCAGTTAAGTTCTTTAATCTTGATCTCAATTTTGTGCTACTATGTTACACTATATGCATGTTGATATCATTGAGACTCCATTACTTCACATATCTTAATTATAAGTGAGACTGATTAATTTGCATTTTCTCTCAGTAAATTAGACAGTGATTATAAACTCTGATGCTATATACACCCCTGCAAATAAGCATGGTACTCCTTTGAGATCTTCATTTTCTAAACTCTTATACATTTCAGGAGTTCAAATATTCAGAGAATGTGAAGAGAGTATTCCAAACGGATGTATTATTAGTGGGTTTACATGAAAAACATTTTAATAGGAGAACGTGTAATCAGCATTTATAACTGCACATGTTTTACTGCGCTCATGATTATTACTCTCATTTCTCTATGCCACTAACATTCATCTACCAGTTAAAAATTGACAGGTGTACAAGTGAACAAAAAGCCCAAGCGTGTACAGCTAAACAAAATCTGAAGAGTTTATCACATCAGATTTTATTGCTTATTATTCACTTATACACTTAATCTTTACACACACTCTCTCAACAAACTCTTACGCTCTTCTCTCTGAAATTCAAATCCTCTCTCACACATCTTCTCAAACACCTTCCTTCACAAACTCTGTTCTAATGGCAACTACAGCTTTTACCTTTGCAGGCGTGGAATTTGTTCCCAACAACCATGCTGCCATTCTCAACACTGTCGACGCTCCAAGGGACTATCATCCCATCCAGCAATTTTTGGCACAGAGTGCCCTTGCTACCGCCCTTACCGCTCCTGCCAGACTATCAGGAAGCCAAATCATCAATTTTTGGAGGACGGGTCAATATGAAAATGGTGGTGCAGATGGATCACCATCAATTGTGTTTTCATATGAAGGGGAGGAGTTTTCTGTTACTCCAGCCACAGTTCGTCAGGCATTCAACCTGCCAGAGCATACTGCTTACATCACTAATGGAGATGCAAATCTTAGAACAATGATGAATGATTTGGGCTACAGTGAATCACTCGATAAACTGGGACAATTGAAGCGTCCAGGGCTCAGAAGGGAATGGAGTTTCTTCTTCGACTGTATCACCAGGGCCTTTCAAAAGAAGTCTACAAACTGGGATGCCATACCAATGGACATGCTGCAGATTGGGTATTCTCTGATCCACTCTACTAATTTTAATTTTGGTAGATTAGTTGTTAGAAATATTGGTGAAAGAATGCATGAGAATAGACAAGTCATATATTTCTCAAGATTCTGTCAATTATTGTTTAATGCTACTGTTGGTGAGGTAGATTTTGATGTTGATGATGAGATCAAGCCATTCAGGCTTCATAAAAGGGTGTTTAAGGACCTCATCTCCAAGGATGAGAAGTATCCAGTTCAGAGGCCCCTTCTAATTCCAGCTCAGGTTAGAGTCAGGATGGATATGCCCCCAGTACAACAACAACAACAACAACCACAACCACAACAGCCTCAACCTCCAGTCTCTCCTACAATCCCCAAACAAACCAGAACTTCTACATCCAGGTCAAAAAGGCCTACAGACTCTGAAGAAAACCCCTCTACTAAAAAGACCAGAACCTCTGTTGCTACACAAGTTCTGAAGACAAAGTCTGATAAACCAGCAAACTCTGATGCTGTAAACTCTGATGCTGTAAACACTGATCCTGTAAACTCTGAAGCTGCTTCTCCTCAAAAGCAGAAAAGAAGGAGACTGGTTGCTGCCTATGATTATGATGATCTTGAACCTGCACATGCAACAAACTCTGAACCGTCTCCTACACCAAACTCTGAACATCTACAGACCAGTCCTCAGCCAAAGACAGCTAGATTCAAAAGAAGGGCAAACAAGCCTAAAAAGGCAAAGATACCCATAACTGAGATTACAGATTTTACTATTGAGGAAGAGCAAGTACCATCCACTACAACTCCTGAAGATCTATCTCAAGCTCTGATGGTGCATCCTATTCAAGCAGTTCCACTCTCAACTGCTACTGCATCTTCTACTTCATCTGAAGTAGATGAGGAGATTATATGCAAGGAGCAAGCTACAGCTGAAGCTGAGACTACTGTGTCTGATTCTCAAATCCCAGTATCTGATCATGGACCTTCCACTCCAATTCCTCTTTCTCCAATGAAAATTCCTGAGGGTGCCATTGTTCATGATACAGCTCCAGAAAACTATAAGTCAGATGCTGTAGTTGATGAATCTGACAAGGTAGCATGTTAGGTCCAAAGTATCGTAGAAGGGGGGGTTGAATACGATACTCACTACAATTTAAAATTCTTTCGAATCTTGCGGATAAACAAATTGCAGTTCTGTAATGGGTTTCGTGTTCCGGATATTTATTGGGTCGGTTTCTGAGGATATGAAAATATTAAACCAACACACAATATTTTCCAAGGTATATCTGTATATTGATAAATACCTCGAAGGTGCTATAAATCCAAACCCGAAGGTTGGCTGCAGAGACTACAATACACTCTACACACAAACGCCTATCAAAACAGATCTTCTATCTAAGCTCTCGTATGTGTGTAGTGTGTGCACTTTACAAAGTGTGTAGTTAGTTTCAAATGAAACTACAAGGCTCTATTTATAGGCTTTACAAAATCTAACCATGGTTAACGAGTTCGTCCTGGACGACTTGAGTTCGTCCTGGACGGATTCGTTTTATAAAAATAAAACTAACTCCAAGTGCATACCAAAGTTGCGCCACTGACCAGTGGTAGTCAAACCTTGCGCTTTGACTTCATCATAGTATATGATTTGTAATACTTAGAATAAATTCTAAGTTGTGCTAACTTGAGAGGTCAAACATGGCGCCTTACATGGTCAATGGTTGCGCCAGGAAGTAGTAGAGTGCAGGAGTCAAAGTTTGCGCCCTTCTTGGTCAAACATTGCGCCTTACCATTGTGACATCAGTACATGTGACTTAGAAGAAATTCTAAGTGAATTTTCTGTGTCATTGTGACTTGGAGTCGCAAACTTTGACCAGTCAAAGTTTGCGCCCCAAGTTGCGCTTGTACATCATATGCAGTGTGTGGTACTTAGAATTAAAACCAAGGAGTTTTGCTGGGGTTGACCTGAGTCAAAGTTTGCGCTTTGACTCTTGGTCAAACCTTGCGCTGGGTGCTCCTGTGAAATGCCTTAGACAAATTCCATGTTTTGATCTTGCTTCTTGTTTTGTATACTAATTAAATATACATATATATATAAATAATTGTGTTAACTTAATTACTTGAATTATTTAAATTCAAATAATTCACAATTAATATATATATATATATATCTAATTAATAAGATCCTTTTGGCAATATATCCTGGAGCAGCTCGATTGACTTGATCAATTAATTCGTTGGTCGAATTCACTGAATACTTTCGTACGTCCTGACGTCCTGTGCACTGGTCTGGTTCACGAACGACTCGAACTGAAATAATTCTTTGAATCCTTTGCTTGATAATAAACTTGATCAGTCATTCCGGGTTAGTTTATGCTTCAGTTTGTTGATTATAAATAACCAACCAAGATATATAGAAATATCTTGCTTCAGGGGTTGCACTGAAATCTTTCGAGTACTTGGACAACATCTTCATTGCTTCCACAATCTTGAATACTTCAATCCTTATTCTTCACCGAGGCATGAACATATTAATGAACTTCTTCCAGTGAACTTATTCCTTCAAGACTGTAGATGGCTTCTTCAACCTTTGTCTTCGTATCTTCCGATTCCGGTGCAGGCGTAGTGTTATTTACTTGTCCTGTTCTATTGTTGAGTTATCATCCCTATGTAACAGATAGGGTTGTCTTTACATTTAGACTTACAATCTCCCCCTATTTGTTTGTTAATCATAACAAGCAAATCCTCTGGAGGATAACTCAACTAACACTAGAAAAAGTAAAATCCTGGACTAGTAAATAATGCTACAAAGTTTCTGGATCATATAATACATTTCCAGATTTCATGAATAGAAATAACAAATGTGCATATCACCTTTATTTCTCTGGTTCTTGCTTACCTGCCAGATCATCCTCATAGTTTGTCTTGAAGAGAATTCAAAACATTCCATTATGCAAAGAACAATCAGCAGCTTCTTTAAATTCTTCAGTGGTGATGAATAAGTTCCTGTCTACCACTTACTGAAGAATAAATGTATCACCGTGATCCCTCAAAAGTAAAGAAACAAGTCTTTGCTTATGCTTCTCCCTCTGTTAGAGATAGTGGTGAACTAATACCACTACTTCCTAGGAATCATACCACGTACCACCTGAATAAGAATGCAATACAGTGGTGAGGTGTACATGAGTTTTTATTACTTCTCCTCCCATTACCTTGATCAAGTACCCCTTGGTGATAAGTAGCTATCTCCCCTTAGATGAAAGATGAATCCTCCTCCTTAGTTGAAAGATGAATCTCCTCCTCCGTATTACACAGCTAAAGAGTAGTTTACTCCCCCTTAGTTGTAGACAACAGAAGAAAGCTAACTTACTTTTTCTTCCCCCTTTCATATATTCTCCCCCTAAATATATTCTCCCCCTTAGTTGTGGAATCCTCCGAGGATATGTGGTATCAAATATGGTCAAGGAATGTGTACAATACTTCCTGTACCAAAAGATAATCTCCCCATAGAGAACTACACAACGCTAAAGCTGGGGTCGAAGAAAGAGTTCAGAAGAAGGGTTTACTTTGATTGGGTTGGTCCCTATGCTGAAAGAATAGGTTCCAAACGGAAAAGTAATGAGTAAAATCTGACAATCGTGTCCCTTTGGTGTTACCAAATGCTAAAGCTTCCCGATATTGTTAGGTCGCAATACCAATTGTTAGATCCCTGGTAAGGTTTCGATAACATCTTCAACATGGCTCCAACGGCAGTCAGTCGAACATTTCAGTGAAAGTATCCACTTTGCCTTTAGGTATAAATTTGGTAATCAGTGGTTATCTCACTAAATGTTCTGCAGGTGTATCACTCGACACTCAATTTTCTCTCGGTTTCTGGGTAAGGGTGTCACTCACGAGTTCTGTAAGTGTATCCCTCCACACAAATACTAAGCTTCCAAAATGCTGAGTACCTGCAATAAAATCACCTTAGCCACCCTTAAAGGGGGTCACCGGTGGTGCAATGGGAGTTCGTAATTCCCAGTCCCTGTAGACGCATCAGATAAATCCGAATCATGGTCCACAAGTTGCCAACCACTAAGTGGCTTATCCAATTAAGGATCCAGAGTTGTTTGCTCTGGGAGGTTAGACAAAGGCTTAATTATGGCAAAGGCCTAAGTCCTCCTCAATGTCTGTGAAGACACTTGATTCAAGAGAATCATCAACCATAGGTTCACAACGTGAAATGGAATGAACCGTAGTTGCTTCCGTCAATTCTTTCAACAACTTGTGAGCTTTCAATACCAATTATTATTATATGTACCTCACAAGTGTTTCACTCTTCTCAATATCCTATGTGTTTGCACTCACTCATGCTCACATATTTCTCATTCTGATATCTCACTGGTCCTTCTCAGAATCTCACCAAGTGTTTAACTCTCAGTGTTTGGCTCACAGTGTTTCTCTCAGCACTCAAAGTATGGTCTTCTGTACCTGCATGAGAAAATCACCATAGCCCCTTCAAGAGAGGTCACTGGCGGTGCAATGGGGTTTCGTAAATCCCCGATCCTCAACTGACTCATCAATAAATTGACTCATAGTCAGAGAGTTGCCGATCTCCTATAAATAGGAAATCCATTCCGATTGGATCCAGATCTGTTCTTATCTGGGGAGGGAGACGAGAATCCTGAAGATTTGGCAATTGAGATCCTCGTTTCCTCCTTACACCTGTAAAGGCATCAACCATCTTATCTACCGTAAAATGGTAAATGAAGAAGTTGCTTCTGGAACAAAACCTTTAACCTTACTGTGCACTCTCTTGTATTGTGTCCATAAGATTTTTGTTTAGGCTCTTCATCAGAGTGGTTACTGATGATGTGCTTGACTCAATACAAGATGCTCTGGCTGACGAGCGAATTTCAATGGACTCATCCTGTTGAGAGAATGATTCCAGAGACTGTTTTATTGCCTTTTCAGCTCTATATTCTTTTGAGAGAATACAGATGAGCAAACTGTTACCTCAATTTTGAAAACACCTTTACTTCTTGAGAGGTAGAGCTGTGGGTACACTATCCCTCACATCCTTATTTGCTGCAACAAGTACAGTTTCTCCCTCATTGACCTCTAGTCTAATAAGTTCCTTATTACTCCATGGGGAAAGTTGGGATGTGTTCTGAATTTGGTTTTGTAGTCTGGGATAAAGATTGTTGGTTTTTCAACCTTATGACTATCTAGGAAAGCCAAGAGGCTGATTAAGTTCCAAAGAACAGAAAGAGATATAAATGCATTTTAGAAAATCTATGATTTTGAATGAAAGCAATTGCATTTAATCTTTTGAGGAAAAATGAATCAGTTGTGACTGTAAATTGATTTTCATAAAGAATGACAATCACAACCGATGAAAGAATCAAAGTTTTCCATTAAAAACTTGTTTGAGTACGAGAGTCTGAATCTATGCATAAAAGGTTTAAATGAACTTGTCTTTGAAAAAGACACAGACTCCTGTTTCTCACTACAATTTAAAAAGGGAAAAAGAAAATTTATGCGCTACAGTGTATAAAGCACTCACCACAATAATTAGTGAAAAGGCCTCATACTAGCACATCGTCAAAACAGACGCTACAAGTGACAAAGATCACCAAGTACACAAATACAAGATAATCAATGTATCGTCCTATGACGCTACATGTATAGATGCAAAATATTCTAAGAAATTTTATGATATAGAGTAGTGGATACCAATTGTTGAAATCAATTGATATGAAAATTTCTTTAAAGAAACTCACCACTCTAGAACATAAATATGAGACTGAATAAAGATTATGTTGTCTCCCTTGTACTCAGAATATTAAACACCTAAAATATATTAGCCCTAGTGGTTTTAAGAAATATGCAACAATATTTCACCAGTGCCAATATATCACAATCAATTCACAAATAAAACATCAATAAAGCATCAAAGAGAGATACCAATTAAATAATTCAAAATGTGAATTAATCATGCATCTATTATTCTATCAAAGTCAATCATGAAACAAATAAGCATATAATTGTCATGGATCACAATTTAACTAAGATAAAATAATAATTACCTACGCTATATCATATAATTATCAGATCATCATATAACAACTAAAATCATGACAATCATACAAAGATATACGCAAGCCCGAGGGAAAGTTGAAGAAAAGTTCACAAGTCTTATACATGTAAGCATTGAGTACAAGTAAACTCACACAACTCCTCGCAGAAAATATTAACAATTAATATTAGTGATCTACATATAAGCATGCAAAAATATCACTAACACTAAAAGTATCACAACTATATGCAGTTAGACATGAAATGAAATATCAATTAATGAATCATCAAATATCCAACACAAATAGTTATGCTTCAAGTATATACACTAATATAAATGGATTCAGCCTAGAGAGAATCTAAGTAACTCCACAAATACTAGTATATCATGACTAAATTCTAACTAGATTCTAACCACATACCAATTACTGATACAAGTCACAAGTCTAGAAACAAATAAGTCATGCATCAGATTTTATACCTATAAAAATGAATTCAACCTAGAAAATAATCCTAAGTATGTTCACAAATACAGATATATCACGACTAGATTATGACAAAGTTCTCTACTAGATACCAATTGTTGAAGAGGTATAGATCAAGAAAAATAACATAATTAAGTCATGCTTCATGTCATCTCTAATCATTTAAATCATGAACAAATAAGTCACTTAATTGTCATGCAACACAATTTAAATAATTTGAAATAACAAATACTCATGCTAAAACATATAATCACCATCTAAGCATGCAAATCAATAAACATGGCAATCATATATAATAGCAAAAAGCACGAGGTACTGGATTTTAAATAAATTCACAAGTCCTATGTATAGACAATTTAATACTCATGAATTCATTCAAGAAATACGATAGACATGCTCATGAAAGAAGTAATACCTTATAGAAAATATATCATGTGATCCACTTGCAGTTAAGTAAAGTGATAAGTTGAATACCTCTGAGACTTGACATTTCAGTTGATGTACCTTTCTTGTACTGATTAAGTCCAGTGGTTGTTGGCATAAGTCTTGGCAGGTCTAGAATCTTCCAAAATGCGCATATTCAAAAGATCCTTGACTTCTTTTTATTGCCATCATTCTTTAGGCTAACTAGTAGACCATAAAGAATTGCAACTTTGCAAAAAACTCATCATATCACTAATCTGCATTCACTTAGCAATTATCTTGCACAAGTGACGTTAGTCCACATATAATATAATCATGGTATCACAACACATATTGTTGTATTGTGTGTGCCATGTATCATGAGAGGTAATGATTTGAATACCAAATATGACTCTAGCAAACAGATATTTAAAATAATATGCTAGTCAGAAGTCATACCATGTCTGTGACGATCATCCGGTGTTGGATAGCAACTCAATGAGAGCTGATGAAGAAAGAGATATATAAATTCCGTTGGATCTGCAACTGCAAAGTCCTTGAAATGTTGTATGAAGCTTCATCTTCTAGCTCACTGTAATATCCTGAACCCGAGTCTCGTCAATGGTGCTTTAGTTCAATCATGAAGGTCGTTGAGTCCTCTAAGATGTAGAGTCCTGAACTTGAAGATTCTATTTCCATCATCTTCATAATATTCTCTTTTGAAGTAACTCTAAGCAACCAAATTGGCTTGTCCCTCGTAACAGAGCCAAAAACATCCAGTTGGAATCTAAATACCCGACAAGTACTAAGTAATGAATTGTCATTAGGTCAGGTATTAGAATCCGCACAATCTGCTTTCAAACTGATTAAGATCATCTTGCTGTGCAATCACTCAATCTGGATCCATTTAAGAGCTTCTGAATCTTCCTCAAGTTTCACTTCAGATTGAAACTCAAAGAAATAACATCCTTTCACAATAGCTCTCCCAGTCTTCACTTCACCGTTAGGAACATTTAAGAACTAGAACCCAGGAATGATATTGACTCCAAACCCTTTGTCTAAGCAGATACGTTCTTTATATGTCCTGTTCATCTTGTGTGGTGTTGAGTTTGACTAGTAGATCCACCAAATGCTCCCCCTAAGCTGTTGCTGGGATTTCTTTAATAATCCTTATCCTTGCAAAGAGATTCTGCTTGGATCTGAATCATTATTAAACCAATAATATCACCTTTAACAGCTTGGAGCAAAGTGTCGTTCAATGTCCTGTCCAGACTTACAATCACCTTCTGTTGATTAATCACAATCACCCTGTAGACTGTAGACTCCATTGAGTAGCTGAGGAAAATATTCTTTGAGCTTCAAATGCAAGACTTGCAAATAGGCATTTTCCTCCAAACACATACCAAGAGTTAGTGTTTGCTTCTGATTGGCCACTGCCAAGAATGGTGTCTTTCTGGATTTATCAATGATCAGGGTTCATCTTGATCAACCTTCATTTGTGACGTCTTGTCCTTCGAACACATATGAACAACACGAAAGAATCTAGAGCAGTCAATGATCATCGCAAAAAGATATCTAGCTTTGTTTGCAGACATGACATTAGCTGATCCGTAGAAATCCATACGTATCATCTGAAGCGGCTCAGTAATGTTAGTCATATCTTTGCTTCTGTGCGATGCTCCTTCGACTTCCCTATTGACATACCTCATAATCTTCATCCATATTGAATTCCAGATGAGGTAGTCCTCTCATCAATTCTCTTCTTACTAATAAAAAGAGCTACTTGTTTTGACATACAAGTTTGAGAGCTTCAAGTGCCATAGCTAATACTCATCTGATGAGGCTTCACTATCAAAACAGCTCACTCCATCTTCAGTTGAAGTTCCATATTAGCCACGAGCAAATTCACATCCTTCCTGATTTAAGATAAAACACTATTCCATGAACTGACATAATGTCCTTTGTCAGAGAACCGTCTGATACTAGGAATGTGTGTTTTGACTCCTTGCAAGAAAGATATGCTTCCATGATGACATTCCAGGAAAACAGGCATGTCCCGTAAGAGAATCTTTGTTGTCATCTTTCAAAGATTATTGACGGAACTGCTCACATGATCACATTTGCTAATAGGTTACTTTTGGTGAATATATGATTTCAGCTACTCAGCAAACAGAGTGCACCAAAAATCATATGGAACATATGTAACCTGCAATCACAAATGGAAAGAGTTCTATGGTCCCCAATCATAACTGGGTCCGGATGGATTAGAGATTTTTCTTTAACAATGGTAACAACAAAAGCAACCTTAACATGCTAATTCTTATCTAGACATTGCCCTAATGTGATTCTCAAACATGCTTTTCTAAAATCAATGCAAGTACAAAGACATGCATTCATGACATGAAAATAAGCAGACATGATGTTGAATACACATGGCAAACAATCAAAGATAAGACAAGAGCAAGACAGGCAGTTATGCAATTCAGAAGATTCAGTACTCTCTACTTAAACCAATTAACACAAGTGCAACAGGTAGCAAGTAGAATTACAGATATTCAATAATCTCCTAAAAGCATAATGATCATAGACAAATCAATAATCACATTATCAATTCATACTAATCCCACTCTATTGTTATATGGCATTATACTATCTCTATTACCTAAGTCAGTTTTAGATCTAACATGAAGTTCTAAAAGTTCTACTGACACAAGGTAGACATTCCATCATAGAACAAATAAATTCCTTAACAAACAATTCAGATTAGATAAGCAAATCTAATTGTACTAGGGAATCTGAAAGTAAATGTTTTAACAAAGTTATATATGCTAGGATCATAACCCCTAAAACTAAGAGTTGTTTTCCAAAGGAAAGCTTCTAATCTCACCATAGCAAATAATCAAATCCTAAATATTCATACACATGTTAAGAATCTGCTAAAGACACATGCACAAGATTATCATCAAGCCTAGTAACTAGAACAGTCATCTAGCATACCAGTTTAACATTTTCTACTGTGATGCTATCATGCTTGTACTTGTGTGTTAAACAATTCTACTCAGAGATTTATAACATGCTTTGAATATAAAGGAATATGTATTGCATAGTTAGAAAGAATTCATACCTGAGATGTGCGAGTTGAGTCATCTTCAGAGAATGCTAGGATAGCCAGATAACCATAATCATCCTTCTCATTAGCAATTGATCCATCTCACACCTTTCCTAAAATAGCATAAGAACTTGTTGTGATGTTTCTTTCAAAACATCCACTTGAATTTCAGACAAGCCCTATCATCCTTGTTTGTCGAGGCTTCAAATATATATAGCAACCCTCTTTTGCTAAAGATACCAAAAATATTGTGTGCGCTGACCAACTCAGTTTTCAAACAGCCTGTTGAATTGAACCCTGAAGAGTCTCCACTTGAAACCAATGGATTCCATCTGAATCTGACATGACTAAACCTCTCAGACAATGTTATGCTAATCCTTGAAGTTCTGTCCTCACATTCTTCAAAAGTGTTAACTTTCGTCGACGTGAGCTTCCTCAAATTCAGTAGTTACAAACTCTTCTGTTCAATCCTAAGGTTCTGACATAAATGCACGAAACTGATTTGGTGCGGTAGTAACTCAATAATTATATCCTTAAACCTCCACAGTTCTCTGTCTTTTGTTCAGTTGATTCTGGATGGATTTAGCATTGATACAATTCACTAGGTAATTGTATATCCCTGAATCACTGAGTTAGATTGAAATCCCTTGAAGATTCGTCCGTAAAAACTTCTCTTTTCCTACTACCAGTGGTGCCATTCAAAGTTGACATTCCGAGCCCTGGAAAGATGCTTCACTGCAGATGAAGCAAATTTCCATCCTGATCTGGTGATCTGATAATCAAGTCGGAGTAATTACTCAGATCAAGGCCTGAAGTGCCTTCTTCAAAATCCACTCTTAGTAGTACCAAATTAGTCTTCAATAGAATCTTCTTCGAATCACAATCAGCTTTGTCGAACATAGAAAACTGCTTCTAATAATCCTTTGAGTAATCAATTGGATTGGGTCATCAATGTACTTCCATTACCGGTTCTGAGAATCTGGTATTTGAAATCCCGGTGTTTGTCTTGTAATCTGTCAGCCTGATCTGTCTCAACTAAATGTCAATCTGATTTGTCTTGGTGTAGAATAATTAAAAAGGTTACGGGACACTTGATTATTTAAACTAAGTTTAAATTATAAAGAAAATAAATTTTAAAATTAAGTTTTAAAAGATGAAAGAAAATAAAGTATAAAATAAACTTAGTTAAATCTATAAAGTAAATTTAATTATATTTAAAAAATAAATTCAAATAAATTCATAATAAACTGAATAAGTTTAGAATAAATTTATTTCAAATTCATTTAGTAAATATATTAAAATTTATTAGATAAATTTAACTTTTGAAAATATTCAAGTGTCTCGTCTCCAATTAAATCATAGCTTCCAGAACAAATGAATTTGAACCCTTGAACTTGAACTTATATCCATAATCAGTTAAATCCTCTTAAATTTATATTTTATATTTTAACTTAAATTTAAATCATAAACTATACAAATTTAAATAATAAATTTATAAAAATTTATGATAAACTTGATAAAGTCTAAGAGTAAACTTTACAAGTCTAAAATAAATTTAAGCAAATTTATTAAAAGAATTTAGCAAAGTTTATAAAGTAAATTTAATTAAGTTTATAAGATAAATTTAATTAATTCATAATAAACTCAATTAATAAGTTTAAAATAAATTAAGTTAAATTTATAAAATAAACTTATTAAAATTTAAAATATAAATTTATAAGTCCTGGTCCAAAGTTCAGTATCCGACAGATAATCCTTGCTTAGGCCTACGGACAAATTCAGCAACACAAACCGGAAGAACATTTCCCCTTATCAAATATCAAAAGCTAGGTTCTTGATTTTCCGTACGATAAGGATCCTGATTTGTATATCAATCAGCCTGCGCTCTGATGCCAATTGTTAGGTCCAAAGTATCGTAGAAGGGGGGGTTGAATACGATACTCACTACAATTTAAAATTCTTTCGAATCTTGCGGATAAACAAATTGCAGTTCTGTAATGGGTTTCGTGTTCCGGATATTTATTGGGTCGGTTTCTGAGGATATGAAAATATTAAACCAACACACAATATTTTCCAAGGTATATCTGTATATTGATAAATACCTCGAAGGTGCTATAAATCCAAACCCGAAGGTTGGCTGCAGAGACTACAATACACTCTACACACAAACGCCTATCAAAACAGATCTTCTATCTAAGCTCTCGTATGTGTGTAGTGTGTGCACTTTACAAAGTGTGTAGTTAGTTTCAAATGAAACTACAAGGCTCTATTTATAGGCTTTACAAAATCTAACCATGGTTAACGAGTTCGTCCTGGACGACTTGAGTTCGTCCTGGACGGATTCGTTTTATAAAAATAAAACTAACTCCAAGTGCATACCAAAGTTGCGCCACTGACCAGTGGTAGTCAAACCTTGCGCTTTGACTTCATCATAGTATATGATTTGTAATACTTAGAATAAATTCTAAGTTGTGCTAACTTGAGAGGTCAAACATGGCGCCTTACATGGTCAATGGTTGCGCCAGGAAGTAGTAGAGTGCAGGAGTCAAAGTTTGCGCCCTTCTTGGTCAAACATTGCGCCTTACCATTGTGACATCAGTACATGTGACTTAGAAGAAATTCTAAGTGAATTTTCTGTGTCATTGTGACTTGGAGTCGCAAACTTTGACCAGTCAAAGTTTGCGCCCCAAGTTGCGCTTGTACATCATATGCAGTGTGTGGTACTTAGAATTAAAACCAAGGAGTTTTGCTGGGGTTGACCTGAGTCAAAGTTTGCGCTTTGACTCTTGGTCAAACCTTGCGCTGGGTGCTCCTGTGAAATGCCTTAGACAAATTCCATGTTTTGATCTTGCTTCTTGTTTTGTATACTAATTAAATATACATATATATATAAATAATTGTGTTAACTTAATTACTTGAATTATTTAAATTCAAATAATTCACAATTAATATATATATATATATATCTAATTAATAAGATCCTTTTGGCAATATATCCTGGAGCAGCTCGATTGACTTGATCAATTAATTCGTTGGTCGAATTCACTGAATACTTTCGTACGTCCTGACGTCCTGTGCACTGGTCTGGTTCACGAACGACTCGAACTGAAATAATTCTTTGAATCCTTTGCTTGATAATAAACTTGATCAGTCATTCCGGGTTAGTTTATGCTTCAGTTTGTTGATTATAAATAACCAACCAAGATATATAGAAATATCTTGCTTCAGGGGTTGCACTGAAATCTTTCGAGTACTTGGACAACATCTTCATTGCTTCCACAATCTTGAATACTTCAATCCTTATTCTTCACCGAGGCATGAACATATTAATGAACTTCTTCCAGTGAACTTATTCCTTCAAGACTGTAGATGGCTTCTTCAACCTTTGTCTTCGTATCTTCCGATTCCGGTGCAGGCGTAGTGTTATTTACTTGTCCTGTTCTATTGTTGAGTTATCATCCCTATGTAACAGATAGGGTTGTCTTTACATTTAGACTTACATAGCATTAGAAGCACTGCAATCCCTTGCTAAGGCTGGTGAAGAGCCTAGCAAATCAAAAGCTGATGCTCAAGACAAATCTGTTCAAGATCCAGTTGAGAAAGTTGCTAATCCTGCATCTGATAATGATGAGGATGATGACAGTTCAGATGATGACAATGATGAAAATGATGATGAAGTTCCTTTGTCACATCTACAGCAAAAGTGGGAGTCTACCAGCCAATATAATGCCAGGCTGCAAACTCTGAACACAAACTCTGAGCCACTTCCCAGGGATCTTCAGGTTGATCCACCAACTGAAGTATGGGATAAACTCTGGCTGAGCCATCAGCATTCTCTGGAGCCAACTAAAGCTGAAGAATTCTTATCTATGGCAGAAAATAAAATCTCAAACTCTGATGTCATGTCAAGCCTCAAGGCTACAGTTCTTTATCTAAAGACATTTCATCCTGCTCAAGCTTAGACATCTAAGTCTATAGATGGTCTCAGAACATAGGTAGCCAGTCTCAAGGAAACTCAAACTATGGAGAAGAAAAGGACTCTACTACCTCTGAAAGATGATGTTAAGAAGCTGGTGTCTGCAAATGAATCTCTGGAAAAGTGGATGACCACCATTGAGTCCACTCAAGAGAAAATGTACAAGCAGCTGGAAGCCATCCAATCTTCACTTTCTCTGATAACTTCAATACTGATTCCTGATGAGGATGATGTCAAAAAGGGGGAGAGAGTAGCTAAAGTCAAATGCAAGTCTACTTCTCAAGCTCTGAAGAGAAAGAAGAATGATGATGATGATGATGTGGATGACTTCACAAAGCACAAGAGATTTCAAGCAGGGACTGGTGGAAGAGTTTCAAACTCTGACAGTCAAAAACAGTCTAAGCAAAGCACAAAGTCTGCTCCAACACATAATGTCACATCTGGATCAAAGCACAGACCAGTGGCTGGATCAGATAAACCATTGACTGATGAAGAGCTTGCTAGATTGATTTTTGAACAAGAAAATCCAGAAGCCAAATTGGATTTGGAGTTGATTGCTGCAGAGGAAGCTGAGCTGAAGAAAGAACATGTTGAAGCTATAAACTCTGGCAAAATTCAAAAGCCTGCAAAATCAACTACCAAGCAAAAAGAAAAAGGGATATTGATCAAGGAAGCTACTGTTGCTGATCAGAGTTTACCAGTCAAAAAGGTATACTCTGAAGATGAGTATACATCCAAGGGAAAAAGCAAAGTAGATGAACACCTTGAGAAAGGATTGGTTAAGAAGAAGCCTACAACCTCTGACAAGGCTCAAGTTGTAAAGGAAAAGAAATCAGAAGCTGCAATCTCTGACAAAGCTCATGTTGCAGAATCACAAAAAGGAAAATTAACCTCTGACACAGCTCAAGTTAATAAGGAAGCAAAGAAAGACACAACCTCTGACAAGGATCAAGCTGTGTTCAAACCAACAACTACTCCATTGCCAGGATTTGCAAAGCCTAGTCTGATGACTGAGATAAACTTTGAAAAGGGCTCAATTCAACCAATCTCTCATCGTAAAGCAGGAAGAGATAAAGGAGGGCTGGGATCTAAATATGAAAAATTAGATCAGAGTATAGGATCAATGTCAACAGACCCCTCATCTCTCTGTGCTCCCAAGACTGGAGCATTGCAAGAAAGAATGGACAAATTGGATTCAGTCCAGCTGGTGAAGAATGACAGAGGAGATAATATTCTTATCTACTTCATGTCTGATGGAACAGTGTTTAGAGTAATTGAAGCTGATCTGTATGCTAAACACTGGGAGGAATTGAGATATGTCTCACATATATTTCAAGTAAAGAACAAGTCATGTCAACACATCTCCAATCTGCTCAAAGATCAAATCAGAAGAAAGATGGGTATTACAGGAAACAAAAATGCTGGACCTTTCATTCCTAAATACCTCAATCATAAAGGACAGCTGGTTGAGATGAAGAAAAATTCAGCAAAAATAGTGACAATAGCTGGAATCAGAACTCTTGCATTCAATGAAGAGTCTGATAAAGCTTACAATATCAGGCTGGATAAAGACTTGAGAAGAAACAAGATATATGATCTCAGAGCTGCAATTTATCAAACTGGAGTTTCAGATCCAGAGCTTAGAGAGATCAAGAGACAGATGATTACAGTACTTGAAGAAGCTGAAAGAGAACTCCTCAAAGGATATCTAAAGACAGCTCATGGTGTCTATGAAGCTAGGGAGTAAAGTATCTGTAAGTTTTAATAAGTTTTCTGTTATATGGCTAAACTCTGTTGCATTTGACTTATCTGTTTTGACATCATCAATTATCTGTTAACTTGCACATAACATATTTATGCACAAGTTGGGGGAGATTGTTAGATATAATTGATGATTACTAATGTTCTTAAAGTTTGTTTTAGAACATGAGTGATCAGAGTTTAGGCTGGAAGCTGATCAGAGTTTGATAAAGTCTGATCAGAGTTTACATAGTCAAGACTCGTCAGAGTTTACACGTGGAAAGAGCTCAGAAGCGGATATACTTCAAGGAAGGATAGAAGCGGAGGAGTGATTTGCTGACTATGGAAACTAAATAGAAAACTAGAGCAATCTTTGATTGATAGAATACATAGCTGATTTATAGGATATCAAATCAGAGATTGATTTTGTAACTGTGTCTATATAAACACAGATTAGGGTTACTCTATATGAGTTGAGTTATCGAGTACATTGTTAAGAACCTTAGCAGCTCTTAGTGATACAATATAAATCACTGAGAGAGTTTTTGTAACCATTCAAGCTTTGTGAATAAGAGTTTATTGATTTCAACCTCTTATATTGTCATTCTGCTTTACTGATTGTGTTCACTATATAAACTTATATAGTGAGTTTATAGGACCTAACATGCTTTATATATGTTCCAATGTGTATGTGTACTCTTACTAGCCTATGTGATTAAAGGCAGTCAATAATATTTATAATTATCGAAAGGGTATATATAAGTAGACGTTCAGGGTGAATGTCGATTGATTATTAGGATACTAAAATAGTGTCTCTACGCGTGTAGATTCAAATGACGAGACTGTGAAACTTAGGAAAGGAAAGGCTTTGTTAGGTGACAGTTAGAGAATTACTTGGCCAAGTGGGAAGCGAGTTGAGGCAAGTAACTTTCCTCTCTCTCTCTCTCTCTCTTAAGCAGCTTATTGATAAATGATAATAAGTACTGTCACCCCTGATCTACTTTTTGGATTATAAAAGCCTGATTTCCTTTCTTATTGAATATAATGTCTCACTTTTGAATACAAATTCGTTCATGAAGTTCATGCTTTTGTATCCAGTATATTTTTATCCTCAAATATTTATCTTTTGATCGAAGAATATTTCTTTTCCATATACTTGACCACCACAAGTAAATGGAACTGGTATCTGTAAATGAAACTAAGAATGGTTTTAGACTTGCAAGTGATTGCAAGTGTCATAATGATTTGAAAGGTTGATAAGGTTTTAAAATGAAAGATATTTTTAAAGAAGAAAGTTTTCCAATTTAATGGTTTTCCACGGAATTCTATAGATTGGAGGCGTAAGTGGCCGAGTAACGCCGGTCCAGCTATATGATTATGAAGACCAGTGAGGGCTGGCACATTATGAAGACCAGTGAGGGCTGGCATTTGAAAGGCCAAATAAGTTGCCTTTCGGGTACCCTATTCACGTCCAGAGGGACTGTAAAGTCCGGTATGGGGATTGTACGTGGCTGATCACCCGTGCAATCCAGAGCGTTATACACTCCAATCAAGTAAAATATTTTATGAAAAGAAATGTCCAAGTGTTGGACGGTTTTGAAAATGAGATAGTTTTTGTGATGGAAAAATAAAGTTTTGATGAAAGGATTGATTTGAAGGAAAATGTTATGAAAAGGGTAATTTTACGAAAGTTTTGAAAAGAGAAATGTTTTATGAATTATTCATTTACAAAAATGATTTTTATGTAATGATCTTGTACTTTTAATTTCTATTATGACCTTTGTAACTTTAGTCCATAATCGAAAGCTCTCCATCTTATTTTGTTGAATAGTTTAATTTATTTGTTCCTTATAGTTACTTGCTGAGCTTTTGTAGCTCATTCGGTTGTTTATCTAACCCTGACAGCTAAGCAAGAGGAAGATGGCCAGTCCTAGGTGCTCAGTTCGTTAGGCTGTCTACATCCCCCTCTCTATTTCGTTAGATTACTTTACCAGCTCAGCTAGAGGACGCTTTGGATATAGTCAGTGGGGAGTAAGTATGTTAGTATGGACCGTTGTAAACAGTACCTTTGAGATGTTTTATATAATTCCAAGTCGGAATTATGGTTGATGCTATTTATTAAGAGTTTGTAATAAGTTTTTAACTTATTATTTTGGTTAGTAGTTGTAACTTGTTTCACACCATCACCTGTTAAAGATCCTTGTGGTGTAAAGGGGTTGAGTATTTATATTGCTAAATCCAGGTTGTGCATGTTAAAGTTGATTTGTGACTCCTCAATCTAGACCCCGGATTGGGAGGGCGTCACAGTTGGTATCAGAGCTACAGGTTTTGGTCCCTGAAACAAGTTATAATAGGCAGGCCTTAGGAGAACCACATAAGTTAATTGTGCGTTCCCAACCCATATAGGGTTTAGTTGAGATTATTGGATATAGTCTTAACGAGTTAAGTTTATAAGAGTAGAATAGCGTGTCTGAGTTAGAGTCGAAGACGTTTAGATGAGCGTCATTGACTTGTGATGCCAAGGCTAGGCTTATAAGGTGTATAAGTTGGCCAGGTGGATGGAATATGTGACTTGTAGTTGTTGTATCTCTATACCAGTAGGATTGGAGTCACTTGAGTTGGTGCCGAGTCATCAAGATGACCCATATTATCCTAGATTTGTTTTGCTGGTTGTAGTAGGTTTGCAGCTGGTGACACTTATGGAATATTTCTCAGTTTTTCCCCTTATTTGATCATGTAGCCACATTATTGTGTTGTCTTTCATTTCAAACTTGTTTTTGTAACCCTGATTATCGTTATAACTACCTATGCATTTCTTTTCATAACATTGTTGCACCATACTGTTCCTTTCACATCAGTTTCAAATAATACCTATGCTTAATACCTATGTTCAGAATAATACCCTGAACTCTTACCCTATGATTTCTATGATATGGCGAGCAACTTATGTGGTAATAGAGCTGCATGTGCTAAAAGTTTAAAATGTTGGAATTATATATATAAGGTGGATAAGAAGAGATTGTTTTATGATATATTGCCATGTTAGCATGTTGCCTAATAGTAGGTTGCTTGTCTATTCATCAGAAAAATGTCAACCACACCAACAAACCCAGATGAGGGTAATCAGAATCAAGGTCGGGATCAAGAAGACCCTACCATGACTCAAATTCTCCGTCTTCTTCAGCTGCAAACCGCTGCTTTGAACCAGCAGCCCCAAGCTCCTCGAGTCGGAAGCTTTAAAGCTTTCCAATCCCTCCACCCACCTGAATTTAGGGGAACTACAGATCCAATTAAAGCGAAAACCTGGATAAAGGAAATGGAAAAAAGCTTTTGCTTTAACGGAGGTGGGTGAAAATAAGAAAACGGAATATGCAAGTTTCTACCTGAAAGACGAGGCAAATTTTTGGTGGGAGTCCACCAAGACCTTAGAAGGAAATGGTATTATTACGTGGGAAAGGTTTACGGAGTTATTTTTGGAAAAGTATCTACCTCAATACTTACAAGATCAGTTGGAATTTAAGTTTTTAGAATTGAAACAGGAAGGTATGACTGTGGCAGAATATGAGGCAAAGTTTTCAGAATTGGCAAGGTTTGTGCCAGAATATGTGAATACGGAACACAAAAAGGCAAAACGGTTTCAACAAGGACTTAAGTCATGGATACGTAGTCGAGTGGCAGTTTTTGAGCTTCAAACATATGCTGCAGTGGTTCAGAAGGCTATGATTGTGGAAGGTGAAAGTGAGATGTCAAAAAGAGAGAACGATAGTAAGAAAAGAAAATTTGAAAGGTCTGAAGAAAGTCAAGGGCAATCAAGTGGAAAGTCTAAAGGTAAATTCAGGAAAGGTTCTGACAACCCAACCAATAAAGGATTTCAAGGATCCAAGCCCGGAAATGTTGGACAGAGTAACCGTTTCTCCGGTTAGAATCAGCAACAGAAAGGTAATAGACCTCCGGCCCCAGAATGTAAGACTTGTGGGAGGAAGCATTCTGGAATCTGTAACAAGCCTAACATCACATGCTTCAAATGTAACAAGAAGGGTCATTATTCTTCAGAATGTACTAGTACTTCGGGCAAGAAGGGCGTGACATGTTTTAAGTGTGGCAAGTTGGGCCATATGGCAAGAGATTGCAAGGAGCCTGTTCAACAAGCAAATGTTCTGAGGATAGCTGGATCACCAACACCGACACCTCCAGTACAACCAAGAGCCAGAACTTTTAATATGACGATGAAAGATGCTGTTCAGGACTCAGATGTGGTTGCAGGTATGCTTATTGTGAATTCTTTAGATGCAAAAGTATTAGTTGATTCTGGAGCTACTAAGTCTTTTATATCAAAGAACTTTGTGGATAAATTGAATTGTGCTACTCAACCGTTAGAACCCAACTTAGTTATAGAAGTGGCTAATCAGGATAAAGTATCGGTTGATAGTATTTGTCCTAGTTGTGACATAGAGATAGAAGGTTGTCATTTCTTCGCGAACTTGATACCTTTCAAGTTAGGAGAATTTGATATTATTCTAGGAATGGATTGGCTAGCAGACCATGATGCTCAAATTGAGTGCAAGAATAAGAAAGTGAGATTAAAGTCCAAGGATAATAAGGAAGTCGTCTTTCGAGGGCGAAAGCAAGAGAAAAAGTTTTTGACTATGATTCAAGCAAAAAGATTATTAAGGCAAGGATGTGAGGCCTATCTAGCTCATGTAGTCGATGTTAGTAGGGAACCACCCAAGATAAAGGAAATTCCAATTGTTAATGAATTTTCCGATGTTTTCCTGGACGAGTTACCTGGATTGCCACCAGACCGAGAGATAGAATTCACGATTGATTTGGCACCCGGAACTGAACCTGTATCGAAAGCTCCTTATCGAATGGCACCTGTAGAAATGAAAGAGTTAGCTATGCAATTACAGGAATTATTAGATAAAGGATTTATTCGACCAAGCGTATCACCATGGGGAGCGCCGGTTTTGTTTGTCAAGAAAAAGGATGGAAGCATGAGGTTGTGTATCGACTATCGTGAACTTAATAAGTTAACCATTAAGAATAAATATCCATTACCACGTATCGATGATCTGTTTGATCAATTAAAGGGAGCGACATGTTTCTCTAAGATTGATTTGAGATCCGGTTATCACCAGTTGAAGATCAAAGCGGAAGATATACCTAAAACGGCATTTCGTACGAGGTATGGACATTACGAGTTCTTAGTGATGTCTTTTGGGCTGACAAATGCACCTGCCGCATTCATGGACTTGATGAACAGAGTTTTTTAGAAATATTTGGACAAGTTCGTAATCGTGTTTATTGACGATATTTTGATTTATTCTAAAACGGAAGCAGAACATGCCGAACATTTGAGGATGGTCCTTGGAATATTAAGGAAAGAGAAGTTGTATGCCAAATTCTCTAAATGTGAGTTTTGGCTAAAGAAAGTTCAGTTTCTTGGTCACGTAGTGAGCAGTGAAGGCATCAAAGTGGACCCTGAAAAGATCGAAGCAATAATGAATTGGGAAAGGCCAAAGACACCCACAGAAGTTAGGAGTTTTCTAGGGTTAGCTGGATATTATCGGAGATTTGTACAGGACTTTTCAAAGATTGCGGTTCCATTGACAAAGTTGACCAGAAAGAACGAGAAGTTTGTATGGACAGACAAGTGTGAAGAGAGTTTTCAAGAACTAAAGAAGAGGTTGGTATCAGCACCAGTGTTAGTTTTACCAGATGAAAAAGGGGATTTTGTGATCTATAGTGATGCTTCTCGTAGAGGGCTAGGATGCGTTTTAATGCAACATGGAAAAGTGATTGCTTATGCTTCTCGGCAATTGAAGCCTCATGAGCAAAAATATCCAACTCATGACTTGGAGTTAGCAGCAATTGTTTTTGCACTTAAGATTTGGAGACATTATTTATACGGAGAAAAGTGTGAAATCTATACGGACCACAAGAGCTTAAAGTACATCTTTACTCAAAAGGAATTGAATATGAGACAAAGACGATGGTTGGAGCTGATAAAAGATTATGATTGTACAATAAACTACCATCCTGGAAAAGCAAATGTGGTGGCAGATGCTTTGAGCCGAAAGGAGACACTGAATATGTTAATGTCATCGAAAGAGTTAGTAAAAGAATTTGAAAAGTTGGAACTTGAGGTACGAATGCCGAAGTCACAAGACAATGTGATGTATACAATGACCTTTCAACCCGAGTTGCTAGAGAAGATTCGACGATGTCAAGAGCAAGTGATGCTTCAAGAGAAGGATAAGTTGTCTGGTGAAGAGATAAATAGTCAAAAGGATGATGAAGGCATATTGAGATTTTCTTCTCGTATTTGGATTCCTGATGTCAAAGAATTGAAGCATGAAATTTTACATGAAGCTCACAATTCAAGATATTCAATCCATCCCGGAAGTACCAAAATGTATAGGGATTTAAAGGAAAACTTTTGGTGGCCAAACATGAAGAAAGAGATCGCAGAATGGGTAAGCAAATGTTACACGTGTCAGAGAGTAAAAGCAGAACATCAAAGACCCAGTGGACTGCTTCAACCACTGGATATCCCTGAATGGAAGTGGGAACACCTCGCTATGGATTTTGTAGTAGGACTACCAAGAACCCGAGCTAACCATGACGCTATCTGGGTGATTATCGATCGTTTGACCAAATCAGCACATTTTCTACCTATCAATGAAAGATTTTCATTAGATAAGTTGAGTAAGTTATATTTGGATGAGATTGTTATGCGACACGGAGTACCGGTGTCTATTGTGTCGGACAGAGATCCCCGATTCAATTCGAGATTTTGGCGACAATTTCAGGAGCATTTGGGAACCAAGCTGAGTATGAGTACTGCTTATCATCCACAGACGGACGGGCAAAGCGAAAGAACTATTCAAACAATTGAAGATAGGTTAAGAGTTTGTGCATTGGATTTTAAAGGAAACTGGGACGATCATTTGCCTTTGGTGGAATTCTCTTACAACAACAGTTACCACGCGAGTATTGGTAATGCCGCCATATGAGGCTTTGTATGGAAGAAAGTGTAGATCACCTTTATATTGGGATGAAGTTGGTGAGCGTAAGCTTTCAAGTCCAGAGTTGATTCAACAGACCAAAGAAAAAGTGGAATTAATTCGGAAAAGATTGGTTGCTGCACAAGATAGACAGAAAAAGTATGCTGATCAGAATCGAAGAGATATGGAATTCGAGCCTGAAGAGAAAGTATTGCTAAAAGTATCACCATGGAAAGGACTATCCAGATTTGGAAAGAAAGGGAAGCTAAGTCCAAGATATATCGGACCTTTTGAGATATTAAAGAAAGTTGGAAGGGTTGCTTACGAGTTGGCTCTACCGCCGCAGATGCAACATATTCATAATGTCTTTCACATATCTATGCTTAGAAAGTACAATCCAGATGCAAGTCATGTGATAGAATATGAGCCCCTAGAGATTCAACCAGACCTATCTTATGTAGAGCAGCCGGTAGAAATTCTAGATCGAAAAGAGAAGGCGCTTAGAAATAAGATAGTGCCGTTAGTAAAGGTTTTGTGGAGGAATCATGGAGTTGAGGAAGCAACTTGGGAGCTTGAAAGCGAAATGCTTAACAAGTATCCTCATTTATTTACTTAGGTATGATTCTGGGGACAGAATCCTTTTAAGGGGGGAAGGATGTAATATCCGGGGATTTCGCGAATTGTATATCGAATATTATATGCAAATGTGCCATTTTATGTGAAATTAGAAAATAAATAAATATTATATAATATTCCAGTTGGATGAGGTGGTATATGATTTATGAATTTGAGTCAACGGTCAAGGAACCGAAAAGTGATTATTTATGAGGATTTAAACGAGAAATGAGTGGATTGTTAATTTCATGGAAAATATATGAGTACATGATTTTGTGACCCGTATGTGTTGATACGGTTAAGTGGATAAAGTGAATTTATGACCGATAAAGGATATCGGATTTTACGCAAATGACAGAAATAGAAAAGTGTGAATAAATATATTTTGATACATTAATTAAATGAAAGTATGAGATTTGATTGTGGATGTATGACTACGTGCTATATGACTTGTACGGGTTGAAATATGTGATTGATGTGGCTTTAGATAATTTTAAATATTTTATCATGTGAAAATATGAGTATATGAGCTTACATATATTTGTAAAATATTTGAGATGTGATAAAATCATGGAATTTGCTTTATTATCTCTAGAATATTCTTAAAGATATTTTAAGAATGATCGTTGAATTTATTTCAGTGATTTACTATTTTAAAATGATTTTATAATCATAATTTTGATTATCGAGCATTATCTTGTAGAATTCATATAAAATAATCTATGTGCTCAAAAATTATTTTAAAAATATGGGGAGAGAGGTAATTTCATATTCTATATTTTAAAAATATAGTTCGAGTTGTTCAGAGCAATTTCATAGAAGTTTTATAATTTGCAAGCTCGTTTTTCAGGAATTTTGCAGTAAAAGGGTATTGGTTTCAATTGTATGATTACTAAATTGTCCCCGGCTATATCCTCTAAACCACCAGCCCAGTTCTTTCTTATTCAGTGTCGAGTTCTCTCGAACTCTCTTCATCTCTCTCGGCTCTTCTCTCTCTCTCTCTGGTACTCTCTCCCTCCTCACTCCCTCTTCCTTTTTCGTGTCCGATTCTCGAATTGAGACCGGATTTTTGTCTTGAATCACTTCCTAAACTATATAGTTGTGGGTATTGCTTGGTTTATTAGAACCCACTTCGGGTTTAGTTCGATTTTTGTGTTCTTGAATTTGATTCATGGAAAAATCTTGATAAGATGATAACTTTGTATGCATATTGGATTTTGTAAATTTTTAAAACAGATTTATGAGTTGGGCTTGATTAATATTGATTTGTTTTGATGATTGGGTTTAAGATTATGCATACAAGTATGATGGTATGCTTTTAGAATGGTACTTTGAGAGTGTAAGTAGCGGATTAATGATTTAGAACGTTATAAATTTGTAGACTGCTGCTGGGCTGTTTTTGTAGCATAATTTTGGGTTAATTGAATCGACTTTTGTGCCTAATATTTCTGTGATAAGGTGTTCCTTAATGTCTATATCAAGTACGAAAAAGAATTTCGATGTTTCATTATATGAGCTAAAAGATATAGCCATTTAAGTGACATATCTGCGAAATTTTGTTGTGCTGTTGTGATGCATCTGTTGGAGTCATTTTCTGGGTAAATTATGATATGCATGAGCAGTAGTTTCTGGTCATATTATATGATGATTGGAGTCTAGTTTATTCTCCAAAAAGAATCATTGCATTTAGATTAATGAGTTGGGAGTTATGATTATTTTAGTGAGGTATGTGCAATAAGCAAAACTGCTCCGATTTTTGATTTTATAAATTATAGTTAAATTACTTTGACTTTGATTTTTAAGCCAAAACAAACTTTGTAGCTACTTGGGGAGTTCAGGAAAGTCTCCTCAAAATTTCAAGTGAAAATCATATATTTCTGATTTATTAAAAATGTTTGAATGTCGGTAGCGCAACTTTGTGAAAATTCTGTTTTAAGGTCACAAAGAGAGTTTTCTTCACAAATTCAAATATATGCGTTGAGTTGTGATTTATTAGAGTATAAATGTGTATTACTGGTTATTGATCAGTAGTTGTTAATTTGTTTGATTTAGAATTTGATTGGTTGGTTGTTGTTATTATTTTCAAACAGGTGGATAGTCCGATAAATAGAAGAGATGCTGCCGAAATTTCTAAAAATATTAATTTTCAAAATCTTATCAGCACATCCCTCAAGTATGGTCATCACTACTAGTCGAGAATATTGTATGGGGATTTTGTTTTTATTAGAAAATATGTACAAACAAACAATACTAGTTATACATGTAATTTGGCGTAAAATCTTTTCGAAGATAGATTTATTTTTTTTAGTAGTGGCTATGGTATGTGACTACTATGTGTAGCATGCTTAAGTGATATATGCTTATATGCTTTATATATGTTCCAATGTGTATGTGTACTCTTACTAGCCTATGTGATTAAAGGCAGTCAATAATATTTATAATTATCGAAAGGGTATATATAAGTAGACGTTCAGGGTGAACGTCGATTGATTATTAGGATACTAAAATAGTGTCTCTACGCGTGTAGATTCAAATGACGAGACTGTGAAACTTAGGAAAGGAAAGGCTTTGTTAGGTGACAGTTAGAGAATTACTTGGCCAAGTGGGAAGCGAGTTGAGGCAAGTAACTTTCCTCTCTCTCTCTCTCTCTCTCTCTCTCTCTCTCTCTCTCTCTCTCTCTCTCTCTCTCTTTCTCTCTCTCTTAAGCAGCTTATTGATAAATGATAATAAGTACTGTCACCCCTGATCTACTTTTTGGATTATAAAAGCCTGATTTCCTTTCTTATTGAATATAATGTCTCACTTTTGAATACAAATTCGTTCATGAAGTTCATGCTTTTGTATCCAGTATATTTTTATCCTCAAATATTTATCTTTTGATCGAAGAATATTTCTTTTCCATATACTTGACCACCACAAGTAAATGGAACTGGTATCTGTAAATGAAACTAAGAATGGTTTTAGACTTGCAAGTGATTGCAAGTGTCATAATGATTTGAAAGGTTGATAAGGTTTTAAAATGAAAGATATTTTTAAAGAAGAAAGTTTTCCAATTTAATGGTTTTCCACGGAATTCTATAGATTGGAGGCGTAAGTGGCCGAGTAACGCCGGTCCAGCTATATGATTATGAAGACCAGTGAGGGCTGGCATTTGAAAGGCCAAATAAGTTGCCTTTCGGGTACCCTATTCACGTCCAGAGGGACTGTAAAGTCCGGTATGGGGATTGTACGTGGCTGATCACCCGTGCAATCCAGAGCGTTATACACTCCAATCAAGTAAAATATTTTATGAAAAGAAATGTCCAAGTGTTGGACGGTTTTGAAAATGAGATAGTTTTTGTGATGGAAAAATAAAGTTTTGATGAAAGGATTGATTTGAAGGAAAATGTTATGAAAAGGGTAATTTTACGAAAGTTTTGAAAAGAGAAATGTTTTATGAATTATTCATTTACAAAAATGGTTTTTATGTAATGATCTTGTACTTTTAATCTCTATTATGACCTTTGTAACTTTAGTCCATAATCGAAAGCTCTCCATCTTATTTTCTTGAATAGTTTAATTTATTTGTTCCTTATAGTTACTTGCTGAGCTTTTGTAGCTCATTCGGTTGTTTATCTAACCCTGACAGCTAAGCAAGAGGAAGATGGCCAGTCCTAGGTGCTCAGTTCGTTAGGCTGTCTACATCCCCCTCTCTATTTCGTTAGATTACTTTACCAGCTCAGCTAGAGGACGCTTTGGATATAGTCAGTGGGGAGTAAGTATGTTAGTATGGACCGTTGTAAACAGTACCTTTGAGATGTTTTATATAATTCCAAGTCGGAATTATGGTTGATGCTATTTATTAAGAGTTTGTAATAAGTTTATAACTTATTATTTTGGTTAGTAGTTGTAACTTGTTTCACACCATCACCTGTTAAAGATCCTTGTGGTGTAAAGGGGTTGAGTATTTATATTGCTAAATCCAGGTTGTGCATGTTAAAGTTGATTTGTGACTCCTCAATCTAGACCCCGGATTGGGAGGGCGTCACAGTTGGTATCAGAGCTACAGGTTTTGGTCCCTGAAACAAGTTATAATAGGCAGGCCTTAGGAGAACCACATAAGTTAATTGTGCGTTCCCAACCCATATAGGGTTTAGTTGAGATTATTGGATATAGTCTTAACGAGTTAAGTTTATAAGAGTAGAATAGCGTGTCTGAGTTAGAGTCGAAGACGTTTAGATGAGCGTCATTGACTTGTGATGCCAAGGCTAGGCTTATAAGGTGTATAAGTTGGCCAGGTGGATGGAATATGTGACTTGTAGTTGTTGTATCTCTATACCAGTAGGATTGGAGTCACTTGAGTTGGTGCCGAGTCATCAAGATGACCCATATTATCCTAGATTTGTTTTGCTGGTTGTAGTAGGTTTGCAGCTGGTGACACTTATGGAATATTTCTCAGTTTTTCCCCTTATTTGATCATGTAGCCACATTATTGTGTTGTCTTTCATTTCAAACTTGTTTTTGTAACCCTGATTATCGTTATAACTACCTATGCATTTCTTTTCATAACATTGTTGCACCATACTGTTCCTTTCACATCAGTTTCAAATAATACCTATGCTTAATACCTATGTTCAGAATAATACCCTGAACTCTTACCCTATGATTTCTATGATATGGCGAGCAACTTATGTGGTAATAGAGCTGCATGTGCTAAAAGTTTAAAATGTTGGAATTATATATATAAGGTGGATAAGAAGAGATTGTTTTATGATATATTGCCATGTTAGCATGTTGCCTAATAGTAGGTTGCTTGTCTATTCATCAGAAAAATGTCAACCACACCAACAAACCCAGATGAGGGTAATCAGAATCAAGGTCGGGATCAAGAAGACCCTACCATGACTCAAATTCTCCGTCTTCTTCAGCTGCAAACCGCTGCTTTGAACCAGCAGCCCCAAGCTCCTCGAGTCGGAAGCTTTAAAGCTTTCCAATCCCTCCACCCACCTGAATTTAGGGGAACTACAGATCCAATTAAAGCGAAAACCTGGATAAAGGAAACAGAAAAAAGCTTTTGCTTTAACGGAGGTGGGTGAAAATAAGAAAACGGAATATGCAAGTTTCTACCTGAAAGACGAGGCAAATTTTTGGTGGGAGTCCACCAAGACCTTAGAAGGAAATGGTATTATTACGTGGGAAAGGTTTACGGAGTTATTTTTGGAAAAGTATCTACCTCAATACTTACAAGATCAGTTGGAAGTTAAGTTTTTAGAATTGAAACAGGAAGGTATGACTGTGGCAGAATATGAGGCAAAGTTTTCAGAATTGGCAAGGTTTGTGCCAGAATATGTGAATACGGAACACAAAAAGGCAAAACGGTTTCAACAAGGACTTAAGTCATGGATACGTAGTCGAGTGGCAGTTTTTGAGCTTCAAACATATGCTGCAGTGGTTCAGAAGGCTATGATTGTGGAAGGTGAAAGTGAGATGTCAAAAAGAGAGAACGATAGTAAGAAAAGAAAATTTGAAAGGTCTGAAGAAAGTCAAGGGCAATCAAGTGGAAAGTCTAAAGGTAAATTCAGGAAAGGTTCTGACAACCCAACCAATAAAGGATTTCAAGGATCCAAGCCCGGAAATGTTGGACAGAGTAACCGTTTCTCCGGTCAGAATCAGCAACAGAAAGGTAATAGACCTCCAAGTCAGTGGGGAGTAAGTATGATAGTATGGACCGTTGTAAACAGTACCTTTGAGATGTTTTATATAATTCCAAGTCGGAATTATGGTTGATGCTATTTATTAAGAGTTTGTAATAAGTTTTTAACTTATTATTTTGGTTAGTAGTTGTAACTTGTTTCACACCATCACTTGTTAAAGATCCTTGTGGTGTAAAGGGGTTGAGTATTTATATTGCTAAATCCAGGTTGTGCATGTTAAAGTTGATTTGTGACTCCTCAATCTAGACCCCGGATTGGGAGGGCGTCACAATTATAATACTATAATAATGACGGAATTAAAGTGTGTAAAGTATATTTGCATTAAGTCTGTCTAGCAAGTACACAAACCAAATCTACCATAGGCAATCTTTGTCATAACACCCACAAAATTGTTGAGATTTGAATTGACCTTTTGAGAATTGTATTTGACTCCTGGAGCAAAATTGTCTCTTATAAATGTTGTGATATCCTTCTCACCTAAGATGAATTGGGTTCTGACATTCAAAGTATTCTGGAAATAGTTCTCCTTATATATATTTTCAGCAATCAAAACATGTCTCGCGAATTCATATTTTGCGAAATTCTTTGTGGTCATAGTTCAAGCACGAGTAAGATCAGCCAAACTTGGTTGCACATTGAGTAAATGAGATATAAATGGTGAATTTTGCCTTAAGATGACAAACCAGTGGCGGATAACTTTTTAAATGGTTATGTTAAAATTAACTATAAATTTTTTATATTAGTAACGTTTTCAATTTTTTCATTTAAATTAGTTCATTTTTTAAAGTTGAATATTTATTTATCCGATTTTTTTGTATATGATGGTCCAACTAATTTAATTAAATGTCTTTTTCAAACATCTAATGTTTTCACAAATAAACAAGTCATGTCCACCTTTATTAGGATGTTCAATACCAAAATGATAACATAAATAACAAAAATTTAATATTCAATTCATTACCGTTGCACAATATAAACAAATCATTTTAATCTTGATTAGAATGTTTAATACCAAAATGATAACACAAAGATATAAATGTAAAATATAGGAGAAACTTTTTACTAAAAGGGATAAATAAAAAGTGATTAATCCTCAACGAAAAATGTTTAAATGAAGTAAACTACTAACAACGAGTGTTAATTAGTCAAAAGCACTGGATTCCAAAAATTTGTTACACAAAATTAGAGTTAGTTATTCGACATCAAAAATTTCTTATAGACATAATGACATACTAGAATCATTAAAAATAAACCTAAGAAGTCACTAGATTTAAATCAGCACAATGAAATGCACAGAGTCTTGGAAGACCAAATATTATAATCTTAAACTTTCTTCTAATGATTCGAATATAAATCAAAATTTCAGAAAATTAGAAAAATAGAACTTACCAAAATATTATTATTTGAAACTGGCTTCTAAAAATTTCAAAATTGAAAAAGTTAGTTTTGAAATTTTCTTCAAATACTGAAATTTATATTTCAAAAATTCCAGAAAAAATAGAATAGAGCTATCTTAGAGGCGCCACTTAAACGTATCTCGCTTCTCATTTATATAAATATATTGATTGATGTTTTACATATCTGATATGTAATCATACTAAATGTTAATATAATTGTAAGTAATTTATAAGTTTAATTAATACATTTTAAGAACAATAGGTATAATGATGTTATATTGATTAGCTAAAATGATTCCACAAGCTTTTTGATTGACTAAAATGATTCCATTAGCTTTTTGTTAAGGGGATTGATATATGAAATTATACATAAGGCTTTCTTATTCAACAAATATAAATAACGATATATGGTTGACTATATTTTTTTGTTAAGGAAATAGATGGTTGGAGTAATAGAATTGTTTAAATGATATTTAAAAGTGCCGCTAAACGATACCTAGTTGTCATCTAACATAAATTTAGCTAAATCTTTTATCATCGAGATGCTCCTTTTCTCATAGGAGATACTGGTGGTGTTTGTTTGCAGGAAGCAGAAGCTGCTTCTGACTTCTGCTTTTCTTGACCCGTTTGTGTAAAGAAGTAGAAGCACTTTTAAGAAGCTAAGAATGCTAGCTTCTCTCACAGCTTCTGCTTTTTTTCCAAACATTTTATTAACTTATTTACTTCTCACTTCTACTCCCCGTCTTTATTATAAGCAAGAAGTCGTTTCTTTTAAGTTAACTCAAACGACCCCACTATCTTATCATACATGAGGTAGCGACAAGATATTGGTAATTTTACTAAATTAATTTGAAGAACTTGTTATTTAATGATTTTATAAAAAAAAATATAGTCTTACTCTTTTAACTTTATTGAGTGAGCAAAATACCATTTTAATTTTACAGAGAGTTGGTGGTTGATGAACACTAGTACCCGAACCTCATGCTCAATTATGTAACACATGCATAAATTAAATTGTGGATGAAATTTAAAGGGTGATAAAGGGAGGGCAGGCAAAGACAATGATATGAAGATGGAATGATTCAAGTCATCAAACGAACATGCCATAAAGCTCCAAGTAGAAACACCTGTGAGTTACTTAAATATTAGTACTTTGATAATCTGCCCTTCAATTATAAGAGCAAGTCCAATAGGTGTGCTAAATCAAGTCTTAAATCCAAAAATAGGGAATATGGGATAAAATTGCACTCCAACACTATGCTAGTGATGTACTAAATCACTAGCACAAGCCTTCTCTTCCCTATTTTTAGAATATGCTAGCCACTTCTAAACTATTTTTATCATTAAAATATTCATTTCCCTCTCTCCTCCACATCATTTCCCTCTCTCTTTTTTCCCTCTCTCCTCCACTATTTAATATTATTATAATAATAGGGAATGGATATAGGGAATAGTATTGGAACTCATGTGATAAATCTTGTGCTAAATCACTAAGACATATTATTTTATAATATTTTTAGGGAACCTCTTACCATAGTGTTGGACTTGCTCTAAGTTGATAGTTGGAACCAAAGCATCTGTATGCTTTAGTTTTATATATCGTGCCCCCAACAATATGCATGTGCGTCTTACTTGCTTAACTGTTTTTTCTCCACTGTTCTTCAATTATTTTTCTGTTAGGAGCTACAATTCCAGATCACATGTCAGTTCTTGCTCCACTTATTTAATCTCTATTTTGATATTCAATTATTTTTCTTCATTAGTTCGACTAGTACTTCCAAAATTACGGGCCTTTTGCATGGTGTGATTTGATGCGCATATGTTCACTGAACTCCGGAAACCCTGTTCTTTTTACAGCATAGTGCATACTAGTGCGGCAACGGCTTATATAAAAATATAAACCCTTATCTTTAAAAAAAATATATTTTTATATTTTTTAAATAAAGATTATTAAAGAAATATTTTATATTCATTATTTGACAAAAAAATAAGGGCTTATTTCAGAAAAATTTAGAATTTTATGTACTTTTCTATGTACTTATAATATTGATGGTAAATGGTAATCCTGCAGGTTACTCATTCAGCTTTACTAATTAAAACCAGAAAGTCTCTTGAAGAACATCCATGTCCAACTCTTTTCGAATTTTAATGACGGTCAAACGCCTAAAGGTTGGGGGTATCCGCTAGTCTAAGCCTTGCAGATGTATCGAAGAATTTTCAATTTTTCCCCACACAAATTCATTGTGCGCTTGGCTGTTCTAGGGACCATATTCGGTTAGATGGGAAGTATGCCTGCTGCACCTGCCTCATAACTAACCTTCATATCAGGGGCCAAGGCCCCAAATCTCATTAAAACAGATAGGGAGATTAATAATATGATTTGCTGTATGGAGTTGATATTACTTGGGTATTGGTTCTAAATTGTTAGAGGTCCGGAGAAATTGAATCAGAAAAGAGTTGCAAATTTATTTATGTAAAGGAATCTAAGTATAATTTACAGATCAAAAGTATATATGTATGTGAGCTTAAAATCTGATATGATCACTAATCATCAATACATGCATGCCAAATTTGATTTATTTGCTTTCTCCTGGACTATTGTGTGAGGACATTGAGCATTGAAACCCTAGAATTAATCAAACTTCTGAATAATTTCTCAGCTCCACATTCAATGCCACACAAACAATCCTCCATTTCATGCATTTTCTTCACCAGTGTCTTCACCTTGTCATCACCTTTCTTGCTCAGAGCCCACGAACTCTCTGCTCCAACCTGTTCCAATTCTTGAATATTTTCCTCCATCTTCACTTGCTTCTTGGGTAATCTCAGTCCCTTCCACGTCGTTTGTTGCGAGGAAAACGAGGCTGAAATTCCGCTAAAAAGGGCAGCTGACACCATAATTGTGACTTGATTAACATCCATAATAATTTGTTCGATTTCAGCATCACCATTATCAAACATAGACAAGGTTCTCTGCTCCAAATTCCAAGATTTTCCCATGGTTTGAAGTGAAGACATTAGGCCACACATTTCTTTACTCATTTTCTTCAAGGCCTTCACGTACAGAGCATTCTTAGAGTCATCTCTTCTCCTCACAGCCATCTGCGCCGCCATATGTTCTTGCCTCAACGTCAAGACCAAAGCCTGAAATATTCCATAAACATCCACGAACCGGAGAAAATCTTCTAGAACCTTCTCTACCCAAGCGCTTCGCTCTCTTAGCGCCTCACGAGTTTGAGGCAGCTGAAGAAGATCGTCAAGTGACTCATGAACTGATTTGAGCTGGCACAGGGCATCACAAATCCAAGCTGAATTCCGATTATCTGGCTTGGAAATCGAGGTTTTGAGGTCGGATATCGAGTCCTTGAGCTGGGAAACAAGAGGATGAGTGCTGCATGGCAGACTCGTTGATCTGACATGGAAGGTTTTCTTCCTCTGTGGTGGCTTAGGTGATGGCTGATTCGGAAAAGAAAGCGATCGACGAAAATTAGCCACCATTTTTAGCTTTGTACTCATGTTTGTCTAGTATTTTTTGTGCAACCGAAAAATGCAGAGGATAATTAGCTGAGATGATGAAGTATGGGATGAATGTAGTTTGGTTCAAGTGTGTATTTATATAAGAAGTGTAGAACGCGGATACAAGGAAACAGGGGAACTGGATCCGCGAATAATTAGAGAGATTGTTGGCTGGCTGTGCTGTATTCGCAGTAATTGTTTTGGATCAGTTCGTCTATACCGATGTGCTCCACGTGCATTTTACACGCTCAGCTGCCAGATTAATTAGTACTCTAAATTTAGTTAATTAGCCAGATTGATTGATTGTTAATTACTGGATCCGCCAGCTCACTTGAGCTTACATTGGTATTCTCTATTCATAACAAAAGAGATGCAGCAATGTGAAGGAAGCAGGTGGTGGTTAATAGCAGGTATGATCTTCCTCGAGCCGTAAACGAAACGAACTGTTTGTCGAGATATAAATTCCGAATTGCAAGTATGAATAAATTTAGAACTCGCAACATGTTTGGATTAGATTATGTGAAACCTGTGGAATTTAATTGAGTTTGCTCAGGTAGAAAGCGTGTGGATTGACAGCTAAGTGGTGATATTCAACATGTCCACTTGGCAACGATGACTTGGAATCTTTTTTCTGAATGAGTGAATGTCCTGTTACTGGTTTTAAATTGAGTGAGTAATTAATGCAAGTATTCAGCAAATCATGGTGCCATGGCCTGGAAACATAACAGATAAGCAGGGGATAGTTGCATCAGCTCCTACCTAACGCTCACAGTGTGTATATTTAGACGTGACTTTTTGTATCTACGTATATGTACCGTTAGAGGTATTTAGAAATATATGTATACATGAATCATTAACAAAGTAATTAAAAATTAATAATGAGTTTTGATCAAGTGAAATGAAACGAATATTGCTGCATATCTTGTTTCTTTAATAATAAGAATAAATCTTAAAATATAAATGTGCTCTGTAGTAGTGATCTGCTGAATAAGTTTTGATAGGCGCATATTCCATCACGAATCTGGCATGTTGGCTATATACTTCTAGAAATGGGTGTTGCGCCATGCAGATTGCAGAGTCAAATAGCTAGGTTTAGATCCCATCTTTGCACGCATCGAAATGACAAGAAAAAAGTATCGAAGTATTTTCAGCCGAATTTATACTGGGAACTTGGATGGGAGAGAAGAGAAGGAGAATAGAGTGAAATTTATATTCTAAATTTTAAATGATTAGAAAAATTTATAATTTTTATTCTTTCAATGATTTCATTTTAATTATTTAAACTAGAAATCTTACCCACGGATAAAAACACACATTTCACTATTCATCATATTCACTACAAATTTCGTCATAAGAAACTTAAGTTAATTAGTCACATTTAGTCATTATATATCATATTTTCTTTTTTTTCCACAAATTTTGATAACTTTTTATCTTTTCTCGTCCTTTTCATCCAAGTGAATACAAACATTTTAGTTTATTATGTGTATAAGTATGGATACGATCACGGTTGAATAGTTTTAGTGGTCAAGAGTTTATTGAAAATTTTCTAAAACATATATACATTTATAAAATTATAAGTCATATTTATAATTATAAAAAAAAAATGCAATTACTTTAGTTATTCAGGAAACAAGAGTTCGCTCCCAAATGTAATATGCCAATTTCCAACTAATTATTGAGCAATTATATAAAATCTGCCAATTATTAGTGCCCTACTGTGTGTATATACGCGAAATATTTTCTTAAGCAGAATTTAAACAGATTTCTAGGAGATTTTGTGTACTTTTTTATTTCTATATAATCATGACCCAATCATGAAAAGTTAATCAATGTTAGTACTCGTTTAGTTAGGAAAATTACACAAAAATAGTTCCTTAAATAATTACTTACTCCTAAATATTAAGAAAATATTTATAAGAGAAACTATAATAAATCGATTAATAAACCAAATTTTGATACATTATTGTTGAATCCCTCATGAAGAAAATGCGAACACCGAATAATACTGAATCTTTAACCGTATGATGTCAAAATTAAATCATAATTAATGATCTGTAGGAGTTTAAGATTATTTTTTTTTTGAAATGTGGAGGAGTTTAAGATTGATAATGTAGATAGGTTCAAAACTACTCAGATAAAGACTATACTTAGATAAATAACTTGAAAGGAATATGCATAGCCCCTGTATAATTATTGAAACTTAAACCGAGAGAAAATAAACTTAGTAAACTCGTGATCTGTTCGTGCGCGATGCTCGAGCACTACATTCAAGGTCAAAGCTGAGAAGTTGATTAAGATATCTAATTCGATATTTTTCCTTTAAACTCCGGAAATCAGGAGGATTACAGATATGATTCTCCACGTTGATTTTTGCAGATATGTTCCAGAGATGAAAGTAAAGTGTGTTATCATTCTTGAGTCATCCACACTTGCCGATTTATTATTTACTCAATGAGAATCGTTTTACACACTTGCCCTCGAGAATACGGCATCGTTGGTTACATGTACATGATCGTAAAATCAAAAAGTGAGCGGAGATGATGATTAATTGAATATATTATTTTAATTTATCATATATGTCATCTAAAAAAATTTATAATAATGAATGAAATTTAAAAAATGGGAGACACTTTTGAGAGAATTAATCAATTGAATCGTTGATTTTTCAAACCGTATGTGGCTATTAATATAAGTCCTTGTTATGTTCGTACTTTTCTCGATGAATATAAAATATTAGATAGCTCATGTCTCGGGAAATCAAAGTGTAAATTTTATCACAGAACTTGTTCTACCTTACCGATAAAACAGGTTAAATAGCTAATTCATCACTAACCTCGCTCAAAACATGCAACTGGGTCATGTTATTGAAAAAACTTTCAAACGCATTACCAAATAATTAAAAACTTTCAAAAGTATCATTTTCATCAGTTCCGTTAATTACTTAACGGAAAATTCAAAAAAAAAAAAAATACAAAAAAACCAAAAAAATAATAAAAAATGCAAAATAATATTTGAAAAATCTGAAAAAATTCAACAAAATCTGATATTTTTATTTTTTTGAAAAATTTGAGTAAAATCAAAAATTTAAGAAAATGGGAAACAAAAAGTGGCAAGCTTCTTTTTTGTTCTTTTCAAATATTCTAAAATCCGGAAAAGAAAATTGCCGCCTAATTTTTTTCAAATTCTTTTAAGATTTTTGAATTTTTTTCGGAATTTTTTAAGTTCTTTATTTTTAAAAAAAAATCATTTTTTAAGAATTTTTTCATATTTTTTAAAAAGTTTTAAAATTTTTTGTTAAGTAATTAACGGAACTGACAGAGAGTGACGCGTATATAAGTTTTTAATTACTTGATGATGTGTTTGAAAGTTTTTTCAACATCATGACCCAGTTGTATGTTTTTAACGAGATTAGTGATGAATTAGCTATATAACCCCCATAAAACATAAACTTCAATCTGCCGTATATTATTAAAAATCCACATAAAATCATAACCATATATAATTTATTAAAATTTATAGATTAAAAATAATCCATCAAATTCTCGGTTAACAATCCCTTCCGCAACATGAAATAGTACAAATACAATATCAAACCTCACTCTAGAGGTTTTCCTGCAAGCATAAACGCCGTATAGGTGACTGATCTAACCAAATCAGAGCCACCCCACGCACTCTCAAAATTTCTAACCATATCCTCTGCTAACAGATCCACCCCATTTTCCTTGGCTGTAGTAACTGCTGACCAAGATTTCAACACTCCAATAAACCCCTCAAATGAGATTTCTTGCGAGATTTTAAGTTGCAATGGCTTCCCTTCACAACCCAACCCAACATCTTGGAAAGGAAATGGAAGACTTTGGTAGCCATCAAATATGTATTTCACATTTTGGTTCCAGTAAGGAAGTACTGTGTCACGAAATCGCTTCATTACAGGATCAAATGTAGGACTCACAAAAATGTCCTTGTATCCCCAGACTGCGAATAAGCCTCCTGGTTTCCTAAGTACACGAGTCACAATTGAGTAGAATTTGGGGAGATCAAACCAGTGTACTGCTTGAGCTACAGTGACTAAATCTACTGAATCTTCGCCACCGATTAAGGAGACTATCTCATCTTCAGACAGGGATAAAGGGGTTTGTATGTATTGCACTCGAGGGTGTGGCGTAGCATATCTCAGCTGAGCTTCACTCACATCGGTTCCAATGACTTTTCCATAGTGTTCAGCAGCCTTGTCAAAAGCAAAAACCATAAGCTGAATTTCAATTAAGGTGGCTTTTAAATTATTTAGAATTGTTAATCTAAGAGAACATATCAACATGATAACATAATGTGGATAATAGAGATGTGAAGAAACTAACAGCAATAGCAGCTTGGCCGTTGCCAGTGCCGACATCCCAAGCAAAAGAGTGACAGAGGGTCTGATCCGCGAGCATGGAATACCATCCGGCTGGATAACTTGGCCTTGCGTTCAAGTATACCTCTGCTTGTTTGTCGAACAATCCAGCCATTTCTTTAGTCGTCGATCAAGTAATGCAACTGATGCTTGAACCCCTCTGATCTGCTTTCAATTCAAGCAGATCCAGAATTTACAATATTACTTTAATATTGTAGCATACACGACTTTCCATCAAAGCAATCAGTTTTTATATACTCCATCTGTCTCATTTAATTCTATACGTTTTTTTAACTGCTCGACACGCATTTCAATGCTCTTATAAAATATAGTTCCGTAACTTATTTTTGCGATTTTTCTTTTTCTGTATAAAAATATAACATCCAAATTTTAATTCAGAAAAGAAAAAATTTAAAAATAGATTGCACAACTACACTTTGCAGGAGCATTAAAGTCTGTGCCGCGTCCCCGTCCCCCGATATATACCGGAGGGAGTACTATTTTAAGCCTGCGTTGCATTAAAGTATACATGCGTGCGCAATTGCATTGATTATTCCAAGGAGAAAAAGGGTCCACGCACAGAATAAAGGAACTGGCTTGCTAATCCTATGGTTAATCTTTATGCTACAAGATCAACAGTTGGGATTCATGAATTTACCTGCTCACCTATAACTACAAGCTCCTGTACAAAAATTATCTACAGGGTTTTTCTAACTTAAAAGTAGAGACAAATTGTCTGGAAATGAAGCAAGAATCTTCTTGCTGAGAAGCAAAAGTAACAGGTCCCCATGTTTTAATTTCATCTCATCGAGGAAATAATTTGTGTATTTTAACGTTTCAATAATTCACAGCAGTTCTGTCATCTTCAAATATACAGGCAGAAGGGTATTCATAAAATATGCCCTTGCCTAGTTTCAGTTCCTTGGTTTCCCCCAAAAACCTTTTTTGACACGTACAAACTCCAGAGGCAATATCATCCCGAGTCATGTTCATTTTGAACACTAAACTCTTTTGTTAGGACTTAGGAGAGAAGAGTCGTATCAGTTGCATTGCCTCAGGTTCAGATACTAACAGATCTCACAACGCCAGTAACGTATGTCAAAAAGAAAAAAACAACTCCAGCGACATATATGACCAGGTCTATAAAGGGAGAAGAGTGGTGTCCTCGGAATCATTATCCCAGTAGATAGATTACAGATAAAGAAAAGCGATTACAGAGTATTGGTTTAGCAGTTGACAGGTTCACAATTTTTAATCTACAATATCTCTGATTGTAGTAGCAACATGAAAGAGTACACAACAAACCTCACTCTAGAGGTGTTCCTGCAAGCATAAACGCCTTATAGGCAACTGATCTAACCAGATTAGGGCCACCCCATGCCGTCTCAAAGTCTTTAACCATATCCTCTGGTAACAGATCCACCCCCTTTTCCTTGGCTGTAGTAACCGCTGACCAAGATTTCAACATCCTAATAAACCCCTCGAATGAGAGTTGCTTCGGTATGTCAAGTTGCAATGGCTTGCCTTTGCAGCCCAACCCAACATCTTGAAAAGGAAATGGAAGAGTTTGGTATCCATCAAATATGTGTTTGATATTTGGATTCCAGTAAGGAAGTGTTGTGGCATGAAATCGCTTCATTACAGGATCAAATGTAGGACTAACAACAATGTCATTGTATCCCCAAACTGCGAATAAGCCTCCTGGTTTCCTGAGAAGACGAGTGACAGTTGAGTAGAATTTGGGGAGATCAAACCAGTGTACAGCTTGAGCTACAGTGACTAAATCTACAGAACCTTCACCACCGATCAACGAGACTATTTCATCATCAGAAAGAGATAACGGGGTTTGTATGTACTGCACTCGAGGGTGTTGTGTAGCACATTTCAGCTGAGCTTCACTCACATCAGTTCCAATAACTTTTTTGTAATGTTCAGCAACCTTGTAAAAGAAAAACCATAAGCTAAATTCAAATTACTGCCTCTTTCAATTGTCCTCACTTAAATATACCAAAGAATCTCAATCAAGAGGAAAAAGTTATATAGTGATAATTAAAGTTTAGTTTCAAAAAATACGCTCTACAGCTGAACTAGAACTTATCTCAAGCTAATTAGGGACAAAATATACCAAAGAATCTCAATCAAGAGCAAAAAGCACTAACCAGCCAATGAAATTATACAATTTGTAAAGCAAAAACGCTAAATCATATAGCATTAATCTCCTTAATCTAAAACAAATTAGTCAAATTAGGATAAAATTTAATACAGATAATTTGAATGGTAAAGGTGAGATATTATAGAGATAAGAAGAAACTAACAGCAATAGCAGCTTGGCCGTTGCCGGTGCCGACATCCCAAGCAAGAGAGTGAGAAAGGGTCCGATCAGCGAGCATCGAGTACCATTCAGCCGGATAATTTGGCCTTGCGTCCAAGTATACCTCCGCTTGTTTGTCGAATAATCCAGCCATTTACCAAGACTGATGCTCTGGAACTCCCTGATCTGATCCGCTTTCGATTCAATCGGATCACTAAATTTTGATTAGCTATCTAAGCAACGCAATTATGTGTATTGGATTGGAATTTTAAATATTTTTTTGCATTTATGAAATCCAAAGGGTATTCGATTTGGATTGTTTGAAATCTATTAAAATCTTGAGATATTCGATCGGGATTTTAAATTATGCTGCAAAATCTGGTGGTATTCAATTGGGATTTTAAATTATACTTTAAAATCTAATGATATTCAATTGGGATTATTTAAAATCCACTAAAATCTGATGGTATTTAAATGCTGATGGATTTTTTTGAATTTCATAAAATGATGGATTTTGTGGCATTTTTCGGTGTATTTCAAGTTTTTTGAAATCCCATCAAAATCAATGAGATTTTGAAGCATTGTGCTTAAATCCTATCAACTCTGCGACATTTGATCAAGAATCCGCATAAAATCAAAATCACATACAATCCATTAAATCCATACACTAAAAATAATCCATTAAAATCCTAATCGAATACACCCCGTAAATTGATTTAAAATTTTAAGGATACACCCTGATACACAGGGTTTCATGTTTCCATCACAAGCAATTACTAGTAATTTAAGCCGGCTCTGCATTAAAATAAACATGAGTAGGCTAATACATTAATTATCACAAGGACAAAAGATGTTCCACACGTTTAGAATAAGAGATACTGGCCTATGGTTAACTTGTGTATTACAGTAAAATGATGAAGTTACAACTTATAGTGTTTTTGATCTGCCTTGCAAACAATTTACACTTGGTTTAACATAGACAAGGAAACTACATTTGCAGCAGTTTGTTTCTCACTGTCTGCAGCCTAGGAATTTAGCTACGAGCTTCTGTACAAAATCGTCTACATGGTTTGTCTAACTCAAAGTATAGGTGAACTGTGTATAGATGAACCAAGAATCTTCTTGCTGAGAAATGGAAGCAGCAGCTCCCTGTATGTATTTACATTGCATTCTCATCGAGTGACTGGTTTCTGTATTTCAGTACTCCACGGCAGCTTTTTCATCTTCACTTGGTCATTCAGCAGGACAAAGCAATGATACCAGATAAATGAAGACAACTACTTACCCTTGTAATACTGGTTAAAAATATTGCAACAGGTTGAATTTCAGAAGAAAAGTTTCAGTGATTAATCTGAAAGCATATGTTCCAACTCTGGCTCTGCAACTGTGGAAGCATTAATATCAGTTTGTGTTTTGTTTAACTGACTATTTTCTTGAGAGCCACTGGTATCATCTTCTACTTCTTCCTGATCAGGCAGATCTGTCTCATTGTCATTACTTTCGTCATCAACTGTGGCATTCAAATCTGCCCATGTTGAGCTCTTACCCATGCCAAATTTACGCAGATTTGACTCAGCCACTTCTTTGCCTGTAAAATCTTCACATATACAGGCAGAAGGGTTCTCATGAAACTCGCCCTTGCCTGGACTCAGTTCCTTGGGTTCCCCCATAAATCCTTTTTGACACTTACGAACTGCAGAAGCAAATTCATCCCAAGTCATGTTCTCACGGTTCATAAACAACATGGAGAGTTTTCTGTTATTCGGACGAATGGTAGGTTTATGCCCAAAATATCGCCTGCAAGCACCCAAATTAATATACACATACTACAAAATCAGTACTAAGGACTTGTTTTAAATTATCATGACCAAATTAAAACCAGTGTACCTCCTTCCAGCTAAAATTTTAGCCATATTGCCATTGTTATTGGTAACGAATACGTTGCTTTCATCACATACTATATAATCCAGTGCAGCCATGCGAGAAGAGAACGGAGCAAATGGTTCCAACTCTTCCTTGCTGGTTATGGTGTATTTTGAATGAAAATTTGGGAAGAGTGCCTTCAGGGGAGCCAATGTCTCTTCTCCTCGATATACTTCGCCTGAAGCAACATAAACATGAACATCTTTACCGTAACCCAGTGCTCTCAACATCAGACCTACTTCTTCAGGAGTAAGTGGGCATCTCCCTAGCCTTCTGACCTTATCTGGGTCTCTAATCTGTATAATCAAAGAAGATATTATCAAATAATTGTAAACCTGCTTAATTACTTTGGTCTACATAAAATAAACTTGTGTGCAAAGACAGGTTTGAGATTAAAATTCATGACTTGTCACTGTATAAGCATATTTATAACACCAAAGGTGGCATTAGCTTTCAATCAGTATTGTATCTTTTAAACTCGTTTAGATGAAACAACTCATCATCCAAGTCCTTGCAACAAAGTTTAACATGTTTAAAACCAATTTTGAACGCTCGTTTAAAACTGGGCTCAGCAAATATATTTATCAGACCCTAAAACAAAGTTTTAGATTATACAAACCAAACAAAATTATGAAACCTACGTGCAATGTTTTCCACCTTCTACGTATTTTGCCCAGTTCATTTCTCTCCCTCTCTCCTCCACCATAGTAGCAACCTGAGAATGCAAGCATATCAGGTTCAAACCTGATACAGGAAACATGCTATCGCATAAGGATATCTCATTACAATTACAATATTGATGATTAAAAAGACAACAAACAACAGCATAGGTTTCCAAGTGAGTCGTTATGCTTTAACAACTCCAGTAGAGAAAAGAAAACAGACAAGAAAGTTATATATAGCCAAGAGTGCACTAAAATATAGCAAATTATAAAAACATATTGTTGAATAAAGAGAGAACTCATTAGAGGGACAAAATATGCTGGTGGGATTGATTGAGGGTGCAGCTGTCGGAAATCGAAAGGACACACTAAATATAGAAAGAACGTGAACAGTAAATCAGAAGTCTAATAAAATTACAAACAAATGACAAATCTCCTAGTCCAACCATGTACTAGGATGTTTTAAATCATAGAAACCCTAACCTTCTCTGTGCGAATCATTCATGATCTCACCAAAACATCACTAATTAAAATTTATTATTGGAGTTGTGTTTTTATTTAGAAAAGTCATACCAAGTTACCCTTAAACCAGTCGGTCAGTATCCTAACTACCTCATAAAGCAGTAATCATTAATCGAACAATCAAGGCATAATCACACAATAAACATAGTAATGTCATATGCATATTCTAAATAGTGCAATTGTAAGTGATGTGCAACATTAAGATAAACCAAAAAGGAGAAAACAAATAGCATTAATATTATTGGTCAGATAAAAGACAAAAAATCAATAGGAAAGATCAGCCAAACTACCTCAGGTGAAGGGCAATGTAATGTGTGTTCATAGACCTCATTCTCATGACCAATTTCTCACCCATTTTAATTATAGGATCAGTGTACTTCAAGGCGTGGTAATTTACTCTGCATCTGAGTTTCTGCAAATCTGTCTCCAACCTATTAGAGAGTCTGTAGTCAAACTTGGTGAGCAGAACAGCCTGTCCAAACATTAGTCTGTACTATTAGGAAAATAAACTTGATCCAATAAAGCCAATTCACAGCCAGAGACTTGCACAAGAGCAAATGAACAAAGTTTTGACACTCTATTCCTCTATGATAAGGCTTACAATCTAAAGAACGTTTTTGAAATTCCAAAGACCAAAGCTATCTAATTAAGAATCTAAAGTCTTTCTGTGACAGGCTTGCAACTCAAGTTAATAAAGCAAGCACTCTTCCAGAGAAGTAACATCACCTATGATAACTAAACTCACTGTAATACTATTTACAGCATACACTATGCATTTACATGCATGATAATGGAAACAAATGACAATGATAGGGACATAAGAAAATTACAGACGATTAGAGGTAGCAACAAGTAAAAGGAGAGGACAAAATAAGGCCTATCAGTAATGCTACTATATAGAGATGTAATCATCACATGCCACACAACCAAATTATTTGAAAACTGAGAGCTAGGATATATGAGAGGAAACAGATTATATAGCTTACATGTCTTTTAAGAAGTTGGGGTAGAACACGATCTACATAGCAACTCTCGGTACACTTTCTTGGAACGCGCATGTGGTATGGATCCCATGTCTCCCCTTCCTTAAGTGGTAATTCTTTTATGATTCTAACATCATTAGCTAAGTAAGATATGAACCAATCAACATCAAATATCTGCGAGAAGTTACTGCATTACAAATAGAATAAAGACTTCGTTATCTAAAGTCTCCACAGTCAGTTGCATAACCAAATCCATCTTTGTTAATGACTTTCAAGAATTGACCTAGAATCCTTCCAAAATGAACGTGTGTCCAGCATAGGAACAACAAGAGTAGCATTCAATATGCGAGCAGCAACAACAGCATCTGTAATCTGAGAAAGGAATGCAACATTTTTATCATCATAATTTAACTCAAATTCATATATAAACATGAACAAGGAAATGCCAGGCCCAGCATATGTACATAATTACACAGGGGGGAAAAAGGCACGACCATTATTAACTTGTCCCAAGAGTACATGTGGTTCGTGTTAGTCCACTACAGTGTCACCCAAATGTCCGGACAAGTTACTTTCATTCTAGTAAAGTTTAAAACATTTTATGAAGTCCCTTTACCATTCCATGAAACAGACATATGTAGGCACATTTGAGTTATGAAACAAGTTTTAATCATTATCAAATGGGCAAATACTGATTTATGTCTGAAGATTACCTAAAATAGGCAATTAGCTAGTGATGAACATTCTGAAGTACAAAACGAACCTCTATTAGTTGGATGATTAAGTGGAACTCAAACTAAGTGCATTTTGCACAGCCTACCAACTTTTGTAAAAGAATTTTTCATAATCTGTTAATTCTTAATGGTTTGTAAATATGAAAAGAATAACTTAGATAATGAGGCACATAAGAAGAAGAGCTCTTCGGCACTTGGGTTCCCATATCAGAGAAGGGATACTTGCACATTCCTAAAATAAATAACATTTTTAATCGTACTTGAAACTGGTGTTAACTAATTACACAAAAGCAAAGTATTGGTGTTAGTTAGCTTTAGAAAAAAGTAAATACAGTATTCACTGTGATAAAAGATGGTCTGAATTACTATTAACTATAAAATCAGATGGTCTGAAGTAGGCATCGCTTTAGCCAGCCAGATTGTCCTGAACAGTCAAATTAGAACAATTCAAGTACGAACACACCTGTTTAAAGCATTTTAACAGATTTCCCTTTACTTAGGAAGTTAGAAATGCTATGGGCACATAGTGAGGATTAACTAAGAATCTTGTTTGATAGTATTACCGTAACTTCAGATTCTATCAACAAGTGCACTGCTTCCTTCTTTATTCAAACTAAAATTACGATACAGGAGTGGAACACAATCTACTTGCCATATTATCACATCAATTTGAATGAGAAGAAACTTTACCCCGGTTCTTTGTTGGTTTAAACCACCACTGGTTGCAATGCACACGTACCGATTCTCCTCTGTGATTTCTTCAGCTTCTGTTATCCAAACAGCAGAACTCGAAATAAATTTAATTACTAAAAATGAGAAAAATAATTATATTTGCTTGGCGGGTTCATTCTACTGCACTCCGATTTGGATATGTATGATGTTATATATATAAAAAGATAGCCCACTTGCAAAGTGATTGCTGGCATTGCTACATCCATAGAAGTGTTTGGACAACCCTGATCCCCAAATATCACGGCCAGTCGCTTCCTCATCGTCATTATCCTAATTAACAGCAAATTACGAAAAGAACAATCAGAATTTAGACCTCACTTGACAACATTTCAAATTTCAAATTAAATTAAAATTAGCAGTCAGATTAAAGGGCTAACCACAAAACGAGATTTACCACCATCAGCAGTGGCACCATAACGCAACTGCATATATAAATTCGAATTCAGATTTCAAGTAAATTTACAAAGAACATATGCATGTACAGATTCACGCTCTGGTCAGAATAGTTATCATGCACGCAAGAAAAATTGTTTAGCCACTTGTAAAATTTGAAAACGCGAAATTAGCAATTGTTCAACGCGTATAAAAAAAAAATGCAAAACAATTGTTCTCACACATTCTGACACTAAACTTGTTCTTCATAAAGCAAAACCTATATAAGGAGAGGGGAAGGAGGGAGAGAGGGAGGGAGGGGGAGAGAGAGAGAGGGTACCGAGAAATGGGGGCGGGGTAGGTGATCGGTGATGATAGGAAAATGAGCATGAAAAGAAAGGAAAAAGAAGAGGAGGAGGATGACGCCCGAAAAAATAGATGCCGGAATAATAAAAGGAAAGAAGTTGTTATTGTGATTGTGATTGTAATTTTGATGGTAACTGTGGTGGAAGTGGTGGTGTCGCCGCCGGTGAGAAGGCATGGTGACCGCAGCATCAAACAATCATCATCATCAATAGACTTGGTGGTGCATGCATGTATCTATGTATATATGCATAATAGATTAATAGCGGAGAAAAAGGGAGGACCTTTGTTACCTAAACTATTGCGATGGCGACAAAGATCTCCGAGACAGCTTTTCTAATTTTGCAAGGGACCGAAAAATGCGTATCCCAGCTCTTTTCTACAAAGGGGGCAGTTATTATTTTTAAATTTTATTTTCCCGCTCTGTTAAATCAGACTTATATATTGGAGCTTTTTCTATTTTAATTTTTCTAATTCTATATTTGGAGTATCGATTTGATGCCAAAATAAATATTTCCTTTGCTCGAAACGATTGTAAGGCATAAATTGCTTTACTTAGATAAAAATAAAAAGCGAAATTATGTATAATTTCAAAATAAGCTTATAATTTGAGAACAGGTTTGCTTTTTAAAGGAGAAACTAATAATTTGAGAACATAATTTATCTATTTTAAGTTAACTTTGATTGTTACAATGAGACGCAGTCAATCATATACTCCCTCCGTCTCAATTTATAAGTCCTTTTTAGAATAAAAATTGTCCCAAAATATTTATCTCTCTCTTCTTTCAATACAAATTTTTCCCTATATTAATTATGGATTTTTTGAAACTCAACATTATTCTCATTTCTCAATGCACTAAATCCCTATATTTATTGTGACTTTATTGAAAATCAACTATTTTCTACAAATTCATGATACATAAGACAAAATTATATGTAACCAACTACTCCCTCTATTCCTTATTATAAGTCACTAAGATTTTTTGCACACAATCCTATGTGCTTTAACCACACACTTAAAATTATTTTTTTTAATTTTTTTTATGAATTAAAATATATATCACATATTTTAATTCAGAAAAAAAAATTTAAAAAAGTAATTTTAAATAGGTGGTCAAAGCACATATAATTGTGTGCAAAAAGTCTTGGTGCCTAGAGAGAATATTTTCTTAATATGCGTGTTTTTTCAAAAAGGTACCCAAAAATTGAGACGGAGAGAGTATGTGTTATCCATCTCCACTTCAAGTTAAACCATCAGAATATAGTCGAATAAACATAATATAGACTCAAGAGCTGGAAAAAAAAATTGGTAATCACTCTAATTCTTGACTAAACCAAACACACTTTCAAAATTTTAGAACATTTTTTTCATTTTCTTTCACCTGTAAATCAATAATATTATTGTATCATTTTCTGTAGAAATTTTAACATAAATGCAAAAATTAAAAGGATATCTGCAAGTGAAGCTAAATCTTTAACGACGCATATGTACACCCCACTACCCCAGTACATTATAATACTTCATATTGGCATGTCTGATGCCTAGACAATAAACAGTTGAAGGTAACTAATCTCAGTTAAATTTAACTATATTTTATCAACATGATAGTATTACATTTTCAATAACAAATGGATGCTACAAAATTGCAATCAGGCTCTTCTTGGCTAAATCAAGCTCTTCGACGAGATATTTGGGAGCTTGCAGTGACCTAAAACCAAAACCCAGTGCTGTTGAAGAGATTGATTTCAATCCAAAAAGCTCGTCCATTTACATCAATTTGAAGCAGCTCCCCAGACAGAGAAGTAATCAATCAAGTGAGCAGTCACCAGCTTCTACAGTCACAAGTGAACCAGAACACTATACTATGCTTAAGTATAAACTACTGTCCCTCTGAAACCTCACGTATCTGAGGGTTGCTTATAAAGTTTTAACCTGCTAGGCTTCTTACCATGTTTTCCAGAACCACTGCGCTTTTTAGAACCAACAAGTTGTGCAAGTTTTTTACGAAGTTTCCTAGAACTATGAAGTTGTGAAAGTTTTCCACCATGTTTTAAGCTACCCCACTGTCTAGAACCATGACACTTTCGAAGTAGATATGTATGCTTGTGAAGTTTTAAGGTACCACGCTGCATAGAAACATAAGTATCTGAAAGATTCTCATCAACTAAGCTCCCACGCTTTCCAGAACCATAAGTTTTTGAGAGTCTCTTAGCCCACAGACTTTGATCAGGTGACCATGAAATTGCATGTCCAACCAAGGCACACCATCTCAAGTTAAGAAGTCCAAAAGCAAGATTATCCTTGTGATCTTTAAAGAGTTCAATAATCCGTGAATCAGCTTCCATGTCCTCTGCCAAAATATATTGCTGCTCATACACAGATCTCATGTCTTCCGGACTGCTACTATCTTCAAGAATCATTCTCATGCACAGAACCTGCAAGGATTCCAAAGCTGTGCTGTATCTCCGTCGAGCAACATATGCACGAAACACATAGCTGCAGGTGGTTGCATCCGGAAGGATCTTCTTTTCATGCATCCTCTGAAGAACAAGCTCAATTACTAGATGCTTTTTCTGAGAACATGAAGACAGAAAAGTAAGTTTGATGTGGTAGATATAAGCAAACATAATTTGCTGAAAATTACTTTTGGAAACCTAACTAGTTTATAAAAGAAATTGTAGCACTAAAGTAGTGGTTGAAATCTACCAAGAAGAAACCCATTAACGCTGTCAACTCATATTGCAACAAGGCATTATACATTTGTATCATATTGCATCTCACTGTATCTATTATCTAACCAATGGGAGTCACACACAAGTCAGGACACAAAGTGAAACACAGAATGAAACAGGAGATTTGATGTGAAAATAACACTAAACAAAAATTAGGCAGAACCACCGGGCATTTACATGACTATTATCTGTTCACAAACTTACTTCTGACAAAAGCAATGAACTAATCTGCTAAATGCAAAGTTTCAAAATACCACTTAATGAGGTATTCTATTCAACTGAACTGGGAAATTGACTTAGATTGGGTCTAACGCAACATTACTAGGTATAACATGGTCTATAAATAGATTATAGAATTATTTCCAGAGATAAATGAGTACAAATTTAGAAACAAATTATCACCAGAGACTGCTATACAACCTTGAAGAACGCTTCTCGAATTATAGTGTTAAATATCATTGTATCAAGTTGAATCTCTTCAGAGCATGCCATATCCAGAAGTTTTAGCGCGCCAACAAAATCTCTGTTCTTCAAATGTTCGTGCTCCAAAAGAATCTAAATTAAATCAACACATTAGAAATGTACATGTACGACAAGATTACAGAAAAGATGTTTACTCTTCAGTCAGTTGAAAGCTTATCAGACTTCAATTCATTGTTTTAAGGGGCCGTTTGGTTGGGGGTGACCAACAAAGGGAAAGGGAAACAATTAGCCTCATTCCCTTTGTTGGTGTTTGTTTCATAAAAAACTACCACTCTCTCCCTCTTCACTTTTAGGTTTACCCAACATCATTCATAATACATTCCCCACCCCCGCAAGGTATTTCTTTTCCCTTTCCTAGTTCTTTTTTTTATTTTCATTTATAATCTTATTTCAGAAATCATTAAAAATAAGTGTGATATGTAAAATATTTTGAAAATTAAAAATAAAATTTTATTTAGTTTTTATAAATTATGAATAATTTTGATATACTTTATAAGTCAAGTTATTTAAAAAATTATTGACATTTTTAAATAATAAACTAAATTCATTTATAAGATATATATACCTTATATTATTATTAAATAAATATATTGGACTCGTTTGATATTATATAATATCTGAAAAATTAGATATAGAGATAATCATACAATTTTTCATTTCGTTTCCAAGTCAAAATTAAACATGTAATACAATTCAGCATTATTCCTTTCTTTTTTCTTCATTTCCATTCCCATTGTGAATTCCATTTTGTTTCTCCAAGTCGAACTAAACGCCTCTAAACGAGTATATCTTTTCATCGGGAAATGATCAAATAGAATAAAACTAGAAAACAATCAAAATCATTACAGACCATATATCCCACCCCTCCCCCCCACCAATTTTCAACCATCCACCCCTCGCACTACTGCAACCACCATCACTATAGCTCTAGTCATCTTCTCCAACGACATCTCTCTTTCTTCAATCATCTTTTCCGGCAATCTCCGTCTCTCTTCCCACCTCTCTCTCGATTTATACACCTCCTTTGTTAGCCGATCTTCTCCTTCTCTGGTGACCCCCCCCCCCTCCCCCACCCCCACCCCCACCCCCACCCCCTTTCTTTCAAGATCTATACATTTCCTCTTATTCTTTTTAATTAATCAATTTATGGCCCCTAGTTGCAGTAGCCATAGATGGTGGCCGGAATCAATAGTATTAATCGAAGATGATGGTATTAATCGGAGATTGTGGCAATGATCGGAGATGGTGATGGTGATGGTGATTAGAAGTTAGCAAGACTGTTTGTACATATGTATTTATTTGGTTAAAAAAGTTAAGTAGTCACCAAATATAAACGTTGTAATCTTTGATATCTGGTTTTTAATAAATCGCTAATGGCAGTAGATTGGTAGCCATCCGTGCTTGTCAGAATCAATAGTGGTAATCGAAGATGATGGTATTGATCAAATATGTGGCTGTGACCGTAGATGTGGTGGTGTTGGTGACTAGAGGTTCACAAGTCACAACACTTTCTTTTTATTTGATTGAGAAAGTTGAGCAATCACTAATATAACAGTTGTAATCAACAGTACCGGTTTCTAGTTTTTAGGCTAAACTTGATTTCTTTTAGAGTAGGACCAATATATATATATATATATATATATATATATAGAGAGAGAGAGAGAGAGAGAGAGTAAGGTTCGAGGAAGAACCTCACTATCAATAGAACCGAGAGAACTCTCCTTAGAGCCATTGATTTTTGGATAACATTTATATACGACCTTTTATTATTTCAATCAGAATATCTTAAAAAATCTATTGACCAAGGGCATTTTGGAACACAACAAAAGTGTTATTATTTCGAAATCTTTCAAATATGGCATCTTGCATCTTTTTATCTGCCAATCAAATAATACCATTTATAGATTATTACAGAATCTGGAATCCAAATCTTTTATTTTTAACATATATTCTATTTTTAACAATATCAATAAAATTATCAAAAAATCTCTGATACACATAAATTATATTAAAAATCTATCATTATATAGAAATTTTAATGCATCAATTTGTAGAATCTTCAGTAACATGTCACTTAGAATAGTAGAATCTTCATTATCATTAACATTTCTAAAAATATATTTAGAAATTAAAATCTTAAAAAATAATTAATATTAAAATAGTAGAATTATCAGTGAAAGACTTAATAGAATCTCAATACTATCAATGTGACGCTTAGTAGAATATCAATAAAAATTTTAGAATCTTAATTTATTAGAATCTAATACACAATAAAAATATATCATAAATCTTGATTATCAATATTAAAACTTTAATACATCAATAAGTAGAATCTTCATTAATGTATCTTTAAATGATTTTAATTTAAATAAAATTTTGAAAAGATCACATAACAAAACTATATAATATATATGATCAAATAACGACTCATCTAATAAATTTTTTAGGAAAATCTTAATGTACCTTTTAAAATACATTTAATCACATAATTTAAAAAATGATATTGATTTCTGTATTGTTAATGGAACCTTTATTATAATTTTAATATTGTTATTAAAGAATAAGTATCTAATGCATCAATTAGTAGAATCGTATATAGAAAATTAGTAAAGAATAAGAAAATTAGTAGAATATACCTTAATTAAGTATTCTATAATAAAGAATAAGTATTTTTAATGCATCAATTAGCAGAATCGTATATACAAAATTTAATACATCAATTAGTTGAATCGTAAGTAATGTATCATTAAATTTAATTTTATTAAATTAAAATTTACTTTAAAAAACACATAAGAAAGTCATATTATATATAGATATACATAATATATCATATATAACCAGCTAAATGAAACACCTAAAAGAATATATTTTATTATGGATAAAATGCTTATAAGAATCTTAGTAAAAGAATAAATAATGTAAAGATTTTACAAAACATCTCCGAATATTTTTTACAAAATCTTCTAATATTTTAAATCTTGTACGAAATTTGGAAATAGTAATGAAGATATTTTACTAAGATTCCGTTAAGTGTTTTTTCATATTTTAATTAAAAGAAGAATATGAAAAATATGGAGCATTATATATAACTTTCATATTTCGATTGATAAAAATTCAGAAGATATAGAAGCATTAAATCAAAGATACGAAAGATATGAAAGCATTAAATATGAATCTCAATAAATACGGATAAAAAAGTTAAAAGAATCTTAGTAAAATAATAAATAATGAAAATATTTTACAAAATATCTCCGTATATTTTTTACAAAGTCTCCTAATATTTTAAATCTTTTACGGAATCTAGAAATACTAAGTAATGAAAATATTTTACCAATGGATATTTTACTAAGATTCCAATAAGTATTTTTCCATATTTCATTTAAGAGAAGAATATGAAAAATATAGAGCATTATATATAACTTCCATATTTCAATTGAAAAAAAAATAAAGAAGATATAAGCATTAAATCAAAGATATGGAAGATATGAAAGCATTAAATAAGAATCTCAATAAATATGGTAATAAATTATGATTGATTTCTTGTTTAAGATGGTACAGAAATACCCTCAGTCTCACTAGATTTGATTGATATTATGAAGATATTATTTTTGAATAGTATTAAATTGAGATTTGTAATCAACGGTGGATGGAGGAGTTCTCTTGTTCTCTCAGGATCCTACCCATAATAAAAAAATTTAAAGTTACAAACTTACAAACTTTTTTTAAAAAAAATAATTTATTCTCCCAACCTGTTAATCCTTAGTTATTGAAATTATTTATGTTGAAAATTATTGAAAAAACATCACAATTTTAAAAATAACGCATAGATAAATCGTGCATTCAACACATTTGTAACTGAGGTTCAACACTGGGTGTAGAACATTAATTATCATTTTGTTGAATATATTTATAGAGATGCTTAAACTATACCTCTGTGGTTTGGGTAGGGTCTAGAAAGATAAATATTGGTTATATAATACGTTTAACTTAGTTCTTACATTGAAAAACTGGTTTATGTACTTCTCCAACACAATTTTGATCGATGTTCAACAAAATATCTTCAAAAAATGTTGAACTCAAGTTATATATGTGTTGAACAGAAAAAGTTTATAAGTTTGTACCAGAACTCTCCCATATATATATATATATATATATATATATGGTAGCACTCCATAGCATACCATTATAAATATATACATAATATATATATTTTATTATATTTTTTATGAAATATAATTGCAAATTTTGATTATTAAACTGCAAACGAAGTTATACAATTTTTTTATTCCAAAGATCATCTAAAATTATGCAATATCTTAACATGATTCTATAACAGAATAATAATCATCCAGAATTATTCTGTTGTAGAATCAGTTTTGAAAATATACTTTTTTTAATCAAATTTTAAGTGTTAAATTACTCAAAAATAGATTTATTTTATAGTATTCTATATTAGAATTACGTTTTATATGTATTCTATAACAGAATTTATAATAAAATTGATGATTTATAGTGGCGCACTATGCAACTCCATATAAGGAGTCCCTCTCTGGAATGTTGGCATATATATATATATATATATATATATATATATATATATATTAAACTAGTAACCTAGTAACTATGCTAGCAGTTAACCTAAAAAAACTGACAGGGCTAAAGAATAGGAAGACACGTACAACTCTATTGTTTGTATTCTGTATTCTCTACTACTGTACAAAAAATAAAAATAAGTATTCTATTTATTATGAAAAACAATGTTATAAAAATTTAAAATTAAATATTGTTAATAGTACATTAACCCATTCATGTTCAGTATTGTTTTTATGTGATGTAGTTTATTCACCCTACCTAATTTTATTACGTGCTTTTTATATTTCAACTAGTTCGGTATTTTTTTTTTTTCTTAACAATATTATCCAGTTTTGCAATTAGTTCCTACATTTTCTATTTAAAATAACATATATATTTTCATGTTCTGTGTTCTTACAAAAATTATAGTATTTTCAAATACAGAACATATGATGTTCAGTATTTGAAAACTATGTTCTGTAAATTCAAAATTTGTTTGTTTTATGTATTTTGTGTTTTCACTAATTTTAGTTTGCATTCTATTATATTAATGTTTTATAACTTTATTTTTCTTTTATAATATTTATATTTTGTAAATATATTTAATAGATATTAACATTTAAATATTTTTAATTCAATATATTTAGTACAGAACACACACATATATATTTCATATATACACAATATGACAAGAATCTAAAAATCCGAGAGAATAAAAATGAATTTTAAAATTTATATATTAAAATATATAAAATTTTACAAAACACAAGAGTATTTTTTAATTTATCTTTAATATATATTATAAACTTGTTGTTAACAGAACAAAGAACACAAAAAAAAATAAGAAACATAAAAAACAATAATAAAAGTAAAATATAATGAAAATAGAAAATAGAAAAAAAATTAAACAAAAACAGAAGACATTGTTTTTGATGTGGGCCACGTGTTTCATCACACACGTTAAAAAAGTTAGTTATAGTAGGTTAAAACTTATGGATATAATCGTGCGGCTGATATCACTAGTTACCAGGTTACTCAAATAACGTTGAACCATCCCCCATATATATATAGTGAGGTTCCAGAGAAAACCCTCTTATCAAGAAAACTGAGAAACCCTCTTAGATACCGTTGATCCACGATATATGATTAATTATTAATGTTATATTCTAGTAATGGCAAACTTGTAATAGTTTTAATTTTTATGTATCATTGTTAAGGGGTATATTGATATTAAAATGGTAATAAATGCCCAATTATTAATTGCAATCAATCACAATTTAATGCAAATCAAATCAATAGCCTATAACGTATCTAGAATTCATATACACGCATATTCTTATTATATACACGCAGAATTCATATCAATATTCTGACAAACCACCATGTCTTTATTATCTTTCTTCAACATTGATACTTACTAAACACAGGCATTGCAAATTTAACCAACTAATGACTCAAGATTCTTGTTGGTGATACTCCATATTCTTAATTGTGTTGGTAATGGAACTTTGCATGCTTTTTGATCCAGATTCTATAAGGTGTAGTTTCAAGAGTATGTTTAAATGAATTTTATGTTTTGCTTAGCATTATTTCTTGTACTATAACCATATCTTAATGTTTGTGTTTTGTTCATTTGGATAACAGACATGCAAATTTTAATGATATTACACGACGTCAAGAAGCTTTTGGGATTAACATGTATCCGAGGATGCTTGCGAAGATTTTCTTTAGCATTTTTATTTAAGCATGTAAAGATTCAATTATCCCCATTCTCCGTGCTGCTCCTAAAGAAGGATGGTACAATGAGATATGAAAGAAGATGGACCTAAATAAGGATGGTTCAACGAGGGAAGCATATTTGCAGCAGTTATCTAGCAATTAGTAATTCAGGTAATTTAAGCAGACAATTTGATAAGTTTTCTAAGATAAGCAACAATATTCACGTGGAGGTTGTTAGAAAAGGAAGGCGTCAACAGAATTCAGTCTTCCATGTTGTCACTGAGAGATGTGAGAGATGTCATTTGCTTGAAGATTGGTGATTAAATGTGTGCATTGAACTTTTCTCTGTAAATTCAAGATTTTGCTCAGAGTTCCATCAAATATAATCTCGGATTCTATACATTATCTAAAGAATATGTACAAAAGTTCTATTGAAAGTTCTTCAAAAATTTTAAAGTTTTATTGTATACTAAACTAATTTGAGGATGTTTGTTGTTAGGTATTCTTAGGTATTCTTACAAGATTCTACTACGTATTCTTAGGTATTCTTACAAAATTTACATGTAATATGTACAAGTCTTGAATTTTAGAATACAATTATAGGAACAACTTAAAGAATCCTCATAATATGACAAAATTATATCAATATCTACTGTTTCTATTGAATATCATTATACTACAGTAATATGTTAAAGAATATTTGAACGAACCTAACTTTTTGAATAAATTAAATGTATATTTATAATAAATATTTTAAGGAGTCTAAATATATTCAAATATATATGATAGAACCTCGTGAAGAATTTCAAATATAAAAAACTCAATGTACATTTTCAAATTTGAATCTGGTAATAATATTAAATTTATAATTCATTTAGTTGAGATTAATGAATAAAGATATTAGAATATAATATGTATATAATTTTTTAGATAATGAAAGTTATTTATAATAAAAAAGCAAATTAATACAATATTTGGTTATATTTTAAATAAAACATAGGATAAAATGTAGAATTCCCAAGGGAATTTCTACGATATAGAATCTCTTATTGATACAATATAATATAGCATACCATATTTTTAAAATAAATTAATTAAATTACAATATTTTTGTTTGAATAATATAAATTTTTTAAATAATAAATAAATGACCATCGTAAGTGTTTAAGCGAATTATTTTAGTTTACGTAAAACATCTCAGGAAATCTTATAATTTATAAATCAAAACACCTTATAGAACTTAAAATTATAATATGAAATATTAATGAAGTTAAATTTCTATGATAAACACTTTTTGGAATCCGAGTATAGCTTGAACTGTTGAAAATATTATAAATAAAAGATATTTAAAAATTATATTGTAAAATTTTGTATTATAATATCGGGATTCCTAAAGGTGTTTATCAGGAAATTTAACTTCATTAATATTTAATATTATAATTTGAAGTTCTATAAAGTGTTTTGATATATAATTTAAGGAAAAGTATAAACAAATTTTAAGATACTTTAAAAAAAATATTATATTATTTATTGAAATATTAAAATTCCCAAGGGAATTTCTACGATATAGAATCTGTTATTGATACAATATAACATATCATATCATATTCTTACAATAAATTAATTAAATTAAAATATTTTTTTTTGAATAATATAAAAATTTTAAATAATAAATAAATGATCATCGTAAGTGTTTAAGCGAATTATTTTAGTATACGTAAAACATCTTTGGGGATCTTATAATTTATAAATCAAAACAACGTACAGAACTTAAAATTATAATATGAAATATTAATGAAGTTAAATTTCTATGATAAACACTTTTTGGAATCCGGGTATAGCTTAAATTGTTAGAAATATTAAAAATAAAAGATATTTAAAAAATATTTTGTTAAAATTTGTATTATAATACTAGGATTCCAGAAGGTGTTTATCATAAAAATTTAACTTCATTAATATTTCATATTATAATTTGGAGTTTTATAAGGTGTTTTGATGTATAAATTCTTATAATGAGTGTGTCTAAATTATTTTTTCGGAATTAAATTATTTAATTTATGATACATCGTTTAAATCATATCCAAATTATATTTTCATTTAACTCATTCAAGTGAATATTTTAGAGAATCTTCATTTAAAGAGAACTTTATAGAACTCCAAATAAGAAAAACATATAAGTGAATATTTTAAAGAATCTTAATTTAATTTTAGTTTATTATTTTTTGTCAAAGAAACTTATATTAATATATTAAAATTAAAGAATCTCAATTTCAATTATTATTATAATTTTTTAAAAGAATCTTATATTTCAACAATATCTTATAGAATAGTTGAATAGAAATTGATTTAAATTAATATTTTAAAAAAATTCAATTACCATTATATAATATATTAAATTTTTCATGCTAATACTATTATTGAATCTCTACAAAATATTTGAAAGAATCTATGATAAATTAAATATATTCATCATGGTGAATCTTTTGAAAATTTGAAATTTGAAATTTGAAATTCAAAGTTAATATACATTAAATGCTCTGGTTGATTGATTAAGATATGGAAAATATAATAAAAGAAATCAATTGATTACATATCTTATTATTTATGTTAATCAAAATCATCTTTATATATGGTCATTAAATGAATACTTGCCGGAAAGAATTTTTATTATTGATATATTTACTAAATATCCTAATTACAGTAGCCCTTGGATTAAAATGACAGATCTACGGTAGATAGACGGGTTCCTCAGTTTTCTTGATAAGCTGGGTTTTCTTAGGATCTTCCTCCTATATATATATATATATATATATATATATATATATATATATATATATATATATCCGTGCCTGTCTGGAGCCTTTACGAGGCTCTAGGGGGCCCTAGGTGGATTGAGTGGGGGCAGTGTGGGCCTATGTGGCTGATGACATGTAAAGGGTGAATGATGTCATTTAAGGGTGGTTTCTCTTAGTTTGTTTTTTAGTGCTTTGTATTTTAGCAATTGCATATATACACACACACACACTTAATCTAAGCCCTTGAATTAATCTAACCTAATGGCCACCTAGAAGTCAGCAAACACAATTAAAATACACCCTCTCACATATGATCTCTTCTGTTTCTAATTTGATTTTTCCCGTCAATCGGTGATCTTTAATTGAAATCTGACCTCAATGTATTTTTCTTCGTATCCCAACGATCGATTTGCACATAGGCGGATTTACATTGAGCCCCAGGGGGCACAGGACCCCATATTAATTATTTTTTAAACTTTTTTTATATAAATATATGCATTTATCTCATAAATATTACTTGAAGAGTGACTAATCCTCTACCATTTCCTTCTCCATGTACACAAGAATCCATAACAGAAGAGTCTCATCATAATAATAAGACATAAACTGCTTGTTTGTTAATGAGCAGGTGCATTTGATTTCATCTTCTTGCATTAGTTTGTATGTTAAAAATTTTTGTGCCCCCTAACACAAAACTTCCTAGATCCGCCACTAGATTTGCATACCATATGTGCTATATTTCGATGTGATTTAGAAATTGTTTTATTTTGGTTTGTAGCTTGTATTTTAAGGAAATTTGTACTGGAGTAGGACCCGATGTGTGTGTGTATGTAGAGGCCATTGTTCCATAGAGAACCATCTTCTATATAATCTCGTGGAGAACCATTTGGTTCTACTTTAAAATCTCACTTATAATTTTAAAATCAGTCATACTTATGCATAAATTTTTATTCTAATGTAGAATACTAATCATACATAACATGCACAAACAATTTAACACATACAATCTAAGAAAAAAATTTGATTTTTAAATTTCGTTCTACTATAGAACCACTTTGGATGAATATGGTTCTGCTGTAGAACTAGTTTGTATATTTTGATTAATTTTCAACATTTTTTGGAGGAAAAATGATAAACCTTTATTTTTTTGATTTACTCATTACATATTTGATGAATAACGAGATTGATACATGAATTTTTATGTGTATATTATAGGTGGTTTTAACTAGACTCTATACAACATGTTCAACCGGTACGCCAAGTAATGAAATTTAGTGTCGATCTTAAAACAAAATTGAATGTGAATGTAGAATTTTGAATGTTGCTGCTTCTCTAAAAACTGACGGTACAACAGCCTCAGATAACTAGATATGTTTAAGTTAAGGGTAATAATCTTAACTGAATGACAGTTTGCACATATTGCAGCAAGGAGAATAAGGGGTATTGATAAGCATACCTTTGTGAGAGCAGTGTAAGTTGCCCCCTTTGGACAAAATCCATTACGGATCATTAAGCTAACCAGTGCACATGCATACTTAAAACCTCCAACAATGCTGCAACAATCAATCATGATAGTATAAGTCGCAAGATCTGGCTGATATCCGTATTTTATCATAGTTCTGAAGGTTTCTGCTGCCAGTTGAGTCTGAATCAAGAATGGGGGAAAAAAGATTAAGTGCAAGAAAAAAATAAACAGCTGCATTAGGATTACCTGATACGGTAAAACAATCAAATAAATACTTACTTCCTCAGCCTCGACAAGGGAATGCAATACTGCATTATAGATCAGTGTTACTGATTCTTTTTTATAAAAAGAGAAATTCCTTTCGGCCACTCGCAAGTATAGCATCAATTCTTTTATCATCCTCTCAGCCCCCAATGCTCTCAGCTGAATTGAAAAAAATAACCATAGATGTTTAAGACAACAACACATACAATGTGGGAAACTGTACCTACATGTAAACTATTTAGATTGTGTTTTGGGACAGGTACTTCATTTCAAATGCTGGATTCCACATGACTTAATTTGAGTTGTCATTTCAAATTCTCAAATTTATACTAGTATTTGAATGTCTTGGATTCAAATAAAATCCAAATCCTTTTGTTTATCCAAACATGTCATTTGACTACATCCAGAATTTTAAATGAAATCCAAGTTCCAAAACAGACCATTACGTTATTTGGCATAACTTCGTTTCACAAATGCTAAATGTATTTCTAAATATTGTGGTTTATTTCTTACTATATTAATCACATAATTATACAACAAAAATGAGAAGACAGTACTTAAAAGGACATGAAAATGAGGTAAAAAGTATATATTCATCCTTTGCGGGAACGCGGGTGGTAAGGTATAATACATCCTCACATAAATACATAATGACGCAAAAACTCATCATAGTTACACAGGATTTACAACATATATGTCATACAAATATCAGTAATGACAGAATGTGCGACTAGAAAAGGGGCATCACTACCAATTTAAAATCAAATTGTAGATTCGACTAAAACAGTGTAAGCCAATGCATTACAAAATTTCAGGGCCATAAACTGATACAGTAAAATATTGGAGATGCTATAATTTAGTAAACACCCACCAGGTTCGTGATTGATAAAGAGCTGTGCTGGATGCCGTTCCTTAGCATATCTGCTTCTATTGCACTTATTCTTTTGGCTGCATCCATGTGTGATTGCATGTTTCCAGATTCAAAAGGCGCATTTACATGGCCAAACAACGAAAACATAAGCTCATATGTTCTGATATTTGGGCGAACTTCCTTATGTCTCATTTTGGCTAATATTCGAATAGCACGTTCAGGTTGATCCTACAAGATATAAAACTATAGAACTGAAGGCAGTTGCATGATGTAAAACAAAATCAAGGTGGATCATCGAATGCAATAACTATGACAAAGCACACTGTCATCAATGACTAATGTAATCAACTTATTTAGTTTATTTATAGAGTGTTCTCTCCCAATGGCCTTCAAAAATTGATTTGACACAGTTCCAGCATAGTTTGCACTTCCTCCATTTCACCACATAAATTATTACGCTAAAATAAGTTGTTGGGTCCAGTTGTATAAAATATTTCTGGCAAGAGGTGAGTTTGGATCAGTACTGCTAGAACTACATAGAAAGATGTTCTAAATTTAAGTCAAGTATACAAACTAAATGTTCACCAGATCTGTGAGATCCCCACAAATTACTTTTTTGGCACTAAAACATATGAGGTGGGGATGGTTATTTGTGCCAACAGTGTAGCCCTCTATTTGTCTCATGATGCAACATATTGTTTATTACTCCCTCCATCTCATTCATTTCTTAACTCTTTGTCACTTTCCAATTCGGGATGTCCCATTCATATCTTAACATTTCTTAAAATAGCACACTTTTCTTTGCTAATATAAGTAGGTCCCACCCACTGACACCTACTTTCCTATCCTTTCTTCAACTTCATTCAATTTTTTAAAACTTTGTGCCCAACAACAATTAAGAAGTTATTAAAACATTATATACTTATAATGTTATGTGCTTGACAATATGGGTATTGTGACATAGCGTAACTGAATTCCAAAGAGACCTTAAGGAAAATAAAGGCGACGCTATGGAATTTGGATGTAATTATTCAGCTCAATGCAGCCAAGTATATATTAAGATGGCTAGTGCAACGGACTGTTCTTTAATTTTTGTCAACATCCTTAATAGGGAAAATATTATTCAGTGACATTAAACCACTGCATTCTGGTTCAGTTTCTGCATTTATTTGTACTGTTTGACTGTTTGTCATGACTGGTAAATTTGAATAATTTGACACAAACCCAATGCAAAATTGCGAACAGGAGTAAAAGAATTACCAGAATTTTACAAGCTTCAAGACAAGAATTGTAAGGATAAACAACAGATCTGCATGACATCTGGTCCAGATATGATTCAGCCAAATCTACTTTCAACTCCTTGCTGCATTTGATTGATATGGCTGCAAATATTGGATCATATGGTTGGACGTTCCTTTTTTGCAATGACTTGAGCTGCAACAAAATGGATATGTTAGGTGTGTAGAAATTGAAGATCACTTTCAGAGAAGTGAAACAAAAATTATAATAATCAAATATTCAGCAATGTATTACTATTATCATTATGTATATTATAAATTTATAATTAGTTGATTGAAAAAGTGTCAGATATAAGTACTTGCAGAACACACACAAAAAAAAACTATAAAAATCCGTACCAGTTCTATTCCAGCCTCGGAACCTTTATCTTTAACAACAGCTCTCAATAACCCATTATATGTACTGCTGGATGGTTCCACACCAAGATTTTGCATCTTAACCAAAGGAGAATAAACGTTATGGAAAAAAAAATGATTGCTAGGATATATAGAAAAAGCATAAGGCTTCGCCAGAACTGTATTCAAAATACATTCTGCCACAAACTATACACTGAACAGAAACATATAGATAAAGAAGATGACATATTATACTACCTGTAGAAATATGTGCTCCGCCAGCAAAGAATTTTTAGCTTGTGCACAAGCGTATATAATACTATTGAAAGAAGCCCTCAACACCCGCAGTGCCGGCACACTCACACATCTGCTTAGCACATCCATTCCAACATCTCCAAATTCACGTTTTTTCGAGTTGAAAGTAGATAAGTGCATTTCCTCACTTGCCTGTGTACCCACATTGTTACAGTGTTCAACAACAGATGGTACTAAAGTTTGATTATCTATGCTCACATTTTCCAAATTCAAGACAGTGTATGAAGGTATAGGAATATCTAATCTCTGCGTATGTGGACTTCCTTTAGCATTGGTTTTGACAATTGAACCTCCCTGAAGAAGCAATGTTAACATATGCTGTAAAACAGCATAGGCAGCATTCAAATCTCCCAAACTCGCAAAGGAACATATAAACCTATTAAGGACAATCATGCTGGGATTGTAGTATTTGTTGCACTCTTTCCAAATGTCATGGACTGCAGACAACTTCCGCTGCAAAACTGCAAACTGAATAATAAAATTAGACTAGCAATCACTTCATAAATCTTCAAATATCTCAACCCAGGCCGAGACTCTGAACATACAAGGTACATGACGAAAAGAAGCAAAAAATAGATGTATTTGCTTGCATAGTGTAACCAAAACTCTTCACAACTGACCACCTATGCAAAATGCAGTTTCCTTTTCATTGTATATATAGTTCACATGGCATTTAAAAAGGTGACCGAGAAAAAGCTCAATGACTTGATTCGAAAGTATTATCAGATCTGAACATAGGGCTACTTCATTTTAGGAAAGACTAGCTACTTTGTCGAGAAGCTACGTGCATGACTGGGTATTGGAAACAGATGAAAGAACTGATTGCAACTACTTTTTATATAATATGAAGCAAACACAGATCCAGTCCCATTACCCCATCTCTCATTCCTGGCATCCTCCATCAAACCTTCTTGCAAAAATAGAGAAAGCACCAAATGAAATAGCAGTTGTCCTTTCCTCCCCCCTTAGACCTATCCACTTTAAAGTGACTAATGCTTACCATTCCATTATTCACATGAAAACCTCATTATGGCATTGATTAACAATATTGCTAAAGCTCAAGGGGGTGTTTTGTTAAAAAGATTCAAAAATAGGCTGCAACTAAAAAAGTAGACATAAGAATATGATTAACCTTAGACACCGCAGGAAAAAAATGATGCACGCACCAATGTTGTGCACATGAGTGCACGATTGTGAATGTAAAGCAACACATGCAGTCATCTGTAATTAAAAATCCCCACCCAGCAGGTAGCCTCATGCACAAATTGCTTTGTTTTAATCACAAGGTTAAAATGAATAAATTTTATTTCCTGGCGTGGAGAAAACAAGACTCTTTACCACTATAAGACCACCTATGCAAAATGTATTTTGATATATTTCCTTCTAATAGATTGGAAACAATTAATAATATGTTGTCCGACCAGCTGCCTGAGAGAACAATGCAAAAAGCTTCCGGAAAGTGAAACTTCATAAACAAAACTTGAAATGCAATTAATAAAACTAAAAAAACACTAGAATATAAAAAATTGCTTCACACACCTTGAGAAGCTGCATATAAGTTGCTTCATTCTTTCCCACCATCTGCTTCTCCATTAAATCCAGACATTTGATGACATGATTAACACTATGTGTCTCAACACAAACTTGCAATAAATTATTGTACATAGGCAATACAGGATACAAGTCTGAATTTTCGCCAACATTGTTTATCAAACTGAAGACCTGACAAGAGCAAAATGGCTGAGATACAACTACTATTCTCAAAGACTAATAACATATATTAAGTAGTCTTGCACCATCAAGAATAATATTATTAATTTCATTTCTCATGATTTATTGGAATCTAAATAATGTTTATATTAAACAAAATAAGTAGAAACGTCTATCAAGTATCAACAACACCCAAGGATACTGATTAGAGGTGATACCGATCAAGCTACTTGTACTGAGCCATTAAAAGCCTAATAGATAGACATATATTTAGTCAGAGTATATCAAATCAGTGCTCTATATTGCTGAGGTGTAGGATAAGATAAGAAATATCTAGTAATTCCAAATCCACCTAAAGCTTAGAAATCCATATTTAATATCTGGGTCTGCAATTTTCATTGCCAAACATGATATGACAGTAATTAGAATCTCACTTAATGATTTCTCAATTTCTTTCTCGAAGTATGCCCTCACTTATATCTGGAAACCACTGGTTCTTTATAGCTTCTTCCTGGTATCTATATTTCTGAAGACCTGATTATCTCTATGGAGTATTGATTAGTTAGAGATCCTAAGAGAGATCTTGTAAAGCTAATCCAAAGACCCTGTAAACATTTACTTAAGTCTCAGGAATTGCCTAATCTATATTAACCCTGTGTCCATATAATATGACTTGGAGCTCCTGATCTGAGTTCCAGTACTCTGAACACAGTCAGATATTTTGACATAGGGTGTACAAGCCAATTTCAGTCATATAAACAAAATATGTGATAACCTGATTATTTATTATAAAACACACATACAAGTGAATTATATTCACAGTTATCGTGATTATGCTATTTTATTGAAGTTATTCAAAAAGTGCTCAATCATACATACTACCGATACCTCCTCTATGTAACCTCCCTTGCAGAGAGCTCGGGTTATAAGAAAGTAGCATTTGCCGGATATGCTGACCTCTTTTAGCTGCATAGTTTTCCACGTCTCCATAACAAACTGCATTGACAACAAAGAATTTTTGTTTCACCCTTATAATCCATCTCAGGTTTTATTTCATTATCATGCAAAGCATTGTCTTTAATAAAGTGTCTGACTAAATCAATATATATGAAAATCACTGGAGTATGAGACCTCAACCCTAATTCCAAAATTGTTTTTTAGAAGATACTTTTTGTAGCAATTGTTTTCACTTTTCAGAGTTAACTTATGTTATTCACCTTTATACACTTTATCCTTATTTTTCTATTTGTCTAAACTATTAGAAGCACTAAATTAGACTATTCTTGTTATAGTCATTTAATAAGTATAATAAAATATTAAAGGGACCCACCTTGACAGTAATTCGGGGGCCCTAGTAGGCAGTAGCACAGGTCAATCGAATTCTTATCAGAACAGCACATTCATCCACCACAAAAAAGGGGTCTGGGTGGGCACGTGTAGCCTGTAGGTATATCTTACTCTATGGCCTATGCCATCTATAATATCACTGGTTTTAGTGAAGAAGAATATAAAAAAAGTTTAACATTTGCTTCTCTTTGCAAACCACATAAAGTCGGACAGTTGGAAGACAAGACCTCATATGATATCAAATATTATGTTCTCGTGTTTTCTAACCCATATGCAGCATAGCTTTTGCCACATTCAGCACAAAATTCAATTTTTTCACAGATACATTAAATACTGCAAATAGAAACCAATTGAATCTAATAACACGAATAACAACATATCAAAGTTTTCATAAACATAAGAATGCATCACTAAGTACCAATGGATCAGGCGATCTCGCGCAATAGTTAAGTATCTCAAGAAAATCATCAGCTCTAAGAACACCGTCTTTACAACTAACATCTTTCAATAGAGAGGAAGCCGTACTTCGATCACCTAAACTAAGCGCATTAACAATTTTGGCCTGCACTGATTCCTCAATTGTCGCCTTATAACCTACAAAACTACCTGCACATCAACATTCCATTTATACCATCCCGGGAATGGATAAATAACGAAACGGAAAAAGGAGTTCAATGATGGACTATTCGAGTGCATTACATAGATTTTGGTTGAAACTTTGCCCTAATTTGGAGGCAACAGTGTTTTGAGCCTGTAATCAATCAAACAAATTGGAATAACATAACAAAAGGAATCCAATTCAACAGTAATGCCACGGCTATACATACAATGATAGATACAACTTACGCGTGTGGGTGAGTCTACACGTGTGGAGAATCTGGATAGAGGTAGTTGTGATTTGCGAATTGAGTAAGTGAATGAACGAGAATATCTGTGAAATTAGAAACAACTATGAGAAAGCTGAATATACATACACATATAGATACATAAATAGAGATGGAGACTTACAGAGATCGATACATGGTTCACTCAAGAGTGTTGTAGCCAGCGTGCGGCTGTGCCAGGTTCTTCATATTCAAGCATCCCCGCTCAGTAAATAATTATATTAACTCTTTATTTCATTTAAAAAATCTATTCATAACAAACTTTGTTATATTCTTTTGATTTTTTATTACTCCGTCCCTTTTTATCTGTCCATTTTGGAAAAAAAACACATACCAAGGAATAATTGATTGTATAAACTTTTTCATTAAATACCTCTAATTAATATCTTGAAAATGGTGGAATACCCCTACTTTATGTCTTGAAAACATGAATTCAATCAAGTTTTAAATAAGTCAAGCCTTGAAAATTGAAATTATGGAGATATATTTGAAAAACTATCATTAAATTAGTTTTGAAAGTATAAATGGACAGATAAATAGGGACAAATTTTTACTTTCAAAGTGGACAGATAAATAGGGATGGAGGGAGTATTTCCTTAATTTTATTTTGTCAACTGACTAAAATTTGACTACTCATATTTGTTTCTTACAAAAGCAATACTACTAGAATTTATTACTATTTTTTTCTTTATTGATGAATCTATTTGTTTTGATAAGGACCCGAGCACTTGACACAGTATGAAGTGCGTCATAAACAAATTTAATATGATAAAAGTATGAAATTTAAGTGTGTTTGAAGGGCTTGTATTTTGTAATGGAAAAATATGAACAAAATTATTTATATAAAAAAAAAAAAGGAAGATGGATTTAATTTGGAATATTTTAAAAAGGAAAAAAAGTGAGCATAAATTTTTGTGCTGATATTCGACAAGAAAATTGGTAATGGTTTATTTACCGTTGTTTTAAACAAACAACCAATTAGATACGCAGCATTCGTTGTTACTGGGTTCTCTAATTTTAATTTTTAGTTTACAAAGCATATAAAAAACATGCTACACAAATACATTTTCTCGGATTCACCTCTGTTTTTAACCATCAACATATACTAGTAAGCAACAATATACTACTGTACTAGTACATTGCTAATTTCGAGCAACAGACTGAAACAGTTGTGCAATGCATCTTTCATTAGATCATCAAGTAAAAAATCAAACACTAAAAAACAATGATTCTGGAAAAAAAGAAAAGAAAACCAACTGAAAAATTACACGCACAAAGGTTATAATTTAACAGTAAGTTGAAAACCTATCATTTTTCCTGTTCCTCTTGTTTCTTGCCAAGCAGCTCCAAAATTTCTACTCCCATGGACGCTGGGAGCTATATATATATATATATATGAGGTTGGAGACTAACACAACCCTTGAGTAGTATATCTGAACCAAAGCTTCATTCCATCAGTAACCACACATTTGACAATGGCGATCGTCCGACCAAAGCTCAATGGATAGGGAACCAATGTTGTGGCCACTTGGGATATGTTCGTTTAAACAAATTCATACACACTGTATCACTCTGCTGCAGGACCCCATTCAATAGACACTTCATTGCTCCTATAATAGAGAAAGTGTGAAACTTGCTCAAATGTCTTTAGTATAACAAGGAAAATACAAATTACCATAATACTTCTTAGCCACACTTGCAAGATTACATAATATAAAAACTGGCATTCTAGACATTAATAGAACACAGTTTATAGCTGATATTACTAAAAAAGATATAACAACTCTTCATTCTTAGAACTTGCGGGTTCTGAAAGACATACCATGTGTACCAACAGGCTCCTTAATACGACCCCGGTGACCACATTTAGTCCACACTTCCACAGGCTGTACAACAACAATATCCATTATAAGTTGACAATCATGATTCATGACAAAAGTGATATGTGGCAAGATATATTAAAATTATCAATAACTTATCTCAACATTCTAAAAGACTTACCTTAAACCATCTAACATCCTCAGGATTGTGAAACATGTATCTAACTGAGGCTTTCTTTTTAGAAACCCGTTGCGGATAGCTGCGTCAATTATTACAATCATTAGTTTACTTAAAAGAGAAAACTGAAGCCAGCAAGGGAATAGTATTTTAACAATAAAATAAGGAGTTGGACAATATATTTGGGCTATTAAACATCGGTCCTGCATCAGAAATGAAGCTTCTTTCGACAAGTAGTTCTAGAATCAAATGCAAAAAATCCTTCTATAATAGACGTCACTCGAAGTTGAGGATCACTGGGAAACTTTTCAAAATAAAAATAAAAATACAGAAGCTTGACCAGGTGTGAATAAATAAACATGATCCACATGATGATTTCATTTCTAAAACACATTGAGGTGTTGCTGAAGAAAATGTTAATAATAAGACAAAGTGCAAACTTTTAATAAACTATGCAAACACTAATATAGTATCTAAAAACTCTACCGAGAAACAGGCAACCAGGTAACTGGTCATCTTGATTAAAACTCCGAAACAATCACAAATTAAGAAAGAGAAAAAATATAAAAAATCTTTCTAAACAAAAAAGGTCACTAAGCCAAATCAGCCCGACAACTTTCATATATTAGACTAAAAGAGGAAATTTGGCAGTAGAAATGTCACCATTCCCACAGGAGAATGTGTTCCTATGTGAAAGGATTTAGAACCCAAAAACTTGCATAAACTAAATCAAAACATCAACCACGTCTCAGGGGCCGGGTTACGAGTAGATAACACGCTTACCCTGTTAGAATAATCTTCTTGAGAATGATCCGATCTGGGTCAATACTTCGCAATGAACCAACAGCAGCCACAGCAGGAGCAGCCACGTCTCCACCTTTAAGGACCACTAGAGGAAGAGGAGGAAAAGAAATTGGAGCATATATCGAAGCTATGGAAAACCGCCCTGCATGAAGAAATCTTTCCATCTTGCTCTTGTCCGAATTAATACTGTCGGAAGAAAAGATGGGCCTGCAAAATTATAGATGATTTGATAACTAGACATTAATAGCTAGCTAAGAACCTCGTATGATTAGATACCAAAAAACTGGAGTATATCTAGTATGTTGTCACTACAGTTGCATATGTGTTCAGAACGCAATGGGTTCACAGCACAATGATCATATCAAACCACTTTATATATTATAATCCTACCTGGTGACAAACTGGCGAAAACCAACATGAAATATTAGTTCTTCTTTGGCCTTGATTGGGGCACTGTAAGTCTCATGCTTCTTTATGCTGTACAAAAAAGAACAATCCAAATTTGTGAACAGAAACAAAAAAGGTAAAACTCGAAAGTAAAAAGACATGAAGACACCATTGACAATGTACCTGAAATGAAGAACAGAAATTTTGGACTCATGTTGCAGAAGGCCACATGCTATTACAGGGGAGACCTTAGAACGGTCACACAATTTGGAAGCAACGCTGAATGGAACTTCTTTAATGTGCAATCTGACATAAGAGCTTGCAGGTATACATTCATCCTTGTCACCGTCTTCTTTCTCCAGAGCTTTAGCAAGGACGTGTTTTTGAGTTCTTGTAAAATTATCAAATGTGAAAATCCTAGCATATTCTGGTGGTAAAGATTCCTGAAATTTAAGTCAGAAAATTACATATTGCCAAGTTGATAGACAACACAAATATTTTTATTGGCAATACAGTACCTTTGGATCCCATGAGGAGGTCCTGAAAGACTTCAGACCCCTGTACTTGGCAAATCGCTTTCGAGCAGGAACATCTAAGGGGGTATCCACTTCATCCGGATATTCTAATACATTACAGACAGTGATAAGTAAACAGTAGATACAACAATCATTTCAGCTACAGACTAACAAAAGAAACAGCTCAACCTAGATCATTACACTTGAACGCTGCAGGCACCAAGCCTAGGGTTGACTAAATTTTTAGATTTGTTTTTTTGCTTTGGTGTATACCAGTTACATCATACATTCATACTAAACTTCCAACTAAGCTATACTATCTCATCTATGCAAAAACATATACAATAAAAGTTTCATGAATATGTACAGTACTCCAATCTTGAAACTATATAAGAGTACTACTTGGAGAAGGAAAACTTGTATTCCAAAAGCTTCATATCACATCATTCTTAAAGTTTAATATTTCACTGATTGCTTCTTAAAGGTCAATATAGGACCACTTTTGGGGGAGGAGGGGCCGAGACAGTATTAAATATCTTCCTTTTAGCTTTTTACAAGATCGCATACAGAAAATGCCATGATCATGCCGAGATAGTACTTAAAAAATTTTCATGTCAACAAATACAATCATCTGAATAACAAACTTACGGAATGTGCATACTCAACTCAAAGATGTGATGCATGTTATCTTTTCAACTATTCCTTAGATCTAAAGTTGCTCAACTCCGACAGAGTTCTGATTCAATGAACTTAATAATGATTCCACATACGCCAGATTCTAAAATCAGGGAAGAAAAAGTACCTTCGTCTTCAGCATGAGCTTCCTTAATTCTACGAATCTCTTCCTCTATTTGCTCCTTTGTCATTTCACCTTCCTGAAAAAAGTGCAACAACATAGCTTCTATAATTTGAAAATTAAAGGGATACACAGTGAAGAAACTGTCAATTTAAATCCAACAATAGAAAAGAAACACACATCCAAGCATAATGATACAGGAGATGGAGAAAACTCCTTTGTTCACTTTATTCACACTGATGGGCAATGCATAAATAGTAAGGATTGTATTTCATATATTTGTCCGGAATGCTAAAAACAAATGTGTGCAAGTATGCATCCAGACATGCGATGTAAGAATATATCTAAAATTTTATTCAGAAACAACTACTCCCTCCATACCAATAGATTATATACGTTTACTATTTGCACGCATTTCGAGGCTCCTATAAAATATAACATCAAACTTTTATTCAGAAAAAAAAATAAAAAAAATATTATGGAACTATACTTTAAAGGAGTCTTAAAAAGCGTGCCAAAAAGTAATGTATACAATTCAATGGGACAGAGGAGTATGAAGTTAATGCTGAAAACAAATATGTGCAAGTATGAATGCAAGCTAATGAAGGTTAGAACATATCTAAAATTTTAATAAAAAACAAAAAATGAAGTTAAACTTGGGTTGAAGCCAGGTAACTGTGGTGGACCCACATAACTACAAAAGAGGTTATAGGTAAGTTTGACGTCTAAAATTCACATAACTTCTTATTAACAAAAAGGAAAACTTGGAAATGCATGCAACATCTTCGAATAAATATATTGCCCAGTAGTGTGATTCCCTGGCATAAAATTTGTTGGAGATGTTGTGGGAGGGGTTATACTAAGCAATGTCATAGAGGTTTATGGGAACCCCCGATTCCGCCCCAACCCCAACCCCCCTCTAGCTTGCCTGGATTATTGAAGACTCACCATCATTACAGAATCAACTTCTGATTCTTGATCAGATTCTCTGTCATTGAGTGAAACAAAAGTCTTGTTGTCATCATCATCAAAAGTTTCAAGCATATCTTGGCCATGAATACTCTTATTTCCTTCATCGAGCACCATATCATCATCTGCGTCAACATCGCTGTTTGAATTATCGACATCTGAATTGTCTACATCTGAGTCATCGATGATCCATGCAGCCTGCAAATTCAAAATTTGTAGTATGGTACAACAAAATCTGATCAGTAGCTATCATCAAGATTATCAACAATTCAACAAAAACAACGAACATATATTTAATTGTACCCGTAGAAACAATAATTCACCTGATATTCAGAAGTTCCTCGAGGAAGAGTTCTTTTCTTCAACTTCCTCTCCATGTGAATTTTATCAGCTTCAGCCATTTCTGCCTCTGTTGGCCATGTCTAAAAAGAGAGTACAATAGCATATCAGAGAATTGCTAGGGAGCATAGGACATATTTGACCAAACAAGAACTTAAGATCTACTATTAACTACTTATTTAGAGACAAAACTTCTGTCGAAGAATAAAATTGTCAAAAAAATCAAGTGGTAACAAATAATTATAAACTAATAAACCTACATATTAATAACCTGAAAACTACAACAGTAAACAAAAGCATCTCACAAACCAAGATGACTAGTTTAAGAATATGTTTTATTTCCACTTCAAACTTTAGATGAAGTGCCACTTGATAAGATCCACACCTGTTCTCCTGCCAGTGGGTCAGGGAGATTTTCAACCAGTAAAGGCTCTTGTTTCATAGGATCAGGGACCAAGGAGCTAATAACCTGCAAGAGTTACGAACAAAGAATTACAAGTAAAACAAAACACTGGACTCGAAAGTCACAAAGGTCAGGTATCCTGCAGTTAGAGAAAAGTAATGATGTTTGATAAGCAGCCCATGCAAAAATCATTAAGTGTCTGCCAGCATTGAGAGTTAGCCTCAAGCTGGTTACAAACTTACAATCAACTCACGCCTAAATTTTTAGAGTCCACCAATTTTGTGGCAAACAAGCCTTTTTAGATACTGGATAATTAAATATCAGTAAGGAGGCCAAGCATGATGTTCGCAAAATGTACATCTGTGGGTAGAGTATAAAATAACCCAGTTCTACAAGTTACAGAGACTAAATACTGTCCTTTTCAAAGTTCCCTACTTCCCTGGTGGCCAACTTATGACTGAAAATTATATTGGAGACACTGGAAGCAACAAGAAACATGCCTGAACACTATGCAATTCATAAGAATCCATAATATCTGCCTCTTTTCTCAAATTTAGAGGACATGGATCCTGAAGAAAGTCAACTTTGCACAACTGATAATCCCCGGCACCTGATATATGAACCTGCCAAGGAGCATATTCAAGTTCAGTATAAGCTAAATCATTCGCCGCACTATCACAAAGACTGCATAAATTACCAGCTGATTAACAGAGAGACTACGGGCACGCAGATAACCAGTCAGGAGAAGAGTGCATTTCTCGGCATCAGAATCCGTAGCTATGCAATCAACCTATAGATGGTGAAGTAAAAGTATATATGAATTAAGTTGCAAAATATCCAAGTATGAGATTAGCAAGAAGGCACTGATGAGACAATGAGATAATTTCATAGGATTATATAAGCTAATCTCTCCGTCTCAATTGGTTCTTAACATTGTTGTTGGGCACGGAGTTTTAAGAAAATAAAGAAGAGATGAAATAGTAGGTGTAAGATGGTGGACCTATTAAATTGGTGAAGGAAAATATGCTATTTTAGCAAATGTTTAGAAATGATTGGAACATCCAAAATAAAATGTTGAGAAATGAATTAGACGAAGGGAGTACATAGCACACTCAAAACAGTATATAAAAGAAACATAATAAGCAACTCTCTAAGGTAAAACCTCCATGAACTAATACATGGTATTTTGGTTATCCAGAATATCATTTTTCTACATCCCAGATTTGGGACGGTTTTAAATATTGGAGAATATATGACAAGATAACTTAATTATGAAGTACCCTATGTAGATATGAAGTCCTGGCAATTTACAAATAATTATCCATAATATGGATGTATGTGAATACTGGGGACAATGAAATATTATTATGTTGTTGTCTCGTTTCAAATTACAAATTTAAGCGTATCATTATATCAAATATATTTTATAAATATATATTGAGTGTCTAAAGCAACAAACTCATTGATGTAACAATATTTAGAAATCAAAAACCATGGCAGGGTGGGGTAGTTTAAGGTAGTACTATAACAACTGGCACAAAAGAAAACTTACATTATTACTTTATTTTATGTGATAATGATCCATAAGAGACACCCATACAGTTCTTTTTTCAATTTCAATTACCCAGATTAAAGAAAATATAGAATACGGACAGACTAAGGGCACTACCAGTAGAGTTAGATCAAAATTTCTTCAAAGGAACAAGACTATTATCATGTTATAAATATTACCACCAAGAATAACTACAGAACATAGAGGAATAGAATATACTATAACTCGCCAGTTTGAAAAAGGCAGAAATACCAAATAATCAGTAGAAAAGGTTCACGCGTAACTATTAAAGTTACAACACCAACAAAATTTCAAATTTCTAATATGAACAGAAATATATTTGCAAATAACAGGTAATCTAAGAGCATATTAAGAGTTGACATAACTATGAAATGGAAGAACTTCCAAGTGTTTGAAATTTTTTTTAAAAACTTCTGTGACTGTATTGTTAAATTCCCGCTAATCATTAAGTCTGTCTTTATATTTTTCTTGATGTTCAAATTGCCACATACACATCAAGTAATCCATGAAAGCTACATAGACTTGACGAGCCCTATCTAGCATATACAGTTGCAAAATAATGTGAGGTGGAACAAGACTGACAACAAAAATGTGTACGCAACTTGTGAGAGGAGAATATATGGCTTTTGCCACCAGAAAAACATATTTATAATTTAAATGCAACAGAAAAGTAGTAAGAGTGTCCATATCAAGTTTTCAACATCTAGTAATGATTGGGGGTGGGGGGTGGGGGGGGTGGGGGGGCAGATCCAGTAGACTACAGAGTAAAAACTTTTGGAAAATAAAACAGTACCTTTTGTGCCATAAGATACGGACGCTGGTTGCGCCAGTGAGGAGGTGATAGTCTTTGTTCCTTAAATAGCCACATGAACTACAAATGACACAAGTAAAGAGTGTGAACAAGATAATAAGTGTGAGCCTATATGTAACACCTGGAATAAGTTCAAACCATAGCGTACATAATAGATACCATATTTCTGGTAAAAGACTCTGGGTGCATGGATACAACTTGCCAAATTCATTTTACTCTTTATCACATTTGAGTGCATTAATAAGCTAATATTTGCAATCTGGAACATAGTCAGGATTCAGGAAGCATTTCTTACTCCCATTTAAATTAACACCAGGAAGCCACTTTGGCAGATCTTTAAAATATTATAATTGATTAGCTTTAGATGTGTGCTTCAATATGCAAAGACCGATCACTTCATCCCAAATAGGCCTACTAACCTTGTGCAAATCATCCTTTGTATCTGCCGGATAAAACTTGCAATCCTCGGGAAACTCAGAAGCAAGGGTAGAAGCACATATTTTCTTTAGTTCATTTCTTTTTTTGAGCTCAGTAGGTAGACCCTGGAAGCAAACAAGCCATATAGTCAACTTGTGAAATATTATAATTATCGCTAGACTATGCATTGCTATCCATTTTATTGGCATCTATAGGGAACTTACCCGAATCAAAACAACAGTGCTTGGGAGACCCAGGGCTCTAAACACAGAGAGGCATTGGGCTCCAAATGAATCAATGTAATAACTAGAACTTTCTACTTCAGGGGAAGAGTGCGCAGAAGCCACAAAGGCAATCAGATCAGCTACCTACCATTTGCCGACATCACAATAAATACATTTATTAAAAGGTAAATCAAAAGATAAAATGCAAACACTCAAGCCTGAACTAAATGAACATGCAGCTGAGCATGGGACTAAAGGTGAAATCAGTAGAACTCACCTTGGCCATTTCCATGCATGCTAATAAATCGCCATGAGGTGCTCTCAATACCTGGTAAAGTTCAATTTAGTCAGTTTTAAATTGCTCTTATTTATATTACGATGTGCAATTGTGATGCCAGTTAATAATAGACTAAAGGACCCCACTTAATAATAGACTGAAGGCCCCCACGCATCGAAGAAAAATATCAAATATCACTGAATGGAAGATAATAAAAGCCTGGATTAATCTGGTATTCTGGATACTTAGGAGAGTATCAAACACATAATTGACTAAATTGTAATTTGTATCATTAAAAAATATGCTCGCAAACGATAAGACAACTAGTCCCAGCCCCTAGACTTCAAATACTTCACATTTTAATAAAGCTGTTGGTACATCAGCTACTGTGTCTAACAAACTTCAAAGAGAAATAAACCAAACACTTTTCAAACAAAATCAATGCTTCTTGGAATACAAAGAAAAATTGTGCCATTTGAAACAATTACATGAAGGTAGAGCCTACCGTTGTTCTCAACTTGTACTCGGAAGAGGAAACTGTCAAGTCTGTTCCGGTTTTACCATTCGATAGCAAATGCACAAAATCCTCGGCAAGTGAGTCGAGATTTGCTGAAGCTGAAAGACCGAACAGAACCTGTGACAAAGCGAAGCTTCATTCTGTTACACCCATGGGGTTAGACAAAAGTGTCAAGTTATAAACTTTCCCACGCTAAAGCCAAAGTAAATATAAAATTCTCGGAGGTTCCAAAGGAAATAGTAGTCTGTCTTCTTACTCGACAAGTTTTAGTTATATGGACATCCCACAAATATTGGAGATGTTCCATAAATGCATATTATAGATATTGAGTAATACTAATCAGTAATATATAATAAACTTATTGATTGTGTAGGAATGTTTCTGTAATTTACATGCCTCTTGATTTGGTATGCGATAGTGGTAGCGACAAAATTTGCAGATATATTTACAAGGTATATATAAATGTACATGAGCATGTATATACATCTACAAGTCAACATTTATCAATATAAGTCTGTATGAATGTATACTATATATGTCCTCACAAGTGAACGTATGCATATTGGACAAAATGTAGTACTAAGATCGATCACTCCCCAGGAAGTTCCTTGGTTTCACTGCTTTTAATACACATTCTAACACAATTCAATACAATAATTACATTCTGACACAATTCGATACAATGAATGCCAAACTTGAACTTCCATATGCATATCTACAAAACACAATAGAAGTGCACAAAATCATGGAGAAAACAATACTCACAACAACACGAGGAGGACTAGTGGAACCACTACCAGCACGCTTCTCCTTCAACACAGCAGCGCGTTTCTGCTCCCTCACCTACACAAACATCGAAATCAGAATTTCAATCACACAATTAACAAAAAACATAAACAAAACAAATTTCGAAAAACGAAACAGCAGTAACAAAATTTAGTTACCATTTTGTTACGCTGAAGTCTAGCAGCCCTGGCTCCTTTATTGACATTCCGGTCGGGCTTGGAAATCTTCTTATCTGTAAGAAAATTAAAATTAAAATTATGAGTGAGGAGAAGTTTAACAAAGTAAAAACAGAATGGGGTTGAGGAGATGGAGACCTTTGAGAGAAGTTCTGTGAACATTGCGAGTGGCTTTGGAAGCGAAACGAGTCTTGTGTGGCTTGTTAAGTTGAGCTCGAGAACCCCCCGCCATTGTTAAGTCGCCAGTGGATGAATGATGGGAAACCCTAATTCAGCTGCTTGTCGAAATTGCGCGGCGGCGTTTATGTAACGAGTCCTATAATAAATTCATTTTCTTTACGGCCCTGAGCACTTTTAAACTAAAATAAAATATGATACATAACTACATAAGAATTATAGAAAAGAAAATACACCTTTGACTAAAATAAAAAATATAAAAAATACATCTTAAATTAGAATAATTAAACGATGTCATGAATAGAAATTACACGGAACAAGTAAGATATTCACAACTCCAATTACCCGTTGACGAGTTATTGCTATCATGAATAATATTTTTATTATTGATAATAACGTGAAAAAATATTATTGTTACTATTTTTAAAAATAGCAAATAGATATAAAAATTATTTTCGGAATGCATTATGAGTTTAGTAAATCATCCTCAATATTAATATTTTATTTTATAACATCTCTAAGCATTGGTTAAAATGATATAAAATGTTTATTGATTCGGTTGAAAAATCATTTCAGTTCTTCACTAACCTGGGTTCATACATGTAATATTGAATATCTAAAATACAAAATTAATTATCGAGGATCCTCGGTATCTGTTCACCTAAAAATTCAAAAATGCAAATAAATCATTTGAAAAGATTAAACCAGAGCATACTAATAGTATTCAGAGTTTTATGAGTTTTGATTATTTTATTCAAGAATCCACATGAAATCTAGAAGAATGTTTTTGATTCAGAAGTGATCTTGAATTTATATTTCAGTTGTATTAGTCTATAAACAAAGTCCAGAAGCCGGTGATGAAATTTCTCTTTTGAAATTTTGCTTTAATTTGAAAATCTCCTTGTACTTGTCATAATTCATTAAAAATACTTATAAAAGAGATATAATCATACCTGATTAGAATGAATTAGAGAGAGAGATGGAGAAAAAAAATCACACAAAAGAATAGGACAATTCATGGCACGAGATTGTTAGTGTTTTGATAAGGAGTATTACATGCAGTTTGAAGTTTATTAGTTCAATTGAGTTTGAAGTTTATTAGTTCAATTGATTTTCATGTTTAATATGTGTTATTGTTTGACCAACTCCAATAATTGGTTGAGTTAATCATAATACCGTGAGAATTTTAGTCGGTTCAAATAAATTTGAATGGCACGTAATTTAATTCATTAATATTAATTACATTCTAAAAGTTAAATTAGACATATACATATCTTAATTTAATTTAATTTTAGAATCTATATCAAAGAAATTTCGAAAAAATTTATAACTTTTTAATTTTGGGTAAGTGGACTTTAATTTGTTAGAACATTACACCGCTTTATCACAGACATGAATATATTAGACAGAAATAATTACTCAGACTTAACTCTTTTTTTTTTTCTGAAAAAAGGAAATTAATTCAATAATAAAAAGCCATACGGCATCTACAAGAACAATCGAGTCGAACAAACATAAAACAGATCATATCGCTAATTAATCTAGTCTTTACAAAGACACAATCAAGCGATTTGTTGAAATTGATATATACACATATAGCCTTCATCAAAACCCGTTTGAGCTATCGATCGTAACTGCAATCCCATATAAATCTTTACCACTGAATCAACCTCTTAAAAATCTGGCAGATCTAACGTCCTGGACATTGAATCACACCAAAACACACCAAAAAACATACCAAGCTCTCACAAGGAGAGAATAAACAAAACCCAAAAAAAATTGGGAACAAAAATCACCCAAAAAAGATTTTATCAAACAAAGATACAATCTTGAAAGATAGAAATCCTCACCTGGGGAGGGGTATTATTGAAAAATAAGAACAAAACAAAGAAAATAACTGATTTGGGGTTTTCCACCGGTGAAAACCGATGGAAGCTCCTCACGACGGCTAGGGAAAAGAAAGAAGCTTGAGAGGTTTTTTTTTTTAAGGTTTTGAGGAGAGGCTCGCCAACAAATAGTTTTACTTAGACTTAACTTTAGCATCTAAAATCTATCCAAATCTCTTTGCTAGTCTAATATAAGTTAGTTGATGTAGTAATTGATTGATTAATTTAATTATTAAAAACAAAATCAGTTTTTGTGTTTTATAACCAAATTATTTGATATTAATTTGCAATTTATACAAATAACAAATATATTTGTAATTTAACGGGTGTGTTTTATGTGTGCTTTTAACAAATGTATTATAATTGATATGAAAATTTATTTAGCAAAAATATAAAATCAAGAAAAAATAATCACAAACTGGTCTTTAAAAGTTTGAATCCTGAGAAATGACTTACGGTACCCAAGAGTAACATTAACATACATGATAACTGGAATCATAGTATTAAAGGGGGTTTTTTATCGAGTATTAAAGGGTCATTTAAATTTGATTTTATTGCGATGATATTTCAAGTAGTACCAACACTATTATAAGAAATATATCACGCATATCAAATCTTGTCTTAGTCTACGTGATAAATAAATAATTAATTCTAATTAGATGAATCATGTGCAGGAGGTCTTATTATTATTTATTATTATTATTATTATTATTATTATTATTATTATTATTATTATTAATTTGAGTGAAGCTAATCAAATATAATATTAACATGGTGGAACCAATCAAACATTGACAACTAAAATTCTGAGGAAAAAAAATTGAGAAATTCTTACATATTTGGAACATTAATTTAAGGTTACGGACTTAGAGTTTCTCCAACCATATAAAAGCCTTAGCTAAAAGTTTAGGTGGCTTACCAAAATTAAAATTACTAGCTTATAGCCCGTGCAAGGCACGGGAGCTTTTTAATTATTTATAAATTTTTTAAATATATTTTAAATGGTGTGAAAAAATTTAATTTATAAATAATAAATTAAAATTTTCAATAAAATAAAATTCAAAATTATGATTTGTTTGTAAGTTAGAACTTTGGTAAATACATCATCCCAGCCATTAATGGTTTCAAATAAATTATTTTAATCAAGCAATTCCTTTTCTCGTATGTATCATGCCAAAGTATTAAATTTTATCTATCAAATTTTAATATATTTTGAGTGGAATACGTTATGCCAACTCCTATTAGATTATATTAATAAATGTATTTTATATTAAAATTATTATAATGTGATTTAAATATTTTTCAAAAAATTTATATGGTTCTAAATTAAAATTGATAAACATAATTTGTTTTTAATTAAGAAAAGGAATCATAAATATGCAATAAGAAGGTAGAATCTATTTTGGATTAAGAAAAAGTTTTTGTATTTGTTCCTCACATAAATCCGGCTTATTAATTTTAAACTATATTATAAAAAAAAATGTGACGGTGAGATTAATATGATTCTACGAATAAAACTGATAGGAAATATTTATTTAGGATTAAAAAAAATCATATACATGTGAAAGACAGAATTTGTTTTGGATTCAGAAGAGGAATTATAAACATGCAAATAGATATCAGTTGCCTTCTAGAACAGAATTTAATTTTGTTCCAATCTAACGGTGCTTATTTGTTCAATAAAAGATCCAACGGATGATAAGCTTTTGGACCAGAGGACCATGCGACCAAATTATCTCCCTTACGCTTATTATATATAAGTATATAATATAATAGCCAATACCCACAAAAAACAGCATTGCAACTATAACAAGCCCTCGTCTATAATTATAGACATCCCCTATGGATGATTATATTTGTCGAACCACTACAGATTTGTAGTGAATTCCACGTCTATCTCCCACAATTTATTTTCCTCCTTTCCGCTGATTACATATTATTGATTATCATATTAAACTGATATATTCTATTTGTAACTATCTAAATATTAATAACATACTATTTTTAAATTATAGCCAATCAATATAACCAATATAAATAAAGCACAATATCTTTCAGGTTCAGCAAATTTTACCCAATGTCTTACATGTCTAATTTAGCCAAAGATTATAACTAATGGCATTGGAGATGCTCTTAGAGCATCTCCAACCACTGAAAGTCATTGGCTAAAAGGTGAGTTGACATACTTAAAATAAAAAAATTTAGCCAACAGCTCGAAAAACTCAACTCCAACCATGCTCAACTGTTGTCTACAAATTTAGCCAACCTCCTATGGATGACTAATTTTGTCGAACCTCTACAAGTCTGTAAGAGATCTGTAGGAAGATTGCTCATCATTTATTGTCATATTGAACTGATATATTCTATTCTAACAATTTAAAATATTAATAACATGCTATTTTTAAATTATAGCCAATTAATATAGTCAATACCATTAAAGCAAAATGTCTTACAGGTTTTACATAATGTCTTACAGATCCTATTTAGCCAACGATTATAGCCAACGCTGTTGGAGATGCTCTTAGCTGTTAAGAAAAGATTATTGTAACTGCGAAAATGATATCTGCAGTATCTTGCATTCAGATATGCGGTTACATTCTGTGCTTTAAAGAGAAATGAAATCTGATCTTTTTGGTAAGATATTATAGTGATAAATTCTTTCCTATAGAACCCAATTATTCGAGACCGTTGGATCAAAAACATAGCCGTTAAGACGCTCCATTCTCCTCATAAATTCAAATTTAGACAGCAGTCACAATAAGAACCCTTAAAACAAAGCAGACAGACAAAGATTTTCTCTCTTTCAAACAAACAAAATCATGTCGAGAATGATGCGATCTGATCGGAAGCCGCCACTAGCACGATCTCCGATACGCCTTCGCTCTCGTCGCAATCTCCAATCCGCTACAAACATCCCCATGCCACCGGTAGCCCAAACTCCCATTGGTAAATCAATTTCTTGTATTTTTTCTTGATTTAATTTTTATTTGTTAATTTTTCTTTCTGATTGTTTCTGCGATTATTGAATGATTTTATGTTGCTGTAGCGAAACCCCAGATCCCGAAACGGACTTGGGATGCGGAAGAGCTGGAAGTTCGACCCGAGTACAACACGATTTCTTGTGAATTGAGGGCTTTAGCCAAGATGGTTCAAGGCGGACACAAAGATGCTGAAATGGAGGATTCTGTGAATGTTAAGAGGAGCCCACTTTTCGAAAGAGGGAGGTTTTATGAGGAGTATTCTGCGAGGAGGAACGAGAGGCTGAGGCGAAAGAAAGGGGGTTTTGAAGAAAAGAAGGCGCCATCCTATGATCTTGGTGTGAGGGTTAGCTCTGCCAAGAAGACTGATGCTAAGAAACAGGGAAGTGTCAGGAAATCGGTGCCTGCTACCCCGGTGACAGAGCGGGGCCAGATGTCGAGGTATTCGCTGAGAAGCAGTAGCTGTAAGGAGAACAATAAGCCTCCTGTGGTGCCTGTGACTTACAATAAGTCTGTGGGCATGAGTGAGAAGAAAGTTACAGTGAGAAAGACTAGGAAACTATAAGAGGTTTGGTTTAATTTTTTGGGGGTAAATTGAAGTTTATTTTCCCAGGGTGATGTAATTTGATAGTGGTTTGTTTGGTGGTATTGATTTGTGGGATATGAATGTTGGTAGAGAAGTTCATTAGATATTGTGTTTCTTGAACACTAATTAGGTCTTTTTTTAATTATGGGTGATTGACAATTTCTTCTTGATATTGTTTCTTCTTTGTGAATCATTTCTTTTATGTTCATGGTGAAATGACAAATACTATGATTGTTGGAGGATGAATCTTCATCTTCTTATTGTTACAGGTATCATACTTTGAACTAATCGATTCTCTGTGATGTAGAAGGGATATATTTACATCTAATATCACTGGAAACAATATTCGAGAAATGTTTATAAGCAAGGGCCAAGCACAATGGTAACTCCCAGTATGTCTTAACTTGATCGATGTAACAATTTTCTCTCACAGTTGGAACATAATTTGTAGCACCCCAGGGTTCCCTTCAGCGTGTGCGTCTTCAGACGGTCAATGGAACAACCACATTCTGCACTACATAAAACTATAGTTTCAACACATCCCTCTTGAATCTCTACATCAGGGTATGTCTTCAAATTACCAGTGCAACAACTAGGCACCAGATACAACCATCAATTCCAGCACCTTCTTGAGTTTTGTAGTCCCCCTGAAAATATGTTTTCTACTGATAAATGGAAAAACTATGATTTGCACCTGAAGAGACCATATTTTTAGCACCCCGGGTCTCTCTCTGAGCATGTTTCGGCTGAGCAATAGAAAAAATGTGTTATACCTAAGACAAAACTATATTTTACAACACCCTATCGTCTCATTTATGACTTCATAGCCTAATTTATTCAGAATTTCAATTTCTGGCTTGGACTTGGGAAATTCTGACAGTTATGAGAATTTTTTGAGGTTTACATTGTAATTTTACCAGTGCAGAACAAATTGTGATGGTTCCCTCTCTTTCATCTTGGATTATTATACCCCCTGAATTATTATATATTGATCCATCTAAACAACTGTGAGCTGTATTGACCTTTCATGTGTATGTATGTATGTAAAGAGTAGGGGAACTCCAAATCTCAGGTGTGTAAACTAGCAGATGTATTCACTTTCAATGGAATACGGTCATAGCAGAAACACCTTCATCTGGAAAATATTGATCCTAACAGTAAGAGTACCAACTGACAATGGCAAATTTAATATTAGGCTTAACAACTAATCTAAGTCATGTTAATTTAGGTATTTTTCATCCCAAATACACAACTAGGATACCTGTGAAGGAAGCAATATTTTTCATCTCAAATGTAACTACATGTTGACAAAGTATAAATCACTGAAATATTAAAATTGCACTGCGGCGAGGTTTATAATAGTGTTTACTACAAAACATTGTAAACAAAAACCTATTAGCTCTACAAGGTTAAACAATGTGTTTTCCCCATGTCTGGATATGGTGACGAGGGAGCGTTCAGTCAAAACTCCGAACAAACTGGGGATGAGGGTTACAGACAAATATGTTTGGAGCAGCAGTATTTGGTATTGTTAAAAACTTGAGTAAAAGATAGGTGTTCACCCAATTCAAGTTGTCAACAGAAGATATATGAAACCCTTTAATACTCCAATACTTTTGATGAGCTAAGCTCACATACTCTGACAACAATAGTTATAGTAAACTCCAATCAGTGTCAGATACTTGAATGCCAAAAATATATTACAAATTTACACCCGTTTAATAAGAAAATTATCATCAAGATCATAGTTTTCTGAAGCCCAAAAACTCATCTTCATCCGGCCAAAATTTGCCTCACTAACAGAAGAGCTTATAATGTCCTCAAGCATTTGAGCTTTGGTAAAGCCTGGACAACCATACTTCATCTGATACAGCAAGCGAAAGCAATGTATCTGCAAGGACATTACTCCTCAACTTGTCAATTTGCGCATAAGATACCATCTGTGCTCACCACAGTAACAATACTTGCACTTGCTTCCATCAGATTATTAATTTTAAAAAGCTATAGACTTAATAAACATCTTATGCAAGAGTGCTCGGAAGATTAAAGATGCAAGAAGGGGAAAGACTGTAAAGGAAAAGAAGGAAGAGAAAGGGAACATGACAACGATGGAGAACATCAGTTCGACAAGTGAGAAACTTGTATTTTATACTATGGTTAAGAAACCAAAGTTAAGAAAAACAAACTCTTCGACTGCAAAAATACACCTCCTTCTAAATTAGCTCCATCAGCTTAATAATTTTTTTCCTGACGATGTGATGATTTTCAGTAAAGGAAATATGCCATTAGTTACTGTTGAAAACAATAAGCATGTTAAGTCGGATATTAGGTTTGAAGTCTAACACCATAAAATTTTATTAATCGCCAATGTGCCTTTAAACACATTACAATGAACAACTACCCACACTTCTTAATTTAGCTAGGGTGTACTGATGATAAAATTATTGGGACTTCCTATACTGACTACTCACCTTAATGTTAAAATTTGTCAAACCCTGATTTGCTATGTCGATGCCTGGAGCTGGACTCCAAAATTCTTGTCATTTGCGAATAGGATCAGCTTATAAGCCTGTCACTTTCTCAATTGAATGATACTGGGAATCCAAAGGGAGTACTAATAAGTAATTAATCTATTTCTAATTCCCATGGACTGTTCCAAAGAACTGTTGATTGACAAAGGAGGAAAGTGAGATGAGTCTCAGGGACCTTGTCGAGGGGAACTTTTATGCAATTTTATTTCATTTATGCAGGCTAAGTCCTACGAACTCCCTTCCTGTTTGTACTCTGTGGGTTAGAACTTGAAAGCACTATTCTTGCCAGAAGATTCTCGTGGACAATGCGGTACCATTAAAATTCAAACTGCTCCTGGGATATACAGAAGATCCTCAATTTTGGCACTCTGGCGCTCTTCTTATCAGCTCTAGAGTGAGTGATGGGTCTACTGTTTTAATGTGGTATGATCCATCATCCATGGAGCCATCATAGTTCAAGGGCTAGGCACAAATGTGATATCTTTAGCGAAGTCCACCAATGATACCATGCTTACAAATTTTTAAAATGCAAATTCTTCTCAGGGGATATACCCAAGACTGAATCATGTTACAGTTTTTGAGTTATCCAGTTATGAGATTCTTCTACCTCTACTTTCCAATAGAACACACTTAATTGAATGAGACAATTCCATCTGTGACTGCAAATCATTAACTTCATTAAAATTAACTTGTTCCCCAGGTTAACCAATTATTCAGGCGAGATTTTCATGTAATACCCTTCAAGTTCCTCAATTTTGTTTATTTGGAGGCATGCACTTCATGACAGCCTCCACTCGAACTATGCTTAAGCCTGGATGCACTTCATGAGATCACATGTTTTTACACGTCGATTCTCAGCAGCAACAATATCTCTGCATTCCTCATTCAAGTGGAATGAGTTACTCAGAAAACATTTCATAGTCACACTAATCTGCCTTCCACCACTTCAATTCATTGTTGATGGAAGGAAAGGAACACAATACAGTGGGGACTTTCACACTCTACTCGATTGGGAGAGCTCATAAAAGAGAGACCCTGAGCTAGAATTCACAGCAGCCTGAAATATCACAAGGCCCTCAGATATCCTAGCTTAATCTAAAAGCTTGCTATCGCAGTTCTAAAATATCGGTTTTCTATCATATGATGTGAAGCAAGACACTTGATGAAGTTTGGCTGGTACTTGGGCCGTGTAAACATTGAAAATGAAAAACAAGTAAAACACAGCTAACCATATCAGAATGCAGTAGTCCCTTTGTGAGCTGCAGAGAAAGCCTAGGCAGCATGAATAGCATAAAAGAAAACTTTATGATAGCAATCATTCCTCTATGCAACTGTCACCGAAACTCCACAGTATCCTATTAAGAATTTAAGATGGTTATGCTTTAAGGGGATTAAACCACACAAAAAATTTGTAAATTCTAACTTCACGTTGACATAAGCAATGCATTCCAAACAAGCAAGGGAACAACATGGCTTGAATGAGGCATACTTGTTCAGTGCCACTGCAACAAAAAAGAAGGTTGCAAGTCAACAAAAATAATATGTATCCTGCCAAAAAAATAATGTATTGAGTATTAAAGTATATAATAAATAATAAATAAATTTACAAGTGAGTAATTACAGACTGTTTACCATTTTTTACCTACAAAATTTGTTGCTCTAAACAATTATAATCAAACATCCAATTTTCTTTTTGGAATATGAGGCAGAGCAAGAAGAGCGTAGTAGTGTTAAAGAAGGTGCACGTAATAATTTACAAAAAACTGATATCATTAGTATATTAGTATTACATATTACATATAACTTAATAGATGTTAGTTGTTTATTACTGGATGATGATGCTATATTGTATGATGTTGGGATGTTATATGGATGATTTTGTTGGATGTTATTATTGAATGAAAGCCAAGTTTTGATTGATTTTTTGGTTTTATTTTGTTTGGAAATGCAATATTTAAATTTTAGAATTTCATTTTGTTACATTAAAGGTGTTGTAGTAGGTAGCCTGCAGGGTTGTTCAAGCTGTTTACTCCAAGATATGAAGCTCCCTCAGCCCACCTTGAGCAGAAGAATGCGTTTTAGATTCAGGATTACATCTTAAAATTAAGATTTATCTCTTGTTTCCCTTTGTTCTCCCCCGGGAGTTTACTACTAATTACCATGTATTTGCACCAAAAATATGTACTATCATTTTTCTTCAGACATGTATGTAATTGTGATCTTTCCCCCTCAGGTCACCCATCTCTCCTCTCATGTTTATTAAGTCTCTACTTAGGCCAGGTTCATGTACAAATGCTTAAACTTTTTTTTGTTGAGAAAATTATTGTTTATTAATGTATGCAAATAATTATAATCTATATTTTTAAAGAATGATAAAAAAGAACTCATGTATTCACAAGAAAGAGGAAAAATAAATATAAAATAAATACATGAGGCCGGTGCTAGTATAACCTTAAGACTAGTATATTTATTTAAAAATAATAAAGGATTTTTTTTTGCCAAGAATAAAGGATTCTCTATGACTAATATATTTGTAAAAGATAAAGGATTCTTTATGTCTCTGTGTTATATATCATCACTAAAGTAAGCATCAGTTGCTAAGCTCGTTGCGGTTGCATTAGACCTGACAATTTGACACGTGACACGCTAACACGAAACGAAACGACACGAAAAAAATGGTTATGAGTTTTGATTTTCGATACACGAAACACGAAAGTACACGACACGAAATTACGAAAGATTTCGTGTCGGATATGGATTTTCATTTAGGGTACACGAAATACACGAAAGTACACGAAATATTTGTAGATAATATTTATTATATTATACATTATGATATATTAAATATATAATTGTGTAGAAAGTATATATTTATATGTATGTGTGGGTACATATTGCAGAGACATTAACAAATTTATAGAGAATCGTATACAAGTATAAATATATCATTCACATTTAATAAAATTATAAAGGAAAATATATATTAAATCTATTTTTTTATTAAAAAACATATTAATATATTTATATATTATATACACGAAAAGTACACGAAATATACACGAAATGTTTCGTTTCGGATACGGGTTTCAAATTAGATACACGAAATTAATAACGGACGGATACGGGTTTCACCTTCAAATACACGAAACACGAAAATACACGAAACGAATGTATACGAAACGAAACGATTGCCACCCCTGGGTTGCATACTTGCATTCTTATCTATTACTCAAAGAAAACGATAACAAGGACTTATATTAATAGCCACATACGGTTTGAAAAATCAACGATTCAATTGATTAATTCTCTCTAAAGTATCTCCCATTTTTTAAATTTCATTAATTATTATAAATTTTTTTAGATGACATGTATGAAAAATTAAAATAATATATTCAATTTAATTAATCCCTAATCATCATCTCCGCTCACCCATTCTAATTTTTGATTTTACGATCATGTACATGTAACCAACGATGCCGTATTCTCGAGGGCAAGTGTGAAAAACGATTCTCATTGAGTAAATAATAAATCGGCAAGTGTGGATAGCATTTGTGATCAGAAGATGAATCTAATATGGTTATGCTTCAAGGGGATTAAACCACAGAAAACTTTAAATTCTAACTTCACGTTGACATAAGCAATGCATTCCAAACAAGCAAGGGAACAACATGGCTTGAATGAGGCATACTTGTTCAGTGCCACTGCAACAAAAAAGAAGGTTGCAAGTCAACAAAAATAATATGTATCCTGCCAAAAAAATAATGTATTGAGTATTAAAGTATATAATAAATAATAAATAAATTTACAAGTGAGTAATTACTGTTTACCATTTTTTACCTACAAAATTTGTTGCTCTAAACAATTATAATCAAACATCCAATTTTCTTTTTGGAATATGAGGCAAAGCAAGAAAATAATAGTAGTGTCACGAAGGTGCACGTAAGAATTTACAAAAAATTTGACAAAATAATGATATTATTAGTATATTAGTATTACATATTACATATCTATACTATTATATACTTATATATAATAAGCGTAAGGGAGATAATTTGGTCGCATGGTCCTGTGGTTCAAAAGCTTATCATCCGTTGGATCGTATATTGAACAAATAAGCACCGTTAGATTAGAACAAAATTAAATTCTGTTCTATAAGGAAACTGGCATCTACTTGCATGTTTATAATTCCTTTTCTGAATTCAACACAAATTCTGTCTTTCATGTGTTTTTGGTTTTTTTTAATTCAAAATAAATATTTCCTACAAATTTTAATTGTGGAATCGTATAAATCACACCGTCACAAGATTATTTTTATTCATCGGATCGTATATTGAACAAATAAGCACTGTTGGATTAGAACAAAATTAACTTTTGTTTCATATGACAACTGATATCTACTTGCATGTTTATAAATCTTTTTCTGAATCCAAAACAAATTCAGTATTTCACGTGTTTATGATTTTTTTTGATCCAAAATAAATATTTTCTACCAATTTTATTTGTAGAATCATATAAATCGCACAGTCACAAACTTATTTTTACCTAATATATTTCAAAATTAATAAGCCTGATTTATGCGAGGAACAAATACAAAAAAAATTTTTTAATCCAAAACAAATTCTACCATCTTATTGCACGTTTATGATTCATCTTCTTAATTCAAAACAAATTGTGTTCATCAATTTTAATCTCGAACCATAAAAAATTTTAAAAAAATATTTAAATGACATTATAATAATTCTAATATAAAATACATTTATAAATATAATCTAATAGGAGTTGGTTTAAAATTTGATAGAAAGAATTTAATACTTTGGCATGATATATACAATTTTAATTTATTATTTATAAATTAATTTTTTCACACCATTTAAAATATATTTAAAAAGTTTATAAATAATTAAAAAGCTCCCGTGCCTTGCACGGGCTATAAGCTAGTACTATTAAAGCCGAAACATTAAAAGTTTGGTCGGTCGGTACTTGGGCCAAAATACGGGCCTATCTATATAACTAATTATTCTTTTTTTTTAATTTGGACCAAATTACGGGCCTATCTATGTAAACAATTAATAATTCTTTTAAAATCGTCGGTATTTGGGTCAAAATACGGGCCTATCTATATAACTAATTATTCTTTTTAATTTGGGCCAAATTACGGGCCTATCTATATAACCAATTAATAATTGTTTTAAAATCGAAACAATAAAAGTCTGGTAGGTCAGTACTTGGGCCAAAATACGGGCCTATCTATCTAACCAATTATTCTGGACCTATCCATATAACTAATTATCTTTTTTTATTTGGGCCAAAGTACGGGCCTATCGATATAACCAATTAATCCTTTTAATTGAAATATATTACCGTTTTTATATTTCTGACTAAAAAACTTAATCTTCTAAAATAACATTGAGAAACATGGTAATTACTTTTTTTACCTAAAATATATTATCTTTTCATAAATTTTCTAACTAAAAAATTAATCTTTTACAATTAATACGGACATGGGCGACATATTTATACGTAAAGATGTGGGCCAAAAGTCTAAACGTCAAATAATAAAAAATAGAGGGAGTATTATTATATTGGTCCGGCGGTCGGTACTTGCACCGAAGTACGGGCCTATCTATATATAAAACCAATTATTCTTTTTAACTAAAATAAATTATCTTTATATATTTATTAGCTAAAAGAACTCAATCTTCTAAAATAATATCGAGCAACATAGTAATTGTCTTTTTAATCAAAACGCGTTATCATTTTTAGATTTTCTAACTAAAAAATCGAGTTTTTACAATTAACACGGACGTCATATATATAAAAATATAATATCATTAAATATAATTATTAATAAATAACATGTGATATTATTAAACCAAAAATACATTAATAACATTATTTCTAAATACTCTAATGATCTCACATTAGAAGAAATATTACAAATCTATCATATACTATATATTATTACAATATTAATAAAGCCGAAATAAAAAGTTCACTTGGTAGTTAGTAGAATTGGTGAATGGGTTGGTATTCAACCCACGGAGCTCTGAATTTATAACATGTTATAGTATATTTTTTATCATCTATCAAACCAAAACATTAAATTCAAATTAGTATGATGGGTCGATATTTGGTTCCATGCGTCTCTTTAAGCTATAATATGTTTTATACCATATTATTAATTATTAATAACAAAATATTAAAAAAGGTTGATTGGTTAGTTTATATATAAGTTTATAAGTCTTCTTAAATTATAACATGTAAAAAAAAATATTTTAAAATTCTCATTAAAATATATATGTTCGACCTAATATTTAATTAGCCATTTGACGGACTTAACTATGAAGAATTTATCCAACTGCTAAATAAAATATTTATTTAACCACATTATTCTATCATAGTTTTATTTTTACAATAAAATTAGATAAATTTAAGATATATAAAATAAAATAACAAATATGTTAACCGCCCGTGCATTGCACGGGTTATAAGCTAGTAACTTAATTAATATGTCAACCAACATATACTTGATTCTTGTAAATTAAAATTTTATATTATTTATTTTTATTTTGAAACTTTTTGTATAATTTACTTTTAATATGCGTTTGCTTTAAAATTAATTGCTTTTAAGTTTATCATATTATTGATTTCAATTTTTTTTATCATATTATTATATCATTTAATAAAATTATTTATTATACAGCACAATAGAATTTCAAATCAAATCCAAAAAGAAAAAAACGTGATTTACAATTTATTTTCCTAAATTACAACTTAAGGTAAATAATATTGCTTGATGCACAATAAAGAAAAATAATAAAAACAATCCGTTATAAATAAGCCTTTCTCTTACGGGTCCTCTCCAATTTGGGCCAAGACGAAAGAATAATTAGGGTTTTAGACTTTAGCAGGGAGAGAGATAGACAGAGCGCGAGGGCGAGAGCGAGAGAGATTGAGAGGGAGAGAGGATGAGCCGAAGTTTAGGAATACCAGTGAAGCTTCTACACGAAGCGGCGGGTCACATTGTCACCGTGGAACTCAAAAGCGGCGAGCTCTACAGGGGCAGCATGATTGAATGCGAAGACAATTGGAATTGTCAGCTCGAAAACATCACTTTTACTGCAAAGGTAACTATTACTCCATTCTGATTCTGTGTATTTTATATTAATTTAATCAACAATCATAAACCCTAGAATTAATTGCTTTAGTTTTTATTACTTTTGTAGGTTTAATTAGGCCCTGTTCGACTTTGCTCTTTTCCCCTCTTCTTAAAGTACGTAATTTAGGTTAATTACTTTGTTGGATTCGAGATTTGCTTGATCGTAATTGTTTTTTATTCATTTAGTATAGAATTGCGGGTTTTGTTTTACGAATAATGGTGTAACTCTGTTGTAATGGACTAATACTTTGCTAAATTGTTGTGAGGATTTCACGGCTCAAAGTCTTGACAAGGGTACTTTGTTTGAAATTAGGCATAGTGAAGTTTCTATACTCTTAAAAGAATTGGTTATTTCTCTCGTCTCATTGGGATCAAATGGCTTCAGCGATTATAAGATGTTCTTTTCGATACGGAAATTTTTATTCCTGATGTGGGTTTAAGGGCCATAACTAAGTTGATGTTAATGTGTAAGGTGTGATTTTATGTATGCGCGCTCCAACTAATTTTGCCCATTTATCTGCAGGATGGCAAGGTGTCACAACTTGAGCATGTTTTCATCCGAGGTAGCAAAGTCAGGTAAATCCTTACAATTTGATATAATGTTACTGTCTATTAATTGCATTAGTCTGTGGCATTATTTTAATAAGTTGGACCCATCTCTTTTCCTCCCCAACTAGGTTCATGGTGATACCAGATATGCTAAAGAATGCTCCGATGTTCAAGCGTCTTGAAGCTAGAATTAAGGTATAATATTCTTCAAAGACTAGTTCACTAAATTATTATAAATTTTTTTAAATGCAGCTGATGACATCTTCAATCATGTTTTGAATGTTTTTCTGATATGTTTACTGAATTTATGACAGGGCAAGGGCTCTTCAATTGGAGTTAGTAGGGGCCGTGCTGCAGGAATGCGAGCTAGAGTAAGTATATTGTTCTGTGAATGGTTAAATGTCTAAGTTATAACTGTTCTTACTATAATAAAGCATGGGTTTTTGGTAATGAGTGATACATCTCATACATTTATAAAGTGTTCTGTTGTCTGGAGATGTGGTTTGTACTTGGACCAAGTAGACTGCCCTTTGAACAGTTATATCATGCAGTATTGGACTAGTTGATGATTTTTGTGTTTCTGGCTTATAGTACTTTGATAAAGCTGTTCTATGAATAAATCTCACCTAATAACTATCTTGAAAAAGTTGTATCCTTCCTAGCTAAAGCCACTCCATAGCGCAACATATATATACAGAGGAAATGGACCTAAAAGCTTGTTTATTTGTTATGCAGGCACCTGCTGGTGGCCGTGGAGGTCCTCCTGGTAGGGGTGTTGTGCCCCCACTACGTAGGTAAACAGTATTGTTCAATTCTCATCCTTGTTCTGAAGGCGCATCCTTGCAGTTGTTTAATAGCGTAGTACTTTATTTTGCAAGCAATTTTTATAGACAATTGTTGTCGGAGAACCATTAGAACATCTGATATTGCCCCATTGCTCTGTTGTGTTGGGACAATTGATGGAACCAATATTGTCCAGATTGTTATATGACATCAGTGATGTTTGGCTTCGTTCCTACTTTCTGTTGATTGTAACCTGTAGTTGTGTTCCTGCTACTTATTTCTTTGTCAGAACAGTTAAGTGATGATTATATATTGTGCCCCAGCTTTTGAAGGACATCAATATATGCTTCAAGCTAAATAGTGAATACAGGGATGGGTGTCTTTTTAGCTAATGAATAAGAAGTTTTAAGCTAATGAATAAACAAATTATTTTGTAGTTGCTGGAGATATTAATATTTCCCTCAATATTGTATATGAGATTGATCCGGTATATGTTATTAATGATTTGTAATTAATGATAAAACACGAGTCAGATTTGTTATATCATCAGAAAATTACTCGCCGGGATCATATCCCGGGGCGTGTGAGACCTGAAACACAAGTTTACACCTGAACTGACATGTACTCGCCTTAAAACAAGGCTATGTTGCTTTTCTATTTATTAATATATCTTTCTATTTATCGATTTTTAATGCAAGCTTATCTTCCTAAACTTGGTTCCCAACAGAAATTACCTGTACGTGAGCTGTGTTCGGCCAAGCTTTAATTTTGGGCCTATAAGCCATAAATAATTTATTTATTCGCATTGTTCGAGTAAAAAGTTTACAAGTAAATTTTTGACTTATAGGTTAAAATTGTAGAAAATGAAATCTTAAAATTTTGGGTGACTTACTTTTATTTTTGAAATTTGATTTTACAAATATGTAGAGGATTATTTTAAATGATAGCTTATAATATTTTATTATTATATAATAATTTTTTTACTTGATAAGTTGTATATGTATCGAAAGAGATATCTTGTGGTTTGTAACTCTTAATTTTGGCTCTGTGATGAGTCTCATATTTTGAAACTTGGCGGTGGACATTCCAAAGTTCACAATGTGCGGCAAAATATGAGGTGTTAGTTCAGGGATATTTTTGTGCTTATATAATATATTTTTTATTTTTATGAAAAACACATATAATAATTCAATTTTCCATTAAAAAAACTTTTTGCACCGAAGTTTGCAAATATACATGTCATATTAGGATGTTCGCTAATTTCTAAATAACACATATATTTCCAATTTACTTATATTTTTTCGAAGCTAACTTCCGGGCCGGAATGGAGCCAAAAAACGAAGGAAATTATGCGGAAGCTTTACAGAGCAGCTTCGTTCGCCCGCTTCTCTTTTCATGTTCACGAATCCCATTCGATTTCTAATATGAATTTATTTAACATATATAATAATAATATGTTACGAAAATTCATTAAATATATTGTGCATGTTTAAATAAGACTTATTTCACTGACATGTGATATGAGTCATGATCAACTTATTCCGCGTAAAAAATATGTCAAATTTCTGATTTACAAATCAAAATATGAGAAGTTGAAAATTTAAACTTTTTTCGGTAACTTACTCTTTTTTTATAAATTTGACTTGATAAATGTGTATAAAATCAATTTAAGAAATAATTTATATTCATATTAATAAATTTTATATCTAATAAATTATATATATCAAAATGTAATTAAATAGTATTTTCACTTATTAATAATTTTTATAAACAACGTGTGTTTTCTTATTGTTAAACCAAGTAGGCCCATTATTAAAACATAGAGGCCCATGGATCAATCGAAATATCGATCTGCATATACTACTAATACTTAATTTTAATATGTACACCGATCTTAGAATAGACCTGGATACGCACTTATTACACAAATTTTATAGAGTAAAGGTGCATTCAATTGGAATTTTAATGAATTTCAGTGAATTGTATTGATTTTGATTTTTATATAAATTTTTGATAAAATTTTGCAGAGTTGATGAGAGTTTTTAGCATTTAAGTAATCAAAATCTTATGATTTTTATGTAATTTCAAAAAAATTATAATATATTAAATGATTCCACAAAATTCATCGTTTTATTAAGTTCAAAAAAATCTATCAGTATTTGAATGCCATCATATTTTAATAGATTTTTAACGATCTCAATTGAATGTCATCAGATTTTCAAGTATAATTTAAAATCTTAATTGAATATCATCAGATTTTATATCATAATTTGAAATCTGAATCGAATATCTCAAAATTCTATTACATTTTCTAAAATCCGAATAAAATATTCTCAAAATTCATGAATGAAAAGTAAATTCTTTAAAATTCCGATCCAACGCACCGGGAATTCCTCTTTCTTTCTATATTATTCCAATTAAAAATCCGGACCAAGTTTAAAGCTCAGTCGGATAAACACCGGGACATAAGAAAATAGAACTTCGATACTTCTGACGTGGCACATACAATGAACTTTGATACTCCTCGTACAAACACGTGGCATCTTAGATGCAGCCGTTACACTTTCACAACTGTGCATTTATATACATACTGACACTACTTCATGCATTCATCCCCTCATTGTATATCTTTCTTTTCCATTCAAAAGGTGGTGCGCACAAATACACACAACAATTCAAGCGAAAATAAGCGAAAATGGACGGGAGAATACTAATTCACGTGAGATTGGTGGAAGATCTGACGAGGTGGTATGCTATTCGAGTGTGGCCTCAAACAACAGTCGCTCAATTCAAGTACATGGTTTCTGTACTTGTTAATGTTCCCGTTTATCAACAGATTTTGGTTCACGCTGATCTCTGTCTCCAAGGCCATCGCACCATTGCGAGTTATGGTAACTTTTTGTTATTAATTTATCTTTTCGGGATTTTACTGCTTTCGATTTTACTGTTTTGTTGATTTGTTGGATGACTGCATGTGCACTCTATGTTGACTATGTTTTGACTTTATGTTGCTATGTAATTGGAATTGTTGATATATATGAGTTGAATCTGAATAGATTTGTTGGTTTAATTTGTTCTTGGTAATTGTTGATAAGTTGTATTTGATTTTTACTGATTTGTTGAATAAGTTGAATAATTCATTGTTTAATTGTGTTGGAATAGAAGGGGAATGTTGTTGTTCAAGTGCTGTGATGCAGGACTAGAAATAAGAACAACAAATATCTCTCGAATTGTACAGTATCGTATTCCTATATTACTAATCCCTTGAAAGTCTCTACAATCGCCTATGTATTTCCTTTTAATCTTATTATTTGTTGTTTGTGTTGCCTGTCTGTTGTGTGATGGATATGTATATGACTTTTAAAGTTGAGGTCGTGATTTGCCGATCCCTTGTCGGGTTGTCCAATTAAGAAATTTCTTAACCTCATATTGACTTGTTTTGATTTGCAATGTGAAGGTTTGCAAGATGGATGTGCTGTATACTTGTTTCGTATACATGATCCTTCGGCATACTTCAGTAGCGTTGCTGCTATTGCTGCTCTTGCCCCATTAGATGGAAACAACACCCCTGTAAGTGGTTCTGTCCACAATCAGGGATTTGGTGGTCATGATTCAGCTCCTTTGTCTCCTCATCTTGATGGTATTGCTCTTGGGGATATTTGTACTTGCACAGGGGCGCACACACACACACACACACACACACACACACACACACACACACACTATAGAATGAGGCTTCCTTTTCTGCATATATCTTTGCTATCCATTCCATTATATATATATTATATATAATTTTGAAAGTGAAAATGGCGGTGATCATGCTGCAGGTAGCTCGGACGGAACCGTCAACGAAATATTGATTTATGTCCAATTTTCTAGCGATCCGAGGTTTTCTATCAGAGTGAGGCCTGATCTAACAGTTCTTGAAATCAAAGGTCTAATAAATGTGGAACAAAATATTCCTGTTAATGAGCAGCAATTGATTTTCAGTGGCCAGACCCTCCTAGACGATCGGACTATAGGGAGTTATGGTAATTAAGGATTGACTTTAATATGATTCATAGTATTTGATTTTTGTAATGTGTAGATTTATTGGAGTAATCGCTTGTGCATGCCCAATTGTGTTCTATGATATTTGGATTTGGTCGTTTGATTAATCTTATTTTTCAGAAATAACAGCTTACTTCTAGAGAGAAATACATAAAACTCTACTTTTTTCTTAAATAAGCTCTTATTCTATTTTTTTTGCTATATAACGAATATAAAACACCTTCTAAAAATTTATATTTAAAAAAATTATAAAAATAAGTCCTGAAATTTGAAATATTTTTTTTTTGCCCAAACAGGCCCAGTATATGGTAAGCCTCCAACAAGAACCACCTCAAAATTAGAACAGTGGAATATCTGATTGCAATATCTTGTTGTTTTAGTTGAATCATTGCTTGTGTAGACATTTTGTCATGAAAATTGAATTTGTTGATAAATAACATATATATGACTTGGACTTGAATAATATATAGTGTTGGACATGGTAACAACACTTATTAAGCTTTAATTTACCGTTGTATGCAGATAATAGAATATGGAAAACACACACACACACACCTCCGAGTTGAAATTGAATTGGCAGATAATACTGGAAGACTCCTTAAGCTTTAATTCATTGTTGCATTAACATTTATGATTATGGAAAACATGAGAGTGATTATTAGCGCATTGCGCTGAATTGCAATTTATAAATGTAATTAGATTTTTAATTACATAAAACATGAAGCGGAAACTGTTGACGTTTTTGGCACATTGCGCATTGCGCTGCACAAGTGCTATATATCAGGATTAGAAATAATAACAAATATCTTTCTAAATATTCCTTATGACATTTGTAAATTAGTAATACCTTCATTAATTCACAGTTGCATATATTTGTCCTTGTAAGCTTTCTTAATTTTTGTTTGTGTTCCCCATCATGTTTTGTCATGGATTTGTATAATCTCTAAACTTGAGGTTGCGTATCCTTTTTTCTTTTACCTCATTTTGACTAAATTTATTTTGCAATGTGAAGGTGTGGAAGATGGGTATGTCATTCACTTGGCTCGTCGGTCTCTTCCTGCTAATACTGGTAAGTAATTGTGTTGCTTCTTCGATAGAGATCTTTTAGCTTAAATCTACTAAGCTTAATCCTTCACATGTGTTTTTCTCTGGAAAAAACAAAGTATAGCAGTAGTAGTTGTATATATAGGTGCAATAAAATAGGTTCCTTGTTGTTTAGCCTTGTTCGGCGGTGCCTGTGCTCAGTTTGGGTTAAGCACAATAATGAGATTTCCATCTGCCAGTCATTTCCTTTTTGACCATGTAGCAGATGAAAACTACTATGTTTTTGCCCTCTGCAGAAGTATATAGTTTAGTGAGGCCTAATATAATGTTAGTTGCTAGCTATGCAAGTGTTTGATCAGCCTACGATAGTCTTCACAGGAAAATAATTGATAATAACTGGAGTCCAAAATGAATACAAATTGATACTAGTTATCCATTTAATATAAAAATGCAGTAGGAATGGATACTTTGCATATCTAATATAAAAATGTTACCGTTAGTGGATAGTTTTGGCTATTCATCTACATGGGTAAATAAACTATGTTGTATTCACCTGTGTCATAACATTTTTACTGCTTAAATTGTCACGACGTGGTATTTTAACTACTTTAGCAAACTATATTATGCTTTTGTGTATGCACTCTATATAAGTGTTGGACTTCATCAATGACCACCTCTACTTGATTTTCGCAGTGGGTCAACGAGACTAATGAGCAGTGTCTGTGATAATCATGTTTCTGTGATGATTTTGAATAAATTATTGCATATTTTGATTCGTTCTCCCTAATTATATTAGAAAGGACTGTGGTGTTTAGGTGTTCTCCTCATATGCATCATTTCTGCTCTATTGCTATGCAACCTCTATATTGGTCGTTTACTTTGCTTGGATGATAATTTGTAGTTATCCTGTAATGTATCGCAGAGCCCCTAGAAGTGCTTTATGAAGACCAACTCTCTGAGCTGCGGCGGTTGGGTTTCCGTGACACTTATGATAACATACAAGCACTGGTCGAGACATCTGGTGATGTTTATGCAGCGGCGCTTTTGCTTCTTCAGAACCTTTGACTGCTTCAGAGCCTTTTTTGCGCAGGTAGTATGTGATCTATATGGATTAATTTTACATGGAAGTCTAAATCATCAGGTCAAGTTTGATAATTCTGAAGAAAGATCCATAACTCCAAATTGTTTTTTATCATTTGTACAATTTACTTTGTTGTTGGGATTTGATGGACACCTATCATACTATAGCTAGTTATTCTGATTATTCGAATGGTGCTTTCCTTGCCAATCATACAATGATCAAATTGCTTCATCATCTACTCTTATTGTGGGAAGCTCTTTGATAATGAGACCCAGCTCCGAATAGGCTTGTTTCTTAAACTGGTTGATTTTTCCTGTGAATTTCGATCTCGCTTTAGCCCCTCAAACTTTTACAATCTTTATGTGTCCTCTAATTTTTGTGTATGGGACAGAAATGTTGAATCTGATAAATAAAAAACTCACAACCCAGGACATATATATAGGAGGATTATAATAAACTGAAGCAGTTCTAAAAAAGACAGTATTATATACAATATTCTAGCACAAGGTTAATTCTGTATCAGAATATTCCAGTGAATCAACACCGTTTGATTTTCTCTAATCAGTATCTCCAAGACGATCAGACCATTGAGAGTTTTAATTATTAACTTTATTCTGATTTTACAGTATTTAATATTATTACTTTGTAATGTTAATAGATTAACTTTATTCTGATTTTACAATATTTAATATTATTATTTTGTAATGTTTTTTTTTTTTTTTGAAGTTATTACTTTGTAATGTTAATAGACTAGTTGCTTGTGCAATTGTGTTTGCCATGGTAAATTGGTAATTATTCATTGATGATCTGAATTTTCTGATAATAGAATATGGAGTCAGGCTCCGACGAGAAGCAGCTCAAAATTAGAACTGTGAACGGGAGGAGGGTTTGTTTGATTGTAATATTTTGTCGATTTAGTTGAATTATTACTTGTGTATATATGTTGATATGAAAACCAGATTTGCTGATAAATAGGTGTGATAAAAGATCATCAAAACCACCGACACCATACTAAACCGCATCACAAAATGTGATTTTTAATTTTAACAATTATCAAATAAAATTATATTATTTTTAATTATGTTATGTATAAATTTGTTAAATCTCTCCAAATAATAACTAATTTTTAATTTATAAATCTCAGCATTATTTTTTTTGTGAAATGATTATATTTACGGGAGCACCGAGCACAGCTTGAGGCCGAAGCATTATCAACCCTTCTCAGCATTATCAACAAGCCTTGTTAAGCTTTGATCTGTCCTGTCATGCAGATAAAAGGAATGGAAAATGTTTGTTACTCAACAAATTATTTTCAAATTTTTTTTAAATCAACAGGTAATATTTTATCGATTTTGTTCTTGTTAATAATAACGAGACTTTCTATATATACATAAATTACTCAATTAAAGTAAGTGTTTTGTTATACATCTGAGCTGAAGCTGAATAGAATAATATAATCGTATCAAACAAAAAGATAAATAAGAAACTTTTTTACGCGAGCACAGCTTGAGGCTGAAGCATTAGAGGCCCTATATTGATCACCTAAAATATAATAAAATAATAGTTACATAAAAGATAAGTAAGCAAAAAGTTGTTTTACTCCAATGATATTACCTATACATGTTATCTATAATTTAAAAATTAGTATTTATTCAATATTTATATGTGAGAAAAGGTAGAATTGGAGTAAATATATGTTACAGTATATTATAGGTAATATTGATGATGTGGCATTATATGGGTTGGCTTTTTGCTCCCTAGATGAGTTTTCTCTCCCCTAAAAATTTTAAGGGATAGGGAGTTGTGTAGGAAGACTGATTTTTATCCTAACCCCTAAATTTTATCAACTTAGACCAAATATGAATAAGAAGAGTTTGCATTGGAGTTGCTCTTATCAACATTTATTTAGCATGTCTGTATTGTTTACATTTCTATCCTTATCAACATTGTTTTATGTGATGTCATATACTCCAAGTGTCCATAAATATAAAATATAAATACATCTTTGAGCGAGTATTCATGTATAAAAAAAGCGTTATATTGATTTTTCACACGTGATTAAATGTATAATATATATTTATATTTTTTTTTAAGTAAAATTGTAGATGTTGAACTTTTGATAAAATATATAATTATAATTTTCTATCAAGAATTGTTTGTTATATGCAAAAATCAAAACGAAATTTATTTTTGGAAGGAAATAGTGTTGTACTCGGAAGAGTGGGCTTTAGTGTTAAAAATAGGGTGGGGAAAATAGGGAGCCCGCCCCAACCCGTTCCGAATGGGGCAGATTCGCCCCGCTAATATGGGGAATGAGGTAGTGACGGGGAATGATTTTCTGCCCCGCCAAAATATGGGGCAAGTATGGTATTTGTTGAATCCCCGCGGGGATTCCCCGCCCCGCCCCGCATATATTTAATATAAATAAATAATTATATTTAATTTAATATATTTATTATATTTAATATTATAATTTTATAATACATAAAACTATAAATTTACAATGTATAACATGTCTTTTTGATTTCTATTATATTTATTTTTTTGCTTTTAATATACATGTCTCGTATATTTTTATTAAATTCAGAAGAAAAAATTACTAAATTCTAAAATAATTATTTAAAGAGTAATATTATAGTAGCGGGGCGGGCGGAACAAAATTATATTAAATCCCCGGTCGAACGGGGATGGGGATTAAAAATAAATCCCCGCGGAGAATGGGGCGGGGACGGGGCATGAAAAATATATATGGAGCGAGGAAATGAAGTCCCCGCCCCATTTTTAACCCTAGTGGGCTTGGCTTATCTGTTGCTGACACCAGGGCCTCAGCCGTTCACCTCGGGCAAATAAATTCGTATGTTGATCAAATATCCTGTACGTTTGAATTTTGATAGCCCCACTTTTCACGAGTCTGGATCCTCTATCCCCTCCCAGGGTCTCCTTATATGTCTCCTCTCTCTCATTGGTCACTTTTTTAATCTCTCACGTGATCTTTCTCTTTCAAAAATTTATTTATTTTAATTAATATATATTTAAAATATTGTTTCAGAATACAGATAAACTACTTACAGGACGTGTATCAGTCCAACTCTGGCATATCAAGAGGTTTTAATTTTGCAACAAGCTTCATCCTGATTATCAAGAACCCTAATACTCCACAGGTATGACTACTGTTCCTCAAGCATCACGTCACTTGGATTTCGATGACTACTGTTCCACAGATATTGAAGATATCGATGATTAGTCTGTGGGTGTAGTACTCTAGTAGTTTACGAGTTAGTTGGTATGCATTGTACAGTAAGACATGGAAACATAGCAAAGCTCTGTTCATTTGTCTCTGAGATTTGTATATTTATATACAACTAGACTACATGTTCTTGATGAAATTTTAACTAATTTTGTCACTAAAATGCAGGCACCGATGCTAAACTCAAGTATTCAATCTTTTAGTTCTGTGCCGTCATCCTATAATACTTTTCCTGGCCAATATACTTTTCAACCAGCATTTCTCAATACAACGCAAATTCTTGTAACGTCACAAGTACTATACAAAGTGTCACAGCTCCTGTTGCGGTAATAGCTCAAACTTCACTGGAGACTTCTGTGGAATTGCCTGCCAATGATAATCTAGGAAATGCAGGGTTACTACAGTGGTAAATAGCCAGAATCAGCAACAAGGACATGGAAGAGTTCAAGCAATACCCAGGGGTACAGGACATTCAGGCTGGACAGGAGCTGGTTTTGGTGGATGGTAGAATCTGATAAAAATTACTTTTGTGTAGTGAACTGTGAGATAAGATCTTGTTTGTAGTTGCAGGCTAAACCTGTTATTTCTCAATTTAGACTTCAATTTATTAAATTCTTAGTCATGATTTTTTTTGTTGCATAAAATATTAACAGCATGATGTATAGTTTGGTTTATCAAAAAAAGTACTCGTGAATTTTCTTCATATACCAATATATTTGCTTTACAGAAAAAAATTCATTATATTGAATTTAATTTTAGTAGATTAGATATTATATATATAAAAAAAACATCTCAATATTTTAATATAATTTTAGTCATAAATAATACATTTTTTCTTTTAAATTTAATAATATTAAAGTTCTCAAAGATTTAATTAATCATTTAATAAAGAAAATATAAAAATTAAATTACTATATAATATTATATTTATATCATGTAAAAAATATTTTTAGTTGATTATGTACTATATGAAAAGGACCTTTTAATTATTAATATATACGTAAATAAAGTATTTTTTGCCTTTAAATTTAATGATATCAAAGTTTTCAAAAAAAAATATAATATAGAAATTGTAAAAATAAAATTATTATATAATATTATATTTATATCATGTAAGAAGTATTTTTAGTTGATTATGTCCTACCTGATATTTAAATAATTAAGATTATACGTATACAAATTTGAAAAGTTAAATAGCTCTGACGTAAAAATGTCCAGGAAAGAATAAATAAAAATTGTAGATCACGTGCTAGGTAAAGAATTGACCAATAAAAATGAAGGGACATGTAAGGACACACAAAGAGGGGACAGAGGATCCGGACTCACTTTTCACAGGGTTTCTTTGTTTTCTGTTTATGAATTTAGAAACGGGTTTTTTAACGTCAGGCCGCCCGACTCGGGTGACACGTACTAATTTTAATATTTTAATTATATCATAGATTTTTATTAACTATTTCTCGTTAATATATAATAATTATATAAAATTTGTTTAACTTATAAAATATTGCGTGCTTTAATGGTATTAGTTATATTAGGTGGTTATAAATTCGGGTTAATTATCTAGTTGGTCACTGAAGTGGGTTTAATGTATCAAGTTGGTCACTAAACTCAAAACGGTATCAAGATAGTCACTGAAGTGGCCATAAATATCAAACAAGTACCTTAAAATATAAGTTCAAACAGTAAAAATATTATTTATAAAGTTTTACACATTATTTTTGAATGTTACCAAAACCAAGTAAAAGGTTATTACTTCTAATATTTATGATAATATATTTAGATTTTGTCAAGTTTATTTATTATTTATTTTTATTTAAAACAAAGAAATAACTATATAATAAAATATAAATAATAAATAAACTTGATAAAATATAAATATATTATTTTAAATACTAGAATTCATAATCTTTTAGTTGGTTGTATTAACATTTAAAAATAATATGTAAAACTTTATAAATAATTTTTTTACTGCTTGAACTCATATTTCAAGGTACTTGTTTGATATTTATGGTCACTTCAGTGACCATCTTGATACCGTTTTGAGTTCAGTGACCAACTTGATACATTAAGCCCACTTCAGTGACCAACTTGATAATTAACCCTTATAAATTCTAAAAGAAATATTATCAATAATTTAGATGGTTATAAATGAAGATATCATTTTAATATGATAATAAATTATACGGAATCTTGCTACAGATTTTTTACACATTTGTAGAATTTCGATAAATATAGTCATTCACAAGAACTTGGCTAGTATTATAAATAAGGGGTGCCAATGGTTGAAGTGTGATATTTTCAAGATATTGACTATATTTTTTTATTTTCGGTACGCTAATTCACTTTTAAATTAAGTGATTTTAATAATTGGAGTTGCTCTAATATGCCCGTAGAGTTTCGACAAATATATTCATTCATAAAATGTTGACTATAATTTTAGACAAAGAGAGAGTCGCTTTAGTATGCCTGTACCCAAATATAGTGCTTTCTACTCTACATATTTCTTATTTACATTTTCTTGATCAACCTCATTCCAGATATTATGATCATTTACTATAATTAATTTGAAAACATTCATTTTTCCTAAATTGTATAATTTTTTAAAAATGGACATCTATAGTAGGGGTGTATTCGATTGGGATTTTAATGGATTATTTTTAGTTTATGAATTTTAATAGATTGTATGTGATTTTGAAGTTTAAAGTCCTGCATATATTATGCATACAACCTGTATACGTATATTATATTAGGATCCTCTAAACATTTCACAACTGTTAGTCACGATTCATATCGATTTAGGATGGCGGTTCTTTCGATTGGTTGAGAGTGTCATCCGGATTATCTTTGATTGGTCTCTCTGTTCTGAGTTACTTGTACTTTATTTCAGAGTTGTTTCTTCTTCTTTTTCTTGTAAGATTTTATGGTCACGACTGTTCTGCAAATGTGTTGGAATTGTTCTTCACAAATGTTCTTCACAATTCACGTGTCTTTATGGAATTCAACATCAAAATTTTGTCCTGCACTTCAAAATGTTCATACACCAAAATCGAAGACAGGTATCTGGACTCATTTTTGATGTTCTGCAACAATGATGTAAAATGGTTTGAAACTCCCAATCTTCAATCCCTAACTCCCGCACTTGATATGCGCTACAATGTTTATCTTGATCGTACCTTGATTTGATTTTGTGGAGAAAGTGCAGGACTGCACTTGACTAGTAACGATCTTTGAATGGAGTGAAACTCAGGATTGAAATTGATACTCATATGGTTGATACATCACCACTTGTTCCGTATACTTTGATTACTGGTTATTTTTTAATTTGAAAATATTGTCCACCTGTCTACTTGATCTGCCGTCCGTTATGTTTTGATCCAACGCTGTTAAATTAGGTCTTCAAAGACTCCAAATAACATATACTCCAAGGAACCCAACTCATAGGATTTAAGCATAATGCTCAAAATATCATTGATTTCGGCGGGACTTCAAAAAACTGAAAATACACCGAAGAATGCCACAAAATCCATCATTTTATGAAATCCAAAAAAATTCACCAGCACTTGAATACCATCAGATTTTAATATATTTTAAACAATCCCAATTGAATACAATCGAATTTTAAAGCATAATTTGAAATCCCAATTGAATACCATCAGATTTTGTAACATAATTTAAAATCCCAATTGAATATCTCAAGATTTTAATAAATTTCAAAAAAATCCAATCAAATACCCTCAGATTTCATGAATGAGAAAAAAGATTTGAAATCTCAACCCTATACACCCCTCCTAATTTGAAACAAATGGAACAATTTATTGTTTTTCTAAAAATACCAAGTTTGTTATATATAAACATGTTATACCCCGAGCCCGTCCTCTAATAAATGCCGCGGTAACATTCGATATAACTTCTCGATAGTTCGATGGTGTGTACAGGTAGAGACGGTTTGCAATTTAAAGCACGCAGTTCAAGAAAATTCGTACACGTGCCCTCTTTTGAGTGGACCAGCTCACTACATGACATGAGTGGCTATAGAACAGTTCAAATATTACGACCCAAAAATTAAATTGTAGGCAACTCCAAGAAAAATTAGGATAAGGAATCAGTGAATGACATGCTCAAATTTATCTCTTCCACAATATTTATCTCTTTGCAAGTATTATCTGTTGAGGGAAAGAAAATACAATGCTGGAATTTTATCTGCCGCGAAAAATTGGAAAAGAAAATTCGAGTGCTTCTTGATTCAGTATTGTTGTTAAAATAAATTTATTTAAATTATATCAAATATCATAATATATAAACTTTAGTTCTAAAAGTCACAAATTCCATCAATAATTAAATGTCTTAAAATATATAGTCAATTTAATATAAAAAATTGATTAAGCACTACGTATTATTTTTGAAATTAATAGAACAAATTTCATGTATTATATCATTTTAATAAATTAGATTATATATATAATTACATCAATTAAGTCTAATTTCAATGTTTATAATATTATTATTTAAGTAATTGTACAAATGTTTAAAACAATCCGAAAGTAATAATGCACACTAAACCTTCAACCATTCAAGAAAAAAAGCAAATTTTTTTGTTCTTAATACATACATACATGAATATATAATAACCTCACAGATTGTTTGAATTTCTTTTATTGAAAGAGATTGTCAATTTTATTTATATATTTATTATATTTATCTATGATCCACAGTGAGCCTCGTAATGTTCACCAACAAAGGATTCCATGCCATCAAAGCGTTCACACCAGCAAAGACCAAAGTGTCCTTATCCTACACGGCTAGTTTTATATACCTCGGCTCACGTAATAGGATAAGCTTAACTAAAATAAAATATAAACCTGATAACAAAATTGGCTTAACGAATATTTTGTAATTATGAGACTTTTATACCGGATATGTTTGAATAATTTGATATTTGATACTGCTTAAATTAATCCGATTACTTATCTACGTTTATCAACAAAACCGTCTTTGGTAATACACCAAGTAATATCTTTTTTGATATTTTTACCTCATTTGATCGAATTAAGCATTTCACCTGAAGTCCTACACCATTCTAGTACTTTTATATTAATTAAAAAAATTGCAGTTACAAAATATTTTATTTTAAAATACGCAAAAATTGGCTCTCTTATAAAAGGCAGGCGAAGACGCTTATTACAGCGCTAGCCGCACGGCATCTCAATCTCTCTCTCTCTCTCTCTCTCTGTCTCTCTCTCTCCGATAATTCTAGCCAGCCATGGATCCTTACAAGGTACTTACAACTATTCTTGTATTTGTATTGAAGGATAAAACATATGAATGATTTTCGTACGAAAGAAAGAGTGCTTATTACATGTTCTTGTTTGTAATGGTTGATGCAGCATCGCCCATCAAGCGCTTTCAACTCTCCGTACTGGACCACTAATTCCGGCGCTCCCGTTTATAACAATAACGCTTCTCTCACTGTCGGAACTCGAGGTTCGTCTCTCCGTTCCTTCTTTCTTTCTGTACTCGATCTTTTTTATTTTGCTTTATAACAACGGGGTTTTTGTTGATAATTAATATTATTTTGCTTTATAACAACGGGGTTTTTGTTGATAATTAATATGTAAAGGCCTCTAGAATGTAAAGCCCTTTAGATTAATGTTTGGGGGTGAAGGGGATTATATGAGAATTCGAGATTTATCTTCAAAGTGTCGGAATACATGTTTCTAATTTAAAATTTGTTGTTATGAGGAGATTCTTGTTATCATCGACCTGATTGTGTGCTGTAATATGCTCTGTACGACTGCGTTTAGTTTAACGAAAGAATATGTTATGTTCCATATTCCTTGGTTCGCCACCAGATATGTTATGATTACACGTGCCACTCCGAGTCTTCGACAAAGGGGGTATCAATTAAAATAAAATTGTATATATAGATGTATGATTTTAAACCTTTTATGGTCGTTTCTGCGCATTGTAGAGATATACTAGGTAAATATTTTATGTATATGTATGGGTCCTGGACTCCTAATCCCCAGCCATAGCATGGTGGGGACTCTTTAACCAGCACACACCTTTTTCAGCTGGATGGATATCCGATGATCAGAATTCTATTTTTTTTAACACATCAAATGCTTTTTAACCGCTGGACAAGTAAAATGATTATTTGTCCATCCAACGGTTAAAAATTGCTGAACGTGTTAAAAAAAAATGTTATAATCTTGATTGCTGGATATTCATCAAATGGCCGGAAAAAGGGTGTGGGTTGGTTAATGCATCTCCAACACGGGATGCTGTGACCAGGACCCTTTATGTATCTGTAGTGATGGTTACAGCTTCATGATTCAGTGGACCATGAGAATTGTGAGAAGTGCAAAGTATTGTATTTAGTATTCACTAAAAGTTGTTTTGTCTTATGTTAGCATAGATGGAAAACTGTGGGTTCTTTATAATATATCAATAGTTGTCAAGCTTGGATGGGGGATATTTCCTTTAGTTTGTGCAATATCTATAGTATCTCGCCAGTTGATTTTTCTGTGGGTATTTCGGCCTTTTCTTCCCTTTCATTTGCACAGAGTGCTTATCAATATTGAGTGACACAAGTTTAAGAACTACACAGTAAGCATAATTGACAAAGAATGATATTATACGTGGTCAGTAAACATAAAGTTGCAAAATTACATGGTTAGTGTTACACACAACTATCCTTATTTCTACTGGTAATGGGGTGTATAGTTAGCCATATTACAAGTTGACTATTATCACAAAAGTGCTGGTTTTGAATTACACAACTAATTGTAAACATTGATTGATCATGTTTTTGACTAAATAAATGCAGTCATATGACAAAAACTTTTTTGTCTAACAGGCCCCATCCTACTAGAGGATTATCATTTGGTGGAGAAACTTGCCAACTTTGATAGGGAGCGCATTCCTGAACGTGTTGTCCATGCAAGGGGTGCCAGTGCCAAAGGTTTCTTTGAGGTCACCCATGATATTTCTCAACTTACATGTGCTGATTTTCTTCGAGCTCCTGGTGTTCAGACACCTGTAATTGTTCGATTCTCCACTGTTATCCATGAGCGGGGAAGCCCTGAAACCATCAGAGATCCTCGAGGTTTTGCTGTGAAGTTCTACACTAGAGAGGTGAGTGGAACAAAAACTTGCCTACTTTGAATATATGAACATTGCCAATAGCAGAGGCCGTTTTATTAATGTCGAAAGATCCCTCCTATGCGTCACTCATTAAATATTGACTTGTTGAAAGAGAAATTATTATAAATTTAGTATTGTTTATACTTACGGACCTTACCATAGGAGTAAATTGGGGTTGCTGCAGCCTGCAGCTGATGAAGTCCACCATCTCACTAGAATACAATAGTGCTACAGTGTTACTCATAAAGTTTATACATTTTTCAACCTTATAAAGTGGTAGCATTAGCATGTGCTATATTTAGGTTCTTTTTAACATGATACACAATTGGAAGATTTAGTAGTTTTTCTTAATAATCTAAGAAACAAATATGTACAACTTACAAGTGATTACTGACAATTGGTCCATATGGTTTGTTTTTAAATATCTCGAAGATTCATAACTACTAGTCTCTCTGTCCTTTTTTTCTTGTGCATACCTTGACACTTTTTTGGTGGGCATACAGGGTAACTTTGATCTGGTGGGAAACAACTTTCCTGTCTTCTTTGTGCGTGACGGGATGAAATTCCCTGACATGGTCCATGCGCTAAAACCCAATCCCAAGTCGCATATTCAAGAGAACTGGAGAATCTTGGACTTCTTCTCCCACCACCCAGAAAGTTTGAACATGTTCACCTTCCTCTTGGATGACATTGGTATTCCACAAGATTACAGGCACATGGATGGCTCTGGTGTTAACACTTACACATTGATCAATAAGGCTGGGAAGGCACATTATGTAAAATTTCACTGGAAACCTACCTGTGGAGTGAAGTCCTTGTTAGAGGATGAAGCCATTAAGATCGGGGGAGCTAATCACAGCCACGCCACCCAAGATCTATATGATTCAATTGCAGCTGGAAATTATCCTGAGTGGAAACTTTTTATTCAGATCATAGACCCTGATCATGAGGACAAATTTGACTTCGACCCACTTGATGTTACAAAGATCTGGCCTGAGGACATTTTGCCGCTGATGCCAGTGGGTCGCTTGGTCTTGAATAAGAATATTGACAACTTTTTTGCAGAAAATGAACAGCTTGCTTTTTGCCCAGCTATTATTGTTCCTGGTGTTTACTATTCAGATGATAAGCTGCTCCAGACTAGAATTTTCTCTTATGCTGATACCCAAAGGCACCGTCTTGGGCCAAACTATCTACAGCTTCCAGCTAATGCTCCTAAGGCTGCACATCACAACAATCACCATGACGGTTTAATGAATTTTATGCACAGGGATGAGGAGGTACTGGACCTCCCAATTAGATGATCTTATTTTCTTTTATATGTGATACTTTCTTACAACTAAGCCTACTTGTCACCTCGTAATAATCAAACAATTGATATCTTACAGGTCAATTACTTCCCTTCAAGGTTTGATCCTGTACGCCATGCAGAGAGACACCCCATTCCTCCTCCCATGTTGACGGGAAAGCGTGATAGGGTGAGCCAGTAGTATTTGTGTCTGCCTACATGTGTTGCTTTTGACCTACAATTTCCAAAAGTTTAATATGATTAGAATAGTATTGGTCCGATTGAACCTTTGGCATTACATAGCTACATAATGCAAGTACTTTTAACTTCTCTTTGCCTAAACTGTATTCTAATTTCTGCAACTGCAGTGCATGATTGAGAAAGAAAACAACTTCAAGCAACCAGGAGAGAGATATCGTAGTTTCTGCTCGGGCAGGTATGAAACTCTTCGGAAAGGAATACTCAGTATTGCACTCTAAAAGTTTAACTACATTTTTTATGCAAATAGGAAAAACACTTGAACATTGGTTAGTGTATACTTTTTCAGTAGGTGGTACACTTGGTAACTTGACAACATTATTTTAAGGGATGAAGGGTGTATGTGTAGTTATCCTGCAGCTTATTTATGTTCGTTTGTTTTGCAGGCAAGAAAGATTTGTTAATCGACTTGTTGATGCGCTATCTGATCCTCGTGTGACCCATGAGATCCGTAGCATTTGGATCTCCTATTGGAGTCAGGTACGATTGCTCACATATTAGTTTGAGAGAACTTAGACTAGCAATATATCGAAGAGTATGTAATATAAACTCATTTGATGTGTTGGTATGCTGTGCAATATATCGAAGAGTATGTTATATAAACTCATTTGATGTGTTGGTATGCTGTGCAGGCTGACAAGTCTCTTGGCCAGAAGCTAGCTTCTCGACTCAATGTAAGGCCAAGCATATGAAGTTGGTGCTATGAGAAGTGCAGAGTTGAGTGTGAGACGAAGCAGCATAATTAAAAGCACACACCAGATGTATGGAAGTATAAAAGTAATGGCGTCTCTCTCTGAACAATTTGGTCATGTTGTAAAACTTAGCAAACTTATATGGTCCTGTTTGAGTTTCTCCAAACTTGATGTTGTCGTGAACTTAATAAAGTACTAAAGTGCATGTATACTTGCTATTGTTTCTGAGTCGATTCTGTACTCTGCCTTTCTGATACTTCGGCTCTGACGAGAGGTAAAATAATATCTTAATTTAATTCAATGGCTGCAGTACTATGCAAATCTTTTATCATATGCAAGCTCCGTCATGGTGAGATGCAATGCCTGGGATATATTGTTGTGTATTTTATTAAAGTCTGTTTTGCTATATGTTTGCAACTTCATGGTAAGATTGATAAATGATCAGTAAGGGACTGGGTTGAGGATGAGTCTGGGCTTTGTGGTCGATGACCTAAAATTTAGATGATTTGCTGCCTCGCAAGAACCCTGCTTGATTAAAGGTGTAGGAAATTTGGTGATTAAAATGTATCCTTCGTTACAAGGATATATGAACCTTGGCTAAATTATCTTAGCTTAGCAGCCAACGGTAGCAATCATATTCTCTCATACTGGGAGTTCTCCTTGGCGAAAACTATAGGCAACCATAAGAGTTCGGCTGAAATCAATGGTCGTCTGAATTGGGTACCATATGAGCTTGTTCAACCATTACCATGAGAGCTGTATTGTAATCAAAACCCACCCCTCGCTCTTGTATGTAGATAGTAGTATGGTTCTAGAAATTAGCAAACAACTACTTATTGCACACAACTACTTATTGCACCTGCAGATGCTACCTTAGCTAAACAAGTGACTTGGTGCACCTGCAAATGCCGCCTTAACTGTTAAGTTGTCAGGACCATATTATATTTCTATCATTCTCTCTTACGCGAAGTTCTAATACCATGTTAAGTGACTAATTCTCTCAAAATCTCGAGATGTTAGGAGGAGGGCTTACCGGGATCTTATCATATTCTAACAAAATGAAGCAATCATAATTAAAAAGCGGATGATCAAAGAACAGCCTAAAATAAAAATACTCCCAGAAAGCAGTTAATCATAAAGAAATGATGCTACTAAATGGAGCGCACACAGAAATAAAGTGTCGTAGAATTTGGTGATAACTTGGATTTTTCTGAAGTCGTGCGAACACTTTCAGATTGAAATTATTTGTGGTTCACCAAATAATTCAATCGGATGAAGTCAGAAATTCTGCAAGAAGAGAGAATGTGTATTGTTGTGTATTTCAAATGAATCATGTATATTGAAATGATCAATGCAACATCTATATATAGATGTCAATAGATGTGTCTTTTGACAATAGACACATCTTTAATCCAAATAGACTTGTCTAATGACAATAGCCACATCTTATCCCAATAGATGTGTCTAATGTCAATGGACAAATCTAATGCCAATAGACACTTCTTTTCCAATAGATGTGTCTAATGCCAATGAACATGCCTCATAAGCACTAATAATCATAATAAACTCAAACTAAGCATATACTCCGTACTCTCCTGACTTGTTCGATGTAATACTATGATTACATTGATCAACTAGTTAATACAATTTACACTAAAATAACCAACAATCCTCCCCCATTTTAGTGTAATCCATAATTAACTAAACAAAATCACAACAAATAACAAAGTTATGCATAAATGAAATATCATGACGATTGAATTTCACATTAGTATATTACACATTTCAAATATTCGAATATCAAGGTATCGCTATGGATTGAACCTCTACTATTCACAATGAATACATGAAGATAATATACACATAACTTTACATTCTCAAATGTTCTTACTTGACACTATATTTTACTAGCCTTGTGTCCCAATCCTTCTTAAGCATATCAAAGCCAAGTCCAAGCTTCTTGAAGCGGCTAAACTTCATGCTCAAATAGGTAGTTCTTTTATTCTCGCACCTGCATATTCAATTTTTCAAAAGAACTATTAAGAAGATAGAATTCAACCTCCTCAACTTGCAGGTCTGAACACATAACCTGGGATGATGCTTTAATGTGTTTCAATCTCTAGATGTTAAGTTTTCACATTGAATTCAACACCTGATGTAATCTTAGGCGAGAATTGGGTTTCTCAACATGAGAGACTTTTAAACGGACTTTAATCCCATCCCCACAGCCGACTTGTGCACAAGATCTCTACTCAATCCTTTGGTAAGATGATCGGCTAAATTATGTTGAGTTCTAATAAACTCCACTGATATAATACCGTGAGTGATAAGCTCACGAATCATACTGTGCCTAACACCTATGTGTCTAGATGTGCCTTTGAACACTTGTCTATAAGCATTAGACAAGGCAGATTGACTATCACACCTTATTGATATGGGTGATATAGGTTTTGTCCACAATGGAATTTCATATATCATATTTCTTAGCCACTCAGCTTCTTTACCAGCAGCTGATAATGCCACAAATTCAGATTTCATTGTTGAGTCTGTAATGCAACTCTGTTTCTTTGATGACCAAGAGATATCACCTCCCCCAAGGAGGAATACACATCCACTTGTGGAAGAATGATCTTCTCATTGGAAATCCAACTTGCATCTGAATGACCTTCAATAACCGAAGGAATCCAGTATACGTCAAACCATAATCCATGGTTCCTTTCAAGTACTTGAATACTCAGCTTAAGGCTTGCCAATGATGTGAACTTGGTTTGCTAGTATACCTACTAAGATTTCCAACAGCATAGGAAATATCCGGCCTAGTGTTTATCATGGCATACATAATGTTAGGTCCAATCAGACGTAGAAGGGGGGGGGGGGTTGAATACGTCGTACCAATTTTCTTCGATTTAATTTAATTGCGGATAATCTTTGTTTCAGTCCATGTTAAATCAATCGTAAATAAATAACTCCAGCAAGTCGGGGAATATTCTTTGTATTAGAAATAATCCTCGGGTGCTACAAATTCCAACACAAGTGTCGGCTGCAGAGACTACAAACACTCTATTACAAACTCTCGATAAATACGATCTTCTAATTTAACTCTCGAGAATGTGTATAGTGTGTGCACTTACAAAGTGTGTAGTTATTTTCAAATGAAAACACAAACCTCTATTTATAGACTTTCCAACAACTAACCATGGTTAACGAGTTCGTCCAGGACGACTTCAGTTCGTCCTGGACGGATTCGATTTATAAAAATAAATCTAACTCCAAGTGAATACCAAAGTTGCGCCAATTATGCTGTGGTCAAACCTTGCGCCTGAGGGAGGTCAAACATGGCGCCATACAGTGGTGAGAGTATGAAATCTTACTTGGCCACAGAATGATTTCAGTGTCAAGCGCAAGTTTTGACTAAGTCAAACCTTGCGCCTTGACACGGTCAAACATTGCGCTTCTTCACTTAGAGTATTCCCCTGTAGCCTGTGACTTAGAAAAAGTTGAGGCGAAAAACATAGTGATACTTGGAGTCGCGAACTTTGACTAAGTCAAAGTTGGCGCTCCAAGTGTTACTCCTTTGGCTTCAGTGGAGAAGACTTAGAAAAAATCTAAGTACAGAGTTTTGTGAGGAGGCGCGAACTTTGACTAAGTCAAAGTTTGCGCTCCTGTCGAATTAACTCCACTGTACATGTACTTGGACATTTTTACTTGGATTTTCATTTGCATCAATACATATATACATATATTTATATTATCAATTGTGTTTAATTAATTACTTGAATTAATTAAATTCATGTAATTCACAATTAATATATATATATATATATATATATATATATATTCATAACAATGAATTCTTTGACAATATATCCTGGAGCAGCTCGATTGACTTGATCAATTAATTCGTTGATTAAATCCACTGAATTCTTTCGTATGTCCTGACGTCCTGTGCACTGGTCTGGTTCACGAACGACTCGAACTGAAATGATTCCTTGAATCCTTTGCTTGATAATATACTTGATCAGTCATTCCGGGTTAGATGTTGCTTCGATAAATTTGATTATAAATAATCAAATTAAATATACTGGAATCTTCTGGTTTTTGATACTTGATCTTCAGGCAATCTTGATAGCAGAAACATATTGAACTTTATTCTTCACTGAGGCTTGAACATGTTAATGAACTTCTTCCAGTGGACGGATGCTTGTCTCAGATATCGTGATTGTCTTTGTCTGTTCGTATCGAATCTCCAACCTGTAGATTCCTGTATTATACTTACGTATTGTTTCCTGTCTTTTGTTGTGTTGAGTTATCGTAATTACAGTTACGTTACATTATGCTTTACAATCTCCCCCTATTTGATTGTTAGAGTTCGACAAGCAAATCCTTTAAGAGGATAACTCAACTGACACAATGAAAAAGCATACTAATTTAAACAGGAAATAATACTAAGTACAGTCTGGATTATATCTTACAATTTCCAGAATTCAAAAGTAAATACAAGTAGCCATTTGTTCCTCTAGCCTGAACTAATCTGTCCTTGGTTTCTTGGCTCTTGCATTCAGCAGCTTCTGCTCAGCTTTCCTTTTTGCAGCTTCCTCTATTCTCTTCTGAGTAAGCTTGTTCTCAATTTCTTCAATCCTAGCAGTGATGGTACTCAGTGCCACTTGCTCCAGTGTATTCTCAGGTGGAGGTTGCTCTAGATTTTTCTTCATCTTCTCTAAAGTTTGCAGGTGAACCATCTTCTTCAACTTCTTAAAAGTGACATTCATCTCCATTCCTTCAATTTTCATAATGATCCTTGATGGATGAGCACGAACTCTAGAAGTGTTGTGGACAGTCTCTACAGCTTTTCTTATCTCCAGAAGATCAACCAAATCTTTGAGCACACTCTTGTCTTCTTTTACTACTGACCACTTAACAGCTGCAACTGCACGAGTGATTCTTTTGGAATTGAGTTTTCCAATCTCTGTGAGTGGTATAGCAGTGACTTCAGAGTCTTTCTTCTTCTTGAATAGTACAGATGTAGGATTGTAAGTAACAACAGGTGCATTTGGATTTTCAGGAATTTCAGGGTTGAGTGGAGGCAGTGGATATGGTGGTTGACGATTGATGGCTGATAAGTCTAAGTCTCTCAGAGCAGCAAAGTTCAGACGATAGGCATATAGCAGTTCAGCAGTTAGTCTTCCCTTGCTAGTCCTTGAGCACTTCTCCCTGACTTGAGCTTCCAGATATTTCAGTATACGAGGATTGTATGTTGATAGTGCTTCATCAGTGAGTCCAATACTCTGAATCATACCATCCTTGAAGTACTTAATAACTGAGGGCTTGTCATGAATTTCAACTCCAACATCAGTGATCCATTCTTCCACCATATCTCTGAATATTTCATTATGCTTTCTGCCGGTTGAGATGATCTTGTTTCTTACCACAAACAGCTCAGTTAAAGAAAGATCTCTGAGAAACTGACTTGACACATGCTTGAGTCCATGGCCTTCTCTCTGTAGCTCAAATGATATGTTCACCATCCATCCTCTCCTGGGAAGAACAGCAACAGACACAGTAGAAATGATATCATTTAACACCTCGTGATAATCATGTAAATCCTTGTAGTTGTTCCTGAAGGAGTCAAAGATATCTTTTACTTCGTCATCATCATTGTCTTGAGTGACCTCTGGGAAATCAAACACAGATCTAGCAGCATCCCATTCAGCTCCATCTTTATGTAAGTTGGCAAGTCTCCTTTCCCTTCGAATCCGTCTTTGGTTTTCTAACTTCTCCCTTGCTTTCTTTTGCTCAGCATAATCCCTAGCAACATTAGCAATGTCTTGTGGATTTGCAATTTCAAACTCTTCAGCAGGAAAGATGTCATTGTGATATGCAAGTTCATCAGCAAAGACTTCAGCGTCTGGGATTTCTCCTTCTTCAAGATCTTCATTCTCAGCACCAACCATTCTTATCACCCTGTCATCCACAAACTCAGGGATGTATTCATCATGATGACTGTAACTAAATTGATGCCTAAGAGCAGAATCAATTAGTTCTTCAGACACCCCTGTTATCACCCTCTTTCCTTTTGCTTTTTCTGCTGCTCTCTCCCCCTCAGTTGAGTAATCCTCTCTGGAAGGTTGAGATGCCAGCAATTTAGCCTCCAGGGCAGCCAACCTTTGTTCCATTGTCGATTTGATTTCTACCAACTCCTCCCGTAGAACAAGATTCTCAGCTTCTAGATGTTGAACTTTGAATTTTAGAGCTTCAAATTCTGTCACAGATACAGTTGGAATAGTAGATTCAATTGTAGGTTGGGATGTGGGGTTCTCACTTGTTCGTTCTGTAGGTGTTTCTCTCGTTTCACTCAAAGCTAGAACACTCAGTGGGTCAGAGGGTTTCTGTATAACTGGTTCTGTAAGTGTTTCCCTCTCACTCAAAGAAGTTCCAGCATCTGTTGATGTACCTGCAAGTGAAATCTTCTTAGCCTCTTCTAGAGAGGTCACAGAAGGTGCAATGAAGGTTCGTAAGCCTTCGTCCTCGGTTTCTTCGTCAGATGAATCTGAGTCATAAGAAACAAGTTGCCGACCACTTGAAAGTGGTGAGTCCTTTGTTGGATCCTGAGTTGGAATCTCAGGGTGGGTAGACACAGGGCTCGAAGGATGTGATCCTTGAATTGGCGAAGCACCCTGGTTTCCCACAACTGCCTTTGACGGCGAAAGACTTTGTGACAAGTCCTCTATAACTGGCACACTTCCTGATACGAAGGGCTCAGAAACAGATTGCCGTTCACCTTCGAGAGGTGAAGAGTCCATTGAAGGATCTGGGAATGTTCCTCCCAGGGGGGTAGACAAGGGTGTAGAATGTGGCATTTCACCCAAGTTTCCCCCAGAAGCCTGTGAAGGCACTTGACCCTGAAAAGGATCAGAAACAACAATGTCTATCCCTGACATGGACGACAAAGTGTTCGCAACCGTCAATTCTTCAACTGTGTGTGCAACCTCACTGTGCATTGGAATAGTATTTGGCTGAGGTGGTGAAGAAATAGACTTATCTGCAGTTGTCTCAGGTTCTATTCTCCTTTCATGACTAGGAGACAGAGCTGCAGTTTCAGAAACAATCTCCTTATGTGGTGCACTTAAGGCACTTTCTCCCTCTCTCTCAGAAATAATAAGTGGTTGGCTGAGGGGTAGAGAAGTTTCTGCTTCAATTGGTTGTGAAGTGGTGCCTTGGTTATGAACTTGGGGGATTTCAAATTCATTGGCACTTGTGAGAGGTGGTGAAAGCTGATTGGAATCCAAAAGATTCTGAACCCAATCAGGTGCATCAAAGGACAAGTTGTCAGAGTCAGAAGGAATACCTGACTGTAACAGTGGATTGTAAGTGTTAGAGAAAAGTTCATCAACATCCACCATTACATCAGCTGCATTGGTTTGAATAGGAGTATTCACTTCATCTTCAGAATCAGTGGAGTTGTCTTGCAGTGAATCCTCTCCTTCAGATTGAGCATTGTCATCTGAGGATGTCTGTGCATCTTCCACTATCACCTCTTCTTCCATTTGTGAAGTTTGAGTCTCAGGGATAACAGCTTGATGAGATGACTCAGGGACTTCAGTACTTTGGGTTGCAGGGGCCTCCTCTTTCTGAACCACTGGATCAGCAACATTTTGAATGTGGGGTGGAGGCACATTTGGATTGTTCAGGAATTCTTGCATTGCCTCCGGAAGAACCACATCTTCATTGTTGGTGTAGTTCTGATGGTTTTCCAGCATAGAAATGACCCTGGTAGTCATGAAAGAGCATATAACATTGTCTATATTGGGATAGACAGCTCTCTCAGCAGGAGTCAGCAGTTGATTCAGCACAATCTGGAAGAACCGAGGATAGAGGAGTATGTTTCTGTTTTTCCTTAGGGAGTCCTGAAAAGCTCCCATGATCATGTGTCCCAGATTTATCCTTGTATTCTGAGCTATTGCAATTCCAATCTCCTGGTTGAAGGTTGTGATGCCATGGAACCCTCCAGTCTTTGGTGCAAATACATGAGAAATGGAATTAAAGAAGAAATTCCATTCTCGAGGTAAATGCTTGACGTACATTTTGCTTGGAAGATCACCATTCTCCCTCTGGCAATGGATAGCAAAGAAGAAATTTGTTCGTTCAGCCTTGTCTGGAACATCTTCAAAATTGTCAGTTGGCAAATGGAGTGCATTGTTCAAGGTTTGTTCAGTTATCATCAGTGTTCGTCCCTGAATAACACACTTGAGTCCAAATACCTGTCCTTCATTCACAACAGAAACAGAAGACAGAAAATCTCGAAGTAGAGATTTGTTAAGATAAACTGACTCTGTCATAGCAACCCTAGCAAATGAATATTCTGACATATATCTTACCCAACGTCGATAATTCGCTTGCGTAATTAAATTATTATTTTCAACAATAGTGAAATTTGTTTTCGGAATATCAAAATTTGCAGCCATTTTTAATTAAAATTAAAAATGATTATAAATTTCGTTTCACGAATAAACACGAACAAATATTCACTTTATGTCACGAAAATAATTAATTAATAACGCTCCGAAAAACCCTAAATTCAAGAATTTCAGATTTTGATGAAATTACAGTATGTTATACTCCTTGAAATTCTAAGAATAATGGTATCGGTTTCGCAAATTATCGATGCCAAAAACACGTACGAATCAGTCCTAGAATGTGAAAGGTTTCGAAAAAACTTTTCGAAAAACAGTTATGGATCGTGATGAAACTGGTATGTATGGAAAGCTCTTGATTCAGGGATTCCAAAACTGGTCTCAGAAACCAAAATGGACAAAATATGTGAATGCGGTGGTCGATTTAAAATCACGAACTCGGCTGAAGTTTTGAACGTGGGAGAGGGTTTCGACAGTGTAAGTAAGTGTGTATATCGATGAACTGATAGATAAAAAAGATGCTAAGTGTTTGTATATAAGTATACAGAGGGGCGAAGGAGCGCAACATGTGAAATGACAAACATAACCCCTATACTACACTTAGTATCTACACGGCAGCGCAACAAAGACATTTACTGAAATGCCCTCTATACATAACAGTATAGAGGCGCAAGTTTCAGTGACTTAGAAAATAATCTAAGTCGAGAGTATATATATGCATACATAAGAACCAGAGGCGCAACGTTTGACTTTCTGGTCAAATGTTGCGCTTGGTTGAACGAGAGTATGGATGTATACATGGGACCAAAAAAAAACCTAAGTCACAATATCCAAGCCAAGAACTGATCCTGGGCGCAAGTTTTGACTTGGTCAAACCTTGCGCTTGGGTTCAGTACAAACATACAGTTCAAATTGTTTATTGAATTATTTTGTTCGAGACAAAATAATTTAACAAATAACTTGAATAAACCACAATTAATCTAAATAAAGTTAAACTAAATTAATATTAGTCAACCAATAACCAGATTAATTATGCTGCAGGTATTTTAATTAAAATTTAATTAATGAACAACTTAAAATAATTTGAATTGCTTCAAATCCATTAATCAAATATAATTAAAATATGAATTAAATAAATACTAATATTCATTAATTGAATATAAGCACTTAAATAATTCAAGAAAATTAATTCTAAATATCTACCACTTAACAAATAATCACATAATCATGCAATTCATATATAACTCATGGCAAATAATTAAAACTAATTATCAGATTAATATGTAAAATACTGGATGCTCTTTGTAAATTCACAAGTCTTGAAAATATGTACATTTTAAAACTTGTGAACTTACGAACAAATTGCAGTTATTTCTTGTCTAATTAATTAGACATATTTAACATCCCAAGTTCACCAACCAGTCTAGAGAAAGTGGATTCGTCTAGTGGTTTAGTGAAGATGTCTGCAATTTGTTGATCAGTAGGTACAAAGTGTAACTCTACTGTTCCATTCATGACATGCTCGCGAAGGAAATGATACCTGATATCAATATGCTTTGTCCTGGAGTGTTGAACAGGATTGTTGGCAATGGCAATGGCACTCGTGTTATCACACAGAATCGGAATTTTATCCAACATGAGTCCATAATCTTGTAGTTGATTCCTCATCCACAAGATTTGAGCACAGCAACTTCCAGCAGCTATATATTCAGCTTCCGCTGTAGACGTAGACACGGAGTGTTGCTTCTTGCTATACCATGACACCAATCTTCGTCCAAGAAACTGACAGCTTCCTGAAGTACTTTTCCTATCAATCTTACATCCTGCAAAGTCAGAATCTGTATAGCCAACTAGATTAAAACCTGTATCTTTAGGGTACCAAATCCCTAGATTGGGGGTTCCCTTAAGATACCTAAAAATACGCTTAACAGCTATAAGATGTGACTCTTTAGGATCAGCCTGGAATCTAGCACATAAACAAGTTGCGAACATGATATCTGGTCTACTAGCAGTTAAGTATAAGAGAGAGCCAATCATACCTCGATACTTCGTGATGTCAACTGACTTACCAGATTTGTCCTGATCAAGTTTGACAGCAGTTGGCATAGGGGTTTTGGCAGGAGATGCTTCTTCCATTCCATATTTCTTCAGAAGATCCTTGATGTATTTAGATTGACAGATAAAAATACCGTCAGGCTTCTGAATGACTTGAAGTCCTAGGAAGAAGGACAATTCTCCCATCATGCTCATCTCATACTTGCTCTGCATTAACTTAGCAAATCTCTCGCACAAAAGATCATTAGTAGAACCAAATATAATGTCATCGACATATACTTGTACAAGAATTATATCATCCTTATGCTTTTTATGGAAAAGAGTTTTATCGATGATACCTCTGGTGAAACCATTTTCAAGTAAGAACTTGGAAAGAGTGTCATACCAGGTTCGAGGGGCTTGCTTCAGGCCATAGAGTGCTTTGAAGAGAAAGTATACGAAGTCTTCAAATTCTTTGTCTTCAAACCCAGGGGGTTGTTCAACATAGACTTCCTCTTCCAGATCACCATTCAGGAATGCACTTTTCACATCCATCTGATATACTTTGAAGTTGGAGTGTGCAGCAAATGCTAAGAACATCCTGATAGCTTCAAGCCTAGCAACTGGAGCATAGGTTTCATCATAATCAATTCCTTCTTCTTGTGAATAACCCTTTGCAACCAGTCTTGCCTTATTCCTCGTAACAATACCATCTTCATCCAGTTTGTTTCTAAAAACCCATCTAGTGCCAACTATAGATTTTCCTTTAGGTCTTGGCACCAGCTTCCAAACTTTCTGCCTTTCGAATTGATTGAGTTCTTCCTGCATTGCAGATACCCAATCTGGATCACTTAGAGCCTCTTCAACTTTCTTTGGTTCTATCTGAGACAAGAATCCAGCAAAGTTGCATTCATTCTGAGTTGCTCTTCTAGTCTGCACTCCTGTGTCTGGATCACCAATGATTTGTTCAACAGGATGGTCTCTACTCCATACCCTTTGTCTTGGCAGATTCAATCTTGATGATTCACCAAAATCATAGTTGTGTTGAGTGTGATGACTAGTAGATCCATTTTGACTTACTCCCCCTGAGCTGATGTAGATTCTATTTGTTGATCCTCCACTTTGACCACTGTGATCATGATGATCATTTGTATTGTTGTCAATACATTCTCCAGATGGTTCAGGGTCAGCATTCTCTTCATTTGCATTAGGATCTCTTATATCAGCTTCAGGTTCATCTTCTCCTAAGAAGATGTCTTCTAAATTCTCAAACTCCAGAGAATCAGATTCATTTTCCTTTTGAAGACTTGGGAGTTTGGTATCATCAAATCTTACATTGATGCTTTCAATCAGCTTGTCGTCACTGATCAGATAAACCCTGTAGGCCTTAGACTCCAAAGAATAACCCAGAAAAATGCCTTCTTCAGCTTTGGCATCAAACTTTCCCAAATGCTCTTCTTTTAACACAAAGCATTTTGCACCAAACACATGAAAGTAACTCAGTGATGGTTTTCTGTTGGCCATTACTTCATAAGGAGTCTTATCCAAATCCTTGTTAATCAGGGTACGATTTTGAGTGTAGCAAGCAGTGCTTACAGCTTCAGCCCAGAAATAGATTGGAAGTCTTGATTGACTAATCATAGTCCTTGCTGCTTCAATCAAGGTTCTGTTCTTCCTTTCTACGACACCATTTTGTTGTGGAGTCCTTGGAGCTGAAAACTGACGAGAGATGCCCTTATCAGTACAGAAGTCATTAAGAACAGCATTACGAAATTCTGTTCCATTATCTGATCTGATTGCCCTTACTGGCAGATCTGCTTCCTTTTCAATCTTCTTAATATGATCAATGATGACTAGTGCTGCTTCATCCTTTGAATGTAAGAATAATACCCATGTGTATTTTGAGTAGTCATCGACGATCACAAGAGCATATCTTTTCCTTGATATAGAAGGAATGTTGACTGGTCCAAACAGATCCATATGAATCAGTTGAAGGGGTGAACCAATGTCAGTCATGCCTTTGCTCCTGTGTGATGCTTTCTTTGACTTCCCTTTTTCACATGCATCACAGAGTCCTTCTTGACAGAATTCTTTCTGTGGCAATCCTCTCACAAGTTCTCTTTTGACTAAAGAGTTCATAGTCTTAAAGTTCAAATGTGAGAGCTTCCGATGCCATAACCAACTATCATCAGCAGAGGCCTTGGTGTAGAAACACTTGACCTCCCCCTTACTTGCTGAGTCTATGTCGGCTATAAACAAACTTGATTTTCTTACACCACGAAGTGTAAGATCCTTGTTCTTCCGGTTCTGGATTAAGCAAACTTCCTTCTGAAAGATTACGTCGTATCCTTTGTCACAGAACTGACTGATACTCAGTAAATTGTGCTTGAGTCCTTCCACCAGAGAGATGTCTTCAATTATGACATTTCCAACTTTCAGCTTACCATATCCCGTTGTAAAACCTTTGCTGTCATCTCCAAAGATTACAATTGGGCCGGTTCTCATCACCACATCTGTGAGCAGGGACTTTTCTCCAGTCATGTGTCTTGAACAACCACTATCAAGAACCCACACAACTTTTCTCTTCTTTCCTGTGCCCTGCATTCACAAATGGATTAAACTTTCTTTGGTACCCAGACATTCTTGGGTCCAGGTGGTTTAGTAGAAACAGGATTATCAACAGGAACTTGTCTAACATGTGCTTGTTCAGGGGTGACTGGACTCTTCTCCTTTTTAGTCTTAGCAGAAGTGCTTTTAGACTTGGAGTTGGGAGTTTCCTTCTTCTTAGAAGGACTAGCAGTCTTTGCCACAGGGGCAACAGAAGGTGCAGGCATATTCATATTCATGGCAGATGGTGCAGAAAAAGATGCATTCAACATGGTAAAGCATGCAGACATCATATTCATAGCACATTGCATGCAACCTACTCTACCACATGGCAAATGAACAGCATTCATGTTAACAAAGTTTGGCATGCTAGAGACAGAATTATCTACTTTAATCACTTTACATGCATGAGTAAGATGATTAGTAGAATTACAGTTATTACAAACCTTTCTAGTATTAGAATTCCTAGAATTGGTGTTCTTAGGATCTAACTTGCCATTCCTGTTGTTCTTCTTTTTGTTGGAACTAGTACTTCCTAATCCAGTTTTATCTGAGTCATCTCTGACATGGGAATTAGAAGGTACATCTTGTGATTCCTGTTTTACTTGAGGCTTAACAACTTCCTCATTTTTCAACTCTTCCTTGATGACAAGGTCTTCTTCTATCAGAGGTTCTGTTTGTGCCATTCTAAAGATAGGGGTCTTGGTGTTCTTCAGAATTTTAGGTATATTTGTTCCTTCAGGAGCATTCTCAGTTCCTGCTGAAACAAATATGCCTTCATTCTCTTTTCTTTTCTTTCTTTTGGCTCTTTCCAAAGAACTATAGTCAAGGCCAATAGCAACCTTCTTATCAACCCTTTGACTATCCAAGATCTCTTTCTGTAGAAAGGCAGAATTCTGATAGGCCCTAAGCTTAGTTTCTAGGTCAGCAATCTGAGACCTAAGGGACTCCTCAATTTCTGCACTACACTTCTCCTTATTCTCTAGATATTCAATTCTATCTTTAAGGTTAGTGTTGATGAGTTTCTCTAAAGCTAATTCATCTACTCTTTCTTCAAGTTTAGCTATCTTTAGAGAAAGACTACTGTTATCTGATTCTGAAGCTAATAAACTAGTGTGCAAGTTATACATCTCTTGACCTAGTTCATTTATAGTCTTTTTATAATCAGCAGTAGTCATGTCATCAACAGAAATTTCAGGAGATACCTGAGATGGAGATTCCTCGACAGTGTCAGCCATTAATGCAAAAGCATAATTGCTCTGGACAGGTTCATCATCAGAATCTGTGTCATCCCAGCTTTTTCCCTCAGCAATGTAAGCCCTTCCTTTGTGCTTGGCCACCATTGCTTCCAACTTAGCTTTTAGCTTCTCATTTTCTTTCTTCAGATCCTCATAAGAATTCTTCTTATCATATGAGTTGCTTCTGACAGGAGCTGCTTTGGGTTTCCTGCACTCTGTAGCAAAGTGCCCCAAGTCATTGCAGTTGTAGCATCTGACCTTGCTCTTGTCATACATGTTTGGTTTGAAACTGCCAGTAGTCTTTGACCCTGAGCCTGAGTATCCTCCTTTACCCTGAAACTTGTTCCCTGAAGTTTTCTTGTACCGGGGGTTCTTCCTGAACTTGATATGCTTGAACCTTGCAGCCATATAAGCCATTGACTTATCTTCCAGCTGCTCCAGCTCTTCTTGAGTGTAGAACTCATCCTCCGGTTCTTCAGAAACTTCATCAACTTCAGCTTCTACAATCTCAGTAATGGTAGAAGGGTAGTCAGCTTTGATGGATGAACAATCACTCTGAGCAACAGTGTGATCATTGATACCATATTCAACTAATTGTTGATAACCAAAGTATGGTTGATCAGCAATCAGTGCAGTGGTCTTCTGTAAGGCCATACTCTTGGATTCTGTTGATCCACCACCATATATAATCTTTCTCTGTTCAAGTTCCATCTCAAACGTCTTCAGTTTTCCAAACAGCTTTTCCAAAGTCATAGTCCTGAAGTCGCTTCTTTCCCGGATGGTCTCTGTCTTTACAACTAGATGGGGTGGCATCACAAATGAGAACTTTCTGTTTATCTCTTTCTGTGGATAAGTCTTTCCATGCAGGGTGAGTTCATTCAATAACAACATGAACCTCTCGTAGATTTGAGAAATGTTCTCTCCAGGTATTGCCTGAAATGCTTCATATCTGGCAATTAGCATATCGTATCTGTTTTCCCTGACTTCTTCAGATCCCTCCATCAATGCCTCAATAGTGTCCCACATCTGCTTTGAAGTTTTCAGACTTAGTATCAGATGTGTCATTGTCTTGGTCATTGATTCAACAATTATGAGTTGCAGATTATGATCCTGTGCAACATATTCCTTATCAGTGTCAGTGTATTCACTTTTCTCTTTGGGAACAGACTTCTGTGGAATACGAACACCATTTTCAACAGATTCAGGAATAATCTTCATAGGCACAAATGGACCATTTTCCAGAATCCCAATGAACATGGGATTTGCAACTCTGATGTACAGCAACATCTTCATCTTCCAGTTGTTGTAGTCATCCTTGTCAAATGGAGGTACTTTGATTCCTAACTTGTGTGTCGACATTGTTATCAGATAAAATTACGATTGTACGGACAGCTAGCTTTTCAGATTGGTTACGGATCTCAGATCTGTATATCGATCAGCTAAGCTCTGATACCAATTGTTAGGTCCAATCAGACGTAGAAGGGGGGGGGGGGTTGAATACGTCGTACCAATTTTCTTCGATTTAATTTAATTGCGGATAATCTTTGTTTCAGTCCATGTTAAATCAATCGTAAATAAATAACTCCAGCAAGTCGGGGAATATTCTTTGTATTAGAAATAATCCTCGGGTGCTACAAATTCCAACACAAGTGTCGGCTGCAGAGACTACAAACACTCTATTACAAACTCTCGATAAATACGATCTTCTAATTTAACTCTCGAGAATGTGTATAGTGTGTGCACTTACAAAGTGTGTAGTTATTTTCAAATGAAAACACAAACCTCTATTTATAGACTTTCCAACAACTAACCATGGTTAACGAGTTCGTCCAGGACGACTTCAGTTCGTCCTGGACGGATTCGATTTATAAAAATAAATCTAACTCCAAGTGAATACCAAAGTTGCGCCAATTATGCTGTGGTCAAACCTTGCGCCTGAGGGAGGTCAAACATGGCGCCATACAGTGGTGAGAGTATGAAATCTTACTTGGCCACAGAATGATTTCAGTGTCAAGCGCAAGTTTTGACTAAGTCAAACCTTGCGCCTTGACACGGTCAAACATTGCGCTTCTTCACTTAGAGTATTCCCCTGTAGCCTGTGACTTAGAAAAAGTTGAGGCGAAAAACATAGTGATACTTGGAGTCGCGAACTTTGACTAAGTCAAAGTTGGCGCTCCAAGTGTTACTCCTTTGGCTTCAGTGGAGAAGACTTAGAAAAAATCTAAGTACAGAGTTTTGTGAGGAGGCGCGAACTTTGACTAAGTCAAAGTTTGCGCTCCTGTCGAATTAACTCCACTGTACATGTACTTGGACATTTTTACTTGGATTTTCATTTGCATCAATACATATATACATATATTTATATTATCAATTGTGTTTAATTAATTACTTGAATTAATTAAATTCATGTAATTCACAATTAATATATATATATATATATATATTCATAACAATGAATTCTTTGACAATATATCCTGGAGCAGCTCGATTGACTTGATCAATTAATTCGTTGATTAAATCCACTGAATTCTTTCGTATGTCCTGACGTCCTGTGCACTGGTCTGGTTCACGAACGACTCGAACTGAAATGATTCCTTGAATCCTTTGCTTGATAATATACTTGATCAGTCATTCCGGGTTAGATGTTGCTTCGATAAATTTGATTATAAATAATCAAATTAAATATACTGGAATCTTCTGGTTTTTGATACTTGATCTTCAGGCAATCTTGATAGCAGAAACATATTGAACTTTATTCTTCACTGAGGCTTGAACATGTTAATGAACTTCTTCCAGTGGACGGATGCTTGTCTCAGATATCGTGATTGTCTTTGTCTGTTCGTATCGAATCTCCAACCTGTAGATTCCTGTATTATACTTACGTATTGTTTCCTGTCTTTTGTTGTGTTGAGTTATCGTAATTACAGTTACGTTACATTATGCTTTACACATAAGACTACCAATAGCCCTTGAGTATTCAAGTTGAGATACTGAAACACCTTTATTTAGTAGGAGTTTAATACTAGGATCAAAAGGAGTGCTAACTGGAAAACAATCCTTAAAATTAAATCTTTTCAAAATCTTCTCAATGTAATGAGATTGAGAAATCGAAATATCATTATTCTCACGCTTGATCCCTATACCAAGAATCACTTCAGCCTCCCCCATGTCTTTCATATCAAAATTAGATGACAAGAACTTCTTGGTTTTATCCACTTGATTTTGGTCAGTACCAAAAATCAACATGTCATCCACATATAAACAAATTATAACTCATTTACCAGAAGAGTCAAATTTGCTATATACACACTTGTCTGCTTGGTTAATAACATAACCATTAGACAAGACCACTTTATCAAATTTATCGTGCCAATCCTTCGGTGCTTGCTTTAGACCATAAATTGATTTCTTCAATTTACACGCCTTTTTCTCACAACCAAGCACAACAAACCCTTCGGGTTGTTTCATATAAATCTCTTCATCTAATTCACCATTCAAGAATGCAGTTTTCACTCCATTTGATGAATGACAAGGTTGTGTATAGCAGCAAGTGCTATTAACAACCTAATAGTTGAAGTCCTAGCAACAGGAGCATAAATATCAAAATAATCAATCCCTTCCTTTTGTCTAAAGCCTTGGATTACCAGTATGGCTTTAAACTTATCTATCGTACCGTCCGCCTTTATTTTCCTTTTGAAGATCCATCTGTTTCCCAATGCTTTAAAGCCAGGGGGCAGATCACTCAATTCCCATGTATTATTATTCATGATAGAATCCATTTCATCCTGGATAGCTTCCTTCCAAAATGCAACATCCCTCGATGTCATAGCTTCTGTAAAAGTTTTTGGATCCTCTTCAATAATAAAACAATATTGGTATTGATATTTAATTTCATCTCTAGAACCCTCAACTAGATAAAGATGAAAATCATCTCAAAAAGACTTTAATTTTCTAGCTCTAGTGATTCTCCTTGGTTCAGACGGTTGATGAACATTTTCAGTAAAAACTGAGTTCCTACTAGAAGATTATTGAAGCATGTCCCTCGGTCTAGGTATAGATGTAAATCTGTTTTCATCAAATATAGCATTTCTGGACTCGATAATCGAGTTCACAGGCACATAGTCATTAGATTCTAACACATAGAATCTATATGCGATGGAATGCTCAGCATAACCAACAAAGATACAATCTATACCTCGTTCACCCAAGTTTCTTCTTTTGGGTTCAGTGAGTCTTACAACTCTCTACATCCCCAAACTCTCAGAAAACTCAATTTTTGGTGACTCTTTATACCAAAGTTCATAAGGGGTAATTTTATTCCTCTTACTAGGAATTCGATTCAATAAATAACAGGCTGTCAACATAGCCTCACCCCAGAATCCCTCACTCAAACCCGAGTAGGACAACAAGGAATTAACCATTTCTTTCAAAGTCCTATTTTTTCTTTCTGCCACACCATATTGTTGTGGTGTATAAGGAGCCGTGGTTTGATGTATTATACCAATAGATTAAAAGTACACCGGATCATAATACTCACCTCCTCTATCAGTACGTAGATTTTTAATCAATGTACCATGATGATGTAGCTCTACTTCTTCTTTATAAATTTTAAAGGATTCAAGAGTTTCATCTTTCGCATGCAACAAATATACATAACAATATCTAGAAGCATCATCAATAAAAGTAACAACATACTTTTTATTTCTCAATGATGGTGTAGAATGGAAAATCACACAAATCACTGTGTATCAATTCTAATACATCAGACACCCTATTAGCAACTTTAAAGGGCTTTCTAGTTATCTTTGTTAACATGCATGTTTTACATTTTTCATTGTTTAAATCAATAGCAGGTATGAGGCTCATTTTAGACATATCTTTTATTCTTTTATAATGTACATGTCCTAGTCTAGCATGCCATAATTCTGATTTATTCAAATTTACGCTAGTACTAGTAGAAGCCATGCAAGCAGATTCATCATTAAATGAAGTATTTACATTCAACATAAACATGCCATTACATAAGTAACCAAAGCCAACAAAAGTGCCATGTTTTGACAAGATATACTTGTCACTTTCATAAACTTGCTTGTATCCACAATTATTTAATACAACACCAGACAAGAGATTCTTTCGAATCCCAGGAACATACAATACTTTATTTAATAATATACATTTCCAAAAGTAAACACTAGCTTCACATTTCCTAGTCCTTTGATTGGTTCAGTTGCAACATTTCCCATCTTTAAGATAGATCCATCTTCGATTGGTTAAAATCTGTGTACCAACGAAGATCTTTACATACATGACTTGTTGCTCCAGAATCAATCCATCAAGCAACATTATCATCCTTGTTGCTTTTCTGGATCCTTGGATCCACTTGGACCAGCATTAAGCCTTTCTTACTTACTTTTACCAACCCGACAATCCTTCTTGAAATGTCCAGGTTTACCACACTTCCAACATGCAATCTTAGGCCTTTTATTGGAAGAGTTGTTGTTTCCTTTGAATTTCCGCTTATCACCCTTGATGGATTTAGGATTCTTATAAGATCCACCATCTTCAACCATATTCACAGAAGAGTTACCGACTTGGTTCTTGCCCTTAGGATTATTCTCATTTTCTTGAGTCCTCAAAGCCTCTTCAATTCAGAAGTGACTTCCAAGTTCAACCAATGTCATATCTTCTTTATTATGTTTCAAGGTGTGTTTAAAATCCTTCCATGATGGTGGCAGTTTGTCTATAACACCATAAACAGAGATAGATTCATTCATCTTCAGATTGTGTTGGACAAACTGTCCCAGAATCCTTAACAATTCATTGTATTGTTCCATCACCGGTCTAGAATCGACCATTTTATAATTCATAAAATTACTGACCAGAAGCTTATTACTAGAAGCATCTTCTGCCATGTACTTGGATTCAAGAGAATCCCACAATTCTTTCGCTGACTCAACATTTTGATGTACATCGAAGAGGGAATCAGACATACCGTTTAAAATGTGACCGCGGCAGATGTAGTCATCGTTTTCCCACTTGCAGTGTTGCCTTGTTTGTTCAATAGTTTCATTCTCAATCTCTTCTGGCATGGGAGTACTTAGAACATACACAACCTTTAGCGTGATCAACAAAAAATGCATCTTCTTTTGCCATCTTCGAAAATCTTGACCCTCAAACTTGTCCAATTTTGCAAACTTACTTGTCATGTCTTTTGCAGATTCTCCGTTCGTCATCTTCAGAATAGAATAACTTCAATCTTTGTTGTAGAATTTGGTGATAACTTGGATTTTTCTGAAGTCGTGCGAACACTTTCAGATTGAAGTTATTTGTGGTTCACCAAATAATTCAATTGGATGAAGTCAGAAATTCTGCAAGAAGAGAGAATGTGTATTGTTGTGTATTTCAAATGAATCATGTATATTGAAATGATCAATGCAACATCTATATATAGATGTCAATAGATGTGTCTTTTGACAATAGACACATCTTTAATCCAAATAGACTTGTCTAATGACAATAGCCACATCTTATCCCAATAGATGTGTCTAATGTCAATGGACAAATCTAATGCCAATAGACACTTCTTTTCCAATAGATGTGTCTAATGCCAATGAACATGCCTCATAAGCACTAATAATCATAATAAACTCAAACTAAGCATACACTCCGTACTCTCCTGACTTGTTCGATGTAATATTATGATTACATTGATCAACTAGTTAATACAATTTACACTAAAATAACCAACATAAAGTTGCAGTACCAGAGAACAAATTAGCAGATACAGGACAAAGCTTGCTTGGCCCTGCGATATTACTGATTACAGGAACTGAACGAACTTGTTTATCGAGAACTATCAAGTGAGAAGAGATCCAGAGCAGAAATTTAGCTGAATCAGAAATTGTTTATCGAGAACTATCAAGTGAGGAGATCCAGAGCAGAAATTTAGCTGATGCAGAAAACTAGAACCTTCTTATTGGATTATAGTTCCTAAAGGAAGACGAGCACACAATTATGAGTGCTGAAAAAGCCATGCGACACAACTGACCTACACTCTTACAAAGTAAACGGAGAACAAAGTGGTGGGATCTGTGTGGCAGATGTTTACTAATGAAAATGTCATCAGCGATGATGGAAAGTGAAAATGATGAAGAAATCGAAGTAATTACTTTGTCTTGTTTTACATATCCATTTTAGTTTTTGACTAATTAAATTGAATATATTTTAACTGAAATTTATATATATCAGTCGAGAACTCATAGGTTAATCGTATTCTTTTATTGATCATTGAAGTCGTTTAACACTCCGCGAGCTACGTAAGTTTATCAACCCATAAAAAGGTTACTGCAGCAGCATATTTTGGTTCTGCACGTTGCACAACAGCACAAGTTCAAGGCCCAGACCAGAATGCCGCCACGCCGGCTTGGAAACGCTGTTATTTCTAAAATACAGTCACAGCATAATATAAAACGGTTTTTCTAAGCGCGGAATTTTACAAACTTGAGAGATTTTGATTGGCTCTCATATCTTAATAATGATGAACCCCTGAAAATACAACAACCATACTAATCAAAACCTCCCAAACTTATCAAATTTCGCGCTTAGCATGTGCCCATGGGCACACACTAGACAAACTCAATATAAAAACCGATCCAAATTTACAAAAAAGTCAAAGACAATAACCGAAAAGGTTGACTAAAATTCGATTGGCCCCATAGTCCAGATCCTTCGGTAGGCACATCTCACGACTATGTTATACACATCTACACATGGACAACCACATGTTATATACTCCCTCCGTCCCTAAATACTTTTCCTGTTTGTACTTTTCACGTTTGCCAACACACACTTTTGATCGTTAATATCTTTCATTTCGTAATAGCATTAAATATAAAAACTTCACCATATTAAAGTACTCGTGAATACGAATCTAACAAGATCACTCATGACTATATTTAGTTTTATAGATTAGATGTAAATTAGTAATTTGTCTCATGTTATGAACAGTACCGACATTACAAATAGGAAAAGAAAAAAGATACGGAGGGAGTAATAATTATAATAATCGTGCAATAAATCAAACTTTATTTCACAATTACAGTACTCTTTAATTAAACCCAACAAAGCTAATGACAGATATATCCAACCCAACCCACTCGTATTACAATACGACACTTTAAACATATCCAGTCTTACTAACATAAAGCAAATTCTAATCATTCACACATGGCTATTAAATAGGCCCCACTTCTCCCTGTATTTTCCGTGTCCTCTCCTGTCTCGCGAATATTTAGGCTTAGCACTACTTATTAGACTCGGTACTCTTAATTCGTATCTGTATTATTCTATACTCAACTTGTACTTGCCTCCTTTTAGCTTTTAATTCACTTCTATACATACATAAACTACATATATATATTTTTATATTTTTTATTTTCCAATTTTACTACTTCTACTGGAAGTTGAAGCAACAAATAACAGATAGGTCTGCTGAAGCAATTGATTAATAAATCTGTTTGTTATTTATATATTTATTTATCTAGTAATGCATATATAATTGAAGTTGTTTTGATTAGTGAGGCACACTTTGTTTGATACGCACTTGAAGAATTCAACTCAAATCTCTACAGGTGATTTTTACTCTCTTAGTTCAATTTGTTTGTTTTAGTGTGCGTTTTATCTGTTCTGCTTGCATTATACATGTATTGATTAGTTTTGGAGCTGTAATTCTTTGATTATTGCTTTAGCTGTGTAATTATATTTGTATCAATCATTGTATTCACGAATTTTCATTCGATATTAAGTGTTAAGTAATAACAAGTAAGATTCTAGTTATAAGTAGGTGTGATTAAAGCAATAAATTAGTTCTAATGCGAATTCAGTTATGTGTTGATTGATTAAGTATTATATATCTGTTTTTTTACACTCCGGAGAATTTGAATCTGTACAGGTGATACCTGTTTTCACTGAATTTAGCTTTTTTCGTGAATGATTTCGTATTTGTTTTCTCCTATGGATTTCGATTCTGATGAGTGGTGATAGGTCACGGATTAACTTTCTGACGAATGGCGTAATAGGTTGAAATTATGTAAATGTGTCGAGAAGGATGTGTTATGCATTAGTTTTTCTCTTGGATTGAGAATTATGCTGTATTGAGGTTGGAGTTGACAATGTTTAGCTTCCATGTATATACTTACATGCCTTATGGGATATGATGAACTGGTTTCTTCTTTACCTCTTGTATTGCTCATATTCCCTGTACCTAAATAATGCACTCTATTTGAACTGATATTCTACATTAACCATATGTCTCTGCATGTTCATTACTCATGTATCACTTTTGTTTGGTGAGAAACTGAGAAGGTGAAAAATTATGGTTTGCATCATTAAGGGAAGTTATATATTTGTTTCTTATGATTAGCCTGATGCAGCAGGCTTGCAACTTAATTTCAGATATAATATCTGGTCATATCTTTAAAGTAATATATGGTCCACTAAATGTTGTTTTTGCAGGTTCTGGATCTATCACTTTGTTTTTGGGAGTTCAATTGGTGTGGACACTAATGGTTTATCTTGGATAAAGAAACTTCATAAGTTAGTGGAAGGAGATGAATATATCTGGGCTGCTGACTTCTGCTGGAATTAATATAGGTGTGTGCACGGTCCTGACTTCGCTGTATTCAGTATTGAGAAAACAACCAAGCAATTTGAAAGTGTACTTTGGGCAAAGGCTTGCTCAGGTACAATCAAAAGGTCATGGCCCTTCCTTCTTTGAAAGACTTGTTCCTTCACCTAGCTGGATAATTAAGGCTTGGCAGACATCTGAAGAGGATTTGTTTGCGGTTGGCGGCTTGGATGCAGCTGTTTTTTCTCGGGTAGTCATATTCAGGTGAATGAATATGTATATAATTAATAGTATATTTGTAGACTATTATCTAGCCTTGTTCAACTCTTCCATGATAAAATGATTGAATTTTTTTTGCTGTTAATGGGGAACATCAGGAAATACCTCAGTTTCCTCTTTTCACGGACTTATGCAAATTGCCTGTAGTATGACAGAGATCTTGTTATTTATATTCTTTTGTAAGCTTACTTTGCTATGTAAAGTGTTTTTTTCTTGTGTTGCCACTCCTTTTGGCAGGCTAGATTTATTATACTTCTAAGGAACACTTTTTTCATCTATCCTACTTTAAATTTAGTTATGTGTATGACTATGTGTATAAATTTGTATGTGCTACAGTAAATGGGAAAATAGATTGTAAGCAATTTGCCTATTTCACTATAACTGTTTAAAACATAAACATGTATGAATCACTATAGCAAGTGGAATAGCCTTTGGTTTTAGTGGTATGACAGATTAATCAGATACATCAGTGACCAAGTAACTGACATTGGGGATTAAACTGTTGAATGGATTGTTAAAGAACATAATGTAAATAAAGCGTAATATAATATGTACCGGAAAGTCTCATAAGATTCTATCTAGTGTGTGCCAATATTATGGACTTTTTTTGGTCATCTATGTACTTTTACAGACATATATTGTATCTTGTACTATTACTTCTAGAAACATGTACTACCTCTGTGCAACATACTTGATCCATCTGTTAAAAATGTGAATTTAAACAACTAACTTTTCCATTTAAGTCACAAATTATCCATATGAAATTTTCAGTTATCCTGACATTGGTTTCTTTTGAAACAACGAATAGAGGCAATACTTGCATGTCTTTTTCATTAATTTACGACTTGCATAAATTTCGAAATATGCAATAAATTTGAAATTACAATGTTTTTTTTTTCTTCTTAATCTTGATATGAAAAAGCTCTGATTCAAATAAGTCCTAATTATTCTCAAAGTTTGAGTCAATAAAATTTATATGATTTTTTGGCTTAGAACAACACGAGTAATTGAGAACTCGGTATAAAATCCTCGAACCAAACTCTCACATGAAGACTTAGAGATGCTTTACGGACCTTTTAATATTTCTCTTTATTATTGTTTATTATTAGAACTAAGATGTTTGTGTTTTATCATGACAAAACTCAAGCGAGGCACTTCATTATTTCTGTGCAGTATGAGGATCCTCTCCGTCGCTGCAGTTATTTGCATTTTTCTTGTACTTCCTGTAAACTACTTTGGACAATCCATGCATCATAAGAAAATACAATTGGAGTCCTTGGAAGTCTTCACCATTGGGAATGTCATAGAGAGATCAAGATGGTATAGTTATTTCTATTTTAAACATCAGCTTTGAGATTGTGATACATAGTTTTTCAGTATATTATATGCCAATTAATGTGCTTCTTTCCAGCTTGTTTTGTAATTCCTGCCAGTTAATACTGTTTATTTTTTCTCAGGATGTGGGTTCATTGTCTCGCATTATATGTCATAACTTTCTGTGCCTGTGCTCTTCTCTACATAGTAAGGATGCAACAAATTATTCATTTACTTAAGTACTGGGTAAATTTTTGAATGTTGAGAATTAGACAAAGATAAATACTATAAGGTTTTAATTCGTAGCCTTAGGCAGATAAAAACTCATCTAGGCACTTTCTTGTGGATTTTTATTGTTACTTCAACACACTCTGTTGAGAATGGAGGGTTAGTTATCACTGTATCTGTAGTCTGTACTTGACATATCTATATGAAACTCTGAAAAATTATTATATTCTATTCTGGTATATATATTTAAATGCTGTGTGGACCTTTTGCCTTTTGGTGTAGGAAAATAAAAGTATTACGAAGATGAGGCTTGCATATATTACTGGATCTCCACAAAATTTAGGCCGATTCACAGTTCTTGTGCGTGCAATTCCTTGGTCAGGGAAATCATACAGTGATTCTGTGACCCAATTCTTTACAAAATACTACCCATCGAGTTATTTATCACACCAAATTGTGTATCTCCCTGGTACTGTCCGAAAGCTTGTGGTGAGAACCTGAATTGATGATCAAATTTTATTTTATAGTTAGTTGGAGTCTTCCATTTTGCTATATATTTGTCTGAATGAGTTTTAGTCTTGCATATGGGATTCGTAATGTATTTACATTGAGTTTTTAATGATAATTTAGTGGCAATAGCACCAGAGCTGTAAACATCCGTCCAACTATGCAATTACCTTATATGGTTGAAATAGATATCCAATATCTGATCAAAAGCGAATATGTATTCGTGTATTATATGGAAGTAACAAGGACTGCAATTAAGAGGCACTTCCAAATCTTTTGATACATCTGCTAGCCTACAGGTTATTAATCTGACTTCTGTCTTAACAGTGAAATAGTGAATCACGCGGTGCAGTAATTTGTCTTGGGTGGATTTCATGTTAAACAAAATTCTCATGATTATTTCTGTCTGTTATTTTTAATTAATATACGGTAAAAGTGTAAATCTAGTATTATTACTGATCATGTAGTTACTCATACTTGGCATAGCTGTAGATGTAGGATGCCTGCTCTGAATATTGTCTTTGGTTGATTCCTTTCTGTTGCATTTTACTGATACTGAGGCGTGAGCTTCAATATTTCTGAATACAACTTTAAGGGTGTGAGTTAGCAAGATGCAGATCACAGATTTGCAAATATCAAAGTCATTTAGTTATATTAAACTGTGCCTAGTGGATTGAAATGGTTCCTAACGCAAGTACACAATCCTTATTATGAATAATTGCATATACTGTATTTGTCTCTTTTACACACAGTTACCTTATTGTGTGAGTAATGACTGTGTATGCATACAGTGCAAACGGATGAAAGGCTGCAAATATTTACATTTTAACCCAATAAGATAACTTCAAAACTGAGTGTTGAAGCATCAGTATTGTTTTGTACTGTTTCAAATATGTATTCCTCTGGTTTTGACTTTTGACCTTACCGTAAGGGTTATTGATCAGTTTCCCTTGTTTACTTTGAATTTTTCCAGCATGATGCTGAGAAGATGTACAATATACTGAAGGCTCCTCGCATAAGTAAGCATTGTGGACCGAGTATTGCAAGGTGTGGTCTATGTGGAGTAACTGGAAAATCTTTCAGGTTCCTTCCTGATAGATCAGCAGCATCTGAAGAGAAACAGGATTTTGATGATTTCAGCAAAATGGTATTACTTTTATTTACTGTTTTTATTCATTTTAATTATAGAAACTAACATGTTTTCTTGAGCTTTAAATTTGATTTCCTGCTATCTATTTTAACCAATTAGCTTCAGCATTCTGCTGTCATTTTTAGTCCTATATTATCTTGTGGTTATGATTAATTTATGATGGTTGTTCCGTTTGAAATATGTTGAAATTGCCGAAACAACCAATTCTGAGAACTTTGTTATTGTGGTGGTTTCATTTGACATTTGACCTAACTTCAAACTTTAGTTGACTGTATCCGGTGGGGGGAGCCATGGAGGTCAGGGTGGATAGTATTCCCTTCATGATCATTTCTCGACAATTGTAGTATTACATGTTGAAGTTATATTATTTTTTTTGTTGTGATTTTTTCTGAAGTTAATTCGTGGACCATTTTAAACTTGGGATTTTGTATTTATTTTTTTAACTTGAAAATTTTGGAAGTTGGTTTAGACTAACACAGAGTTAACGGTTTTGTGTTAAATCAAGCATGGCTTTAGCTTGATACAATCTTGTATCAATTTCTATAATCTTCTATTTCATTTCCTGGATTACCATAATTTTTACATATTTGTATAACCACTTTTCAAAACAAAAGCCAAAACTAACATCCTAATACCTCTTTTAAGAATGGGTAACCCTACTGACTTAAATTTGATGCCTACAGTATCTTGGCCGGGGGGGGGGGGGGGGGTTGATTGATGATGGGATGATGGTGTTTAGATGAAAGTGTTGTGTTTTATATAATACACATTTTAGGTTGGGTAGCAAGAAAACAAAATTTTAAGGATACCTATTTTTAGAACGCATATCATGGGATACGCGGGATACCCATTTTAAGAATGCGTAACAGCCATTTTAGAATATAAAAAAATTGATTTACATGTGATACTCATTTCAAGAACGCTTATCGAAGAATGCCCATTTTAGTAATGCATATTAGGACGGTTATTTTGGCCATCCGCATGCAAAGTGGTATTCCTGTCAAAATAGTGATAATTTGTCATTCCTGTCAATATATATATATATATATATATATATATATATATATGTATGTATGTATGTATGTATGTATGTATTTGTTTGAACTGTATTTAAGCAATTATGTTAATATTTTAAAATTAAACTACTCATTTAATATTATATAGGGCCTGATAATTTTGGGGTTTTTTTCACAAATATCCAAGTCTAGAAAGTTTTTTTGCGAAAAATATTGTAATTTTTTAAAAAATATTTGCAAAAAGACAATTTTTCAAATACATATTGCAAATATACCATTTTCTAAATATTTTTTTGCAAAATATGGAGGTTGCAAATCCATATCTACAATTGCTAGCAGCCATATATGCAACCACAAATGCAACTTAAAAAAACTGTTGAAAGGAACTTTAATTAAATTGAAATCAACCACAAATACAACTTAAATGATTACCCCTCTAATTAACCAAAAACAACTGAATTGAACCTTAATTATCAATCAAAATCAACTAATACAACTAATTTTCGACAAAAGAAACCAAATCAACTAAAATCGTAATTTCTATTCTAATACAACTCAAAAAGTAACTGTATCAATCTAAATTAATTTATATATACCTCATCCACAAATCCGCATCCTAGCTTCCATCTGATGACGATCCTCCCACGAAAGTTTCATTTTCTCATCAAATCTAACGTGCACAGTCTTCATCCCGACTTTCCAATCAACGAAGCCGTCTCATTACCAATTTCGCCAGCTTCAACAACAATCCACGTCAGATCATATGCAACATTCATAAGCGAGTGCATCAATCTAGATGCAAAGCCTGAAACATCCTAATATAAGTCGGTGTAATCACAATCAAAGACCTAGGGTTTTTAACACCTTATTGAGCTCTCTGTTCCATCTGAACTCTCTCAATCATCTTATGAGCCCTAATCACCTCATCGGGATTTAGATGCAGCCACGGCCGTATCAAAATCCCGTGGCGTCCTACACCACCATTGGACTTCACCTTTGTCGTATTGACCACAGATTCATAATTCACTACTGGTTTCAAAAACAGAAGTGCTCTAACTCGAACCACAACTATTCTAATATTTTTGCAAAAATACCGAAGTTGCATGTAGTTGCATTGGGTTGAAAGATATTTTTGCAAATATTTTCAGAAGATAGTAAAATTGCAAAAAAACTTTAAAAAATTGGTATTTTTGGTAAACACCCAATAATTTTTGGGCACAGGGTCTTTAAGTTCTTTGAGATGGCCCTGCTATACAACTATAAGTGGGCTAGAGGGTTGGTAACATTTGTGTTTGACTAGATTGTTTTAACACTAAACTACCCAATACATCTGAAAATAATTTCAATGGCTCTAACTCTAATTAATACTTGAAAAATGAATATTTTTTTAGTCCCACTTCATGGGTACAACATATATTTTACCTCACTAGTTTATAGTCGTGATATATTGATAAAATGTTCAGGTCCATACTTATTATTTGTAGAGGTTTTACCACAATAGTTTTTAAAACAAAAGTATCATGAGATGTTCACAAGGAGGTTTGGGGTTTGGGGTTTACCAGTTTCCTCAATCATAAGTTGCTCATCCTCAATTGATATTCATTTTTTTTTTTGTGCATATAATTAATGGCTTCTTGTATAATTAGTGTTTTCTTCTAACATAGAAACTAGTCATTTACTCATTTATGGACCTTGCTATCTACAAACAAGTTGCAACAAGACCTTAAATTTCATCTTGAAGTGGGTTTCTACAAGGTGAAATGTCCGGTTCCAATAGGAAGGATCTAATCTAGATCTCATACCCACATCATGTCTGGTGGACACGGGTACAAGGAAAAAAAATGGGGAGTATCAAGTATGGGCAGAGACAGAGGGAGGGGGGTCCAGAGGGGGCCCTGGCCCTTCCTAGATTTTTGATTTCTTTGCTTATATATATAGTACAGTTAGAAAGATATTTCATTTACAAAATCAATGATATGGGTTAAGTTTTGATTGTAATGAATGTATATATATATATATATATATATATATATATATAGGCTCATGATCAAATAGAAACCACTTTTAAAATAAAAACTAGAAACCAATACAAGTTAGTGATATCCTCAGTACAATTTAGTGATATTCCCTTTACGATTTAGTGATATGTGTTGCACGAATTAGTGAAAACTTGCGGAAACTGCCCAGAATTTCTGAATCTGTTCTAGTTGCCGATTCAGGTGGTGGTTGCGGTGGTGGAGATAATGGAGGTGAAGGTGGAGATGGAGGTGGTGGACATGGAAGGAGCCTTTAGCTTTGTCCGGCAGATTTTTGGCAAAGATCTGGAATTTAAATCGGTATTAAGCTAGATATACGGTACTGTAGGTGAAGAAGACCGAGGTGGAGGTGAGGACGAAGGTGGAGGTGGAGGTGGGGGTGGAATGGAAGGGGCGGTGGAGGCCGGAGGGGGGTTGGATTTGGTGGTGATATAAATAATGGAGGCCGACATGGAGGTGGTGGCTATGGAGGGTCGGGCGGCATGGAGGTGGAGAGAGTAGCAGAGACTTGGCGGGGGTGGTAGGGTGAAGCTGCCGGAAGTGGGGTGGAGGGTTGGTGGGTTGGAGAAGAAGAAGGCAGAAAATGGGGTTGTTTGAGAATTTAGTGATATTCTCCTAGAAATTTAGTGATAGTTTCTAGTTTCTAGAATAAGGAGGTTTCTATTGGAGTAAAGCTCTATATATATATATAATATCACTCTCTTTCTCTCTCTCTCTCTCTCTATATATATATTAATAGCACCAATTAAAATATTCCACTTTAATTATCATATCATTTTGTACAAAATTTTGTATCCAATTTTGCGAATGTAGCTTTACATATAATACTACATTATTTGTATTTATTTAGTTTATAAAATAAAATTATAATCATTTGATATAAATTTTAATAATATAGACTCTGATGTTGGACAATATCTTTTTACTTTCTCTATCGTGTTTATGAGTCTCCCAGTTTGCAACTCATTCTTTCAAGTCAACATCCTCAGCGGCTTGGTAATAAATAATTAAATTTTCTTAATGAAACGATTGAGCTTTCTCATAGAAACCTAAAATAATAGACTTTAATCACTAATGCTACTATTTATTAGAATATGATCCTGGTAAGCCCTCCTTCTAAAACCTTTATCAGAGCTTAGGCTCTCGGGAGACTCGAGTTCGACTCCCTGTGACCCCCAATATTCTCAGAATTTGTTAAGGACACGAAGGCAATGTTATGCCCCAAAAGATGGGCGCCCGTGATCCACTCTCGACCCATAAATGGGCTTTCGAGTGAGGGGGAATGTTAGAATATGATCTTGGTAAGCCGTGTTCCTAACACCTCGAGGTTTTAGGAGAATTGGTCACTTAACACTATTAAATATGACATATAATATTTTTTGAATTTAAATAGCATTTATATTCCGGCCCCCTCTAAAAAATCTTTCTGGCTCCGTCACTGAGTATGGGTAACAGAGGTCTAGCTGACTAGCTTATTCAGCTCGGGCAATTGGAGAAGTCTTAGAAACTCCAGTCTGTTCCTTGTTGACCTGCAACTCTAACACAACCGATATGGCACAACTTAATAGCGTTAGTTAGCACAAAAATATTTTACTACCTAACGCTTGGGTCTAACTAATAACTAGGAGTGGTAAAGATCTTAAGATTTCAAATGATTACATCCCTTTTTATTTATCTCCTTAATTCCTCTGTTATTTTTTTAGAAAAGTACCATATAAACCTGAGGAGGGTATGTAAACCTATAAACATTTCCCACCACTTTTGGGTGATTAAATTTTAATAATTTTAAATGTAAGGTTTTGCAATCTTTACATACCTAGTTAAATTCTTGACATTCCTATATGTTTGTTACTATTTATCACATTTCAACCAATGCTTTAAGGCTTGAGCAAAATTTCATGTAAAGAATACACCAGAATGTCAATTCACATTTGCTACGGATATTGTAATACATCCATGTACTTGTTTGAGAAGCTATCTGTAGTCAATTTTGGAAACATCTCACGCTTTCAGTGATCCACAAATATATAAGCAATAAGAGGTAGGTGCTGGCACATTCATGTTTTTTGTGTCAGGCTGTAAACTATTTTCCAAATGTGGATTAGATACTAAAAATTAAATTTTATCAAATTGTCTTTTGGTTTGGAGCATAGTTATACAGAAACGGGTACGCTGCCGTGTATCCCGAATCAGTTCGTTCGACCCGGAACACAGGTCGTTTTCGACCGGTTCGGTGTGGGATCGCGCTCCGGTTCGTGTGTCCGGCGACTCATATTAAATCCGTCAACCTCGTTTCTTCAACAAAGAATCGCGAGAAGAGAAAAGGTACAGTGAAGCAAAGAAGATGAAGAGAAGAAAGAGAGATTGCAGAGATAGAAGGAAAGGAGAAGAAGATGATGTGCACGCAAAAAGATAAAAGACATCTGTAAATATTATATTATGTAAACGTATACGGTGGTGTTTGTATGTGACTGTTGATTTGACTATGATTAATGGGCTCCCTTACATTTCTAACCAGTTTGAACGTAAAGTTTTCAAAAAACCAGCCTACATTCAACTTTTCAAAATTAACCAGCCAAATTTTAAGGAAGTCGGGCGACCCCAACGGGGAGGTAGAACCTGTGCTGTAGGGTGGGGAAGCTGCTTAGAGCAAGTCCAAAAGTTTCCCTGTTGGAGCCCTAAATATAATATAAAAAATTATGTCCTAGTAGTTTAGGACATATTTTACCAACTTCAACTCCAACAATGTGCCTTATTTTCACTATATGTTTAATATTTTATTATTAAATGTTCACTTTCATCATTAAAACATAATATAAAATAGAGAGAGAATGAGAGTGTTGGTAGGAATTTATTATAAAATATGGGATAGGGCAAGGGGAGAGGGAGAGCCTCAAATATAGGGCTTAAAGGGGGTTGTCCTAGTGATATAAGGCATCACTAAGACATTGTTGGAGCAAACTTTTTTATCAAATGCCCTAAATTTTAACTTAGGACATGATATAAGGCTTCTCTTGGACTTGCTCTTAGTTCTAGACATCAGGTATATTTCTTTCACTTTGTTGTCTTCAGAACTACTTTTGATATATTTTGTGCAAATTTCTTGATTCATTTTATCATTATTTGCTGCTTCTTGTGCTTAGTCTTTTACTTCCTCGCAAAATCTTGGCACATGAGTTGTTTTTAACCGAAATATAGTGAGAAATCTGGTTGTGATGATATTTGAATATTTAATATAATTCGAATATTTAATATTTGTAAATATTAAATAATAATATTTGTAAAAAAAGAATTCGAATATTTGTAAATTCCGATTATAGCAATAATATTTGTAAATTCCAATTATAACAATAATATTTGTAAATTCCGATTATAACAATATTATTTTACAAATATTTTCTCTTTTATTATGTAGAAAGACTAAGTAGTTTTTTGTTTGTTAATTTAGATTATTACTCTTCTATTATTTTTAATATATTATTCTTTTGGATTATTATTTTTATTAATTCTGATTATTACATTTATTATTTTAAAATATTTTCATTTATATTTTTTTATAAATTCCACTATTTTTCTAAAAAATTTCGATTATTACTTATATTATTTTACAAATATTAAATATTCGAATTATATATACAAATAGGGTAAACATAATAAACAGAATTGAAAATATAATATTTGTAAAAAAAGAAAATATTTGTAAAATAATATTGTTATAATCAGAATATACAAATATTATTGTTATAATTGGAATTTACAAATATTATTGCTATAATTGGAATTTACATATATTTGAATTCTTTTTCTACAAATATTCTTGTTTAATATTTACAAATATTAAATATTCGTATTATATTTACATATGGGGTAAAAATAACAATAAATGAAATCTATAAAAAAGAGAAATTCGATTATATTTGTAAAAAAATATTGTTATAATCGGAATTTACAAATATTATTGTTATAATCGGAATTACAAATATTATTGTTATAATATTTACAAATATTATTGTTATTAATTTACAAATATTTGTAAAAATATATAAGTAATAATTGGAATTTTTTAAAAATAGTCGAATTTAATGAAAAATAGAAATGAAAATATTTTTAAAATAAAAAAGTAATACTCGCAATTAAAAAAATAATAATAAAAAAGAATAAAATATTAAAAATAATAGAAAATTAGTAAGAGTAATAATAGAAAACAAACTGGTTTGCACTTGTGTGATGAATGAGCTCAGTAGTTCATGTTTTCAGTTCATGTGTAAGGGTCGCCCTTCCTCATCCATAAATAGCACGGGTCGCCCGTGCTAAGGGCGACCCACTCTTCTCTTCCCCAATCAATTAAGGTCGCCCGAGTTGTGTATAATTAGACTGGTTAGTTTTGAAAAGTTGAATGTAGGCTGGTTAGTTTTGAAAAGTTGAACGTAGGCTGGTTAGTTTTGAAAACTTTACGTTCAAACTGGTTAGAAATGTAAGGGAGCCATGATTAATGAGTAGATTAATCGTTTACTTTCAGTATTCTATTTACTTCTATTTTTTTTATTTTCTTAATTCAATAAAGTTAAATCTGTATATGTATATTTATATTTTTTTTATAAAAAAAAACTGAAAAGTATCTACCATTTTAAATTGTGAAACATATATTTCCTACTTTATAATGTGCTTGTGTTTACAACGTAAAAAAATTATTGAAAATTAATTAAATTTAGAAATGGATTTATACTTGCCTGAATCACAGGGGTATAAAATTATTATAAATATATGTTTCGTACCCCAACGTTCCCTCGTACCCGAGCGTTTCCTTGTACCGGGTTCATTACATATAGCCTTCCGCGTATCCGTTTTCGTACCCCGTTTCGAATCGAATCCCGTCCCATGTAACTATGGTTTGGAGAACTACAACACTTTTAGGGTTTAGCCGTAGCATGACAGTCAGATAATATTTATTGAACTATACGTTCAGTATTTGTGAAAATATTCCTAAATATGTTGTTGCAACTGTATGCAAACAGCGGCAGAGAGATTAATTTTTTATCTTAGCATGTGTCTTACCTGACTTTTGCATGCAGGAATGTCCCGCCGCTTTGGTTTTTTTTAGAACTCGTTATGCTGCTCATGTTGCTGCCCAGACACTACAATCCACAAATCCTATGCTATGGGTCACTGAGATGGCTCCTGAACCCGCAGATGTCTTTTGGGCAAATCTTTGTGTACCATACAGATTGCTTTGGGTCCGTAGGCTAGGATCTCTTATTGCTTCAATTGCATTCTTGATCTTCTTCCTCGTGCCTGTGTCGGTTGTACAAGGTCTCGTCCATTTAGACAAACTCAAGCATTTTTCCTTCGTTAGGAAGTTGAGTGAACAGAGGTATGTAATGGTGCCAACCAAACAAGATATTGGCAGCTTGGTTTGTATTGATTTTTTCTTAAATTTATCTAGATAATTCTGATGTCCGTCCCAACAAGTCAAGTCGATTTAAAAAATCTTGAGCATGTGTTGTAATTATATTGTAATAGTTCATGTGCCCTATATATATCACAGTTATCTAGATCTCTAACAGTTCCAATACCATGTAAGAAAAACTGTTATATTATTGCTGTTTGGTTGAGTTTATTTTGACTAAAAGTAACATGAGTCAAGATTAGCACATATTAATGGTATAACTTGGTTTATCAACATGCAGATTTGCATGTCGCGAAGTTATACTTTTTTTTTAAAACTGAACCGAAATGAGATATATATGAACTTCTGATATTTCATAGGTCATGAAATGTACAGATCATTTACTGTTCGTTACAGTGTTATACACCAAATGGCAATTTACATTTACTGATTTGTTTGCAGGAACTGGATCTTTGATTTGGTTACGGGGTACCTACCAAGTGCAATGCTGACGTTATTTATTTTCTGTGTTCCACCAATAATGATGGTTTTCTCAGCAATAGAGGGCCCTGTTGCACGTAGTTGTAGAAAAAAGAGTGCTTCCATCAAAGTTCTGTACTTTCTAATATGGAATGTCTTTTTTGCTAATATTCTATCAGGTTCTGTTTTACAGAGGTTTGATAGAATTTCAAGTCTTAAAGATATTCCTCTGCAGCTTGCCAAGGGAATACCATCAATGGTGAATTTCTTTTTATGTCTCGATGCTTAACTATATTATCTCATTTTCTTTATGTTGTCTGCATCAGTGTTACAGTAGCCTAACGGTAGGAGAAGGAGAATATAGCCTAGTTCCATGGATTGGAATGCTCTGGTGCTAAAAATATGAGATATTTGCCTTTTTAGAAGAGTGTGGTTTTGCCAGACAAAGAGGGTTTATGTTGCAACACATGCCTCATTTGACTTTAGGGTGTGAGGCTGACATGAAAAGTGCACCTTGTGGATGCTTGCTTGCATTTCCCCAGTTTTCTTGTCCATTCCTTTCTGTCTTTTTTTTCCCCATCCAGTTAAGAAGAGACCTAAGGCATCTTTTCCCTGGGAGTTGAAAGCTCTCCAGCCAGTGCCATACATATAGGCATTTCCTGACATGTGGCTTTAATTAGAATGCTTTAACAATAAAAAAAAATAAAACATTCTACAATGTTACAATGTTATTAGTTTATAGTTCGTACAAGTGTTTATATGCAAACTGCTACAATATTCTTCAAATACTGAATGGACTCCAAATTTGCAGGCTGTATTTTTTATGACTTATATATTAACATCTGGTTGGACAAGTTTGGCACTCGAACTGATGCAACCAATTTCCCTTTTGTTGCACTGGTTGGATAAATGCTTGTTTAGAGGCAAGCACGTTTTATCTTGCGAGTCACAGACTTTTCCATACCAGACAGAACTTCCACGAGTTCTTCTATTTGGACTGCTTGGCTTCACTTCTTCGATAACAGCACCTCTATTGTTACCCTTCTTGCTGGTCTACTTTTTTTTTGCTCATCTTGTATATCGTAATCAGGTGAACATTCCTTAACACGCTCTATTATGTTTTTAGGACTTTTCTCAATAATTTGTTTGAGGTTCTAATTCATATGATAGCTCACTGTATCTATAGTAGGGATGGCATGCGCTGACCAAGTAACATTTGCATCTTTCAGTTTATGAATGTTTATGTCACAAAATATGACACTGGAGGACTTTATTGGCCTATTGCGCATACTGCAGTAATCGTCTCACTAATGCTGATGCAAGTAATACTTTTGGGAGTCTTTGGGCTTAAAAAATCAGCTGTTGCTTCGAGTTTCACCATCCCGCTGATCATTTGCACTTTCCTATTCCACTTGTACTGTAGGCAAAGGTTTCTCCCAGTATTTAAAAGAAATGTTGCCCGGGTATTGCCTTGAAACCATCCAGCTATCCTAATTTACCGTCTCTATCTCTGTTTAATATTCGTAATTTGCAGGTTATTATGGATATGGATGAGCAAGACGAGCACTCTGAAAAATTTGAAGAGTATCATGAACAGTTGCAGTCAGCTGCATATTGCCAGTTCAAATCTGATAACTGTGAGAATGGAACCTTGGAAGTAATTAATGAGCGTTTACGTTCATCCTATTGCTCCTTTAAATCCACTACCTTGGAATCTCCTTTAGCTTTACAGCAGGAGCAGTCTTATAATAGTGGTCATGACAGGCTACAAGACCCTGAAGATACAAAACCAGGTAATGCACCCTGAATTTTTACATTCAAATTGCATTAAGTTGAAAACTTACGGTTCATGCCTTCTATTTTGCAGTTGACCGATGCAGCCCATCACCAAATAGATTTGTGCCTCATAGTCCAGGTCAGAAAGCAAAGAATCAAAAGCTGATATTAATTATAAATTCAATGCGCTTTCACATCTAAATTGCATAAACCTAAATGCTTACAGTTCATGCCTTGTGTTTTGCAGTATACCAATACTGCCCATCACCATATAGACACGTGCCTCATAGTCCAGGTCCAGAAATAAAAAACATTTAAGCTGATAACACAGTAAATATTGCTTTTACATTGAAATTACTTACAGTTCATTCCTAATGTTTTGCAGTAAACCAATACAGCTCATCACCACATAGACATGTGCCGCATAGTCCAGGTACAATCAAAGAATCAAAAAGCAGATGCACAGTCAATCATGCTTCTACATCCAAATTGCATGAACACAAATACTTACAGTACATGCCTTCTGTTTTGCAGTAAACCAATACAGCCCATCACCAAATAGATATGAGCCGCGTAGTCCAGGTCCAGAAATCAAAGAATCAAAAGCTGATATGCAGTAAAGTGTAAATACAAAGTGCTTAATTCATTTTTTTTGAATATACACAAGACTGGGAGATTGTTAAAACCAGCTGAGGAAGAATACGTGCAAGCACAAATATTATATGGTTTTGAGTGTAACGTAGAGCTCGACTATGTAAATATCACAATTGTTTTTTGCTGTCGAGTTATTGTTCTTAATAGATACATAGATATTTCTTTTGTCCTTTTCTTAAGGCCTTCTGTGTTATTTGTAACTTGTTGCCCAATCAAGCAGAGAGAGTGATCGTCTGGGCTTTGCAGAAGACCGGTGCAACAGGGCTTTTGTCGGATTGATAGAAGTGCTATATATCATAAAGGGGTAGTCCATCTACAGCCATTAGCCTCAAATGTAATTGTTTACTGGATAATTAAGGCCATTTTGGACTGCCCATACTTCTGAAATCAGGTCATTTTAATGCCTGTCCAGTTAAGTTCAAGTTACAATTTCATAACTTTGAATGGAAATGTAAAGCAGTTAGTCAGATACAAAATATTACTCCCTCTGTCCCATTTCAACTGATGTTTGACTTTTTAACACGTATATTGAGGTGTAAAAAAATAATATCTACACTCAATAAAAAATTTCAATTCTTATATCAAATAAAAGTTTAGACTCTAAACTTTTATTTGATATAAATTTTATAAAAAATAATCATGTTTAGATGTAATTTTTTTAACATCTTAAAATACGTGTAAAAAAGTCAAAAGCAGTTAAAATAGGACGGAGGGAGTACTACTGTTTAGCGTAGTTCTTGCTGGACGTCCTTTTAGATAAAACTAGCATAAAAGCCCGTGCTAGGCACGGGCCCATAATTTATAATATTTATTTTAAAATTATATATTTTAATTTTAATTTTAATTTTAATTTAATTTTTTGCATAATATATTTGACTTTTTAATTTTATAAATATAAATTTATTTTTAAAAATCAACTAATAATGTTAATAATACATGATTCAAGTTGTTATATGGACATATTATTATTCAACTTAAACTAATACAACATAATTTATATATGAAACGTTTATACTGATATTAATTTGTCGAGTCGATTTTTCAATCAAAATTCGATAGTTAAAATTAACTATAGATCAAATTAAGCCTCCGCAAACCCTAATTTCCCCTCCTCTGTCCCTTTCTTTGCTTAATAGCAGCGGGGGCTTCCACCGGATCTCTATCGGTGGAAAGCCCCAAAATTTTTTATTTCTCTTCTTTTGTGTTTGCTTTTTTCTTCCAATAAAACTTCTTTGGCATTTGTTTTTCCGGATCTAAGGATTCAAAACCTTTTCCGATTTGGCCTTCTTTTCTTAGATCTCAATTCCACGGAACTACGGATTCCTCGTTCTTCCCGGTGCTTTTATCCTTGAAAGTGGCCCGAGTTATCGTGTTTCTGTGAGTTTTGTTCCCCAGATCTAAGATTGACTTGGTTTAGCCAATATTTCATTTACGCATTTGGTTGTTAGGTTATCACGTTTGGTTTGGTTTTTTGTTGTCTCACCGTTTGTGTGAGTTTTGTTATTTTCTCACCGTTTGTGTGAGTATGATATTTGATTTAGTAATAGAAATTGTCAAGGGATTGCATTCTCAGTCGATAGCTCAAACTGTTTGTGACGGAAGCGAAAGTGGCGAAGTTTGTGTAGATATCATCTTCAACAAATCACGTGATTTTATCTCCAAGATGAATGGATTAATCAGTGATTGTTTCTGTATTTTGTTTGTTCGACGCGACTGTTTATGTAGATGCCGTATGGCTTTTTATTATTGAATTAACTCATTTATCAAAAAAAAAAAAAAAACTATAGATCAAATTAATTTGATATAATCATCTGACAGACGATCTTTTTTTTGACAGAATATGATATACGATCTTTAATTGATCTTTAATACAAACTAATGCGATTAAGTAGAATGGTAAGGATTTCGGGATCGGGGATGGACCCCGAGATGGGTGGTCTAAATGGGGTCTAGTACGGCCGGGGCGGGACCTAGTTGGACAATGGTAGGACCAAGTTTTGGCTCGTAAGACTGTCTGGTGCCTGTCCCGGGCCTGTGCGAACCCTTGAAAAAAAAATATTACATGCTTCTTAGAAATTTTTCCGATGATTATTTATCTATTAGATATGTCGTTTCAATATTATTCTCCTCATTGATTTTTACATTACTTGCATGACATGTAACTTGATTTTTGGTCTGACTCTGGTCACTTAAATAAAACCTGGGCCATATTCTGAACGATGTGGATCCGACCTTAAAAATACATATAATTATCATAAATAATTATATAAACTTTTTGATACATCTCAATCTGATCGTAGTATTTTTCAAGTCTAAGTACTTATTCTCGACACGCTTATTAAGCTAAATAATATGTGCAGTATTCAAATTCACTAAATTATTTAATGATTAAAGGTACATAGATGAGGTCCCTCACTCTCCTTTTTTTTTCTCCCTCTTTTAGGTCACACACATACGTGTGAGCATTTATTTTGGTTAACCGAATACCGAAGCAAATTAATTTAATTTTTATTCATTTATTCATTTTGTATATTTCAATATATTAATATTAGTAATTTGGATTGTATATTAATCTTATTGTTAGTAATTTAGTTTGAAACTACTAATTTTAATAAAATAAAGTATTTATTTAAATTTTTTTTCCTAATTTGCTAGTAATATTTTCTACAAAAATTTGATTTTTTGTTTCGTTATTCGGTTTTGATTGAAATATTAAATTCAGTTCAGTAAAACCAATTATTTTGGTTATGAGTGATATCAAATTATGTACACAAAATTTATTAAATTTATGCAAATGAATAAATTATAATAATACTTTTATTAATGAGAGCAATTAATATAAGTATTTATTGTGTACATAGTTCATTAATGAATGAGAATATAATAATTATATTAATTATTGGTATTTTTGTAATTACATCATAACTAAGGGTATAATTGAGATTTTATGGACATTTTTTTGACATATTTTGCTTGGTTCTCTTTTTATATATAAGAGTAGATATTTGAAGTACAACATCTTGGACTATAGTATATAGATAGATAATATCTATATACTAAGTCACATTGTATGGAGATTCAAGAGAGTACAGTAGAGATTATATGTACATGCACATAAAATACATATATCAATTTTATTATTTATTAAAATTAAATTAAAAAATAATTTTTTGTCATTTTTCCTCTATTTTTTTTAAAATTAATCATAATATCCAAACGGGTTCGTCCAAAATGATTCTACAGTTAATCATATTTAAAAATCAAATTCTTTTTTGCTTACATTATATGTGTTAAATTGTTTATATATATTATATATGATACACACACATATCATTACTTGAAATATAACAATATTAAAAAACAATTAAAAATAAATTATTTTAACATTATTATAATCTTAAAATACTCCAAAATATTCGATCCAGTATACTCTCGAGACTGTTATCAATTTTAGTATTTTTATATCCCAATTTATGTATGTACACTTATCTCACAAATTGTCCACAATATTGAGAATCAGAGGATCTCTGATAGTCATTCTAAATATAATGATAAGAAAATAGAGTTTTTAATCTTTCGAGTCGGATAATATATGTAATTTGCTGTGTTAATGTTTGAACTCATATTTGAATTTCATTATGTCAATATACGCGGAAAATATTTGGTGAATTGATGGTAATGAATTGTTTGTTATAAAAATAAATGAATAATCATGCATCTCTTAAAATAGAAATTTTTAAGAGTCACTAAAACTATTTCCGAGTTTTATTTATACTCATACTCTTTAGATGTTGATTTAAGAATTTAATTATGTAGGAGTTTTTGAAAATGCTAACCGCAGGAAATAAAACTGGAGGTGATGACGTTATTTCGTATAAGAGAATCACTTTCATTAAAGTATTGTGATCTCGTTACTAGTCGTTAGTGAAACCATACTCTTGTGTTGGAGTCCTAATATATACGTTGCTCTGGCTATTTATTATATCAAGCAACTTGGATTTTGTTGTCTGGTAGTTTATGTGTACAACCTTGGCATTTTCAATCAATAACACTTAACAATACATTTTCACGCAGGAACGGAATCGATACACACCAATATTTATCAATCTCAATATTCCTCGTCAGACCATGCAATAATATTTTAATGACCAGATATCTCGTTCTTCTTGGACACAGAATAACTACATACATATATGTGTAGTTTATGTAATATATGGACAATGCAACATGCTTCAGAAGGAATTTATATTGAAAAAGGATAAAGTCTTTTGGGCGTCATGGCTAGTATAAGACGAGATTTTCATGTTAGTGAGTGTCATTGTCATTAACATAAACAAATGACTATTCTGTACTATTTATAGCACTGATTATGGATAATAATATTATGATAGTGTCAAAAAGTAGCGGACCCTAATCTGTAGCTTCCTGTTGTCATGACCTGGATTATAAGATAACCCCGGTCTTTAATCACATGTAGCTTTTCCGGTAAATTATTGTCATTAAGCTGACAGCTGAAAGTGTATTAGGCTTATTAATTAGTCAAGATTTGGTTGCTTCCTCCAGGATGCTTCTGTTTTACTTGTTCTTGCCGAGGGATATTCCCATTTTTCAGTGCAACAAAAATATTACTATATACTTATGCACATTAATAGTTTAGAATCACTGTGGTTAGTCCTTTTACGACTGCTAAACAATCGAATTATCTCTTCTCGATTTACTTTTTGATAATCACAGTTGCTACAAACTGGCTCCATACTGCTCAAACAGTAGAATTTTCTTAAAAATAAGATCGAGAGCTAGAGACTATGGGCCGTTTGGGTGAGCTTAAAATAACTAGTTGAGAATCCGCGCGTTGCGGCGGCATATAAAAATTACATTAATGATTGAAAATTAATATTTATAGAATAAAATCAATTTGCGGCGACTTATAAAAATTATATTAATGATTCAAAATTAATATTTATAGAATAAAATAAATTTTATATTATAAACATCTCGATAATACCAATATTAATTTTTAAAATTGCAAAATTGGACTATAATTCATATGTGAAAAAAATGATAATAAGTTTCCACATGTAATTAACAATTTAAAGCACGACGAATCTTAATTTTAATTATGTTTTTCTTTTTGAAAAGTAATCATGTTCTTAACTAACATTGTCATTAACTTTTCCAAACACTGCTTCTTAGACACATACACCACTACTTGCATATAAAAAGCATACGACTCTAGTGATTGATGACATCAATAAAACAGACACTAAGCTTGCAAACAACAACAAATACGTCCGACGACCAAAACAAATATTATAAAAGAATCACCAACAAACATATATCATTGTAATTAGGGGTGTGCATTCGGTTAACCGAAACCGAAATTTATTTCGGTTAACCGAAATTGAAATTCTATGAAACCGCGGTTAAAAAACCGGATAATCGAAAAATGAAAATTTGGTTACCGAAAACCGAACCGAAATATAAATTTCGATTAACCGAACCGAAATTATTTTGATTATTCGGTTCGGTATTCGGTTAACCGAACCGAATGCACACCTTTAACTGTGGTATTGAGAGACAGTGTATGTTGTGTTTAGATGATCCAAAACCCCACAACCTATAAGGCGCTACTCTTTTCCATAATTAAATAATCTGAAATAGAATCAGATTAAAAAACTTGCAAGCTACTATATTCCATAAATAATCTGAAATAAAATCAGATTAATACTTTCAATTTATTATATTCCATAAATAATCTGAAACAGAATCAGATTAATTTATGCCAAGATATATACCATATCAATGAATCTGAAACAATTTTTTTTTGATATATATTCCATAAATAATCTGAAACAGAATCAGATTAATTTATGCCAAGATATATACCATATCAATGAATCTGAAACAATTTTTTTTTGATATCTTTCATCCAAATATTCCGGAAAATTAGAAAAATAGAACGGAGCTATCTGAGAGGCGCCACCTACACGCCCCTCGCTTCTCCTTTATATAAGTATACTAGTTGAGAATCCGCGCGTTGCGGCGGCCTATAAAAATTATATTAATGATCCAATATTAATATTTATAAAATAAAATAATTTTATGACTGTCTATAAAAAGTATATTAATGTTTCAAGTTAATATTTGTACGATAAAATAAATTTATATTATAAAAATCTTGATGTAATACAAATACTAATATATAAAATTGCAAAATTGGACTATAATTCATGGTGAAAAAATGACAATAAATTTATACACGTAAATAACAATTTAAAGCGTGACGAATCTTAAAATTTTATTTTTTTGGAAAAGTAATCATGTTCTTACATTGTCACCTTCCTCTAATTTTTTTAGATTGATTGTGCACAAAAACATTTAACTTAAATATAACTACCCTCTTAAAAGTTGCTTGAACGGAGCAAACATATAATGCATGAATAATTTTTTCATGTATACAAAGTAAATAATATAAAAATTAACAACAACAAACATGTCCGATGAACAAAACAAATATTATAAAAGAATAACCAACAAACATACATCATTAATAGTTAATTTATTGACATCAACCATCGATATCCTGTCAAGACTATATTCTTTTCCCGTGTTTGGATTTGTCGACTCTAATATAACGGTCTATAACTCCATTTGCTTGCAACAACCTTTACTGTAACAGCCTTCACTTATCGTTGCAGAATAACGACACCTCCGAGTTAAAAATCGAGCAAGAGAAAGGTATTTCTAATTTTTGATATTTTTCATCCAAAAATTTCAGAAAATTAAAAAATAAAACGGAGCGATGTGAGAGGCACCACCTACACGCCCCTCGCTTCTCCTTTAAAAATCGAGTAAGAGAACTATCGGGTAGATTTGTGGCATTGAGAGAGGAGGTTGTGTTTTGATGATCCAAAATACTACGATATATACGGGTATTTATAGGTGGAGAGAGACTTGTTTGCTACTCTTTCCCATAATTAAATAATCTGAACAAAATCAGATTAAAATTTTCAAGCTACTATATTCCATAAATAATCTGTCTTTCCCATAATTGAATAATCTGAAACAAAATCAGATTAAAACTTTCAAGATACTATATTCCATAAATAATCTGAAACAAAATCAGATTCTGAAACTTGTTTCTAATATACCCGAAACTAAAAAAGGTAGTTCTAATTTTTAATATTTTTCATCCAAAAATTCCAGAAAATTAGAAAAATAAAACGGAGCGATGTGAGAGGCGCCACCTACACGCCCCTCGTTTCTCCTTTATATAAGTATATTGATTGATTGCTTCTTGCTTAAAATAAAAAAGTAGAATAAAAGTTAGAAATAAGTTAAGACTTATAATGATTAAAGTGTTTGAGAAATAAGCAGAAACCCTGAAACAAAAGCTAACATACCTAACTTTTTATAAGTGCTTGTTGACTTTTTACACAAACGGTACAAATAAATGTTTCTAACTTATAAACCAGAAGTCCGGCTTTTAAGCCGGAAACAAACACCCCCTATATTAAGTTTCACAACGGAATTGTTTTGTAAATTATGATATGATTGAGTTTGGATCATTTTCAAATTTTTTTTTTTCAAATAATATCTTTAAATAAGGATCGTTCGTCTAGAGAGACAGTTAAGGAAAAATGATTTCGAGGATGAGATAAGTTTGTTAAAATCATCATTTTAAAAATTGATGATTCATTATCGAATAATTTTTGTCTTATAGTTCTGCGATCTGATTAATTTTCAGTTATTTAATTAGTTTTTAATTATTTTTATTTTTTTCTTCAGCAGTTTTTTTTTCGAAAATTTCTTCACCAAGTTAAATCTGAATCCAATATTTACAACATCGATTAAAACTCATAATTTACAGTTTTATAAATCATTACCTTGTACTACAAGTTACTCACACACGACTTTTTATTCAAACTAGTTGGTAATAAAAGTGAAGAGTCAACTAAATCGATTAAATAACTTGCTAAAAGGTTTTCTCCATTTCTTGGTTACCAAATAAAGTTGGGACTTCTCGGCGGGTACTGTAAATTTATAAAAGACGAAAGGCACCATTTTCGTCCCGTACAGTACCAATGTTCTAATAATTGGGGGAACCCCACGGTCACACAGATGTATGTTGAAATTGTGTAATTCATTCGTTGACTTTTTAAGCATAATTACGACGGTACGCTTCTACTATTTCTTATGAATCTGGAGTAATGGTTAACCGATCAGATACGGAAGGAATAGTAACTAAATTTCATCTTTTACGAAAATGATGTCTTTTATTTTTTATTAAATCATTAATATGCGTGTCAAATATTGGGAAGATTTGACACGGAGGGAGTAGTAACATAATTTCAAAACTACATGGAAAAAAAAGAATGTGTTTCTTCTGCCGTACTGTTTATGATTTTCTTTATCTTTTGTTTCAATAAATCATTCTCCTTAAACTTATAAGATAAATATATAATGCTAGACTTGTTAATTTTTTAACAACAATACATATGTTTGTAATTATGTACTAGCTTATAGCCCGTGCAAGGCACGGAAATTTTTTAATTATTTATAAATTTTTAAATATATTTTAGATGGCTTAAAAAAATTTAATTTATAGATAATAAATTAAAATTGTATGTATCATGCCAAAATATTAAATTTTTTCTATCAAATTTTAAATTGTTTTAAGTAAAATATGTGACGCCAACTCCTATTAGATTATATTTATGAATGTATTTTATATTAGAATTATTATAATGGGATTAAAATATTTTTCTAAAATTTTTTATGGTTCGAGATTAAAATTGATAAACACAATTTGTTTTGAATTAAGAAGATGAATCATAAACATGCAATAAGATGGTAGAATTTGTTTTGGATTAAGAAAAAGTTTTTGTATTCGTTCCTCACATAAATCGGGCTTATTAATTTTAAAATATATTAGATAAAAATAATTTTGTGACGGCGCGATTTATATGATTCTACAAATAAAATTGATAGAAAATATTTATTTTCGATTAAAAAAATCATAAACACGTGAAATACGAATTTGTTTTGGATTCAGAAAAGAAATTATAAACATGCAAGTATCAGTTGTCTTATGGAACGGAAGTTAATTTTGTTCTAATCTAACATTGCTTATTTGTTCAATATACGATCCGATGGATAAAAATTATTTTGTAACCTTGCGATTTATACGATTCTACAATTTACTACAAATATTTGTTTTGGATTAAAAGAAAACCAAAAACACATGAAAGATAGAATTTGTTTTGGATTCAGAAAAAGAATTATAAACATGCAAGTAGATGTTAGTTTCCTTATATAACATAATTTAATTTTGTTCTAATCTAACGGTGCTTATTTGTTCAATATACGATCCAACGGATGATAAGCTTTTGGAACATAGGACCATGCGACCAAATTATCTACCTTACGCTTATTATATATAAGTATATAATGAGTAACTTATCTGTTAAGATCGAGAAATATAAATTTTAAACTCTCATCAAGATAAATATATAATGTTAGACTCATTAATATTGTGAAATTAAATGGAAGATGTAATCGATAAATATTGATACTTAAAAAATATATGTGAATTCATCAACACAAATTTGAACAAGATAGAAAAGATAAGAAAACTCTCAAAAAATAATTGTGATCATCTTAGATGAAGGTCTTACATATATCAAGCAAAAAATAAGCTCAAGTCAAGTGTTTTGTGAAGATATTATCTTAATTACAATTGAAATTGAATCTATCAAGTATCACTACTTTATATATGCAAGAAAATTATCAATTTTCATTCATAATTGAGAAAATCTACTTATATTAATAATTGGTGTTTGATTATTATTTTTCGATTATAATTACAGGAGATCTATAATAACAATAAGTAATGTTAGGAGGTGCGTGGTGGTGATAAATAATCACTAGTTATGATAATTCTTGATGATAAGCAGTTGTGACTAATCATATGATCATGGTTGACGATGTTGGTGAGTCATAAAAATGTTACTAACAGTTGTATATATTCTGATAACTACTCACACACATATATAGGAATGACACACATTTTTTTAATCAAGCAAATAACTATGACACAAGCTTTGTAATTAATTATGCATCAATTTCATTTTTTTTAAAAAAAATTTATTGTGACGATTACATAAACACATCCATCAAGATGATTAAAATGATTAATGTACAGTTTTTATCGCAGTAATACGAGTTTTATAATTATATACATCATTTCTTTTTATCAATTTATCTTTTATAACTACAAACACATATCTGGTAATACACATTGTTTTATCATGTAAATCATTATATGACGATTTTAACAGTTGTGTGTATTTTGGCTTTAGTACATAATTTATTAAAATTAAGTTATTTAGTATTTTCATTATATATATATATATATATATATATATATATATATATATTTAAAATTTTACTAGAAATATAGTGTGAATGCATCATTGTTATTAATGAAAGTACATCGAATTTGGATATAACGGTGATATTCTTGAGATTTATTTTAGATGTCCTAGCATTTATCTATATAAAAACAATTTTTAGATTCATTCAATAACAAATTTATATTTATATACATAAATCTAGAATTAAATATATAAAGAATCAAAGAATTTGATATTGTAAATAAACTTTACGTACAAATTTCTAAAACATTATACCAATAATAAATTATGAAATTGTTATTTAACATCTATTCAGTTATATATATATATGAATCTTTGTCAAACAAGGAGTGACACATAAGAGTAAATTTAATATCATGAACTTTAAAAGAGTTTCATATTTTCATGCATTTCATTTATAAATATATAATTGAACTTTATATTTTGAAATACATACTTCTACTTACATATCAATAATTATATGAAAAAAAAGGTAAGAGTTTGAACATCTGAAGTATCAAATATATATATAGAATTTGACAAAAAGTTTGGTAAATTATGTGGAAAAAAAAATATTGTAACTTTCATTTTGCACCAATATACCTTTTCATACTATCACTTACGAGTTATGAGTACACAGAAAACACATTTAAAACTATAAAACAATAGAATTGAATCATCAACAACTATAAAGACTAATTTTTGTTGTAGTGTGTAGTATATCATAGGATTAGCAATGGAATCTCGTACTTGCTCTATCATAAACTTGAGGTCTCGCTGCTGATGAAGTCAAGAAAGTATAAATTTCTCGATTACAGTAAACAAACTATAAAAAAGAACCTCTTACCACTATTTTAAATACGAAATTCCCTGGTTACTAAACAGCAGAGAGTTTAAGCCAAAATGTCTAAGGAATCTCTTCTGCCTTCCGCCCTTCTGTTGAGGGTTTCAAGATACATTCGACATATATATTATCATGTATTAATTAACATATCTCAGTTATATACTGATCTAAGTAAGGATACATTAGCAGGAGAGTTTGTTGGTGAACAAAGCATTGCACATTTCTAGCACACAAGTCATGAGTCCAAGTCTCATATTTTACAAAAACCACAAATATAATCAAGAACAACCCTAATCCTGCATCAACAATATTTAAGATGCTATATATGGTCTGACTAAAAAAAACTAAACATACAAACACAATAATACTAATATCAGAACAATCATAATTAAGACATAAGAGAAACTTTTCAGAAACTAAGTTTATTGATTTAGCTAGGGTTTTGCCATCAGTCTGCAACAACCCTTGATAAAAATTTACACCTCAATGTACAATACCGTTATTGTCATTGCGCGTCGGATCCCATGTACCTCAGCCCCTCAAAACCAACTTTTTGCATTGTGCTTGTAGGCTGATGAAGAGCCGTTTCACAGCTGGAATGATCTACTGGAGGAAGGTATGATAGAGAGCTCATCTCACCCCAATCCATGCTTAATTCCCCATTAGTACTAAATCTTGTGTCCCCATATAAAAATTCCAATCCGTCGTGTCTTGGAGGAATAGTGTACAACATTTCTTCAATAAATTCACCGGGAAATGTACTGCCTTCAGCTTGATCACTAATATTGCAGTGGTTATTATTTGGCAATTGAGAAATATTGTTACTGTTTAAGGCTTCCAAATGAGAGCTCTTGATGGTGAGGGGTGGCTGAACAGATGAAATAGTACCACTTGTCTGAAACTGAGGGTCGACAATTAAATCCGGATTAAGAGTACTGTGATCAGGATTATGATCAGAGAATCTCCCACCAAGATTTATGAGCAATTTTCTGAAAGAAGTGTGGTCGTTGAAGCGTGGCTCTTGGTTTGAGTATGGAATTGGAGGCAGCACAGCTAGGTCTGGCCAGTAAGGGCTTTGGTTGAGGTTGTGGCAATCAGGAAGCATCTCGGAAGCTCCTTGATTTTCCATCACTTTCTTCTTCATCATCATCTCCTGCTGCTTCTGAATGGCATGATCTCGACGTGCTTGGACTTCCTTTCTCTGCTTACCTAGCAGCTTCTTTTTCAGCCTCGTGTTCCAGTAGTTCTTTATATCATTATCAGTTCTTCCGGGTAACTGTGCTGCAATGATTGACCACCTATTTGTGCAAACAGAAATAATTAATAAGAAATCCGACAATTATTAATTTCTTGTACTTACCATAAATTGGAGGCATTAGTATACTAATTACCTGCTCCCAATACTTATGTAGAGGCTGCAAATTACGTTATCTTCTTCTTCCGAGAATTCTCCATGTTTGATATTTGGACGAAGATAATTTAGCCATCTAAGGCGACAGCTCTTGCCACATCTCTTCAGCCCTAATTCGACAAAAATTATATATATATATATATATATATATATATATATATATATATGCACTCTTATAAGAAATCATCTAAGCTTTGTTGTTACAATTAATATTGTTAATGTAGAGGAAACTGTGTAGGGACTAAGATTAAAAGATGAAATTGAAATATTAAAATTTAAAAAATTAAATCTGATCTGATCTTTACCAATTTTTTGAGGCAAAGCTATCCAGTTACCACCGGTGCCATTTTCCTCGATATAAGACTTCAGTGTGGCATCTTCTTCCGGAGACCATGGCCCTTTCTTGACGTTGGCTTTGTCACAGCAAGGAGCTCTTCCCATCTTCTTGATCAGATAAGAAGGAAGGAGCGTGTGTTTTGAGAGAGAGAGAGAAAGAGAGAGAGGTGATAAAGAAAATGAGGCAGAGGGTATTATTATTATCTATTAATATGACTAGTAGAAAACAATGGACATGTTCTCTGGAGCAGCCATGGAATTTGTTCAAGGGGTATGGTATAAGGAGTGAATATAATATATTTTGTGACAGAATAGAAGACTAGGGGTTTTCTTCTTGTCTTTTCTCACTCTACAGAATCAATAATACACATGTATATTTTTTTAATATCAAATTAAATTCCAGTATAATTAATATATATGTATCAGCAACTATCCGAGAATAGAGGTTGACGCATGTTGTAATTTGCAAGCATAATGTCTTTAGCTAGCTTGACAATATAAGTTAAAAATAATAATATAAATTCTAGAAGATAATTTGGTATCATTTTCATCACAGTTCATACCCAGCTGATTAACAATACGATGAGACGGATTGCTTTTAATTATTCACTCAGATATGCAGAATTGATAGTCTCCTCTTCATTGGTAGTACTATTAGGTTAGGTATTATTAGATAAAGAATAGGTGTGAAGGTCACGCAGTAATTAATTATCTACTGAATGTTCTGTTCCACTTAAATCCAAAACATTCAAATCGACTAAATTTGATAAATTATTCTTTTTGTTAGTTTATGTTTTCATAAATTTATTACAAATAATTCACTCTTTACGATTAAAAATGAGGTTAAAAAAGGGGTCACTAACTTGATCGACAAAATTCCTTAATTCTTAAGTTATTTAAACTTGATTATTTTTTCTGTATAACTATAATATTTACACATAAAGTTGTCAACCACATTGATTGTAGAATTCGATATCAATTAATTAAAAATTTCTTCACAAATGAAATATTATTACTAACCAACGGTGTATCATAAATGGTGAATTATGAACTATCATGCTGATCGATGTCTTTTCTCTTCTCCCGAGTATCTGAATTTATATATGTGTGTGCGCGCGTCATACAGTAGAATTTAATGATAGAATTTGACAATAAAACTCGTGTGTAGTCTAGATAAAAAATTAAATTAAAGAATACATTTTTTAGTTAGTAACCTATTATTTAAATAGAATCAAATTATATAGAGTATACCCATTTTTCAGAATATTGAAATCGAAAATCTCATTCAACCACTCTAATTTTATACAATGACTTATAATCTTTTTATTTTAATCTGTTAAGAAAGCCAACAAACTTACGATATATATTAAAAGTACTCAAATTTTTTATACAGTCAGAGAGTAGTATATATACACAAACGACAACGATTATCATATGAGCGTGATTATAAAATTCTATTTAATTTGTTGATTATCATGTCTCTTAGTGTTCATCATTTTATTTTTTTATACCGTTTTGTTCTTTTAATTGATCATATCACTCATCTCTTTCGAATAAGTGAAATCCCAATCAAGTTGATAATTTAATCTCAAAACAGTTCTGTATGGACAAGGATAAATATAATTCAAGTATAAATAAGTTCATATAATTAATTTGTTCAGACTTTGCCATGGCTGATTTTTTATTATGTATGACTTGATTTTGCCCGATACATTCATAAATCCGTTTTCTTTCATAAATTTGCGTTCTCAATAGTGTTGTAATGTTAAATGAAGTTTTGTAATTCATCATTATGTATAAATCGTTAATTTTATTGTATATTTTTCATAGAATACATATAAAATGTGATTCTATTACATAATACTATGATACACACATACACACTTATAGTTACAGTGATGTACTTGGATATGCTATGGTAGGAGTAATTTCAATGATGTACTTGGATATGCTATGATGCGGTGTAGGGTGTGCATTCGGTTTTGTTAACCGAAACCGTACCTAATAACTGAAATTAATTCGGTTCGATTAACCAAACTAAATATTTCGGTTCGGTTTTCAATAACCAAATATCTAAAATTCGGTTTTTAAACCTCGGTTAACCAAATACCGAACGGTTAGCCGATATATTTTTTAAAATACTAATAATTTAGTTAAATACAAAGTTATTATTTTGTTTATTACTTCACTGGCTTTACTTTACTACTTCAGTCTTCATTTATTTTGATTCTCTGATCGAGCGACGCTATAACTTAAACCAGTAAATTCCTAATTGACGAATCAGCAGCAATCAAAACCCAACCGAGAAATTGAAGCCTTAATTTTGTTTGTTCCTTTACTAATCGAAAAAGAGCTCGAGGTAATTTTTCATTCTTATATATATTTTTAATTTGTAGGCAGTGGGTATGGTACTATATTCTCGGTTTGTGTAATTTGTTATGCTTAGTTTCTGACTTTAAAATTTGTGTAGTTTGTTTTGCTTAGTTTCTGACTTTGTAAATGGTGTTTTCATATTTCCTGTTACTTGCTCTGCTCAATTTTTGATTGTGCATAATTGCAACTGCTATTTTATTATTTTGGTGTTAAACTGGAACACAACACTGAATTTTCTATTTTCAATTTTTTTAAAATCAATACAGTTAATAAATTTTGTTTCTCAGTTTCGGTTAACCATATGTACACCCCTAGGTGCGGAGTGCTGCATATCTAGTACATATGTGAACATGATTTTCTTTTTCCGGTAAAACCTATCCGTTAAAAGAATTTAATCCAAAACGATCAAGATTGGTTTGATCCAATCGGACAGGAACGAATGGAGTATCTGTTTTGTCAAGTTCGCTATATCTACTAAAATTCCTGAAGAATATAATAAGCAAACAGATAGTGTAAACAAGTAGAAAACTTGCAAGGCTCACCGAGATCATATTTTAAGCCCCAGTAAAAAAATCCCCCACAAAAGTAAACATGATAGACTGTTTACCATAATCTACATTTTAAATTCAAGATTTAACATAGTATATGACAAACTAATGCAACCATTTGAAATGATCATCATACATAGCAAAATCCCCCAAGGCAGGAGTCAGGGAAGCAGTCACAAGCGAACAATGAACTACAATGGCTGCTGACATCCACCACTTGCATATTAAATTTAAGAATTTATCATTTGTCCAAATTACCAGGCCAAAGTAGCTGAAATAAATATGAAATAAAGGTTATCTTAGGTAATAAATAAGACCTTTATTTGGAGGGGACATATATAAATTGATTAAAAAAAAACCTTTATGGCATATATTAATGAAGTGGTAAATAGGATATAAAGATAACATATGAACTAAAACTCACCTAACCATGCATAATCTTGGCCTTTAAGAACTTTGCTATGAAGACAATCCCTTAGATTTAGGCTTTGCATAACCTAGTTCAATCAACTTCTGCACCAGCCTCTTCTCCGCATTTACCTAGAATCAAATATACAAATTAATGGTTCGTTGGAGTGAAATGGAAGGTGATTGCGAAAAATATGGGAGGTAAAAGAGAACATGAATAAAAATTAGAAGAACAAAATATTCTGTCATTTTCTTCTGATATGAGTGGGAGACTGGGAGAAAACACGAGCATTCATTTGCAAATCGGAAGGATGGAAGTCAGTTCCAACTGGTGGAATAAAATGAGTGAAGGAAAAATAATGTGCAAAAATGCAAACAGAACAATTTAAATGCCATGCAATTTCAATCTTGTCTTTTTGTACTGAACCAAACACAATAAAAATGTTTTCTGGCTATATCATGCACAGACTTGAACAGCTAGAGGACTATTAGATGCTTGGGCTAAAATAAGAGAAGGATTAGAAAGGTCTAATAGAGTTTCTCAAGCTCCAAATGTGGAAGCCCCATGACAATTCATGCACAGTCTCGAAAATTATATTTTTATTAATATCTTAATAACTTTAGAATACATAGTTAATTAAGATGTCAAGTAGTGACCCATCAATTGTAAAGTGTCAAAGTAGACATCAAAGATAATAGATTTTAGATAAATTTAATAGATATATACATGGTGTTTAAGAGGTAAAGGGCAAAACCTCAAGCATGGGGTTCTCTTTTGGTATGTTACATGCCAATATAACGTTAAGACCGGTCTTTAAAACTGCAAACAAGATAGCAACTCAGTTATAGAGCCCTTCAAAGAATATAAACACATTAAACATAGAAAATACCTATTCGCCGTGCAATACCAGATCCTGTATTATCAGAAGCACCTGCAAGAAGGGAAGCAACACTGACTGTATTGTTCTGCACAAAGAAATAAAAAAATTTGAATTCATCTTAAGCAGTCATTTGTCTGTGCATATGTATGCTTCTATGGATGTATCAGTATCAAATAGCTTCACATCTATGCACTAAAGTAATAAGCGTGATCATAAAAGCCTAAAAGTACAAGCATTATAAGTTGGCACATATACAGGTATGTTTCATCGAATTTCACATATTTTACATCCACTTAATTAACTAAGAATTGCTAAAATTTATCCACGATCTTTCAGAAACTTTTTTTAAGACAACAATCAATAAAATTTAACAAACAAATATACCATATACTACAGTAAACTTACAGGACGTGTAGGAGCAGCAGCATACAAGTGACCAAACTTCGCTGAGTTGCAACCAATCCACGCATATATCTGACATGTGAGAGACTTAAAGTTTGAGCAGGAAAGACTCGGGAGAATCATTTCACAATTGATAAAAAGAGCAAGAATAATAACACTACACAGTATTAAAAAAAAGGTTAATATATCTTCAATTCTTCTGTTAGCTAAAAAAGTCCACCTACAGAATACAACAAAAATTCAAGATTTTGCCAAGTGTTGCGTTCCATTCCTTTCTTCTAGCCCGAATATTTTTTGGCCTGATACAACTTAAAATATCTCATAACAATAATATTCTATAATAAGTAACGGTAGTTTAAATCCATTAGACCAATTCCTTTTCAATAACCTTCCTTCTTTATCATACAAATCTCCGAGTTCCAAACAAGCGTAACACATACAACCAAAACAGCCATGGCCATGGGATTAGCCCCAAAACTATACTACAAAGTAAAAATGCAAGTGCTGAAAACTAATTGTCGCAGCTCCTTGAAAAATTTGTTAATCCATCATACTATGAACATAAGGTCAATTTAAGTCAAATCATTTCCGAACTTCACAGCATTATTTCTTAACAACTTTCATAATCCCCTGCTCGATACTCATTCTCAAAATACATCCTATAATTGTCAAATATTTCCCCGAATTTCCACTACATTGAATCATCTCCTACCTTACTTAACGAATTACTAACAAATATTTTAAATTCTCATTGGCATATCATAAACCCTAATAACATATCAAAACCGAAAAAATCGCAGAATCAACATTTTTAATTTAAATTGCTTCAGCTTCCAATTGATTTATACATACATATGTTTGAATACAACTAAGATACCTGATTAGGAAGACGAATGATCTGGAAGTGAAGAGTCAAATCATCGGAGACTTCAGAGAAGCACGTGACTTTCACGTGGTCTTCGATCATTATGTTGTGTATTCCGGTGGCCAAACCCTCGCCGGCTGTTTCTTTTCCGGTTGACATATCAAACCGCCTTTTAAACTGATATATCAGAATTAATATTTTATTTCTGGTTTTTTGTGTGTTAATTTACAAAAAAGTGATCAAGATAAAGCAGGCCAGCATGATAACACTGTTCAAGAATGTGTTCTATTTAATTTGTAGTCAAGGTAATATTATTCAGGTGACTTTATTTTAACGATTCATCCATTATATTTTAATTTAATTAAAAAAATTCAATTTATCAAACGATTGATTCTGATTTCTTATTTTTACAATCATGAACAGAGATGATAAAATATTACAATAGATTAGTTCTGATTTCTGATTTATGATTCCCGACTTGAAAAATACGAATTAAGATTGAAATTTTTTTATGTATTTCTGTACAGTATTTCTGAACAGGTTTGGGTTAGGTATTTTTTTATCGGACAGTGACCGTATTCTAGCTACTTGATGTGTACAAATTCTGTCAAAGAAATCTTATATTTCTATCAAAATAATACAGTGCAGCAACTAAACAGAAAATCTGTATTACATTTGCTTGAATACAACTGAAGCAGCAAGGCCACAACTTCTAATGTACATATATTTCCACAAGATGATGATAACACAAACTGATATGGGTCAGAAGTAATATTTAATTATTATTAGATATTAAAAGCCCAAGAACACTAAAGCCCAGTTAAATAGGGCCTGAGGCTCTTAAATATTAATTAATTTCGTAATTAATTAATAGAGGTCCAGTTACAAGTCCAAATTCTATAATACATCTGATTCTAGCAGATAAATATTCAGAAGTTCGGATAAACGTCAACAACAAGAGGATAAGAGTTCTATCTTATCTCTTGCTTCGAGGCATACTTCGATAAGAAGTCTAATACACGGAATCGTACTTCCGTCCCACTTCTGACTCCGAAGCGCCTATATAAAGGGCTCTACCCCTCATAACTAGAACTACGTTTTGGACTTGATTCTTCTTCACACAGAAGATACGTAGGCATCTCGCACCGAGACCAGTCCAAAGCACGAATCGCTCACCCCCGTTTTTAGTTCTATAACATTTGGCGCCGTCTGTGGGAAAACAACGACAACCATGACGAACCCAACCGGACCACGTTCAGAAATTCATGTTCCACGCGGTCGAACCACCACCGGAGTCTCGACTGAATCAACCCCTGTGACTACCTCACTCCCGCTCGGTACGACCATTGCTCAAACTACTACTCCCCTGACTTTTGGCTCGCTGCCCCCTCTGACTCGAGTAATTGCAACCGTCACCGACGCCGGCACGCATTACTCAACAGTCACGACAACCACTCGTGGAGGCACGGGTGATGACTATGTGCACGTAACTGATTACGACTCCTCGGAGTCGGAGCAAGAGCGTGATACCCCCCCTCGAAGGAGGAGAGAAACCGATCATACTCGGCACCGTCGGCGCCGCCATAGGCAAGAAGCTAATGAGCCCCGGGGGCCAATAACTTATGAGGAAAGGATCCGGGCCCATGAAGAGGAAATCGCACGGTTAAAGAGAGACCAGGCAAGGATGCAACCCCCAGAATCTAGGGAGGAAATCCCTCGTCAAACCGTGATGAATCAAATTCACTTGTTACCAGCAGGCGATCCTGATAACCCGGTTCCCCCTTTTACGCAAGAAATCATGGGTGCAAGGATTTCCCGAAAATTCAAGCTCCCCACCATTAAAGCTTATGATGGTACGGGTGATCCCGCTAATCATGTTCGGACCTTCATGAACGCTCTGCTACTCCAGCCCGTCACCGAAGCAATTAAGTGTCGCGCTTTCCCCCAAACCTTGAGTGGGATGGCCCAACATTGGTATAGTCGCCTACCCCCTAATTCTATCTCTTGTTTTGCTGACTTGAGCAGGGCTTTTATAGGGCAATTTGTTGGAAGCAAAACACATGCTAAGAGCTCTGCCTCCCTAATGAATTTGCATCAAGGTAAGAACGAATCGCTCCGAGAGTATATGAATCGTTTTACCAAAGAAGCCTTGAAGGTCCCAGACCTTGATCAGAAGGTAGCCATGATTGCCCTCCAACAAGGCACCACTGATGACAATTTTCGCCGATCCCTAGCCAAGAGGGCTCCGGACAATATGAACGATTTACAAGAGAGGGCCGGAAAGTATATAAAGGCGGAGGAAAGTTTGAGGAAATCCCAGAACAATCAGGGACCGAATACCAACTTCAAAAAGCGTGGGAATGATACGGAGTATAATGCTGAGAATAAGTACTCCCGGAAGGAAGATGAAGAAAAATCGCCTGCTAAAAAGAAGATGGGGCCGAGGTTTACTGAGTATGCCAGGCTTAACGCCCCGAGGAGTCAAATCCTGTTGGAAATTGAGAAGGACGAAAGTGTTAGATGGCCGAAGCCTATAAGGACCGATCCGGAGAAACGTAACAAAGATTTATATTGTCGATTCCACAAAGACACAGGACATAAGACCGATGATTGCCGGCAGTTGAAGGATGAGATTGAATTCTTGATCCGAAGAGGAAAGTTATCCAAATTTACCAAAGATGGAGACAAGAATAATCGAGACAATGATAATCGTGGAAGAGACAACGATGACAAGAGAGCTCAGCCTCGAGGGCCTGTTATTAATGTGATCTCCGGAGGGCCTACAGCCGCCGGTACTTCCAGTAACTCGAGGAAGGCTTATGCAAGGGAAGTAATGAGTATAGTTGGAGAACCCCCGAAGCGGGCAAAAATTGACTATGCAATGGCATTCGATAACGTCGACCTTGAGAAGGTAAAATTCCCCCATGATGACCCTTTAGTAATTACACCAGTGATTGGAAACTCGTCTGTAAAGAGAGTGCTCATTGATAATGGAGCCTCGGTGGATATTTTGTTCTATGATGCCTATGAAAAGATGGGATACTCCGATACTCAACTGACACCCTCGGATATGCCTATATATGGCTTCAACAATGTGGAAACCAAGATTGAAGGCATGATCCAACTACCTGGTAACTATGGGTACCGAGCCTAGGCAAGCCACATGTATGATAAATTTCTTGGTTGTCAAAGCCTCGTCTACCTATAACGCCATCCTTGGAAGGACTGGGATACACGCTTTTAAGGCAATCCCGTCCACTTACCACATGAAGATTAAATTCCCGACTAGGAACGGAATTGGAGAAGAATTAGGAGATCAGAAAATGGCCCGAAGCTGTTATATTGGGGCATTAAGGTCTGGAGGAGCCGGGGGGCAAGTATTACCTATAGAGGACCTTGATGTCCGAGAAGAAGAGGAAAGGAGAGGCAAGCCTGCCGAAGATTTGGTTCCAATCCAATTGTATACAGAAGAACCTGAAAAGGTCACTTATGTTGGAGCATTACTCCAGGAAGATTTGAAACAAGAGTTTGTGAGGTTCTTGAGGAACAACCGTGATGTTTTCGCTTGGACAGCGGCTGATATGCCAGGTATCGACCCCTCATTCATAACACATAAGTTGAATGTAAACCCCGTGAGGAAACCTATTAAACAGAAGAAAAGGAACTTCGCCCCTGAAAGGCAAGAAGCCATTAAACAGGAGGTCGATAAGTTGTTGGAAGCAGGTTTTATCGAAGAGATACAATTTCCAGAATGGTTGGCGAACCCTGTTATGGTCAAGAAGGCCAATGGAAAGTGGAGGATGTGTGTAGACTTCACTGATCTGAATGATGCTTGTCCCAAGGATTGTTTCCCTCTTCCAAGGATAGACACGTTAATAGATGCCACCGCTGGCCATGAGATGCTGAGCTTCATGGATGGCTTCAGCGGATATAATCAGATCCGGATGGACAAGGACGATGTACCCAAGGTATCGTTTATCACTGACTTTGGTGTATTTTGTTATTTGGTTATGGCCTTTGGACTTAAGAATGCAGGAGCAACGTACCAACGCCTTGCAAACAAGATGTTTAAACATCTGATTGGAAAGACTATGGAGGTATACGTAGACGATATGTTGGTGAAAAGCTTGAATAAAGCGGATCACCTTGAACACCTTAGAGAGGCCTTTGAAGTCCTGAGGACGCATAAGATGATGTTAAACCCAGCTAAGTGTGCCTTTGGGGTCGGTTCTGGGAAGTTCCTGGGTCTGATGGTCTCAAAGCGTGGTATTGAAGCCAACCCCGACAAGATAAAAGCTATCCTAGACATGGAACCCCCAAAGAGTGTAAGGGATGTTCAGAAACTGACAGGAAGAATTGCAGCCTTGGGAAGGTTTGTATCCAAGTCAGGAGACAAGTGCTTGCCTTTCTTCAAAGCATTAAAGAAGGTCAAGAACTTTGAATGGACGGATGAGAGCCAAGTGGCCTTCGAACATCTAAAGAAGTATATGGCAGAGCCACCACTCTTATCGAAACCCGTAGAGGGCGAAACCCTGTATGTATATTTAGCTGTCTCGGAACAAGCGCTAAGTGCCGTCTTGGTTCGGGAGGAATCCAAAGTCCAGAAACCAGTGTACTATGTGAGCAAGGTTCTGCATGGAGCGGAGCTCAATTACTCAGTGATCGAAAAGTTTGCTTTGGCCATGATTACGGCCTCGAGGAAGTTGAGACCTTACTTTCAGTCTCATAAGATAGAAGTCTTGACAGACCAACCTCTCCGAAATGTTATACATAGCCCTAAGGCTAGTGGAAGATTGATTAAGTGGGCCATTGAGCTTGGAGAATTTGATATCCGATACAAACCTCGAACGGCGATTAAAGCTCAGGCCTTAGCTGACTTCCTAGTTGAATGCACCATTAGCAACCAGGAAGTCGGGGGGCAAGGAGACAAGGTAGAAGAACCTACTAAGGAAGAAAAACCTAAAGAATATTGGCTACTATTTTTTGACGGGGCTTCAAAAACAAAAGGTAGTGGTGCAGGACTTGTACTCCAAAGCCCTGATGGCTTTACTGTGGAATATGCTATTAAGCTAGACTTTCCGACCACCAATAATGAAGCAGAGTATGAAGCATTGATAGCTGGACTTGGTCTAGCTAGAACCTTGAGGGTAAAGAATTTGAAGGTCTGTGGTGACTCAAAGCTTGTAGTCTTCCAAGTGAATGGTGAGTTTGAAGCCCGTGAGGAGGCTATGCTAAAATATCTAAGGATTGTAAAGACCCAGATGGCACTATTCGAAGAATGCTTGGTAGAATATGTGCCAAGGGAGGAGAACACCAAGGCTGATGCCTTATCACAATTTGCATCCTCCGATGATGAGGTATGCTCAGGAAGTGTTTATTATCAGGTTTTAAGAACCCCTAGCATTGAAGCAAAGTTAGTTGCTCCCATTGACACAGGGTCCACTTGGATGGATGAGATTAAGTTATATTTACGAAGTGGTCATCTGCCGCCTAATGCTGATGAAGCACGAAAGTTACAGGTAAGGGCCCTTAAGTATGTACTCATTGAGGGGGTCTTATATAGAAAATCGTTTGTGATCCCTTATTTAAGGTGTTTGAGGCCGGATGAGGCTCGAGAAGCCCTTAGAGAAGTTCATGAAGGGGTATGTGGCCAACACCTTGGTGGAAGAGCATTGGCTCATAAAGTGACTCGCCTTGGATTCTATTGGCCAGATATGCTAAAGCACGCTCAAGACTATGTGAAAAGGTGTGATCGTTGTCAAAGGTTTGCACCTGTTGTACGACAGCCACCTGAGATGCTGACATCTATCAATACTCCTATCCCCTTTGCAATGTGGGGGATGGATATTCTTGGACCGTTTCCACTTGCTAGTGCGCAGAGAAAGTTTCTATTGGTTGCAATTGATTATTTCACTAAGTGGATTGAAGCCAAGCCGTTGGCCAAGATAACCACCAAGCAAGTTGCTCAATTTGTGTGGGAGAACATTATCTGCAGGTACGGGATACCTCGGGTAATGGTTACAGACAATGGGACTCAGTTCAATAATGCTGAGTTTAGAAGTTATTGTGAGGATTACTCAATTGAGTTACGCTTCACTTCAGTTGCCCATCCTCAAGCTAATGGACAAGCTGAGGTGGCCAATAGGATAATCCTTGATGGACTAAAGAAAAAAGTTCAGAAAGCCCAGGGATCATGGGTCGATGAGATACTCCCTATACTATGGGCGTATCGAACAACTTGTAAGGTTTCAACTGGGACAACCCCCTTTCAGCTAGCTTATGGAGCTAAGGCAGTGGTGCCACTTGAAATCACTCATACATCCTCCAGGGTCCAGCAGTATGAGCCAGAGGCCAATGAAGAAGGTATGAGACTTGCACTTGATATGATTGATGAGATTCGTGACGAAGCCCATGCTAAGATTGTGGAAAACCAGAAACGAGCTTCCTATTACTATAACCTACGGGTTAAGGAGCGATATTTCAGGGAAGGAGATCTGGTACTTAGAAAAATTGAGGCTTCAGGGGTAGGTCCCAAAGGCAAGATGGCTCCAAATTGGGAAGGCCCCTACCAAGTTAAGACTGTCACAGGCCATGGCTCATACAAGCTTCAAACCTTGGAAGGAATTGAAGTCCCTAGAAGTTGGCATGCGACCAACTTAAAGATATATTATATTTAATATCTACTCTGTGATAACAGAAGTTAGTAGTTACCACGAGAATAAGGTCATGTTGACCACTGCCATGTAGTTGATTTCCAGAAATAGTTATCTCTTTTACTATAATAATAAAGTCCTGAGGATTACCTAGCTTGTTTATCCAAGTAGTTTTTACTTGTATTTATGTTTTGAAAAGTTCAAGAGTTCTGATCGAACTTGCACATTGAATATAAAACTCCTAAGTTTGGATTTAAAATAGTCAGTTTCGGAGTTTGAAAATTCTAAGTAAGAATTACTCTGATTCATCGATTAAAGATAAAAATCCCGAGGATTACTCTGAGGTTTGAATTAACTAAAATCTTACGAAAAGTATTCTAAGTAAAGAATGCTAAATACGCGAGATTAAAGGACGAGACAAAAGAGAATCCAAATATTTAATTTAAAACCCCGAAGGGTATAAATATCCGAATAATTAATTACAAAAGCAAGCCACGCAGGGCTGAAAAATAAACCTAGCCTAAGGGAGCCCATCATCGAAGGCATCATCTTGGACCTTCTCAGTCTCCTGGACTTCAGGTTCCCGGGCCTCCTTCTCCTGGGCCTCGTCCCGGGCTTCATCTTGGGCCTCCTCATCCTTCCCAAGATCCATCTCATCCAAGTGGGAATCTTGGATCACGAGAGTCTCGGTTGGAATCTCCAAAGTTTGGGAGTCCACAGGATGCGAATCCCCGAGATCCTCGACCGCCATCGGGGAAGGGGTCTCCTCCCCGGGAAGCTTCGGAACAGGGAATCGTTCCAGTGTGACTCCCTCGATCTGGGAGCCGAGTTCCTCTATGATCCTTTCCCAGCAAGATTTGAAGGTCTCGGGAAAGGATGTGTCGAACTCCGCGGCCAGGAGGTCGTCAAATTCTTGGGACTTTTTATAGTCCTCCACCGCCTCCTTCCGAACCCTTGCCAGCTCCGCCTCCAAAGTACGGACCTTTTCTTGTTCGGCCACCAGCTCGGCCTCCACCCTCCGGAACTGCTCGAAGTTAGCGGTCGAGGCTTCGAAGTAACGATCGCGGTCACGTTCCGCGATCGACTTCTCGGCCCTGACCGCCTTCAAGTTGTGAACCGCAGCTTGGAGGTAGGTGTTGACCTACACAAAACGAGGAAGTTAAAAGAAGAAGAAATTATCTAAGTTAGGATAAAACTTGAAAACAATGCATTGGGCTTACCGTCGCCACGGCTTGGGCCCCCAGAAGCTCGATCTGGAGATCCTCGGACGATTCCACTACGTGGGCTCGATCCCGGGGAGTAATCACGTTCCGGGACCACTCCGCGGCGGCCCGAGAATCTCCCACCACGGTATCCTTCTTGAGAAGGCCCCACTCCACGACGTAGGGGCCTGAGTCCTCCTCTACGGTCACCTCGCGAGGAGTTAGGAAGGCCGGAACCTTCTCGATAACCGGGGACTTCCCCCTCTTTCGCGACTTCTTCTCGCGAGGCACTTCGGTAACCACCGCCTGAGAAGCGGCGGTTTCGCGCTTTTTGAATATGCTTCCTAAAGCGACTTGGGCTGCAAATCAGAAACACGAAAAGTTAGAAGCCCAATTTATAAAGGTAAAGAGAAGTTTATTAAAAATGCAAGTGGATGAGGCATACCCTCAGGGCCCAAATCGCTAAGCCCATGTAACTGGAGGGAGGCCTCCGAGATAAGCAACGAGCAATGATGGAGGTTGTCCCCCGTTAAAACCCTAATTGCAGCCTCTTCCTCGACCCCCAACTTAAGGGACCGCATCGTTCCGTCCTCGGCCCGGCTGAAATCCGAGTAAAAGTAGTCGGCCCAATCGGCCCCTTCCATGTATAAATAAAACCATTGTTTCTTCCAATTCGGAAGAGAATCAGGGGCCGAGTCAGAAACGAAGATGCTGCGGCCCAAAGTCCGATATTGGATTTTGACCCAGCCTTCGTCATTTGGGGCGTTCACAAACTTAAAAAGATATCTAAATACAACCACGCTGGGCTCTAAGTTATGCTTCTTGCACTGGACCAAAAAACAATTTATGAACCTCCAGCCATTGGGCTGGAGTTGGGTTGGACATACCCGGGCTTCGGCTAAAAGCCTATAAACAAACATCGGGGGAGGCAATCTAAATCCAGCATAAAAAGTCTCTTTGTAAATCCTAATTGCCCCGGGCTTTGGGTAGCAAGCCCGGTCATTTGGGCCTGGGAGCTCGGCCCTGTAAGGGTGTTCAATTCCAAACAGCTTGCTCATAATATCAATATCTTTTTGGGTGAGCTTAGTGGGATAATTATAAGCATCTAAATGGAGCAAATTGGGGAACGCTTGACCAAATTCACTTAATAAATCTCTAAGTGAAAAAACGCTAGCATGAACGAGGGATTTTTTACCTCGGTTAACGCGAGAACGAGCAGCGGGCTGTTGAGAAAGCTGGGATTGCTGTGAAGATGAAGAATCCGCCATTGATCTTCAAAGAATGGAGGCTGAAAACCCAGAAAATGACGAAGGAGGATGAAGATTAGTCGGAATCTGGGAAAATCTTTGAAGATCGCCCGGAAACTGGAGAATGCTTTGAATATCGGCCGGAATCTGGAAAAGACTTGCAGATGGCCGAAAATACGCCTTAAAACTTGCCGAAAAACTAGAGGGTTTTGAGAGTGTTTGGGAGAATTTTTAGCTCTTAACTTTGGAAACTTTGGAGTGAAATGAGAAATGAACTCTCAGTCACTCATTGTATAGGCAATCTACAACCGGTTCACTTGCCGGTAAACCCTAAAATGAACTGGCTACAGCCCGTAAAATGGGCCTTGGGCCGGTCATTAAGCCTGGCCAAAGGCGGGAAGCCCATAGACTTGAAAAATTCGAACCTATTCTAGAAGGATCTCAAGAATTCTGGGAGACACACGCAAAAAATAAAGAAAAATAAGCTATATAGGCCTGACAGGTTATAGACTAAGGCCCACAACCTATAACGGTAACATGTTCCTAAGACGATTGTAGCGAAATGCATTACCAAATACCAACATGTCTCCTCGGCGGGGTTACCCACGCCAAGGAAGCATAACAATTGAAGCCTTATGTAGGCCTTAAACCCAACCACGCCCAGGAAGCACATCTCCTAGGCGTGGTGTAACAACATGTCTCCTTGGCGGGGTTACCCACGCCAAGGAAGCATAACAATTGAAGCCTTATGTAGGCCTTAAACCCAACCACGCCTAGGAAGCACTTCTTCTAGGCGTGGTGCAAAATTAGGTCTCCTTGGCGTCTGTATGCACGCCTAGGAGACATCCTACTCTTGAAAGAGCATATACGAGCCTGGGAGAACGCCTCCTAGGCGTGGCATGCTAAAATGCCTCCTTGGCGGGGGTACCCACGCCAAGGAGGCAGAGCAACCAAGGCATCGACCAACCACGCCCAGGAGACATAACTCCTAGGCGTGGCGAGCTAAAGTGCTTCCTTGGCGGGGCTACCCACGCCAAGGAAGCATCTCAGGGAGAGGGATGAATTTCTATTAAAGAATTATTTAATTCTTAAAAGAAATGTCCCAAAAATTCCAAAAATAGGAAAAAATACAAGAAAAATCATAAAATTGAAATTTTAATTTCAAATATATTTTGAAAATTATTTAAAGGCTCGAAAAATTCTAAGAAAATTGGAATTTAATCATAAAAATTCCAATTAATTTGAATTTAGCCCTGAAAAAATACGAAAGTGTTCGAAAATACCATTACAAACGTAATTTTGAAGAATACTTGTTGTACCAATAAAAAGACTCGTAGTGTCATGAAAACGACTCAAAAAGTCAAAAGAAAGACTCATGTCTTCCGATACTCCAATCAAAAATGAAGTACGATCCCGAAGGATACGAAACAGAGCTATCTTTACTGTACAGTCAATTCGAATCATCTCTCGAATTGTTTCAAAGTAGTCAAGATCGGTGAGATCCTTGCGCTATTTATGGAACTTCAGACCTTGGACGATGGGAATTTGCAGAAGTTAGCTTTCTCGCATGATATATGAATCAGGAGCTCAGAAAGCCGATAAGGACTCAGCAACTTTTGAAAAGTTTTTACAAAACTTGTCGAAAGTTGGGGGGCAAATGATATGGGTCAGAAGTAATATTTAATTATTATTAGATATTAAAAGCCCAAGAACACTAAAGCCCAGTTAAATAGGGCCTGAGGCTCTTAAATATTAATTAATTTCGTAATTAATTAATAGAGGTCCAGTTACAAGTCCAAATTCTATAATACATCTGATTCTAGCAGATAAATATTCAGAAGTTCGGATAAACGTCAACAACAAGAGGATAAGAGTTCTATCTTATCTCTTGCTTCGAGGCATACTTCGATAAGAAGTCTGATACACGGAATCGTACTTCCGTCCCACTTCTGACTCCGAAGCGCCTATATAAAGGGCTCTACCCCTCATAACTAGAACTACGTTTTGGACTTGATTCTTCTTCACACAGAAGATACGTAGGCATCTCGCACCGAGACCAGTCCAAAGCACGAATCGCTCACCCCCGTTTTTAGTTCTATAACACAAACCATGCATATTAGTTTAGAAAGTAGGTAATCCATAAACCACAAGCAAAAGGTTAGCCCAATGTGCATGATCAAGAGCCGAGACCATTCTCCTTCCAGAATTAGTCTTGAGAAACTACAAGTCGATAGATAAAACCAAAGGTGACTCGCCTTTCTCTACAACGAATGGCTTGATAATCTTCTTCTTAGAGTGACTGATATCAACTTCCACTTCATATGTCCCATAAAAGCCTCTGAATCCAAATTGCCCTTGCTCATCAATATGTCCCTGTGCATTAGACATCCACTCTTGCTTAAGTGCAAGATATCTTTTGCCAGCTTCGTTGATTTCCCCTTCCGCGTTCACCAGATGTGAATGGTCTCTGCACATAAACAATTCCCAGAATCCCCATAACATTACTCCATCCACTGCTGGATGAGCAAAAGCCTCTCGAAGCATAACTTCCAGATCATCAGCTCGCACATGCTCGTTGCTAGAAGACACGTCTAGTTCTGTAAACCAGATTGGAAGGCCAAGAATAGCCAATTTATCAAGAGCAGAACAAACTATGGAACCAACTGGATAATCTATATGTCCCTGAATACCAATTCCTCCAACAGGAGCTCCTTGTTCCTGCAAATCAAGAATTTGCTGAATGTATTTTTCTGGAGATGACTTACTGTCACATCCATCTTCTACATGATAATCATTTACAAATAACATAGCAGAAGGATCTAGTTGGTTAGCTTTCTTAAACATGTTCGTTCGGATATCTTTTCCTAACCGGTCTTCAAAGAATGATCCATGCAGCATCTCATTGTTTACATCATAATGCCTAAACTTCCCCTTGTAGCGGGTGAGAAGGCTTGTTAGGCGATTCTGAACTGCTGCCATTAAATTATTCTCGTTCAAAGCCCGGATCCATGGCTGAACTGTGTCTTCCACTTCCCAGAATATACAGTGACCCCGAGTTTCAATGTTATGGCTGGCGCAAAAGTTCAACAGGTCATCAGCATCCTTGTAATTTATTTTTCCTTGCTCCGACTCAGTCCAGTACCATTTCAGCTCATTTCCAAACACAGCCCAATTGAAATGTTGCTTAAAAAAATCAACAAAATCTTCATTGTCTATGTTACTTCTACTCACACATGAGCCAAAGGGGAAACTATTATGTACTTGTCGGACTTTTACGGGTATTCCCTGCGTACTAACTGAATCTGATCTGGAGAATTTTAAGACAACATCATGTTTACGTATCTGCGAATCAGGGATAAAATAATTATTTGAATGTTCGGCAATCAGCATAGTAATATAAATGCTTAGGCATATAAAGTACATACTCCAATATAAATTAGGCAAGTACTGCCTACCTTATCTTTTTAATGAAAAATTAACACAACTTATCACAGATATGCAGCAAGATATTACATGCACAGTGTCTTCTAATCTATAATCAAAGCACCTTAACAGCAAAAATAAAGAAATGTTATGATATATTTAGTAATAGAGCATAGTTGTCAGTGGGAAACAATATAATTTACCAAAAATGATGAGACAGTTCTGACAATATTATTGGATGGGTATATTAAAACCTACACATTTAGCCAAGTTATATTGTCCGTGGATAACTTTTTCAAACAATGTATTTGCTGATATTAATTTCAAGTATTAAAAGATGCATATAGATTTAGCTATAACCTTATCAGTTTGATCTTTCAAGTGTCTGAACCTTGCATGCCGATTAACAGGAAAAATATGCATTCCAGCAACCATCAAGTCAACACCTGCTACAGGACCTTGAACATAAACCATCACCTTAGTTGGTTTTGTCTCAATCCGGAAAGACCCACAAACTTCATGCCATCTTTGATCATTAATCTCAACTTGGCCCCCGTTTACCCATTGGCTGTCAACACCAACTGCAACATTTACATTCTGAGGACCAGCTGCATTAGAACCAATCCTAACCCAAGCAGAAACTTGATATGTACGATAGAGTTCTATTTTATCTGTGATTATCTGAGCAGGGCCCATCCAAGTCTGAGTACGATTTGAAACAATAATGAAACGACCACTTAACGGCTCACAAGGCCCTAAAGTAGCCCTTGCCATTGGGGGAAATGTATTGGGCGAACCAATTCCAGTGCTCAAAGTGCAATTACCAAGGGGAAACCATCCATTTGTTCCGTTACCAAGGTTGCTGTTGGTCATTATATTTGCTCCATAATCTACTCTCTGAAACATAAGCCACAAACAGCTATAGTTAGTTATATACCGCATCAAAAAAATATATTACACATTTATAACTTGGCCAACAGACCTCAGAAACTTTTGCAAGCAATGGAGGGCGTCTTTCTGCACGCTGAACAACAAAATTGTTGAGGAGGATATCAGTGCCTGGTGGTGGACCTTCCAGATAAATTACTACCTTCGAAAAAAAACCATTTAAAAGGAATTTTCCACGCAATTGTACCCAATCTTTATCTGTTGCCTGAGCACTTTAAGAGGAATAAAAAGTAACAAGTCAGAAATACAAGCATGCAGCTGATGTAAAATAACACTTCAAAATACATACAACTCAACATGTAGGTTCTCTGTCATGCTGGTTCGAAATAACAGAATATGACATATGTAGTTCAAAGAACTCAACAATATTTTGCATTCGTGCACATCATGCAAAAAGCTAGCCGAATCATGTGAAAATATGATCAAATTAACCACAGACAATGAAGAAGAAACTAACTTTGCGATTCCTATGTATTCCTCACGGCGATCTGATGTTTGAACGAACAAGGTAGCCCGGACATCTGCATTGCTAACATTGTTACCAAATATCCTAACTGTAGCAGATACCTCATATGCAAGCTTTCGGCACACTCTTGCAGTTATGTCCTGCTCAATGCCATGCCAAGTCGCTGTGCGTTCTCTTGCTGATGCAAAGCACTTTCCAGATGCGGGAAGAATTTTTCCATCTACCATGGAATTATGCAAAACAATTTTGCAGCCTCTTCCGGACCAACACTGAATGCCATCATCAAATTCAGGATTCAAGGTGATCTCCTTTCCACCAGAGACATATTCTATGCTTCCAGTCTGTCATTTTTAGAAGATATTCAAGACAAAATCAATAGGTAGGTTAAAAAGACTGAGGGCGATAATATTGCAAATTGTTGATTACCAACTTCAAAATCTTTTATACATAATTATACCCTATAAACTCTTGTATAGAATTCTTTTCCGCTTTGATTTTATATAGTCAACGCATTCACAACCTAGAAAATTATATACGCGTGTATAGTTAGTAAAATAGGCAACCAAATTTTGACCTCCTAATTCTGTATATTTGCCACATTTAACACTTTCGATATTTACCAGTATTTTTTTACTGAAGTGTATGAGAAAATTAAATTACTAACACAGCTTACCCTGATCTCGCTGAAGGTAGGACCGGATACTACAACTGATTTTATTAGTAAATCTACTCCAGCAGATGGTCCTTCAAAATATAACACAACTCGCTCAAGCGTATCTGGCAAGGAAAATGTGCCTTCTAAGTTCTCCCACTTATCTTTGAAAACAGAAGTTCTGCATGTAGCAACTCTTACAACTGTATTCTTATATAAGGGACCAACCACAAAAAGAAAGAAAACTCCATTACCTGGCAACGAACAAGTAGCTAGTTGTTTTGTCTTGGTGCATTAGTCTGAGTGTAGCAGAAACATCTGCAAAGTCCTGAAGATTCCCTGATACGCTGACGATAGCAGAAACTAAATATGTGGAACCTGGGGAAACTCCTGAAGTGATGTCTTGCTCCAGGCCTTGCCAACATTCCTTTCGATTTGTAATTACAGCATAATAATTTCTTGACCTATCTGATGTCTCCCCAGAGTAATCCAATGTGGCTGAAGCCACATACCCTTCACAGCAATTTGGATGCCAAGAATCCAATCCTCCAGAGAAGTCATGGTTTTTTATGATATTGTCGACGAGGTTCTTCCATGAAGTTTTAACACCCTCTTCGAATTTCTGTTAGACGACACAAAATGCTAAAGACATAAGTTTTTACTTTAAGTTGTATATTTGTAATTTCTACTTTCTATATCAAATATTGAACAGAAAAGAACAATGAAATGAAGAACAAATATGATGCATTTCCATTGTTTGTGCAGTAATTAAAAAAAAAAGGGCAGTATATGCTTCTAAGTTGCCATACAAGCTTCAAATATTCACTTATTTAAAGTCTAAAGCACACACAACAATCATAAATTGGGTCTGTGATAAACAAAAGTACAAGTTATGCAATAACATCATTTATCAATTTTAATCCCAGAGAGCTCCTGTGAAAAACAGGGAACACTCTGAAATTTTTGAGACAGTTTTAACTTTTAACTTTTAATACAATACAATGGTACCTCTAAATGAAAAGCATCGTTGGCATAGCTCGTGATTGGATTTCTTATTTTATTTTGATTCTTATCACAAACAACATGGTGAAGTTGATACAAATTTTCAAGAAGTTAAAGCGTGATAAAGATATGTGAATCTCAGTGGTACTTTTGTACATTGGAACTATGCTCTATTTCAATGTAGGAAAGTACCACTGATATTCAACAAATTCAAAACTATACTCTATTTGTGAAGGGAACGGGTGGAACTCTTGAAGGGAACTATGACATAAATGGAGTGGAAGTCGGTAAACTGGAAACCCTGTTTTGGGATCCTGAATGCCTGAACCCTTAGGGGTCGTTTGGTTCATGGGGATCTGGAATCACGTATGAGTTTTGTCCATTCCAAACCCATACCAAGTGTTTGGTTACAAAAAATAAAATTTGAAACCCATACCTCAAACCCCCAAGGTATGAATTTTTGATACCCAAGGGATGAGGTGGGTATGAGATGGAGGTATGGGAATCAATTTCATTTTTGATTTTTTGTCTCTATTTAAGAAATTAAATATTAATGTTTAATACAAGAATAATCAATGATGCAGAAATATATTCATTTTTGATTTTTTGTCTCTATTTAAGAAATTAAATAATAATGTTTAATACAAGAATAATCAATGATGCAGAAATATATAATAATAATAATAATAATAATAATAATAATAATAATAATAATAATAATAATAATAATAATAATAATAATAATAATAATATAATAATAATAATAATAATAATAATAATAATAATAATAATAATAATAATAACAATAACAATTTTAATTAACATGAATTAACAACTTAATTTTTTTTAATTGAATATATTGATTCCAACACTCAACCAAACCACATGATATCAAATATGACACCTTAAACCCATACCAACTTAACCCGATTCCTCATTTCAACCCCATACCACTCCGGCTGACTCCGCGAAACAAACGACACCTTATTGGGAGCTATTACATTCATAAATAATGCAATCAAAAGGTCTAATCTGATGAAAAAATAGGAGTTCTCATTAAATTTTCTGTTGAGTTCCCATTTAAGTTTTCTGTTCAATTCTCATTTAAGATTTTGTTTCACAGTTTTATTTGACCTAGAGTCTAGATAAGTAGTCCCTATATGTTAATATAATAAGAATTAATTCATACACTTCAAGAATCATATAGTTCAAGTAAAAGAGAAAAATAAGATAGACATATAGCTTACTCTGAACTCGCTAGGACTAAAAACCGAAACTGATTTTATGAGTAGGTCTACTCCAGGAGAGGGTCCTTCAAAATACAACACAACCTGATCAGGCATATCTGACAATAGAAATGTTCCTTCCAACTTCTCCCATCCGTCTTTGGAAACAGATGTTCTGCATATAGCAAATTTTACTAGTATAAGTTGTTTTTATACAATGAATGGACACAACCACAAGGAAAAAATCTCAAGTACCTTGCGATGAACAAATAGCTAGTTGCTGCATTACGATATTCTAATCTGAGTGTAGCGGAAACATCAGCAATGTCTTGAAGAGGCCCTGATACACTAACAGTAGCAGACACTGTATAAGTGAGACCTGGGGAAACTCTTGTTGTGATGTCTTGCTCAAGGCCCTGCCAACATTCCTTGCGATTTGTTATTACAGCATAATAATTGCCTGGACTAGCTGATATGTTTTGAGGATAACCCGAATTAGAAGCCACGTAGCCTTCACAGCAATTTGGGTGCCATGAATCTAACCCGTTAGAGAAATCATGATTTAGTATCAGATTAGCAGCAAGATTGTCCCTTGACTTTTTAGAACCCTCTTTAAATTCCTGATGTAAGAAACAGAATCTTAAGCACATAAACTTCATCCCTTTTGAGTTGTAGAAAAAACTTCTTCGTTTAAACTGTAAATCATTCTCCTTGTAAATAATAGTAAAATTTTCAAAGGAAACAACCATACATTCATATCTTTTTTTTATTACTCATTCTTTGTGCAAAAAAATCAATGCAGCTTATGCAAATAGTACTCCACATAATTCTGAAGTTCACTAGTATGAAACATTTTAAAGGGCTTTATTAGCAATATTAAAAAAATTGTGATACACACAGTGATAATTAATACTTTATTCCTTCAAGCATATATATTCATATTTATCAAGCTTCAGTTTGTTTGACAGCAACATGAAATTGACAAGTTTACAAATACGAACACCGCCCAAAATTGCCACCCCTAGAGAAAGCATAGAAGATTATACAAAGCCAAATGCAATCATACCTCAGAATGTGAGACATCATTAGCATTGCTAGTGGATGGATATGCCATAGCTTCTTTTGCTTCCTTTTACAAACATCAAGATCAAGCATAATCAATACAGATCATCACATAAATCCAAAACATGTAATCTTGTATCGAAACAACCCGAAAATAAATATTTAACCCAAAAAACCAAAACCCCATACCTCTGAATGTTTTCTTGAATGGGTCTTGAAGATTTTCTTGAATGCCTTCTTCATAATATAACACAATCAATACAACACAGAATCAATTTCTGGGTAATATAAATAGTACTTCATTAGTACAAAATCCGAAGAAAACACAAGTCTTTAGTAAAGAGTTCATATATTGAAGGATCAGATCAGATTAACTTAAATATATAACAATATGAACCATCTGTTATTGGCTAATCAAACAATGAAAAAATCATCTACAGGCCCTAATTTGAACTATATTGACAGGGATACATAAATAAAACAGATAAATAAATCAGGAAAATTACGGTAATTGAAAGGCTTCGGACACTGACCTTACTGAACTTGATGTCAAGGCTTTACCTTCCATATTCATAAGATCTAAGATCCTCGGTTGTATTGAAGGTTTTTAACGGATTAATACTCCCTCTGTTTTTTAATGTTTTTTAATATATGAAGTTTGACTTTTTGGCACACTTTTAAGTGCTTTGACCGGATAGTTAAAAGTATTATTTTTGAATTTTTCTTTTTCTGAATAAAAATATACAATCAAAATTTTAATTCACAAAAAAAAATCAATCAAAAATAATGATTTCTACTATCCGGTCAACCCATCTAAAGTTAAGTGCCCAAATCAAAAGTGTCATATAAAAAAAAACAGAGGGAGTATTAAATTTTAAATTTTAATGATTATATTATCAAAATTTTAAATAAATATCAATTTAAAATCTTATTAATCTTATTAAGATCCTGATATATATTTAAAATTTCAAATCGAATATCTTTAGATTTTTTGAATGAAAAAATAATTAAAATCTTAATTATATATATTTCTTAATTTATGTCTAGATCTTAATAGAATATCATTTTGACATAAGGTTTTTCTATAATATTCATGTGAGCAAGTCCGTTCTAGTTGGAACTTAAATATAATATGAGATAGGATAAGAAGAGAGTGTCTCAAAAATATGGAATAGGATAAGGAGGAAAAGTGCCTCAAAAATAGAGTTTGAATGATTGTTCTAGTGATATAGGATATAGGATATTAGGATATTATTAGATCAAATTTTTCATCAAATATCATATATTATGACTTAAAATACTAAATAGGGCACGTGTTGGATTTGCTCAAAACTCTGGTTTGCTGTATATATTTACACAACACACTTCTACCCATGAAAACATAATATATATCAATATAATGAGAACAACTTACAAAATGGTGTGAATTGCCTCGATATCGGTGTATGTTCCAAAAATCGCAAAGCAGAAAGGTGAGGATCAAAACATCAATAAAAAATTCATGTTAAGTCATGCTCCAAGCGGCTTCTTAACTTATGGGCTTCCAACTTAATAAAATCAAAATATCATAAAAAAAATTCAAAGATGATCACTTTAAACTCTATTTTCTTGGATGTTTGTGTTGAAATTTTTTGTGAAAAAAAGTGCATGTGGTTGTTTTTTGTTGTAACAATATTTTTATCGAATTAAATGCGGAAGTTATATTTAATGTACAGGGTTGAAACGTATTTTTTCAAATATTTTCGGAAGATGAGAAAATTGTAAATTTTTTTGAAACAAATGATAATTTTGATAAATACTATTTATATTTACACTTAAATTTTACATCTAAAGTATTGTCTGCTATTATTAATCTATGTTACTCCCTCCGTTTCAAATTAGATATCCACTTACAAAAAATCACACAGTTTAAGAAAAGTGGTTATTCACAGATTAATTGCATTAAATGACCAAAATATGTGGAGTGAGATTGATCTAGGAAATATAAATAAGAGATTTGTGGAGTAGAATTGACTTTGGAAATATGATTTTGCATTGAAAGTTGAGGTGAACAACTAATTTGAAAACAAATTTTTTTTTTAAAAGTACTGGACATGTAAATTGAAACGGAGGGAGTATCAACATATTTTACCACGATTTTCCTTTAAACTCATGAAATACATCTTACATCTTTTTCCCTTTATATAGCTTCAAATAACAATTTTAAGTGAATAATACATACATGATAAAAGAAATAGTGTTGATTCAATTTTAACATATTTGTTTGTGAGAATTTAATTTGATATATAAAAGTTCTGATAAATTAATAATTTATCAACACAAAGATTATTAATTTAAGCTCTTAACAATTATGACAATCACAAAATCGCCAGCAAATTCTAAAGAATTCTAGCTATTTCTAGAAAAATACTCACAAAACAACTTTGGAATACCATCATTGATCACATGAAGAGTGTGTTTCACATTGTAAATATGAAGACCTACGCTACACATCCTGAATGAAAATTTTAATCAAAAATTTTTAAATGCAGTAAAGTTTTTCTTTGCTAATAAACATTTGTATTTTTTATTATTGTATTATTTATTTTAATATGCATTAGAAGATAAACTCTTACTTTCTTTGCGCTTTAAGTTTGTGTCAAGTTAAATCGAGTACTAATTTTACTTTATATTTTGTTTGTTGCCATAAAGCACAGAAAGTGCCTAAATAAAAATTGTGCAATCATTTAAATTAGTTGTGGAGGAGTCAAAATCTAACAAATTGAGAAAAGGGTTCTGCAGATAAAGTCAAAAAACGTCCAGAAATAAATGAAAATCATTTGGACTATTATTATGGAACAGCAGTGAATTTAGAAAGGAAGGATCTACATTGAATGTTGAAGACAGTGATGTGAAAAACATGCAGACAACCTATATAAGTATGTATGTACTTATCTCTTGCTTTTAAGTCGATGAAAATCATACAGAAAAGCCAAAGTGATGGAGTTGGAGAAGGGCTCAGAAGAGATGATCAGATCATCAGCTCAAGCTGATGGTGATGATAAGATGAGGAAGAAGAAGAGCAAGAAGATGAAGAGGAGGAAGAATTTGATATTAGGGTGTTTTAGAAGAAGGAAAAGAGATGATTATGGTGATTCAACTATAGAGGAGGCTGATGCTAATGGAAACTTGGATATGGAATCTGCTTCTAATATTGGAAAGGCTAGCCCGAGTCATTTAGTTGTTACTGTTAATGGTATCATTGGCAGGTCAGTTTCATTATTATACTCATTATTTTTCGAGTTTTCTTGCGGGTTTGGTCCTGTTAACCATTGTAGTCTTTAAAATAAAATTGAAAATTTAGGAGTTCGGAAGAAGATAATAATACTCTATTAAGAGTTTATGTTTATTTGCTGTTAGAAGATTTATGAGTTTTTGTTTGTTATATAGTTCATATTAGGAAAATTGGAAAGAGGAGTGATTATAAATTGGGACAATTTGGAGTTTTCTTTTTTGAGAATACACAAAATGTTGCTCTATCATTGTTATGAATTGCTGAAGCCTGAAAGGGTGTGTTTACTTTATACAAGGAAAAAGTTGCTGAATATAGAGATTGAAGTTAATGTTTAATGTGTTTAACACCTCATATTTTCGTGTTTAGATTTGCAGTACTGTGATATTGTGACTACATTTTTTTAGTAATGAGATCAATGAGAACATAAACTGATCCAGGCAATTCTGAAAACTTTTGGTGTTGGTAGGAACAGATAATCGTATGTTTTACATAAGAGATATCCATGTGCACATGGAAGTTGGCTTGATATTACATTGCAACAATGTCTTCTTCTATGTCACGAGAGTACTCTTTTTTATGGCATAATTTACCTCAGGGTATAGTTGCTTGTGAAAAAATTAGGTAGTTTCCATCATCTAACTTAACACCTCTCTGTGACGGAAAAATTGAAGAAGTAGTATAAAATGTCCTCAAAATCTATTTCCAGTGCAGTGGTATGAGGCATCTACATTATATTATTATCAAGTCCAGAAGTCTAGGTTGTATTACTTCATGATTTACCCATAGACACGTAGATAGATCTTCTCCAATTGTGATTTCTGGAGAAGGATAAATTTAATGATATAAAAGATCATATCCAGCTTTCCTTCTAATTCAATTCCATCTGCCCCCTACCCTGGCAAAAAATACGAGCTGCATACAAAATCTACTACGCCGCTAATTAGTCTTGCTTCAGAACATTTTCACTGTGCCAATGCAGCACTATTTATTTTAATTCGTGTTTAGAAAGTGTTTTTATGATTGTAGTGCTCAAAATTGGAGATATGCTGCAAAGCAATTTCTGAAGAGGTACCCCCACGATGTTGTTGTTCATTGTAAGTTATAATTTAAATTACCTATTATGCTCAAGTCTTATTCTTGATTTTCATTATGCCCATAAAAATTGGTATCTGAAACTTTTAATATATACTAGTCAATCAATAGATATCTTGAGCAGACACCTTTGCGACAAAACTTCATGCTGATTAGTACAGTCTGCATAAGGGTTTCTATTCATTAACAAAACTCTGTATTGTATATACAGGTTCTGTTCAGTTTAGGTGAAAAAAGCTACCTTACAAATGTAGGAAAAAAGATGTTCTGAGTTAATTTTGTTTTCCAATTTCCAAAACCCCAAAGTTGCTTGGGGATCCTATTAAAGAACCAGTTATAGTACTCGATATATTATTCTCTCTGTCTCATATAGAACACATATTTATTTTATGAACTGAAATCCCTTTTCTTGAGAACTTGGATTCTTCGGGTCAGGAATGAAAAGTTATAGTGGGAAATAAAAGAACGTTTTCCATATAAAGGTACTCGTATTCCTCGTGTGGATTTGACTGGGAAAACAAAAATAATCATTAGCTCCTACTATTAGAACATGAATTTTTCTTCTTCTTTTTGTCAGCTACATGAACAAATTTTGTTTTCCATCTCCTTGCTATTTGATAGCGTTCTTTCATTGGTTACTTGTGTCAAAGCTCACAAGTACTGCAGATTACAACTAATTAGGCTAGCTTGGCAGTTATATCTTTTGTGCAATACAGCAATACGAGAAGCAGGGTAAGATTTTTAGTTATTTGAAAACACTGACATACCCATTTTACCTTCAACAATACTTAAACCTGTGATACATAGCACTCCTTCCCTCTCTTGTTGGGGAGTTAGACTAATGCATAGCTCGTTTGTATCTGTAAGCTTTAACGTTTCAAGCGCACTAGCTCAAGTTATAGTATATATTGGCTTTAAAAACTGATATTTGCAGGCAGTGAATCTAATCATTCAATGTTGACATTTGATGGTGTTGATGTGATGGGAAGTAGATTAGCAGATGAGGTATGTATAACTGTGTTGCTCTCATGTAGTCCCTTTTGTATATTCATGCAATTAGTTCAAACTCTTCTCTCACTACACAGACCTAGAATACTGGTTATGTTACTTACATGCTTTCAGGTGCTATCTGTTATAAAACGTCATCCTGGTCTTCAGAAAATATCTTTTATAAGTCACTCACTTGGTGGCCTAGTATCAAGATATGCTATAGCTAAGCTTTATACAGAAGACTCACCTGAGGAAAAATGTGAAGTTAAAGGAGAATCTCCGTACAGGGAAGAGGCCAGAGGAACAATTGCTGGACTGGAGCCCGTAAACTTCATAACCTCCGCAACTCCACACCTGGGCTGTAGAGGACATAGACAGGTAATCAGTGCGCTCTTCATGCTCACCTTTTTGTATTATACCCTGAAACCATTATGAATGAACTCAAGGAAGCAATACTAATGTTATTGTTTCTAACTTATTTATTTAGTTGATAGTACTCAAATATTGATGAGGGGAACCAAACAAATATCTCGTAATAGAATGATGTTTATATGGTTGATATTAATTACATGTGATTTGTTTTTATAAATCTCTTCAGCAACTTTGTAGGAATTTGCTCCCAGTCTGCTTTATATGATAGTTCTAGACAAAATTTACGTGTATGGTTAGCCTTGAACTGGAAATTGTGGAATGCAGAAAAGATGTAATCTCTGCTGTGTGGTACTGACTGGCAATGCAGTGGCCATGCTAATCAAATAACCAGTAAAAAGTCAGACCTATTATTAATCAAAAACAGGTTGAAAGGGTAATGTCAAATAACTTATATTGTTGAAAAGATGGTCTTCAGGTTTTGATAGTGGAGTAAAAAATGTTTATTTTGTATGCTTTAAAGCACCAATTGGTTCTACTTATACATATATGATATCTATGGATGGTCTTATATCCTGCAAAACTGCTTTTCTGTAGTTACGTGTGTGTATTCCTCTAAGCATATGTATTGCTACATCTTAATAGATAGAGAAGTTTTCATTTGTTTTGTCAAAGGAAACATCTACCTGAATGCTTGTATACTAGTTCTCTTCGCCATATATTTCTAAAAATTTATTTATAATAAATTATTAGGAAACAGAGCTTTTTAATCCCTGTTTCTTGCATCCATATGTAGAATATAAGACTGCTGTTAAGGCAGAATTAAAAACATCATTATGATAAGCTGCTGTATTCCTTTTATATAAATTATATGGCCATTTTGTCATAAATCACCACATGCTTCTGGAGTACTGGTTATGGAGGCTTCTGGTTCTTATGTTCTATGATTTTCACAAATGCAGATACCAATGTTCTGTGGAATTCTGGCCATTGAGAAAGCAGCAACAAATGTATCTTGGCTCCTTGGAAGAACCGGGAAACACCTGTTTCTGACTGATAAAGATGATGGGAAACCTCCCCTCCTGCTTCAGATGGTGAATGACTGTGAAGATCTTAAATTCATGTGAGCACTTGTGGATAAATAATGGAATGTGAAGTTAATTCAGAAAATTTGTTATTTTCAAGTTTCTAATCTGCATGTGGCCTTGTTCCTTTATTTCACATTCTTTCTTGTCTGTCCAGATCAGCTTTGCAGTCCTTCAAGCGGCGGGTGGCCTATGCAAACGCACGTTTTGACCGTATCCTTCTATGCATCATCTGACTTCTAACGATTATCACTACTAGCAAAATATACCAGGGTCAAAGTGTAAAATAGTCGAACTCATCATCACATTCTCAAATTATGTGGCAATTTAGGACATTAAAACAACATGAAAGGAAAGCCCTGAAAAAGAATCATACAGAGGGCAGTAAAATATCAATATAAGATGATGAGGTACTTGCAATTTTCCACAACACCCACCATAAGCAAGATCTCTGCACAATCACCATAACCATATTAAATCTTAAGGTGTCAGAGGCACAGGATCTTATACTCTTCAACACTTCAGTATGTTCGATATACTTTTTACAGCAAGCAGACTATCAGGCACATTAAACAAGACTGTTTTGATATTCTTTTGTTTACTTAACATAATCTGCAGATATTGTAGGATGGAGTACTTCATCTCTGAGGCGTCGAAATGAACTTCCAAAGGTAAGGATTGAACAGTTCAAAAAGAAAAATGTAATGACATTAAATTGGATAGGTTTTCCAAATTATCTTACTTATTTTTGGCTTCAGAAGCAGAAACTTCCAAGAAATACTCGATATCCTCATGTTATAAATGAGGAGCCAGCTAGAACTGACCATTTTTGCAAGGCCGAACACAATGATGACTTGACTGATGACATTGAAGGTCTGATCCTTTGCTTTTATGAACTGATTTCTATAGTAGTAGTCCTTACGAAGCCTCAAGTTTACATTGATCAATTTTCTTGCACTTGGCACTCATGAATCATGATTATAAGCTGTTTGTCTGATGCTGCTTTCAGCTAGAAAAGTATAAAGCACTAAGAAGTAAACAATATCAGAAACTAGTATTTAAGCCCGCGCTGCTGGGCGTTTGCATATTTTAAATTGCATGGGAAATTTTTTTTTTTTATCTCATACTGCTTGGTTTGCGTAAGTGTTAACATTATCCCTTGCAAACATGATGCTCTGAAAGGAGCAAATTAGAATACGGAAACGGAGTTCTGAATACAGAGTTATACAAACCTACGGCACCATTATCTTAAGAATAATACAAAGTTCTTAATCTGGCTACTAAACCAAATGCTTTACAGAATTTGAAAGTACAAAGTTACCAAATCTTATTACAAAACCACACATTACATAAGAGAGACAACATGATGGAATAGTAGGAATAGCATGATGGAGGTAGTATACTCCTCTCTTTGCTTGCTTCTGATTGCGAACATTAGTAGAGACGCCAATTTGCCAATCTGTAAGATTGAAGCGTTTCAAAAATTCCCAATTTGTACCTTTACATTTATTCACATATATTTACAAAATCATACAGTACATAAGATTAATTACTAACCTGAATGCATCTCTGAGATCCCCCACTGCTTCATGATCCAGATTTATGAAAAACCTTGTTGGTGAATAGTTTGTCAGCTTCGCCTCACCTTACAAATTGACCGGACAATGTTTTAGGAAGACATTAAAAATCAGGAATCCAAAATTTTCAGAACTACCTTGGATCAGTCTAGCTTTAACACTGGAGAGCACAACTATAACTGGATGTTGGCCAGCATTATGGACTTCGTGATTGATAGATTGTGCCATTTCATCGTAGAATATCACTTGTGCAGAAGTGCTGTTAAGAGATTGATAAAAATTGTCAATGGTTGAACATGCAATATTTCCTACTTTGCTTTGACCTTATGCACCAGGTGGGAATCTTAATTGCACTTCTATTACAGTTATATTCAAAACCTATATTTTATCATGGAAAAAAGGGAGTAAAACGTTCCCCACTCCAAATTGTGTATTATAGTTACCAGTTAAATGTTTTATAGGTTAAGAATGTATGTTATTAAACTATGAATAAATAAGCATTGCATTTTCTAGAAGTCGCTAGTTTCAAGTATTACTTGTTTGGTCGAACTAGCAATGTAAATTAATTGCCAGAAAAGACGTTGAATCCTGGTAAGCCCTGCTTCCGTACCTGAAACATTTTTCTCATACTATATTATGTACAAGATCTTCCGCTGATTGATTACAATATAGAGTCAGCTTTGAGGTTAACCTCGACTGTTTAGTATTAGAATATAGAGTCAGCTTTGAGGTTAACCTCAGCAGCTCTTCTTTTTTTTTTTTTTTGGCTGACAGTTACTAAAAGAGGGCGTGTTTTCCTACTTGTCAATGCACTTTCTGAGGCACTATAAATAATTATAACCCTGATATTGATGATTTTTGAAAGTGCTAGATAAAGTTTACTGTTATCGATACAGATTTTTCTGACTAACAATCTAACTTTTGTGTACAATTACAATACCAGAGACAATGATCAGAGGTCTAACTAAACTAAGCTGGGAAAGGGTGGATGTTAGTTTTAAAGGAAGTAGGCAAAGACTTATGGCACACAGCACCATTCAGGCAAGTATTTATTTCTGTTATATTCAGATCTCCTTATCAAAATTTCTGATTTTTTTGAAATTTCATCGACTGATTAATACATAAAACAGAAAGTTAAAATACTTGCATCGACGTGATATACTAATTACGATGTACAATTACACCTTGCATATCAAACACTATACAGATTTGCTCTTACTACCAATCTGGTGCTCTGAGTGCAAATTAATTTTTATGTTCAGGTGAAAACACCTTTCATCAATTCCGACGGAGCAGATGTGATACAGCACATGCTCGACAATTTTTTATTGTAAGAGCTGCAAGATTTTGTCCGCGCAAAATTCTACCAGCACTCAGCAGTTCATACAAAAACACATGTATACCAGCCTCCACGATAAAAAGTGGTTGGTTTAATTATAGAGGCCTCAAGGCCAAATTCGCTGTTGTCTGTTGAAGATTCACATTTTTATAATATTTGATAAGTGTCCTTGTAATGTATCTTCTTGCATTCAATAAGGCAATAACAGCTAAATTTTGTAGTGATGATCATGGTCATGTTCATAACTATATTGACATTTACAATACAAAGGTGCAGTTTTCCAACAGGATTGATTGCTCTCAGAAGAAACTCAAGGCAGCCTGCCTTTATAGATAGAAAAAGATGGAGATTGGGACCAATATGGTCATATGGTGCATGTTTGATTCAGACATATGAGTATGTTTACAGCTCAAATGTAAAAGAACAGGCCACCGCATAATACCTGGGTGGTCCATTCTGCATTCTGTGAGAAGTAAATAGTACGAGACCAAGATCCCACCCGAATCTGATCCATAAACATACACAAACTGATAAATGCATGGAACAGTTTTAGGTAGCACAATACGGAAATATGCTATTGTCCATTTCGAACAATGCACACGGCTTGGTGTGCGAGGCATCTTACCAAAAAATTGCAGTTTCGAAGAATTGCAAGTTAATAAATTACCAAAAAATTGTTGTTTGCAGAGAAGAGTAGTGTAAGAGACGGGGATTTGATAGAGAGCGATAAGGCAGTGGTGATTTAACATGTCCTCTTTTATTTTGTCACCTTTGTTGCCATAGTACTAAAGCCTATTTGGCATCTTATTCCTTTGCTTTACGCAGAAGTGGAGCAGATGAGCTGCAGAAGTGCATAAATATGTGCACAAACAGCCAGGCACACGGAGGGGGATCTTATCTGTTGCTTCATTGCATCATAATGATCATTACTACTTTAATTTCTGATTCCAATAACACTCTCTAAAGATTTCACCACCTTTTTATCCCTTTTTGACCAGTGTAATTAATCATAGGGTTTTTCTGCAATAACAACTACTTTTACTTTGGCGGAATATTTTGATTGATGGAGATTTTGCCCATGTTTGTTTAACGGAAGCGGCTTTTGATTCTTGCTTCTGTTTTTCTTGACCTGTTTGTGTAAGTAAGTAGAAACACTTTTAAAAAGCTGCTTCTTTTTCAGAGCTTCTGTTTTTTTTTCCAAACACTTTATTAACTTATTTACTTCTCAATTTTAATCCACTTCTTTATTTTAAGCAAGAAATCATTTTTTAAATTTGCCCAAACGGTCTCTTTGTGCGTGTAGGAGGCATCATTATTAATGAAATTTGAGCGAATAGAATCTGTCACCTAACCAACCTAACCAAAAAGTGATTGTTAGTTTGTTCACGAACACAAGAAATTCCGTTAATGATAATCAACCATTACTTATTTAAGCAACTCAACTGCAATAAAGAAATCAGCTCTTGTCAATACTACACAGTACACACAGATACAATTTGTATCTGTGTTGTTTTGCTTGGAGCATTGTTTGGTTCACTCGACTCCTTTTCTAGAGTTGTTACTATTCTATATAATAGTACAGTCTAAAGATATTGGCTGAAGATCACTCTTCTGAAAACCTCACAAGTCATTCCCTTATCAGTGTTCACTTTTTTCACCTTTAAGTTCCCTTCTCTTCTCATTCAACTTTCATAATTCACACAAATATGACAACAGTGTCAACTTCTTAAACCCCTTTATGTACACACCTAACTATTCATACCATTTGTTCACTAGCCCAAATCCTCACTTTTCTAAATATCAACCTTTTGTAGCTGCTCTTTTTAGTCTTTTCTCTGTAAACATGGTTTCCATTCTCAGATGCCGCAAACATGGAAATTCAATGATGTTCCTCATCTTTTTGTCAGCTTCAAGCTTGACCCTCCTCAATTTAATGGCTCAAGGTTAGTGTGTTGTATTCAGATTATATTTATCCCACTTACATGTTTTTAATTTCTCCCGAGAACATGTTCTACGAGTGGGTGCAGAGCGGGATACACTGGGTACGTTTGGTTTATCTTCTTTAATCTGAATCGGGGTGTATTTTTTTCTTATTTCAGGTAGAGTGATACATAACCACATTGACTTGTCTCAGGTACTACAAACCTCTGTATCATTTTAGTTACAAAATTATATAGATTTTTAATATAAAAAAATATGTATGGTGTATATACAGATTAATGGAGAGAATGAGAGTACGGTGACAAGAAAAATGATAGGATCAAGGCCACCAAGATGTGAAAGGAAATGTAGAAATTGTGGGCATTGCAAGGCAGTTCAGGTTCCCATTGCACCCCTAAGAAGAAGCCATAAGCTGTATACTGCTTTTTCCAGAGGTGATGATTTATCGGATTACAAGCCCATGTGTTGGAAATGTCAATGTGGGAATTCTTTCTTCAACCCCTAGCTAATGCTGCACGATGGATCATCGTAAATTATTAAAGTGTGCCATTTCAGGTCCATTATAAATTCTGTCCGAGCAGCCTCTGTGTAAGGAGCGGGTTTAAGATTTGTGCTTAGCTGTCTTTTTATAAATTCAGCTGTTTATATCTAATGTTTCTGATTCTGTCAATCAGAATTGTTAATTTCCATTGCCATTTGATAAATTTTGATTATTATTTTTCTCAAGATTTTATGAAACGACAATTAACTTATATCATACGCTCTTTGTAACTTGTAAGCAATAGAGCTTCTATGCTGTTTTTTAAATTTCCTTTTTCATGTAAAATAGACTAGTAGCGGCAGGACTCGGTTTTTTCAAAGTTTACGAATTTTTTTATAGAATGAAACTGATAATTATAATTTCTGAGGAGGAAAGACAAGAAATTCAATAATCCAGAAACTAATATTGAAAGATAGGAGAAGTTAATTAGTGAAGCTGCCATGCTTACAATGAGCAGAGCAGAGCAGAGGGGGAGAGCAGAGAGCAGACTCATTCTTTATTGCAGTCTACATGGATATAGGAGTCATTTCTTACACAACTCAAATCCCGATATAGTTGAAATGATAAATGAAATCTTTTTTCATTCATTCGAATACAATGCTTTATTTCCCGTATACTCCCTCTGTCCCATTTAATTCTGTATGTTTTTTCATTGCTCGACACGCACTTCAATAGAGTTCTATAACTTATTTTTAAAATTTTCTTTTTCTAAAGAAAAATATAACATTCAAACTTTTATTCAGAAAAGAAATTTTTTAAAAATAAGTTATAGAACTATATTTTACGGGAGCATTAAAGTCGGTGCCACGTCCTCGTCCCCCAATCGCTTTCTCTAGGGGACGGAGGGAGTATAGGATTATATACAGGGACGGAACCAGAAAAAATATGTGGAGGGACAAAAAAAATTTATGCAAAAATTCATTCCAACAATCTAAATTTTATTGACAAATTCATAAATTTGTATGTACAAAATCCAAATTTACATGATATTTCTATATATATTTGAAGGGATGATCAAGATTTATTAGTTTGTGGGAGAATAAGTGAACTCTATAATCAATTTTTATACTTAAAAATTAAATAAATACAAACTTTTCGGGATATTTTTGGAAAGACCGAATAACTATATAATCAATTTTTTACACTCAAAATCAAATCAATTCAAGCTCTTAGGGAGGTTTTGGAGCCTGGAGGGGCTATGGTCACCCCCATGCTCCCTTTTCTATCCTTGATTATATATTTTTGGCATGAGAGTTGCTCGGCATAATTTAAAAGAAAAATCTATATAATTGAGGTTGAGGAGCGATTTATAAATGAAAAATAATTTTAAGTTGCGTGTTTGAATAAATTTTTTGATATTTATGATATATTGATATAAAAATTATTAATATATCAATAAGTATGATTATATTGATTTACAATTAATTAGACAAATAATACAAAAAAAGTGATTTTTATTTCGAAGTAGATAATGGGTGATGTATATGTGACGTATGTATCTAACTGCAACCCCAGTGTCAGTATTCAGTATTCTACACCTGCTCTGCCTGCTACCGTATTTTACAAGTTTCTTTCTCATCCATCACTCTCCCCCCATTGCTTCACTCTTCGCTCTCTCCATTTCCATGCTCTAATTTTCAATATTTAATTATTTATACATAATCATCTTAATATTTTTTTCGTCGCATAAAAAAACCTGTGTCAACACCACAACGAAAACACATTATAACATGGAAACAAAATTTGAAATTTAACAACCTGGAATACTGAAATACATGCAAATCAATCCTCAAGATTATATAAAAAATTTGTCAATCAATCTCAACTGTAAATCTGCTACCGGTAACTTACCTAAACTAGTAAAACCCTTCAAAACAATACGAATCTAGCCGTTGTTTTTAAATTTTTTAGTAATTAGCAATTAGTATATATAATCGAGATTCTCATAATCTTCTTTTTCTCATTCTAGTAATGATAAAATCTTGTCTACAAGATTTTACTATCTAATTTGTATTCAATAAAATCTCGTTAATGAATATGAACACGGGTCGTTGTGCAGCTTGCAAGTATCTAAGAAGAAGATGCCCTGTGGATTGTATTTTTTCTCCATATTTTCCTCCAACCAATCCTCATAGATTTGCTTCTGTTCATAGAATCTTTGGGGCTAGCAATGTAGGAAAGATGCTTCAGGTAACATATATACATGTTTAAATAATGCATATTCTTCCGAGTGCAACGATTTTGAAAAGTAATTTCGGTTTTCAATATAAAGTGTTGTAGGATAGGCAATTATTTTCTATTTGTAAGATTTCGAGACTAAATTTTGCCAAGATATTGTGTACACATGATCAGTAATTTTAGTACACATGTAAAGTGTTGGGCGCAGGATTGACGACTATTTGTCTATTTGTTATATTTCGTGACTAAATTTTGCTAAAATATTGTGTACTGCGTAAAATATTCTGTTGTTCATTCTTAGTACTTAGAACTTAGAAGTGATGAACATTTTTCGATTTCATGCAGCAACTGCCGGTTCATTTAAGAGGAGAAGCTGCGGAAACGTTGTATTACGAGGCACAATGTAGAATTGAGAATCCAGTTCATGGTTGCGTAGGAATCATAACGCAATTGCATGAAGAAATAAACAATGCGGAGCAGGAATTAGCCAGAGCACAAGCTCAACTAGCTGTTCACCAACCTCATCACCATCACCATCAACAAGAGATCGAAGAGGCAGTGACAGGGGAAGGGGCAGAACCGATGGTGCCCGGTGACCACGCACAAGAAGTTGCAGCGGAAGTGGCAGGGAATGTCGAGGATTCGGACCAGAATGAATTTGATATCGCAGCCTTGATGAGTCCCTCCGATCCAGATTGGTTTTACTAGAGGAGAAATGCAGAATTGATTTTCCAGCTACATGCGACGTTGGTTTCTTGTTTGTTTTATGCATGGAAGAAAATGCAACTATGTTGTTACTTGTTATGCCTTGAGTTTGAACAAAATATATGGCTTGCATTGCCACAAATATTCCGAATGAGTGGCAAATTATGTCCCAAAAATAAAAAATATTGAGTGAACTGAAATCGGTATTCAGAATCTGTGCTAGAAAGGGTCTGGCTGCCTGGATTTCTCAAAAATTAAGTGACAAAAAAAAAAAAAAAAAAAAACGGCAGGCATCAGCTTCTTGTTTTGTTCAAGTATTTTCCCCACTGGTTATCTATCTGCAGCTTTTCTAAGCTACCTTCTAAAATGTCAAGAAATACGTGGGAAACCATGGAGATATAACCAGCTACTGGAAAGTAAGGAGGTTGAAGAAAGGGTTGCATTTAAATTAGGCCAGATTTACAAGGTTCACTACTACCCAGGATATACAAGGTGGCACACACATAGTGACACCTTAACCTTATGAACCAGCTACTGGAAAGTAAGGAGGTTGAAGAAAGGAGTGCATTTAAATTAGGCCAGATTTACAAGGTTCACTACTACCCAGGATATACAAGGTGGCACACACATAGTGACACCTAAACCTTATGAAGGTATAATCATTTACAAGAGCCTGCGACATTTCCCAGGTCTCTAGCAAGAGCCACAAACTGAAGACTTAAAACTAATACCAAAACATAGACGATGTTAACATCTGCAAACCCAAGACTAGTAATGAAAACAAGGAAATTGTGATCCTAGAACATCAAGATAAAAAACATAACTGTAGACCATCTTGCACTATCCACTAAACTTCCGATCTACGACAGCACCCTGAACTGGAGCAACCCTTGCTAAGAAGTGCAGTGCCTTTTTTCCTTTCTGCTTCTGCATGGACTTGTATTTTCAGATATTAGCATGCATGGCCACAGAACTTTCATCTTGCACTAACAATGTTTCTTGTACTTGTTGCTTTGCACCAGGCTGAGGAGAAAGTCCGTGAATATATGCTCATATCCAGGCATTTTCCCATATCCTGGAGAAAATATATAAACAGAACACTTATTGAACAGTGGGTAACCAGTGATTGAGCGACAACATTGTGCATTGTAGAGTCAAGTTGATGGCCAACTGCAAACCCTTCTTGTGTTCGGACCAAAGTCAGACTAAAACGATACACTTGAATTCACTTTTACTTGTCAAGACTTTAACGTGTGCAAAAATAGTAGTACTTGCACATAATACTTTCTGTAATTATGATATGTGTGTGTGTGTGTGTGTGTGTGTGTGTTTTGTTTTAATTCAAAAAACATCATTCTTTAGCTATTGACTTTTTTCACAATTTAGGCTTATACAGCTATTGACTTTTCTAATAATACATCAAATGAATAAATTAATGAAATTGAAGAGAACTAGTATTAAATTTGCCTTGGTCCAGTCTGTTGCCAGTTTTCCTTACTACAGTCGATAAATTAACATCTACATACTCTCTCTGACATGTAAGTAATAAAAAAGCTTGTGGGGGGCAGGGTCCCTTCAGCCCCTGGGACGAAGTTATTGTTTAATATATGAGTTGCTTACCAGGAAAGTAATTTATGTCGATGACATAATAACGATCCAATGTCCCGTATTCCCTAATTATGTCCATGTTAAACAAATGAAGACCCTGAAAATTAAAAAATTAAGATGAATAAATGACATAATTATAATATAGAACATACCCCTTGAACTGAAACAAACGAAAAATATATTTGTCAAGAAACACATTTCTCGAAACAAACAGAGAGACAGTACAATACCAGGCGCCGACGAAGTTCCCGAGAGAGTCTCTCAAGTAGAGCCCGCGGGGGAAGCTCTGCATATTTTTGTAAATAATAAATAATTGAGAAGAATGTATATGAAACACTGCCATTTGTATATGGCTCAAGGGCAATCACGTATTCACACTCATATAAAAAAGGGTGTATCCCAGCTAATAAGGCTGAACACAACCAAGACCGGTTCCATTCAGGAAACATATACAAGTTTACAAAAAAAGAAACCAGTCCAGCAGAGGTAGCATCCAACTTAAGTATATATAAATTTTGGAATTTTGGCCACAAAAATGAGTTAGAAAGAAGATTGTCTCACCAGCAACACATGGCTCCAAATCAGCATCATCAGCAGATGCTGCAGCACAAGACACCCTTGGAAATCGGTATACACCAGCACTTTTTGACAACTCACGTTTGCTAACATCAGGCAAAGAGAAGCGTCTAACAACCTTGATTGCATCCCCAACAACATAAACCTTGAAGAGGACACCACCTACAACCACGAAAGGTTTTGAGATTTATCCTTTGCATTATGGACAGAGATAATTAGAGCTGCACATAGTATCATACTAGCATACCATGATTTACGAATTCCTGAAGAACAAGGGGAGGTTCTAGCATCTCGAGTGAGTAGCAATCGTAAGCCAATGATAACTCGTGTGATTTGGCAACCAGAGGTTTTGCAACTGAGAAGCACCAAAATCAGAAATTGTTGAGTGATAGTTTACCACAGATATATTCAAGTAGAACATATAATCTTGACTATGGAACATTAACGGCAAACTGTCGGAGGACAAGCCACATGGACTAGGAGTGTTTGTCTCGCTCCCATCTATTAAAAATTAGCACACGTGTTGCCCTCAAAAAAGGTTTATATTAATTTTACTGCAATAATTGACAAAAGAAATCTTGTCCATGCAAAATTGTCTAACAAGGCCACTACAAAGTAAAGTGAACTAATGTATATGCATCCAACTATCCAAGACACACAAGGAAAAAAAGATAACACAAGGGCCACCTAGTCATCTTTTACTACCTATCAAGAATACTATCAAGTGGTAATTAGACAGAAAAAACACTACAGAAAAATGTTTGGCCAACACGTTGAAAAATGCGAACATACCCAGAGGCAATTTTAGCCCAGCTTTGCTAACTGCATCAGGAATAGATGATGGATCTTTCTTAATCACTAATTGTCTCGGAACACCAACTGTGCCTGCACAATTACACATAGTCCTCTTTCTATGAAATATAAATAACAATATACTTAAAATTGAGAAAATTAAGAAGCAATATTCTGACCATATCTAAGCAGGCCCTCTATTCTGACCATATCTAAGCAGGACCTCCAGATAGCACTTAACCACCTACCCTGAAGCTACTATGTATAATTCACAGAGCTAGTTGAACCACAGAAGAATTACCATAAGTGTCAGATAAGTCAAGATCAGCAACATCCTGAAGCATAGACTGTCGGTTGTACACATGTTGTATGGCATCTGGAGGATCTAGGACTGTGACTTCTGGGTGCATTTGTCGATAATCCTTCAAAATAAAAAGGAAATATTTAAGTAAGAAAGAAATTCTAAACACTAAGCATCGTTAATAATGTGACGATATTTATGTGCACGCATCTTTATTTTCAGCTGTTGGAGTTGCCAAAATTTCAACTGAAGGAGTAATGAATATTCATTCACATAAACAAAAGCAACCTGACATGTGACCATACGATGCTAAACAATTATGCCAAAGAAGTTCATTCAAGCCTCAAGGATCAGGCTTGTAACAAAGAGAATATTTGAGCCAAAGAATAGTATACATGGGACCAAGGCTAAGAGCCCGCCAAAAAAAGCAGCCAGAAACCAGGCAAAATATATGAAGAAATGAACACTGCCTACCTACCTATCGATAAAGTCAAGGCAGAATAAATGAAATTTCATAGAAAGAACAAATGAACTTGACCAACCACTAAAACGAAAATGATAATTAACACAGTATGTGCCGAAGAAATTTTAAACTTAAGATTATTGAATATAATGTAGAAAATGAAATTATAACCTGTAATATACACAAAATCCACATTAACTGTGTGTTCCCGAATATATAAAAGAATGTAAAGTGAGTTGCTTTCTTCTGTCCCAATCTTCCCAAGTGGGAAGAAATTTTTTTTAGATAAAAATGTAAAGAATTTATTTCATACTCTCTAACTTTCTTATTCCATAGAAGATTCAAGAATAGGCTGCAGAAATCAGTTCTGTCTCTTTCTTTTCTTTTGTGATCTTTTGTTATATTACTTTTTTTTGGTGGTGTGTGTGTGAGTGTTTTGGGGGGGGGGGGGGGGGGGGGGGGGGGGTTGTTAAGGAAATTAAGACTGAGTCTCCCAAAGGCAGTTCCAAATAGCATACTGATTTAAGCTTTTAGCAAAATATAGAAATTTCTTACAAATCATTCTAACAGAACTGATCAAAGAAATATCAATGGAATACATAGCACAAGCCACAATGTTTCAGACTCAAAGTAAAATTACCGAGTCACAGAAAAAACGATAATGAACCAGTATTTGGTCTCGACTTATTGTGATAACAGAGATCGACCATCAGACCCAGAAAATTCCTCTCTATATAGTTCAGGATTTAATTTTGGGGGGCAAAAGGCTACGAAAAACCTGTAATATTCAGCTATATTGACCACAGTTGAAGAAAGATGACTTGCTCAAATCTCGAAGGACCTCAATTATCAGGCAATGATTCATGACACAGGAAAGAGCAAGAATTCTGCAAGCTGTTTCACATAGTATAAGTCTTAAGCAACAGGACACCCTCTAAGTCTAGTCATCTTTATTATATCTTCCATGGTAAAACTAATTAATAGTAACAGCATTGTACTACAATATGGATTCACGTGGATTATCAATTTTATATGGTCTTATCTGACATAATAAAAAAAACAAAAGAATGGAAATTTGAGAACCAACCTCGAGTACTTTCCGCCATTCTTTTCCTGATAGCTGCATCAACATATGGTATAGAATACATCATAAGCCGCTAATATTACTAACAAGTACTAGTACCAATTACAAGCAGAAGCTGGCATAAACTGGACAATGTATAGTGAAAGTGGATGCATTGAAAAACACGACAGCCAAGCACAAAGTATACACCAACCTTATGCAGGACAATATCAAAAGGACCTTGTTCAGACAAAGGCATACTTTGGTCGATAGCAACAAATACTATACCCTTCTTCCTGAAAACAAAAAACCAATACTTATATTATATTTACACTAAAGCAAACTTATGGAAATTTAGTAATTTAAAACAATTAACCCAAGGTTAAGCCTTAAGGTCATCTATCGTTGCAAAACAAAATAGTATTGCATGTTTAACAACAAAAAAGATCACATTTTACCCCTTCAACAATCACAGGATAGAATTACATCGGTAAGCATGAACAGCTATTTCATTAGTAAACAAAATAACAATTAAATGCAAAAAAAATATAGAAACAACAATATAAAATGAGACTTGGTTAGCAAGTGTTTAAATTTGATAAAATTGTGCCAAAATTTGTTATTTTACAGCGAAGATTAAAGAATCACACAAGAAAAAATTGACCCATCTATCAGCAGCACATCCAAGACATCATATAACATCAAAAGTTTCCAGTTTGCATAAAAGATGATCTTTCAGACAATAACACGAGAAGTAATTATTAACCCAACAAAATTTACTATTTCCCACTGTACTTCAGTAGTATCAAGAATCTTTTTAAAGCATAGTAAATTGAAACACATGAGCTGTAGAATATTCAATTGCCAAGATTCTAAAATCCCAACCACAGCAAAGACAAGCAAAGTTCCAGCTAGGCACACAAACAGTTGGCAAGATTTCAGCAATAACAAAACACACAAACAGATACAGTATTCCAAAGATTCATAATAATACTTTATACAACATAATTATTAAACAAAAAGACTGTAAAAATTTAAATAAGAAGCTTAATCCCCCACCCCATTCAACAAAATATACAGCTCCAGCTAGGCACAAATACAGCTATAAGCTAAATCTCTCTCTCTCTCTCAATCCCTCAACAAAATATACAGCTCCAGCTAGGGACAAATACAGATATAAGCTAAATCTATATATATGTCTCTCTCTCGACAAAATATACAGCTCCAGCTAGGCACAAAAACAGCCATCTCTCTCTCTCTCTCTCTCTCCATCTCCCCCACACACAGTCATTTCAAAGATCCATATCACAGTAACAAAACAGCCACAAAATCAACCAAAAACTCAAATTGACACAAACATATAAACACACATATATGTGTATACACATGGGAAAAAAGGGCACCTAGCTAAATCCTGAAACTTGGGTTGCAAAAAGCTCTTAATCTTCTTAGAAGTGAGAGCATAACCAACCACCACCACATCCCCTTTCTTAGCAGGAGGATAAAACGACACCGTTTCATCCTCTTCTTCACCCTGATAATCCACTATTTCATCCCTCATCCTCATTTTACAAATCTTGATAACCCAAAAAAATTAAAAATAAAAATCTGGTTGAAATCAGTGGTGGGTTGTGAATAATAATAGTAAAAGATGTGATCTTTATGATTTTATTTTTATTTAGAGGCGATAGATATGGAAGAAAATCGGAGAATTAGTTGCAGCGATACATAGAAGAATATAAATGTGGTGGTGGTGGTATTGGTGTGTTTATATACTTACAAATGGGGCATTGCCAAAGATATTGGAGGTTGTGTCTAGTTGGTTGGGCGTACTAAAATATTATTATTTTATTTATTTATTTATTTTATTTTTATATGGAGAAAAATGTTGTTGTGGAAAAATGTGTTATGCGTGAGTGAAGAGGGTGGGGTGTGGTGTTTTTAGTTAAAATACTACCAGTCGCACTGCAGGGCCCTATGGTTCCACGCGCAGCATTATTTTCTTGGGAAATGTACAAAACTACCTAATTTTTCTTTTATTGTTTTCAAAAATACTACCTTCCAGAATTCTTTTTAAAAATACCTTTTCATAAAAAAAAAATTCAAAAATACTGTTTGCAACTTTTGCAACCTCATTTGCAACTACAGGCGGCGCCAGCCGTGTTGCAACCTCTTTTGCAACTTCATATGCAGCTGAAAATGAGGTCGAAAATGACATTTGAAAACTGGAACTTGAAATCAGGATTTGTAATTGCATATATGGTTGCATATGGTTGTATTCAGTTGCATATGGTTGCATTCAGTTGATTCTATTGTAATCTAATGGCCCCGCCAGGGGCACACCATACATCTGTTGTTACTTACAATTTTCAGTTGCATTTAGTTGCAACTGAGGTTGCAAATGAAGTTGCAAAAGTTGCAACTGCAGTTGCAACCTCATTTGCAACTTTTGCAACCTCATTTACAACTATATATAGTTTTCAGTTGCATTTAGTTGCAACTGAGTTGCAACTGCAGTTGCAACTTCATTTGCAACCTCATTTGCAACTTTTGCAACTTACAGTTTTCAGTTGAACTAGTTGCAATTGCAGTTGCAACAGTTGCAACTTTCCATTTTTATTTGCAACTTTTGCAACCTCATTTGCAACTTTTACGGCTGCGCCGTCCAAGGTTGCAAAAGTTGCAAATCGTATTTTTGAAAAAAAAAATTATGAAAAGGTATTTTTAAAAACAATGAAAAAGATGGTAGTATTTTTAAAAAAATAATTTTACAGATGGGTATTTTTAAAAAGATCCCTAATTTCTTATAGACAAAGGTGAAGACCGAAGACAGAGGCCGGTTAGGTAATCTTAAAAAAATGTTTATAGCTTAAGTTAAAGTAATGGATTAGAATGGGAAGTAAATTAAAATTCATGAGTCGGATTTAAATAAACTATTTAAGTCCTCACAAGTGATTAAGGACAAGTTCAAAAATGTCCTAAATCAAAATTTGAGTAATTAAATACTTGTTTTTAAGAAACCACTAACATATACTCTCTCTATTTTTTTTATATGACACTTTTGACTTGGGCACGTACCTTTAGTTGGGTTGACCACATAGTAAAAATTATTATTTTTTAATTGATTTTTTTGTGAATTAAAGTTTTGATTTTATATTTTTATTCAGAAAAAAAAATTTCAAAAATAATATTTTTAACTACCCGGTCAAAATATTTAAAAGTGTGTGCCAAAAAGTCAAACGTCATATATTAAAAAACAGTGAGCGTGTTAAACTATTTTTATTAATAAAAGTTTAGTTTTTCTCTGTTTCAACATTTCTCCCTTCTCTATATTTTCTCTTCCCTTTAATACTTTTTCAAATATTTTGTTCCTATAATATGATAATTATAAGACTTGTATAAAGTTCGTATTCCAGTACATTGTGCTAAATCAGTATGATTCTATTTCTCTGTCTTTTCTTTTTTTGACAGAAATATGATACTACTATTATTTCCTTTGGGATGATATCGTTGTACTCGCTGAAATATATTAACTACTCCCTCCGTCCCAATGAATTGTATACAGTTTTCTTTTTAGGACGTCCCATCAATTGTATACATTCCAAAAATAGTAAATTTTTATAATATAAAACATCATTATACCAACCACTTTCTTCCACTATCTTCATTCTATAATAATATAAACACTATTACATCCACTACTTTCCTCCACTATCTTAAATCTATTATTAAATATAAATGGGTCCCATCATTATACGCACTTTTCACCTAATTTTCTTATTTCCAACACAATTTCTTGGTCTCCGTGTCCCAACCATTTGTATACAAATGACTGGGACGGAGGGAGTAAGAGATAACGAAGCATCTGAGGCACACAGATTTACGTGGAACTTGATCCGTTTTCTTACATCACTTATCAAAGGTTAATGATAAGTTTGGCAAGGTTACGTCATAAATTAATAAATATTAGCAACTGACCTCTTGGACAACGCCTAATTATAAGTTGTTTAGGGCGTGTTTTATATATAAGCCAAGTTGATTATATGAAACTATAGTAATACTATCTGCGCAAGATAATACTATACTGCAGGTGCATCATCACATATTAAAATGTTCGTTATGTTTTATTGTCCCCATCTTAATTTTTTATTAATCTTACTTACTAAAATTATGCAAATAATAATAACCATTGAGGTGATGCGAGAAAGAGATAAGAGCAAGTCCAATAGGTTACCTATATGATGTACTAAACTCACATTTAAGTAATGTGTCAAAAAAATGCACTCCAACACTAGGGTCATTACCTATTTATAAGTAACCCCTAGCCATTACCTATTTAATATTTATGAATAAATTAATCATCTATCTCCTTCTTTCGTTGTCTATTCTCTCATTTTCCCTTTCTCTCTCCCAAATTTATTATTAAAATAATCTTAGGAGAACAAATATAGGGATTACTATTGTAGTTGACACTAAAAATAGATTACCTAAATCACTAAAACATACTAGCACTCATTATTTTATATATTATTTATAAGTAATAGGATAGGTAATCTATTGGACTTGCTCTAAGAACTGATGTTTTATTAAACCGATATAATACGTCAGATCAAGTCCAATAGGTTACCTATCTTGTTACTTATAAATAATAATGAGTGCTAGTATGTCTTAGTGATTTAGATAATGTATTTTTAATGTCAACTTCAATATTAATCCCTATATTTGTTCTCCTAAGATTATTTTAATAATAAATTTGAGAGAGAAAAGGGGAAAAGTAGAGAATGGACAAAGAAAGAAGGAGAGAGATGATTATTTTATTCATAAATATTAAATAGGTAATGGCTAGGGGTTACTTATAAATAGGTAATGGCTAGGAGAATTAAGGTTGTGCTAGTGATTTAGGATAACACTCGGATAGTGTTGGAGTGCATTTTTTTGACACATTACCTAAATGTGAGTTTAGGACATCATATAGCTAACCTATTCGACTTGCTCTCAGAGGGATTGGGGGATTGGTTTTTCTGTTTGGTTGTTTTACTTCCTATATATATTACTTATCTTATCTATGTTGTACTACTCTCGTAAAACCAGCAAAGAAGTAGAGCTAGTTCCTTGAAAAAAAAAAGAGAAGAAAGAGCTAATTATTACAAGCTCGACCTATAAATGCATTGATTAAATCTTCGTGATTGAAGTGAAGTTTAAATAAGTTTGTATTGAAATAAAATCTATGTATATATATTAATAATAAAATATTAAATATTATAATATATATTAACTTGAAAATATCTTCATCTTCTTTTAACTTTTCTTATATTTTATTCATATTTTGTTGACTTTCGTAATAACGAAGTGAGGTCAGTACAGCTTCTTCCATAATATAATCATATAAAACTTAATTAATATTAATATAAATGGGGCAGGTTTTTGAAAACCATGGGCTAACATACTACTCCCTCCGTCCCAGTCAATAATATACATCGGGGGACGGGGGCGCGGCACGGACTTTAATGCTTCAATATAGTATAGTTCTGTAAATTATTTTTAAGATTTTCTTTTTTTGTATAAAAGTATAACATTTATATTTTTATACAAAAAAAGAAAATCTTAAAAATAAGTTGTGGAACTATGTTTTATAAGAGCCTTAAAAAGCGTGTCGAGCAGTGAAAAACAAACGTATACAATTGACCGGGACAGAGGGAGTATATTTATATAAGCTATTAGTACTAATTTGCAAGCTTTTCAAATAGGTCAGTATCGCTCGTATCATATGATGTTTATTTTTGGAACTGCACATTTTTGTTTCCGGCCCGTTTTCATGACGTTTGATTTTTTAAGCTATAGTTTAATATATAACATATTAATTGCATATTTAAAAAATTCACTTTTAATATTTTTCTAAATAAATATATTAAATTATATTATAATTCATAAAAAGTTTGAAGATAATAACTCGAGATCAATACACTTAAAAATATATACTCAAAATTAAATGTTATTTATTTGAAAAGTAGACGACATGTAATGTTTAACTACACCTTATAAAAAAACTAAAATGATAAATATTATTATTAAATTAATATATTTAGAATACCTAAAAATATGTGTCAAGACTCAAGTTAAAACGTGAAATAGAGTACTCCTTCCGTCCCAATGAATTGTATACAGTTTCTTTTGGGACGTCCCATCAATTGTATACATTTCAAAAATAGTAAACTTTTATAATATAAAATATCATTACACAAACTACTTTCCTCCACTATCTTCATTCTATAATAATATAAACACTATTACACTCACTACTTTCCTCCACTATCTCAAATCTATTATTAAATATAAATGGATCCCACCACTATACCCATTTTTCATCTAACTTTACTCATTTCTTACACGTCTCCGTGTCCCAGCCATTTGTATACAAATGACTGGGACGGAGGGAGTATTATTTTATAGGGGGAAATTAAATGTACACAATTGTACAGCCCACTTTTACAACCAACAAATCGTGATCGTTGGTTGGGTGAGATCTACGGTGCTGGTTGCGTACATCAGTGACTTAAAGTCACTGATCAGTGACTTTATATCACTGATGTCCCCTCCATAATTCCTTTTCCTACCATACCCTTACCGCATTAATAACAACAGTGAGTTCAAGTCCCTAATGGTGTATACATTAATAACAACAGTGAGTTCAAGTCCTGATGGTGTATACATTAATAACAACAGTGAGTTTAAATCCCTGATGTATATAATGTTATTTACATTTTTACTAAATGATCCATACTTACGGATGTTGAGGTCTAAATGTATCAGTGATATTATACGAATTTCAGAAGAAAAAAAATAACTCTATTTGTATTGAGATTTTAGCAGTCAAGTAGTATTTTTTTTGACTTGTACTATTATCGTGTACTTTATCATGTATTACTGCTTACATTTTTTAAAAAAATATTTTGGATGATCCAACCGTACGAATGTCAATATTTATATATTTTGATGATATTAAAAAAATTTCAGAAAAATATAATTTTATTTGGATTGAGATTTTAGTAGTCAATAAGTGTTTTGAGTTGTACTAGTATCTAGATTTTTATCATGTATTACTGCTTACATTTTTTTAAAAATATTTCTGGATGATCTAACCGTACGGATGTGGAGATTTATATATTTTGATGATATAAAATAAATTTCATAAAAAAATAATTTTATTTGGATGGAGAGTTTAGCAGTCAACTAGTGGTTTGACTTGTACTAGCATCTAGTGTTTTATCATGTATTACAGCTTACATTTTTTGAAAAATATTTCTGGATGATCCAACCGTACGGATGTGAAGATTTATATATTTTGATGATATTATAAAAGTTTCAGAAAAAAATAATTATATTTGGATGGAGAGTTTAGCAGTCAACTAGTGGTTTAACTTGTACTAGCATCTAGTGTTTTTTCATGAATTACTGCTTACATTTTTTTTAAAAATATTTCTGGATGATACAACCGTACGAATGTCAAGATTTATATATTTTGATGATATTAAAAAAAATTCAGAAAAATATAATTTTATTTGGATTGAGATTTCAGTAGTCAACTAGTGTTTTGAGTTGTATTAGTATCTAGTGTTTTATCATGTATTACTGCTTACATTTTTTTAAAAATATTTCTGGATGATCCAACCGTATGAATGTGGAGATTTATATATTTTGATGATATAAAATAAATTTCATAAAAAAATAATTTTTATTTGGATGGAGAGTTTAGCAGTCAACTAGTGGTTTGACTTGTACTAGCATCTAGTGTTTTATCATGTATCACAGCTTACATTTTTTTAAAAACTATTTCTGGATGATCCAACCGTACGGATGTCAAGATTTATATATTTAGATGATATTAAAAAAGTTTCAAAAAAAAATAATTTTATTTGAATGGAGAGTTTAGCAGTCAACTAGTGGTTTGACTTGTACTAGCATCTAGTGTTTTATCATGTATTACAACTTACATTTTTTAAAAAATATTTATGGATGATCCAACCGTACGGATGTGAAGATTTATATATTTTGATAATATTATAAAAGTTTCAGAAAAAAATAATTTTATTTGGATGGAGAGTTTAGCAGTCAACTAGTGGTTTGACTTGTACAAGCATCTAATGTTTTATCATGTATTACTGCTTACATTTTTTTAAAAATATTTTTGGATGATCCAACCGTACGGATGTGAAGATTTATATATTTTGATGATATTATAAAAGTTTCAGAAAAAAATAATTATATTTGGATGGAGAGTTTAGCAGTCAACTAGTGGTTTGACTTGTACTAGCATCTAGTGTTTTATCATGTATTACTGCTTACATTTTTTTAAAAATATTTTTGGATGATCCAACCGTACAAATGTGAAGATTTATATATTTTGATGATATTATAAAAGTTTCAGAAAAAAATAATTATATTTGGATGGAGAGTTTAGCAGTCAACTAGTGGTTTGACTTGTACTAGCATCTAGTGTTTTATCATGTATTACTGCTTACATTTTTTTAAAAATATTTTTGGATGATACGGATGTCAAGATTTATATATTTTGATGATAGTAAAAAAATTTCAAGAAAAAATAATTTTATTTGGATGGAGAGTTTAGCAGTCAACTAGTGGTTTGACTTGTACTAGCATCTAGTGTTTTATCATGTATCACAGCTTACATTTTTTTAAAAACTATTTCTGGATGATCCAACCGTACGGATGTCAAGATTTATATATTTTGATGATATTAAAAAAGTTTCAAAAAAAAATAATTTTATTTGAATGGAGAGTTTAGCAGTCAACTAGTGGTTTGACTTGTACTAGCATCTAGTGTTTTATCATGTATTACAACTTACATTTTTTAAAAAATATTTATGGATGATCCAACCGTACGGATGTGAAGATTTATATATTTTGATAATATTATAAAAGTTTCAGAAAAAAATAATTTTATTTGGATGGAGAGTTTAGCAGTCAACTAGTGGTTTGACTTGTACAAGCATCTAATGTTTTATCATGTATTACTGCTTACATTTTTTTAAAAATATTTTTGGATGATCCAACCGTACGGATGTGAAGATTTATATATTTTGATGATATTATAAAAGTTTCAGAAAAAAATAATTATATTTGGATGGAGAGTTTAGCAGTCAACTAGTGGTTTGACTTGTACTAGCATCTAGTGTTTTATCATGTATTACTGCTTACATTTTTTTAAAAATATTTTTGGATGATACGGATGTCAAGATTTATATATTTTGATGATAGTAAAAAAATTTCAAGAAAAAATAATTTTATTTGGATGGAGAGTTTAGCAGTCAACTAGTGGTTTGACTTGTACTAGCATCTAGTGTTTTATCATGTATCACAGCTTACATTTTTTTAAAAACTATTTCTGGATGATCCAACCGTACGGATGTCAAGATTTATATATTTTGATGATATTAAAAAAGTTTCAAAAAAAAATAATTTTATTTGCATGGAGAGTTTAGCAGTCAACTAGTGGTTTGACTTGTACTAGCATCTAGTGTTTTATCATGTATTACACCTTACATTTTTTAAAAAATATTTATGGATGATCCAACCGTACGGATGTGAAGATTTATATATTTTGATAATATTATAAAAGTTTCAGCAAAAAATAATTTTATTTGGATGGAGAGTTTAGCAGTCAACTAGTGGTTTGACTTGTACAAGCATCTAATGTTTTATCATGTATTACTGCTTACATTTTTTTAAAAATATTTTTGGATGATCCAACCGTACGGATGTGAAGATTTATATATTTTGATGATATTATAAAAGTTTCAGAAAAAAATAATTATATTTGGATGGAGAGTTTAGCAGTCAACTAGTGGTTTGACTTGTACGAGCATCTAGTGTTTTATCATGTATTACTGCTTACATTTTTTTAAAAATATTTTTGGATGATCCAGCCGTGCGGATGTCAAGATTTATATATTTTGATGATATTAAAAAAATTTCAGGAAAAAATAATTTTATTTGGATGGAGAGTTTAGCAGTCAACTAGTGGTTTGACTTGTACTAGCATCTAGTGTTTTATCATGTATTACTGCTTACATTTTTTAAAAAATATTTTTGGATGATACGGATGTCAAGATTTATATATTTTGATGATAGTAAAAAAATTTCAGGAAAAAATAATTTTATTTGGATGGAGAGTTTAGCAGTCAACTAGTGGTTTGACTTGTACTAGTATCTAGTGTTTTATCTTGTATTACAGCTTATATTTTTTAAAAACTATTTCTGGATGATCCAACCGTACTGATGTGAAGATTTATATATTCTGATGATATTAAAAAAGTTTCAAAAAAAGAATAATTTTATTTGAATAGAGAGTTTAGCAGTCAACTAGTGGTTTGACTTGTACTAGTAACTTGACATTTATCATGTATTTGTGTTTCTATTTTTTTGAATATTTTTTCTCGATGATCCAACTGTACGGATGTCAAAGTCTATATATTTTGATGATATTAAAAAAGTTTCAGAAAAAAATAACTATTTTCCGTTTGAAATCTTAACAGTCAACTAGTGGTTTGACTTGTATATGTAAGTAGTATTTTATCATGTATTGTCGTTTCAATTTTTTTTGGAAATATATCTCGATGATCCAACCGTACGGATGTCAAAGTTTATATATTTTGATGGTATTAAAAAAGTTTTAGAAAAAAATAATTTTTTTTCGTTTGATATTTTAACAGTCAACTAGTGGTTTGACTTGTATTTTGGTTATTTGTAAGTAAAATTATTTTTCAAAAATATGTCTGGATGATAATAAAAAATATAAATTATATTATTAGTTATAAGTGATGAGTTTTTATGTCAAGCAAAATAATCATCTAAATTGAAAAGATAATATGTGTTGTGTTGAACTTGTGCAAAATTCCATCCTTTTCATTTTATTATTGTTCTTAAAAAATCACGGACTTAGTTTTTTTCGTTAATTATAGATATAACGAAACTCCTATACCTTATGTTAATCAAATGCTAAACAAAAATCAACATTTTTTTGAGTTTTACTTAAACTCATGTCAGTGACTTAAAGTCACTAGTATTTACTTGGAATTTTTTTTTCCCGTGTCGCTTATTTTTTACTTGAGATTCTTTCCAAACCTCTAAATCAATCTCCAAAATTACAACAGTGACTTGAAGTTACTGATTTTCTTTACTTAAATTTTTTTTCAAGATTACGCATTAGTGACTTCAGCTCACTAATGTTCTTTACTTAATTTTTCCAGCCCTCTAGTTTTGGGGAGCTACTTTAACGATTTCATCAGTGACTTAAGGTTACGAATATTCCTAGAATTACATTAGTGACTTCAAGTCACTGATGTTTTTGACTTAGAATTTTTTCCAGCCCTCTAGTTTTGGGGAGCTACTGTAACGTTTTCATCAGTGACTTAAGATCACGGATATCCCCAGAACTATAACAGTGTCTTGAAATCACTGATGTTATTTACTTAAAAAAATTTCCACCGCTCTAGTCTTGGGAGCTAATATAACGGTTTCATTTCATTAGTGACCTTAATTATGATTTTTTTACTAGGTAGTTGGGGTGTTGGTACATTGTTGGCTGATGTAAATTAGATGCAACATCAGTGATCTCATGTCACTGAAGGTGAGAGGGATAATACCAACATTTTAGGTTTTCGCTCAACATCAGTGACTTCCAGTCACTGATTAGTGACTTGAAGTCACTAACATAGCTATTTAATCTTTTTTTCATGCGTCCGGAAGATCATGTCACTGATGTACTTCATTTAATGCACACCATTAGTAACTTCAAGTCACTGATGGTGTACACCTACCTTTCCTGTACAATTGTGTACATGTAACCGGCCCCTATTTTATATCTGTACGTCCATCCAATAATTTAGTGCGTTAAAGATGAGTCCGACTCTTGACCATAATTTTGAGTTAAAGACCACACAGTGTTGAAGTAGATGAGTGACATATGGAGACTCGTTTTCATTGCAAAAGAATCTATTACTCTCATCCTATTCAAATTCGGGAAATTAGTGGAGCACAACAAGATCACCTCCTAACTAACAACAAATCGAGTGGACCTCAGATAAAGAGGAGACATTGCTTCCAACTCTAAAGGATGTACAGTGATGTGTGTAATTTACACACATGTAATAATATGGCACCTTTGCTGTTTATGACATTGATACTCACTTCCTAAGCTGTAAATGAGAGATCTAATTTCATGGGAATGACTTTTCTGTACTCTGATCTAGTATATGCATATTTTGTATATATAGGATTCGATAATTTTGGAGTCCATAAATATTAGGACTCTTGAAATCATGTATCGTGAATATCATCAGCTTTATCAAGAACTGAAGGTTAAAATTAAAAATTTATATTACTGAGTACAATTACAAAATTAGGAAGAAATAAAGACGAGATATCCTGATTATTTGCGGAGATTTTAGGACTTTCGTAATTCTTAGATGATCAAGGTGCATATATGTTCAGATGATATACCTTTTTGAACGAATGAAACTCTGTCTATCCGGATTTGTAACTTTCGATATTGGTTTAATACAATCATTTTTATGACAAAAAAAAAGGGTGCATATATGTTCAGTATTCCATCAGAATACTTTCTGGCACATAACTTAATTTTGATAAATAGTTTTAAATTTATATTATTATTAAGTTTATGAATCAACGACTATAATACTTGCTATTATTGAGCTTATATTGCCATGCATCAATATTCTAAAAAGTTTTAATTTATTAAAAATTTCTCAATTAATTCTTAAAAAATTTCAACAAGTTGTCGATTACACTTTGATTTAACTAAAATTTCTGATTTATCCAAAAAATCTCCAATAATTCTCCTTTAAATTTTGATAGTAGGCCAATCAAATAATTTCAATTTCTCCATACATGACATGTTTTAACCGACGAGATGCATGAGTTGACTGAGATTTCAGCTTAAAAGAACGCATGATACAGGGATCGTCGTATTTGTAGATGGAATTCAATGGACACAAAAAGTTTATCATGATTCATGAGCATTGTTTTTGTATGGCTAAATTCAGCACCAAACTCACATCCACACATCACACAGAGGTTTCTACTGATTCTCCTAACCAACTTGTGAGCTTTGCCACAAAAATCTACAGTTTGTTTTTCACGTCCACTAAATATAACAAATGTTATAATAACAATGATATATAATGTGTTGTCCCAATGCAGTGCTCAGACAAAATGGGCACACAGAAAGGGACACCACCAAATAAATAGTCATTGGCTTATGGATATCTGCTCCACTGGACCAGGCAATAGAGGACAACAGTAGAAGATATCTATGATAAGATTATGCTGAGCAAAAGAAAAAATTTATTTGGAACAAAAAGAACCAGAACAAGGCCCCCCAGGCTTTAAATTATTACAGAACCAAAATACCTAAATCAGACCAAACCTTATCAGTTATCACTAGCTATAGGATTTCTACTCCAGCTCTTCCTGTAATCAGAACTAGTGACAAGTGTTTCATCAGAGTCATATGACTTGTTTCCGCGTAATCGTGGAAAAGAAGCGATAAAGATTGATTTTCTGCATTTTGTCATGGTGTAAGATTATAGGAGGTGATAGTTCCTTCCCATTTTCAATCATATTCGCTTGAGGAATCTGAGAATGATTGACAGTCGTGACCCTTTCGACCACGCTAATTAATCAATTCGTCTAAATTGTAAGTTTTAAAAAAAGACCTTAAATGACTTAAATATTATTCAACAATATATTTATAAATGATTGAATTTCGTTATCCTTTTACTACTAGTTGCAATGTTGCATTTACTCGGCCACATCTCTGAATCCTGCTAAACATAATACAGTAAAAGATTCATTGAAAAATGATTGGAATAATGCCCTCTCCATTTGGGGGCAGAGTCTGGATATAATATAAACGGAAGTGTAGATGGCTACTCCCTCCGGCCATCACTTGTTGTTTATGTTCACAGTTTGTAAGTATTTTGAACCTCTGATCAATTATAGTTTTATACTCCCCCCTCTCAGGCTTTAAGCCAATAATATATACTGGGAGACGGAAATACGGTACGAATTTTAATACTTCAATATATATGATTCTGCAACTTATTTTTAAAATTTTCTTTTTCAGTATAAAAATATAACATTCTTATTTTTATACAAATATTGAAAATTTAAAAATAAGTTATAGAACTATATATAAGAGCCTTAAAATGCGTGTCGAGCAATGAAAACAAATGTATACAATTGAATGAGACGGAAGGAATAATGCTTTTTATTTTTAGTTTTCTAATAAAAATTTAAATATCAAATTTTTATTCAATAAAAGAATTTTAAAAAATAATTATGAAACCACTTTCTAAGAGTCTCAGAATACTGTGTCAAAATAACATACACAACCTTGCACAGACGGGTATATTTCTTGAGAATGAAGAGCTAGGGCTAGATTGCTACTACTTCAATTGAGCCCAACTACAGAGTACAAATCATTTGGGCCGAGTTATACGTTACCCTGATTAGTTAGAATCTATATTTCATTTGTTATTTATTTATTTATGGTGTTGGGCCATTTAGATTCTGAGCTGGCCACTAGCCCACTAGTACGGATGAACCATTCTTTCCGACGAGGCCAACGTTAGCTAAAACTAGATAAATAATATTACAAAATAGAAAATTATACAAAAAAAAATGCATTCCAACCACACATCCTCTTCATCTAAAAATTTAGTCGATTAATGATATTGACATTTATTAGATATTCCATATTATCTATTATTATAATAAAATAATATTTTTGACTTTTAACAACTTAAAACAACACATCTATATATATATATATATATATATATATATATATATATATATATATATATATATATATTATAAATCCTGAACAGTGACACGTCATCAATGCCACATATTTCAAAAAAAAGTCCACCTCAATGCCACATATTTTAGATTTTGCCATGTCATTATAATTTTCCTTATTTATTTAAGCATGTCAGAATAATCAATCACATATTTTTTTTTTACTTAAGCATATCAGAAGATTATATTTTTTTTGTTAGTTATATATTAATTTTCGAATTCCTAAAATAGTGCAAAATAAAAATATATTAATTTTCGAATACACTAAATCATAAAATAGGATTAAAAATTAGATTAGACATATATAAAAACATGCGATTAATAATATAATAAATGAAATTACTAAATCTCATATTTGATAATATGTAACTAATGCACATGTAACTTGAATCATATCATATTTGATAATAAAAAGAATCCCTAAATTCTCACAATATTACTACAAACAATGCAGATATAACTTGAATCAGATACTAAAAATAACACAATGACCTTCTTATAATATCATTATGAATAATGTAAAATTCTTGAAACTAATGTACATACTATGGGCAATATATGCACAAATAAAGTAAATATAGTAAGCCATAAATTCAATTATTTCTTCCATCATAGAATTATCTAAAGAATAAATTTTAATTTTGTATGTGTCTTTATTAATAAATTCAAATCATCTTGTCCAACTTATAGTTATATTTTTTTGATAAAATATAATCAAACTTTTCTTAGTCCAGTATAAAATAGTAACTGCCGTGAAAACTTACTCTCATAAATTTAATCATATTACTAACTTATCTTCAAATATTAGTAATACGTCTTGTGGATAATGAAAAATTTACTTCCATAAATTCAATCCTGGATTCATATTCTTTGTCAGGTATGGCCATTGGGACAAAAAAGACAATCTATGTCAATTAATAACATCTTGTTGCAACCCAATTTCTTCTAATTATCACTTAGAATATTGAAAGAAAAACAAAGATAATATTGTAATGAGAGAAGCCAACATCAGTAATTCTAGACATTTAGCCGGTCCTCGTATCCATCACGATCCAACCTGCTAGTAGAGAATATTTGCAATCAATGTTAATCATGCAGCGTAATCTACCAACTAATGCAATCAACTAAAAATGTAGTAATACCTCTCTCTCATGTTAAAAACTGATTGGACTCCAAGATTTATATACACACTCGTTGCCGCTATATTCGTGATTACAACCATTCCTACAAACACGTGGATGTTTTCATAGCAGATTGGAAAACGGAAGGATTGAACAATAAAAAGTATTTTTAACAAACGGAGAATTATGTCACTCTAACCTGTGTGATTTCGCACGATAACACTTGACATGATTAATATGACCGGTCGTTTCAACAAATCTTGGTATATAGGATTCACATCATTCTTCAGATCTCCCCATAGATGCACACATAATGATTGACTCGTACACAGGTATAATAACTTGTTTTCGTCGTTAAATCAATTATTAATACAACCGTAGAGGAATTATAGCGTTAATATGAGTAATAAGCAGATACATATAATCCATCGCCCAGACTCATTCTAATCAAACGAACATTTCTACGTGGTGTGTTGATAATCTGCAGAGGTTGAATGTTCTAAATAACTCCTGTAACATCTGCTTAAAATTTGATCACATGTTGAAAAAGATTCTCTAAATTGCCAAAACTTAAATCTACAATAGTCTCACCCATGACAAATGTCTAATCACTATTGTCCTCGTCAACACGCTGGATTATCTGCTCCATCTGCAAAAAATCAAATTTGTACCTCGGTATATCACAGTAAGAGTCGTTAAACAGGCTGACAGTGGTCTGCATACAGAAGACCACGGACACGACTGATCGAGTTCGCCTGAATCTCCCAGATGCCATCCTCACGTAAAATGTTGAAACTTCATATATGTTTCCTACTGTAATGTAATTATTGAACAGGTTCCATATCTCAGCCTTGACATATGCATGAACATTTGTACTCTGTAGTAAGGAAGACAAATATTTGTGGTAATATATTAAACATAGTGTGTTAAGCTTGAAACAAAAGTTATATCATGTACATGTTCGAGTGTCTAACCTGATTGTCGATCATGATTAGGTTATAACCATCAACATTCCCGTCAATTGATGTCCTGAGCCAAATTCTTGATAATCGGACCCGGATTCTCCAATCAGTTCTGCTAGTGTTCAAGGTTGATAGCAAGCTGAACATGGCTACAGCAGTGCAAATACAAACGGTGTTAAATAGTTTCACTCTTAGAAAGAGATAGGTCGAGTTTATGCTCGAAAAGTCCTTATTATAGCATAAGTAGCATGAGCTTATTAAAAGAAATTATCTTAGACATTGTAGAATGACATAAGACACGCTTAAATCGTTGTTAATTATAAGAATAATGCATATTTTATGGTAGAAGATTGATATCAATCCAAATAATTTTGCAATTATGTTACCAATTGTTAGGTCCAGATATGATTGTAGAAGGGGGGGGTTGAATACAATCAGTACCAAATCGTCGCGGAAGTGAATCTGATTGAATATGATTTGTTAATCAGATTATAATTAATTAATATAACAATGTTTGAAGTCGTTATATAATTAATATGGTTCAGTTTTAATGTCCACTAAAGTTCGTAGAATAAATTCGACAGGGTATATTCTAGATTTAGTGATTAAAACAACCGGGTTATCAAAGCACAGAAAACTGTGGATATAACGAACAAGCAAGTTACTAACAACTTGAAAGCTTTACAAATGCTTTGAATACAAAGTGAATGAACACTTTCAAATGAAGAAACCAAGCCATATTTATAGGCAAGGCTTTGTACATGCAAGACAATCACTAGACAAGACAATTACAAGCTAGCAAAGACAATTACAAGAAGGGTAAGACAATCTAGGCTTGGGCAAGACAATAAGGGGCAAGGGAAGACAATCTCAGATTGTCTACCAAGCTTCAACCAAGTCAGTAAGACAATCAAAAGGGAAGGGAAGACAATTCCTTTGTCAGAAAGACAAACACTACAAACGGCAAGACAATGGAGGATTGTCTTGCACACCTTAAGCATTCGGCAAGACAAGACAAACAGATTGTCTTGCTGGAAGTGTGTCTCTCGGCAAGACAAGACAAACAGATTGTCTTGCAGACTTACACATGCCTTCGGCAAGACAATCTTCAAGGATTGTCTTGCACACCATTGAAATGAATCGGCAAGACAATTAGAGATTGTCTTGCTGATTCAATCAAGGCTAATGCAGACAATGAAGAATTGTCTTGGAAGCATGATGAATCCACTCGGCAAGACAATCCAGAATTGTCTTGCTGAGGTGATTTTTGTGATTAAATAAAGAAATAAAATGGTATATTAAAATAGAAAATTATTCACTTAATTAATTTAATCATATAAATTCATAAATTAAATTAATTCGAGAGTGAATTAATTTAATAAATAAATTACATAATTAATATAATTATTTGAGAAGTGAAATAATAGTCTATTAAAATATTTAATCACACAATCTTCAGTAGAACAACTTCCGGTCTTCTTTAAACTTGAATAATTTCTTCTTGATTTGTCGAACGAGCGAACTACCACTTCTGCTTGACTTCAAATATTTAATTTGGATAACTGATACATAGATGTACTGTCTGGTTCATCTGTATCTAGTTAAATCAAATATTCTTCGTCAAATAAACAATAAGAATTTGGTTAGTTCGTCGAGTCTTCGTCTTGTACGTACATCTTCATTAAATGGAATCTTCTGATGAAATAAAGTATAGAAACTTTATGTCTTCTGAATTCCTGGACGTGCCACAAAAGATTATTTGTGCACTGAGGCTTGAACATATTAATGAACTTCTTTCAGTGGCGTGCAGCAGCATCCTGGAACTTATCTGACATATGATTTCCATAAATCATTTGACGTTCTTCGTACTGATTCCGATGACTTGCTATTTACTGAGCTTTCTTATCTGAGTTGAGTTGTACCTCTTTAAATACAAATAGGCTGAACATATGCCTTTCAATCTCCCCCTATTTGTTTGTTAACATAACATGCAAATTTCCTAGAGGATAACTCAACTAACAGATAAGACAAAGATTTAAACAATAGAATGTAAATAGCAAAAGTTTATGGCTTGCATTAAACATTAAACCATGATCACAAATAGATTACAAAAGGATGTTCCTTGAACATATCTAACAAATATCCTAATCAATCTATTCACTCAGAATGAGTGACTTCTCCTTCTTCAGCATCAGAATAGTGAATAATTGGAGTAGAAGGCTCATTCTGAGTAGGCTCTTCAGCTGCAGTGGATTCTCCACGCTTCTTTCTTTCACGAGCCAGAGCTAGCTGGTGAAGAACTTCCAGATCCACAGGGTCTTCACGGAAGTCAGATGGCTGAGATTTTGTTACACCCTTCATCCTCCGAAAGTATTGAGAAATGTTTCTTCGAGTGCAGTAGGATGAGATTACATCATCAGCATCAGACTTGGCTTTAGATGCGAAGCCCTTGGTCCTTAGTAAGGTGGATGCTAGAGCCAGACGTTTGGCAGGGTACTTTGGCAAAGCCTCTTCATTTAAATAGACAGTGCAGAGGATTTCCAAGTGAACAAACTTGACACAGTAAGGGTTCTTAACAACCTGAGGACTGTTGAAAACAGCACAATCCAACAGTTTGTCACGAAGAAGTTCATTCAAGTTTGAGCAACGCTTGACTTTGTTGCGAAGTACCCAGAGCTCAGATACGGAGAATGATTTGAGAAATTCGACAGATAGTCTGAATGAACCATTTCTCCGTGTGTAGACAATCAGCTCCCATTCTTCTAGCAGTCCCCTAACAGCAGTAGTTACATATTCCAGTTCTAAGGCAAAGGCATGCATAAACACATCCTCATCAGGGTTCACCTCTCGAAGGTCATATATCAGAGATAAGAACTTCTTATCATCGAAAGTTTCCCTTTGAGGTCCATTGAATATTCTCCTAGCAATGTCCCAGCCTTTTCCTTCTTTTCTTTTAATTTCAAGATTCTTCTGCTTGATCGCAGCATCATAGATTTTTTGCTTTTCAATCTTGATTTGTTCCTCTGTGATCAACTTGTCTTCCAGAAGTTTCTGATAATCACGAAGCTTACGCTTCCTGGCTTCATTTTCTGCTTTGAACTTCCTGACATTCTCCTCGTGTTCAGGATCAACAGGTTCTTCCTGAAACAAATAGCTTTCATCAAATTTACCTTCTTCTTCAGCCTGACGATAGGTAGCATCGAATACGTCATCATCATCCATGTCTTTGGGATAATCATCATAATTGTCAGTGTTGAAGACATTTTCAGATTGATGTAGTGGTTCTTTGCCTTTAGACCTTTTATAGCTTTTATCAGCTTCAGAAGTTTCTTTGCCACTTGCTCTTTCTCCACCCTTATCACTCCTGTCAGCATCATCCTTATTACTCCTATCACCAGCATTGCTGTGATCATCTTTGTCCTTATCTTCCTTATCCTTCTCCCCCTTAGTTGAGGGATCCTCTGGAGTGGACTGAGCTGTTGACGGATTAAGCTTTAAGTGATGAATAACTTGAGCCAGAGTTTGCTCCAAGTTTCCAAGCTTTGTCAGACAGAGCTCCTGAGATTGATCAAACTTGTCCATCCTAGAATGAATACCCTTGACATGAGCATCTAATTCCTGTTTGAGAGAAGAATATGAAGGATCAACAACTTTTTCCTGTAGAGTCACCAACTCTTCACTTCTGAATCTGGCATTCTCAGCATTCAACCTTGAAATCTCAGCTTTCATAGCAGCCAATTGTTCCTGTAACAGATCAGTGTTGGTGTGTGCACTCACCTCACGAACACTCAAAGATTTATCACTATCCTCTCGTGCATGTGTTTCGCTCGGTGTTTGCCTGATTTCACTCGTGTTTGTCACACCGTCACCAGTACCTGTATAGACAACCATAGTACCATAAGATGGAACTGTAGGTTGTGAAGGAACAAATTGTCCTTCAGATGCCTGTGAAGGCGGATGTACTTGCAGGTTGCCAAGTATAGCCTGATCCAAAAAGAAAGATTGATCAGAAAGTTTTTCATATGACATTTTTTGAATATCTGTGCTCTCTCTAAGTGAAGAATCAAAAGACAAAGGTTCAACTAGCGTGAGTGCTAGTTGCGTGCTTGACTCTTTACAGGATACCGCGGTCGGACGGCCAATTTCAATAAATGCATTCTGTGGAGAGAATGAATCTAGAGACTGTATATTTACCATGTCAGTGTCCAAATCCTTTTGGGAGGAAATGGATGCGGCTGCAGTTGTCTCCGGTTCTGCCACCCTTTGCTTCTTATGAGACAGAGCTGCGGGTTCTCTCAGAATTGCACTACCACTCCGTTTCCGGGCTACCTTTCGAACAACTGGTGTTTGAGTAGTGTCGGTTGATGTGTTTGACGAAGAATCAGTTGTTGAAACGAAAACGTCAGCTTGGTTATGAACCTGGGTGTTGACAGGTTCAATGCTGGGAGTCTGGAAATCAAATCCAATATCACAATCAAAATCTGCAATATCAATATTAAAGGTATCAGTGAGATTAGAAAGTACCTGAGCTACCTGTAAATCTGTCCTGAAGTCCTGTAGCTCTGGATTGATAGCAGAATCAGCAGGCAGAGGCTGAGAGGTGGATTGTGGTGGAGGAATGGTATGTGGATGTGTAGGTGAAGGTATTGGTTCAGATTGAGAGGGAAGAATGGAGGCTTGTTGGTCTGGGAAGAAGTTGTATTGTGGAGGAGATTGGTGTTGAGAATTGTATGATGATTGGTGAGGTGATTGTTGTGGAGAATTATAAGGAGGGTTGTAGGGAGAGTAATGTGAGGATTGGCTGGATGATTGATAATCTTGTAGAAGTTGAAGTGGTTGGAAGTTGTGAGGAGGAGATTGTTCCTGAGGTTGGTTATCTTGAAGTTCAGGTTGATCCGGTTGATATTGTTGTTGTTGTAGTGGCTGAGGAACTTGGACAGGTTGAAGGGGAACATTAAACTGTTCCAACATGTAAGGAGTCACAACAAGAGGCACATTCTCATGCTTCTTTTGATTAGCAAGTCTTGATTGAATCTTGGTGCAAGTTCTTAGAATGGGCACCACTGCAGAATCAACGTACATTGCTCTATCAGCATCATTCATCTTGTCACTTAAGAATAGCATTAAGAACCTTGGAAAGTGACACTCCACTTTGTCATTTTCATGAATGGATCTCTGAGAGACAGAACCCATTTTTCTGATAATCTCCTTTAGTAATATCTTCCCGAAGTTAATTCGACGATTGTAAGCCACGGAGAATCCAAAGATTTGTAGCATGGAAGATATATTGTGAAAATTCTGCCTCGTAGTTGGAGCAAATACCTTTGCCAAAGTATCGAAGAAGACATCCCATTCAGCCTTCAATTTGCTTTTAGACATTCTAGGGAGAAAAATCTGTCCCTGGTAGTGGATGTCTTGGAAGAATTGAGTTAACTCAGCACTGGTTGGTTCCACTTGAAAGTTATTCCTTGGAAACCCTAGAATTCTGTTCACATCATCAACAGTTATAACAATCCTTCGTCTATTTGGTAGATCACCAATCAACTTATAATTCTCGAGAGTTGTAGAGTTGACGGCATTAGAGTAGAAGTCGAAGAGTGGTTGCACTTGAATAGGAACATCAGCGGTTAGTGCAGTACTGACAAGACTTTGTTGAGTCAGAAAGCGAATCCATTTCTTGAAACGATCAGAACAATCCTCGTAGTTTAGGTTAGCACAATAATTGGTCTCAGCAATCTCAAATTCTCCGGCCATTTTTAGTAATTAAAAATTGAATTAAGCGAGAAATTTTCAAATAAAAGATTAATTTTCAATTATCTCGCAAAGTTCAATTAATAATTAAACTTGATTAATTAATTATTAATTCGAAATATTAGAATAATCTCGAATTAAAAGTTAATTAATTAAAATGGAGCTTAGTCAAATAATCCAACTCAGCCAAACACTCCCTTAAGTTCAAACACCACAAACTCACAAAATCAGCCAAACAGTCCCTAATTGAGAAAATCCCCAAATTAACCAAGAACCCTAACTCCAAATCCTTTCAAATCAGTTCGAAGGTCACACGAATAACACAGATTAATCGAACTCTAGTCAATCCACAGTACAAACTCAGTCGAAGAGCTTTAAAAATCGACTAAACTTCGGCGAAAATCTGACTAAAATCCGGCAGAGTTTCGTTTAAACAAGGACGAAATCGAGTAACCAGCAAGCGTGAAAGCTTGTAAAAACCAAACCCAGCAAGTTTTTGATGATAAAACTTGAAAAACAATGAACGGAAATCGTGTATAGGAGAGGGCAGATGGAGAAGATGAAGTAGGATCAGCAAGACAATCGAATTGTCTTGCACGATTGTCTTGTAGATATATATATACACGTACGCAGTAAGACAACGGGAGAGTAGTCTCGATAAGACAATTCAAAATTGTCTTGCCGAGACCAAGTATAACAGACAAAAGGCTGTGTCAGTAAGACAATCTGATTGTCTTACTGATACGACAACTGACTTAAGACAGACTCGGTAAGACAATGGGATTGTCTTGCCGAGTTGTTTGAAAATCGGTGAAAAACCGGTTCAGCAAGACAATCTAATTGTCTTGCCGAGCCTAATTGTAGACAAAACCATTGTCTTGCCGAAAATCAAATAAAAATAATAGGATTTTTGATTATATTAAAAGATAAAACATTTTGCAATTAAACTAAAAAAAACTATAATAAAAACAATAGTATATAATACACGAATATTTTGTAAATTTCAACTTTAGTTAAATATAACTATTTACGACTTTAACTTTAATTCAATAAAATGAATTAACTTAAAATCAAATATTTATACTTAATTAATTTTGAAAAATACAAAATAATTACAAATAATTATCTAAATGCCTAGAGAATATTACAGGGGAGTGTATGAGCATTTAGAAAATCATTTACTAATTTACAGGCATGCATAATTAATTAGAATAATATCAGATAATATACAGAAAATCATATAAAATCTAATAAAATAGATATAATTATACAGAAAATTCACAAAAATATACAAAAACATATAATGCATATGAAAAATATATACAAGAGAACTATGTCATATTTAACATCCCTAACTCACAAACCAGCTTAGAGAAAGTGGATTCATCCAGTGGTTTCGTGAAGATGTCAGCAATTTGCTCAGTCGTGGGTACAAAATGTAACACCACTGTACCATTTATGACATGTTCTCGAATGAAATGATACCTGATATCAATGTGCTTGGTTCTTGAATGTTGAACCGGATTGTTGGAAATGGCTATGGCACTTGTATTATCACAAAATATAGGAATTTTGTTTACTACAACACCATAATCATTCAGTTGGTTCTTGATCCACAAGATCTGAGCACAGCAGCTACCAGCAGCTATATACTCAGCTTCAGCAGTAGAGGTAGACACAGAGTGCTGCTTCTTGCTATACCAGGAAACCAACCGACGTCCTAGAAATTGACAGCTTCCAGACGTACTCTTCCTATCAATCCTGCATCCTGCATAATCAGAATCTGTATAGCCGGTTAAGTCAAAACCAGTATTCTTAGGGTACCAAATACCTAAACCAGGTGTACCCTTAAGATATCTAAAGATTCTTTTGACGGCTATAAGATGTGATTCTTTAGGATCAGCTTGGAACCTAGCACACAAACATGTTGCAAACATGATATCTGGTCTACTTGCAGTAAGATAAAGTAGAGAGCCAATCATACCACGATAGCTTGTGATATCAACTTTCTTACCAGATTTATCCTGGTCAAGCTTTGTGGCAGTGGCCATGGGTGTCTTTGCCGGTGAAGAGTCTTCTAGATTGAACTTCCGAAGAAGATCTCTGACATACTTGGATTGGCAAATGAATATTCCATCTTCCTTTTGGCTTACTTGAAGACCAAGAAAGTAGGACAGCTCACCCATCATACTCATCTCATAGTTACTCTGCATCAACTTAGCAAATCTCTTGCACAAGTTATCGTTAGTAGAACCAAATATAATATCATCAACATATATTTGTACAAATATCATATCTTTATCATGCAATTTGTAAAAGAGAGTTTTGTCTATGACACCTCTAGTAAAGTTGTTTTCTATTAAAAACTCAGAGAGAGTGTCATACCATGTCCTTGGTGACTGCTTGAGTCCATAGACAGCTTTGAATAGGAAGTATACAAAATCAGCAAACTCTGGATTTTCAAAGCCAGGGGGCTGTTCCAGATATACTTCTTCTTCTAGCTTTCCATTCAGAAATGCACTTTTCACATCCATTTGATATACCTTGAAGTTGGAGTGTGCAGCAAATGCAAGAAATATTCTGATGGCTTCAAGACGAGCAACTGGAGCATAGGTTTCATCGTAATCAATTCCTTCTTCCTGAGAATAACCTTTTGCAACCAGTCTGGCTTTGTTTCTTACAACAATGCCATCACCATCTAACTTGTTACGGAAGACCCATCTAGCTCCAATGGTAGATTTTCCTTTTGGTCTTGGAACCAGGGCCCAGACTTCTTGTCTCTCAAATTGATTGAGTTCTTCTTGCATGGCAAGAACCCAATCAGGATCAGCAAGTGCTTCTTCTATTTTCTTTGGTTCTAGTTGAGATAGAAACCCAGAGAATAGACATTCATTTGTCGTAGCACTTCTAGTCCTTACACCAACATCAGGATCACCAATAATCAAATCAAAGGGATGATCTCTGCTCCAAATCCTTTCCCTTGGAAGTTGTGTCCTTGATGATTCAGCAGTATTATCATTAAGCTGAAATGTGTGACTAGTTGATCCATCAGCTCCCCCTGAGTTGTTGCCAGGTTGACTTGATGATCCACCACTGGCATCAGTGGAATCTCCAGCATTATTGCTATTTCCTCCACCATTGCCTGGATCATCATCATTGTTGTCATCTCCTGTTGCAACCTCAGGTGGAACATCATCATCTGAATCAGAATCTGGATAGTTGTCAAACTTCAGAGATTCAGATGAATCAGCAGATTGTATACTTGGAAGTTTAGTGTCATCAAATGTAACATTGACACTAACTTTCACTGACAGAGTATCAATTATAAAAACTCTATAAGCATTATTTGTATAACCAACAAAAATTGCTTCAGAAGCCTTTGGTTCAAACTTGTTCAAGTTCTCTTCACCATCCTTGAGAACAAAACACTTGGCTCCAAAGACATGAAGATGTTTAACATATGGTTTCTTGTCTTTATACAAATGAAATGGAGTTTTCATATGATCCTTGTTGATCAAAGTCCTATTCTGGGTATAACAAGCAGTGGCCACAGCTTCAGCCCAAAAGTACAGTGGAAGCTTTGATTCAGCAATCATAGTCCTTGCAGCTTCAATCAGTGTACGATTCTTTCTTTCGACGACTCCATTCTGCTGAGGAGTCCTTGGTGCTGAATACTGCCTTCTAATTCCCTTTTCAGAGTAAAAGTTGATTAGAGTTTGATTCTTAAACTCAGTTCCATTGTCTGATCTTACAGCTTTTACAGGAACACCTTTTTCCAACTCAACCAACTTGATATGATCAATTACTGTCAGGGGAGTTTCATCCTTGGAAGAGAGGAAGTAAACCCAAGTAAATTTCGAGAAGTCATCCACAATGACTAAGGCATATCTTCCTCCATCAATAGATGCAACATTCACGGGGCCAAACAAATCCATATGCAACAAATGAAGTGGATCTGTAATGGTATTGATGGTTTTGCCTTTGTGAGATGCTCTCTTCGCTTTTCCTTTCTGACAAGCTTCACAAAGATCATCAGTTGAGAATTCCAGGGAAGGCAACCCTCTCACTAGATCTCTCTTGACTAGAGAGTTCATGGTTTTGAAGTTGAGGTGTGAGAGCTTCTTATGCCATAACCAACTATCTTCAGCAGACGCTTTGGCGTAGAAACAGTGAACTTCGTTTCCTGGTCCTGAAGACAAATCAGCTACGAATATATTGCCTTTCCTTATGCCACATAGTGAAGGACGCTTATCCTTGATATGTTTGATGATACATATCTCCTTTTCAAAATGAACATAATAACCTTTGTCACAGAATTGACTGACACTCAGGAGATTATGTCGAAGTCCTTCAACTATTGCAATATCTTCTATGATGATCCTCCCAATTTTGTACTTGCCATATCCCACAGTACGACCTTTGCTATTATCAGCAAAACTGACTGTAGGGCCAGCTCCTTCTCTTATGTCCTCCAGCAGGGATTTGTTGCCAGTCATGTGCATTGACGCTCCACTGTCAAGCACCCAGGTAACACGAACAACTCCACTGGCACCCTGCAAAAGACAACTTGATTAGACAGTCTTTGGGACCCACACTTGATTGGGTCCGGCAGTCTTAAAGAACTGATTTCTATCAGGTAATACAACAGAGCCTCTTGGACTGATACTTGGTTCAGATTTGACTGAACTTACTTCCTTAACAACAGCCTTATAAACCTTGGTTTTAGGCTTTGGAACATAAGTCTCCTTTCTCTTGTGAGAAGGACTAGCAGTCTTTGATCTAGCATGCTTGTTGTTTGTGTGTTGTCTAGGTGATGTGTTTTCATTTTTAGCATGCAAATTTTTAAAATAAGCAGACATCAAATTGAAAGCACAAGTCATACAATTATCAACACTACAAGATTTATGACATGCATCAAAAGCAGGAGCAACAGAAGTATCAGTCACAGTAGTAGGAACATCAATAGATTCTACTCTAACCTTATTATCAGATTTAAAGTTCTCAGTAGAATGACATCTATTGTTCTTGTTCTTACTATTAACAAAATTATTGGGCTTGTTGAATTTAGTTCTCTCAGAGTTGACACCTAAACCAGCTTTAGGCAACCTAACATTGCCTTTCACTTTAATTGGTTTCAGGTTTGTCAGAATCTCATCTCTCATCTCATTACTCTCTTTCATTTTAAGGTCTTCCTGTTTTAGTTCATATCTAATGACAACAGGAGTCTCTAAAAGAGGTTCAGCTTCTGAGGTTTTAAACAAAGGTTTAAGGGAATCTTTCAAAACAAAAGGAATCCCTCTCTCTTCAGCACTCTTCTTAAAAGGAGTAATGTTACTAGCCTTACCTACAGATTTGTTATAGTCAAAGCCTATTCCAACAGTTCTCTTGATCTCTTGTTTATCATTGAGTTCTTTGACTATCAAGGAGGCATCCTTAAAGGCTTTACATTTCACTTTCTCTTCGTCTAGCTGAAGTCTTAAAGCAATCTCACCTTTCTCTAGAACTTTGACTTTAGCACATTGTAATCCTAAGTCCATAGTCAATTGTTCTATTTTAGGTTTTAATACTTTCATCTCATTCATTTTATAAGCATGAATTTCTAAGACTAAAGTATCAATTTTAAGATTAGCAGCTTTCATCCTTTTAATAGCATCATCTCTTTCAAGTCCTAATTGCATAAACAGTTTAGGGCATGTAGGATCTACCTGAAAGCTTCCAGCAGGAGGAGGTGAAGATGATCCAGTAGTAGCCATGAAAGCAACATTCCCTAGCTGCTCCTCTTCATCACTATCTGTATCATCCCAGCTTTTGCCTTCTGCCAGATAAGACTTGCTTTTGAAACCTTGACTTCCAGAAGTACCATGATGCTTTCTAACCAGTGCATCATACTTCTGCTTCAGCTCATCATACGAATCTTTTCTTTTTCCTTGAACCTTGGGCTGTTTGCATTCAGTTGCAAAGTGTCCAGGTTCACCACAATTGAAGCATTTGAACTTGCTTCTGTCCACCATCCCAGTTTTATATCCTCCTTTACTTGTAGAAGATGAATAGCCTCCCTTCTGAAACTTACTAACAGTAGGTTTGTATTTATAGGAAGGGTTCTTCCGGAATCTCATGTTTCCAAACTTCTTGGCAAACAGTGATAGAGATTGATCTTCTAACTGTTCCAGCTCTTCCATTGTATAGAACTCTTCATCACCACTGGTAGAAGCAGTCTGACCCATCTCAGGTACAACAAATTCCTGAGTAGTCTCAGAAGGAACAACAACATCCTTCTTCTTTTCTTCCAGTACAGGTGACTCAACAACTAGAGCTCTCGAATGGTTCTGTGTTTTACCCCAGCCATATCTCTGTTTACTCTGAACTTGCTCCAGTTCATAAGTTTTCAAAACTCCGTAGAGTCTTTCCAGAGAAATCTCATTCAGGTCTCTGCTTTCCCTGATGGCAGTGATTCTGTGTTCCAGATGTTCAGGAAGGGTTAAGAGAAACTTCATGTTGACCTCTTTCTTGTCGTAGAATTTCCCATTCAGATTTAAATTATTTATCAAATTATTAAGTCTGATAAATACTTCTGAAATCCCTTCACCGGGATGAGAACCAAACTGTTCATACTGGGCCATCAGTATCTCTTTCTTGTTTTCCCTAACTTCCTCTGAGCCTTCATTGATAATCTCTAATGTATCCCAGATTTGCTTGGCGTTCGTACAATTTACAACAGCATTGTACATTACTGGGTTTAGAGATTCAACCAAGATTAGTTGAAGAGCATCATCTAAGTTCATCTGATCACTCTCTTCGTCTGTGTACTCAGAAAGTTCTTTCGGAATGACCTGATGAGGTATCAACACACCATCCTCTTCGTGTGCTAATATGACCTTCATCGGAGTAGTAACACCTTTGTCTAAAATCCCGATGTATTTTCTGTTCGCAGTTCGGAGGAATAAGAACATATGCCTTTTCCATAGGCCAAAGTGTTCCTGGCTGAACGGTGGGATTTTAATGCTACTGATCTTTTGCGTACTCATTTTTTAGGAATTTAAAGTGAATAGTGTTTGGAGAGATTTAGATTTTTGAAAGAAAAATATTTTTAATCAAAATTAATTTTTGGAATAAAATTAATTCGAATAAAAAATATTTGGACGTTACAGAGTGTGTATAGGATCTGATACGGAAAAATGGTATCAACCGCTCTGATGCCAATTGTTAGGTCCAGATATGATTGTAGAAGGGGGGGGTTGAATACAATCAGTACCAAATCGTCGCGGAAGTGAATCTGATTGAATATGATTTGTTAATCAGATTATAATTAATTAATATAACAATGTTTGAAGTCGTTATATAATTAATATGGTTCAGTTTTAATGTCCACTAAAGTTCGTAGAATAAATTCGACAGGGTATATTCTAGATTTAGTGATTAAAACAACCGGGTTATCAAAGCACAGAAAACTGTGGATATAACGAACAAGCAAGTTACTAACAACTTGAAAGCTTTACAAATGCTTTGAATACAAAGTGAATGAACACTTTCAAATGAAGAAACCAAGCCATATTTATAGGCAAGGCTTTGTACATGCAAGACAATCACTAGACAAGACAATTACAAGCTAGCAAAGACAATTACAAGAAGGGTAAGACAATCTAGGCTTGGGCAAGACAATAAGGGGCAAGGGAAGACAATCTCAGATTGTCTACCAAGCTTCAACCAAGTCAGTAAGACAATCAAAAGGGAAGGGAAGACAATTCCTTTGTCAGAAAGACAAACACTACAAACGGCAAGACAATGGAGGATTGTCTTGCACACCTTAAGCATTCGGCAAGACAAGACAAACAGATTGTCTTGCTGGAAGTGTGTCTCTCGGCAAGACAAGACAAACAGATTGTCTTGCAGACTTACACATGCCTTCGGCAAGACAATCTTCAAGGATTGTCTTGCACACCATTGAAATGAATCGGCAAGACAATTAGAGATTGTCTTGCTGATTCAATCAAGGCTAATGCAGACAATGAAGAATTGTCTTGGAAGCATGATGAATCCACTCGGCAAGACAATCCAGAATTGTCTTGCTGAGGTGATTTTTGTGATTAAATAAAGAAATAAAATGGTATATTAAAATAGAAAATTATTCACTTAATTAATTTAATCATATAAATTCATAAATTAAATTAATTCGAGAGTGAATTAATTTAATAAATAAATTACATAATTAATATAATTATTTGAGAAGTGAAATAATAGTCTATTAAAATATTTAATCACACAATCTTCAGTAGAACAACTTCCGGTCTTCTTTAAACTTGAATAATTTCTTCTTGATTTGTCGAACGAGCGAACTACCACTTCTGCTTGACTTCAAATATTTAATTTGGATAACTGATACATAGATGTACTGTCTGGTTCATCTGTATCTAGTTAAATCAAATATTCTTCGTCAAATAAACAATAAGAATTTGGTTAGTTCGTCGAGTCTTCGTCTTGTACGTACATCTTCATTAAATGGAATCTTCTGATGAAATAAAGTATAGAAACTTTATGTCTTCTGAATTCCTGGACGTGCCACAAAAGATTATTTGTGCACTGAGGCTTGAACATATTAATGAACTTCTTTCAGTGGCGTGCAGCAGCATCCTGGAACTTATCTGACATATGATTTCCATAAATCATTTGACGTTCTTCGTACTGATTCCGATGACTTGCTATTTACTGAGCTTTCTTATCTGAGTTGAGTTGTACCTCTTTAAATACAAATAGGCTGAACATATGCCTTTCACCAATATATTAGGTGAGCATACTTGTCTCAATCAGAAATCTTATCATAAAAAAAATTAATATCTCTGCTTAAATATTTTGGGCTTCTCTTCATTAAAAAGACATAATTTTAGGATTATTACTAATCAGGCTTTAATATTTCTATACTAATAAGGGAAATTATTCACGTAATTTTAAAGGGTATTAATAATTTGAAAATGAATTTATTGCGCGTAACATTAAATTTTTAAATATAACACGGTTGTCAAATATAATTGCAGGTATTAATTATGCACTATTTTAAGAATTCAAAGATATGTGATTGATTTTTCTGATATGCTTAAATAAATAAGGGAAATTATTTACGTAATTTTAAAGGGTATTTAAAATTTTGTATTAGATTAGACAAATAAAAAAAGTTTCATTATTCTTCATTAAAAGCAAACAACTTTAATTATATTTGTGTTTATCTTTCACTACTATATTTTTTGACCTTTTGTAACACCAAAATTGTAACGGTGTTCATAAACAAGTGTCTATTGTAACGGTGTGTACATATTTAACAAAAAATAAAACATATTGTAACGGTAGAATTTAAGGTGTTACATTTGCTTCAATTTATTATTGTAAATACAAATTTAATGTAACGAGACGTACCTATTTGTAATTGATTTTATTTATTGAAAATGGTGTAATATTAATATACTCCCTCCGTCCCAAAATACTTGTCACATTTCTATTTTAGTTGGTCAAATTGACTAAGTTTTGACCAAAGATTATAATTTAATCACTCATTTTAAAAAAATTAAAATTACATCTTAAAGTAGATTAAAAGTTATTTCCGGTGACATATATTTTTTTTTTATCAATTAATAAAATATTAATAAATTTCAGTCAAACTTTAGTCAATTTGACTGGCACAAAACCAAATGTGACAAGTATTTTGGGACGGAGGGAGTATTAAAAAAGGATCCCAAGATACACAAGAGCTTCACTTTTTCATTTATAAAATTTACCGCTAAAAAATTTTGGGCGGCGGGTTAAATTTTTTCAGTGAGCGGGCTTGCTTTTCATCTTCCAAAATTGTGTTTTGATACTAGCAGGCTGGTCATATTTTCTATCTTTCTCATTTCTTACTTCTGTTCTTGCCGAACTTCACAAAAACCTAAATTGTCACATCTGAAAACCTCCCCACAAAATCCCATCTGAAAACACATCTTCAGCCTAATCGAAGCTTACAAGGTGATTTTCTTGTCATATTTGTCTTTTATCTTCTGCGAATCTCTTGTTCAATTGGATTTTTTACTAAACTGGGTTTGTGCTAATTAACTAATGCTGCTGTTATTTGCCTTTAATCCAAGTAGTTTGTTTGCTCGATTGATATATGCTTCCTTTATTTTCTACCGTTACACTAATCACAAGGACGTTACAATAGATCTATTGTACCGACAGCAAATGTAATGAAAATGTGGTGTTACAATAGACCTATTGTAACGGCTTTTAGCCATTTTGTAACAATCTTAACCATTACAATAAGTCACAAAATATAGTAGTGTTTATTAAAAAAACATAAGTTTAAGGTTATATTTAATCAGGCTTAAATATTTCCTTACTAATAATTTGAAGAGGAAATTGTTGCACGTAACATTAAATATTAAAAGATAACACAGTTGTCAAATATAATTGTAGGTATTAATTATGCACTATTTTAGGAATGCAAAGATATGCGATTGATTTTTCCGATATGCTTAAATAAATTTGCACGCAACATTAAATATTAAAAGATAACATGGTTGTCAAATATAATTGCAGGTATTAATTATGCTCTATTTTGTGAATTCTAAGATATGTATTTGATTCTTATGATATGCTGAAATAAATAAGGGAAATTATTCACGTAATTTTAAAGGGTATTTAAAATTTAATATTAGGTTAGACGGATATAAAAAGTCTCATTATTTTTCACTAAAAACACACGACTTTATTTATATTTTGGCCTTCTCTTCATTAAAAAAAACATAATTTTAAGGTTAAATTATTCTCGTAAATTTAGAGGGTATTTAAATTTTCTTGTTAGGTTAAACGAATAAAAAGAGTCTCATTATTCTTCATTAAAAACACACAACTTTATTTATATTTTGGGCTTCTTTTCGTTAAAAAAACATAATTTTAACGTTATTACTAATCAGGCTTAAATATTAAAAGTTTGATAATTTGAAAATGAAATTATTGCACATAACATTAAATATTAAAAGATAACACGGTTGTCAAATATAATTGCAGGTATTAATTACGCACTATTTTAGGAATTCAAATAATATCAGGACACCCTACTTTCTATTTATATAATAATTCTTGAATGATACCCAGTCACAAAATCCACGTAATTCGTTAAAAGCCACGTAAATGCCACATGAAATCCAGCTCAGTGGTTACTTTAAATATGTAATCTCATATTTTCAGCCTTGATTTATGCTTCCTATTCTTTGGATGTTATGACACAATTAATTCGTGTTGAATGGCTATCATTTTTGGTATGTATCCTATTTTTTCTTTCCTTCCTTATAATCATTCCAGCTTTTATTTTTAATTGTCTTAACCAATATGTAAAGCATTGATTGTTTTTCAAAATCAAATCAATTCTTATCATCTATTTGAAAAACTCAAATTCATCGGTATCTCTCTCATCTTTTTTATTTTTCTCCTCCGGTTTCAAGTATGTTAATTGAATAATTAGTATAACTTGCACGGGAAGTTTACTAATTGTAACAGACTTTATTTTACTTATTTTGATTCTTTTAATTGATTTCATATGTGTGTGTATGTCCATATATTTGCGTATCTATAATTGTAATTAATTACTTCCAATTTCTCTTTGATTAAATATGGGAAGACATCGTAAACACTCTGAAGACTTTATTGTACGATGTTGCATGAAAAATTGTTAGGAATCAATAATTTTTGATGATAACATAAACATTTTGTAACATGTCTTACTTAGAATCTTTATCAAATTTCAGTTGTAATTGTTATATTTCTTGTCTTTGGGAATTATCAACGGATGGGTAGAATAGGATGGCTAATTGTAAATATCCAATGCCATGTAATTTTTTCTAAGTGAAGGATATTCAACTGATGAGATGTAACTATTCAACTGATGAAGACTGGATGATGTTTCAACTGATGAAAATCAAGCATTCAACTGAAGACAAAGTGTTCAACTGATGATGCTGAGGAATTCAACTGATGAGACTGGAACAACATTCAACTGATGGAGTTTGTAATTCATTCAACTGATGAGCCGGGCATTCAACTGATAAAGTCAAGAGCAGTTGAAAGCAACCAGAACTTTCAACTGATGAAGCAAAGAGCAGTTGAAAGTGACTAGAGCTTAAGTCTGACAAATCACATGGATCGAATTACACTAAAATAGACATGGAAGCCTAATTAGGAAAATAAAGAAGAAGCAGAAACATACTTATCTCATGCAGTGCAATCTGGATCAAATCAAGATGATGGTCAAAGATGAAGACATCTCAGAAAGCATGCATAAGACAAAGTTGTGCAGCATTGTTTTTAGATTAGAGTGCATTTTGTAATCTAGCTAAAAGCTTTGTAAAACTTGGAGTATATAACCAAGTTAGAAGCATCAGTTGAACTTGTTCAAATTACTTGAGAGAAAAATCTGAGAGTTAGAACTTGTTTGAGTGATGAACCAGCAGCTGTGCGAATTGTAATCAATCCACAGATTCTTCTATATAAAATCTCACGGGTGGATCATTCAATCCACCCGTATTTTTAAATACTTGGTGTTTTCTGTTTTACTGTGATTAAGTGTATTGCTTCTTGAATCTTTTAATTTGTAAAAGATTGTATTCAACCCCCCCCCCCCTTCTACAATCTTTCTTATAGTTGGTGTAAAATAACAATTGGTATCAGAGCCAGGTTCCCAACAAACAGGAAAAAAGATCAACACTGCTAGAGAAAGATGGGAAAGAAGGATGCTGGAGTGAAGATTCCTGTTCTTGACAAAGACAACTATTTTCACTGGAAAGTGAGAATGCATCTGCATCTGTTGTCCATTGAAGAAAGCTATGTGAACTGCATTGAAAAAAGACCTCATGTCCCCATGAAGGTCTGCACAAGTATGGGAGCTGATGGTGAAGACATGGTAGGTAAGATGATTCCAAAACCTATCCATGAATATTCTCAAGAAGATACTGAAGAAGTGCACAAGGACAAGAAAACCATGAACCTTCTGTTTAATGGTTTGGATCAAGAAATGATTGATAGTGTTATTAGCTGCACAAGTGCCAAAGAAGTTTGGGACACCATCAGGACCATCTGTGAAGGGAATGAGCAAGTAAGAGAGAACAAAATGCAGCTTCTGATTCAACAATATGAGTCATTCCATTTCAAGGCTGGTGAAAGTTTGAGTGATACATTTAACAGATTTCAAAAACTGTTAAATGGTCTAAAGCTTTTTGGAAGAGTATATCAAGTTAAGGATTCAAACTTGAAATTCTTAAGAGCTCTTCCCAAAGAATGGAAACCCATGACAGTCTCTCTCAGAAATACACAAGAATTTAAAGACTATACTCTAGAGAGACTGTATGGAACCTTAAAGACTTATGAGCTTGAAATGGAACAAGATGAAGAGATTGAGAAAAGCCAAAAGAAAGGGCATTCATTTGTGGCTCTAGTTGCATCTCTAGAGGATACTGTCAAGGACAAGGGAAAGTCTCAAGTTGAAGAAACTGAGAAGTTGGTCAAAGAGGAGAGCTCAGAGTCAAGCAAAGGAAAAAGAAAAGAGAAAGATGTAGCTGATTCTGGTGAAGAAAGTGATGGAATTGATGAGCATCTAGCCTTCCTGTCAAGAAGATTCTCCAAACTGAAATTCAAAAAGAATTTTAATTCTGCAAAATCTTTTAAAGGCAATCCCAAGTCTGATAGAAGCATGGTAGACAGATCAAAATTCAAGTGCTTCAACTGTGGGAATGCAGGTCACTTTGCAAATGAGTGCAGAAAGCCTAAAGTTGAGAAGAAGTCAAGTGAAAACATTGACTACAAAAAGAAATATTATGAACTTCTCAAACAAAAGGAAAGAGCATTCATCACAAAGGATGATTGGGCAGCTGGAGATGATTCTGATGAAGAGGAGGAGTTTGTCAATCTAGCTCTAATGGCCAACTCCACAGATCAAGAAGAAAACACTGGAAGCAGTAGTCAGGTATTCACTACAAACCTAGTTGAGTTAACTAAAGATGAATGCAATGCTACCATTAATGAAATGTCTACAGAATTGTATCATTTGCATGTTTCTTTAAAATCTCTCACTAAGGAAAATAGTAGAATTAAGGAAGCTAACACCTTTCTTAGTGATAGAAACAGTGCCTTAGAAGCTCAGTTTATTGAGTTTGAGAAGCTGAAAATTGAGTGTCAGACAGCCAAGGATGATCTCTTGGTTGTTCTGAAGAGAGAAGAGATCATAAGAAAGCAGCTTGATAAGGAACAAGAGATTATTGCCAAATGGAAATCTGGAAGAGATGCTTCCACCAATATCATTAACATGCAAGGTAGAGAGACTTTTGTAGAGAATGAATGGAAGAGGAATAAGAAAGTGCTTGAGGTATCTGAGAACAGTTCAAATGATGAGAATACTGATGATGATCATCAGTTGAAAAGCAAAGTCTCAACTGATGAGAGTCATCAGTTGAACAAAAACTCATCAGTTGACAAGAATGTTCTCAAGAAGCTTAACAAGAAATATGGTCCTGTTAAAAAGAATTTTGTTAAAGGTGAGAATAGTTCTTCTGAGACCAGTGATAGTGTTAATAACACTCTCAATTCCAGTAACAAGAACAAGAAAAAGTTGGATACTAGTGAGCATAAATCTGAGGAGACTAAAAAGAAGAAAGGAAATAGAAATGGCAAAATAGGAATTAACAAGCACACTAATTACACTCCCAATGCTAGTGCTCTTAGGAAAACCTGCAGTAAGTGTGGTAGTGTAAATCATTTATCTGCTAATTGTAAAACTGTGATTGCTCCTAATTTATCTTTGCCTATTCCTATGACATCTGTTCCTCACATGAATTTATCTGCTATGAATATGATGCCTGGTTTATTGCCTCACAATCCTTATTCTCAGCCTAACATGCCATATATGTTCAATCCTTATTTTAATGCCTTTAACATGCCTCAATTTCATTCAAATTTGCATGGAATGAACAATGTATGCATGCCTCAAAGGCCTGTGTTTGAAAACAGAATTGATATTCCAATTTCTCAACCAAAACCAAAGATTGAATCAATTCAATCCAAGGTAAAGGTTGAGAAAGTGGAAAAGACTGCTAAGACTAACAAATCTGGACCCAAAGCAATTTGGGTACCAAAATCAACTTGATTTGTTTGTAAAATGTGTGCAGGGAAACCACAAGAAGAATTTGTGGTACTTGGATAGTGGATGCTCCAGGCACATGACTGGTGATTCCTCCCTGCTCACAAAGTTTGTGGAGAAAGCTGGCCCTAGCATTACCTTTGGAGATGACAGCAAAGGATATACTATGGGATATGGCTTGATTGCAAAAGAGAATGTCATCATTGATGAAGTTGCATTGGTGTCTGGTCTTAAGCACAACTTGCTTAGCATCAGTTAGCTCTGTGACAAAGGTTACAAAGTTAATTTCACTCCTGCAGCCTGTGTTGTCACCAAAGGAGATGACAACAATGTGGTTCTGATTGGACAAAGGAAAGGAAATGTGTATGTAGCTGACTTTAATTCTGTAAAGTCTGAATCTATCACTTGCCTTCTCAGCAAAGCAAGCTCAGATGACAGTTGGCTATGGCATAAGAGATTGTCTCATCTAAATTTCAAAACCTTGAATGAGTTAGTAAAGAAGGACTTGGTTAGAGGTCTTCCCAAGCTGGAATTCTCCAAAGATGGATTATGTGGAGCATGTCAGCTAGGAAAGCAAAAGAGAAGCTCTTTCAAAAGCAAATCTCTTTCATCAATTGTGAAACCCCTTCAGCTATTGCATATGGATTTATTTGGACCAGTCAACATAATGTCCATTTCAAAGAAGAAATATTGCTTAGTGATTGTTGATGATTTTTCAAAATTTACTTGGACCTTCTTCCTGCATTCTAAGGATGAAGCTTGGAAAATCATCATCAATCATATCAAGGCATTAAACAACAATCCAGATGTCAAAGTTGGAAGGATAAGAAGTGACAATGGAACAGAATTCAAGAACTCTGTGATGAAAGAATTTTGTGAAGAAGAGGGAATTATTCATGAGTTCTCTGCACCAAGAACTCCACAACAAAATGGTGTTGTTGAAAGGAAGAATAGAACTCTTATTGAGGCTGCAAGAACCATGATTAATGAAGCTCAACTTCCAACCTATTTTTGGGCTGAAGCTGTGAACACTGCTTGTTTCACTCAAAACATTTCACTAATTACCAAACCTCACAATCTAACTCCTTTTCAACTCTTCAAAGGAAAGAAGCCAACAATTAGCTTTCTTCATGTATTTGGATGCAAGTGTTATGTTCTAAGAAATCAAGGTGAAAATCTTGGAAAATTTGAGGCCAAGGCAGATGAAGCTATTTTTGTTGGATACTCTGATGGAAAATCATTTAGAGTGTATAATCTGAGAACCAACATTGTTATGGAATCAATCCATGTAGTTTTTGATGATAAGAAGATTCAAGGATTCTCAGATGAAGGATTTCATGATAATCTCAGATTTGAGAATGAAGGTGAAGGTGATCTGTATGATAGTGATGATGACTGTGATGACATTATTCAGAATGTTGGAATTAATCCTGGAACTAATGTTCCAACTGATGACACTCTAGTGCAAGAAACAACTGTTATTGGAAATTCAACTGAAGCATCAGTTGAAGCTACATTGGAGGGATCAGTTGAAACACCTCAAGGATCATCATTTGAAAGAATGTCTCAAAGTTTCAATCAGTCTAGAAATAATGAGATGTCAAATTTAGGGGGAGCTTTCCAACATGGAAACCTGAACTTCAATAATGAAGCCACATCATCAAGACAATCACTTCCACCGCAAACAAAGTGGACAAGGGATCATCCTTTTGAGCTAATTATTGGAAATGCAAATGCATCTGTACAAACAAGAAGAGCAACTCAAGATGAGTGTCTGTACAGTGCATTCCTTTCACAGGATGAACCTAAAGTCATAGAAGATGCTCTCAAAGATGCTGATTGGGTTCTTGCTATGCAAGAAGAATTGAATCAATTTGAGAGAAACAATGTATGGAAGCTGGTACCCAAACCTAAAAACAGAACAATTGTAGGAACAAGATGGGTATTCAGAAACAAGGTGGATGAAAATGGAGTTGTCACCAGAAACAAGGCAAGGCTTGTTGCTAAAGGATACTCTCAATCTGAAGGAATTGATTTTGATGAGACCTTTGCACCAGTTGCAAGACTGGAAGCAATAAGAATCTTCCTGGCCTATGCTGCTCATGCAAACTTTAAAGTTTATCAAATGGATGTCAAGAGTGCTTTTCTAAATGGTGAACTGGAAGAGGAGGTATATGTCAGTCAGCCTCCTGGTTTTGAAGATCCAGAATTTCCAGAGTATGTTTACTTTGTATTAAAAGCACTCTATGGACTAAAGCAAGCACCAAGGGCATGGTATGACACTCTGTCTCAATTCTTGTTAGATAATCATTTTTTCAGAGGAACTGTGGATAAAACACTATTTTACAGAAATGTAAATGGTGCCTTTATTCTGGTTCAAATTTATGTAGATGATATAATTTTTGGTTCTACAGATGAGAAACTTTGCAAGAAGTTTGCTAATCTAATGAAAAGTCAGTATGAAATGAGCATGATGGGAGAGCTCACCTACTTTCTTGGTTTACAAGTTAAACAAGTAAAGGAAGGTATATTCATAAATCAAACTAAGTACATTTATGATCTACTTAAAAAGTTTGATTTATTGGATTGCAAAGAAGCTAAGACTCCCATGCCAACAGCCACCAAATTAGAGTTAAGTCCTAATGAGAAATCTGTGGACATCTCTAATTATAGAGGCATGGTTGGTTCTCTTTTATATTTGACAGCTAGTAGACCAGATATTATGTTTTCTACATGCCTCTGTGCTAGATTTCAATCTGATCCTAAAGAATCACATCTTATTGCTATAAAAAGAATATTCAGATATCTTAAGGGAACACCAAATCTTGGTATTTGGTACCCTAAAGACTCTGGATTTGATCTAATTGGATATTCAGATGCTAATTTTGCAGGATGCAAAATTGATAGAAAAAGTACAACAGGCACCTGTCAATTTCTTGGTGACAGATTGATTTCTTGGTTTAGCAAAAAGCAAAATTCTGTATCAACCTCTACAGCTGAGGCTGAGTACATTGCAGCTGGAAGCTGTTGTGCACAATTATTGTGGATGAGAAATCAATTACTTGATTATGGATTAAATCTCTCAAAAATCCCAATATTTTGTGACAACACCAGTGCTATTGCTATAACTGAAAATCCAGTACAACACTCAAGAACCAAGCACATTGACATCAAATACCACTTCATAAGAGAACATGTGATGGCTGGTACTGTTGAAATGCATTTTGTTCCAAGTGAAGAACAGATTGCAGATATTTTCACAAAGCCTCTTGATGAATCCACATTCACAAGGTTGGTAAGTAAATTAGGTATGTTAAATTTCTCCTAATTTAGAGTGAATTTTTCTGTAATTTGGCAGCCAGAATTTGATTAATTTTGATTTATCAAAATTGAATTAGTTATAATTCTGGATAAAGTCTATAATATTTCAACTGATGAACTAGTGAAATTGTTTCAACTGATGTTTGAAACAATATCCTCTTGTTTTGTTTTTCATTCAACTGATGACACCAGTTGAAGACGCTTTCAACCGATCTTCATCAGTTGAATAGGAAGTTTAAAGAGGCGCTTATTCTATCCGTTGAAAGTATTATCAGATCTGAGCCGTTGAAATTTCTTTTGTCTCTCTCCTACTTTATACACACGATCGTGTGTGTAATTTTTGTAGAGTTCAATAAGAGTAATTTCTTCTCAACGGTAATTTCTCAGCCAATCACAGCAATTTTCTGAGAAAGTATTTAAGTGTTTTAATTTATTTTCATCTCTTTTCATCTCACTCTTTCGAATTCTTAAAGCTCTCTTCTCTCTCTGTGCAAAAGCAAGCTCTAATTTTTCTTCAAGTTTTCTCTGTAACTGCAATGGCACCAATGAAGAAGTATACTGCACCAAGTGGGTTCATTTATGAGAAGAACAACTTCGCATCATTTGTGGATACCAAGGCTGTAGAGGAGAAGGAGTATCACAAGATGATGGAGTTCATCAAGTCAAGCCAGCTCTCTTATGATATGCTTGAAGCTCCTACCATCTACCATGAAATAGTGGAGGAGATGTGGACCTCTGCAGAGTTTAATAGTGAGAATGAAACTCTTACCTTCTCTATTAATAATGAAACTCATTCTATTAATGCTGATGTTATGAAAGCATGCTTTAAAATTCCTGAAGACACTGTTTTATCTTTGCCTAGTGATGTTCAGTTGGTTAATTTACTTTATGCCATGAATTATGTTTTGCCAACTGATGCCTTAGGTAAAATAGAAAGAAGAGGTCTTAGGAGAGAATGGAGTTATTTGTGTGATGCGTTTATTAAGGCATTTTCTGGTAAAATTAGTAACTTCAATGCTCTTACTTCCCAGATTCTACAAATGCTTTACATGTACCTGACTAATGAATATTTCAACTTTGGTGGTTTGATGATCCAAGAAATTGGGGAGAAACTAGGTGATAAAACTGGTAGACCTAGGAATATTTATTATGTCAGATTTCTTATGATGCTAGCTAATCATCTCAATGAAAAGCTAGTTATCACTAACAAGGAAGCCAAGCTTCCCAGTTTTGTGCAGGAAAAGAGAGTCTTTAAAGACCTCTTTAGGATGAATCTATACCCCTCCTTGGAGGTGGTGTACCTGCCAATAATGGAGGCTGGAAAGGAAAAAGAGGTACATGGCTTTCCTACTACTCTTTCTTAACCCTCACCTTCTTTGCTTTCTGCCATCAGGGCTGTTGAAGAGGCCCATCAACAGTCCACACAAGTGGCAAAACCTTCTAAAACCAAATCTTCTAAACCAATCTCAGATGCCTCCCAAAAGACATCTGTTGTAAAATCCAAGAAACACAAACCTGAGGGGAGTGTGATTGGAGGTTGTGAGGGGGAGGGAAAGGGTGAACATAAAAGAAGCCCTAAGAATAAGGATGGAAAGGTGTGTGCTGACCAGCCTGGCCACTCTGCAGTCTCCCAAAAGACTGTAGATGTTAATATGGAATTAAACTCATCCCTAGCAGCATCCTCCCAAAAGGATGTTGCTATTGAAAATAGTCCCCAACCAGGGACACAGATAAAAAGGGGGAGGGACACCACTTCTTCACCAATCAAAGCTTATGGGAGAAAGAAAATGAGAAGTGACAAACTTAAGCACTCTGCACACACACAGGCATCCATTCTGGATTTTATGCCTGTAATTTCTCAAAGTCAGATTGATGTGACTCTGTTCGGTGAAATCTACACGCAAGCGCACGTGATCACAAGTAATATATTAAGTTCGATCCCACAGAGACTGGTGAATTAAGAATACGCACCTATGCAACAATGTATGATCAATTATCACTGCTAAGACAATTAACAAGGATTGGTTTCTTTTATACTAATAACTAAAATTACTAATCAAATTCAGAATAGGAAAACTCATGGGATTCTAACTTCATTATCGAATTCATCTAGAATTGAAATTACTGATTAACATGCGACTGTTGATCCTAATCAGACAACACGAAAGTAATACATGCCAACTCTCGTTGCACACATATCATACCAATCAAAATCCGCAATTAAGACAGAAATCTCATGGACACCAACAAAGCTCAGACCCTATATCTCTATAGCGGTAGTGTAAGCAGAGAGGTTTAAATAACAAGTCATCTATCGTGATTACACAGGGTGATAAAAATAGTTCAAGTCTACCACAAATTATGTTTCTTTCACATAATCCTATGTTTGCATGGCAAAGTTCTAAATTCAATCATCCACTCTCGCTTCAGAAAAAATTAACAAACAACTTAGAAGTTAGCTACGCTCCTAAGAAGAATAAGTACGGCTCATGCAAAGAAATCAACGTACGTCACAAAATCGAGTAATTAATATTCCTTACTAGACTACATCGCTAAATCCATTAGAATCCCATGAAGGCGGTTAGTTCATAATCGAACTAATCGACATCATGGGTTCTAGTGAAAACATTATAAAGAAAAGACAAGAATTGAATGGAATAAAAATGCTTGAATTAATACTAATAAGGATCACACTTTACAGATTTGATGTTCACGATCTTGCTCGAAACTGTCACTTCCTCGCAAAGAACGATCTAATACAAACTGATAATGTGTTTTGATTACAAGAGAAAACTAACTATGATATTGTTCCGATATTCTAACTATCTTCCACTACTACGAGGCTAGGGTTTTACACATGAAAAATAATAAAGTGCATTGACCAAGTCAACCGGGCCTCGACCGCTGCGAAAATCCACTAAAAAGCTGTAAAAATCGGCCCGGGGAGTTCTGCTGGGCGCGGCCGCGCTAACTTAGCGCAGGCGCGCTAGTTGATGCAGTTAGTAGCGCGGGCGCGCTACCACTTAGCGCGGGCGCGCTAGTGTCTGCACTGGCAGCTCCGTTTTTTCGTTTCTCGCTCGTTCTCGCGTGCATGTCCTTCCTCGCTTCTAGTACCACTTCCGTAGGTGATCACGGTTGCATTTAGCATATGCAACAAGCCCTTTAAACCCCTAGATAGCTCTAGTGGACGAGTGTGTTCTCGTGAGGGTTTGTAGAAGATGTACCCACAAAATCCCAAGTTGTGATGACTCCATAATTCTCTATTCTTGCAAATAATGCACCAAAACCAACCTAAAATGATAGAAAATCACTTCATCACCTCAACTCGTGACCTGCACAGAAAAACACTAAAAACACATCAAAAGACACTAAACACTTAAGTACAACCAACCAATTTAAGTGGAAATGAAGGCCTATAAGTGTGTATAAATACCGCTTATCACACCCCCAAACTTAAACTGATGCTTGTCCTCAAGCGTCAACGACACTATACAACAATACAATGCAATGCATGAATGCAACTACGTGATGAATGAGTAAACTATGAAGTAATTGCCTTGCCAATTATAATACCTCAGATTGTGCTAATGTTCTCGAATTTCATCTCTCTCGCTACCAAGTCAATTACTCTTCTATTTACAAGTGTGGAGTGCCCGTGTGTGCAAGTATGCTCTTTTATTGAGACAAGACAAATACTACTACTCCCACAGAATCCCAATCAAGAATCGTAAAAGTTTAAAACTAACACCCCGTCACTCAAGTCCAACTAAAAGCCAGGGTCCCAAAGAATGTCCACACCCTTCTATTTTATTCACTATTTTTTTTTCTTATTATTGATGATTAATTGCTCGGTCTAAGGTCAGAGCGCTTCGCAGTGTAAATGCGTTACGAACACCACAAGACTTCACACACCAATTATTCACTCTATTCTAGTGGTTTATTTAACCGTGCAATGGTTGAGATCCCTAAAGATTTATGCACTAGTACCCATGTAGCGAGCGTTGGGTCAACAATCCCAAACCACGAAGGGCTTTAGGTTGTTAGGCACAAAGTCCCCTCAGACTTAATTACTCGAGTACTAATGAGCTCAACCTAGTTAATTCTACCACTTATTTTTCTAGTGAATTTATTTACTACTATTTTTTTTTTTTTTTTTCATATATATATTTTCTTTTTTCTAGAAAGGTATATCTACTCCTCAGTTCCCCCAAACTTAAGATTTACAGACCTAAGCTGAAGGGTGTTCAATTCAATCCTAGAATTCATGGAATTTCGTCTAAATCCTATCTCAAGAACATATGTGAATTACAATTTCCAACACAAGCAATTTCCAAGTACTAACCTAGCATTGCAATTGAAACTACTAATCAAGAACTGCGCACATAACTCATCATAGGCAATTAACTTGGCTTAACTTCATAATTCATGCACATGCTCGTGATATTAACTACTACAATTACCACTAAACATGTAAAATAAAGAAAATATGGGAAAATTAGAAAGAAAACGTGAGAAATAATCAAAGCAAAATAAATAAATAATAAAAAAAACGTGAACTACATGAACTAACTAACACATGCAAATAATAAAAAAAAAAAAAAAAAAACTATCTAATAATATGCTCTTCCTTAGATTACCACCCCCAAACTTAAAATATTCAATGTCCCCATTGAAAGTGATAAAAAGGCTAGAGCACCCACATACCTACTCGGTGTCCGAGTCCTCCCCCTCCTCTGCTGGAGGTGAATCAGGTGGAGGATACTGCATCCCTGCTCCGAATACTGGCCACTGAACTGTGACCCCCTGTGCCTGGAAAGCACTACCTAGAGCCTGTGTCAAGTCATAAGCAAACCTCTGGTGGATGTCGTGCATGGTGTCCATCCGTCTCGCTAGGCGGCGATACTGAACATCTCCCATCGGTTCGGAGCTCCTCTCCGTCTGTGAAGTACCAGCTCCAGAAGCTCTAGGCTGCTCCCTCCTCACAAATGCTGGACGTCCCCCTGGCACCTCATCATATATGTACCCGAGGCCTCGAGGGTGGGGAACTCCTCCATCCCACTCCGTCATCCGACTGATCGCCGAATGATCAATAGGTGTCCCTGGCAACTGTAATTGCTCGTTGGATGGCCAACGAACACCGCTCGATCGACAGAGCTTCGTCACAATTGTGCCATATGGAATGGCACCAGTGGTTCCTCCCCGTAAGAACCTCAGAATCCCCTGATGAATAACATGTCCCAGATCAATATACTTGCCCGAGACAATCCCAAAGAGCAGAATAGCTCTCTCCACTGTCACCTCATGTCCATGTGAAGATGGCATGATGTTCGCACAGATGAAGGCGTTCCACGCCTTCGCATACCGGTTCAGAGCGGCTGCAGGAAAAGAAACATGTGCCGGCAAAGGAGGTGCAGTCATCTTCCAATGCGTGTCCGGTACGCACATGTCATACACCAACCTCTCAAAATCAATCGGATCGTCATCAAACCGGCGTTTGGCACGCCCAATCCTCTCAACCACCCAATCTTCTTCATTACGGCGCTTGGCGCGCCCCCCAATAACTTTACGGATCGCCTCCGCACTATAATCAACTCGGATTCCCCGCACCACTGTGAATCCATCACGATTCTCCTTGGCATTAGCATAAAACTCCCGAATAATAGCCAAGGGAACCGCCTCCGGAGCCTCGCAAAAAGACTCCCAACCCCGCTCTTGAACCATGTTCAAAAGCTCACCATCCTCCGCCGTGGGTAAGAATCCCCTCTCCTTAACTAACGACTTATTCATAAGCCGTTGAAACTCGGTTCGTGCTCCATCGGAAGTGAACTCAACCTCACCCATCGAGGAAGAATCGCTAGATGTAGGGGCTTGGGTGCTTGTTCCTTGTGATCTTCGGGCTCTTTTGGGTGCCATTGGTAGAGATTTAGAGTTGCAAGAGATTTGTTTGTAGTGGGTTTGAGAGATTGGATGAAGGTTGTGTGTATGGGTGTGTATATATAATTAGGGTTTAAAGAATGATAATGCGATTTGGAGATGGGTTTTGTGTTTATATAAGGATTGGAGAGCTGAGTTAGGGTTTAATAAGATGTATTTCGGGCTAGGCATGCAAAATTAGGATTGTGGGCTTTTAAAAACGAAAAGAAAATATTTTTGGGAGAAAAACCGCCAGCCTCTGCAGTCAGTAGCGCGGCCGCGCTAAGTATAGCGCGGGCGCGCCGTGCAACTTAGCGCGGGCGCGCTGACACTAGCGCGGGCGCGCTAGTGTCTGACACCGGAGGCTGAATTTTTCGATTTTTGTGTTTTTGAGGTTTACAATGGTACAATGTGGTTCCAATGCGTGGGTTGCCTCCCACGAAGCGCTTGTTTAACGTCGTTAGCTCGACGTGAAGTCCAGAATTAATCCGATTCCGATGAAGTATCCTGTGGAGGATACCTCGTTCCATAACCAAACGAATCCCAAGTAACATTGACGTCTAGTGCCAAGAACGCTTCAGCAAGAGAATCCGTTAGTATATCAGCAAAGCGACCAATTCGTTCCTCCAACACGTCAATACGCCTGATTATTCTTCGGTACTGTGCTTCATTCAGTGTTGAAACAGCAGGTGATTGAATTACGGATTGGTTACTTGCATTGGCCGAGAGTAGAGGACAAGTGTCTCCACATGCATTAAAGTTTGAGTCTGAGTGAGCTCTAATTCTGTGCCAATTATTCATCTGATTTTCCTGAGTGACTTCGACCGCTTCATCCTCCTCCGATTCTTCCTCTTTTGAGATCTTCCACTTTAGATCTTTGTGCTCAGCAGCGGCTAGGTTCTCTATCAGTTCGTAAGCATCATCGAAGCTTTTGTTCCACAAACTTCCTCCAGCTGCCACGTCTAACTCTGCTCTACATTGACTGTTGAGACCCCTGTAGAAGTAATTAATTGCCATTCCCGGAGGCATGTCATCTTCCTTGAGATTTTCGAGAATCTTCTTGAATCGGTCCCACGCTAGGCAAAGATATTCTCCCGAGAATTGAGAGAATTTACCTTCAGTGTTTTTGATAGCTGATACTTTGATTAGAGGATAAAACCTTGTACAGAATATTTTCTCCAACTTGTTCCAGCTATTAGTAGTGCTTGCCGAGAGAGATATAAACCACGATCGTGCTACATCACGTAGCGTGAATGGAAAGAGTCTCAGCTTCACTAGATCTTTAGGTCCGATATTGAAATCCAATGCAGTAATGAACTTCTCGAATTTCTTTAGATGTAGGTTTGGGTCTTCAGGAACAGAACCCCCAAATTGAATGGTATCTTGCAGCTTGAGAATGATTGATGGTTTGATGCGAATGCCACTGGCTGATATTGATGGTTCAATTGTGTCAGCCTTATTATCATTGATGTTCAAACGAGAAAATTCACGTGACGCCTCACCAACTGCTGTCCTTGCATAATTCATTGTTTCAGAATCTGAGAAAGAAGATGAATCCATTGCTTCCTTACTGGTTTGAGTATGTGTTTGCATAAACGCGATCCAAGCACCTGAGATAAAGAAAAGAAGAAAAGTGAGAAGAGAATAGAATCCTAGTCAGTGAATTTTAATGCACACTGATGACAAGTACATAAACTAATTAATTAACACCGAGTCCCCGGCAGCGGCGCCAAAAACTTGTTCGGTGAAATCTACACGCAAGCGCACGTGATCACAAGTAATATATTAAGTTCGATCCCACAGAGACTGGTGAATTAAGAATACGCACCTATGCAACAATGTATGATCAATTATCACTGCTAAGACAATTAACAAGGATTGGTTTCTTTTATACTAATAACTAAAATTACTAATCAAATTCAGAATAGGAAAACTCATGGGATTCTAACTTCATTATCGAATTCATCTAGAATTGAAATTACTGATTAACATGCGACTGTTGATCCTAATCAGACAACACGAAAGTAATACATGCCAACTCTCGTTGCACACATATCATACCAATCAAAATCCGCAATTAAGACAGAAATCTCATGGACACCAACAAAGCTCAGACCCTATATCTCTATAGCGGTAGTGTAAGCAGAGAGGTTTAAATAACAAGTCATCTATCGTGATTACACAGGGTGATAAAAATAGTTCAAGTCTACCACAAATTATGTTTCTTTCACATAATCCTATGTTTGCATGGCAAAGTTCTAAATTCAATCATCCACTCTCGCTTCAGAAAAAATTAACAAACAACTTAGAAGTTAGCTACGCTCCTAAGAAGAATAAGTACGGCTCATGCAAAGAAATCAACGTACGTCACAAAATCGAGTAATTAATATTCCTTACTAGACTACATCGCTAAATCCATTAGAATCCCATGAAGGCGGTTAGTTCATAATCGAACTAATCGACATCATGGGTTCTAGTGAAAACATTATAAAGAAAAGACAAGAATTGAATGGAATAAAAATGCTTGAATTAATACTAATAAGGATCACACTTTACAGATTTGATGTTCACGATCTTGCTCGAAACTGTCACTTCCTCGCAAAGAACGATCTAATACAAACTGATAATGTGTTTTGATTACAAGAGAAAACTAACTATGATATTGTTCCGATATTCTAACTATCTTCCACTACTACGAGGCTAGGGTTTTACACATGAAAAATAATAAAGTGCATTGACCAAGTCAACCGGGCCTCGACCGCTGCGAAAATCCACTAAAAAGCTGTAAAAATCGGCCCGGGGAGTTCTGCTGGGCGCGGCCGCGCTAACTTAGCGCAGGCGCGCTAGTTGATGCAGTTAGTAGCGCGGGCGCGCTACCACTTAGCGCGGGCGCGCTAGTGTCTGCACTGGCAGCTCCGTTTTTTCGTTTCTCGCTCGTTCTCGCGTGCATGTCCTTCCTCGCTTCTAGTACCACTTCCGTAGGTGATCACGGTTGCATTTAGCATATGCAACAAGCCCTTTAAACCCCTAGATAGCTCTAGTGGACGAGTGTGTTCTCGTGAGGGTTTGTAGAAGATGTACCCACAAAATCCCAAGTTGTGATGACTCCATAATTCTCTATTCTTGCAAATAATGCACCAAAACCAACCTAAAATGATAGAAAATCACTTCATCACCTCAACTCGTGACCTGCACAGAAAAACACTAAAAACACATCAAAAGACACTAAACACTTAAGTACAACCAACCAATTTAAGTGGAAATGAAGGCCTATAAGTGTGTATAAATACCGCTTATCAGACTCCAATAAATGTGGAGTCACAGCCCCCTTCTTCATCTCAACAAATCACCCATATTTATGATCTTACCATCTCTACTACTCAAACACAATCCCCAACCTCTTCTGTGGATGTGGAATTAATTCACACCACACTTGTAAATTCTCCATCTTTGGATTTCATGGAGAAGCCCCCCTCTGAGATTGATCATCATCATTTTGATGATTTGTTGGATCTTTCTCTTCCACTTCCTTCCTCTGTGACAGTGTGTTCTGTGGATTTTCCTTTAAAATCAATCACCACAGACTCAACTATCACAGCCTCTAAACCTATTTCTTCATTTTCTTCAACTGATCTCCCTCGTCAGTTGAAAAGTGTTTGTCCTTCAACTGATCTGCTTAACAGCTCTCATCAGTTGAATGCCTCCTCTACTTATGCTTCAACTGATGTCCCTCATCAGTTGACAACTGCTGCTACTTCAATTAATTTACCTCTTTCGACAGCAGTTGATCACATGGTAGCACAAACACTTCTAGGATTGAGTGGAGTGAGCTATGGAGTGGAGAGGCAGCCTAGTGAGCTGGCAAAAGGAGAGGGTGTGGAGAGTCTGGCATTTTCTTCTAGCCAGGAAAAAGGAGAGGATAAGAGTGACCCTTTAGTAAGGGTAAGTGAGGGAGAGGTAAGTGGTGTGGTGAGCCAAGGGGAGCCCTTGATGCAAGAAAAGAGAGAAATTGAGAGAAATGCAGGTGTCAATGAAGGGTTTAGTGAACAAGATTTTCAAGCTGAATACATATCCATATTGGATAGTGTTTCACTAGACCCTGAGGCTTTTACTCATGGGATGTCTTCTATTCAAGACTTTGCCAGATTGGATAATCAAGCAGCTGAGAGGCACCTCAATCTGATTCACACTACATCTTCTATGCTTAGAGCAAAGGAGGCACTTACAGCTCTGTCTGCCCATGCTGGAGATGATTTTCATTATGATGATAGTGATGAAGACCTCAATGATGCTCTTGAGGAATCTCTTGTTGAACAACCTACAACTTCTCTATCTTCATGGCTCTCCATGCAGTCTGCCAATGCCATTGTTGTTAGCATGGAGCTGCAAAGGCAAGCTTCCACCATTCTTCAACCACAATCTGCAAGCTCATCCTCCTCTGCAGCCATCTCTGCCACTATTGCCAGACAGGCTCTAGACAATCTCAAGCTTCACAAATATCAATCTCTCCATTTTCAGCATGAGATAGAGCATCTAAATTCTCTCATTGCCTCTGTTAAGACTGATCTGACCAAGCAAATTGATGAAAAGCTTCCAGCTAAAGTCAAATCAGCTCTTTCTGAATCTGAGCAAAAGCAACTCCAATTGGAAAAGCAAGTGGAAGTTCTGGAAGGAAATGTCCATATCTTAAACTCTAGAATGGAAGAGATGTTGCAGCATCAAAGAATTCAGACTGGACTTCTTCAACATCTTCTTCTTGCCTCTGGTGTTTCACTTCCCAGTCCATCCCCTACACTTGCTGCTAACAAAAAGGGGGAGAAAGAATTACCAACTCCTGCAGAATTGATCAGCCAAATTCCTCCTCCTTTCCACACTGAAAGGGAAAAGCAAAAGATTGAAAGGATGAAAGAATTGGACTCTATTGCAAAGAGAGTGGCTCAACTGGGCAAGAAATCTTCTACAACCACCACAGCTCAAATTTCTTTTCCAACCACAACTACAATTCTCAGGGTGATTACACCTGAGATTGTCATTCCTTCCAAGACAGAAAAGGGTGAGCCATCATTTTTGAATGAGTTCAAGGCCATTCTATCTCCAAGCAATTGTGGTTACTCCAAGCCTGGAAAAGACTCAAGCTCAATCTACTTTCCACTAGCCAGGCCTGACAAAAATGAATACAAGCTTTTGGGCCAAGAGATCAAAAGTTACAAAGACTGTACAGATGTGGCTTTAAAAGCTCATTTTGCCATCATCTACAGAGAAGGCCAAAAGCTGTTTATTGGAACTGGCCATCCTTACTACTCATTTGCAAAAGCTGAAGAGGTGGCCAGAGAATGTGAAAAAGAGGAGTTTGAATCTCAACTCTCTTTAAATCAAGAAATAGAGGTTGATGAAAGGTATGCTATTGAGCTGGAAGAGGAGTTGGCAGCTGAGCTTCTAAATGAGAAAAGATTGCCTCTTGAATCTTCTCCAAAGAAAAAGAGAGTCAAATCTAAAACTAAGATGCCTGAGGCAGCCAAGAGAAGAGAAGAAGTGCCAAAAAAGCCTATCTCAAAGCCTTCCTATCCAATCAAGGACACCACAGTAGTACATCCAGATGTCAACTTCCATGATGAGCCAATAATGCCAAAGGAGGAGCCAATTGACTTGGAAGATATCCCAATTCCAGCTTTTCTTATTCAAGAAACTTCCAAGCCTAAGAAGAAAGTCAAGTCTGTGGCTAAGAGGATGGCTAACCCTCCTAAACCTCCAAAAGATCCTGAAAATCCTGATGACTATCTCGTTATTGCTAACATTGAAGAAATTTCTGAGTTGGAGCTGGAGCTGGATGATCTTCAAGAAGTAAGAGGAATAGAAGCAACTTCAAAATTACCTGAAAGATTGGTATTCTCTTACAAAAACAAAGGTGATGTCATCTGGCCTCTTCACAGAGTTCTGAATTCTGAGGGATTCAGCTCTTTAACAAAAATATATGGATCTATGAAGAGGACAGGAGGATTTACACCACCTGCAAAGCAAATGGTACTAAAGAGAATCCTTGAGATCAGGAAGGAATGGTCCTCAGATGCTAGTCTGCAAAGAAGGCTGAAAATTCCCTACACTGGAAAGAAAATTCACCATGAACCTACTCCAGTCATGGAATTTAGGGACAATCAAGGTGTTAGGAGATTTTTCAGACCTAAAGATCAACTCAAGGTTGCTAGCTTGAATACTCTGAAGGCTCTCCAATCCAAGCTCAACAGACAAGATAGTGATGAAGAATGGTTCTACAGGATCTTTCAGAAACAGATTAATATTCTTGAAGAAAAACTTAAGTCCAAAAGAAGAAGATCTTCTAGGAACAAGTAACTGCTCAGTCTAGAGGAGCATAATCATCTGTAAACTTTTCTAACTCTTGTATTTAAATTCTGCATTTCATTTTATTAATGTTTTGTTATCATCAAGTGTAGAATTTATGTCTGCATCTTCTCCAGTCATAAATTGGGGGAGATTGTTAGGAATCAATAATTTTTGATGATAACATAAACATTTTGTAACATGTCTTACTTAGAATCTTTATCAAATTTCAGTTGTAATTGTTATATTTCTTGTCTTTGGGAATTATCAACGGATGGGTAGAATAGGATGGCTAATTGTAAATATCCAATGCCATGTAATTTTTTCTAAGTGAAGGATATTCAACTGATGAGATGTAACTATTCAACTGATAAAGACTGGATGATGTTTCAACTGATGAAAATCAAGCATTCAACTGAAGACAAAGTGTTCAACTGATGATGCTGAGGAATTCAACTGATGAGACTGGAACAGCATTCAACTGATGGAGTTTGTAATTCATTCAACTGACGAGCCGGGCATTCAACTGATAAAGTCAAGAGCAGTTGAAAGCAACCAGAACTTTCAACTGATGAAGCAAAGAGCAGTTGAAAGTGACTAGAGCTTAAGTCTGACAAATCACATGGATCGAATTACACTAAAATAGACATGGAAGCCTAATTAGGAAAATAAAGAAGAAGCAGAAACATACTTATCTCATGCAGTGCAATCTGGATCAAATCAAGATGATGGTCAAAGATGAAGACATCTCAGAAAGCATGCATAAGACAAAGTTGTGCAGCATTGTTTTTAGATTAGAGTGCATTTTGTAATCTAGCTAAAAGCTTTGTAAAACTTGGAGTATATAACCAAGTTAGAAGCATCAGTTGAACTTGTTCAAATTACTTGAGAGAAAAATCTGAGAGTTAGAACTTGTTTGAGTGATGAACCAGCAGCTGTGCGAATTGTAATCAATCCACAGAGTCTTCTATATAAAATCTCACGGGTGGATCATTCAATCCACCCGTATTTTTAAATACTTGGTGTTTTCTGTTTTACTGTGATTAAGTGTATTGCTTCTTGAATCTTTTAATTTGTAAAAGATTGTATTCAACCCCCCCTTCTACAATCTTTCTTATAGTTGGTGTAAAATAACAAAAATTAAAAATTCAAAAATTGAATTATCTCTTAAATTGTTGATCATCTTATCTTAAAATATTTAAAATTAAAATATATTTAAGAAAATTTCAAACAATAATTTTCTTATCTTTATACATTTAATTTATTTCACATCTACATATATATTGTTGTATATTTACCTATTTTTAATTGTAATTTTTTGCTTATCTCTTTCGAATTAAATTTGTAAAGACTTCTTAAGCACTTAAAAGATTTTTGTATGATATTGCATTAAAAATTCAATAGATTGAAAGAGTGATTACCTCTTAAACTGCTAATCGTCTTTTCTTGAAATATTTAAAAATAAAGTATAGTTAAAATATTTTCATAAAATTATATTAAAAAGAATAAGGTATTAATGCACGAATAAATATGTTATACTTTAAAAAATTATGATTTGACTATTATTTTGTTAAATATATTTATGTGTTATTGTTTTCTTCATTATTTTATTTTTTAGTTTTAATAAAGTAATTCTTATATATAAAAAATGTGAGATGCGTCATTATATATGTTTTACTCTCTTATCTTTTATTTTAAAATAAATATGAAATTAGTTCAAAATTATATACTAAAGCACTAACAGAGCGTCGCAATGGTAGGGTGTGTGAAGCAGCATTTAGTTGATATATTTAAGCATGCTCAATCAGCTGCATAATCAATGCTTTTTATATATTTAATTGGTTTGAATTTTTTTAATTTTATTTGAAAAATAATATCTTTTGAGGATCAGAAATTGTAAGCAATTTAGAAGGCACATGTGGTCAATATTTAGCTCTGCTTGATTATATGCATGATTGGTGCTTCAGAATGGGAATGGAGTGAATTTCATTCGATTCTTTCCATTACCATCTAAAAATTTGCAAAATTGGAATCATATGGTTGTCTCTTTTCAATTTTAGATTCAAATTTCCTTGATTATAGCTTTCGTTAAACAATAGTATGACAAGAATTAAAACAATGATTTTATTTATTCTAATTTGTTTGATTGATTTCATATCTATGTATATGTATATGTCTATATATCCATATATTTGGTAGAGAGTGGATATATATATTATGCTAATTTGTTTGATTGATTTCATATCAATGTATATATGTATATGTCTATATATCTATATATTTGGTAGAGTGGATATATATATAACCGTCATCAAGACCTCATATCCTTGATTGTTTGTATTCATCTTTATTTTTATTTTTCTTTTTTAAGGCTGATATGATAATTTCACATTGGAGTGGATCAACCCATCAAGCTTCCGGTTCGACCCCGCATCTTCTTATTCAAATTAACACTGCGATGAAACATTTCGGATCTTCAAGAAACCCGACATGAGTATCTTTGGATCTGAGAGCACATTCAAATCATATCACGATCATCATATCAAGATTTCAATTTCAAAATAGCATTAATCACGCATCCTTGAATCGTGCCACTGATCACGACGTCAGTTCATATTTAAGCTTTACTACTTATTTGCATATGATATTCTTATCAGATCAAAGCAGATAATTTTAATTTCACATTCAAAATCATTCTTTCTTCCAAGCCTCTAATCGTGACGAGTACTACTGATCTTGGCTTTCTTTTCACATTAATTTATCTACCTACGAACTTTGCTTTGCGCTTATTTACTTTATTTAATAATAGAATTCTACTTATCTTGCACAAATCGCGTTGATCCGTGTATGCATCAGGTAGTATCCGTCAAAGTCCTTTTGCGACGATGCTTCCACAAGGGATGACGTCTCGAAGTCAAAAAGAGAATAACACCATTGGTCGTGAAATAGGTTTGCACTATTTCCAGCTTAATTTATAATATTTGCTCCATTGTGTATATTTGTTTATTCTATTATTGTTGAACCTCTGAAGTTTGTTGTTTGAACGCTGCAGGTATCATAATCAGTATATGATTTTGTATTTAACGTGTTTGATAATTTGCTACAGAGAAAAGCTGAGAAATCCGTTCTCACGATTTCTATTGATTTCATGTTCCAGGAATTTGAGATTATTTTTGATTTCTAACGATTATTTTTAAATAATTTCCTTTCGTATTGATAGTGATTAGGATGCACATATGTACTCTAATGCATTTATTGAGCCACTTTTTGTTATTGAGTTTTCCTTGCAGCTGCTGAATAGAGATGATTCGTCCATGCAACTATCGGATGCTCATCGTGTGAAGATTTATATTCACTTTTCCACAACATCTGCTTATTGATCTAGACTTTTTGTTTACATCTTATCGTGTGTCATTGTTGTTTGACAAGAACCACCGAGAATGAATATGACGCAATTTCTGTCCAAATACATGAATCTAACCTGCTATAACTCATGTGTAAATAGGGAAAAGTAGTCAAAATATTGATTTTCAATTATTTTGGCATTTATTTCTTTTGTATAATATGTAGATGTTTCCCTATTCACTATATTCAAGTTTCAAATCTAGACTTTTTGTTATAATTTCAAATTAATGGAGTCTTTTTTCACTCCACAATTTTAGCTCTTGATAAGGAAGTTTTTATATATTAGATTTTTAAATATTCGGATACATGGATCTCGACTGTTATAGCTCATATGCAAATAGGGAAGTCAGACTTTATTTGATTTCCAGTGATTTTGACATTAATTACTAAAATACTTTTCTATTAAATTTTTGCAGTTTCCATGTTCATTATATTCATTTTTCAAATCAAGACTTTTTGTTATAATTTCAAATAAATATCTCACTCCATAATTTTAGCTCTTGATAAGGAAGGTTTATATATTTTGACTTTTTTAATTTTTTTGATACATGTGTCTAGCCTGCTATAACCCATATGTAAATAAGGAAAAACGGTCAAAATTTATTTGATTTAACTGATTTTAGCTGTTATTATTACAATACTTTTTTGTATAATATATACTGGTTTTTCCATATTCAACACATTTAATTTCCAAATCAAGAATTTTTGTTATACATCCTAATCAATGGAACACTTATTTACATCACAGTTTAGCTCTTGATAATGAAATTTTTATATATTATTTTTTTTATATTTCCCGATACATGGATATAGACTGCTATAATTCATAGCAAAAAGGATTTAAAATTTAAATTTATTTAAAATATTTTCAAACGATAATTCAAAGCATTGATTCTAGCAAAATCCCACAAATTATGCATTCATTCTAACTTTTGTTTTTAACTGTCTTAACTAATACGTAAGCACTGATTCGATAAGTGCTATAATTCAAAGCATTTGAAATTTAAATTTATTTAAAATATTTTCAAACGATGATCTATTAAAATGGTTGAAGAAACGAAGACCACATAAGGATACTAAACCACCTGGTTGTGAAATTGTTTCTTCAAGTACCTCCAGAGTTGGAGCTTACGGTCTAACTTGACTTGCTCAAAATAAGAATTGCAAGACTAATACAAATATGATGCATGAAGAAATGATGGGTGGTAAGTCTGATATTTTCATATCATGGACGAAGTATTTTCATCCGGGCTATGTTGATTTTAAATGACATTTTATCTTATTAAATTTAATTTTTAATTTGGGATTATTTGATGGTTTGATTTTCTGTTCTTAATCATAAAAATTATTTCACAACGCCAAAAAAAAAAACAACTACAATATCAGGACACCCGTGCGCGGAGCGAGGGCACTATTCTGTAACATATCTTTGAATTCCCAAAATAGTGCATAATTAATACCTGCAATTATATTTGACAACCGTGTTATCTTTTAATGTTTAATGTTACGTGCAATAATTTCCTCTTCAAATTATTAGTCTTTTAATATTTAAGCCTGATTAGTAATAACGTTAAAATTATTTTTTTTTTTAACAAAGAGAAACCCAAAATATATATAAGTAAAGTTGTGTGTTTTTAATGAAGAATAATGAGACTTTTTCTATTCGTCTAACCTAACATGAAAATTTAAATACCCTTTAAATTTACGAGAATAATTTAACCTTAAAATTATGGTTTTTTTAATGAAGATAAGGCCAAAATATAAATAAAGTTGTGTGTTTTTAGTGAAAAATAATGAGACTTTTTTTTATTCGTCTAACCTAATATAAAATTTTAAATACCTTTTAAAATTATGTGAATAATTTCCCTTATTTATTTCAGCATATCAGAAGAATCAAATACATATATTTGAATGCACAAAATAGTGCATAATTAAAAGCTGCAATTATACTTGACAACCATGTTATCTTTTAATATTTAATGTTACGTGCAAATTTACTTAAGCATATCGGAAGAATCAATTGCATATCTTTGAATTCCTAAAATAGTGCATAATTAATACCTGCAATTATATTTGACAATCGTGTTATTATCTTTTAATATTTAATGTTACGTGCAATAATTTCCTCTTCAAATTATTAGTAAGGAAATATGAAGCCTGATTAATATAACCTTAAACTTATGTTTTTTTTAATAAAGATAAGAACAAAATATAATTAAAGTTGTGTGTTTTTAATGAAGAATAATGAGACTTTTTTTATTCATCTAATCTAATATAAAATTTTAAATACCCTTTAAAATTACGTGAATAATTTCCCTTATTTATTTAAGCACATCAGAAGAATCAATCACATATCTTTAAATTCCTAAAATAGTGCATAATTAATACCTGCAATTATATTTGACAACCGTGTTATCTTTAAAAATTTAATGTTATGTGCAATAAATTCTTTTTTAAAATTACGTGAATAATTTCTTTTATCAGTATAGAAATATATAAGCCTGATTAATAATAACCTTAAAATTATGTCTTTTTAATGAAGAGAAGCCAAAAATATTTAAGCAGAGGTTTTTTTTTATTATAAGATTTCTGATCGAGACAAGCATTTTTTAGATTGATATGCTCACGTAATATATTGGTAACATAATTGCAAAATTTTTTGGATTGATATCAATCTTCTACCATAAAATATGCATTATTCTTTTAATTAGCAACGATTTAAGCATGTCTTATGACTCATTATATAATGTCTAAGATAATTTACTTTAATAAGCTCATAAGGACTTCTCGAGTATTAACTCGACCTATCTCTTTCTTGGAGTGAAAGTATTTAACATCGTTCGTATTTGCACTGTTGTAGCCATGTTCAGCTTGCTATCAACCTTGAACACTGACAGAACTGATTGGAGGATCCAGGTCCAATTATCAATAATTTGGCCCAGGACATCAATTGACGGGAATGTTGCTGGTTATAACCTAATCATGATCGACAATCAGGTTAGACACTCAAACATGTACATGATATAACTTTTGTTTCAGGCTTAACACACGATGTATAATATATTACCACAAATATTTGTCTTCCTTACTAGAGAGTACAGATGTTCATGCATATGTCAAGGCTGAGATATTGAACCTGTTCGATAATTACATTACAGTAGGAAACATATATGAATTTTCAACGTTTTACGTGAGGATGGCATCTGGGAGATTCAGGCCAATTCGATCAGTCGGGCCGTGGTCTTCTGTATGCAGACCACTGTCAGTCTGTCTAGCGATTCTTAGTGTGATATACCAAGGTATAAATTTGATTTTTTGCAGATGGAGTAGATAATCCATCGTGCTGAGGAAGACAATAGTGATCAGACATTTTCCATGGGTGAGACTATTGTAGATTTAAGTTTTGGCAATTTAAAGAATCCTTTCTAACATGTGATCAAATTTTATGCAGATGTTATAGGAGTTGTTGAGAACATTCAACCTCTGCAGATTATCAACACACCACGTGGGAATGTTCGTTTGATTAGAATGAGTCTGGGCGATGGATTATATGTATCCACTTATTACCCATATTAATGTTATAATTCCTCTACAGTTGTATTAATAATTGATTTAACGACTAAAACAAGTTGTTATACCCGTGTACAAGTCAATCATTACGTGTGCATCTATGGGGATATTTGACGAATGATGTGAATCCTATATACCAAGATTTGTTGGAACGACCGGTCATATTAATCATGTCGAGTGTTATCGTGCGGAATCACACAGGTTAGAGTGACATAATTCTCCGTTTGTTAAAAATACTTTTATTGTTCAATCCTTCTGTATGCCAATCTGCTATGAAACGTCCATGTGTTTGTAGGAATGGTTGTAATCACGAATATAGCATGAGATATAGATATTTTTTTTTAATTTTCTCATCATTCATACGGAATCATATAATTGTATATTTCACTTCAAAACAATACGAGTATAATTTATAAATGTTTTATGTCGTTCTAGGCTTAATCATGATAAATGTGTATCACTACTAGATCTCTGATTATAACATCTCCAAGACAAGACAGCTGAATAATCGTACTACAATATTTAGATTTTTATGAAACAATAATGTAATAAAGTATAGAAGATTATGCTCAAATCTTTTATAGACTACGAGCTTTTCATCCAGACTGTTGATTTTAGATGGCATTTAATTTAATTTAAATTTTAATTTGGGATTATTTGATGGTTTAATTTTCTGTTATAATCATAAAATTAATTCACAATGCCACGAAAAAACAACTACAATATCAAGACACCCGTGCGCGGAGCGCGGGCAGAAAAGCTAATTATTTTTAAAGTCTAAACCAATCATTATAAGCATGTCCTATCAAAGCATCACGCCTCACCTGTTGGCTGTTGAGCAAAATTTACAAATATTATATTATTTTAACCAATACTGTCAAAGATTATTGGCTTATTGTCTGTAGGGTAGTACCCAGACGGGCCAGAGTCCAGACCAGACCCATTGTGTAAATTTACTATCACCGTATATTTTTTGGGATGATCTTTTCTTTCGCTCATGTTGAAATCAAATAAAAAAATTGAACGATTTAAGAAAAATATCTAGATATTTTGAGATGTGTATCATATTTTAATATATTCAATGTTAAATTTTTATACTGAGCCGAAACTACAACTCCTCTAAAAATTACAATTATTTATAGTATACAGTTCTTAAATTACATTTATTAATTATACGATCTTCACAAATAGTTGATATCAACAAGTTATATGTGTTATTTGTAACAATTATTAGACAATATTAATTATAAAAATTTAATTTAAAAAGGAGAGACCCCCAACAAGTTATTGTTTTTAACAATTTATACATATCTTTTAAGGCAAAAATTCTCAAATAAAATTTTAAATCAAGGAAAAATGATGACTTCTATATACATATAAAAAAAACTATCTATGATTGATATTCTCGGTTAGAAAAATAGCTTAAAAATTATTATAACAATCAGCACAAGCCCACCCTTATGGACAAGTATGATAATTTGTTTATAATTAAGCTAGCAATTCTTGACGATTGAAATATAAGAATAAGTAAATGCTTAGAAATATTTTCGTATACATTTTTCTGTCAATATAGACAACTAATAAACCGCTTATTCAAATTAGAACAAATGTATGCGCAGATCAACAGTCATGAATAACAATATCTAATTATGATAATGTCATTCCTCCACTATTTTCAAGACAGACGGAAGCTAAATACACGGTGTACAAGAGCATTCAAAGTGATTCTCCTAAATCATTTTCTAAATAATAATATAAAATATGATTTCTAATGAATTAATATATTGAAAATGTGAGAACTCCAATAATATTCTTCATATTTAAGAGTAGCTTTTTTTGTCAAAAAAAAAAAAGAGTAGCTTTTTATTCATATTTTATATTTATGTTATATAAATGAGAGGAAAAGATAATTAGAAGAGAGAAAAGATTAGAGAAAAATTAATATTATATTTATAAATGAAAATTAAGAGCTACTAGATGCTCATAAAAAAAAAAGAGTAGACTCTTAAATTTTTAAAGAATTTCTAAGAATTTATTGAAACATTAATTTTTGACTTAGTCTTTAAATTTAAAATTAAAATTTGATTAAAGAGTCATGAGATATGTTCTTATCAAGTGGTTGGAAAGTTAAATGTGATGATTAAATGCATGAGTTTCACATAAAAGCATAATTCCACGCAATTCACACATACAGCTGCAATCTGGATCAAAATTTCAAGTTCGTCACCCTAACTACGACTTGTTTGCCATGTCTCCTCCGCTAGATTGGCGAGGACAGTGTAGTTTCTTACAATGAGGCTTTTTGTAAGCCATAAATTTGAATAATTATAATCATTACAATTACCGGTCAAGATATCGTACTTTTCATGATGAGTTGGTCACAAAATGGTGACTGATATAAACAGAAGTGATAAATGAGTCTCACAAGCATAACTTAAACAGGCAATTCACAGGTAAGAATCTGTAGATGAATCACTTAAACGGAACAAAACATACCTTTAATGTTTGGTTGGGGTGAATGATTCCGGAAGGAATGGAATAAAAAATCAACTATATTATGGGCAATTGTTAACAAATTTTCATTCATTTTCCCATTCAATTCCTTACTAGAGATCATACCTTCAATTTGAGATGGAATGCTCCATTCTCTCTTACCCCCAATTTCTCTTCAAATCTCATCATAGCAATTTTACCCTCACTTACATTTACTCCAAAACTTCCTTTCTATCTCTATTAGTTCCAAGTAATTTTACTCATTTCATTCCATTCCATTCCATTCTCCCCAACCAAACACAACATTATTAATGTTGTGTAAAATATTAAAGGCTTTTTTAAAAAAGAAATACCAAACTCAAGAAACTTTTTGTAAAATTAATGTTTCTTTTAAAATTATAATACAAAAAAACCAATTTTTAAAAAAATATTTACAGAATATGGTTCACAACTTGTACAATCATACTTGCCACCATCATTAATCTAAATCAAATATAAATACAATTTTGAAAATTCAATTATTGAAATCATTTTTTGACATAGGTTCCTTCACAAATTACTCTCGTCAAACCAAATATAACCTCAAATGCATCCCAAATACAACTAGAATTAACTTCAATCAACTCGAAAAAACTCAAAGCCTGATTGTTTTGATTGATGTTTTTCTAAATATTTTTAAAAGATGATAAAATCTTAAATAATAATATTTTTGATGAACGTCTAGAGATAATATTCAGTGAATAAGTGAATCAATAAGAATGATTAATCAACGTAATGATCAAATTTATTAAAGTAATATAATAATATATGATTCATTAAACTTACATATTAATTTAAAAAAATGTGATTTCAATTAAATTTTAAAACCAATACAATACTCGTGTAAATGTTAATCAGATTATCTGTTAAATTGGTGGAACCAGGATGTAGTGCATATATAAAATGTGAATTTGACTGCATGCGAAAAGGCCGACAGTAAAATAAGGGGACAAAATAACCTTATGTAATAAAATAATACTATATTAAGAACACAATAAAAGTGAAAAATATTTTTAAACAAGTATCTACGAGAGTTAAAAGAGTGCATAATAAATTACATTTACATTTATTTTTTTAAAGAAAATAACATATTTGCCTCCCAGACGATCATTAAAAACTTCTTGTGTTCGTCTCAAGCTCAAACGAAGAATATCTAACTTGGTGGAATGTTTGCTACTCAGTAAGTATGATACTCCCTCCGTCCCACCCAATTCTTTACGTTGGATTTGGGCACGGAGGTTAAGAAATATGTATAAAGTAGTGGAAAAAAGAAGGAAAAGTGGGTGAAGGGGTGAGACCCATTGATTTTTAATATATAAAAGGGAGTTGGTGGAGTAAAAGTAGTGGGAAAAGAAAGGAAAAGTGGAAAAATGGTGGGACCCATTAACTATTTTAGAAAGTTTTATGATGTAAAGAAATGGATGGGACGGTCAAATAAGGAAACTGTAAAGAATCTGGTGGGACGGAGGGAGTAAGTTTTATTGTGTGTTTGTGAATACACATTAACTGATAGATTTTCGTTGATGTACGTGTGAGAGTTATCATAATTCATAAATAGAGATATAAGTCGTAAAATTACTCCATATAACACATTAGAACATGAATAATAAGATTACAAGGTGTCCTTTGACGCAACTTTAAAAAAAATATGAATGAAAAGTCAATTATGAAAAAGAAATACTATTTCCATCTTTTTTTTAGTTGTCACGTTTGATTTTGTATTAGTCAAATTGATCAAAATTTGTCTGAAATTTATTATTATTTTTTAATTAATATAATTGAAAAAAAATATGTCATAAGAAATAACTTTTAATCTACTCTAGGATATAATTTCCAGTTTTTTAATATACAGATAGTGACTTATAATCTTTGGTAAAAAAATAGTCAATTTGACCAGTAAATATAGAAATGTGACAACTAAAAAGGACGGATGAAGTGACTTTAATTTTTTATTTAAATATAAAAATTATTATAAGTTATTGTTTTTGAAAATGGTACTATATATATTTATAAATATCAAAATTAAAAAAATATATATTATTTAAAAAATCAGAATTTTCAACTTTTCGAAACTTAAAGTCAAAAATTAACAGATAAATTCGTTACTCCGACTCGTGACACCAAAAACACCCTTTTAAGTATACGAAGTGAAACTGGTTTGGTTGGACAGAAGGAACATGCACAAGTGGTCTGCCTAGTCACACAACTCCGTCACAGCCTACCACAATGACGCAATCACCCTGATAAACATACATACAACTATATATACACCCACAAACGCACAATCTGGTCACCATTTCCAATTATCTTCAACTCTCTCTGCTGCCCAGGGACTTGAATTTATAATTTCACCGTATTGCCGTAATGGAGGATTTGAGCTTGCCAGAGGGATCTCTCTTTCTCGGATTCGACACTTCCACTCAGTGAGTCTCTCACTCTTTACTCCTTCACCATTCATCTTTTGCAAATGTTATCTACTTTGCGCCCCTAGTTTCGTTTCCCCCTCACTTGCGCGCACGTATGTTTTTCATTTTTCTTTATTAAATAACATGTTAAAAAAATCCAAAAAACAGGGTTACTTTCAGCTATAGCACTTGGTCTCAGCTTGATTAGCGTATAAAACTGAAACTAATCCATGTTTTAGTATCTCCATGTGCTATGTAGACAAATACAATCTCAGTCGTTATGTGTCACAATTATGCATGGGTGTCAATAGGCATCACACAAATCTCCTACACACACAACTCAACAAGATTTATTAATAGCTTCAGCACGAAACGTTAGGTGCCAACCGCATCTAACCGCCGTCACAACCATCTTAGGTATCCCACATTATTTATCCAAAAAATTTAGAAATGACGTGGAATGACATAATTTGATTGGTGAGGTTGACGTGAATACAAGTTGAATTTGGACTTTTGGGAACATTTCTCGGTTACCTAGCGTTTTCCAATTTTTTGATATAGATATTGGAAAACTACATCAAAAATGCTTATGATTAATTCAGTAAATTATAAGGTCATTTAGGTATAGATAGTATCTTTAAGACTATATTTAGCAGGCTTTTAGTGTCTACTGAAACCACTAATGTAAAATCCCATTTCTTTATTCAGTTTACTAACAAACCTTTTATCTCACGCATAGTTGGACAATCAGTACAATGCTAATAATTTGGTATATAAAAAATGAGTTTAGAGATAATTCTGAGAGATGGACACATTATAAGACTTTAGCAGCCAGAATTTGATAGTGAGTGCCGAGTGGACCGAGTATCGTTTGGCGGAGATACTCCCGAATAAAAAAGAGATCATGTACTTTCACAATATATATTTCCACATCTCCAAACTATCTTAATGCTTGTTTATATTTTTATTTTTGTCAAGTAGATGATTTCAGTTACTTTCACAAGCATCCTTATCTAAAGGATTTTAGACCTTTAGTTTAGACGAGACAAAATGATTTCCTATAACTTAAGAAGCAAACATCTTTAAAATATGTCATATGATCAGTATAAACGACAATATAGATAATTTCGTCTCCAACCATGCCCCTATGATAGAGGTAAAAATTATATCTCTGGTGTCCCGGTTCACATGTAACACATCGCAAATCAATGATTTTGTGTTCTTGATGAGTCGTTATATGTTGATATTATGTCACATACTAAATAAGATGATTAAATCATAAAATTCTTTAAAATTTATTTTATTTAACTTATTTACCTAAATTTCTGGTTTATGTGTGACAAAAATATTACCATGAGTTGACAACGTATTTTTGCTTGTACAGAACAAAAGTTTAAAGAAATATTTCTCTTTGTGATGCCACATGAATTAGAAATAGTAAGACAAACCTTAAAAGTGATCGAAAAAAATGAGTACAAACTTGATTTGAAATGAATCTAGAATTGAAATGGCCTCTGCAGTCATGATAGCTGAAGATCACATATCAAATGTAACTCTCTTTTTAGATATTATACAACTATGTTATTTATCAGCCTTGTATATTTGAAATTTTACTCTGGCACAGAGTCATTAATCATGAATCGAACATTATGTTTACTTATTTACATAATATGGTGAGATATATTGGTATTTGTAGGTCACTCAAGGCAACTGTGCTAGATTCCAACCTCAACATTGTCACTACAGAGGTTGTTAATTATGATTTAGAGTTACCTCATTATAAAACAGAGAGCGGAGTGTACCGAGATCCATTAATTAATGGCCGAATTGTTTCACCAACATTGATGTGGGTGGAAGCATTTGATCTCATGCTTAAAAGGCTTCAGAAAAAACTGGATTTGAACAAAGTCACTGCTGTGTCTGGTAGTGCGCAGCAACATGGTAGTGTATATTGGAAAAGAGACAGTTGGGCAATATTATCATCATTGGATCCGAAGAAACCTCTTGTTGATCAACTTCGGTATGCCTTTTCGGTCAATGAGTCACCAATATGGATGGACTGTAGTACTACCAAACAATGCAAAGCTATTGAAGAAGCCGTTGGTGGTGCATTGGAGTTGTCTAAACTCACTGGTTCTCGTGCACACGAGAGATATGTTGGTCCACAAATTCGCAAGATATATGAAACACAACCGAAAGTGTACAAGGACACAGAGAGGATCTCCTTAGTTAGCTCTTTTATGGCATCAATTCTTATTGGAGCATATGCTTGTATTGATCAGACAGATGGGGCAGGGATGAATTTGATGGATATTAAGCAGCGGATTTGGTCAAAAAAAGCTATAGAGGTTCGTGTTAGTCATGCTTTATTTCATTTCACATTTCCATTCAATAGCTAGATCACTGGCCTTGATGTTGATACCAATATCTGGTCTATCTAATTAAGCTCGAGGTAAATGTTTGTATAGGTCACAGCACCAAATTTGGAAGAGAAGCTTGGAAAATTAGCTCCTGCACATGCTGTTGCTGGTTTGATTGCTCCCTACTTCGTGGAAAGGTTAGTAACAATATTTTCTATGGTTTCAATATCCCTGTATCTTCCTTTTCCCATGGAAACAATTTTTGGAATAGTATAGTCGTTCCAGAGTTTGAAATAAGACTGATGTTCATAGATGCAATCAGTTTATTACCAGGTTACTCATTTTCAAAAACTAAGTGGTGGATTGTTTTTATATTTAAATTGAAGTATTGGTTGTAACTGCTGCTTTCAGGTTCCACTTCAACAAGGACTGTTTGGTTGTGCAGTGGTCAGGTGACAATCCTAACAGCCTAGCAGGTGAGAACTTCTCTATTTAAGGATTCAAGTACTAGGTTTCCATCATGCCTTTTCCAGTCGTTCACTCTGTTTTATTGCCGTATTGTCTGCTCTGTAGAGGATTCCTGATGCACCCCACATGCATACCTATTCTTATTTGCTAATTCTAGGTGCATACCTACTGATGTCTTGAATTTAAGTATGAAAGCTATTAGTATTAAAATTAGTATGAAAGCTATGTAATTTTATCAATATCAATCTTAATTTTACCAACAGTAACATAAAACCAGATATCTAAATTATTTTGGATGCATAATGAATGAAAAACTGTTTCTGGAAATTGTAGGGTTGACACTCAACACTCCAGGGGATCTGGCAATCAGTCTTGGTACTAGTGATACTGTAAGTTAATGGGCTTGCAGATGGCAAGTTTGACTTGGTGGTTTGCACTCAGTCGGCTTTTGCAGAGACTAATATAACCTCTTCTAAAAATCTCAGTTTGATTCGAAGAATACTATTCATATTATGATAATAAAATGAATATAATCAAGGCATTTGAAATTACCCACCAACAAATCAACCACATATAAACACATGAGACCACCTTTAAACAATTTAACTTTCTTATCATTTAGGTATTTGGAATAACCAAGGAACATCAACCAGGATTAGAAGGGCATTTCTTTCCAAATCCTGTTGATACAGAAAGCTATATGGTAATGCTGGTATATAAGAATGGATCTCTTGTGCGTGAAGGTTAGCATCCTCGACTCGTATATTTTGAAATCTTCAAGTTTTAGAGCATGCCTGATGATTCTCATGTTTCTAATGTGTTCATGACCTTCCCAGATGTACGTAATCGTTGTGCTAATAGATCATGGGAAACTTTCAATACTTTTCTTCAGCAAACACCACCGCTTAATGGTAATTAAACATGTTGGTTGTTTTCGAAGTAAAATAATAAAATATCAATTGTGCTTCTTATTATATAAACTGCTCCTGTACATAGGTGGAAAATTAGGTTTCTACTACAAAGATAATGAAATACTTCCTCCCTTGCCAGGTACGTATAATTATAAATGTAGTCCACGTTGGATCACTTCACTTCTCTTCACTGTTTTGATTATATCATTCAAAACAGTTCTTTTATTATATGATGTATTTTGGTAATTCTGTTTGTCGTTGCTCACTAGCCTATAGTGATAGCTGGAATAGTACATGATTTGATTGCATTTAGTTATAATGTACATGTTTTATTTACTCAAATGAGAGTCATTTGTATAGTGAATCATCTAAACTCTTTTCAGTTGGGTTTCATCGGTACATCACAAGTCTGGATGTAAACACTTTGAGTGTCTTAGAACAGGAAGTGAAGGAATTTGATCCTTCATCTGAGGTTAGCAGACTTCCCAGTTCAGACAAAAAAACACTTCTTGAATATTTGCAGCTGTCTTTGGTAGTTAATAGAAAATTGTACAGGTTCGAGCATTAATCGAGGGCCAGTTACTTTCTATGAGAGCTCATGCTGAAAGATCTGGAATGCCTAATCCTCCGAATAGGATAATAGCAACTGGTGGAGCATCGGCAAATAACAGCATTTTAAGCTCAATAGCTTCCATTTTCGGATGTAATGTATACACAGTCCAAAGGCCAGGTTAGTAAACCATTTAAGTTGCTGAAAACAATTTTTAGTCGTTGCTAAGTTCAGTTGAGATGATCAATACTTCTAAATAAACAGCCAGCTACCCTTAGCATATCCTAGAGTTTACCACAACTCAGAATCTTACATAAAAAGATGGTTAGCATAAACAAAACCAAGCATGCCTGGTGTATCCTGCTTCTTGGATAAAATTTGAGGATGGTAAGACGTAGACAAGCCTTACATCTTCTGAGGTTGTTTCCCTAAAGACCTCAAACTTTGACACTTCAAAAAACATCAATAAATCACGTTGTCAATCTAGCAATTATATATGTGCTTTCTCCGCAAGGCCTACTTTTTATCCCTTTTGTTCTGCAACATATTTTATAATCCTGAGAGGGATGTCGTTATACTTGTTGAACAGACTCGGCTCCTCTAGGGGCAGCATTAAGGGCAGCTCATGGTTGGTTATGCAACAAGAAAGGAAGTTTCATTCCGATAGCAGACATGTACGAGAGCAAGTTGCACAAAACATCTCTTGCCTCTAAGCTTGCAGCGCGTGCTGGGACCAAAGAACTCATCGCCAACTATGCCTTTGTGATGGAGAAGCGAATGGAAATCGAGACTCGACTTGTCCAGAGACTAGGACGTGTTTGAAGTCATGCCACTGCAAAGGTAGCACGTTAAAGTTTACTTTCGTTGATCTTTTCGTGGGTTGCTCAAAGTTCGGTGAATCAAATGAACTCACACGAATTGTGACAACATTGCTTGTAAATACTACTACTAGAAGTAGAGTAAGTTCAGTTCTCATGCTTCCTGAACCCTACTTACGAGTAAGGTCAGGTTTATTTCAAGGACTATACATTATTTCAGATAAGATGATATTTGGGGTGCTTTTCAGAATGTTTGATCTTCTCTTTTATATTTGGATTTTGAACTTTTGAATTTCTTGCAATTTACAAATTAACATAGAATACAGGTGCAGATGAATTAGAACAAAGATCTCGTTCAGTACAAAACCTTCAAACAATCTGATAATCAAAATGGTAATCGGTCGTGTAGACCAGACCCGACAACTCGTTTCGTGTACTTTCGTATTTTGTGTACCCGAGTCTTTGATACTAGGGCTCGCAATTGTGGGGTCTAAAATACATATACTCGTATATATGACTCAGAGATACTACTCTTAGATATCTAAGAATTGAATGTTACTGGCAAGTCAAAATGTACAGATCTTACTTTAATAGTACACCTCAAATAGGCAAAAATGAGAAGCTTTAGAAAACACAAAACAGCAACAAAATCCAGATTCTACTTAACAAAAACATAAACAGAAAAACTACCAAATCAGCCAAAAAATAATTAATCTATGCATTCATACTATTCATACACCACCCATCAACAACATTATAAAGGGCCATCAAATGCAATAAATGACCAAAAACTCAGTACATTAATCCTTTTTGACATTAAAAACAAAATTGAAGAAAAAAGAAGTCACTAATTTAGATGGGTTAGAAAAAAAACAAAACTATGTCATATTTATATTAATATTCTATTTTTTCATATTAGAAAAAAAAAACAGCTTGAAATTATAATGCCTGGCTCCATCCTGTCTGCCATTGCAAAGGAGAAGAAGATTCTTTGCTGGTTTATCAAACAGAGAGCACCATGCCCACAATGACCACCACCACAACCTACATTACACATACAGAGCTCAGAAGTGAAAACCCCAAAAAGACCTCAAGATTTATATTTGAAGGCAGAGAGAGAGAGAGAGAGAGAGTTCATAGTAGTGTACCTCTTTGCATTTGAGAAAAAGGGTAGCTCCGTCAAAAACACCCCACCAGATATCTCCAAAATAAGCACCCATTTTCACACAATGTTGTTGTTGGTCTTTTCTTCAAATTCTGTTTTGTTTCCTGGAGTCTAGTGAAAGAAAATGAGACTGAATGGAGAGAGAGAGAGAGAGAGAGAGAGAGAGGGTGTGTGTCTGTTTTCTGTGGAGTTATATAGGCGAGAAAAATGGAAGATGAATGTGGAGTGAATGTAAAAAAACTTGGGGCCTGTTTGGATTTTGGAATATTTGTTTGGCAGGTGAAAGGCCATTTTCAACTTATTCCTTATTTTCTTCTTAAATTATTGTGTTTCGATGTGGAGTACATCTTCTATTTCCAAAATTTAAAGTATTAATTAGACAATATCGGTTTTCAAAAAAAAATTATTTATTAAATTTTTTAAAATAATTCTAAAAAATAGTTTATATATATATATATATATATATATATATATATATATATATATATATATATATAGTGAGGTTCAAATTAGATATCATATTAAATTAGAAATTAGAACTCATATAGAATCATTAGATTAATGTTAAATCAATGGTGATGATCATATACTGCATTTAATATTAGTTATTTAATATCTTTTTTAGTTGACTATAGGTAATTAATGAATGCATTAAATGCAATAATTATATGTATTAAAATTTAATTATTATCTCCTAATCAAATTGCTTGTTAAATGCAATGTTCTGCAGCAGTATGATGTAGTAAATTTTATTTTTCTACAAAAATATTGCATTATAAAATCGTTTTCTATTATATTAAAACATGTTCCGCAGCAGTATGATGTAGTAATTTGCATTTCCTATAAAAATATTGCATTATAAAATCAGTTTCAATTATATTAATATATGTTCCGCAGCAGTATATGCAGTAATTTGTATTTTCCTACAATTTATAAAATCATTTTTTATTATATTAATATATGTTCTGTAGCAGTATGATATAGTTATTTATTTTCCTACAAAAATATTGCATTGTAAAATCATTTTTTATTATATTAATATATGTTCCGCAACGGTATGACGTAGTAATTTGTATTTAAGATGTTTATACAAATATTCTGCAGCAGCACAAGCCTACAAGTTATATGGTTGAATTATATAATTTTAGAAAGTTTACACTAGTCATGAATTAATTATTGTCATTTAATGAAGGTTCTAAAATTAAGAGGTTCTATGTGGAACCTGACCCTATATACATATATATATGACTAAAAATTACTGATTTATCTGACATATTTATGACAAATTTGAATTGATAAGTTAATCGATTAGGTTAATCGATTAATTTTAAATCTCATTTTTTATAATTATTAATAAAATATTAAATAATAAATTCTTGAATAGGGGAATATAAGAATTAAATTAGATTTATCGAGTACTATATATATATATATATATATATATATATATATATATATATATATATATATATATATATATATGTCTGTATTAAATAATTAGCATTCTATATAGATATATTATATAATAAATTTATATATTTTTTGATATAATATTACATCAAATTTATAAGTGTCAAAGGTTCAAATTCTTGTGGTAGATCTTAAATCTTTTAACTCTTTTTCTATTTTCTTTTTAGCTTTTAATGGCATAGTTGAATTATTTCATTGTGATAATTGTATTGAATTTGACTCAAATTAACTTTTAAAACATCAGTTTGATCATTTTTTCTGCTAGACTAGGAATCTGATAATTTATGACTTAACGTAACTTATGTTATAAGCTGTGAGCTTAAAATGTCTGTTTGAATAATTTTGACCTATTAATGACTTATGAGTTATTAATAGTAAAATAATAAAAACACAAGTGATTTATGTGTAACTTATGACCAATAGATAATATTTATCAAAAAAAAAATTCAAAATAAGTCGCTAAAAAAATACCTAAAACTAACTTCACTTTAAGTTGGTTTCTAGTTTTTTGAGTTTAAAGTCAAAAATAACTTTAAATCTAGAATTTAAGCCCAACAACTAGACTATAAGTGGAGTAAAATAATCTAATAGGAGAAATATATAAATAAAATGAACTTATCGTATGTCTAGTTTGAAAAATTACATACAGAAACAAAACAGATGCAAGATTATTTGTTTTTACATGATCGTAACAAGAGTAGAAATTTCTATTTCGGAGTAAAGAGTAAATTTTCGGGATTGATGTAGGCTAAATTACTCGAGAAGTTTTTGTATTTATTTTCAGTTTTAAGAATCTTTGGATTCAGTGCGTTAAGCAGTCCGGAAACAATGCGGCTATTTGTTTAGCTCGTTTATTGTTTATCAACCTGATTGCATTGTCAGTTGGGATTTATCCCGACTAGACTTGTTTTAATTTAATGAAATGAATTTGCATTTTATCAAAAAAAAAAAAAGAGAAGAGAATAATATACAGAAGACAATCTAAAGAAAAAAACTGACTATTTATAAACATAGATATCTATACTATGATATAAAAGTATTTATAATAATATAACTTGGTTCAAAAAATTTAATTAAGATTTTGATGTCAATAAATTATTGAGACATGAAAGGATGAGTATTTTAAATATAATAAAGCATATAAGAAAGTTTTCAGAATATTCAAAGATGTTTTGTGAAAATGTAGATAAAAAAATTTTAGTATTCGAAAATAAAACACCTTTAAGAATGTGAAGCCCGCGGATTTGAAGGAGCAAGAAGATTTTTCATTAAAAAAAAATGTGGACAGACGATCTCGAGTGATTGAAAAGAAACTTATAAAATCATCTAGATTTAACACAATTTTTTTAAAATTTTAGTATTAAGTATACGAAGTCATAGACCAGATTATTCATAGACCAAATTAATCAAGGCTATTTATCAAATATACCTCTTTTTAACATTTTAATTGTAATAATACAATCTTCTCCCAAAAATTACTTTCTTTTTTAAAAATCAACAATCGTTCCGCCTCTTTCCCTTCTCTCCTCTAGCTCGCTGTCTCCGCTCACTTCGTGTCTCTGTCATCCACCTCCATCTATCCTCTCCTCGCACTTTTCTCCTTCTTTTTCTTTGTCTCGTCTTTTTCACTACCAGCTCTCTCAAACTTCAATTGATGAGTTGTTGATTAAGATTTAAGATTTTGAGAAAATCAAATTGATTTTTAAAAACAATAAATAAATGAGAAAGATGAGTGGAGAAAGATGGCGGACACACACAAGATGAGTCCAAAAGGCTGAAGTACAAGCTTCTAAAAGTGGCTGTCGGTGTTGATTTTATGTGCTCACGATATATTTTTGTTTGTTGTTATGCTTCATCTCTCTTGGGGCCGGTCGCTTGTAGTTGCAATACTTGTTGATTTTGCTTTTGGCCCCACGCTCCACGGAGCATTTATTTTTCTTGCATTTACAACTAGTTGCAACTTAATATAATTTTAGTATTTTTTTTAAAAAAAGTTACGAATGTAGTTAAAAGTATGGTTCCTCGTAGTTGCAAATTTGGTTGCATATGCAAAATTGTATGTTTGCAAAAAAATAAAATAAAATAATTTGAATGATAGTATTTTTGCAATTCGTTTTAAAAAATGACAGTATCTTTGCAAAATTTCTTTTTGACTTGGATATTCATAAAAAAACCCATTATTTTTTCAAATTATAGTATTAAGTACATGTTTAAAGATAAATAAAACAGTATACTCACTTTGTGTAACATCTGGGATTATTCGTGTAATTATTTGAATGATTAATGAATATTATATGAATTTTATATGAATTTCTGTGAATTAATTGGTTCCTGTTCTATTAATTTAGTTATGTATTCTTAATTAAAATTGAGGAATATCAATTTTTATATGTTCAGTACGAAATATAGTTTATTTAGATATTTTCATATCGATTTATGTGTTGTCGTAATATTTTATATTTGATTTATGGATTTAATTACGTATATTATATTTAATTATTAATTATTTTAATTTTTCGAAAACCGTTAACCTGCAACGGTACCGAGATTTTACTTCTCGAAAATTTCAACAAAATTCACCTTTAGCCTAATTTGAACATTCCGGACACTTTTCATGTTTTGACTTTTTCGATCCGGAGTACGGTTTGTTCCGGAGCCGGTCCGGCGGAATCTTTCGGTATTCGATAATTATCCGGTTGTATCGATAGACGTGAAACTAGATATTTTATACTTATCCTTATCTTGTCATAATGACGGTGGGACCCGCATATTAATGACGGATTAAAAGCCCCGTTTTGATGATTATCTCGAAAACCGGTACCGATTGGACCCGTTCTATTAGTATAAAGCTATTAAACATTGTATTTTCATGCCATATATGATCCAAAGGGGTACTAATTATTTATAAGTATAAATATCCTTAACCGTACTTTATTTCATTACGAAAATCATAAAACCAGTTAAAACCGAGAAATTCCCGAGAGAGTTCTTCGTGTTCTTGAGATTCAAACGAGGATTTGGACGCGTTATCGGACTCGGATTTTGGCGTTCAAGGACTCAAATTGAAGGTTTTAACAAGTAGAATCATAATCTAGCATCAAAATCAGTGCAGCAACATCAGGTGGGTTTGGATTTTGAGTTTTAAATTCGAAGTAAATAATCTCAAATTAGGGATTTTTGATTTTGAAGTTGTTTGTGTGATTTGATGATTGTATGTTGTAGATAATCTTCTCCTGATCATTTTGGTATATCATATGCTTGATTTGGAGTTCAATAACGTGTTCAATTTGAGGTTTAATCTTCGAAATCAGGAATTAGGGTTTATGTGCGCGATGAATGTTTTCAATTGGAAATTAGGGTTATTTAATCTAGGAGGTAGAAGTGAAATTGGATGATACCATCATGTTGGTTGTGATCTCAGGAACGTGTACATAGCTTCAAATCTTAGCTGAGGTTCGTGAATCGAACGAATCGATTCAAAGAAAACTCGCCGGCGACGGCGAGTTTCTTCGATCGATTACGGTTGATTCCGGCCGTTTCTGGTGAAATCGATTGTATGGATGAGTTGGGGAGGCTTGATACTCCATATCTGCACCATTTGGAGGCTATTGGTGGCCGGAATCGCCACCTCCGGCGAAGCCAGGGGCGGCGGCTGCAAAATTGCAGTTTGGCCCCTGGACTTTTGGAGGTGGTGAAGTTTAGCCACCCAAGTTTCATTTTTGACATTTAGACCCCTGAAGTTTCCAAAGTTGCAAATCAAACCCTGTAGTTTTCAAAACTTGCAATTCAAACCCTGGATTTTTTTTAAAGTTTTAAAAAAATGATTTTTGATTTAAATTTAATTTCGAAAATCATTTATTTTAATTTCAAAAATTGTTTTTAATTATTTATTAATTCAAAAATAAATCTGATTTAATTTATTAATTAATTTTAATTAGTAATTAATTATTATAGTTAGTCAATTAATTTAATTATTAATTGATTAATTGTTTTAATTAATTATTAATTGATTTTAATTGATTTATTAATTGGATTTAATTATTTTAAATATTTTTTTTAAATGATTTTAAAATTCCGAAAAATAGTTTCGAGCTTTAAAATATTATTCCAAAATATGATTGAAGCTCGTTAATTGATTTCAAATAATTTCGGACTTGATTTCGAGTATCCAGAAATGGATTATTTATTTATAAAATGATTCTTTGACCGTTTTAATTCCGGAAAATGTTTAAAAATTTATAATAAATACCAGAAAAATCCGTTTGACTTCAAACTTCCTTTGAAAAATACATTTTATTAAATATTTTATGTGATATGTGCTATGTGCTATCTGATTGACATGTGATGTATTTACGTGATTGATATAAAATTGTGTTTGACATATCTTTTGATCCGTAAATCGGATTTGGGTGAAACGAAGGGTAGATAGAAGCTCGTTTCGAATAAAGGATGATAAGAATAGTATGAGATCATATATTGATAAAGAATTGTTGTGATTAGCAGAAGAAGCGAGACGTAGGAAGGGAAAGCAAGTGGTGATAGAGTAGTATAGCGAGCAAGCGTAGTTGAAACTTGAGATCAGCTATATAAGGCAAGTTCCCTCAGACTTTCCTTCAATTATATGTTGTATCTGTTGTGATTATTTAGTGAACTTTCTGATGAAGTCCTGTGACCTATTGAATTATCGCATGGATTATTTATCCTATTGATTCTTGAACCTTCAACCAAATTTCTTGAACTATTTTATGGATTATTTATCCTATTGATTCTTGAACCTTCAACCAAATTTCTTGAACTATATTATGGATTACTTACCTTATTGATTCTTGAACCTTTGACCGATTCTTTGATACCTGCTACGAAACTTATTTCAATTGTAAACCTTCCATCTTTAAAACTTCTAAATGATTACCATAAGAACCTAATTTCATTTCAAAAATATACCCTCGATACCTCAACCAGTTATCAATCACTCTTCTTTCAGACCGTAACCAGTTGATCGACCCCAAATAACATCTGTTATGACATATACCTTACAGTTGATTGATTCTGTCCATAAACTCCAGTTTCTTGATCTTAACAGCATCCATTTATACTTGGATTCTTTTTGTGAACCTAGAACCCTTCTTCATATAAATGCTACACGTTGATATGCTTTGCCATCCTATGAGGCAATATTTGATTCTTTGCTAAACCATGAAGATATTTCTCATTCCTCCTTTGAAATCCATCTGAGACACTTTGAATAGTAGTCTGCTTCTGCTTCAAAAAAATTTATTCATGATGTTGATGTTTCTATTTTGTTAAATAATATTGTTGATCATCTTGATTGTGATAGAATTGGATAGTTTTCTAAACTTGGACCAAATGAATGGTCAGACCAGATGAGTGGTCGCTTTAGGCCAATGTGTGCCTTGGATCCAGTAAACGAGCATGGTGGGACCTGCTCGGGGTTAGTGTCTGACTGATCAGCAGCCTAACCTTTGATTTTTAAAAATAAATTTAATATCCAATTCTAATCAATGTTCTAAAAACAAATCTTGGTATTGAGATTGATTCCTTGAGACACTGGTTTCCTTCAGCTTATGATTAATATTTTAAATTGATATTGTTATACTTGCTGAGCTGGTTAGCTCACTCTTGCGGTATTTTATGTTCTTTCCAGTGAAGGCAGAGAAAGTTGGTAACGATGACCCTCAGGCTAGTAGTAAGGTCAGGATTCCAGGCTAGGAGATGAAGAGAGCTATCAGCAGCACCTGGCTTTTCATATATGTACTAGTTTGAATAACGAGACACAAATGGCGTGTAAGCCTGTAAGATTTAAGTTTTTATTTTGGGATTTGGGTTTGTAATAATTAAAGTTGTGTTGTGGCTTGTTTTATACTTTAACCTGTTGCGATCCAAGGACAGTGAAGGGTCACTATATATATTATATCATTAATTACAGGTTTATGTTGAGATGTGGACCCCAAACTTCTGACCCGGGTTTGGAGGGCGCCACAGGTTGGTATCAGAGCGACAGGTTTTAAGTCAATGGAACAAGCCTAGATTGTTAGGTTGGGTAGAAGATTAGGACTAGAAATGAGTGATAGGTAGATAGAACGTTGAGAGGTGAGTATTAGTGAGAAGTAGGCTCTTGTGCTATCAGGAATTCTTATAGGTGTTCTGTTATATTGATTTGCAGATATTTATGATGTCCGACCCTATCATTCCTCCATATTCACAACATTCAGACACCACAGTTAATGGACCCCCACCTCCTCAGAGACCTGAGCTTCGCCCTCCTGTTTCACCCTCTTTAGAGGATGTGTTGGCCGCAGCAGCAGTTGTTCCATCCAGAAAGATACCCTCGACTTATCATGCTAGGCCTTTTATACGTGGACCCCCACCCAGTACCCTTAGTTCCACCCGAGGTTCTTCTATCCACACTTCTTTCCGTCCTGCATCAGACCCTGTTCCTTATCATGAGTTTGAGGCGATGAGGATGGAGCGTCAGTACTTACTTGGGCAGGTCAGAGAGATGGAGCGTATCATACAGATGATGGACCCTAGTAGAGCTGAACGAGAGCTGAGGCAGAGGATTGTGGATGTAAGAATGAATGCGATGGCAAAGCTTAATACCGTGGCTGAGGGTTATGGTGACTTAGCAGACTGGGCTATTTGGATAATGAAAGAGTTGGACACATTTGGAGGTCCTACTTTTCCTGGGAGCTAAATGATAGTAGTTGTAGAGCGGAGGTGCCAGGTACATTAGTGTGTAGTGTGTAGTATGTATCAGGTCAGCAGATTTTGACATGTATGTATATAGACTAGTGGAGCTGACTAGATGACGGGTATGTTGTTGTGGTTGTCAGCAGATTTTGACATGTATATATAGACTAACCGAGCTGACTAGGTGATAGCCTTGTTGTTGCTGTTGTTGTACTTTACTTTTGACGAAGCGCTTGACGCTTGTATCTCCAGCACTGACTTATATATATCAGCATCTTTTATTTACAGTCTTGTCCTTTACTTTATCGCACTTGTTTTTACTTTACTTTACTTTCAGTACCGATCATAAACTTTTGTGATAATATTGCAACCTTTCTTTTATTGCTTTACATTCTGTAAAGAAGCATGCAATTTATTTAGTAAACAATCTCAAAAATGTTTTCAAAAATGTATAATTTTGTTTTCTTAAAAACTTTTTATAAAAAGAGAATTTGATTTAAAACGACTAAGTAAATTGTTTCTTCTTTACAGAATGCCTCCAACAAGACATACTCGTGCCAACAGTGATCCTGAAGGCACCAACAGCATCAATGATAACCATGATAACCAGAATGTCAACATAGGCCCAGTAGATCCTGCTGTGGCCCAACTAATTCAAATTTTGGCTCAACAAACTGCTCATCTTACCCGACAACAGCAACATCAAGAGACTCCTAGGGTAACTTTTAAAACTTTTCAGGCAGTTAATCCTCCAGAGTTTAAGGGCTCAGCAGATCCTGTTGCAGCCCAAACATGGTTAAAAGAAATGGAAAAGTGTTTTGAATTAGTTCCAGCAAGTGAGGATCAGAAAACAAAGTTTGCTAGTCATTACTTAAAGAATGAAGCAACGTATTGGTGGGAATCTGTGAAGAATATGGAAGGTACAGTTGAGATTACTTGGGAGAGGTTTAAGGAATTGTTTTTAGAAAAGTATTTTCCTAGGTTTCTTCAAGATCAAATGGAGTTGAACTTTTTAGAGTTGAAACAAGGAAATATGTCTGTGGTGGAATATGAGAATAAGTTTGCGGAATTGGCTAGGTTTGTGCCAACTTATGTAGAGACAGATAGGCAGAAAGCAAAAAGGTTCCAACAAGGTCTAAAGCCTTGGATTAGAAGCAAGTTAGCTATTTTGCAATTAGAGACGTATGCGGCAGTGGTTGAGAAAGCAATGATTGCGGAGACTGAGAATGAGTTGTTTCAGAAGTCCAAAGAGGACAAGAAGAGAAAGCCAGAAAATAGAGGAGGATCATCTCATCAAGGGAGGTTCCATAAGAAAGGGAAGTTTCAAGTAGGAGGAAATCTCAATTTCAAGAGAATAGGCAGTGGTGGACAAGGAGGACGTTTTCTTACGGGAAGTCAGGCCAATCAGCAAAGGCCTTCAATGCCAGAATGTCAAACGTGTGGCAAGAGACATGGAGGAGTATGTAATAAACTGAATGTGGTATGTTTTAAATGCAACCAGAAAGGACACTACTCAAGAGAATGTCAGAACCAGCCGGCGATAAAGGATCAGACCAATAGAGGCTCAACAAGTAAGACTCCAGCCATAGGATATACATGTTTTAAATGTGGAAAGCCAGGACACATGGCTAAAGACTGCAAGACACCAGCCCCTGTTAGCAATGCACTTAGAATCATGGGAACTGTTCCAGAAGTGAATGAGCCACCTAGGGCAAGAGTTTTTGACATGTCAGTGAAAGATGCTATCCAAGATGCTGATGTGGTGACAGGTACGCTTAACGTAAATTCTTTAAATGCTAAGGTGTTAATTTATTCCGGAGCCACTAGATCATTTATTTCTCAAGCTTTTGTTGATAAGTTGAATTGTCCGGTTAAATTGTTGAATGAGGCTATGAATGTAGAGCTAGCTAATCAGGATCGTATTTCCGTTAATCAAGTTTGTCCTAATTGTGAAGTTGAGATTTTAGGAAATAAGTTTTGTGCCGACTTGATACCTTTCAAGTTGGGGGAGTTTGATGTAATCTTAGGGATGGATTGGTTGTCTAAACATAGTGCGCAGATAGATTGTAAAAGTAAGAAAGTAATACTAAAGGCACCAGACGACAAGGTAATAATGTTTAGAGGACAAAAGCAAGTAAAGAAGTTCTTAACTATGATTCAAGCAAAGAGGATGTTACGTCAAGGATGCGAAGCCTTTATTGCTTATGTAATTGATAAAAGTCAGGAACCAGTAAAACTTGAAAATATTCCTGTAGTGAACGAATTTCCAGACGTGTTTCCGGATGAGTTACCAGGACTTCCTCCAGATAGAGAGATAGAATTTGCAATTGACTTAGCACCTGGAACGGAGCCGATATCCAAAGCCCCGTATAGGATGGCACCCGTAGAGATGAAAGAATTGGCAAAACAATTACAAGAGTTATTGGAAAAAGGAGTGATCAGACCGAGTGTATCCCCATGGGGAGCACCAGTGTTGTTTGTAAAGAAGAAAGATGGAAGTATGAGGTTATGCATAGATTACAGAGAGCTTAATAAGCTTACTATCAAGAATAAATATCCTTTACCCCGTATTGACGACTTGTTTGACCAGTTGAAAGGAGCAGAATATTTTTCTAAGATTGACCTTAGGTCAGGATACCATCAGCTCAAAATCAAATCTGAGGATATACCTAAGACAGCTTTTAGAACAAGGTACGGTCATTATGAATTTTTAGTGATGGCTTTTGGATTAACGAATGCACCAGCAGCTTTTATGGATTTAATGAATAGAGTCTTTAAGAAGTATTTGGACAAGTTTGTGATTGTTTTTATAGATGATATTCTGATATATTCTAAGACAGCTGAGGAACATGCAGAACATTTAAGAACAGCCTTAGAGATACTAAGAAAGGAGAAGTTGTATGCAAAATTTTCTAAATGTGAATTTTGGCTACAAGAAGTTCAATTTCTAGGACACATAGTGAGTCTTGAAGGAATCAAGGTAGATCCAGCAAAGATTGAAGCTATAATGAATTGGGAAAGACCAAAGACCCCCACAGAGATCAGGAGTTTCTTGGGGTTAGCAGGTTACTATAGAAGGTTTGTACAGGATTTCTCAAGAATTGCAACCCCACTGACTAAGTTAACTAGAAAGAATGAAAAGTTCATATGGAATGAGAAGTGTGAGGAAAGTTTTCAGGAGTTGAAGAAGAGATTAGTGTCAGCACCAGTATTGTCCCTTCCAGATGACCAAGGAAATTTTGTGATTTATAGTGATGCCTCTTATAAAGGATTAGGATGTGTATTGATGCAACATGATAAAGTGATTGCGTATGCGTCTAGACAACTTAAACCTCATGAACAAAAGTACCCCACTCATGACCTGGAGTTAGCAGCTATTGTATTTGCATTAAAAATATGGAGACATTATCTGTACGGAGAAAAATGTGAGATTTATACAGATCATAAAAGTTTGAAGTATATCTTTACCCAGAAGGAGCTTAACATGAGACAAAGGAGATGGCTAGAGTTGATTAAGGATTATGATTGTACGATTAAGTATCATCCAGGAAAAGCCAACGTCGTAGCGGATGCTTTAAGTAGAAAGGAGAGGTTAAACGTATTGACTGTGCCAGAGGAATTATATAAGGAGTTTCAAAAGTTGGAAATCGAAGTAAGAATTCATGAACCAGTAAAGATAGCATTGTATACCATGACCTTCCAACCAGAGCTATTAGAGAAGATTAAGAAGTGCCAGGAAGAGGTAATGGATCAGGATGTGAACAAGTTAGTGGGAGAAGAGTTATGTACACAGAAAGATGATCAAGGCATTCTTAGATTTTCTTCCAGGATATGGATTCCACCAGTGACAGAGTTAAAGAATGACATATTGCAGGAAGCACACAATTCCAAATATTTAATTCATCCAGGCAGCACTAAGATGTATAGAGATTTAAAGGAAATCTATTGGTGGCCAGACATGAAAAGAGAGATTTCAGAATGGGTGAGCAAATGTTATACGTGTCAAAGAGTGAAAGCAGAACACCAAAGACCAAGTGGATTATTGCAACCTTTAGAGATTCCAGAATGGAAGTGGGAACATATTGCTATGGATTTCATTGTAGGATTACCAAGGACTAAAGCAAACCATGATGCCATTTGGGTTATAGTGAACAGACTAACCAAGTCAGCTCATTTTCTTCCGATCAATGAGAGATTCTCTTTGGATAAATTAATTCATATGTACTTGAAAGAGATTGTAGTTCGTCATGGAGTCCCCGTATCCATTATATCAGATAGAGATCCACGATTTAATTCAAGATTTTGGAAAAGTTTTCAAGAATGCTTAGGCACTAAATTGAATATGAGTACGGCATATCATCCACAAACAGACGGCCAAAGTGAGAGAACGATTCAGACAATCGAGGACATGCTACGTGTTTGTGCAATCGATTTCAAAGGCAATTGGGACGAACATCTACCCTTGGTGGAATTTGCATACAATAATAGTTATCACGCAAGTATTGGGATGCCTCCTTATGAAGCTCTTTACGGACGCAAATGTCGATCACCAGTATATTGGGATGAAGTCGGAGAACGCAAAGTATTGGGACCAGAATTAGTACAGCAAACAAAAGAAGTCGTCGAAATTATTCAGAAACGACTAATTGCGGCACAGAGTCGTCAACGAAATTATGCAGATCAATTCCGGAAGGACGTAGAATTTGAAGACGGAGAGGCAGTGTTACTGAAGGTGTCACCATGGAAAGGACTATCCAGGTTCGGAAAGAAAGGCAAGCTGAGTCCCCGATACGTAGGGCCATTTGAAATCTTGAGACGTGTAGGCAAAGTAGCGTACGAATTGGCGTTACCCCCGCAAATGGAGCACATTCATAACGTCTTTCATGTATCGATGCTTAAGAAGTATAATCTCGATTCGAAACATGTGATAGAGTATGAGCCGGTAGAACTCGAGGCTGATTTATCGTATGTAGAAATGCCAGTGGAAATCCTAGATAGAAAAGAGAAGGTGTTAAGAAATAAGGTAGTGAAGTTAGTAAGAGTATTGTGGAGGAACCCGAAGGTTGAAGAGTCAACCTGGGAATTAGAAAGTGATATGCGTGAAAAGTACCCTCATTTGTTTACCTAAGCGATTCTGAGGACAGAATCCTTTTAAGGGGGGAAGGATGTAACATCTGGGATTATTCGTGTAATTATTTGAATGATTAATGAATATTATATGAATTTTATATGAATTTCTGTGAATTAATTGGTTCCTGTTCTATTAATTTAGTTATGTATTCTTAATTAAAATTGAGGAATATCAATTTTTATATGTTCAGTACGAAATATAGTTTATTTAGATATTTTCATATCGATTTATGTGTTGTCGTAATATTTTATATTTGATTTATGGATTTAATTACGTATATTATATTTAATTATTAATTATTTTAATTTTTCGAAAACCGTTAACCTGCAACGGTACCGAGATTTTACTTCTCGAAAATTTCAACAAAATTCACCTTTAGCCTAATTTGAACATTCCGGACACTTTTCATGTTTTGACTTTTTCGATCCGGAGTACGGTTTGTTCCGGAGCCGGTCCGGCGGAATCTTTCGGTATTCGATAATTATCCGGTTGTATCGATAGACGTGAAACTAGATATTTTATACTTATCCTTATCTTGTCATAATGACGGTGGGACCCGCATATTAATGACGGATTAAAAGCCCCGTTTTGATGATTATCTCGAAAACCGGTACCGATTGGACCCGTTCTATTAGTATAAAGCTATTAAACATTGTATTTTCATGCCATATATGATCCAAAGGGGTACTAATTATTTATAAGTATAAATATCCTTAACCGTACTTTATTTCATTACGAAAATCATAAAACCAGTTAAAACCGAGAAATTCCCGAGAGAGTTCTTCGTGTTCTTGAGATTCAAACGAGGATTTGGACGCGTTATCGGACTCGGATTTTGGCGTTCAAGGACTCAAATTGAAGGTTTTAACAAGTAGAATCATAATCTAGCATCAAAATCAGTGCAGCAACATCAGGTGGGTTTGGATTTTGAGTTTTAAATTCGAAGTAAATAATCTCAAATTAGGGATTTTTGATTTTGAAGTTGTTTGTGTGATTTGATGATTGTATGTTGTAGATAATCTTCTCCTGATCATTTTGGTATATCATATGCTTGATTTGGAGTTCAATAACGTGTTCAATTTGAGGTTTAATCTTCGAAATCAGGAATTAGGGTTTATGTGCGCGATGAATGTTTTCAATTGGAAATTAGGGTTATTTAATCTAGGAGGTAGAAGTGAAATTGGATGATACCATCATGTTGGTTGTGATCTCAGGAACGTGTACATAGCTTCAAATCTTAGCTGAGGTTCGTGAATCGAACGAATCGATTCAAAGAAAACTCGCCGGCGACGGCGAGTTTCTTCGATCGATTACGGTTGATTCCGGCCGTTTCTGGTGAAATCGATTGTATGGATGAGTTGGGGAGGCTTGATACTCCATATCTGCACCATTTGGAGGCTATTGGTGGCCGGAATCGCCACCTCCGGCGAAGCCAGGGGCGGCGGCTGCAAAATTGCAGTTTGGCCCCTGGACTTTTGGAGGTGGTGAAGTTTAGCCACCCAAGTTTCATTTTTGACATTTAGACCCCTGAAGTTTCCAAAGTTGCAAATCAAACCCTGTAGTTTTCAAAACTTGCAATTCAAACCCTGGATTTTTTTTAAAGTTTTAAAAAAATGATTTTTGATTTAAATTTAATTTCGAAAATCATTTATTTTAATTTCAAAAATTGTTTTTAATTATTTATTAATTCAAAAATAAATCTGATTTAATTTATTAATTAATTTTAATTAGTAATTAATTATTATAGTTAGTCAATTAATTTAATTATTAATTGATTAATTGTTTTAATTAATTATTAATTGATTTTAATTGATTTATTAATTGGATTTAATTATTTTAAATATTTTTTTTAAATGATTTTAAAATTCCGAAAAATAGTTTCGAGCTTTAAAATATTATTCCAAAATATGATTGAAGCTCGTTAATTGATTTCAAATAATTTCGGACTTGATTTCGAGTATCCAGAAATGGATTATTTATTTATAAAATGATTCTTTGACCGTTTTAATTCCGGAAAATGTTTAAAAATTTATAATAAATACCAGAAAAATCCGTTTGACTTCAAACTTCCTTTGAAAAATACATTTTATTAAATATTTTATGTGATATGTGCTATGTGCTATCTGATTGACATGTGATGTATTTACGTGATTGATATAAAATTGTGTTTGACATATCTTTTGATCCGTAAATCGGATTTGGGTGAAACGAAGGGTAGATAGAAGCTCGTTTCGAATAAAGGATGATAAGAATAGTATGAGATCATATATTGATAAAGAATTGTTGTGATTAGCAGAAGAAGCGAGACGTAGGAAGGGAAAGCAAGTGGTGATAGAGTAGTATAGCGAGCAAGCGTAGTTGAAACTTGAGATCAGCTATATAAGGCAAGTTCCCTCAGACTTTCCTTCAATTATATGTTGTATCTGTTGTGATTATTTAGTGAACTTTCTGATGAAGTCCTGTGACCTATTGAATTATCGCATGGATTATTTATCCTATTGATTCTTGAACCTTCAACCAAATTTCTTGAACTATTTTATGGATTATTTATCCTATTGATTCTTGAACCTTCAACCAAATTTCTTGAACTATATTATGGATTACTTACCTTATTGATTCTTGAACCTTTGACCGATTCTTTGATACCTGCTACGAAACTTATTTCAATTGTAAACCTTCCATCTTTAAAACTTCTAAATGATTACCATAAGAACCTAATTTCATTTCAAAAATATACCCTCGATACCTCAACCAGTTATCAATCACTCTTCTTTCAGACCGTAACCAGTTGATCGACCCCAAATAACATCTGTTATGACATATACCTTACAGTTGATTGATTCTGTCCATAAACTCCAGTTTCTTGATCTTAACAGCATCCATTTATACTTGGATTCTTTTTGTGAACCTAGAACCCTTCTTCATATAAATGCTACACGTTGATATGCTTTGCCATCCTATGAGGCAATATTTGATTCTTTGCTAAACCATGAAGATATTTCTCATTCCTCCTTTGAAATCCATCTGAGACACTTTGAATAGTAGTCTGCTTCTGCTTCAAAAAAATTTATTCATGATGTTGATGTTTCTATTTTGTTAAATAATATTGTTGATCATCTTGATTGTGATAGAATTGGATAGTTTTCTAAACTTGGACCAAATGAATGGTCAGACCAGATGAGTGGTCGCTTTAGGCCAATGTGTGCCTTGGATCCAGTAAACGAGCATGGTGGGACCTGCTCGGGGTTAGTGTCTGACTGATCAGCAGCCTAACCTTTGATTTTTAAAAATAAATTTAATATCCAATTCTAATCAATGTTCTAAAAACAAATCTTGGTATTGAGATTGATTCCTTGAGACACTGGTTTCCTTCAGCTTATGATTAATATTTTAAATTGATATTGTTATACTTGCTGAGCTGGTTAGCTCACTCTTGCGGTATTTTATGTTCTTTCCAGTGAAGGCAGAGAAAGTTGGTAACGATGACCCTCAGGCTAGTAGTAAGGTCAGGATTCCAGGCTAGGAGATGAAGAGAGCTATCAGCAGCACCTGGCTTTTCATATATGTACTAGTTTGAATAACGAGACACAAATGGCGTGTAAGCCTGTAAGATTTAAGTTTTTATTTTGGGATTTGGGTTTGTAATAATTAAAGTTGTGTTGTGGCTTGTTTTATACTTTAACCTGTTGCGATCCAAGGACAGTGAAGGGTCACTATATATATTATATCATTAATTACAGGTTTATGTTGAGATGTGGACCCCAAACTTCTGACCCGGGATTTGGAGGGCGCCACACTTTGTCCCCCTGAGTTGTATACGCGCGCACTTTAATACTTTTTAAAGTACACTTTAATAATTTATAAAATCATAATTTATAAAAATATTAAAGTGCGTGCCAATTAGTGAACGTATAGAATTGAGAGGAACGGAGACAATAACAATCCTTTAAAATTTTAAAAATTTATGTCAAAAAATCAAATTACCACACCAAAGTAATACTCCCTCCATCCCCCTCATTTGTTTACATTGAGGGCGGAGACTCGACACGCATTCTAATGCTCTCGTAAAATGTACACCTTCTGTCCCATTTAATTCTACACGTTTTTTTTTCACTGCTCGATACACACTTCAATGCTCCTATAAAATATAGTTCAATAACTTATTTTTAATTTTTTTTTCTGAATAAAAATATAACATTCAAACTTTTATTCAGAAAAAAAAAATCTTCAAAACAAGTTATAAAACTATACTTTACAGGAGCATTAAAGTCCGTGCCGCGTTTCCGTCCTCAATGTATATAACTTAGGGGAACAGAGGGAGTAGTTGATAAAATATTTTGAACTTTTTTTTTATGAACAAAAATTCGATGTTTAAATTTTTGTACAAAATAAATTTAAAAAATAAATTATAAAATTATGTTTGATATACGTTTTAAAATGCGTGTATGTGAAAAAAAAACTGTAAAGAAACGAGAGAGACAAAGATCGAGAGTAAAGTATACAGTCCGAAGTGACAAAGAAATGGTGTCATCCGACAGCCCCGCAAATATAAGTTCTGGGTTTCTGAGCAAATAACGTCAAGTGACTTCCTGGCTCGCTTTCCTCCTTTCTCTTACCTACTCCAATTTCTCTTCACCGAGTACGTTCCATAAAGTCCTCCTAGGGATTGAAGTCGCATTAACTTTCATTAAATCCACCCATTACATCTTCACACTAACTGCTGTATTTCTTTTCTTTATTTTACTCGTAACATCACATTGAGGCTGTTGTCCACCCTAATTTTGTAATATGGCATTTCGGTTATTGGTCGATGGATCGAATTGTTTTGAATTATCTCACGGTGAATAAAAAGTTAAATCCTTACTTCCTCCATTATAAATTACATGTCAATTATTAAAAAATTATAGATTTTGAGGAAAAAAATGATATACTAAGTCATTAATCTATATATTCTTAATTCCTGAACACAAACAAAATGGTAGAAGACTGTTTATACCCTCCAACAAAATTACCACTCAGTTCAAACATGGGCTGTTTCTGTCTTTTAAACGCAACGCTGGATGATCCAAACTCAGCCGGGTCGTGCCCGACTTGAATAGAGTTCAATTTCAAGTGAATCCGGATTAACCCATGGATATACGGGTCCTCTCACAAAAATAGTACGGCACAATCAGGTTCCGGTTTGTTCCACAATTTCAGCCGTGTGATCAGCTTCCACTGAGAATTCAAATTGGGTAGTTAATTATGATCTCCTGCACAGTCTCGACAAGGTCGTATTGTTCGAGTATCGTTGTATGATGGACAAGTATGGTTTGAAGCGGCCTCCTCTATCTCCACTGTCACCGTCGTCTATACAACGAGGTGAATCTCTTTGATCTTCGAGCATTATACGTACTCATTTGGGTTTTTGTGAGGGATCGTTGTCTTCACTTTCTGTGTTCATGCAGGACAAAGGAGGCGTATTCCTGCTAATGAGTCTAGCGATGGGTATGGAAGCCGGGTTTGCAAAGAGAATCAACACCCAAATCTAACTGCACAAAAAAGTACTCCTGGAGGTACCCCGTTTACTCTGAGTAATTCAATAAAATAAAAATAGAAGCAAATTGATCATCACTGGGAATTAGCACTGAGAATTGGCGATAAAAATTCACAGGCTAATAGTGGAACCTCTTTCGGTAATATTAACATCAAGCCTAGGCTTTTTTTAATTGTGAACTCTTTTTCCACCTAGCATATTTCCCTCTTGACTAATCGATGGTTATTCCACGCATAGGTACTACTCAGGATTTTTGCACTCCTTCGCAAAGGAGGTTGCGTGATGTTGATTTATCTGGTACTATATTTAGATTTCCAGACAAACAGTCTCCCATGACACGACAACTCTTTGAAAATAAAAATAGTAATCAAAATGTGGTTTTTCACCTGTAACCCATCGAACACCCCTGGCCAGGCTTATGGAGATGCAGTCAAGTAAGCAAACCAGGACTGGCCATTTTCAACTCCCCGCTTCTAACATCTTGCCACGCTCAGTGCATGATCCAAAGGCAAGTGCACAACACCTCCGCAACCACGTTCATCAGAGTAAGTACAATTCAGACTGTACGATTCAGTGAAGACACACGACTTGGATAATTGATACAAAATTTGTGGACCTCTTTGTACTTCAGGTATTCGCAATGATGCTTCAAGGACAATAAGCCTAATTCATAATCACAGCATTGACAGTACTTCAAAAGGGAAAGCGCATAATGGCGTTGATTCGAGGTCTCAAAGTGGTAAGGATGACGATGTAACAGTGATTGTTCCCGAGCCAGGACAGCTAGGTGTGAAAACTCCAGGTTTCTTAGAAAATCTTCTCATTATGTTTATGTATTCCACCCTATAATTGGACAGCCTGTCACTGAGACAGTCTAATATATACCTTAAATATGTGCAGAATGGTTTCAGAGTGACTCACAACGTGGAGTCAGGAATCTGATGGAGTCCTTCAACTCAGCATGTACAACCGAAGCCGGAACATCAGCCACACGAGGAGCTCCACCTATGACTGGCAACAATTCATCACAAACAGAAGAAGGTTCCCCGCATTTCTACAAATTAAACAATCAGATAAAATCAGAACTATACCTGGAGTTGTTGGAGTATTTTCTTTATCTGCTTGGGTTGGATAGTTCAGTAAACCTTTTTTGAAAAGAGTGGATACATTCGGCCCACGGTGCCTGGGAACCGAACATGATTTCCCTTTTTCTGAAAAGTGTAAATTGAAACCTTAATATTAGATCTGCATTGCAATGCAAGGTCCACCCCAATTCACATACCACATGTGCAGGTACTACTGGTAAACTACTCTTTAGAAAATTTTAATAAAAGATTTAGTCTATTCCTGTTTGATAGTTATTCCAATACAGAGAATGTTAAAACAGGCTTTCATCTCTTCGTACCTCATCCAAGAAACTGTCAAAAGGATCTCCTGATTTTATTGCCGAGATTGTGCCAAAGAGAAATCATTCTGTGCCGGGTTAGTAACTGATATGTGAATGCCTTTGTAAACAAATATTTATGATTGTCGTTTATGAAACCCATTTTTTGGCGTCTTACAGGTAGCGTGTTAATTGATCTTCCCCCTCAAAGCAGTATTAGGAGTTTCCATATTTCTATTGGATAATCACATGGTAAATTCTATCATTTTTTTTAATTGTATTGCTTTTGGTGATAAATGGACAAGCCCGGCACAGAGTTGTACAGTGGTATCCCATTTCCTTCTATGTTCTTTGAGCGTGAACGTGTTTTTACTTTATTTTTTCTTTACCTTTCCAGATTGTTGCAATGGTAGCTTTCCTCGGGTTGCCACCTCTATTCTCGGTCAATCGACAAGATATGCATCCGTTCCCGGTTGTATTGTGATCTTCCAATTAGGTATGTACTTAGAGCGGTATTCTTTTCTGTATTAATTAAATCGAATGATTTTCTTGCTTACCATTTCAATATGATTTTGTCATTGTCTTACATATAGTTCGAGAGTTGGGACCGCAATATAATTTTCTGCTCAGGTTTCTCAGACATAATAGAAATATCGATACTATATCATCATCCTCGGCTAGGAAAAAAAAATAATGAAGCAAAAAGTTTATGTGTGAAGTTTCAAAAATTATGTTAAAAACATTAGCAAAACACTAAAATGTAGAAATTATTTTAGCGAAGACTATGTGTAAAGAAATATATTTGAAATTATTACCCTTCCATATTTTAGTTATTTCAAAAATTTAGATAGAAGTGACTAATAAAATCTTATTCTTGCATTCAAATTTAATTTAGATGAATTGGCTTAAATAATTGATACAATTAATATTCTACTTAAAACTACTTAAGGTTTCATATGAAGAACCTATCTATTTCGGAATTCACAATTTCTTCCAAAAATTGATTAGTGATTAATTTTTCTTTTATATTATATAGGCACTATGAAAAATGATTTGTTGGAGGAAACAATTATTAAAAATATATAATAGACGTTCCATATTAATTCATAATATTAGTTCTGAATTTAGCTTTTCCTATATTTAATCATGGCCTTATAATCTTTTGCAATCTTAAAAACGGTTTTGCAAATCAGAGAATATAATATAAATCTATAATTTATGCATAATTAAGATGGTAAGGAATTTAAAATACATATTTAATCAATATTTATGTTGATTGAATAAAAAATTGTAAGATGGTAAGCAAACCAGGACTGGCCATTTTCAACTCCCCGCTTCTAACATCTTGCCACGCTCAGTGCATGATCCAAAGGCAAGTGCACAACACCTCCACAACCACGTTCATCAGAGTAAGTACAATTCAGACTGTACGATTCAGTGAAGACACACGACTTGGATAATTGATACAAAATTTGTGGACCTCTTTGTACTTCAGGTATTCGCAATGATGCTTCAAGGACAATAAGCCTAATTCATAATCACAGCATTGACAGTACTTCAAAAGGGAAAGCGCATAATGGCGTTGATTCGAGGTCTCAAAGTGGTAAGGATGACGATGTAACAGTGATTGTTCCCGAGCCAGGACAGCTAGGTGTGAAAACTCCAGGTTTCTTAGAAAATCTTCTCATTATGTTTATGTATTCCACCCTATAATTGGACAGCCTGTCACTGAGACAGTCTAATATATACCTTAAATATGTGCAGAATGGTTTCAGAGTGACTCACAACGTGGAGTCAGGAATCTGATGGAGTCCTTCAACTCAGCATGTACAACCGAAGCCGGAACATCAGCCACACGAGGAGCTCCACCTATGACTGGCAACAATTCATCACAAACAGAAGAAGGTTCCCCGCATTTCTACAAATTAAACAATCAGATAAAATCAGAACTATACCTGGAGTTGTTGGAGTATTTTCTTTATCTGCTTGGGTTGGATAGTTCAGTAAACCTTTTTTGAAAAGAGTGGATACATTCGGCCCACGGTGCCTGGGAACCGAACATGATTTCCCTTTTTCTGAAAAGTGTAAATTGAAACCTTAATATTAGATCTGCATTGCAATGCAAGGTCCACCCCAATTCACATACCACATGTGCAGGTACTACTGGTAAACTACTCTTTAGAAAATTTTAATAAAAGATTTAGTCTATTCCTGTTTGATAGTTATTCCAATACAGAGAATGTTAAAACAGGCTTTCATCTCTTCGTACCTCATCCAAGAAACTGTCAAAAGGATCTCCTGATTTTATTGCCGAGATTGTGCCAAAGAGAAATCATTCTGTGCCGGGTTAGTAACTGATATGTGAATGCCTTTGTAAACAAATATTTATGATTGTCGTTTATGAAACCCATTTTTTGGCGTCTTACAGGTAGCGTGTTAATTGATCTTCCCCCTCAAAGCAGTATTAGGAGTTTCCATATTTCTATTGGATAATCACATGGTAAATTCTATCATTTTTTTTAATTGTATTGCTTTTGGTGATAAATGGACAAGCCCGGCACAGAGTTGTACAGTGGTATCCCATTTCCTTCTATGTTCTTTGAGCGTGAACGTGTTTTTACTTTATTTTTTTTTACCTTTCCAGATTGTTGCAATGGTAGCTTTCCTCGGGTTGCCACCTCTATTCTCGGTCAATCGACAAGATATGCATCCGTTCCCGGTTGTATTGTGATCTTCCAATTAGGTATGTACTTAGAGCGGTATTCTTTTCTGTATTAATTAAATCGAATGATTTTCTTGCTTACCATTTCAATATGATTTTGTCATTGTCTTACATATAGTTCGAGAGTTGGGACCGCAATATAATTTTCTGCTCAGGTTTCTCAGACATAATAGAAATATCGATACTATATCATCATCCTCGGCTAGGAAAAAAAATAATGAAGCAAAAAGTTTATGTGTGAAGTTTCAAAAATTATGTTAAAAACATTAGCAAAACACTAAAATGTAGAAATTATTTTAGCGAAGACTATGTGTAAAGAAATATATTTGAAATTATTACCCTTCCATATTTTAGTTATTTCAAAAATTTAGATAGAAGTGACTAATAAAATCTTATTCTTGCATTCAAATTTAATTTAGATGAATTGGCTTAAATAATTGATACAATTAATATTCTACTTAAAACTACTTAAGGTTTCATATGAAGAACCTATCTATTTCGGAATTCACAATTTCTTCCAAAAATTGATTAGTGATTAATTTTTCTTTTATATTATATAGGCACTATGAAAAATGATTTGTTGGAGGAAACAATTATTAAAAATATATAATAGACGTTCCATATTAATTCATAATATTAGTTCTGAATTTAGCTTTTCCTATATTTAATCATGGCCTTATAATCTTTTGCAATCTTAAAAACGGTTTTGCAAATCAGAGAATATAATATAAATCTATAATTTATGCATAATTAAGATGGTAAGGAATTTAAAATACATATTTAATCAATATTTATGTTGATTGAATAAAAAATTGTAAGATGGTAAGCAAACCAGGACTGGCCATTTTCAACTCCCCGCTTCTAACATCTTGCCACGCTCAGTGCATGATCCAAAGGCAAGTGCACAACACCTCCACAACCACGTTCATCAGAGTAAGTACAATTCAGACTGTACGATTCAGTGAAGACACACGACTTGGATAATTGATACAAAATTTGTGGACCTCTTTGTACTTCAGGTATTCGCAATGATGCTTCAAGGACAATAAGCCTAATTCATAATCACAGCATTGACAGTACTTCAAAAGGGAAAGCGCATAATGGCGTTGATTCGAGGTCTCAAAGTGGTAAGGATGACGATGTAACAGTGATTGTTCCCGAGCCAGGACAGCTAGGTGTGAAAACTCCAGGTTTCTTAGAAAATCTTCTCATTATGTTTATGTATTCCACCCTATAATTGGACAGCCTGTCACTGAGACAGTCTAATATATACCTTAAATATGTGCAGAATGGTTTCAGAGTGACTCACAACGTGGAGTCAGGAATCTGATGGAGTCCTTCAACTCAGCATGTACAACCGAAGCCGGAACATCAGCCACACGAGGAGCTCCACCTATGACTGGCAACAATTCATCACAAACAGAAGAAGGTTCCCCGCATTTCTACAAATTAAACAATCAGATAAAATCAGAACTATACCTGGAGTTGTTGGAGTATTTTCTTTATCTGCTTGGGTTGGATAGTTCAGTAAACCTTTTTTGAAAAGAGTGGATACATTCGGCCCACGGTGCCTGGGAACCGAACATGATTTCCCTTTTTCTGAAAAGTGTAAATTGAAACCTTAATATTAGATCTGCATTGCAATGCAAGGTCCACCCCAATTCACATACCACATGTGCAGGTACTACTGGTAAACTACTCTTTAGAAAATTTTAATAAAAGATTTAGTCTATTCCTGTTTGATAGTTATTCCAATACAGAGAATGTTAAAACAGGCTTTCATCTCTTCGTACCTCATCCAAGAAACTGTCAAAAGGATCTCCTGATTTTATTGCCGAGATTGTGCCAAAGAGAAATCATTCTGTGCCGGGTTAGTAACTGATATGTGAATGCCTTTGTAAACAAATATTTATGATTGTCGTTTATGAAACCCATTTTTTGGCGTCTTACAGGTAGCGTGTTAATTGATCTTCCCCCTCAAAGCAGTATTAGGAGTTTCCATATTTCTATTGGATAATCACATGGTAAATTCTATCATTTTTTTTAATTGTATTGCTTTTGGTGATAAATGGACAAGCCCGGCACAGAGTTGTACAGTGGTATCCCATTTCCTTCTATGTTCTTTGAGCGTGAACGTGTTTTTACTTTATTTTTTTTTTACCTTTCCAGATTGTTGCAATGGTAGCTTTCCTCGGGTTGCCACCTCTATTCTCGGTCAATCGACAAGATATGCATCCGTTCCCGGTTGTATTGTGATCTTCCAATTAGGTATGTACTTAGAGCGGTATTCTTTTCTGTATTAATTAAATCGAATGATTTTCTTGCTTACCATTTCAATATGATTTTGTCATTGTCTTACATATAGTTCGAGAGTTGGGACCGCAATATAATTTTCTGCTCAGGTTTCTCAGACATAATAGAAATATCGATACTATATCATCATCCTCGGCTAGGAAAAAAAAATAATGAAGCAAAAAGTTTATGTGTGAAGTTTCAAAAATTATGTTAAAAACATTAGCAAAACACTAAAATGTAGAAATTATTTTAGCGAAGACTATGTGTAAAGAAATATATTTGAAATTATTACCCTTCCATATTTTAGTTATTTCAAAAATTTAGATAGAAGTGACTAATAAAATCTTATTCTTGCATTCAAATTTAATTTAGATGAATTGGCTTAAATAATTGATACAATTAATATTCTACTTAAAACTACTTAAGGTTTCATATGAAGAACCTATCTATTTCGGAATTCACAATTTCTTCCAAAAATTGATTAGTGATTAATTTTTCTTTTATATTATATAGGCACTATGAAAAATGATTTGTTGGAGGAAACAATTATTAAAAATATATAATAGACGTTCCATATTAATTCATAATATTAGTTCTGAATTTAGCTTTTCCTATATTTAATCATGGCCTTATAATCTTTTGCAATCTTAAAAACGGTTTTGCAAATCAGAGAATATAATATAAATCTATAATTTATGCATAATTAAGATGGTAAGGAATTTAAAATACATATTTAATCAATATTTATGTTGATTGAATAAAAAATTGTAAGATGGTAAGCAAACCAGGACTGGCCATTTTCAACTCCCCGCTTCTAACATCTTGCCACGCTCAGTGCATGATCCAAAGGCAAGTGCACAACACCTCCACAACCACGTTCATCAGAGTAAGTACAATTCAGACTGTACGATTCAGTGAAGACACACGACTTGGATAATTGATACAAAATTTGTGGACCTCTTTGTACTTCAGGTATTCGCAATGATGCTTCAAGGACAATAAGCCTAATTCATAATCACAGCATTGACAGTACTTCAAAAGGGAAAGCGCATAATGGCGTTGATTCGAGGTCTCAAAGTGGTAAGGATGACGATGTAACAGTGATTGTTCCCGAGCCAGGACAGCTAGGTGTGAAAACTCCAGGTTTCTTAGAAAATCTTCTCATTATGTTTATGTATTCCACCCTATAATTGGACAGCCTGTCACTGAGACAGTCTAATATATACCTTAAATATGTGCAGAATGGTTTCAGAGTGACTCACAACGTGGAGTCAGGAATCTGATGGAGTCCTTCAACTCAGCATGTACAACCGAAGCCGGAACATCAGCCACACGAGGAGCTCCACCTATGACTGGCAACAATTCATCACAAACAGAAGAAGGTTCCCCGCATTTCTACAAATTAAACAATCAGATAAAATTCTAGATGTCAATTATTTATTCTGTGATTTTTAAGTCCTGAATTTGCTGCAGGCGGAACATCAGCAAGATTGGATGAGAACTTCGATGGTAATTAAGTTATCATATTATGTATTACAGTAGAATACTATGCATTGTTATTATTTTAGTATTTGTTGACACTGTTAGCTCTTTGTTGCAATACAGGAGCCGAAGGTGATGAAGCGGTCCAGGATGAAGGTAAGATACAATAAAATACAAATGATGTTATAATAAAATACTGTGATGAATCCCCAATGTTTATAAATTTCCTAGGCAGACTACACATCCAGCACCTAAGCACAGTAGATCAAACCAGCAGCTCATACCAAGGACTTGAAACTAAAAGATCCATACAATATTATTTTAAAATAATAAAATACTGTGATGAAGATACAATATTATTTTTTTAAAATAATAAAAGGGTGACCTAGGCAATCACTTAGCAGCACTAACAAGATCCATACAATATTAATTTTAGTATGCGACTATATATCTTATATTATTCTGGGTACTTGGTGATATCTGGTATAATTTTGCAGTGCATAGGAAGACTAACTCTGATATGTAAATAGAGTCTAAGATTTTGAAAATGTAGAAGATGCTAACACAACAGAGAAAAGTTGTGATGTGCAAGAAAAGATTACATAATATATCATGTAATATCTGGAGGTATGGTGGAAAGTCTTAACACTTAAAAGTAAATTACAGAAGTAAAAATTACTGCCCAGCAGATTTTACTCAACTTTCTAAAACTCTATACAAACAAAGAGAGCAGATTTTTATAAGCTTTTTATTACTCTTGATCTAGGCCCAGGGCCTACCACCTTCCCTGTGTACTTGAAGCTTCAAGTAAATACACTTCAAGATCTTAAATTGTTGTTTGGTGTGTCCTTTAATATGTTTCAGTATATATGCCACAAATAAGATTAAACAATTGTTTATTCTGTGATTTTTATGTTCTGATAAAGCTTTGAAAATTTCTTAGATTGTAGAGGACACTATGTGCGCGATGACCTGAGTGATACTAAAGAAGCTAAACCAGGTCCTGATGTTTTTACACCTTAACTTTTCCTGACATTGCAGTAGCATTATACCATGTGATTATATTTGCCTCTTTTTCTTTCTTCTTCAGATCTGTGGGATGGGTATATGAATCTTGGACCACCACCCAGTGTCTGTCGCAAGTGCAATTCTATCATGTGGAACGAGGAGCGTAATAACAAAAGCCGGCGCAATAGTGAGCCTATATTTTCGCTGTGCTGTAGAGATGGTCAGGTCCAACTTGAGCCCGAAAAACAACCTCCACAGTATTTAAAATCAATTCTCAGTGGGAATGAAAAAACTAAACATTTCATGAAGAACATTAGATCATATAATTCGTGAGTATAAGTTGTACTTTGTCTTATAACATTCTTGACAGAATCAAACAAGTACCGAGTTTCCTGAAGAAATTAGAGCTATAACAGGCAAAGAGCTCAGGCTTAAGTTGCTTATCAGTGAAGATAATGTTAAGGTGAATAGCAGACTGTTTTTTGCTGTGGACGCCGTTGATGCAGATGCTCCTGTCTCTGCTATTTGCTCGGTGTCGGGTACATCGAGTACAACGTCCTCTATTACCAATGTAAGTACTTTTAATAAACTGGAAGGAGCATTTTCATTTTCATATTAATAAAGCTCCATAAAAGACATAAAGTGATTTCCTGGGACAAAATCTTTACTTGCAGAGTTCTGCCGTGAAACATTTAGAAGAGACTGAGACACCATCAACCTCAATATCTTCTACCAAGAGGGTGAAAGTGGTTGGTTTTTTCTTGATGCCTAATATTCATTCATTCATTACATGCATGTATTTGTGTTTAAAACCTAACCGAATACCTACACTATGTAAAATTGCAGGAACTGTGAGTTCCACTGCTGCTAATAAAAGGTGGATCCATTTGCTGCGTCCCACGCTTTGCATGAGAAGCTCTCCCTTGGATCCTCCCATTTCGTTGCTGCTATCCAGTTTCTATTATTATTCTCTGCTCAATGGATATTGTTAAACTTAGTTGTGTTTGTCTAAGGATTTCTATTTTTAATTGGTGTTTCTCTAAGGATTTCTATTACTTATTGGTGTTTGCCTAAGGATTTCTATTATTATTAATAAGTTCCATTTGCAATAAGTCTTTGTATACAATGTTTTTACGAGATAGAGCTTTCTCCATTAGAAAGAAGTGATATAATAATGCTGGAGGCCATTACCTTCTTCTCAATCATCAGGTTGATAAAGACTTTTAAACTAATACAATCTATAACATTTTTAATTCAAGTTCACGGTCTTGAACTCCTGATCTTGCTCATAACTTGGGCCAAATGCCATTACAACCTACCCAGATATCAGGTGAAAACTCAGATTTTTAAGATTAGTGCTTTGTATTTGGAGCTTTTAGTGATTAGTACCTTGACAATTATCCGAGCTTCTGTTCTAATTTTATTATGGGATTTTACCTCTCATTCTTGGCAGCTCAAAGTGAACAAAATGTGCACAACGTTCACTTTTGTATCTGGGTAAACAATTCCTCACTTTAATCACTTTTCCTCACTTTATTCATAAATCGCAGACGCGCAGTGTGTAAACATTTGATCTAATAGCGCTGCATGTCATTACCTTTTTCTTAATCATCAGGTTAATAAAGACTTTTATACTACTCCCTCCGTCTCAATTTATAGGTCCATCTTGGAATAAACACGCATATTAAGAAAAAAGTTGGTTAGATAGAATCTTATCTCATGTATCATTAATTAGCGCATTGATAAGTGAGAATATAGTTGAGTTTCAAAAAAATCACAATAAATATAGGGATTTAGTGCATTGAGAAATGAAAATAATGTTGAGTTTCAAAAAAATCACAATTAATATGTTGATAAATTTGTATTGAAAGAAGAGAGGGACAAGTGTTTTGGGACAAATTGTTTTTCCAAAATGGACCTATAAATTGAGATGGAGGGAGTAATACTATTACGGTGATGCATCAACCGAGATTGTAGGTTCCAAGATTACACGATATACTTGGTCTCGATCTACTAATGGAACAGATGGCTTCAATCTTTCAACTAAGGCACCACATATTTGTGTTTTCAGATGCTAAATCATATTCAACAACTACTGTCTTGCGGATCCATTATGAGAAATTGAGTCCAATGACTAATTTCAATTTTTTTTTCCTACACAGGCACAACCATTCTTGGTGGAAGCCAGGGAAATTTCTTTTCTGCAGCAAAGCAAGTTTATGGCTCTTTTCTTTTCTGTGTGGACCATTGTCTCCTTTAATTCAAGCAAATAGTTAGTGAGATAGAGTTTTTCGCTTCATTACTAAAAAGATTTAGATACCATTAGAATAACACAAACTATGGTGTTTACGTTTCGTAAAATAGTAAAAGCCAGGAGTTAGCGAAAGGGACACGTAACAAAATACAGTTAACATGAGATTATTGGATATGAACAGATAAGTTAACACTTATAAAAATATGAAAGCAACATAAATTACCCGTGTGCGAAGCACGGGCAAGATATGCTAGTTGAACCTAATATGTGATATATGGTTAATCTTGGAAATATGAATTTGAAATATGTAAATGAGAGTTGATTTTGATAATATATATTTACGAAAGTTGAGGTGAACAAATATTTTGAAACAAATTTTTTTCCTTCTAAAGTGGACATGTATTTTGGAACGGAGGGAGTATTTAATATTTTAAAATTATAAAATATACATTAATTTAATATTTTATAGCAATAATTTAGAAGAGTTTGGATGCTAAATTTCATATATTAATTTTAATTATTTTTGAATATAAAATTATAATCTTAACAAATTATTTTTTATAAAAAACAAAAATTAAAAAACCACTCATTCATATACCATTAATAATTATTTTATGCACTAAAATTATCAAGTTTTATTTTTGATGATCGAGAAAATTTGCTTATATTTATTATTGGTGTGTGATTATTGATGATCGTTTATATGTAGCAAGCGACGTGACAGTAGAATAATCGTGATTGTAAATGACATCGACATTAATGAAAGGCGTTAATAATGATGTCAAAAGATTCATCAACTTGATATGAGTGAAAAGACGATGATAACATACTCCGTATATATTTTGACAATTCTAAATTTATGTTTGTGAGATTTGTTATAAGAAAATAATGATGTGTGATGTTCAAAATTATTGTAGTTGAAATAGTGATTATGTTTAATATAAATTATAGTTGAAATAATGATTATAATTAATATAATTATAGTTGAATGGGATGGAGGTAGTAACCGGTAATTAATTTTATGAAACAACATGTACCTGGCCGGTCATACCATTTCATTATCCCTTTTATGATTATGATAATTATATAAACGGGTACAATTATATTAAAAGCAACAGATAGTAATACAAATCCCCTTTAGAAATGTACCTAAAAACAATACTGATGCATACACAGATAAATTTTTAAACCTTTTACCCAGAAAACATAAGAGATGAGGACTACTGGACTAGTACTATACTCCAGTAAATACATGTGTTTACGTAATACAGTACTTGTCTACACTCTGGACAGCGTTCAGTTGCTGGTCTGAATCTCTGAGATGACGGGACATTCCGATTCACATAAATCCCAGTGTTTTTATTGCCGGTTACAGTACCACTTTGCCATCTTCACAGTCAAACTAATGAGTAAGGATTTCCCGTTCTCATCATTCAATAAAATATTACTCCCTTCGTCCCTCTAGGTTGTTACGTTCACTATTTGCACGCATTTTGAGGCTTCCAAAAAGTATAGTTTCATAATCTTTTTTCAAAATTTTCTTTTTTTTAATAAAAGTTTATATATCAAATTTTTATTGAGAGCAAAAAAAATTTGAAAATATATTGTGGAACTATACTTTAAATGAGTGTTGAAAAGCGTGCCAAAAAAGAATATAAAAAAATGAGGGGGACAGGGGGAGTAATTAATTATATATTAACAATAATTTAAATACAAATCATCAAAATAAAAGTAAAATATCAACCAAGAACCTAAACGACATCACCGATCCCTGTATGTCATCATCCATTTCCATTTAGAGCTCACCCTCACCTCACTCAATACATCATGGGTCCGCTAAAGTCTTGTCGACAGTCTTAAGAGCTTAGACTTGGCCATACCATGATCCCCATTAAGCCGCAGCCCGATCCTACTAGATCCCACTTATACTCGACCCATCTCTGCGTCAATCTCCGATCCCAAAACTCTTCACATTATATTTAATAGCATTGATTTGTAGTTAATTTGAATTTTAGTAATTTATATTGGAATAGATACCTGTCTATATACACGTATATATACTAAATTAAACTCAAATTTTAACGTAATAATAACTTCTGCTTAATTAGAACAGGATGGGTGTCTAAAACAAGCAACTTTTTAATTTTCTAAGATTACTAGATAACAATAAGAACAATAATAATTATTATTATTATATATAATATATAATTAGTATATTCTTCTTATTTGAAGTCGTCCCATCACCAATTGTTGACAAACCGATTAGTAACTTAATTTTTAATAACTTTACTCCAAATACAAATTCACGAACTAATTAGTTTTTTGATAATATTTATTAAATTCAATCACATAAATAGTTCTTCATATTCGTTAATCATATAACCTTTTTAACAGCACATATACTTTTAAAATGATATATCTCCGAGTACACCTTTTGTGATATACTAAAACTCATATACTTGTATTTGTATTTTAAACATCTCTTTCTCAAAATTTCAATTTCTCAACTGAATCGACAAAAATAATATTACCATAAAACACATGATTTTCTTAAATCTTAAGTTAGTAGATGGATATGCAATACTAATTTATTTCATACATCCGTATTTTTAAAGTGTTTCATGATATAATAAAAAAATTAATTTAAATTATTTCTTTTTATTTAAAACAATTAATAATTGTTAATATTAATTACATGTCAAAATTCAAAACTTATCAAAACCCAGGAGAGAATTTTAAGGGGGAAAAAACCTGGAGGAACAATAAACTAGGAGGAGAAATGGTTAGCACTTGAGGGATAATTTGGGTTCGGCTGATCATTACCATGTCAATACATTCTACAAACTTTGGAAATTTGGATTTCAAACAAGTGTAATATATTTTGACTTGGAAGTGGGCTGAGATTATATTTCTCAAAAAACCATCCAAACCTGGTATACACTTCAATCTTACTGCAATACTTTCGAGGTTATGTTACTGACTTGCTGTTGTACATAGAGTTTGAGGTAATACAAATACTACAGGAGTAACTCTTTAAAATTAGCCCACAGTAAAGATCCATGCTGTACTTGCATGCATACATCTGCTCCCCCTTCTGGTGAGATTTCTATACAACTTATGTTCTCTCTTGCCATTAGTTATACACACATGTATACATTGTTATTTAATTTTGTTCAACTTGTCTCTCTTGTAGAATATTTGTTTCTTAAGGTATATTGACCTTTGTTTCTTAAGGTGTATTGACCTTGTATCTTTATAAAATTAATTTAATCAAGTTTCTTTTATTACGTCTTAACACGCGCAAAAGTTAAAATGGATGATCAATTAGTGACCGCGGGATTATGTACCTGGGTCACGGGGTTTATAACTAGCATATATATGGATAACTAATCGGTGACCGCAGGATTATGTATACGTCTATGTCACAAACGGGAGTCTTTAACTAGCAGAGGTCTGCGTAGTGACGGAATCATGTAGAGTTGATCCTAAGAAATTTTAAGTATCAAGCCTCATATAAATTCAATGATTAGTTAAAAATTAATTAAGACATTATTTAAACTTTTACTTGTAATTCAACCCGGACTTGTGTGTCATTCTCTCTTGAAGATTTTTTAAAAGACAGGTTCTTCACCTGTAATTCAACCCGGACTTGTGTGTCATTCTCTCTTTGAAGATTTTTTAAAAGAGAGGTTCTTCAGCTCATGGGCTATCCACCAATGCATTATGCTGATAGGACCCCTCCTATCACTTGTTTTTCTTGACTCACTTCTTTTGGATACATAAATCCAATCACTTGTGCTATCATGCTTTGCTTGTCCTCCATATTCTTTTCAAAAAGCATGTTGATACATATAAAGAAAATAAGTTCTAGACTTTAATAAATTGATTAAGTGTAAGTATTGTCTGCTGTGAATGTAAGCTACTACAGAAGTGTAACAATCTGCAGAACAGACTAGAAAATTATTCCACAGAATCATCCTTGGTGTTATAGAACTTTATGTAAAGAAAGAATATAATTTAGCAAGTGGGATTCATGGCACACTATCTACGGTGAAACATGCCCAACTATGAAATCCCATTCTACCGCAGCAATCCTAGTTACAGCAATAAAACATTACTTGTAGAAAAGAGAGGTAACAGGAGCAAGATTAGATACAAAGTGGCTTATGCTTTGCCCACTCAACCCTATAGGCTATAGCGCAAATGGTGACAAAGATGCTCATCAATCAGTAAGGTTCTGATGTTTGCTTCTCTATGAATAGCCAAGTATGAGTGGACCTTCCACAAATAACATCACAATCAGTATTTTAATTCAGAATCAGAAACCCACTTTGAAGCAAAAGGAAGCACCTTTAGGATCAGGGTCCTTTAGCAAATCAGCCTCCATATTCTTGTTTATAAAGACATCGATAGTAAACAGGGAAGGAACAGAAATCTTGAAAGATATAGAATTAGTTCCCTGGTGGGTCAATTAAAGATTTAGATGCTATGGTTGTAAGTAAACCAAACCAAACCAAACATACACGGTGTGTCTTACTAAAAGGAAGTGTAAGCCTTACTTCTAATCCAAGCAGCAGGGAGGCTGTTTATGTGAGAGTGCCTTGCCAGCAAAGTAGGTCATTTTATTAATACAAATTAGCAAATACTTACAATAGGCAGAAAAAGAAAAGTTGACATGCGATAGATTCTATATATCACTACTTTCTTGGATGGAACAAAGCGACTAAGTTCTTATGCTCAGATAGGCCCTCAATACTTTTCGAGAGTATAGAGATGCTATGCTACTTTAAGTGGAATCCCCATCATGATTCATATTGGTTCTTTGGAGGCTTTGTTACATCTTCCATATCCTTAACTTTATTTGATGACTTGAAAGAACTGATTTTGCATGGATCTGCCTCAATTAGTAACTGAACAACTTCATCCATAGTCGGACGAAGGGCTGGTGACTTGCTTGTACAACGAACAGCAATCCGAAGTACCTTGATAATTTCGTCCTTGAATGACCCTGATAATTGCTTATCTAAAACCTCCATCACCCCTTCTTTCGTCTCTACCTTTGTGGACACCCAATATATAATATTCTTGTTATCTCCAAACTCTGCCTCCACAGGCTTCTTCCCAGTTATTAGTTCCATAAGGACAACACCAAAACTGTAGACATCACACTTGGTGGTTGCTTTGGAAGAGTATGCATATTCTAAGATATTGCAAATAATAACCAAAGAAACATTAGGCACAAACCATCACAATATATAAGAAAGAAACATAATAGTAAAAGGTTGTTACGTATCTCAGACACTTTACTAAGACCTTCTTACCCTAACATGCCTAAAGAGTTTTGTGACAGAATTATTTTGCAATTAACATAGTGAGCACTTTTATACTGTTGTATTTAATTTCATTAGCTTCTTATGAAGGATATACATCTTTCTGAAGGTCGATTTCATAACTGTTTCTTGCAAGTGAAATGCGTTAAATTTACTAAACTATAGCTTGGCGATTAACATATGATTGAAAATTTGAATTTGACTTGGGATCAAGAAATTTTACCTGGGGCCAAATACCCATAAGTTCCAGCAATTACAGTTGTTGTGGAATCTTTGCCACCTTGTGCACGCAAAACTTTGGCAATGCCAAAGTCCGCAACCTTGGCGTGGTTGTTGACATCAAGTAAAATGTTGGTTGACTTGATGTCTCTGTGAATTATCGGCGGCATTAGATCATGGTGTAAGTAGGCCAAGCCCTGTGCAACCCCAAGTGCAATTTGATGTCGAGTGGGCCAATCCAACTGGATTTTTCCTCTGTGAAGTGAATCCCAGAGGTTTCCATTTGGCATGTACTCATAAACTAACAAGTTTGATTCCACGCTGGAGAAATAGCAGTACAACTTGACGATGTTCTTGTGTCTGATGCTGCCTAATGTTTCAACTTCAGTTTTCAGTTCCTTGTTAATAACTACCTGGTCATCTGAAGAAGGATCTTTTGTTGCTTGACGCCAGAGCCGCTTCACAGCTATAATTTCTCCATTGCTCAACTCGATTTTATAAACTGTACCTGATCCCCCACGATCAATTATGTTCTTGTCAACCATTGCTTCCATTATCTCATAGTGATCAAAGCTTATTCGGTGGAAGCTTTTGACATCATATGAGAAGTTGGAAGAAGAGAAGCTGTCTTCATGTTTTGTTACAGCTCTTTCTTTACTAAACCAGCGCTTCAGAAACAAGAGACCTCCAAAGATAATAATCCCCACTGAAACCCCAATTACCCAGGTGTAGTTCAGCTTTTTGCGGTTATAGGTTTGTGGACAGGTGGGAAAGTTTGTATCTTTTGAACTGAGATCATTAGGAACGCAGAGAGATGGGTTGCTTGAAAAACTTTCCAACTGTCCCCCCTCTATAAATGGCTTAGGAATGGGGCCAGAAAGCAGATTGTTGGAGAAGTTGATAGAGTTAGGAAGCAAGTTAGAGAGGCTTTCAGGGATATTACCCTCTAAAACATTGCTGGAAAGGTCAAGCACATTAAGTGATTTTAATGATGATAGGGTTTCAGGTATTGAAGAACTGAGCTTGTTTTTTTGCAAAATCAATGAATTTAGCCATTTTAAGTTGCTGATTTCAGAAGGTATTGGACCGGATAAAAGGTTATTGCTGAGATCAATTTTAACCAGAGTGGTAGCATGTGAGATTTCAGGAGGGAGAATACCTGATATCATGTTTCTGGGTATGAGCAGTTCAGATAAGTTCTTAGCATTTCCGATTGTTTTGGCCAGTGAACCACTCAAATTATTGTAACCCAAATCGATGATTGAAACCCGGGGAAGGCCTAATATCCCTTCTGGTATGGAACCTTCTAGACGGTTTTGACTGACACGAAGACGTAGAAGAGATAGACAGCTTCCATAACTTTCTGGAAGTGTTCCAGAAAACATGTTATCCAGGGCACAGAAGTATAGCAGCTTACCTCCTTTGCAGGTATCAGCTGGCAGTTCCCCGGATAACTGATTTTCGGACAGATCAAAAGCAATCATAGGGGAGAACTTCCCTAGATTTTTCGGAACTTGTCCTGTCAGTGAATTGTCATAAAGAGATAATATCCTCAAGGTTGTTGAATTTGCGATCACTTCAGGGATCCTTCCTGTAAGACTATTGTTGTAAAGTTGCAGGACCTCAAGCTTTGGAAGGCTACATAAGGACTTTGGAATTTCTCCGGTCAAAAAATTAACAGAAATGTCAAAATCTATGAGCTCCGTAAGATTTCCAAGTTCCTCGGGTACTTCTCCAACAAGCTCGTTATAATAAAGCTCCAATGACTGCAGGTTTTTGAGCAAACCAAGTTCTGGGGGAATTTTACCTGTGAAGAAATTCCCATCCAGTTCAAGATCAACAAGCGATGTCATGTTCCCTATAAATGCTGGAATTCGACCTTGAACTTTGCAAGTTGATATCACCATGTACTTGAGTTTTGTCAGCTTGGTGAAGCTGTCAGGCAGTTGCCATGGGTTAAAACCGCTATTTTCATTAAAATTCAGAATCTCAAGATTGGTGAGGTTGGTAACTGACAAGGGGAATTCACCAGTGAAGTAATTACTTGATAAATCAAGTATCTTCAAAGAAATGAGCGGCGACAAGTCTGGTAGTGTTCCAGTTAGATTTGATGTGGTGATGTTCAGTTCCTCAAGGAAAGAGCAATTGGTTATGCTGTATGGAAATTTTCCACGCAGGTGGTTGTTTCCAAGGCGAAGGATACGCAATTCAGGAAGGTAAGTGCACACATCTTCCGGAAAACTACCAGTAAGTGCCCACCAGGAGATATCAATCTTTACAACAAAACCCTGATTGTTGCATTCAATACCTCTGTATTTGCAAACTGGTTGCGATCCATTCACATCCCAAGCAGACAACAAATTCCCCGAAAGAGACTTTTTCATGAGACTGAAGAATTGTGTCTGATCATCACTCGAGGCGCCCTTAAGCCCTGAGGATGAACAAGTGAGGAGTAAAACAATAAGGGAGAAAACATAAAGAGCCATGTGAGAGGATGGATAGGGATATATTATATATTTCTAGGAGAGGGGTTTTTTATTTTGGTTGTTGCAAATGAGTTGAAGAAGAGGAGAGATATATAAATGGCATCAATGATGGGATCATTGAGTGCACAAGTAACAGAAACTGTGAATGATGATAGAAAGAGGTCGTGCAATAGTGTACTCTGATAGAGGTACAGATATGCATATCCTTTGGTAAAGCAACTTTAATTTTATACCCCACTAACACTTGTAGAGAATAACATCAGGACACAACTTTATACTAATGATCATATATTGATATGTTCGCATAAATTACTTCTCTTGTCCTAATTGAATTAATGTTCTCGATATCAGGACTAATTGGAATCACTGGCACTATACAGAAGCATTTTGGTTGCAGGTATTTTAAATTTAGCATAATTTTTTGTTGTATTTTATTAGCGCATTGTAGAAACCTTCCGAGTAGGATACACTGCTATATTATGTTTGATATATAAATTTCGCCATGTTTTGCATGTATGTAGTTTGTCAAAATAATTGATTGGTGTCCCCATTATATTCTGTGTTTTGTTGTAGCTTCTTTGCATCTAGCCACTTGCTCTCATCTACTTCTTTATCTAGTTTCCACCTTTCTGGTTGATGTCCTTGTTTAATGCACACTATTCCCCTCTGAACTTAGCTTCTCTACCTCTTTTTAACTTTTATTATAATAAGCGGATACTTGAGGATTTAACAATCTGGTGCACTTGATCAGAAAAAGTCTATTTTCAGTTGTCAAAAGTTTAAAACCAGATGGTGTCACGATAATATAATATTTTCCATTCTCTTGACATTCTTCGGGCAAATTGTCCAAGTGGTTTTATGTACATTTCGTCCTAGCCGTACGGAAACACATACTTATAGTTGTATATGTGCTTCCTGCTACAGTGTGGGTACATAACAAGATTTGTCACTCAAGAAGTGAATATATAATAATAATTGCAACCTATCTGCCAGTTCATATATATTTTAGTCTTATCTCATATAAAGTGGAAGGCTTATGAACAAAAGGAAGTGACCATCATCCGTAAATGTGTACATATTGATATGATATCCTTTTATAAGTATCAGAGGGGAAGGAATAAGCTTTAGAAGTTAGAACCCATAATCTTTGGCTGTGAGGGGAAGAAAAGGCCTGAAATCAGGCCAGGGATTCTCGCAATTTGTTTGTGTAATTTATTATAATTGATGCAGGGTATTTGTTGTACAAACAAATCTACTTGACCTAAGCTTTAAATGTATATGTCTGTGCATTGACAGTCGCATCTGAACTGAAGTTGACATTAGTTATTGATGCTCAACCGCAGTTCAGATGATCATATCTCTTTGTGTATTGCAATATTTATGTATATATTGTACAAGGTTGGTCTACCAGTAACACTCTAATACATTATAGAGCAAGCAGTTTCTTTAGAAGGGCTGATACTGATAGACTCATTAACAATATGATGTATATATTATAATGGACCTGAATGTCCTAAAAGAACAAAAGGCATTGGTGGAACACCTCTTGGTGAAAAGATATAACACTTACAAGGGCTGCAACAATTATTGCAAACAAATATACAATAAATCAGATTATGGTTTTCCCCAGTGCGCGGGACTATGCAAGTATATGGTTGGTGCTGCAGCGGGGAGCTTGTATTCTGTCTGGTATTGTTCCTATGTTATACCATGTATATTTAACAAATTTATGGTCAGTGCTACTCAGAACTTGAGTTCATTGGGCGTTGGATATTGTTTCAACGCGCTGCAGATTGGGGCTCGTGTTTGCTGGATGTTTGATGCAACATCATGGTTCGTGCTGCGGCCCGCAGGTCAAATTCTGTTTTGTGAGGTTGGTGTGTTCTTATTACTAGCCTATCAACTTAACAAATTTACAGTTTGTGCTGCAGCCTGGAGCTCAAGTTCATAGATGTTGTGATGATAGGTGCAATTTTAGATTGGAGTTGGAGTCAGTTAGGTTCTGATTGAGATTTTTTGGGTGTTCGTATGATATTTTAACGAGTTTTTATATATGGTTTGTGATCAAAACTTTAAATAAATACTTTGCGCTAATTTACAACGATGCTATTTCTATATATTTCATTATTATAATCTTACAAGTTGTTTGGATGATAAGCATTTTTAATTTTAATCTCTGCAAGTTTTTCGTTTCTAATTTTAAATCTCTGCAAGTTTTTTATTATAACTGTTATTACTTGAAATAGATGCATTTTTTGTTCGTTATACTCCACCTAATCTTGACATATTTGCAAATCTTAGGAAGTTGAGTCACTTTTTTCTAAGTTTCAGAAACTTGAGGTGTTGAAATTCAAAAGCGTAAAGTTCTGGGACTCTTTAATAAAGTATAATAAGGTTTGGGTACCTGGTGCGACTTAACAGTTAACACTTCAGTTGTATTGTTACAATTAGCGGGCTCAGGATTTGGGCCTTTGGGCTCTGTTATTTTGACTGCATAATAAAAGAAGGGCTTGGCTAACCTGTGTCCTCGGGATTACACCTGGCAATTCGTGCAGATCGTGTACTTTCGTGTCGTGTACCTTTTCGTGTCGTGTACTCAAAGGCCAAACACAAAACCGAGCCGTTTAGCGTTCGTGTATTTTCGTGTCGTGTACCTCCGTTTTCGTGTCGTTCTCGTGTCGTGTTTCGTGTAAAATCGAATTTAAATATAAATATAAATAAATATATAAATTAATGTAAATATTAGATTTCTAGGAAAAAAAATTACAAAATAGTATGAAATATATATATTTAAATCATTTACACTTACAATATTATAAACTATGTATTATTTTAAGAGAAAATATACATATATTTATTATAAATATACATATTTATAATTAAATATTAATATTTAACTATTAAATTATATTTATTTCGTGTACCTCGTGTCGTGTCGTGTACCCGAAGGGTAAACACAAAACCGACACGACATCTCAGTCGTGTACTTCGTGTCGTGTACCTTTTCGTGTCGTGTACTCAAAATGCAAACACAAACACTAAATTTTCGTGTCGTTTTCGTGTCGTATATTCGTGTCGTGTGAAAATTTGCCGGGTCTACTCAGGATACAGGTTAAGAGCATTTATTATTTTTATGTTTTTGTATATAGTGGAGTACAACCAGACAGGCATTAACTACTACGTAGTCAGTAAATTCAAATTTATAAAAGTAAATTTCATATTTTGTTTATTTATGTATTTTATTATAATTCTAATCATTTATAATTTTTAATAATATTAAATAATAAAAAGTCATAAAATTATTATTCTCAAAATTGGCTGTTTTTAGTTAGAAGGCTTATTTTAATTTGGAAATTAGTGTGTATGCAGGGGGGCCTCATTATTATTTGTGGGATGAAATTAAATTAAAAATTGTTATTTAAAATATGACAAAAAATATTATTCTATATTCTCACATTTTTTTGAAATAAAATATTATTTTATTATAAATATAAATTTGAAATATAAATTAACAATAAATGTAGAGTTAATATTCCAATAAATTTTGAATGGTTTTATATGGATACACGGATAATCATGCAAGTATAACAATAGTCAATGACATTAATTATGGCTTATCCTGTGCCCTTGGGGGCACAGGTTAGCCATTCCGATAAAAGAAAGGCTACAAACAGAATATCTTGTTCAGTTTTCAGCAATTTTCTTGCAAGAGAAAAAAGAGAGCAGAATTATTTCTAGAAAGTCATAAAAGATTACAACGATATCCCTATATCAAGTCTACAACATAGAGTAAACATCTAACCAATTCTTAATCAAAAGTGTCTCGATCCTTAAATTGAAAAGCGTAATTGTCGCTCTTTTAACGGGATGTCGAGAGTTCGAATCTTGTCAAAAACAAGACGGCAGAATGTCAAGAGTTCGAATCTTATCAATAACGCGCGTTTGTTAATCATCAAAAAAAAAGTCTAAAACATAGCAAATGTTAGTAGGTCCTCAACTGGGCTCCCAGAATTGTAGTGACTTTATTCTTCCCTCTTTATATTTTTTTTTGGAATATTTTGTCTTTGTTTTTTAATAATCGCACGATGGATAATTTCAGATGACAGATCTGCAGAGAGATTCGTCCGGAAAATAGGAATGTATTCAAAAATCATCCACCTACAAGCATCTGAATCTGGTATTGCATTTTAGTTTGTCTTGAATCTTTGTTTATGTATGTTCTCTTGTACATTCGTGACTTGCGAGCTTGATGATCATTTGGGATAGTAAAGGACAATGCACTGGTTTCGATTTGGGAGTCGAGTTCAGAAACGCAGAGCTTTACAGAAATACAAATTTATTATTTAAGTTCCTTAATCTGTTGTGGAAGCAGAAGCATCATTAGCTCAGGGGTACGCGAAAGTCACTTTAAGTAGCGAATGCATGAAGTTATTTATAACATATATCACAAGTTCACAACTGTCTACTTATTTTAAGATAATTTCACAAGCATCATTAGCCGATGGAGTCTTGTGCAACGAGTACAATCTTTTATGATAAAAGAAAGCCGAAAATCGAATCATAAAGACTTTGTTCTTTCAAGACGCTAGTGAATACGCAGACTAAACGCCCCTTCAGCGGCAACATGCTTCTGTTCAATTAGAAGGGTAGATTATTCAGATTCTTTCCTCCCTTCCATCCTTGCATCTTTCTGACAACTGGAAATACTGAATTAATACGAAAAAGGATATGCAAACTAATTTATAGAATCTGAACAAGCGTTGTATTCTGTGAAAAAAGATCTGCTCAGCATACCTTGCCGGATCATTATTAGCGGTAACAAGTAATATTGCATTGGAGCAATCTGCCCCATTTAATAAAAAGGCTACCTCTTGACTAGGTGACATGCAAAACGAGAATAATGACAGGTGACTTCGGCAGGAGCATTGAACTTGCTTTCACATATAATAAATCTGAAGAACAGAATGGGACTAATATTATTTTTAAACAATCAAGAAACTTGAAGTGTTTGAATTGCATTCTTTTTATGGATAATATACATTTTAGGTGTCATGAAATATTGAAATGACCAGGTGTCCTGCACTCCATCATCATTCCAAATAATGAAATATGCACACACCTCCATTAGTATTTTCCAGTTATCTGTACCAAGTCAACATGAATTAATAATGTATGGAACAAATCCTAAATTGTATGTGAAGAGAACTAGAAGAACTGAACTCTGATCCTAATAGAATTTCAACTGCAGTGAAAAAGAAGATTATAGAATCTTACATGTCATATGTACTGTCTAATTCACACATACTTGGAATGAAATCTTAACTCAGCAATCTACTTTATAAACCACTACATTATTTTTACTTTTTAAACAAAAAAACCATCTACATCTCCCTTCTATTACAGGAAAGACATTGCTTTTCATTGACATATATTACAGATATTTTGGCCAAGCAAAGATCTCCAGCATCAAAATTTGGCCCTTTTACTTGGACTAAGGTTTCTCAATGTTCTTGACAGGATCCTCTTTCTTACTGCCATCTTTCCTAACAACAATGCCGATTAATCTGTTGGGATCCGCGTCCTCCAGCATTTGGACCACTGTCCTCATTGTCGGCCTTAGTGCTGGCTGCCTTGCGGTGCACAAGATGGCGATTTTTAGAACCTTGATGGCCTCTTCCTGGTATGCTTCGCGGATACGTGAATCAACAACACTTAAAACAGTTTCTTTGGTTTTCAGCCTGCTGCACACCCAGCTTACTATGTCCTTGTTATCTCCATATTCAGGTTCAATTGGTCTTTTTCCGGACACTAGCTCCATCAATACTACTCCGAAGCTGTACACATCACTCTTCTCGCTTACTTTGTATGTGTATCCATACTCTGCAAAATCAGTTACAGAGAAACATTACTATGACAATCTATAATAGAAGCCATTGGCATAAGTGACTTGTAATTCAAATTCGAAATTACATATATAGCAAGTAATAGAGAAATTTACCTGGAGCAATATAGCCATGTGTTCCTGCAATAACATGAGTTGTGTTATTGGTTGCATTTGCTTGGACAATTTTTGCCAGCCCAAAATCTGCAATCCGGGGCTTCATGAACTCATCTAACAATATGTTGCTCGACTTGACATCACGATGAAGCACCGGCTTCTCACAATTATGATGCAAATACTCTAATCCTTTCGCGGCTCCCAGTGCTATCTCATACCTTGTGGTCCAATCAATCACCATTTTCTCACTAGTATGAAGCCTGTCCCATAAGCTTCCATTAGGCATGTATTCATAGACTAACAAGCTCGAGTCTTCACTTGTGATACTGCAGTACAGTTTAACCACATTAACATGTCGAATAGAACTCAAAGTCTGTACCTCTGCGTCAAATTCAGGGGACTTTTTAGCATTTGACAACATAGGCGAAGTTGTTCTGATCTTCTTTCGGACATTAGAATCCGAGTGCCAGATATGTTTCACTGCTAATTCAATACCATTTGGAAGAAGAACTCTGTACACATTCCCTGATCCTCCTTTTCCAATAAGATTCTCTTGCTTGACTGAATCAAGAATCTCATCTTCAGTAAACGTCAACACATGGAATGACTTCACATCCCAAGAATCTTCTTTCAAAGAACGTTCCTGAATATCCTTCACACTCTTCCTCAAGTTAAGGTAACAAGCCAAAGAAACAAGTAGGACAGCCAAACCAACCACAAAGCAAGCAATAAGGGTTCGAGTCTCAGAAGAAACTCTGGATTTTGACGAACAACGCCTGAAAAACTTGATGTTCTGACTGCAAAGACCTTCATTTCCCGCGAAGCTACCATTATAGGCCTCAATAGAAAGGGACTGAGGAATTAGTCCAGACAATCTATTGTTTGATAAATCAAGAAGACTTAGCCTCAAAGAAGACAAACTTGATGGGATTGAACCGGAGAGTTGATTCATTGACATGTTCAATGAATTTAGTGTCGGTAGATCTCCAAGCTTAGCCGGGATATCCCCTGAAAACAAGTTCCCCGCGATGTTTATGTCCGTCAGAGAACTGCATGTAGCTAGTGAACTTGGTATTGTACCAGAAAACATGTTCACTTGCAAATGAAGGCTAGTCAACTCCTTCAATCTGCCAATAGAATCCGGAATTTTGCCTGAGAATTGATTATAACTCGTATCAAGTTTTACCAAAGTGGAAACCTGTGATATCTCCACAGGCAATTCACCGGAAAACTTGTTATTAGCCAAATTCAATTCGGATAATGACCCTGCATCTCCGAGTTTAGAAGACACTGTTCCATCAAAGTTATTCATTGCAAGATCAATGATGTTCACTTTTGGCAGTCCCCATAATCCACTAGGAACATTACCAGAAAGAGAATTGTTGCTAACACGAAAACGTGTCAGCGTTGTGCAATTCGCATAACTTTCCGGGATTTCACCAACAAACTTGTTCTGAAGTATCAACAGCTCCTCCATCTTGCCCTTTTTACACATATTTGGCGGAATAAAACCGCTGAATGAATTCTCAGAGATGTCAATGTAAAGAAAATCAGCCCAGGAGCCAAGACTTTGAGGCACTGTGCCAGTAAATTTGTTGGTGTAAAGCGACAAGAACCTCAAGTTCTTGAAATCTCCGAATTCAGGCGGCATTTCACCCGATAAATTGTTTTCGAACAGCTGAATTGATTCCATCTGAGACATAAATCCGAACTCGGATAAATCACCTTCTAAAAAATTTGTTGATGCATCAAAATTCTTCAATTTTGTCAGGTTTCGAAAGCCAGTGGGTATTTTTCCTGTCAACTGATTGCTGTAAAGCTCTAGCTGCCATAAATTCCGAAGATAAGAAATCTCGTAAGGAATCTCTCCTGACAAATAATTGTCAGACAGCTCCAAATCTTCCAGCTCTGTCAGGTTTCCGATCCCAGCTGGAATTTTCCCTTCAATACTACAGCCTGTTAAGTACAACCAAGTCAACTTCTTAAGTTTCAGCACTTGCTCTGGAAATGGACTCTTGTCGAACTCATTATCACCCAAGCTTAGAATGGAAAGATTTGACATGTTTTCGAGTGAATTCCAGGGAAATATTCCCTGAAATTCGCTTTTATTTAAGTAAAGAGTTGTCAGCTTAGTGAGTGATGATATATCCGGAACCGTGTTTGAAAAATTATTGTTACCAAGATCTAAATAACGTAACTCAGTACAGTTATTTACATCTTCGGTAACGGGACCAACTAAGTAGTTGGCCCCTAACGAAAGTTTCTCTAACGACTCTAGCTTGCATACAGAGTCGAAAGGAAACTTTCCCGAAAGATGTTGGTTAGAGAGGTCGATCTCCCTAACCAAATTCTCTTCGTTGCATGTGATTCCTTGGAACTCACATACGGGCTTATTCGACTCCCACGAGTCGAATAAGCCCGTATGGGAATCCTTTAAAGCGGATTTGATGGTTAAAACAAGTTGAAGCTCGTCAGAGCTGGCAGAGGAGAAAAGAGAGAGTAAAGAGAGGAGGCAAAGGAAGAGAAACGTTGGCCGGAGAGTGGTTGCCGGCGACATATCAGAAGGTGGCCGTAGTGGAGAGTTTGGTGAAAGTCTTTGTTAAAATGACTTGAGTTTGAAGAAGATGAGTGGCATTTTATCGTGTTGTTGGTGTTCATACTGACTCGTTTGTAATGAACTGTTTGTTAGTTAGTGCTGACGGTGACTCACTTGCTTTCTTTTATTTCTTTAATTGTTTTTGTTTTATTTCTGGTGCAACTGCAATCATTTGCTGTTTATACATTTATTGTGATGCATGCATATTGTTTTGTACGAAATCGGAAATTTGGTTGTATTTTTGTTTGTTTAAGATTACAATTCTTGTTTAGCAGGAGGAGGTACAATTTGTTTGTTCATGTGTAACAAAATTAAGGGAATAAAATAAAGATTTATTTTGGAAAAAAATTATGTTTAAATTAATATTTTATAAAAATAAGTATTTAATATCATAATATGTGCTTTATATTACTTATTTGTATATAAGCCATTTATTTTCGTAAAAAAATACATACTCATTTTAGAAGAATAAAATAAGCCGAACATGTATTAATTATTATAAATACTTAAATATTTTTCTCGATTTTCACACATAAAAGAAATTATTAATTAAAATTTATTATTTATCTATTAGGTCAGACATTCATAAGAGATAATGACCTAAATAACGAATATTCATGTACTCTATGCCTGAAATAACTAATGTGGGGATTGTTGCCTTTTTTAACCATTCATCTTCGCATTCCACGAATGCGTGTACAGGATCAAAACAAAACTACTATTGAAGTACATCGTGTATCTTTTTTTGAAGTATGTGGCTATGTGCATCCTCATCCCATGCATGCATCTCTCTTTCCTTTTATTATACATACCAGACACATCACACATCATTCTTTTTCTCTCTTTTATCAACACTTACACACAGGTCTGTCACATGTCCGCACACATACATGTAAGACAAGTATGCGCATTTTGACAATGCGTATATACTTAGCACGCATCCTTGAAGAGCATAACTAATTTTAAAAAATTATGAAGTTTAGTGTAGCCTCGCATAGTGCTAATGCGTGTGTATCAAATCATTCAGGAGATGCGCATCCAAGGAATGCGAACACAATATACGCATTCTCTGAATGCGAATTTCTTTGGTCATTTTGGTCACTTTTCCCGCTCCTAGTCATTTTGGGCAGCAGTTGATGTAAGAAGGTTATATCGGGCATTCACCCCATTCATAACTTATACAGGTGAATTAATGATTGTGCAGATATTTGTTGCGATTCTACGATATTGTTTATCACGATTTTGAGAGATGGTATGACACAAATTTGAAGGAAAGTCCATATAATAAAGAGTTAATGTTCTACACTTCTACTAGCCTGTAATAATTTGTACAGATCTCTTAACACTTTCTTCAACTTTATCCTAGATGTTGCATAATTTGCATCCACACAAAGCTTAAAATGAGAAGACTGGATCTTAAGAGACACTGAAAACAACGATCAAGACATCTCAAGACAGTGATGTCGCTAACAAAAAAAACATTACACAACGAAGCATAAAATAAAATTCTTATGGGCCAATTCTAGTAAGACATACGACTAATACAAATGTTGTAAATTGCATCATTCCAGTGAACAAATTACTCCCAACGACAGACATAACTAAAATGCATGTAAATCAATCAAGCTCTTAATAAAAGCCACTTTAAGCTTAATCGATAAAAATACGGTACAAGAATTAATCGGAACATTAATCAGATGATTAATAAAATAATTTAATCAGTTCGACGACATCGACTTCGAGAACCAGTAATTATTAAAGCGGATGAGCACGAAGAGTTTGCACGTACAAAGTTGAAATGAGTGTCTGGTAGAAAAGATTGGAAACAGTGGCAAGTAAGGTGTGTAGAGAGGAGCAAGAGTCAACACGGGCGGCTTGGTTCCATCCCCACAAATATGATTTCTGTCTGTGTTGATATATACTATTGCTGCACCACTGGACACTGGGGTTACTAATAATGATCTATATCCAGTGAAAGTGATATATATCGGAAATATCGTCTGCACTTTCATTCACCTTATCATCTGTGTGACCCCGCCTCGTATTTTCATGTCTTGTTTCCTTCTGCAGCTTTGAGCTTCGATCTTTGTATTTTGCACGTTTCTTTTTCTGAAATATAAATTTCGATTTATAAAACATATGATTCACGATTAAGCAAATCACCTTTTATAAATTGGATTTAAATATATAATTATAATGCTCGTGAGTACATGCTATGTATAAACTCAATTGTTGCACTTCCCATGCAATGACCAGCTTTAAGGAAATACTAATCCACTTCTACCTAGGTAATGATTGGTAAATACATTCAGTGATTTGAACCTTTATTATACTACTCGCAGCCAGTGACTTCTAGAATCTTGTTAGTGGGTGGCTCTCATAAACAATTCCAAGATATCTCATCTTCTATCTCGTGTTTTCTACTATTTTTTTTTTATTTTTTTGTTACTAATTGACTCCCAACTTCATGTTTAATACTCCTTCCGTCCCCCTCAATTGTTTACATATGAGGGGGACACGAAGACCAAGACAATGTATGAAAAATGAGTAAAGTTAGATGAAAAGTGGGTAAAATGATGGGACCTACCAATATTTAATAATAGATTTGAGATAGTGGAGGAAAATAGTGGGTGTAATAGTAGTTTTTATTGTTAAATATGAGATAGTTGAGGAAGATAGTGGGTGTAATTATGGAAAAAACTTACTATTTATAGTAACGTAAAGAAATGAGAGGGACATCCCAAAATAGCAACTGTAAACAAATGAGAGTAGGGTTGAGCATTCGGTCGGTTCGGTTCAGAACCGGACCGAACCGAAAGAATCAAAAACCGAAATTCTATTTTTTTCGAAACCGAACTGGACCGAATTTATCATATGGACCGAACCAGAACCGAACCGAAATAATTCGGTTCGATTCTTTCCCTGGGAACCGAAATTTTTTAGCCAAAAAAATAAAAGTCTAATAAAACTGAAACTCTTGAATGTTTGTCAAACACTTCTGTTACAAAACTTAAAAATCATCACAAATTCACAGTGGACTAATGAGCCTGTTTTGTTGTTCAGAAACAAAAAGCTATATTAGAAATGAAGTCCCGAGTGCATACCAGTGCCACCAAAGGAAATTTTAAAACAAACAAACCTAAGCTGAGTATAAATCTAAAAACCACATCTCCGATTCTTGATTACAGATGCTTGATTACATATTCTTGAATCTTGAGTATAAATCGCGTTGCTGAGTTGGGGTTAACACTTAGGGAGTTAGGGTTTAGGCGGCTTGGGAGGGAATTGGGTGGGCTGAGTGCTGTGTCCGGTTAAAATGAGGAATAAGATAACTGTATAAATTATAACATATATTATATTTATTAATTAATATAAATAGTTCGGTTCTTTCGGTCCGAAACCGAATTTTTCCCAAATGGACCGGACCGAACCGAAATTTTATTCGGTCCGGACCGAAAAACCGAAAAAACCGAATTTCTGAGAAAAAAGGAATCGAACCGGATCGAATTTACACAATTCGATTCGGTTCTTCAGTTCTGGTTCGGTTCTGCTCAGCCCTAAATGAGAGGGACAGAGGGAGTATGTGTCAATTCGAGACCTATTATTTAAAACTAAGTACTCCTTCATTTTTCTTAAATGTCCAAATTCCGCATTCAACTACTTTTACTTAGACATGTATATAACTATATATTAAGCTACACGATTATGACTAATGCTTATTTTATTTTATGACTATGTATAACGGAATAATCAACTAGACCTATTATTTATAAGGAACACTGAGACCATACATGAAAGTTTGTAATAATAAATTTAGCAAAAATGAAAAAATCAAATGCTCAAAAATTAAGTAGATTAAATTGCCGTGCAATTTATCGGATGTGACATTACAGTATCGAACATGAATATATGTCAATTGATTGGGTGAGCAATCTACTTCTACTTATATATATAGTAGCCCAACAGGTTCGTGTCAAGCCTCCCTCCTGAGCAAATAAATTACCTAGCTCCGAACCCGAGCCTAACTCCGAACCTAACTCCTCCTCATACATATAAAAAAATGTTATTCATAAGAATCGAACCCAAGACCTCTCCATTACAATCACACCACTCAAACCACTTTAGCTACACAAATATTTTGTCTTTTATTGAAATGCATTAAACACATACATTAAGACAGTTGCATTTATATTCTTTTCATCAATAGCCTATTTTTTTTTTTTTACGGAAATCAATAGCCTATTTATTTGAGATCAAGTTATTATTTCACTTAAGTCTCGTATATTGTTTACATGATAGATTAATATCTATAAGTTAATTATTTATCTAAATAAATTTAAAATTGAATAAGATTCTACATAATCGGGTTCGAACCACGATTTAGATTTCTAAAAATAGATATAATTCATATTTGAATAGAAATGAACAAATTTAAATCTAACTTAATTATCTAAATGAGTACCAATACAATATTATAGATTCTTTAAGTCATGAATGTGAGCAATAAGCACAAAAACTAAGATTTCAGTGATCATCGTTGAAAGGAAAAAAAATAATAAAACTATAATTTCTATATGTCATCAATCAATATATAACATACCAATTAAATAAAATGATTTAGACTATAATTAAATTAATTGATCATTTACAAATTAAACTGAAAAATATAATTAATTCTGAACCAGATAATCCGTCACGATATAGTGAAAACTAATATCTGACTAAACGAGACTAGATCAAGAATAGTTTTCCATAATCCAGAATATCGAAATACTATTTGATCTTTAACAATTGAACATGGTATGCTACGTTGCTCACCCTTAAGAAAATACGAGCATCAAATTATATATTTAAAAATATGAGTTTGCACAAAGCTAAAAATGTAATCACACGACTAATTAAACTAAGTATTTCATGTTCTTATGAGATTCGTAGGGCCTTACTCATATCTACTCTCTTTTTGCTATTTGAAATTCCATAAAATCATTTTAAGATCTGGTTTATAACAATTACATGAAAAATCATTAAAAATCTTAATCAACAAGCTCAAAAAATTAACGATAAAAAATTAAAATTTTATAACGAGACAATATTATAACATACTGTATCAAAGTAATAATCATCTAATAATTTAAATTAACAATACAAAAACTAATACATTGAAATACAATATAATTGATATGAAAATTAAAAGGTGAGCCACATCAAAGGGGTCAGATTTTTTCAGGGTACAATTATAAGGTTAGTAGTTCAATAGATGCTTCTATAATAAAATAAGGTACGGGTATTTTTACCTACAACATATGCTTCAATTTTTATTTATACAAAATGTGCGCAACATATGCTAAAAAAGAATGTGTTAAAGATCTGCCCGATCATGTATCACTTAACTATTACACAAACGTGCGTTCAAAAAAGAAGAAATAAATGTTAAACAACGCAGACCACACGTCTTCATCTAATCATGATTCAGGATATCGTAATTCACATATCAAGAACAAGTTTTCATCAAAATCATGGTTATATTAGATTAAGTAATTTAATAATTTTTAACAATAAATTACAGATACTTCTAATGAGGTATAATATATTTAAAATCTAAAAATTTCAATATTAATTTCCAATATAATTTTGAACATGTTGATAATATGGTAGTGGCTTCTTTATCCTAACGAATTTGAATATAGAAAAATCAGGCCATATGTGCTCCCTCCGTCCCCCGTGGTAGTTTACGTGCACTGTTTGCACGTATTTTGAGGCTCTTGTAAAATATAGTTTCATAACTTTTTTTGAATAAAGTTTAAACATCAAACTTTTATTCAGAGAAAAAAAATTAAAAAATATATTATAGAACTATACTTTAATGAGTGTGGAAAAACGTGCCAAAAAGTAACGTAAATAAATGAGAGGGACAGAAGGAGTAATAATTATACTCGAAATAATATGATGACAATTGACACATGGATATTATTTAAAACACAACAGAAACTAGAGGCCCGTGCCTCGCACGGGCTTTTATGCTAGTTAATTATGATAATCCAAAATTCAAACAGATGCACAACGTATTGATTATTCATGGTGGTGTCGGAATCTAATGGCTGGCAGAAAGTGGCATGAACAGACACATTTCAGATTCCATAGCACTCGAAAGAAACAAAATCTTTTGTAATAATAGGAAGAGAAATAATACTACCAGTGAAGCAATAAATTAAGGAAGAGCAAATAACACCGATGTATGTCCCCGTTTGATCAGGCCATATCATTGGAGTATATTCGTATGCTTGGTGTATAATATTAGCAGTGGTTTAATCTCGTGTCTGTGTATTATATGTACATCTCTTTCGACTTCTTAATAATTTATCCCGGATCCTATCTCCCAAATTGATTTTTCTTGATAACCAACTTGAAATATACGTATGTTTCTATATTTTTATATGAATAAATAACTCTTCTTCGAAAACTAGTGATCGAGTTCAACACTTCCCAAACCAAGGTATAGATGTCAAAACATAAGCGTTTAAACTTCTTTTTAAGGTGAAGCCTGCCCTTCCGATAATATTGGTGCTCGAATGACAGAAACTGAGACAACAATAAAATAAAATATATATTCAAAGCTTTTCTTAATGGTTCAACACTTGAACTTAAATTTGTATGATTTCCAGACATTTTTCTGGCATCTTTTTATTCTTTATTATCACCTGATTTGTAAAAAAATAGACGTTCTTATAAGCTATTTATACTAAAATTATTATCATCAATAATTTTTCAAATTACTTTAGTAACATATTTTAATGATAATTTTAATTTAAAATAGGTGTTGGATCTGTCGGAAACTATACATCTCACAGGGAAAGTGTATATATAATGATGATAATTGAGTGTGAGCTGTGTATTTTTCGCCTGAGTTGCTCTCAAACTGATGTTCAATGGGATGGCTAAAAGAAAAGCATTCGTTCAACCATACGAATTTGTGAAAATAAAATCCTCTTTCATCTGGGTGCCCTGGTCTTACTGTGAGCGTGCACCAATATTTTATCCATATAAATAATTCAAACTCGAGATAGTCTTGTAAACGTTATTACAAATATACTCTATCAATAATTTATCAGGGTGCCCATCCTACTGCTACCATGCACTACTTAGTTGGCCAATATGAAATATAGCCAAGGAAAAAGTAAAGCGAGATCTGTCGGTTTAAAGTAAAACATATCGATGTGTTTCTACTGTCTACACCATTTACTGGATGTAGCACTACAAAAATTGCTAAAACAACTCTGTGTTGGATAATTCTAAAGTTAGTCAACAAATTTATGAAAAAATGATGTAGATTTGCGAGGGTTCCTGTTAAATCATGATTACATTGTCAATCAAGTGGTGAAACGAAATATTATGGTTTTGACAAAATATATGCAGCCACATGTGAATGATCTTGCAATTTTGGTATATGTCTCAACCACTTCTTCCCATCATTCTATTAAATATGAGAAAAGACATAAAGGTTACACCATTTATTTAGTGCTAGATTTGTCACTGCCCATTCTTGTAACCAAATAATTATGCTGCGCTTCGATTGCTAGGACTTCCATTTAAAATTATTTGAATTTTTTACTTTTTAAATAATAAAACAACAGTTTGAGATAATTATCCATAAAATATCACTAATATCTTTTCAACTTTTATGTAAAATTATATTCTTTAATGAAGGAAACTAAATTATAAAAAATAAAATTATTGAGAACTTTATATTAAAGAAAAGTTCTGACCATACCCCTAGTCCTAAGTATGAAACTCCATATTTCGCATCTTTTTGATAATTTTATTAAAATTTGATATGTATAATAATATTATTTAATAAAATAAATAAATAAGATTAGTCTACGAGATTTGATTTTAAGTTCTTAAATGAAACGTGGTCAAAATTAAAGTAACAAAAAATTATTTTCATATATTTCGACATATTATCATTCTATTGTTTAAATGCGAAGACGTCTTTAAATTTATAATTATAAAGAACTATTATGAATAGTTGTCTTACTTTTAGGAATAAATAATTTATTTCTAGAAAGATATATAAATTTATACTTCTATTACATATATGTGAATGTATATATTTATAGATATCTTATATATAAGATAATGATTTGGGAAGTAATTTATGTAATAAAAAATATAAATAAATTGATTCTTATTTTATAAACTAATTTGATTTAGATTGAATATATATATAATGATTTTTTTAAATAATTTTAAATTTTTATAAGTGATTTCACAAAAATATAAAAAAATAGTAATTTCATTTTAGAACCGATATATACATTGATTAACAAATATTAATCAAATCTGACCAGTTACATGTAGAAAAATCAAACACTCTACTTTTTCTTTCAGGTCAAAGTACCAGCAATAATAAAGCACAATATATTCAAATTGACTATGACTGTGACAATTGATTGGTCATGACAAACTTTTCGAGCTCCACTTTCCTCTCTTCGCACTTCCTTTTCTTTATCATGCTTTTTCAACAAAAACTAAAGTACAGAAATCACTATGTAGTTATTGTATAATAATAATCCTTAGAATCCATATAAAGTTACCATCTTTGTATTTTTTGCTAGCTTCGCCATAATTTCCTACATTTCCAAACAGCATCACTATATTTAAAGAGACCCTTGCCCTGTTGCGAGATTCCTGAGTGAATAACTTGGGGCTTCTAATTCATTTGAACCCAACTCAAGTCACTTTCTATTTTAATCTATCATTTAGGATTATTTTGTTGGTTGGAAACTTTGAATATTATCTACGTTATCCTATTTTTTTGAAATAAATTATTTATTTTAAAAAGAGTATATATATGTAATGGTTAATTTATTTTAACAAGTGGAAATCACTTAATTTCTCATGTGAACTACATTTACACGTGAATATTGTTGTTTTTCTGCAGGTTGATTTGCTTCGCTCGAAGATATGTGCAGGAATCAATTTCAATTCACCAAAAATTTCCATAAGAAGATCTCTGTAACTTGATAACAAATCTCACAATAGCATAGGTTCTTTACCGATGCTCTAGACTATAGAAGTGCAGAAAGTATTAACTATGATGCCTTCATCTGCTTCCTCGCAAGGCTCGACTTAATATTGCGTGTATCAGTTTCTGCATGCTTACAGAGGCAGAACATTGAGCAACTGCTCTGCCATTATGTCCGCTTTCACCATCTTGTATTTATTAATTGTATTATTAATAGCCAAAGCATGATAAATTATTTGGATTAATCTAATGAATCAACATGAAATACTTGGCAATTATTGCAAGAAAGTAAGCAATTGGGGGATGAGAGTTGAGACCGGAAGCAGCAGTATCAGTGAGCCTGCTTAGGCTCCGAAAATAAGTGCGAGAGATAAGGGTCCGTTTGGGCAAGGTTAAAAAAATGATTCTTTGCTTAAGATAAGGTGGATAAGTGGATAAGAAGTGAGATGTAAATAAATTAATAAATTGTTTGGATAAGAAGCAGAAGCTCCGAGAGAGAAGTTAGCATTCTTAGCTTCTTAAAATGCTTCTAATCATTTAAAAAAACGAGTCAAAAAAAGTGAAAACCAGAAGCAGTTTCTGCTTTTTTGAACCAAACAGGCCCAATTTAAATATATAATACTATAATGTAAAATATTTGAAATGAAGTATTAAATCATGATATTTGAAATGAAATATATATTTTCAAACTTAATTTCAACATAAGAATGGACAATATCTGGTCATCAACAATCACTCTGAGCGAGTTTACAATTGTGATTTATAATTTAACTTGACTTATTGTGATAAGACGGGAGATTAAAACATGTGTTTGAATAATTTTAACTTATTAATAATTAGTTAAAATTATAATACTAATAATACAAGTGATAATAAGAATATTTTTTATCGAATAAAAAGTTTAAAAAAAATAAAAAAAAACACCTCAATTAATTTTGTAATTTTAAACTGACTCCTAATTTATTAGAAACACATATTTTTCCGTTAAAATAAAAAATGGCTTAAACGCAGGTTTTTGAGTTGGGGGTCGGGGGAACAGGCTACTAGTTTGATATCGCAAGACATAAGCAATTAAGCACAGAGACAGAGAAAGAAATTAGGGCTAGGGTTCTGATTTGAAACAGAAACAATGGAGGGATTTGATCCGACCACAAAATCAACGCTAACTCAAATCCCTCTCCTATCCACCAAAGCCGGCCCTCGCGACGGCGCCGCCTGGACGCAGCGGCTGAAAGAAGAGTACAAATCCCTAATTGCTTACACTTCGATGAACAAGTCTCGCGACAACGATTGGTTCCGCATCTCCGCCGCCAATCCCGAGGGCACTCGCTGGACTGGTAAGTGCTGGTACGTCCATAACCTCTTGAAATATGAATTTGATCTGCAATTCGATATTCCGGTCACTTATCCAGCTACTGCTCCCGAGCTTGAGCTTCCGCAACTCGATGGAAAAACTCACAAGGTTGTTAATTAAATCAATCTCTATATACACTCACATTCATTTATTTATATATTTACTTGTACTATCTCCGTATCTATTAAAATAATGAAATGTCATCGGCCATCATCATTTTGTAGTCAAATATTGGTCAATTCGACGAATATGTTGTAGGAAATAGGAACAGAGGGAGTGTTTGTGTATATTGGAGCTAATGTTGACATGGTTGTGTGTGATTGTAGATGTATAGAGGAGGGAAGATTTGTTTGACGGTGCATTTTAAGCCGCTATGGGCGAAGAATTGGTATGCTTGCTCTCCTTTGCTTATTGGTTTAGGTGTGTATGTGAAAATTTTGTTGATTGTGTTTCTGTTTTATTAGATCGTAGTAAGCTATGTGGGCTAGTTGAATATGAGTAGTTGTAGCTACTGTTATGTTGCTTGTGAGTGATTTAAAGCATGGTACTAGAATGCGGTAACGGTAAAAACGAGGAGTTGTTTGTTGTGAAAGATTAGCCAAATGCTGAATAGGTAAACTGTTTAGATTTATAATAATTGGTTTTGCTCTTAGGTGGTTTTTACTTGTTCCCAATGTAATTTTATCTATTGCATAGTTAGTAGTAATATAAATAAAAAAGGTTAATTGTTCACTTATCAGCAATCTCGAGTTGACGAGCCTCAGGCTAGGCGACTAGTCGAACAATTAATTTTAATAAATTATATAAAATCTGTTATATGTTATATATATTTTATTAATATATTATTGAAACATAGATACTAATAAAGTCATGATTTTAGTTGATCCATCTATGTTTTTGTAAAATTGATCAAGTTATGTTGGTTTATTAGTTTAGACACAACCTTACCAACTTTGGGTCTTGAATTCTAATTGTTGTCATACACATTCAACTCAATTGATGCCTAATTTGAATTTTTGAAACTATATACAAAAATTAACAAGGCCGAGTAATTATTTATATTAGACCTGTCGAGTCATTTTTTAGGAATACTCAATGTGTATAGTTTAACTTGCTATCTCACATATCACACCTATTTTGGGAGGACCTTGTTTTCAAGATGGATTCCATAGACATTATTGGCATCCTTTTATTATCCATCTTAGATGTGGAACAAAGACAATGACAATAACAGATTTTCCTTCCAAAATTTGCTTATGACTATTTATCTTTTTGATCAGCACCGGTATTGTGTTTATGTACCCTCTCTAATAGTTGAGTCATAGGATGACTATCTTTGTTTTTGCAAGGGTTAGTAAAATGGTCGTCATATGTTTTATGCAACAAAAAGATGTTTATATACCTAAGCTTAAAAAAATCACACTATAAAAAGCTTCATGTCTATGCTCATAAAAATCACACTGAAAAAAGCTTCATGCATTGGCACTAGAAGGGAGATGCATAGCATCAGCTAGTGATGCTAAACAATACAATATTACAATGTATGTCACAAGAGCTTCAAACTTGATCAATATTAGTCTAATTGTGAGTTGCTTCTTCTCTTCCATGTATGATTGTTTAAGAACTAGTTTGCCAGTTTTATATTGGAGGCAATGTAGTTGGTGTTTTATATATGTCATCCCGTACTTAACTTGGAGAGGACCTTACTTCCCTTGGTGCATGGTATTGGCACTGTCAGTGTTGTTTCAGTTTCACACCTCGACAAGGGACAAATCTCTAGAAACAGCTATGCACTTAAAGCAATAATAGATAGAACTAGGGTCTTTTAACTGCACCGAGGGGTTTTTTAACCACCTAAAAAGAGTAAATTGCATGGATCACAATTCACAAGCAATAAAGAGAGAACTGAATTTCAGTTGTTCAATTCAACAAGTTCAGGAAATAGTACATATTATGTCAAATTTCCTCATGTTGTAGAATCCTATAACTAATTCTAATTAGATAAAAGAAAGGGCTCTGTTTCTAACTTACTATCATAACTAGAACATTAGAAATAGTCAATAATATATCATACTTACTCATGTCCTATTACTAATACTAAATAAATAAAAGAAACTGCTCTATTTGTAACTTACTATCATAACCTAGATTATTCTTAGAGGTTGTTTGGTAGACATTCTAATTTCCAGGAAATTTAACTTCCTACGAAGTGCGAATATCTGAATTATTTGGGAGACACTTGTGTGGGAAGTAAAAATTCCTTGGAGGTGTGAATTCCTACATAACGTGGGAAGTTGCTTACGTACCCTGCCCTTGGTAACTTACACTTCCCATAATATACAACTTCCTGTTTATCAAGAAAACATACTTTTTAGACTTCCTAGAGATTTCATGAAGGAATTAACTATCTAGGACATACAACTTACCATGGAATTTTATTCCTACAAGTAACCAAACAAGCGCTTAGTAATCTACTTGTACAATTAGACTCGAGTTCATAATGAATCACAACGAACTCATTGCTTGGACAATAACATAAAATATATACAACCTAATTTTATAATTGCTTACTCTTCAATGTCAGCTCTCTGCCCTAACATTTATTATGTAAAACATGTGAAAATGTCTTTCTCGTGCATTAAGCTTTAGAGAGAGTAGACACAAAAACAAATTGAGATGCTTACACAGTGCTGATATTTGTTCTATGAGGATACAACTATTAATTTTAACTTGCATGTGCTTTTGCTTTGGTTGCCTCTGTTTTCTTAACTGATATATTTGCTTATATGAAAAAGTTGATACAAGGTGCTTGAACTGGGGAAAAGATCAAGTGGTGCCTGTTAATATTGCTAGATTTGTTTATATATTAAAATTTGCTTTTGATTGCTAAATCTTCAAGATGAATAAATAAATTGTGATATCCTTCTTTTTCATGCATTACTGTGAAGCTCAAGATATTCACGTGTTTTGTTAATGATGGTTTTCCAGTCCAAGATTTGGTATAGCCCATGCACTTTGTTTGGGTCTAGCTCCCTGGCTTGCAGCTGAGATTCCCATTCTTGTTGATTCTGGCATGATCAAGCACAAAGATGATGCTGCATCATCCAGTGAGTCTTAGGCAGCTATATGTTCTTATGGAAATTGATGAAGGGATATTTGTTGATCGACTCCAAGCACATGAAAGGTTGAGAAATTTTAATTTACAGATACTTGTCAAAATAAAAGTACAGGAGGTCTTATTCTGCCTTACATTAGATGTGATCTAAAGTGTAACATTCAACTTTTTAAAGTTGCAGAAGATTAAAGTTGGTGGATATATATGATATTTCCCGAATGTGTTAAAGTGTGTTTTTGTGGATATTTTTTTTGTTAAAACTGATGATGTGTGCTGTAGTCCTCCGGATTGCTGATCAAATACACATGAAGTAGTTATATCTTGACTTTATAAGTCTCGAGAAAAGCTAGGCCAAACAGGCATTTTCTTTTCCTTTCTTGCAAATACTTGGTTGCATATGTATGATATATCAGGATGCTCTGGTATTCTTGTTTGTGGATGATTCTTGTTGATAGGTACAGTTTTTTTGGTGATTAGTACTTGTTTCGGTGGTTAATATTGTTTGTTCGAATATGAAATAAGCTTTCTTTTTATGTTCTCGTATTTCTGATTATAGGTTCACATATTCTTTTATAGTTGTTCCTCCCTTTGATGAGTAAATCACCTTTCAAGTCACTGCTGCTGATCTGTTGTGTACTTGCTCCTTGGGCTTAGTGGTGAATCGTCACAATGTGCATCTGCACATGCACACACAATTGTATATTTGTAATATATGTCAAGTATGTGTAGCCACAATTTGGTAGTCTGACTTCGTGGAGAAGCAGACATACTTAGTGGAATGATAATGGAACCATGGGTGTCTTGTTAATGTTAATCTTAATCCTCACTTGATCTCATAAAATATTAGTAATTAGGTAGAACTCATTGGTGATAATAATGTAGCTAAGTAATTAACTTGTCTTGGATGTTCTAAGCTATCCTCCATAGAGTGCTGTATAATGGACGTATTTCCCTATCTGGGAATGTAGATGATTAAGGTATTGTTTCTTCTTAAATTTTGTGTAGTTTGGGCGAAACATGTACCCTTATCTTCTTCAGCACATGAGGCCCGTGGTTTTGCTAAAGTTTCTTCATCAACTTCTCACAAAATATTTTATCTTGTGATTCTTACCGGCCACTGTTTAGCAGAGCCTAATTTTAGTATTGACGTTTACCTTGAGGTTGTAAATTTGTCAGTAAACGCAAAGAAAAGGCACGGGCCAGACACATTGACACGTAAGCCGCGAAAATTGGTAGCCATGCAAGTAGAGATGCAGGGTCCATCTGTGTTAAAAGTGAGTACATCTCATTTCCACGTCTGCTACAAGGGGTTTGTGGCAGAAAAAGACCTTGAAATCCTAGAAAGCAATCTCCATCACAAGCTTGCAACCCTTCACATATCTCCTCTTCTCACCTTATCTCTTTCCATTCTTAGGGGTAAATATGATACTTTAATCATATATCCTGTAAAGGCTTGATATAATTTACTTGTTATATCAAGAAACTTATGTCTTTACAATCATGCCATCTATATATTCAAGTATATTTCTATTTGTCAAGTTGAAACAATAACATGTATGTTTAAAATATAATCAATTATTGTAACTAATTCTACCGAGCACACCATTTTAAAGATTCAATAATTTCTATACAATTATTAATTTAATCGGTTATTTAGCAGATACCATTCATCATGCTCGTAGTTGTCTTTCTCAAAAAGTTGTTTGATAAGAAAACAAGAGAAAAAAGAGAGATGACTTGCATAGTGGCATGTGATTCAGTGGATGGTAAACTGCCAAGACAAAGTATCATATACACCCACCCCATTTTTTATCACTAGTCAAAATTGTACCGATGCTCGAGTGATTTTAATCTTCTTCTTATTTATTTAAAATTTATGCAAGAGAGATGGTTATTTCTCTCGACTATAATTCATGTGGCAACTATAGCAATTTTAAGGTTAAATATTGATAATTAATCATTCGTCATTTAATACCATTCTTTATCTAACTTGTATAGAGTTATTATTATAAATATAATAAATTTGTAATATACATTTAATTGTACACACTAAAGCTAAAATAGGAAGGTGTATGGATAAAATGTGTGTACCACACGCCAATCAGAGCCCCATAGAATATGCTTTATGAAAGAAAACATATTTATTAAATCTGTTAAGTTTTGGTGATATTAAACTATTTAATATGAAACTAATATAATAATTTTGATATTTTGTGGGAGTGGTAAATAAAAGGAGCAATAGCTAATAAGTAGGGCTGAGCATTCGGTCGGTTCGGTCCAAAACCGGACCGAACCGAATGGACCGAGAACCGAACTTTGAATTTTTTTGGGACCGGACCGGACCGAAGTTTTATAGTGGACCGAACCGGACCGAACCGAAATAATCCGGTTCGGTCCGGTCCGGACCAAAAGGACCGATATTATTTTAAAAATAAAAAATTATATTATAAATAAAATTAAAATTCATGATTTATTATAAAAAATTTCATATTAATTAATCACCCCCAATTCATTAAAGGTAGATATAATTAAATTTACAAATTAGATATTATAATTATAACATATAAGATATATGTAATATAAATATAAATATAAATTATATATATTTTGGAATGTTCGGTCTATTCGGTCCGGACCGAAATATTTTTTTACGGACCGAACCGGACCGAACTTTATTTCGGTCTATTCGGTCCAGACCGAATGGACCGAATTTTCAGAAAATTAGGACCGAACCGAACCGAACCTACACGGTTCGGTTCGGTTTTTCGGTTCCGGTTCGGTTTTGCTCACCCCTACTAATAAGCCACATCCCGTTTGTACAATATTTACACCTCTCTCTCCTGTCTGAAATTCTTTTGGGAGAGATTCATATCATAGAGGAGTTTTAAGGAAGGGGGCAATGGCAGTTCCAAGTGCTTTTGCAGGGCCCAAGTTGGAGAATATTTTTCTGGGGAATGCTTCCCACAACGGGGTGGTGTTTTGTAAGCCCAGAAAAGCTGTCTTCCCAAGAAACTCCACGAGTCTTAGGTGCGAACAGCAGCAGCTTCAGACAACTAATGACAATGTTATCGTTGACAATTCTACTAAGACTCCTTCTTCTTCAAGTCTCTCCGCTCTCCAACAGCTCAAATCCTCTGCTGCTGACAGTAATCTCTCTCTCTCTCTAGCTCTCCCTCCCCCCCCCCCCCCCCCCTCTCTCTCTCTCTCTCTCTCTCGTATCTATGAATGTGATGATCAGTTGATGAATTGGTGGTATTCGATATGTTTGATGATTTTTCTTTCTATGCCTTTCTTTGAGTGTACTTATTCTGAATTCAGTTTTTTACTTATTACAAGTTAAAGTTGCCAGTATTTCTAAACAGGGTTTGGATATCAAATGACAACCAAAATAACTTGAAAAACATTGTGAAAACACTAAAATTGGACACACAAATATACAAGTGAAGTTTAGAATATGGAACATATCACTTCTATTGTATGGCAATGATCCATCTGGCTTCACCGTTCCGTTCAAGAAACATACAAAACATGTATTGTTTAAACACATTTAACTAAAGTTTAACAAATTTATAGTGGTGACTGCTGAGCCTTAGTATTACATAACTTGTACCGATGTATATACAATTATACATTATGTTGATGATGAAAGTTCTAATTACTAATTGTTTGATTTTGCTGTTTATCAAATTGAATAGTGAGGTTATTATTTCTTTCTTTTCATTTTGGAAAACTGAGAACAGAAATCTTTATTTATCCCGATGAAACCGTAGGCTATTTTATATTGTGTTTTAGTTTAACATGGAAATCAGTACCTTTCTTATAAAGAGTTATATACAAGTATTTTTTATTTCGAGCTCCTTCTTCCCTTGTTTATAAGGGAGCCTTGCTATTTGGAATTTTAGTAATGTAAATATTGCAGCTTTAATAGAAGTGAAATTTATGATAACATATAATATATGCTTCGTACTTGTGATATTTAAAGTATAATTCTAATTATTTGTTTTGCTAAGGTTGAAGGTTCACCTGATTAAGTTGATTTCTTATGTTTTTCCACGGGCAATTTTTTGTGTGCGTCAAATGATCTCACTGTAGTATTCTCAAGTTTCCTTAAATCACGACTTTTTGTCATTCAAAACTGTGTTTCTTCCCCTTTATGGAAAACTTATCGTTCTATATCTCTATTCTCTTTACTCAACATTAATAGCTTTCTTTATTATTTATTTCAAATTTGGATCTGCCTCGCCCTCCTAAACAGTTATACCTTTTATTAGACACACACATTTTAATTCAAAAAATTTCCAGAGTGTGTCTGAAGCTTTTTATCTTATGGTATAGGGTATACAAAGGAGAGAAGCAGCATTGTAGTCATTGGGCTCAGTATTCACACAACACCTGTTGAAATGCGTGAGAAACTCGCTATTCCTGAAGCTGAATGGCCCCGAGCTATTAGTGAGCTATGTAGCTTGAATCATATTGAAGAGGCTGCTGTTCTTAGTACCTGCAACAGGATGGAGATATATGTTGTAGCTTTGTCTCAGCACCGTGGCGTCAAAGAAGTGACCGAGTGGATGTCAAAGGTACGGCTTTCTCTGTTATATTATACCTACTCTTGTAAGTTGTAATCCTTTTCCACCTTAAGCCTTTCTTTTTTTTCTACTCTGTTAGATGTGAATGCTGCAGCCTGTAAAAATACTTCATGTACTATCATACTAATTACCGTTCTCTGCACCTATTTTCATTTTATGTTTCGCGGCCACATATTTGTCTCCAGTGATGCTCAGCAAAATATGATCTGCATCTGTCCTGACTTCAGGATCTCTATCTCTGTATAATCTTGTCACGCACCATTAGCATTATCTATTTAAATACTTCTCTTTTTCAAGTACAACCACCTCAACACTTTTTTTTGGTCGTATCTTGGCAGACAAGTGGGGTACCAGCTTCTGACCTTTGTGAGCATCGATTTTTGCTGTATAACAATGATGCTACCCAACACATCTTTGAAGTATCAGCAGGGCTTGATTCACTGGTGCTAGGAGAAGGTCAAATTCTTGCGCAGGTCAAACAAGTTGTCAAAGTTGGGCAAGGAGTTGTAGGCTTTGGGAGGAACATCAGTGGGTTGTTTAAGCATGCAATTACTGTCGGGAAGAGGGTTAGAAGTGAGCTAAATATTGCATCAGGGGCAGTTTCAGTCAGTTCAGCTGCTGTGGAACTGGCATTGATGAAGCTACCTAAAACCTCCCATAGTACTGCTAGAATGTTATTAATAGGGGCAGGAAAGATGGGAAAGCTTGTAATTAAACACTTGGCAGCCAAAGGATGCACAAAAATGGTGGTCGTGAACAGAAGTGAGGAGAGAGTAACTGCTATTCGTGAAGAGCTGCATGGTATTGAGATAATCTACAAACCCCTTACAGATATGCTAGCCGCTGCTGCAGAGGCAGATGTCATCTTTACCAGCACTGCTTCGGAAACACCATTATTTCTCAAAGAGCATGTAGCAGATCTTCCACCTGTTGGTTCAGATGTTGGATCTGTGAGACTTTTTGTTGACATTTCTGTTCCTAGAAATGTTGGCTCCTGCATTAAGGAGCTAGAAACTGCACGAGTTTACAATGTGGATGACCTTAAGGAGGTTGTGTCAGCAAATAAGGAGGATCGACTTAGAAAAGCAAAGGAAGCTCAGACCATAATAGCTGAGGAATCGAAGCAATTTGCAGCCTGGAGGGATTCACTTGAAACTGTTCCAACCATAAAGAAGTTACGAGCCTACGCCGAAAGAATCAGACTCGCAGAGCTGGATAAATGTCTGTCAAGAATGGGCGATGACGTTACAAAGAAAACAAAAAAAGCAGCTGATGATCTCAGCCGGGGTATAGTAAACAAGCTTCTCCATGGTCCCATGCAGCATCTGAGATGTGATGGCAGTGACAGCCGAACTTTAACAGAGACACTAGAGAATATGCATGCCCTTAACAGGATGTTTAGTCTGGAAGCTGAAATATCTGTTCTGGAACAAAAGGTCCGAGCTAAGGTGGAGCAGAACCAGAAGTAAGCTCCCTTACATTTATGTAGTTTATATATAGCGACACTGATCATCACGTTTTGGAGTCCGAATAAGAGAGGAAGTTTCTAATCTTGCTGTCATTATTTGAGCCGTTGTGAATCTTCATCCGGATATATACACAAAATTGAAGCCTTCATTGGCTCGCCATTTATTTAAATGCTGCTAAGTCTATACTGTTCAACTCTCCTGTGTTTTTCATAATGCCTATACGGTCGGTGTAATTAACAGATTGAACTTGGTTTTCTTCCCTGAGTGATGTTGTCCAATGTAATGAATGAACAGATGCGCTTCTCAGGGGGCAGTTTCCACAACATTGTCACTTGTTGTAGTTAATATACTCGTTATTCTAAAACCTTGTTGCTTGTATTGGCTTCCACCTTGTTGCCAGGAAGACAATATAAGAGGAGATGATGTGCTTAAACAGGTAAACCACATTATATTCATTGCTAATGCTAGGTAAACAGGTTTGATCAATCAAAACATGGTTAGTAGCCTATCTTTGTTTGAATTTCTATTTTCTTCCCTGATTTTACCACCTTGAGGAAAAACAGCTCTGTGCCTGAGAGACAGTCACTGATGGTTGCAAACATCAGGTTACTCTAGAAAACATACATCTGTTTGAGGTTTGGTAATCCACTTGTATGTCCTTATTTGCTGCAGCAAGGGGCAGTGGAGCTGAGGACTTGAGTAATTTTAATTAGTGCATTGACCATTGCCACTGCAAACACATACAACCTCTTTATTACTAATAAGAGATGATAAGAGATGATAACGTATATACAACCTTTCTTTTTCGTATACAACCTCTTTACAAATAAAGGATAACAATGCATAGTGCATAATTTGCGACTCGTCTAAATGTGTCACTGTCAGTGATGAAATTAAAAAATTTATTCATATCTGACTAGTGTAAAATCGAGTTTTATGTACAACAACAATTTACTTTATAAAATTATAAATGTAAAATGAGATTGATTTTGTTTGAAATAAGTCGGAAAAAATATTTTGTCAAAACAGTTTTAGTTACGAGTTGCAGTTTAATTATGCCTCAAAATAAGTCGGAACAATTCTTTTTCTAAAAGACTTCTCTGAACTCTCGAATCCATTTACTCGGGAAATATTTCTATTATGCATAATAAAAAAATATACTAACATTCCAAATAGGTTACACTTTATTGTTTCATATACAAACAAAGCAATGCCCTCTACATTCTTCGCCTAGTTTACATGTAAAAATGTGGTGAAGGCAGTGATGAAACACTTATGCTGTAAAGTAAAAAGCGATGAATAATCAATGGATGACATCCCATTAGAACAAATCATTACAAATTTTACGAAGCATACAAATGATTTCTTACTTGGAAAAAGTTGAGCCTTTTTCCATGACAAGAATTTAGAAGACCATGGCAGTCTCACTTTTACTGCCCTTATCCTGTAGATACTGATTTTCCAGAAAAAGCAAGACAGTAATAATTCCATTTTTTGAAATTTCACCACTTGGCTGGAATTCCCTTTTATTTCTCTCTCATCTTATCTCATCTCGTGACCCAAAAATATTATAAGGTCCGGACCTAATCCAGGGTGATGCCAAAATAACGAGGAGACTTGTGCACTGGTTACGAAATCCTTGTTATGTTCTACAAGCACCTTCCACCGTATCCAGCATTCTTAAATAATGCTTGCTTTATCTCTTCTGAACTCATGCTTCCTCTTTGCTCCATTTCCTATCATTAAGAAAATTAAAATTAAGTACTTGAGAAGAAAATCCAGCAAACTGTGATTAGTGATTGAAAATTGAGTTTAATAAAGTAATTTAAAGCTTAATCAAACTTATAGTACCTCTGAGCAAGAAGCAGTCATTCCAAACTCATTGAAGCAGCTAATAACACAGTGTTGAATCTCAAGGCCTAATGCTTCTAGTGTACTCACAGTTGAGAGCAACAACCCTGGCTTAGTAGCACAGCACATTTCGATTCTAGTATCCATGTCATTTCTCTCCACATTAAACTAATCATAAATCAAGATGCTCAAGTGTGAGTTATGAGTAAAATGATTAGTGCAATAAGTATCAGTAAACAGAACATACTACATAGTACATACCTTTGGTGAGTTTCTGACAAGAACCTCATTAGGCTTTACATCTTTAAATAGGCTTGTTAAGCTTGGGTGATGATGGTCATTTGAGTCACTTTCATTCCCTTCTTGCATTTTATTAATTCTTTCAAGAAGCTCCTTCATGTAATCTATTGTGTCTCCAAGGATTGATGTCCTATCCATCTGTCATAATTTTAAGTAAAAATGGAGAAGGTTTAGCAGATATTTATGTAATTAAATTCTTGAAAAACAGACACAAAAAGGGTACCTTGCTGATCTTAGGAACAACAGATCTAAGCATGGAAAGCCTGTCATTAAGCCGCTTTCTTCGCCGTCTTTCAGCCATGAGATTCTTGGAAGGCTGTCCATCCAATTTCTTGACCTTGCTCCTTTTTTCCATGCCAGCACCCATGTTAAAACCAGGGACTTCAGGGGACTGAAAAGGCTCCATCTTGCAAGCCTCAGCAGCTGCCTGCACTTCAAAATCCTCGATAACCGAATACTCTTCTTGACAAGGCAAGAACGGATCAGGTGTATCAAGCATGTTGTTAGAAGAATCAGTGTGCTCAGGAGCTGATATAGCCTGATCATCTCCAAAAGGCACACAAAACTCCCCAAAATAACTGGAAAAGTTGAAACTTGGTTGATACTGATCAAATGGTAATGCAGGTAAGTCCTCAAAACAATAAGTCTGAGGAATGTTGGATAAAGGGGTTTCAGGTAAAGTAGGAACATTGCAATAGGCATTAGTAAAATTGTAGAACTCATGAGGTTGGGTTGGAATGAGATTGGTTATTGATTCCCAAGGCTCACTTCTGAAAGTTAACAACTCTTCCAAGAAATCATGACCATTATATTCCATCTCCAACATAACTCACACAAACACTCTTGCTTTTTCTTCTCTCTTTCACTTTGAGTTGGACTTGGATGCTTACTTACACAAGTAGGGACCAAGATTATATTGAGATGCAGCAAGTGGGCTAACTGCCTCATATATATAGTAGTGTATGTGTGAAGGGAGTTCATTGTGAGAGAGTAATATTTTAATTCTTAATCTTTTAATCTTCTGGCTCAATTGGACATAAGAGTTTTATCTATGAAATATTTAAGTTATTTTTTACACATTTTATTTTTAATGTCACTCATTTTTTTAGTTAAGGTTGATCACCTGTTAGGACTCGATATCACATTAGATATAAAATTTGATTAACAAATTTTGATATATTTATCAATATATACAAGTATTTCCCTCGATGTCTGTTCTAAATGACGTGACCGACAAATCAAAGATTAATCGGATGATTTTATATAGAGGATTACATTATTATCGATGTGAGTGTAATAATCAAAATATATCAAGTTTGAGAAAAAATTTAAATTTTCTTTTTTGAAATCTCTAGCATATATGCACGTTACTTCAAATTGCAGTAACAAGAGAAGATAAATTTACCAGATATGCATTCTAACAAGACAAATAAATTCTAAATACGCGTTAATGTTTGCAGAATTGTTTACTAAAATGATTTGTACTTTTTGAACATGATCCTCTTTAATATAACATATACTCCTACTGTATAAATGAACATGTCTTTCTACATCTGCGGTTGATGTCTAGGTAACTTCATGTCTTTTTCATCGAAATCTGGCATATCAAACAGACACAATATATAATCGTAAGAGTCTGATAACTTTGACTTGCATTTCTGTCTGAAACGTAAAGGATGGCGTTTAGCTACATAGACCGTGTCAGGTTCTCTGTATTCGTTTAACCTCTTCTATAGACTTGCATGCTCGCCAGGAAATATATGATCCAAATACGTAACTCTTGTAATTGAATAAAAGGTAATTATGGAAAATAAATTCAGTTTTATACATGTGCTAAATAATAATCATCTGGGAAATAAATTGAAAAAAGGCCTAGCCTATTTATTCCAGCCGTCATGTTATGAGACTGTAGCTATATTTATATTATGACCGGAAAATTTTGTCCTAAAAATCAGTGATTAATTCTGTAACTCGTCGAATTGATTAGACTCTTGATTAATCCCCATCAATTTGATTAATTATCAATCAACTCGATTAATTTTCGATTAATTTTTATTTCACAACTTCACCAATTAAATCGAATTTTCGCTGTTTACACCACTACTGAAAATCAATCACGTAAATATTAAAATTCGTGTCAGAATAAAAATCCGGGGATGAAGGAAGAGTATCTTACCATCACCCCTCTTCGTATGAATTAAATCTCATATGGCATTTTTATTTCTGACAAAGTAAATCTCATATTAATGTTAACAACGGTGTAAATCTCATATTACTGTTAACAACGGTGATCTCCATCATCATGATTCATGATTCATACTCGTGAATCTCAAGCGGCAAATTTGTTTAAAACATTCTAGCTATATGCTACTCTACCTAGCAATATGGTCTAGTAATCGATCGATGTGCTGGGGCCGTTTGGCCAAATTTAAAAAAAATGATTTCTCACTTAAAGTGAGGAAGTGGAGTGGAGTAGAAGTGAGAAATAAATAAGTTAATAAAGTGTTCGGAAAAGAAGCAGAAATGTGTGAGAGAAGCTAGCATTCTCAGGCCCTGTTTGTTTATCAGAATCAACTTCTGCTTCTGACTTCTGCTTTTCTTGACCCGTTTGTGTAAAGAAGCAGAAGCACTTTTAAGAAGCGAAGCTGAGAATCCTAACTTCTCTCTCATAGCTTCTGCTTCTTTTCCAAATACTTTATTCGTTTATTTACATCTCACTTCTGTAGTTTAAACAAGAAGTCATTTTTTTAAGCTTGTCCAAACGGCCCCTCAGTTTCTTAAAAGTGCTTCTACTATTTTACACAAAAGGTAAAAAAAAAAAAAAAACCATGGTTTCCGGACAGGCCCAATAAGTTAGCGTCTCAGGTCTTTCTGTGTACTCTTATTGGCTAGGTAACAAGCCTATAAATATTGGCTAACAAGCCTATAAATATTCCATCTAACCGCATTGTTATATTCAATGTAAATTAATTAGTTGCATGTCTATACGTGTAACGCTACATGCAATAATTAAATATTGGTCTGTTACCTCTTCTGTTTTATAACCGATAATCACTAAACATGGAATATTTCAGAAGAATTGGAAAGTGCAAGTTGTTTTAAAATATCGCAAACTAGTTGTCTCTACGCCTAAAGAGGAGGATGTAACAACGTCTAACCCTAGAAATGTCTCCATTCACATGCTATGAGAATCTAGTTGATTAATTAATGTACTAATGAATTAATTAAGGAGGATTAAGCTGACATGCAGTACATGATAGTTGCAGATTTGATTAAGCTAATTACCACGTACTAATACAGTAGAGAAGCCGGTGGTTTTACAAGGTTATTATATTTATTTTATTTTAATTTTTTCGTCTGTTATAGTTTAGATTTTAGCTTAGTTTGGAATTTTATAATTTACAAATGTATCCCATTAGGTAGATTATTAGGGCAGGTCTAGTTGAGCTCGCGGCCTGACTTGGCAATAATTTGGAATTTTTAGTTTTAAGTTTGTACAAATTCTGTGTTAAGTACGAGATCCTATTTTACAAACACACCCTCAGGAGAGAAATATGATTTTACTGTCATTCTCATCAAATCATTAATTATACTACATATCCTTCAAAAATCTAATATTTGATAAATTTAATGTCTTGTTTTTCTTGATTACATTTTAATAAACTATAATTAATTCTCTCTATTCAAATTACATATTCATTTTTTTAAATATTACGCATAATAAAAAATTTAATTTCAATAAGAAATTTTTGTTTTCAATCATGTATATTGCATTTTGGGAAATTATGAATGATACCATTGTGTAATTGACTTCTCTAAATGGTACCATTTCGTGTTTTTGACTTACAGGTGGTATCACTCAGTTTATGAGCCGCTAACGATATTACTATTCCGTCCATTAAAACGCTAAAAACGTTAGTTGACCATATTTATTTCATTTTTTCCTTTAAAAAACACATAAAATACATTTGATATCTGTATTCTTTCTTTGTGTCCATGTGTGTGTATAGCTGGATGAGAATAAAATAAAAAACAAAAGAGATATTCAGTTTATATGTACAACGGAGGTGGTGGGTTACGGAGCGAAAAAAGGGATTAGGTTTTGAGCGCTTAATTCAACTGATCCAGAAGCTTGATTCGGGTGGGTTGATTTATATACATGTATTAAGTGAGTTGGTATGACTATGTTTGTATCTTGTGCGTGCGATAGTGATTTGGTGGTGGTTGGGTTTGATCTGGCGGTCGGGGTGGTGGCCGGAAATGGGTCGGGAAAGTGAAATAGGAGAGGTCGAGTAAGGGTGAGGGGTTGGTTTTGTAAAGAATGGGTGTTGTCGTTGCGACGATTTCGTCGGAGTCGGTAGCGACAGAAGAGCATGAAGGCTGAGTTGAAATCACTGGTGATGGTGGTGGTGGTGACTGACAATCGAAAGGAGGAGTAACCCTAAACTCAACAAAGAACACAAAGAAAAAAAATATCAATATCAGTTGTATTTCATGTGTTTTTTAAAGAGAAAATACAAGATAAATACAGTCAACTAATGTTTTTAACGTTTTAATGGACGAAATTGTAATATCGTTAACAGATAATAAACTGAGTGGTACCACTTATAAGTTAAAAACACGAAATAGTACCATTTAGAAAAACCAATTACATAATGGTACCATTCATAATTTCTTCAGCATTTTTAATCCTTTGACTCAAAGAAATATTCATTTTTAATAAGGTATATTGCATTAATCAAACATGATTTATACCCAGACATATATGAGTATTTATACTATATTTTGTGACAGTTTGTAATCCATATTTTATAAATCTTGTATTTTGTTACTCCAACTTGTTTTTCCGTTAAAAATTATTGTTAATTTTACTATTTATGGTTTTATCGTCTTGTTTAAACCCTAAACGGTCACAAAAAAATATAAATACTCAGGTGTAATTATTAGACCAGAATTAGGAGTTACCAATCATAATTAATTTTATATTTATCAAAAAATTATAATCATAATATTGTAACTTAAATACATGATCCCATCATTAAAAGAGTTCTGCCGACTGCCCATCTTCACAACCCATAACGATGTTTTCTCCAAAGTGATTGAAACATGACTAAAGTGTTTATTTGTGGTCAGATCTCCGTGAATCGCTGATATTTTCCGAATCTAGCTTTACGAAATCTAATTAGTCGACTTCATTAAGAAATAAAAGAAGTAATAAGATCACAATAATTCATGTTGTTTTTTGGGGTGTGAACCAAGATGTCAAGTTTAATACAGTAGTATCTATAAACACTAGTCTAATAAACAGTAGAATTGGATAAATTGATGTTGAGATATACTCCCCACAAGGCCACAATACAGGTTGAGAAGAGTATGTACACCAATGATGATAAGATTATAATGTTGGATAAATCTTAAACGTCCTACACAAGTCTGGGAGACAACGACACCACTCAAAACCATGCACACACTCATCACTTTCAAAACAGCGGCTCGGCATTTAGCTTCCACATCTCTCTCTCCATCTCTCTCTCTCTGTCTCGCCCACAATATAGCTAGCTCCCAATACCACTCACTCGATGTAACACAATCCTGTCCTCTGTATAATATTATTGTTTATTACATAAATCCATCAACAACTGAGTTTTGTACGTTGGGTTGCCCATGTTTGTCGGTTGTTTGTGATTTATCAACTCTCTCATCTCATACCCTCTTCTAAACTTTTTTTTTTTTTGAGTAATACCCTCTTCTAAACTTATTTCTAATTATGAACTTTATTGTATTTGTTTTGAAATGCAGGTCAAGCTTTAATATTGGATTTAGTTTCTTATAGAAATTAGAAATACATTCCTAAGCAGAACGAATGAAGAAGAACATAACAGACATAATAAATTTGGAGATGACTATAAAATATTCGAACACAAAAGAAAGTAAGAGAGAAGTTTATGCAATATCTTTTTAAGTGTGTACATTTGTAGAAAGAAAATAAATTTCAGTGGTCCATACAAAAAAAAGAAAAAAGAAGAAGAAATTAAATTTCAGTGGTGGGTTAAAATGATATGGTGCGGTATTCTTCATGGCCCCCTCAATTCTTTATTTTGAGGACATAACGTCCAACACATATTTTTATATTATTATGAAGTATAGTTTCATAATTTTTTATTTTTCTTTTAAATACAAATTTAATATTTAAATTGTTATATTAAAAGCAGAAATTTGAAAAAATTATGTGACAATACTTTATATACATCTCAAAATATAGTCGAAATATACATACCGTTAATCCGTTAATGAAGGATAGAGGGACGGCTCTTGTTATATTTGGTGAGTCCCTCTGCCTCACTGTTCATTGGTTAAGAGCAAGTCCAATGCAAGATGCAAAATAATTATAGTTATTGTTATAATTTAACACTAAAAAGTGTTTTTTATTGTTAAAATAGAACTTCAACTCCAATGCTAGATGCATTTTGCATCCAAATAATTTCAAATTTAAGTAACTTTAGTCCCTCTCTCCTAAACTTTATTTAAAATTCACCATTATACATACCAATTATAGTTAGTTGATGATGTGGCATGGATGCATAAATACATCCTTGGTTTCAAAATTAGAACCAAAGATGCATATATGCATATTTGCATCCAAATATAGAACCCCATCGGAGTTCAGATTTTTAGCATTTGATTTCAAATTATAGAAATGGCACCACTTATAACATTGCATTAAACTTGTTCTAAGGCCCCGTCCTCGATGCAAGATAGAATTTTGAAGTATGTCTCAAAAAAAATATCACATGTTCTTTGTTCTTTACAAAATCATATCACAGAAATCACTCAATGCAGCTGAAAGTTACAATTACGATGATTATGAGGCTATTTGGATGAGTTTAAAATAAGTACTTATTGTTTAAAGTTAAAAAAGTGAAGTAAAATTTAGAAATAAATTAAGACTTATAAGTGATTAAAGTGTTTGTGAAAGAAGTAAAAGTCGTGAAACAAAATCTAGCATTCTTAAATTCTTTCATCTTTCATGTGCTTATTGACTTTTTACACAATCGGTATGAAGAAGTGCTTCTAATTTATAAACCTAGAAATCGAACTTTAAGCCCCGCCAAACACCCCTGTGATATATTCTCTAAATCATATTTTGTAACTTGCACGTCTAATGTCATAATTTTATGAAACCTGTAGATGCCTATAAATATAATGGTAGAAAATATCACATAATGATACAATGAAAACACATTAATCTTATAATATTAGGGACTCCGTGCTATGAGTGATGAAATTAATGCACTGATGAATATGTAATGGAACATGGACAATTACGTTAAATTAAATAATTAATGAAATAAATATTGTTGATGGCAAATGAGTTTCCTTATTAAACGTCTATAGATGGAACAATTGAAAGGTACAAGGCCCGTTTAGTTGTCAAAATTCAAAAGATTTCATTAACAATTTGGACTTAGGCTACGATGAATATTTGTCGTCAAGTCAATTACGACTCAAACTTTATTATAACTTGCAAATCTCTTTCGTATAATGCATTTTTTATAACTATCTTTATGAAACGATTTATATGCAGGCTCGATCTAGAAGGAGGGCATTCAGGTCGACCGTGTCGAGCCCAAAAAATTTTAGAAGTTCAGAAATTATATAATCCATACATTTATTACTAGTATACATCGATAATATATTTGTTACTAGTATGCATCGATAATTTAAACTTCAAGATGACATCAATTTCAATTATCAATAAGAAAGCAAAATCATCTGCAACCAAATTAGTCAAGAAGAAAACATCTTGGACACCCTAAAAAGTTGTGCAAAACAATACTCCCTCTGTACCTACAGGATTAGAATAAGAAGTTATGAAGAATCCAAGGATTACTATTTATATGTGCAATCAGCCGATCACCAGACATATATTCACACTTTTGCAGTGACACCAACTTTTCACATCGATCAATTGATTGATCTTGTGCATGCACTAGCTTAGCGCAAATCATTGAGTTTGCAAAAGATGATTTACACTTGATAAAAATTTAAAAACATTTATTATATTATTTCTGTACTGAAAGCACTCGTGACGTACTGCTAGCTTTGCCTGGACTAGGTCTTGCTCACATATTTATATGGGATATCTGTTGCCGGAAAGAATAATTAGAAGCCGTAATCAAACCACATTCCATATTAATAGTAGATTAACATAAGCACACTATGTTATGCAAACAACAGTTCAATACTAATACTAGTTAAAGTTTAAAGATATTATTAATTAATTAACAACTTATGAATGATAAATCATACATATATGGATAATAAAAAAATTATTTTTGACCCGTATTTCAATACTTAATATTTTTGTGTACTCAATTGGAACTTAACCAATAATTGTAAGATACAAAATATATTTATTTTATTTTATTAACTAATAAAATTAACATAACATGTCCAAGCTTTATAATGCAGCTGTACAATTTAATCAAATTATAGTAATTTAGAAGACGACGAGGTAGCTAGGCTAGAAAGACAGAAACAGTGTAAAAGGTAACGTGATCAAGAGTCAGCAGGAGCAGCGTTTTCACCCACTGATTCTGGTGTTGGACGTACATAAAAATCAGGAGCTACATATAGAGACACAGCCTAGAGAGATGCTTCATTTTGTCCTGTCGTTAAGGCAATAACATGGAGAGTGACCCTTGTTGAGTCTGGAATCAATGTATTTGCATGCAAGGGGAAATTCTTGAGGGTTTAATTTATTATTCTTTTGAATTTCTTCATCTACAATTTGTAGTTCACCTTCATGCAATGATCTGCTTTCTTTCATCATCGTTCTAAATCTTGTTTAAGTTTAAGATCAAATAATAGATGGTATAACATAAAACAATGTTTTACATATACTCAACTGAATGCTAAAATTGTCAGAGCGTAGCATAAAAACATTACGTTTAACTCCATTATTGTTCTAAATCTTATTTCAAATTGAGATTTGAAAAGAATTTTTCACTCGTCAAATCTCAGGTAGTCAGGCCTGTACAGTAGTTGAGTCTGTCCTGTTTATTGATTAATTGAACAAATTAACCTAACTGCAAAATGCGGATGTAAACATGATTTCATCTCACTTGCATATATACAAAATTTACAAATTAATTAAGCAACAAAATTATATACAATCCTAATGCAAATTACATGAATCTTATAAGAATTTCAAGTGTAATATTAATCAAATGATGATAAATAGATTAATCTAGCAAGAAAGAAATATTACTTCTCTCCTAACGCTTCAATTTTATTATATTTTTTCTGGTCTCTCACCAGAAGTCATAGTACCATTAAAATCAGAACATTAAGCAAGTATGCTTAGCAAAGGGACAGCTGCACTCTCATATATATATATATAGAGAGAGAGAATCGGAAATGACTGAAATATTATTAAATAAATTAATTAATGTGGAATTGCAGGATCAGTTTCACCATGATCAAATAGTGTTAAATTTTAAAATGTTAATATAAACCGTTGGACTTGGATGGGCCGAATCACAATATGCAAAACATAAGTTGCACTTGGGCAATTAGATACCCCTACAACCGGGCTAGTGAGAAAAACTATGGTCATATTGTGCTTTGTTTATACAAATAGTCTTAGCAAGTTACCTCTCAGAATTCTATTACAGCTTGTACAGCGATGCAAAATAGAAATTTCGTCCTTATTTGATTGATGTTACATTGTTTCGATAATATTTCTCAATCCTGTATCTCTCATTTTCATATACACTCACCCTTAATAAATTGAATTTGCAATATATTATATTTTGGAATTTAGGAGATATGGAATTTAGGAGATATTTAGGAGATATATTATATTTTCATATACACTCGCCCTTAATAAATTGAATTTTGCAATATATTATATACACTCGCACTCAATCAATTGAATGGCGGATGAGAATGATAATGGGTAATGGAAAGTACAGGAAAGAACAAAATTAAAACGCCCCCTTAATATATGGGCTAGCAATGTTTTTGCTCTATGCACCTTAGGAGACAACAAAATTGAAACAAACGCCGCCTTAATATATGGGCTAGCAATGTTTTTTCTCTATATATGCACCATCGGTCACCAATTTTCGAATAAAATCAACAATATTTCAGTATCTTTTTAAACGTTGACAGAATTTATATCCAAACTTTTACTCATTCGTTCACCTAATAAATTCCCTCTTCACTAATTTTCTCAACGGTTTATATTGCCAGAGATGCTATATATATCTCAAATTAGAGAGTTACTTGTGCTCTTTAGATGCCTTTTTCTCAATGATATTTGTAATTTTCTTGCAATGCTACTGTAGATTATGTGATATGAGTAATTTCTCCCCTGCCAACTTGCTATGACAAACAATCTCAGAAACTACTACTAATAATATTTTGAAACTTGCTTGTATTCTTTGTTACTACTATAGTTTTAAAACATTTTAATGATTTGTCGAATTTACTTTGTCAGCATCAATCTCATTATTTAGTTAAAAACGAGGTCTTGTTCATCTACCAAGTCTTGGATATCACAGTGATATCTTTCCTGGTTTATACATTGGCAGCCATTGAATGCAGCATTATTCTACTTTCTAAAGTTTGCAAACAAACGTGACATTAAGATGCTAACTAGTTTATATTGGTATAGTAAAATGTAGCGGATAGAAAGGTAAGCTGATTTTATAGTTTGAGCAGTTCAGAGTAGCATTATTGTGGCTGGCAGAGCTGGAGACGAATATGTGCATGCGCATCAATTTGATTTTTGGAACTTTCACCATTTCTGTTTGTTCCATCTGCATCTTTTTTATCGTTGACCTGTGATGCAAAATGGTTCTAGTTCAGGATTAAGCTGAAATATTAGAATATCAACGCTAAATATATTTGGTCATTGTTGAAAATCAGTCCATCTAAACCTTAAGGTATTAGAGGAAGGCACCAAATGGATCTTATGTTATATCCGCCAAACATGAGCTCTGACACCAAATAAGAAGGCCCCAAATGGATCTTATGCTATATTACAACAGCAATAAAAGGGGCTCATGATCTATAGAAGCCACTTCAAACCTTTGCTTCATCTGTCTATAGTATGTATAGTAGTTATGCAAATGCTTTCATATATAATCTAACCTTCTTAATGGTTTACCTTCTTATTTAAGTTGATGTTTTCTTGATGCATCTGATCTACCTGCAATTATAACCACTGAATTTAGCTATATGAAATTTTGAATGAACATTTTGGTACCAATATTGAAAGGATTATAGAGATTGCAAGTTATTAGTAATAACCTTAACATTGAGTTCGTCTATTTCATCCGTAAAAATTTGATCCTACATTATAAAGATTATGTTAGTGCACATTGTATAATCTGTATAAGATGATAAATGAGCACCAAATATGTGTGCTAGTTCAGAACCTTCCTCATGCGGACACAATGAAGGCTCATTTCAAGCTGAGTCTCCAAGTTTTGCAAATCTTTAGTGTTCAAACCAGAAAGCTCCTCACCCATCAGTTGTCTGTAATATCTCAACAAGTAGGATTAATGATGTTGTAGGGAATGAAAAGGATAAAATGTTAGAATTTGACTCGAGGGAGACGATGATGCAGCAACAAACAAGATATGATGATAATCAGTCTTGAAAACAGTTATGGGTGGTGATCTGGAGTGTTTAGCATTGCAATGGCTTGTTGATGTTCGGTTTGAATATGAGAATTGACTTTGGTCTGGCCGAGACAGCTCAAAAATAGAAGGGACTTTTATTATTAGTACTGATTATTTGTTTAGGTTATGCAATTGGCTGAATGTTAATCTGGAAAATTTTGGAGGTGGTCAGATGGATCAATGGTCTAGTTGTGGACTAGGGTCCTGGAGTAAAGTTTTCAGACAGAAGGCGAGTGGACTCAGATTAACTACAGGGCGAGGGATCAGAATTAGAAAGAAAAAATAAAAAAGCCTCAACTAAAGCATAAAGCTTCAAGTTTGCTCTGAAGCAAGTAGTTGTCAAATTACTTATTTTACGATTGGATAAATTTAATACCATCTCTGATCTCTTTCTAAGTATGTATGTAGAATTCTAAGTACAAATTAGTCTTAAAGTACTATATTGAGTAACAAGTATCTAGTCTTAGTACAAGTAAACTTCTAAATGGATAACAATCTTATTTCTGAATGGTAACAGCCATGCAACATAAAGACGAGACTCTTAACAATCTAAGACCAGTGGACAAGGCAGAGTAAGGTCTTGTTGTTAGTGTAATTTTCCTTCCACAGTTTGGTAAGGGGTGGGGGAATATAAGTAGGAGACTTGGAGGTAATCAAATTTGTGATCAATATGATAGCAAGTTACTGATAGAGCCTTGAGATCATAGGAGTAGGGCTCTATTAGAACTGTGATGCCTTTAGGTAAGGACACAGCGGTATAGGTATATTTCTGCAACGTCTAAAGACTTCAATTTGTGTTGTGATCGGGTATCGATAAGGTCCAGATGCATATTCACATCACAAAGGTAGTATCATCACTTTCTCTGATCCTATTTTTACATATCATTGACACATAGTTCATTAGACGTAGAGGCAAGTTGATAGGTCTAGCTTATTTTGTGTCTGGTTTACCCACATTGACCTATTTGGGAAGTGTGGGATTAAAATTCTAGTATGTTCAGTTGCATTTTAAAGGCACATATTTCGCACTATATTCTGCGACTTCAGTCTGTGTTAACTGTTAAGGGTTAAGCAGTGAGATATGACATTATATTGTAAAGAAGAAATCATGAATATTAGAGGAGAGTATTTGGGGAAAAAACAGTATGCAAAGTCCCCATATTTTTCCTCAGAAACTATGCTTGACAACAATTAAAAGTGTGGTCTTTGTTAATTTCAATTGTCAATTTGTAAATGTTAAACATATAATACATGAGATGCATATTAAGCCCACCTTAACACTTTTACAGTTCTAAGAGAGGTGGCAACTTGTCACAAATGATATAATTTGCACATCATATCATCTACTAGGGAAATTTCAGTATTCCCAAATATTATATTTTGACACTAAGGCTAATTATATTCTTAACGACAGAATCATATTATTCTACAGACCAACTCTTCAATCCCAACCAAGGACTTCCATTGACGGGTGTGTATCCTTCATTACACCCTCGGGGTTAAGGAGATGTAGTAACTTAACTGTTAAAATACATGGTAACACAGTTTACAACAGGGGAAAAACTTGTCATACCTGTGACTCCCTTGCAAGTCCTGTACTTGTCGTCTTAGCACTGTTGTCTCCCTTTCCCATAACTATAAGTTGAAGTATCAGAATCAAGTCACACGATATTAATCAAGGCGGCTTTATGATAGTGAAACTTCATCTATCACAGATTTATGCTTAGATGTGTATTACATTGTGTATGAGATCCATATTTAATCTGAAGGGGTCTAGTTAATTCGTCCTTCTCTGTCGTGCATCAGTATATAGACTGACTTGATCTTGATACTGTTAATACAGGATTGCTTAGATGGTCACAAAAGTAATTTGAAAGTTAACTGAAAATTGAAAAGAAGAAATTGAAATTATCTTTTTCCATTTCAATATGTGATCACTAATCAGTTATACAACCGGGTATTGTGGAATTGACATGAACGGTTATTGGACTTGGGATTCAAGAAAATGCTATTTGCCAGTTTATGATCTCTAATAGATAGTGTAGGATAGCTATAAATGATCTCATGGCTTAATAAAGATGAAAATAGTTTTTTTTTTGAAAAAGCTATGTGATGAATTGTAACAGATGAAAAACCAAGGTTTCTCTTTTCTTTTTTTGATATTTGGTGACTAAAATGATGATTTACATTATATATATGCAAAATATAGTTAAAAGTAGTATGTAAAAACATAGATGATGTTCAGAGTTCTTAAATAGAAGAGGAATGGGTGTCGAAAGAATAGGTAACTGAAGTACCTTGGCCTCAGTGACTTGGTTATCTGACTGGTAATGTTCAGCCTTTGCTTTATTGTACTTATCGATCACCAACTTCATGCTGCAGGAAGTAGCTTTATACGTTATCAGCATCGTCCTTCAGTTCTCTCTCAATGCAAGTTTATAAAAGAGATAAATGAACTCTTAACAACAATTTTTCATGTTTACTTAGACAGAACATTAGACATCTGTTGGTGTTGGTAATTAGAACATGCATCTCCTCCATCTGTCAATGTCCGCTAAGAGTTTCATCAGACTACAAACTGATGACTAGAATTCAGAAGAGAGGTACAATTAAGTAGATTTGTACTGTTATATTTCTAAACAACTTGTATGAGGCGTTATTTCAATTCATCGCATATTATCTATGGCAACTCACAGTCTGTCCTACAAATGAAATAGAAGACAACTCACCTAATTTAACTCCTTCTGATTAGCGTTTGTGGTAAGTATCTATACTTAAACATTTTTCAGTACTTTGCAATCATGTGTTCAGGGTGATTTTAGAATTGTTAAACTGAAACATATCATAATTTTTAAATGTTAATATTATGTTCAGCTTATAATTTTTAGTATTTCCTAATCCCCTGATAGTCATTAATTATTAATTGAACTATGTACATATAATCTGAATGAACTGTTTTATTAAAACACACAATACGGCCAACAGTGTCCTTGTGAAGGACATTGAGAACATTTAGAGAATGAAAACCTTCTACAACAGCCAGGAAACATAAACAATGAATGGGCGAAAGTTCTAGGCATTTGCCAAGATCAGGGAGAAGACAGTCGCTGTCAGTGATGATGATCTGGCAATTCAACTCGAACAAGCACTTTTACACAGTGAAGGAGTAGTGATGGTCTGGAAATGGAACTTGAGCAGGCAGCCAGGCACTCCCGGACTAAGAAGGATAGAGTGAAAGATTGAAGACCAACAAAAAGACTACTAAATGTAGCATCACCGTCAATGAGAATAGATGAATTCATTGAATTGGAAATTAGAACAACCATTTGTGAATAGGTATTTAGGAAAGAAACGATATTTTGCTGTAGAAACTTGTTCAGCTCAGCTGCTCAGGGGGCGCAGGGCACAGTAGCTGTAGCTTTAATTGCAATGTTTCCATGTTTGTTTATTTATTCAGTTTATAATGAATTCCTTATTCATTCTCTAAACAATACGCTCTTGTAGCCATTATAATTGTCGTTTTTGCGTTGTACACATTAAAGACTCACCAGGTATGCGTAAATCTATCATTGTGATTTGTGATGGACAACAACAACCATGAAACAAGAAAAAGATTGTCATGTAACTCAACATATATAGATCCAACTACCAAATAAAATATATTTAAAATTAAATCGCGGCTATCTATAAAAAGAATATATAGAAAAATTAGAGAACCTGGTGCTAGAGAAATCATAAAGCTTGCTGGTGTTGGAAAAGATGATGACACCAACATCAGCATCACAGAGAATGGACAGCTCTTTGGCCTTCTTTAACAAACCCTTTCGTCTCTTGGAAAACGTTACTTGCCTGCTCGTCGAATCATCAATCTTCTTTATCACTATTTTCCCTCTCCCCATACTTGTCGATCCCTACCTACTCAGATCACAAACATTCAGAATTCAGTATTTATAAATAATTTAGACCGGGGCTTCAGTCTGGTTTAGCCTCGAAAACAACTCAATACATAAGATAAAAATACTAATGTTAGAGATGCACAAGTAATATACTTAAATGCTTCCTGTCAAAATGTTGGTTATATCAGCTGGTATTCACATCAGCTTCTGTATATGACATGCCAGGATATATACTATGTACCTGCTCAATATGAAAATCTGAATATGTATTAAAAGGACATGGTTGACATAGGCTTTTGTGTGTCTGTTTTGTTGTGTATACTAAGAAGACTAAGAGCAGTTGGTGACTTGGTGTAGTTGCAGAGCTGCAGAAACAAATCATGGTCAATCAGTATTGCTTTTTTTTGTTGGCTGCTGTTATAGCGAATAGATCACTGACGCGTGCCTTCACTTGACACTGCATTTCTACTTCGGGACATGTACATTGTTTATTCACTACTTTCTTCTCGTTGCAGCCACCATTGAAATGTATCCTGCCTCTCAATTATAAAAGTAAGTCAGTACTATATTACTCCCTCCGTCCCCCTCATTTGTTTACATTGAGGGACGGGAGCTCGGCACGCATTCTAATGCTCTCCTAAAACGTAGTTCGGTAAATTATTTTGAACTTTTTTTTCTTCTGTATAAAAATTTGATGTTTAAATTTTTATACAAAAAAAAAAAATTTTAAAATAAGCTATAGAACTATGTTTTATATGCGCATTAAAATGCGTGTCGAGCAGTGTGAAAAAACTGTAAACAAATGAGGGGGACAGAGGGAGTATAACTTACATATATGAGTATAAATTATAATATAGTATATTAAATATTAATATATAATAATTATTCTAATTTTAAACTATCTTCAAAAATGTTGATATATGGAAAATTTAACATGTTCAGTTATCATAAATTAAAAATTTATTAATTTTGAGAAATATAAATGTAATAATATGTTTATTAGTTGTATAAAAATCGAATTTAATTAAAGAATATATATTATTTTAATATAAATATATCTCTAGAATAAAATTAAATATTAATATATATATATATATATATAATACAAATTTATTTATACATAATGTGATGACCTGGATTTTCAAAAATTATTTTATTATTTTTATTCCTGATTTTTTTCAGAAAATTCAGAATAAAATTTAATATGTTACTCTAGTTTGACAATTTTTACGTATCAGTTCAAATTATTTTTCGGGACATCAGGGGTATCAAAATTTTATTGTTTGTTCAAATTAAATGTCATGTTAAATATGTGAATTACTTGTTATATGATTTAATTGTTTATTTGGATGTGATTTATGCCTGTGTGCATGTTTGTTACTAATTGTTGTGTTGTTTTAGAAATATTTATAATTTTCTTAAAAAAATAGATTTTTGGGAAAATGAATTCTTGAAAATATGAAAGTGATTTTAAAAATTCTTTTAATTATTTGATAATGATAATAAATATTTTTACGAGATTTATAAAAATATCTCGGTGATGTTTTGAAAATATTTTGTGGCAAGTTATACCGTAAATTGTTAAAAAGCGGGTTACAATTTCAAGCACCGCCTATGTATATACACAAACAACAGTTCCTCTCTAGTCTCCCTCCCTCTCCTAAGTCTCTCTCATCTCTTTCAATTTCTACCGACTCTGTCTCTCACTCCAACAACAGTATTGCTCCGCTTTCCCCCGATAGTCGCCGTCGTGTGGCCACCGCCGCCGTCCTGTTTTACGAGCCACTGTTGAATCATCCCGCAGCAACGCCTTCGATTTCAATTGGTATACCCCAGTTCTGCTTTGTAAATCAGTTGTTTAACCGTTTATTTTTGTTTCAATTTGAATTATTCAATCGATTGCTATGTGTGTGTGAGCAGTTGATTTGTGTGGGTATAAACCGAGTTTATGTGTATGTATTAACAGGTTGTATAGTTGTGTTTATAAAAACAAATCAGTTGTGTGATGTATTTATATATATGTATGTGTGTGTGTATTTACATACATGGTAATTGAAATTACATTTGGGAGAATTGTGTTTATATGTATGTATAATTGATGTGTGTGTATAATCTGATTTATGTGACATCTGTGTTGCTATGTGTTAGTTGAGGCTAGTAGTAAAGTGGTTGATTAAGGGTATTTTAAGAGTTAAGTAGTGGTTTAAAGATTTAGAACTATTCATACTTGAGTTGAAAGTTTTGGCCGTTGCTGGTCTGTCTTGCAGCAAAAATCTGGGTCAATTGAGTTGAGTTATGTGCTTAATTTTCCTGTGATAATGTGCTACTTGGAGTCTAGATCAAGTACGAAAAAGAATTTCAAAGCTTCGTTAAACGAGCTAAAAGATATGTATGTTTTAGTACAAGGCGCGCTGAAAATTCTGGGCAGTCTTGTCCTGTTCCATGCCCTGTTTTGCTATCTTAAACTCAAGCTTTGCTTTTGAAATTTTTACTATAGTTAGATGTTAGTGTCTGGATTATGTCATTAAAATTTTATACAAATAGACCAGTTTTTCTATTTATTAAAATTCTTAGCGTGGGCCTGGTTCTGCAGGACAGATTCAGGTCCTGACTTGCAGGCCTTGTTTTACTCCCTTAAACATTGAATTTGCTTCTGAAATTTTTGTAGTAGATTTGAATAATGTTTAGGAATGTCTCATAAAATTTTTATATTAAAATGATAAATTTTCATTTTATTAAAAACACAGAGTGAGGACTATTTGAACTATTGTCTAGTTTTCTTTCTTTGTTAGTGCATATTCGGAGTTTATGTTTGATTGATTACATATAATTGATAAATGGATTCTTGTAGTGATGGTAGCTTGTTATTTGTTTAGCTTGATTTCATGTTCGAATATAGAGGGCTTCATGAGTTTTACTTGATATATATGGAAAGTTATTTAAAAGTAAAATTGAAAGATGTAGTGATTAAAGATGAGTTTGACTTTTAATAGTTATCATTAACTATATAAGTAAGAATGAATTGAGATTATACTTGCATAACTTGAATTATATGTTGATGCATATAAATTGTATAGATATGATTAGTGAATAAAGGATTTGGACGTTAGTTTGGAGTATAATATGACATTAAGTTGGGAATTGATAATTACCGAAGTATATTTGTTGAGTGATTGATCTTGTATCTTGCTCTGTGTTTTATTTGATGTTAAATTAGTAATTGCTGAGTATTGAGTTTGGATTGAGTTGTTGATTGCTGCATAGTATAGAAAAACAGGTGGATAGTCTGATAAATAAAGGAGATGCTGCAGAATTTTTGTTAGAAATTATATATGATTTGCTTATGGAATGATATTTAATAGTTAATAGCAAATTAGTATAATTAAACCGAATTGTGTTTATGTGTTAAGTGATCACTGGTAACTTTTGGTAGCTAAAAGGTTATGTGTTTAACTGTGTGTTGCGTGTTTAACTGACTCAAGGTGTATATACATTATATAATTATCTATTCATAAATATGCGAAGGGTAGATGATTACAGACTTTGGTAGTTATTCCGAATTAGTTAATATCGCCTGGCGACTGAAGTTTCGTTTAACTCTCGTATAGAGTCGACTAAGACATGCTTGGCAAGTACACTCAAAAGTAGTCGTAGAGTTCAGGCAGTGTTGTGAAAAGCGCGCCTAGGCGAGCGCCTAGGCGCAAAGCGAAGCAAAGCGCACCCTTAGCGCCTCATATATGTCGAGGCGAAGCAACTTCAATGAAGCGCACGCTTTTAGCCTTGAAGCACAAAGCGCGCTTAAGCACGAAGCGGCAGAAAAGCGCGCTTTAGCGAAGCTAAGCGCATAATAAGATATTTAATGTTATTGGGCCACTTCTAAGGCCCAAAAGTACTAACCCATAACAAAAAAAAAAAAAAGAATTTTGGGTCACTTTTAAGGCCAAAAAGTCCTAACCCATAACAAAAAAAAGATTTTTAGGCCCAAATAAAAAGTACTAGCCTGGAATTCTGCCTAAGAAACATAAATTTTGAATTTTAATATTTAATTTTAGGATTGTTTTTCCCTCTAAAAGTATTATTTAATATATTATAAAGGATACATTAAGTTATTTTTGGCTTAAAGTGTGATTTAATATATTATGAAGTATAAATTATGTTATAAACCTATATACATATATCCTAAATAATAAATAAAAAAATTGTAAAACATGCGCCTAGCTTCAAAGAAGCGCGCGCCTCGCTTTTGCGCTTTGCGCCTAGGCTCCAGAGAGTTTTGCGCCTCGATGCGCTTAATGCTTTCGATAACACTGAGTTCAGGATAACCCGATAAGGCGAAGTTGCTCCAAGAGAAAGTCTATCAGAGTATAGTCAGTACGGAAGTTCGCAGTATCGAGGCAAGTATTTCTACCTCTCTCTTATATTGGAAAGATCAAGTATACAGTTCTTTTATTCAAAGAAAAGTGTTCATATCCATATTCCGTATTTTAGAATTTCTGTCAGTACTTTTACCTTTCTCTTGCAAATTAGAAGCAAGTGCACGTTCCTTTTACTTACTGCAAATGCATGACTGAGGTGCGATTTTGATTTGAAAGGTTGACTTACCAAATTGATGCATATGATTTCAAAATCTCTATAAATGGTTTTCATAACTCGGTTTAGTTCCTCTGTAAGGCTTATCTGTTATAAGTATACTTCTAATGGAATAAACCTTTTCTTGAAAATGTTAAAGCTGTAGTTTTGAAACCTATATTGGGTAGGTTTGCGTAAGAGGCCCAGACACCGGCCCAGCGTGAAAGGTGGCTCCTTCAGCCCGGAATACCGGATTTCGTAATATTTGTGTGGCCTAGCTTGAAAAAGACTAGGTTCTATGGACTATAGTGCGACTGATCATCGGCTATAGCATGGTGTCTTATTTAAAAACCCAATGAAACAATGAATAGTTTGAAAAAGAGATTATCTTATGTTGAAAAGATGATTGATTTCATTTTTAACTCTACAGCTTTAAGTTCATATATTGATGCAGAACTGTTTTATCATCGTGTACCATTTTACTCTTTTTATATCATACCCTGGTACTGAACTGTTGATTTACAACATCATTATTTAATCCAGAGTTTACTTTTACTTCAAACATTCCGATTCACTTAAATTTGTATATCTTGTGGCTTTCACCTATCATATTCTTGCTGAGCATTATTGCTCATTCTTGCTATTCCTTCTAACCCTTTTCAGCTAGGAATAAAGATGATTCACTTAAGACTAGACAAGGATTGCAAGTGGTTAAGTTTCAAGCAAATGGTCAGGTAGAGTATGCAGGACGATGTCATTAAGACTAGATGCAGTTGGAGTTCTGCAATTCAATTCAGTTGGAAATTAGATTTGTTTATTTGGTTATCAGCTACTCTTCTTATCGAGGTTTAGCTGATAATGTAGTTTAATTTGTAATAAAGATTTAATAGTTTTAGTTTCTGATTTCAATACTGTAACCTGTATGCGATCCTGTTTTCAGGGGGTGAAATTGATTTTCAATTTGAATCATTTTTTAAAAAAAATATCCAGGTTCTGAAATACTTGTTTTTATTTTCTTTCAAAAATACAGGTTTTAAATTATTTTTATTTACACGTGGCACCAAATCCAGACCCCCGGATTTGAGGGCTGTCACAGTTGGTATCAGAGCTACAGGTTATAAGTTATTGAAATCAGAGTGTAGGTTGTTATTATTGGTTAAATAAAGAGAACACGTGTAACCTCACATAGAGGTATCGTAAGACTATTTGGGGATAGTCCTTCTGAGCAGAATAAAATGAAGCTAGAGGATTAAGTTTCAGTTTTTATACTTATAGACATGACAAGTCCTAAATCTAGTTCTTCTAGTCCCTAGTATATTGACCAATTCAGAGTTATATCATTCTAAGAGGGTCAAAGTTAGACCTATCAGAAGAACCTTCAAGTTAGAAGCAGTTGAGGTCAGACCCGTAGAGATTCTCACACAGTCTAATGTATCATTTATTGTATATGCCAAGTGTTGAGTATTGATCGGAGAGTCACCTTTTTTTTATTCTTATCAGAGATATATGGAATTGGTGAAAGAATATAGGTGTTATCATGTCTGAGTTTAAAGCTTTGTGTATAGTTAAGTAGTGAGCGTTAGAGCTATGTAGAGTTCATGTTAGATTACTCGACTTAGTATCAATGAGTGAGTTAAGACGTCAACGCTTTATGGTGATGATTGTATAAAGTTGGGTAAGGCCTCTGACCGACAACGATATCGATGATGGGATCTTCAGAGGCTATTATGAGTCAACGGTAATATATGAAAGTGATCACTAAGAACGTCGAGAAGAATTGTTAGAATCAAAATGAGTAATCAAAGGAATCGATCAAGAAGACACCTGTGAGAATCCTGGCAATACCTTTCTCATTGTTGATTATATTGATTATTTTCCTAATCAGTGAATTATTTTAACATTCCTTTCATAAAGATGTTCGTTGACAAGCATATATCCTCCCTCTTGACTTATAGGAGGATGCATGTATTCATTTTATCCTTTCTGATTATTCTTTTCATTGAGACTAGCACCGTTTGAACATATTCGAGTTTTGCCCAAATTGTGCGTCAGATTTTGAATCGTCTTGATTGGTTAAAAGACAATAATTATTCAACTCATTCTGAATCGCTTCCATGTATCTGTACTCTAACTGAGATGAACAACCCTACCTATAGGGGACACAAGGACTCTCTGTCTGTGTGATAGAAGTTTGATGGGACGCCATCACTTGTGTGTGTTGTATATTACAAGAAGGTTAACTACCTTTAGTAGTGTCTTAATCAAGACACACAACACTAGTTCATTAGATTATATTGATCTCTCAGTTACTCTTTTATTTCAATCACGTAACATTTGCTCTAATAGATATATTCTTTCATATTTTTTATCTTCAAGATTCTTGTATCTCTAATAGTTGAAGGTATGCCATCTGAGTTGCCAAGATAAATTAAGAGCATCTCCAACGGCATTGGCTATAATCGTTGGCTAAATGGGATCTGTAAGACATTATGTAAAATTTGCTGAACCTGTAAGACATTTTGCTTCAATGGTATTGGCTATATTGGTTGCCTATAATTTAAAAAGAGTATGTTATTAATATTTTAGTTGTTATAAATAGAATATATCAGTTTAATATGGTAATAAATGATGTGTAATCATCCTACAGATTTCTTACAGGTCTGTAGAGGTTCAACAAATTTAGCCATCCATAGGAATTTGGCTAAATTTATAGACAACAGGTCACTATGGTTGGAGTGTGAAATTTTGAAGTGGTTGGCTAAATTTTTTATTTTTGGTATGATTATTCACTTTTTAGCTAAGGGGTCTCCATGGTTGGAGATGCTCTAAGCCTTTATAGTAGGAAGTAACATGAACAAAAGCGGATGATGATACAGATCTATGGAAACAATCAAGAGAATTTTATATGAGAAAGGAGTATTAGGAATTGAAGATATCATACACTGTGGTTTTCTTTTCGCTGATTCCGAGGACGGAATCCTTTTAAGGGGGTAGATTGTGATGACCTGGATTTTCAAAAATTATTTTATTATTTTTAATTCCTGATTTTTTTCAGAAAATTCGGAATAAAATTTAATATGTTACTCTAGTTTGACAATTTTTACGTATCAGTTCAAATTATTTTTCGGGACATTAGGGGTATCAAAATTTTATTGTTTGTTCAAATTAAATGTCATGTTAAATATGTGAATTACTTGTTATATGATTTAATTGTTTATTTGGATGTGATTTATGCCTGTGTGCATGTTTGTTACTAATTATTGTGTTGTTTTAGAAATATTTATAATTTTCTTAAAAAATAGATTTTTGGGAAAATGAATTCTTGAAAATATGAAAGTGATTTTAAAAATTCTTTTAATTATTTGATAATGATAATAAATATTTTTACGAGATTTATAAAAATATCTCGGTGATGTTTTGAAAATATTTTGTGGCAAGTTATACCGTAAATTGTTAAAAAGCGGGTTACAATTTCAAGCACCGCCTATGTATATACACAAACAACAGTTCCTCTCTGTATAGTCTCCCTCCCTCTCCTAAGTCTCTCTCATCTCTTTCAATTTCTACCGACTCTGTCTCTCACTCCAACAACAGTATTGCTCCGCTTTCCCCCGATAGTCGCCGTCGTGTGGCCACCGCCGCCGTCCTGTTTTACGAGCCACTGTTGAATCATCCCGCAGCAACGCCTTCGATTTCAATTGGTATACCCCAGTTCTGCTTTGTAAATCAGTTGTTTAACCGTTTATTTTTGTTTCAATTTGAATTATTCAATCGATTGCTATGTGTGTGTGAGCAGTTGATTTGTGTGGGTATAAACCGAGTTTTAGTTTAATTTGTAATAAAGATTTAATAGTTTTAGTTTCTGATTTCAATACTGTAACTTGTATGCGATCCTGTTTTCAGGGGGTGAAATTGATTTTCAATTTGAATCATTTTTTAAAAAAAATATCCAGGTTCTGAAATACTTGTTTTTATTTTCTTTCAAAAATACAGGTTTTAAATTATTTTTATTTACACGTGGCACCAAATCCAGACCCCCGGATTTGAGGGCTGTCACACATAATATAACAAATATTTAGTTATATCTTTTCTTAGGAATATTTGTGATAGTATCAATTCACTAATAAATAAATTATTCATATAATTAGCGGTTCCTAATCATTATAAAACAAATTTTAATTTTTTAAAAATATATATTTTTTATATCATTTTTTCAAAATATTAATATTCGATAGATATCTTATATTCGCTTTTCAATAAAAATTAAGGACAAAAAATATAAAAACTTATTTTGAATAAAATTAGACATAAATATATTTTAGAAATAAGCCTACTTGGCCAGATTGTATTTTGGGATCCCTTAATTTTCAGTCCCGTGTTTTGTGAATAGTATGCCGACGGGGCTACACAACTCCGGCGGCGTATGCAGGTAATTTATCCTCTCGTGATTTGTTAAGCTGCTTCTCTTTTTCTTGGCTTGTCGTTTTGCTTGTAGCTTGGATTTCTAATTTGGGGCTCTGATTGCTTATCTGATTCACTTAATTGCAAGTTGTGTAAATTGTAAACTCAAAAACTAGATTATAACCCAAGAATTAGAAACAGTTACAAATCAAATGGTGTCGTGAGTTATCGAAAATTTTACTCATTTATCGTGATTATTCAATTAGTAAAGTTGGACTGGAAGAAATTGAAATTTTTTATTTAACGAGATTATTTGCTAAACAGTGTCTTTTTTTACAGACTCTGAAAGATTGTTGTGCTTGATTCAAATCTCGAAATTTATAGCCGAAAAGATGATGCGGTCGTTAATTAAGGCTACTGCTAAACGCAGCATTCATCTTGCTCAACTTAATTGCCAGGTACTTTTTTTTATCTTCGCCGCCTATGTAGTTATGTTCGTTTATTTGTTAATTTCTATGATTTTGTCGCAGAGAGGGATGCACACCAGAAATAAAAAGGCAATGGAGCTCATCGCTAAAGGTTGGAGTGCCTTGAAAGAAGTTGATAGAGTGATTGATTATTGTGAACTTAATGATAAACGTCTCATTCCTCTACTTAGGGTAATGTTTACCAAAATTTCAATGTGTCTTGATTTATCATTCTAGGTTGTTTATGTTGTCATATATATAATTCCTGGCAAGTACATCAACTGTGTGAAATATATTATGTTCGTTAAATTTGTTATTAACGTTCTTAGTAACAAGATCTGAAGCCATTTTAAAATGGAGTACTTTCTTCTTTGCTAATGAGAAATAAAGTATTTGTTTCTTTCTCTGTTACAATTCATTTTTGTAAAGTCTCTTTTGGTTGTAAATCAATGAATATTTGAGCTGCAGTTTCCATTGAGTTATTTGTTTTATTTCAACCCTGGTTTCTAGCTAAATAAAATTGGACTTCCCATCCGGGAGAAACATTCTTTGTCTTCCTCTGTATTCTTTTTCATTTGAATAAAAAAAAAATTGTTTGACATTGGTTGCTTACAGTTGCATTTGGTTCAATTATATGTTAGACAGCAAAGGAAAACTTTGAATTGGCTCTGGAGACTGACAACTCTAATACACATGCAAGATTTTGGCTTTCCAAGCTGCATTTGAAGTACCATGTCCCAGGGGCATGCAAAGCAGTGTATGGAATCTTTTTTTTCCTTTCATCTTATGAATTCTGATAGTATCAGTTTCACGGCATTTTATGCCGTTCACATTTCGTTAGATCACTAAAGTTTTGGGTTGTACTGCCTCCCCGGTCGAGATTATTTGAACTAGGTAGAGAATGACTAAGTGTTCGAAGTTTCTTGAATACTAATTATATTTCTATCCACATGGTCACATGTTGTTCACCATACCCTTTATTACTGTTCATTTATTCATATGTTGCTTACGCTCTAAGTCTAAAACTTCTTGACTTTTTTGTCTTATTAGAGGGGCTGCGTTATTAGTAGAAGCCGCAGACATGGGTGATGCAGATGCACAGTATGAACTGGCTTGCCGCTTAAGAGTTGAGGTCAGATTCCTCAAGTTCTTTACTTTTCATTGTGAAAATATGGTGAAAGTGATTAGTGATTGGAGACCTGTTAGTGTCTTAGTTAATTCTTCGTATGATATTTCGTGGCCCATCAACTGTCAATTATAATTTATTTGAAGCAGTCTGACAGCTGTCAGAGTCGATGGCTTCATGCTCTTGGTATTTTTGTTTTTCTTCTTGGTCTGCAGTAAAAATTATGTTCTCATTAGATTGATGCTCTGAAATCTGGTTTAAACGTTTGGATTTTCTCTTGTTGCGCGATGTTATAAAATATTCTTCTAGGATTTATCTCTCACCTTTTCAGTAGAGTTTATCTAAATCTAGTATCCTCTTGGTGGTTTTTGAATAGAATGACTATGTTCAAGCTGATCAGCAAGCCTTCCAATATCTAGAGATGGCAGTTGACCAGGTGTGTTAAACCAACGATTCACCACCTCACGAGTTAGTCTCGACTCTCGACTCTCCATAGATGTAACCCTAATGAAACTTATTATATTCTAGTTACATCCAGCTGCACTTTACATGCTGGGAGCTGTATATCTGACGGGGGATTGTGTGAGAAAAGATATTTCGTCAGCAATATGGTGTTTTCACAGAGCATCACAAAAGGTACCAGCAGTGATTCTTTTTGTCAATCTTGTGCTGGATGGGCTTCAAATATGTATTAAAACTGTTTGCCTAAATGGCTTGCTAAAGTTAAGGGTCACTAGACTCACTACCGAGTTCCAGTATCTTTGACCTCTGCATTTATTTTGTATTGAAATAGAGCTAATTCTAAGCTACCTAAGTTGTATGCTTGAACTTCTATACATGGAACTCGATCTTGCAAATCAGACTCACTCGGTTATTTGACCAACTTTTACACATATCAACTTTTGTGCCAAAATGCAGGGGCATGCTGGGGCTGCTATAGCATATGGATCCCTTCTTCTTAGAGGTCAGCTTTTATATGTTTTAGCATTACTACATGTGGATCCTCTTTAAGTTTCTTTCCTTTACTTAGTGGAGAAATATGTACTTGTCCTTTAACTATTCATTGTGCATAGTGTCTACCCATCATTTCAGCTAATATCTATCTCCTGAGGAGAAAATGTATAGTATATTGTAATTTTAGGCTAATACTGTATACCTTTTTTACTATAAGTTTTTTGAAAGTGTAGCTATTAAAACCCTGTGTTTTACTTGTGTTTATTTATAACACTATGTTGCAAAAATAATAATTTAGTCTTATTGATTATGCAAACCAAGATGAGATATAAAATAGCAATATAATTTAATTATACTTTTTACCATACTATACAAGTATACATTTTGTTCTTAGCACAACTAGTTGCTTTAAAATTTAGATACAATTATTTATATATTAAAAGAAAGTTAGAATTGTGTTATTTGGTACAATATTGTACTCCCTCCGTCCCGGTCAATTCTATACAGTTTCCTTTTTGGGATGTCCCATCATTTCTATACATTCCCAAAATAGCAATTTTTTACAATATAAAACACTATTACACCCACTACATTCTTCCACTATCTCCATTCTATAATAATAAAAACACTATTACACCCACTACTTTCCTCCACTATCTCAAATCTATTATTAAAAATAAATGGGTCCCGCCACTTTATCCACTTTTCATCTAACTTTACTCATTTCTTACCCTTTTTCTTGGTCTCCATGTCCAATCCCAATGTATATTATTCATTGGGACGAAGGGAGTAATAGTTTTACGTTTAAACATAATCTAATTTTGATCAGACTAGGATCGTTTGTAAAATATTATTATTATACTATTAAAGGATGTAATAATTATAAAGTTATTGAAACTATTAGATAATAAACTTCATAGTATTTGTTTTTACTAGCTTTGTTATCAGATCAAATTACACTACATGTGGAGAATGACAACTATACACTTGTTATATAATTTTTAAATTCTAGTGTTGTATTTCAAACTATGGTGGTTCATGCTTGTTATAATAAGATTTATATGTTACTTTGAAATCAAAGATGGATAGCGTGACTTGTCACTTTATCTCATGAGAATCTGAAATTTGTATTATATAATTTATTTTTGTTCCACTTTTCTGCCTTGCAAGTGTATTTTACTTCAGTCGAAATTGTTATAAAGCATGCTGGGTCGTGTCTCTTTCTACAGGTTTTCAAGTTCCAGAGTGTCTAACCAAATTTACTGTGAAGAAGGACTCATCTACTAGAACATCAAGGAAAAATGCAGAGAACTCTAAAAAAAATGCACTTGAGATGGCAAGAGAACAATTTGAAATTGCTGCTAAAGCAAAATGTGATCTCGGATTCAGATGGTTAAAAAGACTTGATGAAGAAGAGAAGCGTTTAACCAATCTATAGTCTATTATTTACTGACAGCAGTAAAAGCTCCTATAGCTGTCAGATGTTTGTAAGCTGAAGCCTAGGTGTGCTTACAATTTTAGTGAATACTACATGTCCTTAATAGCCTAGACTTACAGTTGTATGCTTGAAATCTTTGCTCGGTTTGGGGTAGTTTTGTGTCATAAATGTTTATGAATAGATCTTCACTTGCCTTTATGGATTACAGATTAATTGCAGCATATTTTAAGTAGAAATTTGCAATGCCCCGGCCTACTATTATATGATTCGGTTTCTTGAAATTTGATCTGTAATTACAGGCAATAAGTTTACATAAGCATAATTATGGAGCAACAATGTTTGGACATGCATTGTTAGGGTAGTACATAACCTATACTAGTCATCGAGTGTAGACATACATTAGAACTTAGGAGGATGCTATATTATGGAGCAACAATATTTTTGCTGATATTTCGTCTATTTGGGAATATAAGAACCACCGCTCTGGCTTCTCCTTAGCTCGAGACAATTTAAATTACTATCATTATATTAGTCTATTCTGCCCAACAATGTTTTTGCTGATGTTTCATCTATTTGGGAATATAAGAACCACCAATCTGGCTTCTCTTTAGCTTGAGACAATTTAAATTACTATCATCATATTAGTGTATTCTGTCCAGAAAATGTCTTACAGTTTTCAATCATACAGTGTATTATCACAAATTATTATAAATAAAATGCAATTTGATATAATATAAGTTGAAGCAAAGTGAAGAAGAAGTTGTAGCACCACAAATTATTATAAATGCAATGTGGTTTAATATAAGTTGAAGTAAAGTGAAGAAGATACGAAACACTTAACGAGGTTCGATCCTAATTCTGTTTATGTACATATCTCTTATCAACTTGATAGGATATATATTCAAGATAAATCAATTACGAATAATAATATATATTTGTTTAACCCGTTCATCGAAAGTAACTTGCTATAGTACCTAGCAAATTGAAGAAGATAAAATTCATAATGTAGTATGGCAAGCTATTCTCAAAAATACATAAAAGTCAAGTTAAGATCTTCTTATAACCTGTCATTACTTGTAATCATCAAAATTTAGAATTTATATTGTCGAATAACATGTAATGTTATCTTTTTTTAAAAACAAGTAAACTCCATTAATTGAATTATTGAAGGAATAGTCACACAAAATAGACTCCAACACCCTGAAAGGAAAAGAATCAAAATAGTTCAGTGTTTCTTACGCACAAAGAAGACTAGCTATATTGTGAGTTATTGTTAGCTTGTCGTCGAACATGTTGAACTTTCGCATCACTACGTTGATGAAGGATGTATCTGCACCACTCGATACTACTCCCTACTTTCACATGTATTCATCAACAAATAGAAACAAAATATTTATAACATTAAATTCTATGTTTACGCGCGTAAAAATATATCCATAACGATTTAAAATTGTCATATCATAACAAAATTTTCTCATTAAGTCTTTCTATAATACATGTCATACGACTGTTATAATAAAAATAAAAAAATTACGGTATGACAAATGATCATGAAAGATAAAATTCTCCACACACTTGATCATTTATAATTTAAAATTTAACATAATATATTATAATTAATTGTTCTTAATTTTGAACAATATAAAGAAAGTTACACGGTTTTTGTTTTTAACTTTCTTTGTATTTGCAATATTTTATTCATAACAAACAATAAAACAAATTATTTATATCCTGAAACTAAAACAAATTACAAAAAATAGCTCTCCACTTTTGTAAAATTATTTTTTACACGCACATCTAAAGCACCTAAAAAAAGAAATCATCAATTACATTTATTTCAACAAACAAATAATAAACAAAAATATTTTACAAATACACACACCGAATTATGCATTCTCGTTTAGTTGTTCCATGAAATCTAGTCATTGTTTGTTCTTCTTGCCCATCCTTCTCCCCATTCTCCTTTGGCATTCCGTACACAAACACAAAACTCATAAAAAAAATAAAATCCAATAATCAAACCACACATTTTAATTATTTTTATCTCAAACACAGTTGTGTTTCTAGGGTTAGGGTTTAATCTATGTGATACTCAAAAACACACTCTCGATACAACATGTACAATCAAAACCAGCAAATTAACTATCCCAGCCACTACGACGCCACAGTCGCCGCAGTTGCCGCCGCACCGGTCGCCGATTCGCAACCGATTTCGTACGACGAGACGCATAACTTCGAAAACGGCGACGTTTCGGGTAATTACAATGGCGTTGCGTCGGCTCTTGATGCCGGTATGGCGTACGACGCCGTTTCGCACGCTGGGGATCAGCTGACGCTGTCGTTTGGTGGTCAGGTTTATGTGTTTGACACTGTTAGTGCCGAAAAGGTCTCGCCTTTTTCTCTTATTTTTTTCTCATACACTGGCGTTTGATTTTATATGTTTAGCTTTAAAGTTTGTTACTTTTGCCAATCCCGTGACTCGGTTTTGAAGTTTAGGCACAATTATGACTGTAATCAAAGTGTTTGTTAGGGTACTATTGGATTTGTTAGGTTTGCTGTAATTATTTTAAGAGTTGTTGTCGATTTTTTCACAGGTTCAGCAGGTGCTTTTGTTATTAGGAGGCTGTGAACTTCCTTCGGGCACACAACCTGCTGATATTGCGTACAGGAATCCTCCGGTAGTATTGTAGTTAGATAAGTATAGTTTTATTTTTGACATTGTTCTGCCTTTTATTCTAAGTGTGAAATGATCCTCAGGCACCGTATCAAAAAGATTATCCGCAGAGGTGCAGTGATCCGGAGAGAGCTGCCTCTCTACGAAGGTTTTATCAGAAGAAGCAAAACCGATGCTATGAGAAGAAAATTAGATATGATGTGCGCCGTGAAGTTGCTGTAAGGTACGTCTATTTATTGCTTCATGATGTCTGTTCAGGTTACGTGTCCAAGACGGAATCATGAAATGCTTTAGATTGATGATTCATTTGGGGGGGGGGGGGGGGGGGGGGGGGGGTGTACATAAATCTTATAGTTGCCCCTGGCATGAAGAAGTCTGAACTCTGAAGGAGTAACAATGAAGCAATATCTTGTTGTATTTTTGGTTTCTAACAGATATTATCAGGATATAGATCTCATGTTAAATATTATTGTCTCTTGCATGCCAATTTTTTGTCGGTAAATGCAATTCACGGATCTCTATTTCTATGAGTGTTTTTAGCACCTTACGTCACAGAACTGATACGTGCAATAGAACTGATACTAAAAGCTGTAAAGCATACTTTCGATGGTGCAATAATTACTTGTGCTGCTTCAAATTTGTGGAATCTTATTTATTTATCCGCCCGCAATTTAAATTTTTATTTTTTAATTATCAAATCATTTATGCACAAAGGAAATAAGGTAAGAATAGTTTTGGTTGTTTCGCTTTTTATATTTCATAGTATTTAAATATTTCTGAAATTAATCATTTTGGGAACCTGTTTCTTATCAGGATGCATCGCAAGAGGGGTCAATTTACTTCTAAAACATCAGAAGGCTCTACCGTTTCGGATGCTGATGATTCTAGGCAAGAAGATGGCACACAAGAGACACTGTGAGTTATATATACACACACACATATAGACATATAATTGTTGTAGATTGGTAACCAGAGTCTGTTAATTGAGATAAAACTTGGGAAATTGTGCCTTTACATGTACAAGAAGTGGAAAAGAAGTTTGGGGTATGAGTTTGGTCTTGTTTTCATGTATTCTCATATTGAAACTTATTGGTGTAGGTTCTTTTTTCATGTATTTTCAAATTTATACTTTTGATTTTAAGATTTAAATCTTCTAGCTTATATGTGTGTGCCTATACATGCTTCTTAGGTAAAAAAGTGTCCTCTTTTCCCTAGTTGTTTACTCTTTCCTGCATTTATGTTTAAATGTACTTTTGGACAATTTTTAATCAAATCGACCAATTTATGACCATTAAATTCTTATATTTTTTAAATGCAAAATAGGAAAATGATAAAAATATGAAACTGTATGTAGTATACTGTTCTGCAAGTACTTAATGTCAAATTATCAGTTTTTAGTCGATCTGACCAGATCTATGTACAAAGGATATTTACATAGGATCGGCAGAAGTAATTGTATGAAAGTCTGCATGTAGTTGGTTACTGTTTTTTTGCCCGGAATGCGCTGGAAGTGTCAACTTGGATACGTGTTCAAGTATTAGACTCGATAATGTGTTGTAACTTTTACATGTTTGGCCTATAGTATGTGTCCATACCCATATTCAGGTGTCCAACACGTGTACTTGAGGCAAAATGAAAAGTGTGATCACTTTTTCTGTCAGCTTTGCAGTCAATCTTAGTCTTTAAGTTGTGAAAGTGGCATTGGGCCCTTGTAATAATTTTTAAGAAAAGGTGATATACTTTCATAACAATAGAAGTGACTTGTGAAGATGGGCTAGTCCATTATGTAGTTCACAAGCTGTCTATTTTCCTCTTTATAACTATTTTCACTATACTGATTTGTACTTTATGTGCAATTTGTCTACTTATCTAGGTGCCAGCATTGTGGCACCAGTTCGGAATGCACCCCTATGATGCGGAAAGGGCCAGATGGCCCAAGGACTCTTTGCAATGCATGTGGGCTTTATTGGGCACAAAAGGTATATTCTCGTAATGAAATTATTAGAATTTCTACATGTATGATGTCAAATCAATCTAGCAGGCATGTAATTTAGGTACAATACTACAAATTTTATATTTTGCTCTTGGTCAAATTCCCCTAGATTTAAAATACAGAGAAACAATAATAAAAAGTAAGATTAAGTTGTTCAGGATTCTTCGACCGTGTTTGTTTCAAAGGGATTATAATACCTGGACTATAACATTATCTGTTATAAATGTTAAGATATATGATTCCCGTTGCTCAGACTCGGTACGGAGTGTCGGATAAGACACATATCCCAGTGTCGGATTCAACGCTCATAAAAATTGCGGACACTGTCCAAAGTTTGGACACGAGTACAGGGACCGGGACATGGTAAAATTTGAATAATTTTGAATAATTATAAATTTATTTATTGCATTTAATTCAGTTTATATCATTTGCATTATCATTGTGTATATAATTTTAAAAACTAATTGATCATTATAAATTACTAAAAAGTACATGTTCTCATTGTAAACAACTGGTATTTCATATTTTAATGATATTAATAAAAACACAAGTTCACGTTTGGTCGGGAAACAGCTGTACACAGTTATGTAATTAAATAATGAATCTGGACAGAGACCTATCACCCCATACATTCTTTACACAATATACATTACAGTGAATACGTTGTTCTTTTCTCTTTCGTCTTGGGTTCTCCGAGTGGAACCCTCCCTCTTCATTTCTTTCAAATCTCTTCTTGTTCTTATGCTTATATCTTTTACTTGATCCCAAATTTTTCTTTGCAAAGTAACAAAGTTTCTCCCATGACCTTGGTTTTCTCCGGTGACGGAAGAGAAGTGTCCAATTTATATTCATATCTGGGCTAATTACCGGAAGTTATATCTATATAATAAAAATTTTAAATATAATAAAAAATACCTATATTTTATATTATTCATTTATTATATATTGTTTAAATTAAAAAATATTAAATTTTAATCTATTATTAGTTGATTTGAAAGAATAAAATAGTATTTGTTTATTAATTTTAATTTAAAATATATATTTACTAGTAAATTATTATTATTATTATTATTATTTTATTTTATTTTTTTTTTATTTCGGGTCGGGTCTGGGTTACCTGTGCTAGTGCGGGTTCATGCTCGGTCTGACAACATAAATTTGACATGACCACGACCAGAAACCCGTAGTTGCCAACCCTGAGGCTGGAGTTCTCCAGAGGTCAAAACAATTTACAATACAAAATAGGAATGGCAGATTTTAAATTATAAGCTCCACTCCACCCCTACGAATTACAATAACAAAAAAATACCATATTTACATCTTATAATTCTTTTAACCTCGTGATGTTATCTGATGGCACTCATGCACAACAAGCTGTATAAGATAATATTCCAGGGAATATAATAATCCCATAATCAAGCATACCAAGACCTCTTCATACTTTGAAATTAGTGGTCGAAACATGTTTAGGAGGATGAAATAAGGTTTTAAAATTTTAATAAATTGGAGAGACCTGTATACTTAGGTTACGAATTACAGTACCAAAACCCATCAGTTCTTTGTTTTCCTTGACTTGATTTCTTTTTTTCCCTTTACACTATATAATACCCGACCCTGTGTCGCACCCTTTGGCGCACGTTTATCATGTAGTGGTCTGACCAAGTCATTGTTAGGATTTGATAAATCCCGACTCCTGAGTATGTTTTCTAGCTACTTTTTTTTACTTTTTGTATAATTGAGGCAAATCTAAGAACAGCATATTAACGAGATACAGGGTTGTCTAAAATTTTAAGCTCGAAGCTCAGCTTGACAGAAAATTTGATAGGTTCAAACTCGGCTCAAAAGCTCAAATCGATTTGACTAGAATTGACAAAAACTCGAATTTGATATTTTTGGTTCAAGTTAAATATATAAATAGAGACTTGATGGACTCGCGAACCTCACGAGCGGAGTAATTTGAAACTCGAGCTCGGTTCGGTTATCGTCGAACTGGAATTCAAATATTTTAAGAACCGAACAAGTAGTTCACGAACAGTTTACTCATTGTCATTCACGTTACATCATGATTTGAATCAGAAGAGAATTTCATGAAACGGTACAGTAGAACACGGAGATTATATTGATAAGTGTTTGGCAGGTTGCCTCTGTTAACTTCCAGTATAATGTCATCCTAGAGATGTCATTTTTATACTTGTAAAGTATCCTAATACTATGCTCAACGTGTTTTGTAGTAAATTGATGTCCGTTATGTTTGTGTAGATATAGATATTTGTTATTTCTGTAGTGAATCATTTTTTTGGTAAACTTGATGCAGGGAGCACTGAGACATGTTCCCAAGAAATCACGTGATCACCCTCTGACTCAAACTGAACAGGTATAGGCATAAAGTACCAAAAAAAAGACTGATCTGTTTTTCTTATTGGTCGTGTGCTACTTGGTTGCACTTTTAAGCTATGTAACTATTTGCTGCTCTTCTCCACTTCTTTAGGATGAAGTTGACAAATCTAAATTTGTTACCCCGGTGTACACTCAATAATCAACGCACCTTTCGTGATGGCGATTAATGGGAAATAACTGTTGGAAGTTCTTGAGGCATGGCATGGGGGCAGCTCAATCCAGTTGCCTCTGACATCAGTAACTAAGAGAAGGTTTTATGAAATCAGATGTACAGATAAGTCCAACAAAAATGAGTCGTTTTCTGTGTAATACTCTAGAGTATTATGTTACATTAAATTAGGTAAAACTGAATTATGGCAGCTGCGTTATTATTTTCTTATGCATCGGTTAGCTAGAAAACGGAGGATACCTATGGTGATGCAGTGACAGTAATATTAAAACATAGTTGGATTAAAATCTAAAAGATCTTATTAGGATTTTCCCTTAATACAGCATAACTTATTACTTTATAGCTTTGATATATTATTTTCTGTTTTAGCCTTACAAAGTTATTTTGAATTATCGGGGGGATAAGATTGCCGTCAGTTTATCTTAAATTCATAGTTACATTTCAGATTGGCAAACTGTATCTTTTGTTTGTCCTTTCTAAAAGTTACAGTGACCTGCTGCATGCTAATTTCTTTAAGGAGCAGCTCTTTTCATAATGCGGTTTATTATGAAAGATGTATAGTTCGGCATAAACATGAGATGAGTATTATTTAAGAGAATGAACAAAGGTGATACCCACTTAAGCTTATATGTACAGTTCTCAAATTAAGGAATGAATGGAGTATATATCGGGGAAAGGTGCAGAAATAGCTTTGAAGCTCTGATTTAGCATTTACAGAATGGTTCCTAACTTCCTATCATGCATATTTCAGAATCTATATGGGAAGTAATATATGGCTTAAACAAAAAAAGTAATATATGGCTTAAACAAAAAAACTGAAATCCGTTTGCTCCGGAGATGGTCATCTACAGACTACAATGTACCAAATATCTACACGCAACTAAAAAAGTTACATAACCTGTCCCATATGTGTGGTGGACAAATAGGTAAAATTGCATAATAACTCGACTCTTTTTCGCTTTTAACTTTTAAGACACACAGTCACGACTCAAGAGTATACTATTTCCACCGAACGATGCGAGTAAATATTCTCCAAGGCATTAAGAAAAGAACATTACTCCCTCCGTCTCAAATCCCTTTTGAAATAAACACGCATTTTAAAAAAAAATTGATTAGATATAATTTTATCTCATATATTATTAATTAGTGCATTGATAAGTGAGAATAAAATTGAGTTTTAAAAAAAAACACAATAAATACAGGGATTTAGTGCATTGAGAAATGAGAATAATGTTGAGTTTCAAAAAAGTCACAATTAATAGGTAGATAAATTTGTATTGAAAGGAGAGAGGGACAAGTATTTTAGGACAAATTTCTTTTTTCCAAAAGAGACCTATAAATTGAGACGGAGGTAGTTGTAAATACTCCCTATGTCCCCCTCATTTGTTTACAGTTTTTTCATACTACTCGACATGTATTTTAAAGCGCATATAAAACATAGTTCTATAGATTATTTTTAATTTTTTTCTTTTTTGTATAAAAATTTAAACATCAAATTATTATTCAAAAGCAAAAAATGTTCAAAATAATTTATCAAATTACGTTTTACGAGAGCATTAGAATACGTGTCGAGTCTCCGTCCCCCAATGTAAACAAATGAGGGGGACTGAGGGAGTATATTTTATTCCTTCATCTCAAAATAATAACTTATTATTAAATTTATCTAATTTTGACCAGCGATTACACATATTATATATTGAATAAATTCCTAATTATAGATGTTAGGTCCTATAAACTCACTATATAAGATGATATAGTGATCACAATCTGTAACACAGTATGACTATATAAGAGATTGAAAACAATAAACTCTTATTCACAAAGCTTGAATGGTTACAAAAACTCTCTCAGTGATTTATATATTATCACTAAGAGCTGCTAGGGTTCTTAACAATGTACTCTCAATAACTCAACTCCTATAGAGTAACCCTAATCTGTGTTTATATAGACACAGTTACAAAATCAATCTCTGATTTGATATCCTATAAATCAGCTATGTATTCTATCAATCAAAGATTGCCCCAGTTTTCTGTTTAGTTTCCATAGTCAGCAAATCACTCCTCCGCTTCTATCCTTCCTTGAAGTATATCCGCTTCTGAGCTCTTTCCACGTGTAAACTCTGACGAGTCTTGACTATGTAAACTCTGATTAGACTTTATCAAACTCTGGTCAGACTTTACTAAACTCTGATCAGCTTCATCAAACTCTGATCAGCTTCCAGTTTAAACTCTGATCACTCCTGTTCTAAAACAAACTTTAAGAACATTAGTAATCATCAATTATATCTAACAATAGACAATTTAACCGTTGAAAAATCAGACAATATTATTATTTTGAGATGAGAATAATGCGCGGAAATGGTGAACTTAAACACCGTGCTCCATGGAAGGAAGTAACTTTCTTAACTCTAATCTCTAACTTGTTCTGCTTATACAAACACCAAGTAACTATATTAATTCTTATTGTCTACTCCAGGACAAGCAAAAAACGATAACTAATACTTTTTTCTTAAAATTAAAAATATGAAAAATATTGGTTAATTATCAAATTCATCACTGAAGTCAATAAATGGTATCAACTTCATCACTGATCTCCACGGGGTCTCAAGTGACTCATTAAACTCGCTTAATGTTATCAAACTCATCACTGCCGTTAAAAAACGTAACGGAATGACAGATTGTTTGTTGACATGGCACATTAATAAAAAAAACCGAAGAAAAACAAAAGAAGGAAAATAGAAAAAAAATAGAAAATAGAAAGAAAGAAATAAAACAACCAAAAGTAAAAACATACGTCAACAATATTATTTGTTTGTTTTTGAAGATTTGAACAATGTGTGCTGCTTGATATGTTAAATTTACATATATGTATTTTCATGTTTTTGATTGGTACAAGAAACTCTAAAATAAATGGAAGTGTTAAAAACCGAAAATAATTTCTTTCTGTTCATGAATCTCTAGATTATTCTTAAAATTTAAAAAAAGTTGGTGATACTAAAATGAGTTAATTGCAATTGGCACCCCTTTGGTTTCAGCATATTGCACATTGCACCTAATAGTTTTGAAAAATACACTTTGCAGCCCCAGACTTTTAACCCGTAGACACTTTTCATTCTTTTAGTTAATTTCTGCTGTTACCGTTAACTTTTACAGGGGCATTTTGGGAAATTTAATTATATTTAATTAAAATCAGATTTTTATTTAAACTTTTTGATCATCTAAACGATATTTTTCGAAAAAACTTAAAGAACGAAAGTTGTAGAGAATAAAAAGATATTCTTAGAACTATAAGGTTCAATATTTTCGTAATTTTTTTATAAGTATTTTAAAAAAATTCAAAAATTAGCAATCTTGTAAAAATGAACAATTGTTTTTAAATAATTATTTAAATTTTGAACCTTATTGTTCTGAAAAGATCTTTTTATTCTCTACAACTTTCGTTCTTTAAGTTTTTCCGAAAAATATCGTTTAGATGGTCAGAAAATTTAAATAAATGTCTGATTTTAATTAAATATAATTAAATTTCTCAAAATGCCCCTGCAAAAGTTAACGGCAGAAATCAACGGAAAGGGTGCAAAGTGTCTACGGGTTAAAAGTCTGGGGCTGCAAAGTGTATTTTCCAAAACTATTAGGTGCAATGTGCAATATGCTGAAATCAAAAGGGTGTCAATTGCAATTAACTCTATTAAAATATTTTGACTTTTTTCCCAACTAAATATAGTCTAATTTTTATCTCAAGTGGGCTACTGTAATATTTTACTAGTGCGAAGTAATCGGGATTGTAAAATTTTAAAAATATTTTTTTTGCCAACAATAATATCAACATAAATAAAATTTATTAAAATTGAAAACATTTCAATATTATTCAAAAATAATTATAATCTTAATAAAAAAACATAAAAGTTGATCATGGCTGTTTAGTTAATTATATCTTAAAATTAAGTTCCATGCATTTATTTAGATAATTATATCTTAAAATTAATTTAATAAAAAGATTGCATACTTTATTTTTATATAAATTTCAAATTATGTGGCATGCCACATGTCAAACCCTACGGCAAATCTTTCATCCGTTTACATGTCCGTTATTTTTTTTAACGGCAGTGATGAGTTTGATATCATTAAGTGAGTTTGATGAATCACTTGAAACTCGTGGAGATCAGTGATGAAATTAATATCATTTGTCGACTTCAGTGATGAGTTTGATAATTAACCCGAAAAATATTATTTGAAATTAATCGGGAAAAAGCTTAGTACATAAATATGTATAGATAAATAATAAATATATTTATACTATCGATTTATAATATTAAATAAATTATGAAAACTACAATTTTTAAGAAAAAAATATAATAAAATCAGTTAATATTATAATATTAAAACACTGATAAACTAATATTAAAATTTAAATTTATAAATTAATTTCGAACTATACTCTCGTAGTTTTAAGTTGATTATAGTTATATCAAATTGGAGTATTATTAACAAGGAGATAAATGAGAAATTGAACCCGGACCACATATTCTCCGAGCAATTCGCGTGGAGAAGACGATTTCTTTGGGACCAAGCAAAGCAAGCCACGTTTCTCACCCAATAGAATCGCAGGAAAACGACACGTACCTCTACTTATAAATCCCAGTAGTGAATTCATTTATTTTCATATTATTATCATTTGAGCGAAACCAAAGGAAAAAAACAATCAATACTTGAAAATGGCGATCAAATCTGCTGTGAGTTATGTAATCAGCGAGGAACAAGATGGATTCGTAGCCGTTGATTTTGACTTGATCAACGGTCACGATGATGAGATTCGCGACTGGGAGATCGTCGACGATTGTTCTTCGATTGGCGAAAACAGCGATGATGATGTTGAATTTACCCGCTCCGTACAGTCTGACGAGTGTTCGTCGGATGAAATCGCCGTCGAAGATTTGGATTCGATGCCGAATTATTCGCCGGAGATGTTCGGTAGTCGCCATCGGTCAACCGCCGCTGATGGTGACGTCATCGAGTATGTACAAGGCGAAGAAGATGAAGGTGCCGGTGATTCGAGTGATAATTTGTGTGAAAATGGAGAAGATTTGCACGAGTTATTCGCCGGCGAAGATTCGAAGTCGGTGCTGGAAAATATAGTCGATGATCGGGAAATTGACACCGTCGAGTCGATGCCTCCGGTTATCACCCGTAACCGTCAGGTGTATCATGAATTGCTTTCTTATCGAACGTACCGAGATTATGATTACGATTATAGTTATGATCGGCGGGAGGAAGAAGAAGTTGATTATGATCTAGATGATGAGTTAGTTCCGTACAGCGCAAAAATGAAATTAGGGCGTGAAAGGATGAGGAAATTGGGGAAAAGGTCTTGTAGTAAGTTGGTGAAATCGAAAAGATTGACTTATAATGACAACAAGGCTGGTTGTGTTCGCGGAAAGCATGGACTTGGATTGAAGCATAGTTTGATTTGATCTGACGGATGGTGGTTCTGCGTTCATGTGGTTCGGTTTCTAGACTTGATGATCTTGTTTGGTTTATGTAATTAGTAGCTTAGAGTAATTTGTTTATGAATTAGGTATCAGTTGTTGGTTTCAGATTCAGTGTACATTTGGGGTAACGATCATGTTTATCTAATGAATTTCATTTCAAGTTGATTCGAATTTGTTACTATAATGTTTCATGTTTGTATCTTGGCTTGAGTCCTACTTGGACTGATTATCATCTTGTTTGTTTGATTTGCGTTAATATTTTTTTAGTTAAAACAGAGATCATACATTAAATTTGTGTTTAACTCATGTTGTCAATTTTATCCTTTGCGGTTTCATTGTATCTAGTTTTTGAGATACACTTATTCTTTCAAAGGACAGGACATGATTGGTGCACAATGATCCCTTTGTATGTATTCTGAAAGGGTGGAGTAACTAGGGCATTGATACATTTGATTATTTGGCTGTGATCGACGAAGTGAATTGGATTTATATGTTGTGGTTTTCAGTAGAGTTCAGTGGACAGTTTGAAAAGGAGTGTAGTTCATGCCCTGATAAAGATAATTAGGATTGTCATGTCACTGGTAAAAGATAGGGATGTTTAATTTTTTGCTTTGGCTATATGGTGGGAGATGGATGCATGTGTGGTGGTTAATGGTGATGGAGGAAGCGGTCAGGTTCATGGGGAAGGACTGGACATCCTTTTTTTTCTGTAGAAACCTCTAAATCTCATTTGTAAGTTATAACTTTAAGGGATTGAAATAGAGGAGAATCACTGATCTGACTTGGATGGGAACTTAAGGGTTGGGGGTATCCTCTTTAGAATCTATTTTCTATAAAAAAGATTAAAAGAAGAAGCTCCAAATACAGTCTGAGTTTCTGTTTATCGAACTTGACCTCCAGCCTTTTTTGAAGAAAGCCTTTTTCTTATCAAAACAAGTTTGAGCTCAATTGTGAATGGAACATATATTTTGTCTTTGAACTCCAGCCCGGTAATTAAGCAGTCAAAGTTACATTTCTATTCGAGTCGAGTTTGAGTTACTCTAGCAAACTATTGTTAACCTGTTGAATTTTTGTTTTGGTCTTGCTTGTTCCCAACCAGGATTTGATCCAAACCAAACCTCGTCACCATCCAAATTCCAGGCCATTTCCTACAAATTTGAACTCAAATTGATCTTGAAAAGATTAAAACAACATTTCTGTAATTTTCGCGAACAATTACTTTGTTTTATTGACTTGCAATAATATCAAGGCTTGTCTTCTTCGAAAGCATGGACTTGGATCGAAACACAGTTTGACACGAAGATAACTATCTGATATGTTTTTTCATTTGTGGACATGACAATTTGAAGAGCTTCACAAGTTATACTCAGACTCATGGGCTCGTTCACTTGGATGGAATGAAACGAGGAGAGAATGGAATGAAAAATTATATAAAAATTTTATGGAGAAAGAAGAAAATATGAGCTAATAGTGACTAAATATGAACGAGTTCAATTTTTTTGATAAAGATTGTAAAGAAATATGATGTAGAGATGGAATGAACATTCCGTACATGTAAACATGTGGGATAGAATTCTAGTTAAAATAGTAGAAATGGAATGATCGAAAGAATGAAAATTATATACATTTTATTTGATCAACACCATTTTGAGTACAAAATTCATTCCAGTCTTCCTTCATTCCATTCACTCCAAATGAACACAACCTAAGAGTATAAACTTGGTATCTGTTTAAATACTCACCTTTTTTTTCTGTTTCCATTTTGGCATTTGAATTACCTATGCATCATAGTGGGTGTTTGGCAACACTTATTATAAGTGTTTTCGGGCTTTTTTTTAGCACTTTAAGCTGCTTCTGTTTTTTAGGTAGTGTTTGGCAAAAAAAAAGTTGATGTGTTTATTTTGGATTATTTAAGCCAGAAGCTGAAAGTTAGAAATGCTAGCTTTTTTGGACTTTTTTTAGTGATTTGCATTTTTTTATGAAAAATTTAAAATTTTAATTTGTAATAAACTTTATTTATTATAGAAGTTTCTTTTATTTTAATAATTTGAAATTTTTTTAATTTATAAATTTAAATTACCAAACACATAATTGACTTATAAATAAAAGTTACCCAAACACTTTTAATAACTTATAAGTCAAGTTCACTTATCACTTATAATCTATTTCTTATTTTATGTAATAAGTCATTTTTTTTAAGTTGCGCCAAACGGCCCGATAGTATCATCGATGATACATTTTCTTTGAATCATATGGAAAAGTATTAAAACTATAACTAAATTTGAAATTATTTAATTATAGCACTAAAATTTTGTTTTATAATTATTTATTATAGATTAAGATTTTGTCAAATTAATAGACTTATATAAAAGCATGGTGAACAATAATAATAAAATTTATTATTGTTTGTACAAATAGTTTTAACTGCTAATTACTTACATCAAATATCAAATATATATTAAAAGCTGATATGTAACTAAAAATATATATTAAAATCTTAAAAAACTTTTTAAATATTTTAAATATATTTTATAGATTCGTTTTTATTAACTATTGCGATCGTAAAATCCAAAACATTCATGATATCCAATAACCCAAAAGTTCCCGAGAACACGCGAGAAATCTCGAAAGTTCTAAATTAAACTCTCCTACCTAATATCTATATATAGTAAAATATATAAATACAAAATCTTGATTAAAAAAATATAATATCTTATAAATGAGGATACTGATAAATGCACGTCCTATATTCATACGTGCACACTTTAATTTCATTTTAGATTATATTACTCTTCTTTTGCCCAATAATGATACGATAAATACAATTAAAATTGTATTCATATTGTTTCAAAAATAAAATTAATATATAAATTTATAAATTCAAAGGCGTGTATATATCAATTTCATAAATTAATTACATTAAAAGAAACAATATCTCATACGAATTATTCAAATACTTTATACGTTACAGGAGTCTATAATCACCCCTATAAAATCCCCCTCAACTTCTCCCCCTCAATTACAATTACACACACAAAACCCCTCTCAAACACACACTAGTGCAGTGCCCTACTGTCTCCATATCCACCTATACACACAAACATATATCTCTCTCCGCAAGGTTTTGTATAATCAATCCGCGATTCTCGGCCTCTTCAATAAGGTATACATATGTGTTTATGTATGTATAGCTGTTTTTTGATCGGTGCTTTATATAATTGGTGTTTTTTATGTGTATAGACAGTTTTTGATGATACATACGTGTTTTTACAGTCTATGAAGTAGCGCGGAAGTGAAAAGAGGGCGATATGGCGACGCTAAGATCGAGCTTTCCGTCGCGGTTAAGGCAACTGTTATCGAGCCAAAGAGCCATTACTCCGTCCATTAAACCTGTCTCTGATACTGTGAGACTTCTGAATTTGCTTGTTGGCTTCTGTATATGCTGTCTGTTTTTATTTAATTGGTGTTTAGTTGATTCGGAGTGGCTTAGGGTTCTGTTAAGGTGTTTTAACTGATTGAATTGGTTTGTGTGTATGTTGTGTGTTTATCGATACAATTTGAAAAGAAATGATCGTTTAAGATAAGACGTGGATACCTTGCTAAATTGTTTGCTATGTCATACTCATGTGGCTTGTATTATGCTATAATTTTGATGATCTTGAAACGGATGGAATACAACAATGTACCTTGAATTTGGTTATTCATTTTTTTACTTTTCGCCTTTTTGGTGTTTGAAATGGTTGATCAACTAGCATATATATTGTAGTGCATTTGATCTTGATTGAATAGTGTCTACTGTAATTTTATATATACAGTTAGTACTATGGTTGACCTAAACAAGGCTTTTTCCCCTTATTAAGTAGAGAGCCCTTATGATGGTAATTCAAACTATTGTGGTAAATTTTTATAAGGAACGTTGCTGTAATGGATTGGATAATAGACTTTTTGTATATTCAGACAGTTTAGTTTGATACTCAAGTTTACTATTTTAGAGGTCAACTGTGAGATGACAAAAGTAAATTTTATCACCACTTGGCCTTTACAAGGTCAATTGTACTAGAGAGCAACAAATAAAAAGGGAAATTGTTGTTTAAAATAAGGTTGGATGCTGGTTCCAAAGAAGCTGATAACTCAAGTTTTTATTTAGGGAGCTCTTGATGACTTGTTAACCAATTATATATAGAAAATGCAAACTTAAATTCCTTGGGTTCAGAGGGTATGCTAGCTGTAGTGGTATGAGACTCTGGTATTGCAATTCTACCAAGAAAGAAGGATTAGAAATTAGAGGGCTGTAGTGGATTGCTAGGGTCTGCTTTGTATGTAAACTCTTAAGAGGCAGAGATAATTCTTATAATAAAAAATCACCTCCATTAGCTCCATATATTTTTAACGTGCTGGTATTAGTGCTCATCTATAGGTAGCAAGATTCAAAGAGGGGAGGGGGGGGTAAGTTTACACCAGGGATCAGTTTAGTTTGTACCAATTTGTTGTCAACAGAATTTTGTGATAACACAGATACTAGCAAGTTATACTCCTGATGATGTAATTGTGATGAAGTATGGGAGTGGTCATATTAGAGAGCAGTATTTAGCATGCAATTTGATCGACAAGAGCATTAAACATATACAGTCTGAGATGAAACGAGTGACTTATGATACACTGCGTGCTTTATTGTGATTAGCTGTGTCTTTCCATTGTTCTCACTTAGCGTTTTATCTTCTCTGTATGTATGTAATTGCAGCCGCCTGAGATACAGGCGTTCATCGATAAAGTTATACTCTGTCCATTACAAGATATAGAAATACCGCTTTCCGGCTTTCGATGGGAGTACGGCAAGGTAATAAGCTACTGATAAATTTACTTTTGTGTTTTATGACTTTATCTCAGTAATTTATAGATCTTGTTGTTTAAACACTAATACTTTTTTTTGGTTACAGGGGAATTTTAATCATTGGCGGCCACTGTTTCTTCACTTCGATACATACTTTAAAGCATATATTTCATGTAGAAATGACCTTCTTTTGGCAGATGAACTTTTAGAAGGCGATGTCCCATTTCCAAAGCAAGCAGTCCTACAAATTTTACGGGTGATGCAAATCATTTTGGACAACTGTCACAACAAAGGCTCGTTTAGTGGATTAGAGGTAAGATAGATGATTATGTGACATATGTGCAACATGTTAGATTCTGTTAGTTAGCAGACCAGTTTTTTGTATCTCTTTTTTATTTTTTTTGTAGGCCATTATTAATTGTGTTTTTACAACTTTTGATGCCTATTCTTTTTTTTTTTTTGGTTTCCATTCAGCATTTCAAGCTCTTGCTTGCTTCGACAGATCCTGAAATTCTGATAGCTTCGCTGGAGACTCTCTCATCATTGGTGAAAATTTCTTCAAAACTGCATTTAAGTGGAAAATTGGTAGAATTGGGTTCGATAAACTCCTGTCTGCTATCACTAGCACAGGGGTGGGGAAGCAAAGAAGAGGGTTTGGGTCTATATGCATGTGTCATGTTAAATGAGAAAACCCAGGAGGGAGGACTAAGCTTGTTTCCTCCTGATTTACAAAATGAAACTGACAGATCACAGTATCGGGTAGGATCCACCCTTTATTTTGAATTGCATGGCGTCAATTCTCAAAACGTTAAAGGTTCAAGTGTTATTAACATCCCTGATCTCCATTTGCGGATGGAAGATGATCTCTCACTTCTTGAACTGTGTATTAAGCAGTACAGAGTTCCTCCTGAGCTCAGATTTTTGTTGCTAACCAGGATTAGATATGCTCATTCCTTGCGGTCATCTAGAATATCCAAGCTGTACAGCAGGATCTGCCTTCTTGCCTTTGGTGTGCTTGTCCAGGCAAGTGATTCACACAATGAACTAGTGTCACTTCTTGCTAACGAGCCTGAATACACAAATGAATTAATCAGGATTGTGAAATCCGAAGATACAATCTCCGCAAATATTAGAACATTGGCAATGCATGCCTTGGCATCTCAGTTAGCTGCATATTCATCATCTAATGAAAGGGCAACTATTTTGAACGGATCAAGCATCAATTTTAATGGGGGTAATCGCATGACTCTCCTAACCGTTCTACAGGGAGCTATTTTATCACTGAATAGCTCTAATGACCCGTCATCAATTGCTTTTGTCGAAGCTCTTCTGCAATTTTTTCTGATTCATGTCATATCTATGTCAAGTTCACGTAATGGTACTCGTGGGGCAGGACTAGTGCCCACATTTTTGCCTCTATTAAAAGATTCTGATATGTCGCATATGCACCTTGTGTTTTTAGCCGTGAAGACTCTACAAAAGCTCATGGATTACAACAATTCTGCCATGAGTCTCTTTAAAGACTTGGGGGGAGTGGAGCTTCTGATAAACAGATTGCGGACGGAAGTAGACAGAGTGATAGATGCAACTGCAACTGGTGATCAGTTAATGAACAATGTTGAGTCCTCAAGGCATTTTTTTGACATGATATATTCTCAGAAGAGGCATATCAGAATACTACTGAAAGCATTACGATCTGCTACCTTTGCACCAGCGAACACTTTAAGATCTCAGAACAGTGTCTCTTTACCTTCAACCCTTTCCCTCATTTTTAAGAATTCAGAAACTTTTGGGGGCGATATATATTCATCAGCTGTGGCAGTTATGAGTGAAATTATTCATAAAGACCCAACTTGTTTTTCAGTTCTAGATGATTTGGGTCTTCCTGATGCTTTCCTGTCATCAGTTGTAGTGGGAATACTTCCTTCGTCGAAGGCTCTTATGTGTGTTCCAAATGGTCTTGGTGCAATTTGTCTTAATGCCAAAGGTCTAGAAGCCGTGAAAAGAACTGCAGCACTACGATTCCTTGTTGAAATATTCACGAACAGGAAGTATGTATTAGCAATGACTGATGCTATTGTTCCTCTGGCAAGTGGTATAGAAGAGCTTTTGCGCCATGTTTCTTCGCTGAAGAGTGTTGGTGTTGATTTAATCATCGAAATTATTAAAAATCTCTCCTTAATAGGAGACTCTAAGCATAGTGTGCCCTCAGAAAAAGTCGTTGGGAGTACTTCAATGGAAACTGATACCGAGGATAAGGCAAATAGGAGTTCTTGTTTACTAGTTGGTGAAACAGATCCAACTTCAAAAGGAGTCGATGATGAACAATTCACCCAACTAAGCATATTCCATGTGACGGTCTTGGTTCACAGAACAACAGAAAATTCTGAAACATGTAGGTTATTTGTGGAGAGGTCAGGAATTGAAGCTTTACTTAAGCTTCTATTACGGCCAAGTATTGCACAGTCATCAGCAGGAATGTCAGTTGCCTTCCACAGCACTATGGTCTTTAAGGGTTTAATCCAGCATCACTCTGCTCCTTTGGCACATGCATTTTGTTCCTGTCTTAAATATCAATTGAAAAAGGTTTTGACAGCATTTCACGCAGTTGCAGGTTCCTTTCTGCTGGACCCTAAAGTTACACCAGATAGTGAATTATTTTCTTCCATATTTCTTGTTGAATTTCTCTTATTTCTTGGTGCATCAAAAGACAGTCGCTGGGTAACTGCATTGCTTACAGAATTTGGTAATGATAGCAAGAGTGTTTTGGAAGATATTGGTTGTGTTCAACGTGAAATCTTATGGCAAGTTGCTCTTCTTGAAGATGCCAAGCTTCAGATAGAGGATGATGATACTGGTTCTGGACAGGAGTCTCTGCAGTCAGAATCAGGTAATAATGAATTTGAGGACCAAAGTGTTGACTCGTTTAGGCAGTTTCTCGATCCTTTGTTGAGAAGGAGGACACCAGGTTGGAGTTTTGATCTTATAAATATGTATCGTGATCTTACTCGTGCCTCTGGCCTACAACAAAGACAGGGCCGAAATGGCACTTCAAGTTTTCGGCTTGGAGCCAACCAGCATTTGCATCAGCCTGGTGCTTCTGTTAGCATTGGGTCAAGTGGCAAGGAGGAAGATGGCAAACAAAAATCTTACTATTCTTCTTGCTGTGACACAGTGAGGTCACTTTCTTCCCATATCACTCGTTTGTTTCAAGAGCTGGGAAAAGCAATGTGTCCTCCCTCTCGCCGGCGAGGTGATATGATCAACGTGTCTTCTTCCTCAAAATCGGTGGCTTCTATCGTTGCTTCTGTTGCCCTTAACCATATGAGTTTTGGAGGTCATGTTCTCAGTGGGTCGGAGGCATCTGTTTCTGTCAAATGTCGTTACCTTGGTAAGGTCATAGATTTTATTGATGGAATTCTTATGGATAAGCCAGAATCGTGCAATCCTGTTTTGCTGAATGCGTTATATGGTCGTGGAGTTGTTCAATCAGTTTTGACTACATTTGAAGCTACTAGTCAGCTGCTTTTTTCAGTTAAAAGAACTCCTGCATCCCCAATGGACACTGATGAGGGGATTCTAAAGCAGGATGATAGAGATGAAACTGATCATTCATGGATACATGGTTCTTTAGCCAGCTATGGTAAATTGATGGATCACCTTGTAACATCATCATTTATACTAGTCCCATCCACGAAACACTTGCTGACACAACCTTTAGTGAATGGGGATATTCCGTTTCCTCGGGATGCTGAGACGTTAGTGAAAGTCTTGCAATCTAAAACGCTTATGGTATTGCTACCTGTTTGGATGCACCCTCATTTTACTGACTGCAACCATGATTTCGTTGCAACTGTTGTTTCTATCATTCGACACATTTACTCTGGTGTGGAAGTGAAACATGTGAGCAATGCTCTAGCACGTCCATCTGGTCCTCCGTTAAATGAAACTACTGTTTCCACAATTGTAGAGATGGGGTTTTCCAGGCCCCGGGCTGAAGAGGCATTAAGACAGGTTGGATCAAATAGTGTGGAGCTCGCAATGGAATGGTTGTTTTCACACCCAGAAGAAGTACTAGAAGACGATGAACTAGCACGTGCACTTGTTATGTCCCTTGGAAGTTCTGGATCAGATACTAGGGAAGATCTTACAAATGAGAACAGTGAGCAGATCGAGGAAGAAGTTGTTGAACTTCCTCCAGTTGTAGAGTTACTATCAACTTGTACAAAGCTTCTGCATATGAAGGACTCCTTGGCATTTCCAGTTAGAGACCTTCTTTTATTGATTTGTTCCCGAAATGATGGTGAGTATAGATCAATTGTTATTTCATACATCATAGAGCAGGTGAAGCTCTTCATTGTTATTTCTGACAGTGGTAGTAGTAACATGCTAGCCTCACTTTTTCACCTTATTGCTTTAATTCTTAATGATGATGTGGCATCACGAGAAGTGGCTTCAGTGAGTGGACTGGTTAAAGTTGCTTCGGATATACTTTCTGGCTGGATTTCTGGTTTACATGACTCGGGAGTACCCCAAGTTCCAAAATGGGTTACATCTGCATTTGTTGCTGTAGATCAACTTGCTCAGGTGGATCAGAAACTTAGTGATGATATTTTGGAGTTGTTGAAGAACGGTGATGATAGTATGCACAGGTCTGTGGTAATAAATGATGAGAAACCATCCAAAACAGACTTAGCCCATGGATTGAAGTATATCAACATACTGGAACAGAAACGCCTTGTTGAGATAGCTTGTTCTTGTCTGAGAAATGAGCTTCCGTCTGAAACAACACATGCTGTTCTCCAATTATGTTCTTCACTCACCAGAAACCATGCTGTTGCGGTTAGCTTTCTTGATGCAGGGGGTTTGCCTTTGGTGCTTTCCTTGCGGAGTAGTAGTATGTTCGTTGGGTTTGACAATGTTGCTGCTGCTATAATCAGACATATTCTTGAAGATCCCCAGACACTGCAGCAAGCAATGGAACATGAGATTAAGCATAGTATTGCAACTACCACTAACCGACAGTCCAATGGTAGACTCACACCACACAACTTTCTCTTGAATTTAACCTCCGTAATTTCACGAGATCCTGTAATTTTTTTGCGGGCTGCACAATCTGTATGCCAAGTTGAGATGGTAAGTGAAAGACCATATATAGTGTTGCTGAAAGATCGGGAGAAGGATAAGGTAAAAGAGAAAGGCAAAGAGAAAGAAGGCAGAGAGGAGAAGGACAAATCACAGACTACTGATGTAAGGGGTGTGCATGGAAAGCCTTGTGATATAAATTTAAAAAATGCTAAAGTTCACAGGAAACCTCCACAGAGTTTTGTTAATGTAATTGAGCTTCTTTTGGATTCAATTATTACTTTTTTCCCTGTGAAAAATGAAATGATAGCAGGAGATTGTTCATCATCAGTAGATATGGACATTGATGTTGCTGCAAGTAAGGGTAAAGGCAAGGCCATTGCCTCTGCTCCTGAAGAGATTGAAGTCAACAAAGAAGAGTCTTCAGCATCTGCAGCAAGGATTGTATTTATTTTAAAGCTCTTAACCGAGATTTTGCTGAAGTATGGTTCATCAGTTTATGTTCTGCTCCGCAAAGATGCTGAGGTTATCAGTTGTAGGTCTCTTCCGCTTAAGGGTCCTAATGGCATGTGCTCTGGTGGTGTATTTCACCACATCCTCCATGAATTTCTTCCATGTTCCCGAAACTCTGGGAAGGAAAGGAAACTCGTTTCTGATTGGAGGCATACGCTGGCAAGCAAAGCTAGTCAGTTTCTAGTTGCTACCTGCGTTCGTTCCACAGAGGCAAGGAAGAGGGTATTTATGGAAATCGCTTCTGTTTTCAAGGACTTTATTGATTCTTTTGAAGGTTTCAGACCACCAGAAAGTATCATCCAAAGTTTTGTTGATTTGCTCAATGAAGTTCTGGTTGCTCGTACGCCTACAGGTTCTTGCATTTCAGCTGAAGCTTCTGTCACTTTCATAGATTTAGGTCTGGTTAGATCCATCACCCAGACTCTCCATGTCTTGGACTTGGATCATGCTGATTCACCCAAGGTTGCTTCTGGGATTGTGAAAATTCTTGAGGTTGTTACCAGAGAACACGTTCGTGCCAGCGAAAATAATACCGGGAAAGGTGAAAGCTCAAAAAAGAATCCTGAGCAAGGTCTGAATGGAAGAACAGATAGCGGACCAAACACATCACAAGCTATGGAAAATATGCTTCAGACAAATGTGGATTATGTGCCATCCAATCATGTTGAGTCTACCAACACTGTCCAGATATATGGTGGATCCGAGGATATCATAGATGATATGGAACATGACCAGGATTATGATGGGGGTTCTGCTCCAGCAAATGAAGATGATTACATGCATGAAACTTCTGATGATACTAGGGGTTTACAAACTGGACTTGATACGGTAGGCATAAGATTTGAAATTCAGCCTGATGTCCAAGAAAATCTCGAGGAAAATGGAGAGGATATGTCGGGTGATGACAGCGAAGAAGACGATGAAGATGAGGTTCATGAGGTGCACAATGGCCTTGCAGATGAAGTCACGTATCTGCCACATCCTGATACAGATCAAGATGACCATGAAATTGATGAAGATGAGTTTGATGAGGAAGTAATGGAGGAGGATGATGATGAAGATGATGATGACGAGGATGAAGGTTTGATACTTAGGCTGGGTGATGGTATGAATGGAAATAATATGTTCGACCATATTGAGGCCTTGGGTAGTGAACAAAACATTTCCAGTGAACTTCATGTGATGCCTGTTGATGTCTTTGGCACAAGACATCAAGGACGTACTACCTCAATCTACAATCTCCTGGGCAGAATGGGTGACAGTGCTGCTACTACACGACATCCACTTTTGGGGGAGCCTGCTTCTTCCTTGCCCAGTAACCCCCCCAGACGATTAGGTTCTGAGCCTTGTTTTTAGTTTACTCTAGTTGATCTTTTTTTTCTCTTTTCTCGTAAAAAATCTCGGGACTTCCCAAAAGACGTCTTTTTTTTGTTTTGTTTATATATGTATATCTTCATACATATGTTACTATTTATTTATTAAATTTTAATTAAGTGGTAATTGATGGATTATTATTCTCAGTGATGTAAATCTGACTATCTATTCTTCTCTGCAGATAGTGTACGTGACATTTTTGCAGAAAGGAATTCTGAGAGTTCCTCCTTGAGAATGAGTTCTATTTTTAGGTCACTAAGAACTGTTCGCCGTACACTCCCACTAAATTTGTGGGCCGATGATAATCAGCAAAGTAGTGGATCAAATGCTTCTGCTGTTCCACAAGGCCTTGAAGATCTGCTTGTTTCTCGATTGACACCTGCAGAATCGAACAAACCCTCAAGAGAAAGCACAGCGGTTGAACCTCAGGGTAAAAGCGAGGCTAATCAACCACAACCCGAGTTGATAATCGAGACTGCTTCTGGAGACAACAGAAGCAGTGAGATCAATTACACAACACCTGCACCCTCTTCCACATTGCCGGATGCTTCTGCCAGTTTTTATATCAGACCAGGAGCAAATGGATTGCAGGAAGTCGTGGATTCGTCACGGTCTCTTTCTCAATCTGCTGGAATGCAGTTTGAGCATGGCGATGCTGTTGGACGCGATGTTGAAGGCGTGAGCCTGGCAGGATTTGAGGCACCAGCTGGGGACATCCTTCATGGTTTAGATGTTGAAACTGGCAGTGCTGTTGGCCATGAGGATGCTGCAGAGAGGCAAGAACAGGCTGATGCTCAAACAAGAGGGGTAAATATCTCATTTGGGAACACTGAGCCTCCAAGTGGAACAGATATTCCTCTTTTGAGCGTAAACGATGTCTCAGAAAATCGTAGTCAAGAAGCAGATCAGGCTGCTTCTGCTGGGGAACTGCAGAATGGTGGTGATGCTGACTCTCGATCAATTGACCCATCCTTCCTTGATGCTCTTCCTGAGGAGTTGCGTGCTGAGGTTCTTTCTGCTCGGCAGAGTGAAATTGCTCAGCCTTCAAATACGGAGCGTGATCCGGAACCTCAGAATGAAGATATTGATCCTGAATTTCTTGCAGCACTCCCTCCTGACATTCGAGAAGAAGTTTTAGCTCAGCAACAGGCACAAAGGTCACATCAATCACGTGAATTGGAGGGACAGCCTGTAGAAATGGACACTGTTTCGATAATTGCTACGTTTCCTTCGGAATTGCGGGAAGAGGTAATTTTTAGTTTTTTAAAGTTGCATCCCTTATTTGGTATAGCGTTTCTTATTGTCCCCAAACTTTTAGGTACTTTTGACTTCATCGGATGCAATTTTGTCCAATCTTACACCTGCTCTTGTCGCGGAGGCAAATATGTTGCGTGAGAGATTTGCACACCGTTATAATAGGACACTCTTTGGTATCCACCCAAGGAACCTTCAGGGGGAATCTTCTAGACGTGGCGATGGTATTGGATCTATTCTGGATAGAACTGGTGGGGTTATTCTCCGCAGATCTTTGGGAAGTATGGCAGTTGAAGCAGATGGTGCTCCTTTGGTTGATACTGAAGATCTGAAGGCAATGATTCGTTTGCTTCGTGTTGTGCAGGTACTATTGTGGCTTATGGGTTTAAGAATCCCTTTACTATTATAAGTATATGTATTCTGATAGTCCTACTGTAATTTTTGTAGCCACTATATAAAGGTCAGCTACAGAGGCTTCTCTTAAACTTGTGTGCTCATAATGAAACCAGAACTGCTTTAGTGAAAATTCTTATGGAGTTGTTGATGCTTGATATGAGAAAGCCTACCAGTCCTTTGGGTTCGTTGGAACCATCATATAGGTTGTATGCTTGCCAAAGCCATGTGGCATATTCTCGTCCTCAATATTGTGATGGTAAATTATCCACTTCTCATGTTAACTAGCTTTAAGAGTAAATTTACTGAAGCTGAGTTGTGGGGGGGGGGGGGGGGATTTTCTATGAGAAATTATTACCTTTTTTACGGTGATGACTATAGAGAAAATTGTGAACTACATTTATTTAGATATAGTTACTCTTTCTATTCACAGGTGTTCCACCTCTATGAGAAATTATTGGGTTATACTTATAGGTTTTTCTTTATTCGTAAAATGTTTACCTTTTTTACGGTGATGACTATAGAGAAAATTGTGAACTACATTTATTTTGATATAGTTACTCTTTCTATTCACAGGTGTTCCACCTTTAGTGTCTCGTCGTATTCTAGAAACTCTAACCTACTTGGCTCGAAGTCATCCATTTGTGGCGAAACTTTTCTTTCAATTCAGCATGCGTCCATCTGCACCAGAATCTTCTAGTCTTGATGTAATTCGTGGAAAAGCTGTCATGATTGATGAAGATAAGATTGTAAAACTGCAGTATCAGGAAGAATACTTATCCATCACGTTGCTTCTGAGCCTATTCAATCAACCGTTATATGTGAGAAGTTTAGTCCATCTTGAACAGGTACTTGATTCTTCTATTAAACACTGCCAATTGTTTGTTATATTACCATATATAGCTATGATCTGACTAACTCATTGTTACACATGTTGGGTTCCAGCTGCTACATCTATTAAATGTCATTATTGATCATGCTGAAAGCAGACCAAAATCTTCAGATGCACCTGGACCTTCTTCAACTGAGCATATATCCGTCCAGATTACCACATCTAATGCTGAAATAGATATAGGTTCAGCTGGCACATCATCTGGCTCTGATGCTAGATCTTCCAAGGCTGATGACATTTCCAAACTCTCGGCTAGCAATATTAAGAGAGAGTTTGATTCTCAAGACGTTTTGCGGAATCTTCCACAAGGGGAACTTCGCTTGTTATGTTCATTGCTTGCCTTTGAAGGGTATGTCATTGGATCTTATATGTTTGTTAGATTGCTCTTCTTTAAAGTGTCTTTAATTTGAATACAATATTAAAAATAATAACATATAACAAATTCCTGTTCTTTTATAGCATAAATAACAGATAATTCTCATTTATGCTGGGTCTTGCATGATAGTGGCAAGCATAATTGAAAATATGTGATTTTACTCGTCACTGAAAAGGCTTTTGTTGCAAAGTATATTTTGTTAAGGCTTTATGTGATCTAGAACAATTCTTCAATACTTTGCGAGGGAATGGATAAACGTAAGAGTGCTTCGTAATTGCTCCATATTTCGGTCTTGCCTATCTTTGTTGCAATCACTGAGATTTTGTAATTAGCTTGTGGATCACTTATCCGCATTTGGGTTGCAGCTTTTTATTTTTTATATTTATGTTCTGTAACGTTGATAGTTTTCTGGCTAATGTGCATATCTATTTTTTCAGCCTGTCAGATAAAGCTTATGCTTTGGTGGCCGAAGTATTAAAGAAGTTGGTTTCTATTGTTCCTGTACACTGTCATCTATTTATCTCTGAACTAGCTGGGTCTATAGAAAACCTTACCAAATGTGCTATGAATGAGTTACATGTATTTGGGGAATTTGAGAAAGTTATCCTCCCTGCCACATCTTCTGATGGAGCCGCTGTTCTTAGGGTCTTACAGGCATTAAGCTTACTTGTTGCTCCCCTTTCTGTGAAAGATAAGAATGGTCAAGTTCTTCCTGAAAAAGAGCATGCTGCTGCCCTTACTCTGCTTGGGAGCATTAATGCTACTTTAGATCCTCTGTGGTTCGAGCTGAGCACTTGTGTCGGCAAAATAGAAAAATATTCAGATTCCCTACAAGATTTGTCAATCTCTGCTGTGGCTTCAACATCAAAACCATCTCGTGTAATGCCTCCACTTCCTGCGGGATCACAAAATATACTACCTTACTTAGAATCCTTTTTTGTGATGTGTGAGAAGTTGAATCCCGTGCAGTCAGGTGCAGGACATGATAATGGTGGCGATGTAGTTTCTAATGTTGAAGAAGCTACCACTTCTGACAGGAAGCCAAAAACTTCAGGGTCTGCTTATAAAGTGGATGATAAGCAAATTGCTTTTGTTAAATTTTCGGAAAAGCATAGAAAGCTTCTCAACGCTTTTATTCGGCAAAATCCTGGTTTGCTTGAGAAGTCCTTCTCACTTATGCTGAAGGTTCCTCGTATTATTGATTTTGACAACAAACGTGCGCATTTTAAGTCCAAAATTAAACAACAGCATGACCACCTTCACCATCATGGTCCTTTGAGAATTTCCGTTAGAAGAGCTTACGTTCTAGAAGATTCATATAATCAGTTGCGTATGAGGTCTACACAGGATTTGAAGGGAAGGTTGACTGTTCACTTTCAAGGGGAGGAAGGTATAGATGCAGGAGGACTTACTCGGGAATGGTATCAGTTGTTATCTAGGGTTATTTTTGACAAGGGAGCACTACTATTTACTACTGTTGGCAACGAATCAACCTTTCAGCCAAATCCTAACTCTGTTTACCAAACAGAACACTTGTCCTACTTCAAGTTTGTCGGAAGAGTTGTGAGTTCTATTTTTCTTCTTCTTCTTTTTAATTGGAAATTGTGGTACTTCTGTGTGCATAAATGATGCAAGTCTGCCTGTTGTGCAGGTTGCAAAAGCGCTATTTGATGGTCAACTTCTTGATGTTCATTTTACAAGATCCTTTTACAAGCATATTCTTGGAGCTAAAGTGACTTATCATGACATCGAAGCTATTGATCCTGATTATTTTAAAAACTTGAAATGGATGCTTGAGGTATGATTGGTTCTGATCTCTCTCTATCCCGCCCCCTCCCTCCCTCCCTCCCCGTGCTCTTAGCTGTAGGCATCGAATATGATGTTTTTTGCTTTTGCAGAATGATATCAGTGACATTTTAGACTTGACATTTAGCATTGACGCGGATGAAGAAAAACTGATTTTATATGAACGGGCACAAGTAAGATCCTTTTCCAGGACTTTATATTAGTTTAAAAGCTAAATCAGTCTCTTGTTTCTGAGTGCGATGAATGTGGGTTGCAGGTAACTGATTATGAACTCTGTGAAAATGGCCGCAATATTCGTGTTACTGAGGAAAACAAGCATCAATATGTTGACTTAGTTGCGGAACATCGTTTAACTACTGCTATTCGTCCTCAGATAAATGCATTTTTGGATGGGTTCAATGAATTGATTCAAAGAGATTTAATATCTATTTTTAATGACAAGGAGTTGGAACTGTTAATTAGTGGATTACCAGATATCGATTGTGAGTCCTCTAATGTATAGTAGGTTCATGATATGTTATTAAAATTATTTTGTACTAATCTTAATAATTTATTTTGACTAGTGGATGATTTGAGAATGAACACTGAGTATTCGGGGTATAGTGCGGCGTCTCCTGTTATCCACTGGTTTTGGGAGGTTGTACAAGGTTATAGCAATGAGGACAAAGCGCGGCTCCTACAGTTTGTTACTGGTACCTCTAAGGTATGTATTTTATTTTTCTGCTTCGAGTGAAGTGGTTTTTGATGAGCATAACATTGTTTGTTTACATTAAGTTGATCTAGACCTTTAACTCGCTTTGGATGGTTGAAGTTTTATTTTTTAATAAATTGAGTAGGCATTCATGAATTTCCCTCGTGGATTTTTACAGGTACCTTTAGATGGGTTTCGTGCTCTACAAGGAATTTCGGGATTACAGAAGTTCCAAATTCACAAGGCATATGGCAGCCCAGATCACTTGCCTTCAGCTCATACATGGTAATATTCTATTTCAACTATTGTAAAAGATTTATTTATTTGAAAGAATCGTTGTAGAGATTATGGTGCATACAAGATAGGTGTTCAATCTCTTGATTACCAAGCACTCTAAACTAACTTTATCTCTCATTGGGTGCAGTTTTAACCAATTAGATCTACCGGATTATCCATCCAAGCAACAATTAGAGGAGAGACTGCATCTTGCTATCCATGAAGCTAATGAAGGTTTTGGGTTTGGTTAGCGTAGAAAATTTAAGAAGATGACAGGATCGTGTAGATAATATCATGAGATGAGAATTTATAGGATATTTGAAACTGAAGCAGGCACATGTGTAATACTGTATAGTCAATTAATTGAAAATGCTTTTGGCGGTTTTTCAATTTGCCAATTATTCAGATTTTTAGTGTTTTTTTTTGCCAGCGAAGTAAAGCACTGCAATGGTATTTCATTTTTAAAGGGATCTGACACATTTCTTTGAGGCTATTTCCTGCATAGTTTGTTCACATTTCTTTGAGGCTATTTCCTGCATAGTTTGTCCTTGGTGTTTTATTAGCAAGACGCAGAGAGCCAGAGAGTGGATCACTTTCCGGCCCAACCATTTGCTTCTGCTGTCATGCTGTGTATTTGTTTATTCGCATTTAAGAGAGAAAAGGTCCCGGATATCATAGTTAAAATCTCCCGAATATTAGTTTTTGAAAATATTGTCCAGAACACCACACTAAGACACGCTATTTTGTTGGGTTATAAGAATAAGGCGCTATACGATGGAGTATATGTTATAGATGACATATGGGGCATATTAAATTATAGGTACCTGAACTATTGACGTTGAATTAAAGATTCTGTATTTTAGGTCACTTAATTTTTTCGTTTTCTGATCTAAGTCCTTCTGTCAAAAAGATTTTAACGGTTCTTGAGTTTCATACAGATTAAAACAATTTTGAAGGTGAACTGATATCCAAACTCAAAGTTCAAATAATCAAATTGAAACTTGAATAACTAGCGACACTCATATGACAACAATTTTCACAAATTAGATTTAACTTAGACAAACCCAAACTGGACCACAAATTTAGGGTTCTTTATCAAATTTAGGGACCTAAATATAAAATTTTTGAATTGAATATAGTTTGTGAAAATTGGTGTCATATGAGTGTCGCTAGCGACTCAAACTTCAATTTGACTACTAGAACTTTGAATTTGGATATCGCTAACACCTTCAAAATTGCTTTGATTTGTATGAACTCAAAACCCTAATTAACACCGTAAGAATCTTTTGACGGGACTTAGATCAGAAAATGAAAAAGTTAAGTGACCTGATATACAGAATCTATAATTCAGGGACCTAAACAATAAAAGGTCAATAGTTTAGGGACTTGTAATTTAATTTTCCCATGACATGTGTGAGCACATATGTCACCTAAATTTTCTGATTTCATATATTTGTATGAATTTTAACTGATTTCATATATTTGTATGAATTTAACTGATATATCATCAAAAGAGGTGCACCAAAAAATTGTAACCAAATACTCTTATCTCAAGTCATTTCCTTATAATAATTTTTTTTGAATGTCTCATTTAATTTTTACATTTCAAAACTTACTAAAAATAGACAATGAGTCAAATACTACTTTATCACTTTTTCTTACGTTTCACACTACTTTTATTCTAATATCTCTGTTTTCAACATCAAAATCAATTAACCCACTCTTTTTTGTCACTTTTCTACTATTTTATACATCTTTTCTAATTTTCGTATCCAAATCAAACATAAAAAAGTGATTTGAATGAAGAAATGACAGCTAAATCAAACTTAAAAAATTGGCCTGATAGAGGGAGTAACTAGACCTGGCGATTCGTGCAGATCGTGTGCTTTCTTGTCGTGTACCTTTTCGTGTCGTGTACTCAAAGGCCAAACACAAAACCGACCCATTTAGCGTTCGTGTATTTTCGTGTCGTGTACCTCCGTTTGCGTGTCGTTCTCGTGTCGTGTTTCGTGTAAAATCGAATTTAAATATAAATATAAATAAATATATAAAATAATGTAGATATTAGATTTCTAGGCAAAAAATTTACAAAATAGTATGAAATATATATATTTAAATCATTTACACTTACAATATTATAAACTATGTATTATTTTAAAAGAAAATATACATATATTTATTATAAATATACATATTTATAATTAAATATTAATATTTAACTACTCCCTCCGTCCCTATTTATCTGTCCACTTTGGAAGTAAAAACTTGTCCCTGTTTATCTGTCCATTTATATAACCAAAGCATTTAATAACCTGAAGAGTCTTTGACTTTGTTCTTCAAGCTATAAATATCATGACTATTATTCATTGATTCATCAAATTGGTATTGGATAATGGAGTAATCCCACTAGTATTTTCCTACAACCAAGGCATTAAATAAGGGTATTGATAGAAGTTTCTTATCAAACTTACATTTTCTTAATATGCGTGAAAATGTTAAAAGTAGACAAATAAATAGGGACAGTGGGAGTATTAAATTATATTTGTTTCATATACCTCGTGTCGTGTCGTGTACTCGAAGGGTAAACACAAAACCGACACGACATCTCAGTCGTGTACTTCGTGTCGTGTACTCAAAATGCAAACACAAACACTAAATTAAATTTTCGTGTCGTTTTCGTATCATGTATTCGTGTCGTGTTAGAATTTGCCGGGTCTAGGAGTAACAATCAGGATCGCTTGTTGTAGATTCGTGTCTATGCTTGAATCATGATGGTCAATTTTAAAATTAAAGCATTTCTAATCATTGGAAACTCTTAGCTAAAATTTTAATTTATTTTATAAAAAAATAATTATAGTCAATGTTTTCAAAAAACAACACTCCAATCATATCAAGTTCTTGTCTATAATTATAGTCAACCTCATATGTATCACTAAATTTGTTAAACTGCTATATTCAATTTATAACAGTTCAAATATTAATACCATACTATTTTTAAATTATAACCAACCAACATAACTGATACCATCGAAACAGTCTTAAAGATTCAACGAATTTTACAAATTTTAATCCACGATTATGACCAACCCCCGATACAGATGTTCTTGCAAGAATAAAAATAGTACTCCCTCCGTTCCTCTGAGTAGTACTCCCTCCGTCCCCTCAATTGTTTACATTGGAGGGGGACACGGAGACCAAGACAATGTATGAAAAATGAGTAAAGTTAGATGAAAAGTGGGTAAAGTGGTGGGACCCATCAATATTTAATAATAGATTTGAGATAGTGGAGGAAAGTAGTGGGTGTAATAGTAGTTTTTATTGTTAAATATGAGATAGTAGGGGAAGATAGTGGGTGTAATGATGGAAAAAACTTACTATTTATGGTAACGTAAAGAAATGAGAGGGACATCCCAAAATTTTCTTTTCTTGAATTAAAGTTTGGATGTTATATTTTTATACAGAAAAAAAAATCTCAAAAATAATTTACGGAACTATATTTTAGAAGAGTGTTAGAATTGCATGCGACACATCGAGTAAAATACTACTACCAGTGCTACGTGGAAAGGAAAAGTCAGCCGTCTTTGACTTTTCCATCCCATCGCACACATATCTACGATCTTTTACATCTACACAACGGAGGCGGCTAGAGTTTTCTCTCTGAAATGGATTTCTCTGAGAGAGAGCGAAGAATCAAATTCATCGCCGATATTCTAATCCAAGCCGTTACTGCCATTATCGTGCTAGGTATCTTTGTATTGCTCTACAAGCTCCCTCAATATTACATCTCTAAGCTCCGTTCGCGAAACAAATCGAACGTCGAAGCTCGCCGTCACTTCGTCGCCGGCGCTCAACTCCTCGCCAAATCTCGATCCAGTAAGGATCTCTCCGCCGCGAAGCTCGCCGTCGATGAGGCCGACAAGTCGATTGCTTTGGATCCGTACGACGCCGCTTCGCATATTCTAAAGTCGATGGCGCTTGATTTGCTAGGGTTTAAGACGGCGGCGATTGAGGCGATTGATGTTGCGTTGTCGCCGCTGGCGGTGAAGTCGCTAGAGACTGAGGAGAGGGCAGACGCGTTGTTAAAGCGAGCTGAGTTGAGGATCGGAGTGAGTGGAAAGGAGCGACTTGACGACTCGGTTATGCAGGATTTGGTGGAGTCGGTGAAGTTGAAGAAGGAGAATTGGAAGGCGTTTGTGTTGTTAGGAGAGTGTTATGAGAAGAAGGAGATGAAGGACGAGGCGGTGGAAGCTTACGAGAGTGCGATTCGAGTGGAGCCGGAGTGTAAGGTTGCTGTTAAGGCCCTGGATCGCTTGCGAGATTGATTCTTCGTAGAGTGAGTAAATTTTCCTGCTGTACTAACTTTTTTAAGTCGGATATGACACGAGAATAATTGTTTTGCACTTTTAAATATTTGCTGAACGACATAGTATATAAAATGTTGTTGTGCACTTTTAAATATTTGTGCTGAACGATATAATTTATAAAATGTTGAAGAGGTGTTTTCATGCTAAAACTGTTCTGTGTGCGAGCGAGACCACATGTATGTCTCTGTTGTATGGATCTTTCAGTTTGATCTATTGAAATGTCTAATTTGCTTTTAACAGTAGATTCTTTCATGCTAAAAATGTACTCCCTCTGTTCCATTTAATTCTATACGTTTCTTTTTCACTGCTCGACACGCACTTCAATGCTCTTATAAAACATAGTTCTACAACTTATATTTAAAATTTTTTTTTTCTGAATAAAAATATAACATTCAAACTTTTATACAGAGAAGAAAAATCTTAAAAACAAGTTATAGAACTATATTTTACGGGAGCATTAAAGTCCGTGCCGTGTCCCCGTCCCCCAATGTATATAACTCAGGGGGACGGAGGGAGTAAATGATTGTGAACGTCAAAGAGTGTTAAATTATACTCTTAAAATAGAAGTGAAGATCATACATTAGACTCTGAAAGCATACATTAGACTCTGAAAGAAGGGTCAGTGACAGTGTCCTTAAAATACATATTGTAGCAGCATACATTCAGCGGGAAAAAGCGCCGAACGGCTTAATCCTAAGTTTTTATGTATATATAACTGTGTTGCAGTATCATCCAGCGGAGAATTGCCTAACTCCATGATATTCACGTCCGGCGTTTGTGGATGTTTTTTTCCGCTTGATGTATGCTACTAACGTACATATGTTGAGAACCCGGAAAGAAACCTTTGTTTTGTCATTGAAATATAACTATTAACATTAGACTCTTGTAGAAGTCTATAGAGTCAGACTCCCAAACTATATGTGGAGTTTTCTTCCATTGAGGTCTAGCTTTTTTCTCGTGCTGGGTTTTTAGTTTGTCCTCGGTAGCAAATACAACGCAGGCCTAGAAATGAATCAATGATTAATAGCAAAAATTTGAAACCATATTAAAATAGATGTATCCAGGTGCCCAGCCAAATGCAAATGCGAAACTGTGGAAATAGAAACTTAAATTATGTTTAGAATCAAAAATCTCTGTTGATTAATGAACAAGAGGGAGATAGAGTTTTAGCAATGAAATTCACTATAATACAAATTTTACATCGTACCATTTATAGTTTTTGAAGTTGTAAACCGTAGCATTAGATTTGCTCTGATAATCTGGGAACTGAAGGTCCAGATGCATAGCACCTATGAGCAAGTGATTGCAGTAGAGCTTAAATTAGATAAGAAAAGGCATGAATGTTTGATAATGTTGCCCTAAAAAAGGCCAATTATAGCATCACAAACTGGATATCAAGATTCTGGTGTGGAGTAGTTTTGGCAAAAAAAAAATTCGGTCTGAACAAGTTCAAACATGCACAAGGAAATTGGATGGTATTCCTGTAGGGTCCGGGGATTATGTATTTCAGTTTATGGCAGTAGCACGGGATCTGTGGTTTTAAGTTTTAACTAACAGTTGGGATAGAAAATATACAAGGATACGTGGTTTCAATTAAAAAAGTTACAGCTTTTGGATGAAATTTGTATTCTAAACTGAGGTTGATCGAAGAAAATGTATATAATTTTTTTTTCTTCGGTCATTTGTAAACTATTTGAATTAGAAATCTAGCCCACATATATTGAAAGAAATGCTTAATTCATTTTTTCATCGTATTTTTTTATGATTTTCATCATGAAAAATTTAGGCTCAATCATATTTAGTCACTATTTTAAATTAATCACTGAGATCTGATTCTATTTTTAACACTAAATTTAATTTTTGATAATAAATTACAGAAATTCATCTATTATAATGTATAATTATGGGCATGTTTTATAATTTTATCAAGTGGTGTATAAAAAGAAATTTTTGTAACGCTGGGGTCAACTTTTAAAGTATTACAAAATAAAAGTCAGGCAAAAATAATTGAAAGCAATGCACAAGATGGACGCTGCACCACTAAATTCCGTAAGTTTAAATAAGGATCATACCGTATGATTACGATCAGTGACTTCACATTCGTGTTAATTATATATTCATATCTTTTTTATTCTCAAATTGAAATACTCAAACATCAGAACTAATAATCATTTTATTAACAGCTTTAAGATGAATTCACTATGTTTTCAAGAACGGGACAATGGAGAAGATTTCATGAACGGAGGCGATTCTTGGACGTACTAATTTTCTAATGTGCATAGTTGATGGATGTAACTATCACGGGTGTGTTGGATACTGTATGAGATCAATCCATGTCAAAATTATTAATGGACTTTACCACATATTAAGGGGCCGTTTGGACAAATTTGAAAGAAGTGACTTCTTGCTTAAATTTGAAAAATAGAGCAGAAGTGATAAGTAAATAAGTGAATAAAGTGTTTGGAAAAAAAACAGAAGCTGTGAGAGAGAAGATAGGATTCTCAGCGTCTTAAAAATGCTTCTACTTCTTTACACTAACGGGTCAAGAAAAGTAGAATTCAAAAGTAGAAACTGCTTCTGGCAAACAAACATGCCCTAAAACTGGGGATGAAAACCATGCGACTCGTTTGTGACTTATAAAATTTTGTATATCTTGTAAATTTTTTTATGTTGAATTACTTCTTTTTTTTTGAAATATTACATCATTCTCTTTTTTTACTAATATATTTCTCATTATTTTATTATATTTGTATATTTATATAAATATATTTATTTTTATATTACATAAATAATCACTATTTGGATAAGGCCCTACTTACACTGCATAACAACCAAACACGAATTTTAATCTGTTTAACGGTTATAATATTATAACAAATTTTAATCTATTTAACAAATATAATATGAGTTTGTTTAGTGTGTGCTCATGGGCACATGCTAAACATTAAATTCTATAGGTTTGAGATATTTTGATTGATGTGGTTGTTGTATTTGCAGGAGGTCCACCATTATTAAGATTTAAGAAACAAGAGCCAATCAAAATGTCTCAAATCTGTAGAATTTAATGCTTCCATGTGCCCATGAGCACACACTAGAAAAACGGGTTAATAAGCAAAAAGATCACTGAACTCATGGCTAACTTACACTTAGATCACTAAACTCAAAAAGTTTGCAAACAAATCACAGAACTAGATTTAACTTGCAGTCAACTCACTGAATTAATAAAAACTTGCATTTAGGTCACTGTGCCGTTAAGTATCAGTTGATTTTAACGGAATCCATTAGAAAAATTAAAAAACTTTGAAAAAAATAAAAAATAAATCGATTTTTTTTTTAAAATCTGAAAAATTTTGAAAAAACTTTTAAAAGTATGAAAAAATGTAAAAACTTTAAAAAAATCTAAAAATTTTGAATTTTTTTTTAAACTTCGAAAAATCTGGATATTTGGAAAAAAATTCTGAAATTTTTTAATTTCAAAAATTTAGATATATTTTTTGAATTTCCAGGTTTTTTTGATTTTCTTCGAAGTTTTTACATTTTTTCATATTTAAAAAAAAATCCATATTTTCTAAAGCTTTTTCAAAATTTTCAGTTTTTTTTAAAAAATCGAATATTTTATTTTATTTTCTTAAATTTTTTAACGGATTCCGTTAAAGTCAACTGATATTTAATGGCACAGTAACCTAAATGCAAGTTTTTATTAGTTAGTGAGTTGACTGTAAGTTAAATTCAGTTCTGTGATCTGTTTGCAAACATTTCGAGTTCAGTGACCCAACTGCAAGTTTGTCATGAGTTCAGTGATCTTTTTACCTATTAACTCCTAGAAAAACTGATATAATATTAGGATGTAGTTTCACGTAATTCAGAGGGGTGTACTTGATTGAGATTTTAATGAATTGTATCTTATCTATGAAATTTAATGGATTGTATGTGATTTTGGTTTTGTACGGATTTTTGAAAAAAGGCACAAAATCCATTATTTTATGAAATCCAAAAAATCCACCAGAATTTTAATACAATAAGATTTTATTGAATTTTAAACAATTCTAATTGAATACTATCGGATTTTAAAGCATAATTTCAAATTCTAATTGAATACCACCATATTTTATAGAATAATTTATAATCTCAATTGAATACTTTTGAATATTAATAGATTTTAAACGATCCTAATTGAATACCTTCAGATTTTATGAATACAAGAAAATCATTTAAAATCTCAATCTAATACACCACCCTGAGTTCTAGTATGGTTTAAAAACTATGAAAAATATTACGCCTGAGGAGAGTTGTACACCAATATCTCATGTTTTATGCTAAATTATTCTTCTTTTTTTTAATCATTTCAACCAAATATCTTATCAATTAAAAAAGATAATTTGGTTCAAAATAGATGAAAGAGTGTGCATAAATATATTTAGGATGTGCATGTATCATCACTCTAATTATATTTTATATATTTATTATGATTTATATTAGAAAGTGAGTAGGAAAAATGAACTGAATATAAAATCCAACAAAAACCCAATAAAATTGGAACATGATATTTGAAGTACCAAATTATTCCCGCTCATCACATGTTCTGTGCCTTTTCGAAATAATAGTGGAAAATCGACTGAAGAAACACACGATCCCCTCTTTCTATCCCCACTGCTCATTTCTAGGGTTTGGGTCCTGAATTGTTGAATATTGAAAGATGGCTTTAATTGATAATCCGAGCTCCGATTCAACAGATCCACTTCAACTAAACTCTCTATTATCTTTCTGTCATCGCACCTTCAAGGATATGCCGGCGCCTAATGACTCCGACGACTTCGATTCCGTTCATAATTTTCTCAAACTCAAGGTAACAACTTTTACTTCTATTTTATTTCTGTAATAGTAGCCCTAGCTCTTTTTCACCTATCTGTTCCCTTCATTGCGTACATTTGCGTGGGACTATTTAATTTAGATGCAGTCAATATTGCATACTGTGTGTGTGAGAGAGAAAGGGGGGGGGGGAGAGAGAGAGAGAGAGAGAGAGAGAGAGAGAGAGAGAGAGAGTGTGTGTGTGTGTGTGTGTGTGTGTGTGTGTTTAGACAATTTTAAGGTGCGGCGTCACTTGATATTGTCATTTAGTAAAACAAGTTTTTTTTTTTTGTATATATGTATCCGTGATTCCGAGAAACTAGTATTTGATTAGTGAAGCTACATAGTTATTGCTTGAAACCTATGGTATAAATTTGCTATTCTCATAATACTTGCATTTTTTGGTTAGGTGGAATTAAAATTTTTACTATAGGTATTTTGTCAAGAAATAACTTGATGATTGCTAACATGTCTAATGTTGTCAACTGTTAGGGATTAAATAAAAATGAGGAGCTTTTTGATGATGCCAAGGCAGTTTTGGGTTCTGAACTTGCACGAAGACCTGGTTTGGGACTGAAACGTGCACGCCCAAGTTTTTGTTTGAGGCCGGATAAAGGGTAAATATCACAATTTATATAAATGTGAGATTTTGTTATTTTGGTAGAGTACTAATTTTATTACTTTATTTGTCAGTCCTATTGTGAGTTTGGAGACCACTTTGGACATTGATAAGCTGCAAGACCCGGATGAGTTTTTCTCGGCCTTTTACAGACAAGAATGTATAAATAACTTGGATATTTAGTATTCCTGTGTCAAAAGTTGTCATCAAACCTGACTTTCATTTGTAAATGTAATTATGACAGTTGCCAGAGAAGAAATAGAAAGACAAACAGGTGGCACTATGACCGGGAAAAATGAAAACAATCCACCTGCTAAACAGCGTCGCCGTCGACCAAGCCTTTTCGGGTATCATTAGCCTCTGTTATTAACCTCTGTTATTAACCTTTCTAACAGTACCTTCTTTATTCATTAGCCATTGCTTACATTAACATCTATGAATTCTACACATGGGTTGCCTTTTTTCTTTTTTTCCCAGAACAAAAGCCAGTTATAAGCATAAGTATTCACTTGCAATTCCTGAAGATGATGGCACTATAGCCTCGCAAGAAATATCAGAGCAGGATAATCTCAATTCATCAAATTTTGTTTCACAAGAGCACTATGTTGCATCACAGGAAGGGGAATTAGAGCAGGCCAATCTAAGTCCATTAAAATTTGGTTCACAAAAGCACAGTGTTGAATCACAGAAAGGGGAATCAGGTAGTCTGTTATTTACCTGTTACCAGCACATAGACACACAATAAACTTGATTATGAAGGCAGCTTCTTTTTTATTCTGCCACTGCGATGTTACGTTCTGCTGAAGTCCAGAGGCATTTTCTTTGGCAACTGGCAAATTATTTTTTAATGTTTTGAACAGGACCAGTGTCTAATTCTGAGAACGTTACTGGAGGGATACTAGATGAACTATTATCACAAGATATAGAAGATTTAGATGGGGATGGGGCTCTGAAATTGTTGCAGGAGCACCTGCAGATTAAACCTGTTGACTTAGACAAATGCCTCCATGACTTTAGTGATGCCGGAAACATTGATATAATGGACTTGGAAGAAGAAATGCCAGTAAAGCGAAAGGCTCTGTTAGATATCCAGAATATTGTGGATGGATCAATCAAAGAAAATCCTGCCAGTCGTAAACGGTTGAATAGAAATGAAAGCCATTCTCCAATGTACTCTACTCTCCCAAAAAGCCCGTCTGCTGCATCATCTTTATTTGGAGAGGGCAAATCATCGTCAAAACCATTTCATGTCCCATTCTCAGCTGCCGATCTTGACCTGTCACCTGCTAAAAGTCCTACACATGAACACTTCAACGGACAATCAGATAACCTTTGTACAATGAATGAGCCGAGTGTTCATGGAGACTTTAACTTACAAGCGGACGCCGAAGCTAAAAATCATGCTTGTGCCACTCCAGGTTCAAAACCGGTGATGCCAGGAGATAGCTGTTCGGAAAAATCTGCAAGCATAGATTTTACTACAAGGACAGAGGACTCTCATGATGGCTTGGTAGATAAGAATGAGGGCAATCATGTAAGTGAAATTGGTGGACTATAAACTCATTATAATTTGTGGAGAATTAGAGATTTGATAGTATTTGAACATGCTAGTAATCTGTTATGGAATAGATTTGGATTATTAGATGAATTTTGATGCTATATGCTATGTGGATTGTGGCATGTGCAGGTTGGAGAAATATTGAATGAAACTGTTTCTTCTGCGCAACCGGATATTGGTAATGCTGAATTGGCTAGGGGTAGTCCTGAAACTGATCTCCAGGCACATGGTTTGACTGAGTTTGAGAAGACTGTGAGATTCTTATACCTTTTCAGTTTTCACTTCGTCTATGTTTGTCCTTATAGTTTATTTCGGCAATTCATGATGGACCCGAAGTGTATAATTGCTGTTCTTTTGAACAATGTAGATTGAGAACATACTTCAGGGAGATTCTACCCAACCAGGTGCCGACATTGCTGACTCAGCGACTGAAAATTTAAAGATCAGCCAAAGTGAGATTGGTATGAAAGCTCTTACTTATTTGTTTTTTCCATAGCGATCCACCTTCGAATCCTAATAATGTTTCAAGTGAGGTGAGTTCTCGATGATATAAGTTCAAATGGATCTCCCCAACACCTTAAGGTTTTGGTAGAGTTGGTCATTTAACATATTAATAAATATTTTGTTACTGTACTTTATGTACCTCACCAAATATTTCCTAGGTTCAGAAAGCTGTTATATTATGCAAGTATGCTCATGTATGTGCTACAGTTCCTCTGCAGTTTATTAATTACCATTATGAGATACTTTTCCTTCCACATCACTAGGCTTGCTTGTTGCTTTCTGTATGTGAGATAGCTAAAACTGTTATTTCACCCTCTGTCTTTCACAGGTAACAAAGAACCTTTTGCTGCTGAAGGCGCATTTATGGATGGATGTATGTCAAATGCAGAAAGTGGCTTAGAGCAACAAAACAAGGTTCTCTTTGGCAACTTCTCCTAATCATATATAATTGTTATTCAATACTTAATGGATACGGTCCTCTTTTGGCAACTTCTCTTAATCAGATATTTATTGTTATTTAGTACTTAGTGGATACCTTTTCACATAAAAGCTTCATGCACTTTGTATGGAAATATCGTCAAACATTATTTGTTAATTATTTTAAGAGTAAGCTTAGTCTAAAAAGTACATATATGAAATTACGGGCGAGTCCAGGAAATCTGACTGAACTTTTGAGAGATTTGCAACAAACTTTTGAACTGGCAATCTCCTTCACTTGAGAGTTCACATGCATTTTTATCTCAACCTCCTTGCTTCTTGTAAATGCTTCAATTGGCTAACGAGAAACATCTGTGCTGCAAAAATGTAGGAACACACTGAGATTTCTCTTAATGACAGAAGGAAAGCAGCTAGACCACGTGGATCTAAGAAAAGAAAAGAACTTTCTTGTAGGCAAAGTCTTGCAGGTGCTTCTAGTTATTTTTGTTGTTGAAAGTTTTCTTTTCATGTATACTAAATTGCTATGCCTTTCCGATTCCATTTATCATTTATTTACTTTAAAATTTGTTTGACAGGGGCTGGTACATGCTGGACTTCTGGTGTACGACGGAGCAACAGAAATAGAACAAGGCCATTGGAATATTGGAAAGGAGAAAGATTTTTACGTGGACGTGTGCATGAGAGTAAGTAAACTTCTTTTTTTCTTGATAGTTTGCTGTGCTTATATATACATGTTTCTTTTTATTGTTCGTTTAAATTAATTCTGTCATGCATACAAAGCATAGTTTTGATAGTACACTTGAATTGTTCTGTTAATTTCTGTTTACTCTTATGTGCAAGTTTTAATTGCTGACTAATGTCTTCAATGAGATAGTAGATTTGTACCAAGCACACAAATAACTGGGAATAAGTTCATCAGAAACTTTACAATGGTTTGACAAAAAATATGTTAGTAACATTTCTAATGCTTTGAAGGGTACCATGAGCATACCTGTAGCTTATACCAGTTCTATTGTTTTTGCTGATAGGAAAATCATATAGCTAGATTTTATCATGAATAGAATCATTCCTTGAATGCAATGTTATTTACGGCGGGATGCGCACCAAGGTGCAAGGGTCCCTTGGAGCCTAGGCGATGAGGTGCGCGCCTCATCGAAATGAGGCGAATTTATTTAAAAATTGAATTATAATTTTATTTAAAGTGCAGCATTATTACATACCTGAGCTTTAAAGTGTAAAATTAGCCAATTCCAGGCTCATAGCAGTTCTGGAACTGAAATCTGCACCACTGAACTTAAACGCAACAGATTTAAGTAACAATTTAACAATAAGGAAGGAGTAGGATCAGGATTAAGGTTAGTAGAATACTAGAATCTAGAATACATCCACTGCACATTACATAGTAATTAACAACTTAACATAGAAATAAGTCCAGCAAATGTGATGAAACAAATTTAGAGGAAAGTAGGAAACTAGCAGTCATCTTCAAACTTCAATAATCTGTAGGAAGCACGGACACAGGAAAAAGGCTGCTGTATGCGTGTCTTACACGGCTGATACCGGGACACGGCACCGACACGGTTGAGTACGTAACTACGTATACAATACGCCATGTGGCGTGTCGGAACACAAATGCAGCCGTCATGCAACCAAAACCTCTGCCCAACTTTAAAAAATGCTCAGTAATGTTTATAACCTAATACCAGTATCTTTTATATGCATACAGATTCTATATGTATATAAATGTTTAGCCATCTCCTTCTGTTTTTCATCTCTCAATCTGATATATATACACAAACGCCTATATTTACATACATTCTATATATCTATTTGCATAGTAACTAATAATTCATCAAATTCTGCTTTCCTTGAATGCATTTTAATTATGATTTATTACGAATATCATGATTGACTCATTCCATAAGTGCATAGTAACTTATAACTGGTCAACCTCTTGCATGAAGTGTTTATCATTAATGCCTGAGTATGGTATTCAATCGAAATAAAAAAGGGTTAATATAGACTGTGCTCAATTCCATGTCATGAATAAGTATCTTATTGATATATGCCCAACCACGTTTACTGTTCAGTCATTTGTGTCCCAATGTGTCTGATTTCGTTAATGTCTGCTGGAAGAGTTAGGGCTGCCTGTGGTTCGGTTTGGGCAACTTACATGCAATTAATCACCCCAACCCATTTAGTCCAGGTTTATAATAACCCGTGAAAAAAATTATCCATCAACCCAACCTTCTGATCTATACATTTGGTCGGGTTGATATAAAATAAAAGGCGTAAAAGTATAATTTAACTTAGTCGTGTATGTATGTTTTTTCTTAAGTTATCCGGTTCTTCCCTTAATTTATCAGTTTACAACTGTATGCTCTTTCCTTCACTATGTTCTAGATCGCCTGTACAGTACAGAACTGTTTATGTTTCTTTTCATGTTGTATATCGTCTTAACTGGTTGGATTCCTTTTTGTTGTTTGTTTGTCGGATTTAGTGTGGCAGAGAGAGAAGAATATCAGTTAGATTTGTTTTTAAATTTAGACATTTAGTTACTACATGTTATGAAAATGGATCAATGTAGAATTTAGACCAACTCATCTGACTGAAGTTTAAAATTACTGACATTATGATATTGTGCTAAATATAAAACATGTATACTTTTAAATATTTTAAGATATTCCACGGTACAATCTAGTCACAAAGTATTCTGAAGACTGTTCAAATTATGTTGCTTAACAGTGTCTCTTTATGGCAGGTCTGGACACAGTAATTGGGATCAAGTGTATTGCTACTCCATCACCAGGTCAGAAAGTGCCCAGGTTCAAGGTGAAATCTTATGTATCTGATGAACATAATGAGCTTGTTCAATCACTAGCACTGCACTGATATCCTTAAGGAAATTCGTGGTTATCTTGTATATGTATCCGTATTCCTGTTCTTTGGCTTGGTACAAAAAGGTTGCCACCTACCCAAATTCTGTAGAAAAGATTTACTCACGTTGTACTGAATCTTGTCACCAACTGGAGGTTTTGAAAACACTACAAAGTAGCCTTGAACAAGATTGCATTATGCTCTAGCGTCAGCTTAGGGAACAATTTTCATGCTCACATTGGTTAATACATAAACCCTATAACAAACTTACATCTACACTCCAGCTAGTACTACTGCATACACGAATGCTGTGAGTTTGTATATATATGCATGTATATATAGCCCCCTTGTGAACTCTAATCAGAGTAGCTTGACTTGTCTGGGTGGATGTGTGGCAGTTGATGCTGTTGTACTTTGTTGAAAAATCATAAAATTGGGATATCCGGATGAAGATATCAATCGGAATTAACTACGTAGGACTGTAGGACGAATGATGATAATAAAAATCAAAGAAACCGAAGCATGCATTAAAATTCATATGAATTAGTTTGATGAACAATGCACGTACATTCAAACCAAGGCATTAACTATGAATTTGTTGGTTTTGTTGGTTGCACCTCACATGCATCACTCTGCTGTGCCTGCTGTTTGGGAGCTATGCGAGCAAGTAATGATCCCTTCTGCTTCCTTGCCTTGGCACCAAACAAAAAAGACCTCAAGGGTACTCTACTCCTAGACTGGTTCGTTTGTTGATTCTTTGCAGCAGAAAATCTGAACTCTTGGTCCAGTTTTGCTACTGCCTTTTCGATCTCACCTTTCAGCCTTTTTACACTTTCAATCCCATCTAAAAGTTCATCTGCTACCTTGTTGTTCTGCTGTTTCATGTTCATCACTTCACCGGTAAACTTTGCAGCTTGATGACCGGTAAGCTCGGTTTCATCTGCATCCTCAGAATCTGCATTTGATGACCTTGATATCTCTTCTTGGATGCTAATTATTGATGACCTTCTGTTCTGTAAATCATCCTCAAGAACTACGTTCTGCTCTAACCATAATGTTAATTCGGTTTGAATCTCTCGTAAATGCATGTAGATTGGTCGAACATCTGAGTGCTGGAGACTGCTTCCTTCTTTCATCTTGCTTTCTTTTAGTTCACTTAGTTCTGCTCGCAAGTCTACGAATGTGGTTTGGAATTTCTGAACTTGATGAAATGATGTACTATATTTTATCCAAAACTCTATGTTTTCCTCGAGCAGTTCATCAAGGTCCATACGGATCTTTTCTTCAATACTCGATATAGCAGATTCAAGTTCCAATTCACCATTGTCGTACTTTCTAGAATCATCTGTTTCCGCTGCAACTGTTGATGGTCGGGTGCTCTCACTTGATTCCACTTGTCCTAAATCACAAGCTTCCCTTTGCTTAAGAGAAGAAGTATCCGATGCCGGATGACTATCTCCATCGGTGCTTTTATCTGTGTTTGAGACATCGTGTTCCGACTCTAACAAGTTTAGTTTCTTTTGTAAAGACTGAATTTCGGCATCTTTGGAAGCATTGGCACTCTTTAAAACTTTCATTTGCAGTGTAGATTTGAAGAGGTTAGCCCGGTGTTTCTTTTCCGAATCATTGAGCTTCTGCTTCACTTGCTTAAAATTTCGCAGAAGTGAGGTGTACTCTTCCAGTAGAAGTTTCTCCCGGTCCTCCAAATCGTTCAAAAGTATTCGTCTCCAATTTGGTTGATGTCCTTCAACTATACCATATTCAGGCGCATCACTGTCGTCCACCATGGTCGAACGTTCATCATGTTTGTTTTCATTGTGTTTCGTCTTCAATTCATCATGATCATCTAGATGAATACTGCCTTGCTTAGACTGCAAATTCGGTTCAATCTCCAGAACTTTGCTGTCTCCATCCTCGTGTACTTTCTCTTCTGCTCTAGGATCTACGTGATTCTTGTGAGGAGATGGCATTCCAACGACACCAGTAACTTCTCTCTGTGGTTCATGGGACTCCACTGAATTATGAATACCAGAACTTCCGTCATTAGGTACATTATGATAGTCTCTGTTCTTTTCATTGCCTTGCTCCGGCTTATTTTGGAAGTTTTTGTCTGCATTATTGATACTTTCCTTGAAGCTCTGTAGTATTTTCAATTCATTTTCCAAATCTCGGATCCTAGTCTTGTAGTCTGAACAATCAGTTGAGTTTTCCTTGTTTACTTCTAAGCTCTGAACTTTCTCCTGAAGCTTATCACTTTCTGATCTCAACCTTTTCACCAAAGCACCTTGAGAGGATACTACAGACTCTAGATTAAGGACCGTGTCAACAAGCTCATCGATCTTTTCAGCAAGTACAGTCACTGTTAAAGATGAATCGCCATCCACTTGAAGCTGTTCCTTCAGACTTACATTTACTATTTCCAGATTATTTGCTTCTTCTTCAATGCTTCTATTCTGGTCTGAATCCTCTGATTTGTTGTTTTCTCGAACAGAGTTATCCTCAGAATCCTGTGTACTAAGCTGTTCTATCATTGTCTCAAACTTATCCCGGACTCTGTCCAGTTCTTTTAATTCTCCTTTTGCCTCCTGAGTCGACTTCTCATGTTCTTCTTGCAAAGTCGTTATTTTCTCCTGGCACGAGTTCAAAGCTGTAGCAGCCATTAGCATCCGTGCTTCATCATCCTCAATAACCTTTTCGATACTAAATTCATCTTGTAATGAATTAACTTTTGCTTGCATAGAAGTAACCTCGTTCTCAATGTCCGACCACTTTTTAAGTCCATTTTCATACGAGCTTTTCAGAAACTCTTTCTCAGTCTGTAGTGCCAATATTTTCTTCTGAAGCCTATCAATTTCAACCACTGCCTCACTTTTGCTCAAACACGATGCTTTAGTAGCCGCTTCTGCAGCAGCATCATTCATAGAACCAAGCTTGAGCATCCCCTTCTTTGGCATCATTTTAGTTGGCCCTTTAAGACTTCTATTCCTACTAAAATTACGACTTCTCTTGGGACTGATAGCAGGAGGCGGTGGAACTGATTTTGGTGGACGTTCTGGTTCATGAGAGGAAGTGGTTACCTGTTGGAAATCATCGAAATCATCATCCATAGTGAGCTCCATTTTTTCAGGGAAAGCAGAGGCAATTGTTCGGTTAGCATTCTGCATAACCATTGATAATTTATCATATCTTCGTGCTAAGGCTCTGTATCCATGGAGGCAATCTTCTATGATGTTCACCAATTCAGGCCTCCTCCTAAAAAACATGTCTGCCTTCATCACAAACGAGTCACCTTCTTCATTGATCATGCTCAGTACATACTCTACTTTCCCTTCCATATCTGTCATTCCAAATTTTGAAATAATAAGTTTGTGGCAACTTTATATATTACAAGCAGTCGAGCATTGTTCTAAAGATCCCCAATTTATTGAATAATCCTCAATAAATCCCTGATTAGTCCTTAAAAGTAATTTTACTGATTTATTGATTACACTCTGATTTGACTAAAAATCCTTGATTTATCGAATCCGATAAATCTTGAATCGTTAGGTCGACCAATTAGTTCCACTTTCTGATTTTTATAAACATGATTAGAACTTAGAAGTAAGCAATAAGCATCCAAGGTATACGCATTACTGACAGATATTAGTGCAACATAGATAACAATAGTACAACATAGGACTTGGTCACTGTGACAAATTCTTATGTCAACCAAAAATATTCTGAAAATTAGCTCTTATTTCTGGAAAAATGACCTCGTATAATTTCGTGAACGCTTGGGGCCGGGGTACTATTCGCATGTTCCGGAAATGCACAATTAACCCGATAAAGTCCCGGTCGAACTTTCAAAATTTTGTAGTAACAAAATTATGTCGAAACTCACAAATCATGTCATTTTCTGGGGATCTATTGCAGCCAATGCACAGAGATGAAAACTTACATGGTAGATGCAATCTGTTATATAGATGCTACACAGCATGGGAAAAATGCATGAAGGGTGATTAATGATTACCTTGTACATTTTGTTCCAGCCATTTTAATTGCTTTGTTCTGATGTGATTTGCCCACCACCATGAATATGCATTTCTTGCTGCTCTGTGCAACATTTTGTATTAGACACATCTGGGATATGTTGTGCAGCGGCCACTTAAGGTGAGAATTGCTTGCCTCAATCATGGTGATGGGTTATTTGGACACCATGATAATAGGAAGCCGTTTCCAAATCTTTGTCCACTTGGCAACAATTTTCAATATACACGTTTCTTACAAAATTTTCCACCAAAATGCATTATTATTGGTTGTAATGATTTCTATTATTGAAGAGCTAAATTTATAAATGATACTGCAGGAATCATCTCATCTTTCTAGATCAATATAAAACCTTAATATTTGATAAATAAATTTACTCGTTAACTGCACAATTTTTTCCATTCTAACGGAACATAGACAACGTATTTTTAATCTCGATAAATGAATAAAAATTTCCGATATCTTAAATGATCATGTGGCTGAGGTTTAAGTGTTAGTGAGCTTGGCCATTTCATTTTATATATAAATAAGATAATTTGATTGGATGTTGTTTCCAGATGACTTGAACACCAATGCGAAACACAAGACTTTCCACTAATGCTCTCTCGCTGAAAGACACTTCGAGATAGAGTCTTTTCTCCTACGTGAAAGCCTTCTCCGTACTTGGTTTTTGATTTAAGGTATCAAGACTGTCGGTACAAACAGGGGTGTGCATGGTGCCGTTTGATGCGGTTCCGGACATTAATCGTTACCAAACCGATGAATGCGGTTCGGTTCGGTTAATCATCATTAACCGTAACCGCACCAACTAAAACAGTTTTTCGGTTGCGGTTAATCATTAGTCGGTTGCGGTTTTTTTTCGGTTTTTCCACTATTATTTGCTACTCTTGTGCATAATGATTTTTTTTTAAAAAAATATAAAATTTTCATGAACATATACAATATGTTCGGTTACTATTTACTATTGTTTCCATATGAGGATATAGGAAACATTACATACTTTCATCTAAAAAACCTTAATACACAATAAAAGCTAAAGCATACATATTTTGACAAGAAATTAGATGATGTCAAGTCAATAAAATTACCCAAAATCAACTAATCATGAAATTCAAATAAAAAGTTTTCAAAAAGTACATAAATAAAAAAAGTAGAATAGATTTCATAATAAAATTTGATCAGCAGATTAACAATAGAAATATTTCTGCTTTGTGGTAAATCACGATAGTCCTAGTTTTCGATCAAGCGCTCCTCTAAATATTTGGGTGTCTGGTTATTTAAGTGACTCAGCAAATATGCAAGTATGGAAGAATAACCTCCATATAAAATTAGATGTGAAATTTATAAATAACTAAGGTGCTTTATATATATATATATATATATATATATATATATATATATATATATATATTTCGGTTCGGTTAATTTCGGTGCGGTTTTAGCATAAAACCGAAAATAAAACCGCACCATTAATTTCGGTTTTTTATTTCGGTTATTTTCGGTTTGGTTTTTTTCGGTGTGGTTTTTCGATTTTTTTTGCGGTTTCGGTTTTTCCTGCTCGCCCCTAGGTACAAATGTGGAAGCCAGTCTATGCTCAACACTCTTAACAAATCTGGCAAGCTAAGCCAAACTGAACAAGAACAAGAAACAAAAATTCAAGCAGATAAAGAACAATCGACCCTGTTATCACTGTATCCATTATTAATGCCCTCAATATCACGATCCCAAAAAAAGACATTGTTTTCTTCCCAAATTGAAAACACCATATTATCTAGCATTAATAACTAGTATTTGAGATATTTTTCTCAAATCTGTTATTCTAGCCATTACTTCTAGATCTGAGACCATTTTTCAAGTAGAAAAAGGGTACAGTGCTAAACGAATAGATGTTCTTTTGAGGAGAGCAAATCGAAAAACGATTTAATAGAGATCAAAATCAAACACAATATCAAATATCATTACAACTAGAATTCAAATCCTCTTGTTCTGAGCCAAATACAACCAGCACCGTAATTCGACATTCGGCTGAATTTCACTAATAGTCTTTAAAAGAAATAAAGGTACAACCAAACTGCCCAGTAATCTACAAGTTTGTTTTTCTTTTATATACAAATTAATTTCTTTCATTTTTTTTCATCCTCTGGACGATGGATTTATTTACAGTGTCCAAAGAAAAATTTTGACCTTTTTTTCACATGCTTTTATGTACAGCCATATATACATCAATCACATGTTACAGAGACAATCACAAACCACCTTTTTTTCCCCATCTGATGCATCCTTTTCGCTTTTCCTGGCAAGAGCCAAACTGTTTTCAGCCACCCGTAAATGATATTAAACAAGAACCACAGGGTAGCTTGATATTTCATCCTTTGAAATTCTATGAAACAAAAGCTTCATCCAGTCTTCATCTTCAGCTGTCTTCACACCACAGAACAATCACGACACAGTTCTATTTACAAACTAATATGTTACATATCAAGTTTTTTTTTTACATCTGTTTTGCTTATATTATTATTTATATCTTTGCTTATCCCCCTTGTTAACTCTATTTAAACAATTCTTCCACATAAACAAGCAGCAGCAGTGCATATTATATAATATGGCAGCTCTTCAAGTCAGCTGTTCTGTAGAGAAGAGAGCCACCGTTCCATGTATTTGTTATCTGCACATGTTTATGTGACAGGAAATATTCAATTACAGAACAATTCCGAGATGACACTAATACGACTACTAAGAAAACTGTACATAAAGATGAATATTTCTTTTGTTGGTTTAAAAAGAATGGTAGTCGGCATAGAATGGAAAGTGTCAAGTCAGTATGGAAAAGACTATTGGTATCAATAAAATAGTGTGAACTTCATTCGACTCCCACCTCAGTTCATCCAAACCTAATAACTACGGAAACATCAACTAACAAAGATGAGAGTAACAAGTGAACAATATGAATACATACCCTGCTAATTATAAATACCAATAATGACTAAATGATTAGTTTTGAGCAAGAACAATGCAAAACATGGACCTATATGAAACAGTGAAAGGATTAAGGTATAGTTGTGACATGTTCGACACTTGGTGTGGGTTAAAGGTATGGAAATTGTGATACATGACCACACTCCATCCATGTGACTTAAGACTGGTGTAATCTCATGTCCCAGCAATGCTTATATCGTTGTTCCAAAACTTGCATATGAGTTGATGGATAATAAAAGTTTAGCAGATCACAGTTTATCACAGTTTACTATTATTATACATCTACAAGTTTTACTCCGAATCAGAATGAAGGTGAATAAGAGGTCATATGTTAAATCTGAATCACAATATCTGAACTATTTGAATTTCTGGACAAATAACAATCTGAATGTTGAATGAGTAATATTATTTGATAAATATTATTTCAAGAAACATTTTGAATGGAATTATTTATTTATTACAATCTTCAATTAATCAAAATCAACTTATTAAATAAAAAAATAATATAACAAAACACAGAGATTTTAATTAAAGTTTTGAATAAAAGAATAATAATTTCTGTGAATTAATAATCATCTATTCTTAAGTTGAAAAAGGAGTTATTATTTTATTGCACATAACCTTGCATCAAGATAAAATTTAGTGTTGCACTATATTACTAGTAATGAAACATTCAGCTACATTTTTGAGCCGGTATCATCCATATAATTTAAGTGCTGTCCCGTTGATTTTGGTATTTAAGTGTCATCCAGTTGAATTTTGCATTACTAAACAATCTGAAGTGGTGGTTCATTTTCCATTCAGCTTTTCCAGCCTTGTTCAGGTAAACAAATGAACCCTAAATGTTTATAATTTGTTTATTTGTACACAAATTCTTATATAAGATTTAAAATCGAACAGTCTATGTAACAACATAGATTTGTTCTATCCTCCCTTTTTCCATATATTGTCCCCAATCATTCCTTCTATTTATTTATTGTAATGTTGTAAAAATTGTACTTGTGATGCTTGTTTTAGGAAGGAGGGAGTGTAAATATCTGCCTATTTGGAAACAGAAGTTGACGTGGGACTGCCACAGAGAACCACATTAAAAAACAATAATAGCAAGGAATAAGCCTAGGGTTACAAATATGTTTATAATATTGGAAGAGAGAAAAAAGAATATAAACTATATGGAGCAGTATCAGGGGAAGTAATGTTACCAGGAACTTGTGCAACTATGTTCAACTTGTCCTTTGCGCTGCCTTTCATTTCCCTACGTCCACGTCCATAACAAGGAACCAACACAGCAAAACTGTCATCTGATTCATTATCACTGTCAAAACCAGGGCCATGAGGCTCCAACCATCCTATTGACCAATCCGAATCATCAGACTCAGATCCTGAAAAACAACCTCCATCAGATGGCACAATCACAACATCATATTCTCTCACAACTTTCCTATCCTTATATCGTGGTGCTTTTTTCTTGACCCTTCTAGATGTGGATGCCATCTTCTTGCCATTTGTCATAGGTAACTTAGAAGTATCTGGTTCCCTCAACTCTGCATCAGGTGCAGAGCTCAATGAATTGGAACCTCTAGGATCTTGATGCTTTCCACTCCACAACCACCAAGACAAGTGGGTAAATGCTACCGCCATATTTAGCTACACTCCGAGACTCTTCACCTGAAGCACAATTCCTTTGACAGTTTTATCGAATTCCTAAGCAAATGCAGGTAGCTGAATACGTTAGGCATCATAGTAGTTAATTAAGACTCAAGATATAAGAATAGTCAATAATTTGTATAGGTCAAAGGAAGCAGAAAATTACCTATGACTAAGTTGTATAACCTAGTCAATTAAACTATGATACAACTAATGGTACATAAGTCCATTTAATTCTTTGAGGCTCATCTATGTTTCCAAAAATCTATTTCTTTTCTTTTCTCTTCCTGCTAAATTTTACTAGCTAAGGTCTGGTTACATCAAAATCTTGCTTACAAATCCTCCTCCAAATTTCGAGAAGTTGCCTGCTCATACTTATCGTCATTTTATCATAAATACTACAAATTGAATTTCAATCCAGTCACCCAAAAATCAAAATCATCCTTTCTCTCCCATTAAAAAATCGCACAAATGACAATTCATTTTATTTATCCCAAACCCAAACCAACCGAGTATTGATCAGTTACAATTCATCCCAAAGTCAATGTTATAAATTAAACCAAAGAATTCAAACTTATTACTTAGCACAGCTACATAATCCCCGAATCAACCAACAAAATCTTTGTACAGATGCATAGTATATTAAGAAAGCTACCAACTTTTTTTCATCCTTAAACACATCTTAATTCATTAGATAATCTCAAAATATTCCAACCCATCATCACATACACAGAAATAAATATAGCTATGATGCACATACATAAGCACAACACCATAACAATTCTAATATAAGAATCAAGAAGACAAACAAAAAAGTCAAAATGATTATATAATAAATTGAAAATGAAAAATCAAACCTGGAGAATCGAGAATGGATGATGGGTCGTGTGGAAGAAGGGCAGGAGATAGATATACAGAGAGATATATATATAGTTATGTATGTATGTATATGTATAGAGAAAGACAGGAAGAGTTGGGGACAGGGTAGTTTTCTTGTACGTTGAAAGGCGTGTTCTTGTTGGATATATACTTGCATACATCTCACACACCCTCACGTTTCTGTATTTACAATTACCTGAGTTTCTATTTTTATCATTTTCGGAAATAATTTACGAAATAAATATCTATTAAGACAAATCAAGAGTATTATACATTTTCAAAATATTTATTCTAATGAAAAAGTTTACTTTTTGACCAGATAAGTAAGGTTATAATAATATTATTTTAAAATTCAAGTCAGTTGATTTTGAGGTTGTAATTATAAATTAGAGGGGGAAAGGTTGTAAATTGAGTTTTTTTTTTTTTGAAAAAACTCTTTGGTTAAGGAAAAATACTTTGTAAACATATGAGTTTTAATTTATTAATATATAATATTTATAATTTATGATATAATTTAAATATCTTGCTTCCTTTTAAATAGGTTTATTTAAATACTACGGGTTTGAATTTTCCATTTTTAAATAGATAAATTAAGAAAATAAAATTTAAAAAATGATATTATGTCGGGATATGATTCGAACAAAATGAGAAATAAAAAATTGATTTCTTCTTAATTTGCGTCTAGTCTTAAATTGATGAACCAAACTTGGGAATTCAAGTATAATTTACGGCTTCGCATAAAAAAAGTGCCCCCAGGTAGTCTGCAATCTGCATCACTGCATGTAACAGGTGTAATTCAAACTTTGAATAAAGCTTTTTAGATCACGGAAAGCTTTAAGAGTTGTTAAATAACAAACTAATTGATTCTGTGCACCGATCACTTATAGATGATAGTTTACATTCTTGTGTATGGTATAAACAAATCCATCTCATATTTTCTCTTTTCGTTTTTGCACATAATTCAAAGCTAATGGGAGATTATTCTTTGGGCACTGTGCACGAATTTGAGTTGGTTTACACCTTCCTCTGCAGTCGGCCATCAAAGATTCAACTGCACTTCAATTTCTAGCTACCAGTCTAACTTCTCTTAAAGACAACTAATTTAACACTATAGTCAGAACCCTAAAGTATTTTCATCATATAAAATCGTCTTTTTATGTAAATGCAACTGAATAGCATCAAAACAACAAAAATATAGTCAGTAGGCTAGATACAGCAATGTATAGCAAAAACGTGCAACAAAAATCCAGAAAGCAAATTTTCGGCATAAAAAAGGCTGCTGATAGCATAGAGTACGGCATTACAGCAGCAAAAATAATACGAATAATATCCTTACACACCAAAATTATAATCTTTCACCAGATATCCAAGGTAACAAAAGAAAACAAAATGTTCTCAAAACAAGGAATGATAATAATTAGTTTCGAAAACAAAAGACTCGAGCAATACTCGGATATTATGTTGTTTCACTTAACTCTTGCTAACTGCGGATTCCTCTATTGAGACTGACCATACGGACTGAACCATCCATTTGACTTCCTCTGGCTGAATTATTCTGGTAACTTCTACCCTGCCCTCCATATGAAGAATCTTGATACCGAGTACCCTGATGACCTGAAGAGTACCCACCTCTACCAGACCGATCTCTTTGATAGCCGCCGCTATAATTTGGTCCTGGTGCAAATGGTCTCCCACTGCCATATCCTGACCGAGTACCACCACCGCCTTGCCTTCCCTGTGAAAAAAGCATATTGTCTTGCCACTTACCTCCACCACCAGTTGCAGCATAATCTTGACCATCCCTGCGCCTTGTAGGCATGGGGTCTAGCCCAACTCCACCTATCCTTGCCTCGACTGCTCTCTCATTGCTTTCCGCAAGGACTGATAGCTTCTCTGTCAAGTGGAATGCCAAAGCCTGCAACCTGCTGTGCTCAACCTCATGAAATACTATGCACCGTGATGGTTGGTCCAAACTTGCATGGAGCTCTTCAGTGATCATCATTTTGCTTACTATAATGTGAGTCTGTGCATCTGTAAGATCGAACATCTTAGCAAGCTGGTCCAAGCTCAAAGAATCATATGATCGTGAATAAGCAAAAAGGTAGGTCCTCAAAGCTTCTTCCTTTATTTTGGACTTCAGCATCTCAAGAACATTCTCTCGGTTTTTAAGCAGCCTCCACACATCAAGGGACTTGATAACATCAAAGGCCTTCTGGAAGTCGCCTTTGCTCAATGCTCTGGTGGCAGCCAAAACATGGTCCCTAACATTTTCAGGGGGACCAGTGAACGTTTGCCTCTCGCTTATTTCAAGCAGACGGCGAAGCGTCTTACTAATGAATTTGTGTTTGGCATCAAGACTGTTAGCTGCCATGTTAGGTACCTCCAGTAACATAGCACATATCAAATGAACAGCCTCTAGAAGCTCCAGATTTATGTGCATATGGTACGGCATCTGACGCCTCCTTTCCATCCGTTCCTGAAATTATATCAGAAGTTAATGTTGGGGACTACTACCACTCCAAAGAATGCAAGAAAATACAATGATATTAATTTATGTCCATTAATTGTTGTAGTCGAGTACATATGATGCAATGTGAGAGTTACCAGAATATGAATTCAGGATGTAATATCAGTATATCAATGTATGCAGAGTCAGAACCGAGGGGTCTAGAGGTGTTCTTGACCATTCTATTTCCCAGTTCTGTTATATTACTAGTATGGTGCATATATTCTAGATTTTGTACATCTTCCCCAGTTCAGTTGGTTTGTGAACAGGTACTCAATAACACTAAACCCATATTCAAAACACTCACCAAATCAGTATTTTATTTTCAAATACTAGATAAAACACGTAATAGAGTACAATTTAAACATGCACCAGCCAATATGTACTTTAACACAATAATAACCAAAAACAAGCAATCCAAGTTTTTGTTAACAATCACCCCCAACTGACAAGGTGCACATAGAACTCCCTTTGCATCAAATTTTCAAGATTGATATTCCCATTGCTGAAGTGATAATTATAGGGGATAGAAAAATTCAGATATCCAGCATATAAAATGTATGTGTACCATATTTATGCACTAACGGAAAGTAATGTCATTAACTCCCTATGATATGATTCATATATAACTGCACATCATCCTGTCCAGGTATTTACCAATCAAAATATAATAACCAAGAGCTTAAATGGTTTAAAAGATAGCAGTCCAAAATACAGCAAGCAAATTTGCAGTTCTGAACACAAAGAATATATACCTGTTCTGGAGTCTTATCATGATATCGGCTCTGGGACACACCCTGTGCAAGCAGCTCTTTCACCCTCCCACCAGAGTATAGTTCAGAGAGGCAACCATGCCCTTCAGAAATAAGCCCCGCCCTAAATGCGCATAGACCCAACTGTGCCATTGCCCTGTTGAACAGTATTTGTGTTGAGATGTCCATGTGATGTATACTATCCTGCAAGTGGCTCATCAGCAACAAGTCACGGGAGGTGGAGAACTCATCCATAATAGCATGATGATATATGTCACAAAGCATGGCACGGGCCTTCGTTCGCTCATCACCATACTTGTATATGACAGAAACTAGGACATCCAATAATGTCCTGCCACTCTCTGGAAAAGTAGTTTTCCGAGACACGACCTTTGGAATTACAATGAATTCGGGCGGGCCTCTACTTCCCTCAACTGATTTGAAGCCCCCACTAGCTTCTGTCCCTCCACTCTCGCCATCTTCAGTTTGGTCAGCTAATTTCCTCATGGCATCATATACCTCTTGGGGTTTATAGTATATGAGTTCAACTCTCCTTAAGGCAACTTTAGCTGCAGCTTTATTATCCCCAACTCGTTCCAAATACTCCTGTACGTTTTGGGCAAGAATGAGAAAGAGAGGCTCATCCCTCAGCCTTTCAACATACTCACGAGTGTGAGGATCAATGATCTGTAGGCTCTTGAAGAACTCAACATCTATCTTCTCAAGGAATGCAGCCAAGTTTCCCCAAATCCGGATTGGCCCCTGGTGGTCAGCTCCTTTCTGAGTTTCATTCTCATCCGGCTCCACTGTATCATCAACAAGAATTTCAGGATATTGGGCAAGAATGTCAAGTACAAGTAGCATATTCTGCACACACTTCTTCCACACATTAATGGGCATGTGCCCACTGAGACTTGGATTAACATCAAACTGTGCAGAAATAACACTGAAAAGAATCTCAAGTTTTTGTGCAGGAGTCTTGGCCACCCTTGTTAAGAATGTAAGCTGTTCAACAAGCTCAACCCTTCCAGTCCCCTTCCTTCCACGCGCAGCAATAGTTTCTTTGAACTTTTTATTGACGAAATCCCATGTGACCTGACTCGGATCCTTAAATTGTTTATCCATAAGCTTATCTTTCTTGCTCAATTTCTTCTCCCACCCAGGACCATCAGTCACAGCATCATCGTCATCGTCATCATCGTCATCCTCTCCCGAATCTGACCCAGCTTTCAACGGATCCTCCAAAAATTCATTGTCATCGTCATCATCTTCGTCGTCTTCCGTCTCCTCCTCTGCTTCAGCCTCCTCCTCACTCTCCGGATTCTCTCTACACTTGGTAATCAACTCCTCATATTGCCTGTTATTCTTCTTCAACTTCTGCTTCATCGAATTCAACGCCTTAGCATTACTACTACTCATCTTCTTCTTCGCCTCCTTATTCGCCATAGACTGATTCAAGAAATCCTCCAGCATGACAAGCGCCTTAATATAAAGATTCGGAACTTTATCTGATTCCGTAACCCTCATAACCTTCTCAAGCTGCTTATTAATCTTATCATAACTCTCCTGCAAACTGACCCAGTCATTAATCTTCATTCCATTCTTCATCTGATCCACAGTTGCAGCCATCTCCTCAAACCGCTTATCCTTAGCAGACCTAATAACACGCTTCTGCCCATCCGAATCATCACTGTCACTCGCGTTATCCTGAAGATACCTACTACCAGTCTTGTTGACTGTCGTCGGCTCATTGACTTCCTCATCATCATCTTGCTCAATATCACTCTCTTCCTCCTCGGTATCACTGTCTCCCTACAACCACAAAACACATCCTCAATTAACCACCGCTAGACGCACAAACATTTCAGTAAAATACAAATCGATTATTAATTAGGCATAAAATCACAAACCTGAGTCCAAAATTTCGACGCCATCTTGCGAAAACTTCTCTCAACAAAAAAAGAATCAAAACAAAAACTGCACACAACAAAATCAACCAATCAAAAACGAATCTTTATCACACAATAATCGATCATTTACATCACAAAACAAATATCGGTCAAAATCTCTTTAATTTGAACCCAAAATCAGCATGTGCGAGTGTGAATAAACAGGATATTGCTTAACAAATCTCGACGTAAACTATATAATTGAAACACGATAAGTGCACATAAGAAAGAATAAAGATGCAATCTTGACGGTGAATAAAAAGAGAAATTGTATGGAGATTGGTACCTTTGAGAGACTGAGCGGCGGCGAGGAGAAGCTAGGGTTTCGAGTGACAAAAGAGAAGGGGGTATGAATCAATTTATCTTTATCGATTGTTTCTTATATAACTGAAACAGATAAATCAGGGAAATCAGGGAAATAAATTAATAATTGATTTTGCGTTTGTTACTGTTTTTTCACTTAAGGTCAAAGAAATTTTATGTATTGGAATTTATTTACTTTTTGCAAAATATGTTTAAGAAATTTTAATTATATTTATACTTTCGCTCGAGACTAGCTTCGATTATGATATTTTGGAATTTGCTTTTAAAAACATTAGCATATTAATATTAGAGACCATATTCATATATTAGAAAAAGATTCAAAACTGTATTAAATATGTTTTAAGTAAGAATATATATTGTTTATTTATTTATATATTAGAAAATAATATATTTTTTACATATCCATGTAGTTCACATTATTAATATCATATTTTATTTTAATCAATCATTTTAGTTGATCCAAAAAAACTATTTCAAAAAACTGATCATCATACGTCCTCGGCCGAAATCAATGTCCACAAACTCAAACTGACGTGGAACTGGGGTGTTACAAACACCCTCTCCACCCCCGAATTCCGACAACATAATTAATCAAGTTTTCAAGAGTCGACGTGGGACTGAGGTGTTACAAACTCCCTCCCCACCTCAAGGTTCTGGCAACTTAACCAATCAAATTTTCAAAAATTGGCTCTAATACTATATGGCACCAGAGTCAAATTTCGAGTCTTTTTGAAAAATTGGGTCAAGTTCCAAATTTTGAATCCGAATATAAGTCCAAATACACTAGCCAACTGTCACAACTTGGATAATTTAAAAGGCCACCACATACCTCAAAAGATGATGATTTGTTGGTGTAATTGATAGTAATACTTATATTTATAAATTGAACTAAAATTTTCACACTCTTCACGACATAGAATTGGACGAGATGGAACTGGGATGTTATAACTTTATACTTCCATGTTTCATGATATGCAAAAGCAACAGAAATGAGTATCGATTTATACCTCACCATGTTTTTTTCTAGATGTGTTATTTTGAGCAATCAATCAATATATTCTAAATTTGTGCTAGCATTAGATTTATAATATTTACTAATCCTACCCTTACTAATATTTACTTACTATTAATATTAACAAGCATGTACATTCTGGACATTTAACTATCTATTGGATCATCCGTTTTTAAATGGGTCAGACCCATGTCCATTACAGTTTAATTTTCTATTTCTCATGGGTTATCCATGTTCAGCCGGGTTATAACCATAACCATTTTAGAAAAGCACGTAATACTCGGCTAATTTCTCTCAAACTGCCTCATTTCACGACTATTATCCTCTCACTCATCAGTTTGAATTTCGAACTCCTTGATTCGTGGAGTCGTGATTCAGAAACTGATAATAATCTTCTCTTCTTCAGAGTTTCTAATTTTTGACTTTCGTTGATCAACAGGTGGCGATCGGTTACTGTATTCTGAAAATTTCCATGAAAGAAACGAACTCCGCTTGGACCTCGCTCTAATTTTTGTGTTTTTGTAGAATCGAAGCATCGAGTAGCCAATGTTAGTGACACTGATATGGCTTGCCCTGTTGCCCATTGATCACTCCGGCATAATGCGGTAAAAGTTCATCTTCCGTATTTTGTCACTCTAATTTGTTAATAGTCTTTGTTGTTAACCATTTGTTGAATTAAAATTTTCACTTTTTATGGATATTATCATTCATATTTCGATTGCTTGATATATGTTTGATATAATGTCTGAACGAAAAACCTATATGTATATTGTATGATTCTACTTTTATCTTCGTGACTTTTTTTCTAAAGTGTTTGGTTCTTATTCATTGATAATCTAATGCTAAATGAAATTTGGGACATTTCTCCTGATTGTGGTTGGTATAATGTTATTAGAGTGGGACTGCAGTTGCCTACAATTGAAGTTAGATTTGAGAATCTACATGTCGAAGCAGAAGCTTTTGTAGGGAGCAGAGCTTTGCCTTCTTTTGCCAACTTCAATCTTGAGATGTCAAGGAAATGACCGTGAGAGAAACCTTGGCTTTCTCTGGAAGATGCCAGGGGGTGGGATCACGCTATGGTTAGTGGTAAACGTATCTAATTTCTTTAATCCTTTATAATGAGCTATTTGGAAGACTGATTTGATTTAAACACAAGGTGCTTTGATGTATAATACATGTCTATGCTTCCCAGAAATGTTGATAGAGCTGGCAAGAAGAGAGAAAGACACAAATATTAAACCTGATCTTGATGTTAACATCTTTATGAAGGTATAAAAGTTGCTTTTCCAGTATGGTGTTTGTTTTTAGTCCTGACCCATGGTAACGATCTGCAGGTTATGGATGCATTCCGCAAAGCCCGTCGTCTCCTTCTCCGGTGGTACTGGTAAGCCTGCTTTGTCCGTTCTTTAATCGTTGCCGTGTATACTTAACTTCTTATTCTTCCTCTGCCTCAGGAGAAGGAATAATCCAAAAATTGTATGAGAACGGGATTGGCTCTGCATGAGGTACTTTCTCATTTTAGTTTTTATCAAAAAATTGTATGTTTTCTCAAAAGATTAATTTTACTACTATTAATATGGTTACTGGGTGAAAGGTCAAGGAATTAACTTTTTCACTTTTGTTGATGGTGTTCCATATAGTGAAGAGTTTCGGAAAAGTCTTATACATCAGGAAGCAATTGTGTTTATTTTCCATTAAACCGGTTTAATCAGCACAGTTTTGTAGCCTGCATATAAATTATTATTTTTAAAGGAATTCTTATTAATTATTTTTAGTTGTTCTTTCTACGGTTGATTTCATGCCATCCAGTGTCTATATTTTGGTTTGATATTTTTATGCTTAATTTGTTTGGTGCATACATGCAAAATATTTATGCTTGAGTGTTGTTCTGAGATTCTAATAGAGGATTTTTTTTTCAATTGCCCCACAATTCTAATTTAATTTGATGATATCTGTTACCAGGTAAAACTTTGTAGTGTTGTGGCATGCGATTTTATGAAGTATTAATAGTGGTTGATTTTATTGTTATTGACGAGCCATTTTAATCCGGTGATGGTTAATCGATCTCTCATCAACCAACAAGTTTAGGTAATAGTGTCTTTTACCTTTTGTTGACCTTTTAGGGTCGTCTAGAAGTTCATAATCTTTCTAAATTTGCGATTTTTCTTTTTAAGGCCGGTGATTTCACCTTCAATGGGAATAATATTTATGCACTAATAAGTTGGGGTAATATATGCGGATACCTCACATTTCAGAAGCAAAATAGCAGATATGATGCACTGGCACAACAACTGGCTTATTTTGATTATGAGTTCTAAAATGGTGATCCTGACCATCTTAGGATTATTGTGGTTATGCCAAGTCAACCCTGGATTGAACCTGCAACATTGAAACTTAAGCATAGGATCGGGTTTGGACCGTTTCGTGATGTCTGGTTAGCAACACAAGTCATCTGAAGAATATGACTTATGCATAAAAACCTGAGGTTGGCATTAAAATTTCGATATTATATAGGCTTATGCAATTCATTGTTTACTCCTGACATTCTTAAGAGCTTCTTGCAGTAGTGAATAAACTGGTACTTAGAAATAAAGTCATTCTCTAATGTCCTATACTCCCCCAAAAAGGCTTTCTGCTGCATTATCTTTCTTTGGAGATGATGGCAAATTATTGTTAACATCATTTCATTTCCCATTCTCAGCAGCTGATCTTAACATGTCACCTGCTATAATTCATTTGCAGTTTCAGTTACTATCACAATAAAAAGTGATTTCTCCTTGCAGGTAATTCTTTATTGTGCCCAGTTTGGCGTACGTTCAATATAATCTTCATTTACTTCATGTTGGGTTTACCTCTCTTATCCAAGTCTTGTGACTGTTTTAAGATGAAGTGAGCAGAGCTGAACAACCAGCTGGTAAGTAGCTTACAAAAAAAGATGTATAGTAATTTTTTTTAATTTCAAGTGTAGTGATTTGTTTCAATAGTTAAGATGTATAGTAATTTTAATGGATTCTTTTATTGAGGTCTGATAGTATCATTCTCAGGATAATTTTGATTTTGTGATAAATGTTGATTTGTTTTTATTAAAATAGTGAGTGAATATTTAATAAAATACTTTCTAAAAATATTAAGAGCGTGAAGAACTAAAATAAATATAGAAGTCATTCCAGATATTATTATGTTTAAACTAATTTGCAACTATACCATCTTAAAAAATTGTAAAATGCAGTTTGTAGCCAGAACTATACACTTTTCGTGTTTAACAAAAGTCTCAGGTATATTTAGGATAAATACCTTACGCTCTATTATGTTTTTATTCAATCAGAATATTTGACCGTTCACATATATATTTTTAATTTTTTTTTATTTTGAATCAGGTTTATGTTTATGCACTGAGTCCCCCGACATTTGAAGGAGAAAGACATAGGTTATATTGTACGGAGAAGATGAAATGCAAAACTATCTGCTCGGAGGATTGTAATTAAGAGGAAAGAGGAAAAGCTATAAGCTTGCTGAATGTCAAGCTTGCTGAATGTCGGAACAATGTCATTCTAAGAAACACCCAAACCCTTACACATTCTACTCACAAGTCAATATAAGAGAGGATTAAATCTCAACATGAAATGCCCATCGGCAGTTGTTGATATTTTGTCAATTTCAAATTATATAATTGTTTTAAATGATTCTAATAAGTTTCTTTATTGTTTCATCCAATTAAATAAAAATGAACCTTTTTTATTATACTTTTAAGGACTCAACAATAGATTCACTTATATTTGTTGGAATAACTTATAAAGAAAATAAATACAATTGTTAACTTTTAATAAATACAAAAATCCAATACTTAGTGTTAATTATTTATCTACAAGTTATTATAAGAAGTAATTTTTAATTGTGATATAAATATCCGTGTGCGAAGCACGGGCAAAAAGCTAGTTTGATATTGAATTGTTTCCAAAGGGGCCTTTCCTCGGAATAAGGTTTGGTAAAAAACGCAGGACGAAAAAAAAATCTGGGAATATGCTCCTTTTAACATGATTTGACCGGGGAAAACTAGATAACGCACTTCAAATAATTAGCCTTTACCACTTCAAATTAATAAAATCATATTTTTGAAATTAAACTTGTTGCATTGGTGAGATGCAAGTGAAAACATCTTATCTTTGCAAGGGAAAGGAATTCCGTTGTGAAATTCACATGCGTTTTGTATATAAGCATGTCGAGTTACCAACTCTTATAATATTCTCAACATCAAGAGACATTAATAAACTGCTAAATGATCATATGCATGCAAAAGTAATACTTAAAAGCAAGTCATATTGCCATCAACTGCATTGCAGTAAGTATATTAACTGAATTCTTAACCATAGGCCAAAAGTGTTTTCTTTCTAAAACTGCTTGCAAAACACCTAATGGACAAAAGTAGATGACTCCCATTCTAGCAAAAAGCTTGGCATAAACAGGAAGTATAACTGAGATAACACTAATGACATCATAAACATACTTTTACTCGTGCAAGTCCTCATCTAAACTTGGTCCCTCTTTTATAGGTGCAAGTCTCCTTTTCTTAGTGGCCTGCTGCACACCGGTACCCGAGCCGTCACAAATACATTGCACTGGCGCACAGGCTGCAGACCTATCTTCAAGTGCATCACAATTTCGGGGAGGTGTTCCACAATTCTTGGAAAATGTGTTGTTTCTATTAAGCATATGATCACTACTTGACGGCACCCGCAAGTCCACAAATAATTCCAAGTTACCCAGTGATGAAAACTTAGGCTGATGATGATCTAGTTTCACTTCCATACTGAGATTTGTTCCAATTTTACTATGAATTGCGTTTTTTGATTTAAGCAAATCATCAGATGCACAGATTGATTCTTTGGATGAGTCAGTGTCCATAAGCACATTCTGACACATATTAGATTCTCGATTCCACAAAGGTTCTGCTCCAGATTCCTTCGATAAATAAGCAACACATGCTTCAGAAGTAGATGTTTTAGGTTCCTGGAACCCAGTAGTTCCCAATGACGGGCAGCAGGAATGCTTATAACTCTTATCCTCTTGCTGTTTCAAAACATAATTAGATACAATAATAAACTATAGCATGCAATTTTCAAAAATTAGAACAGTTCAGGTAACCCACTGTCTTAGAACCAGAACATGCACATATTTTTATATCTATTAGTAAGACTGTTTTCTTCACAAAAAATATTAGGAAAACAATTAACTTGTTACAGAATTCTGCAGAGCCTAGCCAAGCATGCAAGTTCAAATTTGTATCACATTACGGTGTTTGAATATGTTCAAGTTTTACATATACTGTACATAGATATACTCAGAATATATGACAGGTCAGACAAATACTCAACAAATCGAAAGAGCAAATTGCAAGGTAGGCTAAGTGGTTAAGCATCAGAAGGGGAACGCCAATGAACTTTAAGTTTCCATAGGTTCGCAACGATACCACTTCCTAACAGATATCACTAACTTGGACCGATAGGTGTAGTTTACAATTTAAAACATGGGAATAGTGCTCAAGTCCATTCAAACATAAATCTGCCACTAGATATGAAAACCAATTACAGTATCGAGTTTCATCTGGTTCTTTCATACTTTCTTCAATACCTTTATTTTGACAATTTAGTCAACTTAGTAATAATTAAAAACTTTGCATGTAATGAATTTATATGATATTTATCATTACAGAGCTACAACTACTAAAATAACACAAACAAAAATGTAAATATGATAATAAATACGAGTACCAACTACTAAGAGACATATTATAATAATATAATCATTTCATACAAATTTGTATAATAGTAATGCGAGATTGATAAAATAATAATTAACTATTATTTGAAGAGATTTAACAAACATATATAATATAATTATAAATAATATATATGTATAATATAATTTTATTTGACAATCACTAATATATATGTATATATAATAATATTGCGGTGCGGTGCGGTTTGAACCGCACTACTAATATGTCAAACCGCAATCCGCACCGCACTGCGCGGTTTGTGAAAAATTCAAACCGCAACCGCACCACGAAAATTAAAACCCGCGTTTTGTGGTGCGGTTTGGTGCGGTGCGGGCGGTTTATGCGGTGTGGGCGGTTTTTTGATCAACCCTAATTTGGTTGTACAACTGTCAATGATGAATATGTAATGACTGCATATTTTAGTTTGATATTGGTCCAAAAAATTCTGTATCAGCGTCATAACATCACAGCAGAAAAGTCACTCTACCCTTCTTCCAACCAATAAAGTTTACCGAAAGGCAACTCTTAGCAGTTTTCTATTCAGATAATGAGGATAAAAGTAGAACATGTTACCACTATATCATAAACATATCAACTCATCCCACAAAGTTCTTAATTAGACGCAAGTTGAAAAAAAGAGAGAAGTGTTGAAAATATAAAATACCAGAAAAGCTAGATACCCCAAAAGTTATTCCAAAAAATTTCCCAAATGCTGATGTGGGCATATATAAATGGTAACATTTCTATTAATGATATTAGACCCCGACGCGTGTACATACGTCCACAAATCAAGACAAGCCACTTGTCTGCCACGTCATTTGGGGAAGAAAATTTGAACAAAAATTTGGGGTACCTAGCACTACTCATAAAATACCTCTAATGGTGGCATGGCATTACTGCACCCAGATGGGGGCTCAACATCCTGAGAGAGAGATTCTACAGCAACTTCTTCCTTGGCAAGTCCTCTGGGAACGAAGCTAGAGCCATTAACAGGTTGCATACTCTCAGACACATTCCTGAACTCCTCAGAGGGGGCTGTCTGCTCAAAAGCTTGACAGAAAGATTCTGCCTCGGCTAGTCCTCTGGAAACGAAGCTAGAGCAATTAACAGGTTGAATAATCTGAGACACATTCCTAGACTCCTCAGAGGGGGCTGTCTGCTCAAAACCTTGACCCAAAGATTCCACCGCAGCTTCTGCCTCAGCAGGTCTTCTGGAAACAAAGCCCATCTTCCAACCAACAGAGTTTACAGAAAAGGCGACTGTTAGCAGCTTGCTATTCAAATAGAGAGGATAAAAGTAGAACATGTTACCATTATATCATGAACATATCAACCCATCCCACTTCATTCATAATCACAAGTTGAAGAAAAAGAGAACACTGTCAAGATTATATAATACCTCTATTGGTGGCATGGCATTACTACATTCAGAGTGGCCATTCTGCTCAAAATCTTGACAGCAAGATTCTACAGCAGCTTCTGCCTTCGCAGTTCCTCTGGAAACAAAACCAAAGTCATTAACAGGCTGAATACTCTCAGAACCATTCTTAAACTCCTCAGGGGGGGCTGTCTGATCAAAAGCTTGACAGAAAGATTCTACAGCAGTTTCTGCCTCAGCAGGTCCTCTAGAAACGAAGCCAGAGTCATTAAAAATTTGAATACTCTCTGAGGTATTCTTAAACTCCTCAGCGGGAGCAGTCCGCTCAAGAGGTTGACAAAAAGATTCTACAGCAGCTTCTGCCTCAGCACGTCCTCTTGAAACGAAGCCTGAGTCATTAGCAAAATGAATACTCTTAGAGGAGTTCTCAAACACCTCAGAGGGGGCTGACCTCTCAAAATTTTGACAGAAAGATTTTACTGCAGCTTCTGCCTTAGAGGCGGCTATCTTCTCAGATGCTTGACAGAAAGATTCTACAGCAGCTTCTGCATCAGAGGGGGCTGTCTGCTCAAAAGCTTGACAGAAAGATTCTCCAGCAGTTTCTGCCTCAGAAGGGGTTGTCTTCTTATAAGCTTGACAGAAAGATTCTACGCCACCTTCTGCCTTAGTCTTCTCAAAATCTTGACAGAAAGATTCTACAGCAGCTTCTGCCCTAGTCCTCTCAAAAGCTCCACACAAAGATTCTACAGCAGCTTCTGCCTCACCAGGTCCTCTTAAAATGAAGCCAGAGACATTAGCAGATTGAATACTATCAGCTAAAGATGAATGTAACAAGCCTAATTCAAGCCTCTGTCCATCTTCTGAACAAGGTACACTTTCATGGACAACCTTTGAAAAACTGCTTCCGTCCCAGAGGAACTCTGAAGTAGTTCTATCTTTATCAACAGATTTAAGATACATGGAGGTACACTTCTCATCTTCTCCATTGCTTGGAGACGGTTCAGAAGAACCATCATCTAACATATCATATATAAGTCTTTGGATATAGGCTCGCTTAAGAGAAGCTTCAGCAGGTTGAAACCAATTAGCAGTAAGCTGAAATCAAATAAATCCATTTACATTAAACTACATAAGGTTGAAACAATAATAAAAACTTCAATGGGTTATGATCTATCGCATTTTCCTACGGAAGCAAAGGAAGTAACACGTTAAGAGCCAATAGTTGAGCTTGAACATCATACAAACAAAAGTTCAGTTTAGAATTGTAAGTCCAAAAAAGGGATATACATGTTAATATGCCAGAACAAATCTTCAAAAGGCTCAATAAGGGATGAAGAAGATTCGACTCATTTAGTTATTTAATAGTTAAAATCAAACAGATACTCACTTCCCTACACACACCCGCACTCACGGAGCTTAGAAAGCTCATTGAGTTTCATACATATATCCATAGATAAGACTCTTATTGGTTTGACCTTAAAAGTCAAAGATACATAAATTGAAAATACTAACAGTGGAAAATTACTGTTGATACAATGTACCATGGTAAAAATGATGTGATCAACATTAACAGAGCTCAAAACCAAAAGCAAGATATGAAAGGAGGGAGAATGGAGTGAAGTTCACTTACGAAGTTAGAAAAACTTGAGATTTTAAGAGGATTGAAATTAACAAGATTTCCTTCCAAAAAGAGTTCCACATAGTGCAGCAAGAAGAGTCCACAGTCGTATAAATTTTGCTGCTGCGGGAGCTGCACAACAACAAAACTAACCTTAAGCCTGAAGAAACTCATTTCAAATAAAGTTGTGCCACAATCTCATTAAGCCACACATAGAAAAACAGATAAATCACCTCAAGTGAGAAGAATCTCATATTTGAAAATTTTAAAAAGATATCCTCAGATGAATCCGCGTGCCGCTCCTTCCATTCTTCCCACAAATAACTATGGTTTTAAGTCCATGAAACAAGTTAATATATATATTAAAACTTCACATTAATATGAGACAGGAATGTGCTTATACAGTTACACAGGAGAATTTCGTGTGTGTATGAGCTTTCACACTGATACCCAAAACTCAAAGCTGGACACCCAAAATAGCAAAGAAACATTTGCCCTTTACTCAGAGACAACAGTAGTTCCATCAATAAAAATTATAAAGTTCAATATTATCTCTTTGACTATATTTGAGAGCAAACATAAATAATATAATAATACATGTAATCGAAGTGCCAAATACTTGAAAAATAAACAGACACCTGACCCAGATCTAGAATAGAACTGCATTGTCTCACTTCATAATAAGCATAAAAGCTGACCACAGAAGGAGGGATTAGTATATTAATTCAGAGTGGTAAATCTCTTCAAGTTGTTCAAGCATCTAAAACTAAAATGAGAGCAGAAAAAACTTAAGTTGTATAAACTTTCCCTGAGAACTGTTACGCCCTATGTTCACTGAAAGTGTCACGTAACTTCCAAACAAATAACAATGAAAAAAAGAGATATAAACCAATGACCTCTTGGTCAGATGGTATCATCCTTGCTCGGTTTAGCGTAGGTCAAGGGTTTAAATCGTGTCAAACACAAAATGGGTCTGCGAGTGTGTTTAATTATTAATAAAAAAGATATATAATTCAGACATGTGCCTGAATAGGCACACAGGTACTTCATAAAATAAATTTAACCACTAAAAGAAAAAAAACTATGTACTTCTATAAGAGATGGCCTATTGAAAAAAACACGCAGACCACCTAATTGTCTATAAAACTGATAATGGTATCAACAAGCTAAGTTCAGCTATATTACATTTAAAACCAATAGCTCTTACAGCACAAATTCTGATTTTAGGTATTTTAATCTACCAATTGAACTATAATTTGAGACATGACAATACAACAATGTAGATGAAAAGGGAGTATACACCAAGAACTTCGGCTATAATCTGAGCCCGGAGGTACTCCCTTTAGGGCACATACATGTCTGGGAAAACTCTAGTCATCTTTGCTGTAAGTCTTGCCAGCTTCCTCGTCTAAATTTTACAATACCAACAATTTTTTATTTTTTTTTAATTTCTCCAGAAGCTAATATTTGAGAATCACTACCCTCACAATCCTCCACAGTGAAAAGCAATTTGGAAAATATTATAACAATAATCGCCCTCTCTCAAGGATTATGCAGTCAAAGTTTCCTACCCAAAATGGGTTATGAAACAAAACAATTTTTAGAGTTCTAGATATCCAACACAGGCAACAAAAAGAGAAAGTTCAACCAACCAAGAGCATTCATAGAAATATTATGCAACCCGTAAACTACTAACATCCATTAAAACACACACACACACACACACACACACACACACATATATATATATATATATATATACACACTAAAAACTCTATAAATTAATAATGTTGGGACCGGAGAATTTTATTAATTTAGAGAGTTATTAATTTATCAATAAATTAATAATTATTAATTAAAAGAGTTTTTAATCGATTATACTATACATACCAAACAAAAAGGCATACTGTATATAAATTAATATACCAAACAAAAAGACAAATTAGTCTATGCCTCTTAGAATTACACTGAACCTTGGGAATCAACGTAAATTAGTAACTACTATGTTGATATAATGATATGTATTAAAATCAATAATGACTTTTGAAGTACTGTACATAAAATATAAATAAGGGGTCGTTTGGTTCATGGGTATGTGGAATCAGGTATGGGGTTTGTCCATTCCAAACCCATACCTGGTGTTTGGTTGGTAAAAATATAATCTCAAACCCATACCTTAAACCCGCAAGGTATGAGTTTTTGATACCTAGGTGGGGAGGTGGGTATGAGATGGAGGTATGGGTATCCATTCATTTTTGATTTTTTTGTCTCTATTTAAGTAATCAAATATTTTTATACAAAATTAAATCAATGATGCAAAAATATATAACAATAGTAATAATTTTATTAATTTTTTCAATTAATATAAATTAATAACTTATTTTTTACAAAAATTGCATATATTGATTCCAGCACTCAACCAAACACATGATATCATATATGATACCTCAAACCCATACCAGCTTAACCCGATTCCTCATTCCAACCCGATACCACTCTTCGAACCAAACGACCCCTAAGAGGAATAGATGTGTTCAATATATTCTTAAGCAAGTTTGGCATATATAAATTACATAAATTACATAAATATGTTAAAATATTCAAATTATATCTCACAAGATGGCTTCTCATCTAAGAGGTGTTGCGAAATCTAAAAGGAAAACAGACAACTATTAAATCATATTTCAATAGAATGTAATATATTTTTTTAAGTTTCTATAAATTAATAATTTAAGATTTTCTTGGGACCGAAAATTATAAAGGGATCTCCCAAAAAATTATTATCTTATTATTTTATCGAATTTTTCAGTTTTTTATATTGGCCCAAGTCGGGACCGGACAAAGTTATTATTTTAGATAGTTTATTAATTTAAAGAGTTTCTCCTGTATATATATATATGTGTGTGTGTGTGTGTGTCTATATATATATATATATATATATATATATATACATATCACTACGTTAATTTTCTCCACAGAAATTAATGTACGATTGTATAATATAGTATTGGCCTTTTTTATTTGATACTACTTGCTTTTACTGTACAGCATCACCAAGTATCATTTATTAGAGGCACAAATTCACTCTCATTCTTAACATAACACAATTATCTCTCTATCTGATCAAAATCTATATCGTGTTTTAGCACGGTCAGTTGATCATAAAAAAGAGCAAGAGGGTATATAGTATAACATAAAAAGTTGCCCTTCACAACCTAGCTAAAGTCATTTATAATGACACCTTACACTATGATCAATTTAACTTCACTCACTCTACTTGAACAAATGAGAACATCTGCTCCTATTCTAATCTCTCTTTCAGCAGTGTCAGTAACATTCTTAATAGCGCCATCTTCTCAGGCCCACTCAAACTACATCTTCTCAGGCTGACGCAATCCTAAACACTGCCACCACAGTATATAAGCATAGAGTGAGAGGGGTTCGACATGTCACCATCATTAGGAACGATCAGAGTATCCTCGACAGGGTAATCACAAGCCGTCTTAGAAGTACCATCTGTGAGCAATACATGCTCATTTAGGTGGATTAGTTACATTAGTATACTGATTGTCGAGTCACACCTCCCTAGCCATGTCACCGTGTGCAACATGCGTTCTCTAAAAACATATCCGACTAGGTTGATTGTGACGATTATCGTGAGGCTTCTCACAAAGAAGAGAAAGGCTGATTGGACAGATGACATATCTCACCAGATCCAAAAGCTCAAGCTGCACTCTGACGGCTGGAGCTTAGAAATGTGACATCCATTATGTGTTTCCCCCAGTTGCAATGTATCTGGTGAGATACGTCTTCCGTCCAATCAACTATTCGACTTAGTAAGCAAGCTCAAGGATTAATACAATGGCTATGAACCTTTCATACAACAGGCTGATAATAGCCCTAAACATGTAACTAGTTTTGTTTATATATGTAAAATCATCTAAAGGAATACAACGATTTACACAGAAGAATTCTTATACAAATCGAATTATGATAATGCAGGCAAGAAAAATAGAATAGAAATCCCCCAAGACAAGTTTGGGTCGGTCGGAATTAAGCTATATCCAATTCTAGCAATTTAATCATCATTTTAATAGGTTTACCTAGTCGAGCAATTCTAAATTAACAAAAGTTACAAAACATTATAACTAAATATGCAAATAACACATCATGCATATACCTCTGAATAAGCCCCTTCAGACCAGAATGACTTCCTCGGATAGAATCCATATGCAATATGCATGGCAACTTTAAAGATTTCCTCGCATCTGAATCTGATTAATCACAAGTACAATATTAGATAATATTCTGTATTTGTGTAAGAAATTATTCACGGCTTAACACAGAAGTAACTTGCCTTGAAAGTCAGCAACTTCACCAGGATGGCATATCACTATAAGACTCCAGTGGTAACTGTCATCAAAAGCATACATTTTGCAAAAACCTTAATATAAAACGGAAATCTTCAGTTAGGACAGCTGGCTTTCAGAACTTACTTGAAATTTACGGGAACAAAGATGTAATCCTTCTCAAATAAACTAATTTTTCGTGTCCATCTACGAACACTCCGAAATGCAGCTCGGCCTTCAACAAAACTAGATAGACTTTTGCCAAGTTCAGCCAGTTTTGGATAGAAAAAACTGTTGAAAAAGTGAAATCTGTGTCTCTCGCTGGGGTCGATTTTATTCTTCAAGTATCTAGACACCAATCAAGACATTCATTAGAGCATTTAAAAAGAAATATCAGAGTTGGTATATCGTTATGATGCTATACAATGACATTTTGTTTAAAACGAATTACAAGTCCTGTTAAATATATAAATATTATCATAATTTCTGTACTGAATGAAGAATTAGGCATGGGCTGGACCTGGTTTCTGGTAATACCATTACTTATAATTTAGAATCTTTTGACATATAATAATTTTAATAAATTTGTGGCTCAACGAAGCCAACCTCTAATATAAGTAGTACATCTGAACCACCTAGCATAATCTCATCAAGCTGTACAACTCATAGAAATATATCGAGCGACTGCAAGTATAAGATAACAATATTATCGAGAGCATTACTTAAGAGCTAGTAACAAAAAAGTGAACTCTTAAATAAATGCTTCTTCAAGAGCATTACTTACAAAATACTCGCATAAAGTTATATATAAAACAATTAATATATATAACAATTACCGCCGATGTGTTATATCCTTATTACAATACTATCTAATAAATTTTTGAAGTCTCATAAAATAAAAGTATTAAATACATGAAACAGGATAAACATAAGTATATCATGGGGGGAAAACCAATAATTGAATAAACCAACTTGTCTAATGGTTTCATTTTCTTTATTCTGTGTGTGCCAAAGATAACATCTTTTGTAGAAAATTTCTCTTAAATTTGTGTTCAGGGTCTTGAAAACTTCTCAAAGTCTATTAACTATATAATTATATTACATTTGAACTTGTGAAGAGTAAAGAAACAACAGGATGATAAAATGGATATCAAAAGATTGGTGATGTTAATTTTACCAAAAAAATATCTGTGAGGTACAGGAAGAAGCTTTCACTCTTACCAACATAGAGCCATGTTATACACCGTTTTAACACAAATGTTCATCTGAGTGAAAACTAATATTTGTAGATGAGAGGTAAGAACCCAGAGAAACACAAGTTGTGATTCAGAAACAATTACACAAGTTTCAATCTACCATGCTTTCCAGTTTTCTTCTGAAAATAATTAGAGAAGGAAAATTCAAGAGTATTATCTATCATCACACAACAAAAAGAGAAGATAGCTGATGTGCACAGACTCTTGAGAAGGTGAAATGAAACAAACTTACTTAATATAGAAGTCGATAATTGTATCATTGACAAATATCTCTGGTTCTAGCCGATCAACGTCTCTCTTACTTATAGACACAGCATCTGGATCCCCTTTCGGATATATAACATCTTCAAAAGAGTCCTCGAAACTGAAATATTTTGAAGAAAGCAATAATCAAATTTTATTTTATTTTTTTGGTATGGGCAATTACGATAACCTAAATACCCACAGACACGTACCACCCTCGTCCTCTACTTTTCAATAGCATGAATACAAATAAAAGGATCGCAAGGTGGGGCTTGTGTCAAATTCCAGAAAAAACAGCATTTACCCACTTTCAAGACCCTTCATCCTAGACATCCAACTCACAAGGCGCTTATATGATCACACTAAGACTAAGAGATTATGAGAAAGCTAACACTCAAACATCAAACCTAGTATAGATCCTTGACAAAAAAAATCTCAACTTCAAACTCCTTTACATAACTCCAAATTGTCACATTAACTCCAAAAAATAATGTTGTACAGATCCAATCAATTACATAACTTATGTTAAAGTTTAGATAAATGACCTCCCTCCTAATATGATAATTAAATGCATTTTACCATAAATCCCACGGGTAGATTTCTAATTACTAGTACAAACAAGGTGATAAAAAAATTCTGCGAATAGCATACAACAAGAGCATTAGCAACTCAAACTTAAATTTGTGACAAGGACTACAAATATTTATAGGAAATGCCCTTTCCATATTTATAAAACTCGAACAGGAATATTTAAGATTAAAAAAAAAAAGAATTAAAATGCTCAAAATGTTTCATATAATAACAGTTCCTCCATTGAGGAAAGAAAAAACACAATCATAGAAGTTCAAGTTGTTCAACCTGACAAGTAACATCAAAATATTACCATTCTTACGTTGCATTAAAAAAGTACAATTTTCGCTCATTTTCAGGACATGGGATGCAAATGAATGAATGTTTATTGATTGTATCATTATAAAATTAGCACAAGAAGCTTCTGAAATAATAATAAAGAATAGTTCATAATGTGTCTTCACATAGTAGTTCCTCCATTGAGGAAAGAAAAACTCAACTTCAATGCTAACATGAGAATGCAGGATTCCCCACTTAAAGGTTGCTATTTGGTCTTCTGAAAAGCCAGCTATAGTTGATGTGGGTAGAGGCATATTGTTATGATTAAAGATGATTAACTTTATTATCTCCACTGTCCAGACTGAGGTGCATGGCATTTTGGTACTGCAGAAGATCTTATGGATGAACGATTGATATTCAATAGATCTCCGATCAAGTGTGTGGAAGGATTCTTCTCATCAATTTATCCCAGAACACTCCCTTATACATGCAAGTCAAGACGGAGCTTCTAACTACACGTATAATATATTATTGCAGTACAAGTAATCAGGATAACGTATTCATTTGTTTGAAATACGAATATCAGAAAAAGAAAAGTAGATATAAGGTAGAGCCTGAGTGTCACAACTCACAATTAAATAAGCATAACTACACCAGAGAACATCATAAATATAGCCTAGAACACAATAGAGACTTCAAGCGACAGAAAACTATAATTTACAGCAGAACCTTGGGATAAACAAATGCTGATTTTGAAAGGAGAGTTGCCTCTATAAGAGCAGAGCATGATTAGTTGATTACAATCACTTACGAAGGAAAATAGTGTTTCAAAGGGAATATTTTGCTCTGACCAGGTAACACCTTTGCATCCCTCTCCATATCAGAACTACAAAAAAGCAAATCAATAACAATGTATTAATAACCAAAAAAAAAAAAGCGGCTATTTCGCAAAAATTATAATAACATCATCAAAGATCCCTCGACGATTAGAAGAAAAGAAATGCTTCTAGCCCAAAAATCACATATTCTATATATTTATATATATTTATATTACCTGTTTTGTATATTTAATGGTAAATGTTATATTGTCCAAGAAAAAAAGAAAAGGCCACTGTTTTGTAAATGTTATATTGCCCAAGAAAAAAAAATGAAACATGTAAAATGATGTTGGAAAGAAAATTTCAAATGATGTTGAAAAGAAAATGTTGTGCAATATGCCAAAACAGCATCTAGTAGCAATCCAATCATAGTCGATTTATATATATAAGAATCAATGTGTGAGTCTGGTTTTGCTCAAATCAACCCAAATTCCAACTCCATTGCTCAATTAATAACTGCCATAGCTTCCACTAGAATACAATCGCCTAAGCAACTCAAGATGCCTCAAGTCAAGGCTCTGTCTAGAAGTTCCACAAATTCCAAAGCCAGCATTATAATATCTGAAAACTATTATTCGTGATCATCACCGTGCTCTGCTTGGAATAAGAAAAGCAGACTGGTTGGACACAAAAATAGGAAAAAGATTAATCTTTGGTCGCTTAAAAGAAAGTAATACCCAACCTAACGCACAACGATGGCAACAATGACGGCTGAAAAGTATATTTTATTATAAAACACATGTATACATGCATATCCAATTTCCTCACATCCAAAATCATAATAAGCAGCTCATGGTATCTTACCTTAGCACAATGTTCCACAAAGGCTGGTAGACATCCAGAGACATAATCTCATCCTGTTTTCTGTACCAGTCTTCAACAATTGCAAACTTGAACTCCTCAAAACCTTTATAAGTTTGCCACATTAATCACCGTTGTCTATCTAAAAAAATACTTACGAAACAGAAAAGGTATAAAATCAAATGTAAATACTCAGCAACTTTACTTGGTTTGCCGTATTAATTACATATGTTTATCCAAATAAATACTTGAAAAACAGAAAAAGTATAGAATAAATGTAATACAGGTTTATCTTTTTAGTTTATAAGTTCAGAGTTGGGATTATTAATTTAATATAATACATACACTTTGATTACCTTTGATGTATCTGAATCTCTGATCTGTTACACAGAACGTGATCATACGGGTATGTGGGAAGTCACGACGAACATAAGTTAAAACGCAAGTTGCTACAACAGGTGGTACAAGTAGGCAAATAGAGGTATGTGAATGTTGCCTCTTATAAAGCTGATGTGAGGACCCCGAAATCGCATATGAAGGTTAATACGAGGACCAGCTAATAGTTATCCTTGATTTTTTAAACATTGTATACAGAAATAATCATAGCACGAGTATATTACTTTAAGTCTACCAACATAAACTTAATCATAAGTATTGATTTACATGAAATTAAAGAAAAGAAGAAATAATCATAGCACAAGTTGTTACTTTAAGTCTACCAACATAAACATAATCATAAGTATTGATTTACATGAAATAAAAAAAAAGAAGAAATATAGTTGCCGGAGGAGAATCTGCAGTGTTTGATAGAGTCTCTTACAAAATGTAAGAAATAATTCTAACCCAAAAAATTATTAGGGCGGCATTGAGAACTGACCAACTAATCCCTTGAGTGTCTTTCAAAATTAAGAGGTATAGATATATGAGGTGTGATAAATAAATAAGTTACGGAGAAAAGGTTAAGCTATTTTGGAATGTTGATGAAATCTAGAAAGTCCTACTTCCTAAGGAAGGTAGACATAGGAGCCTAACATATAATGGTGAATAAGTCCTGTGTAAACATAAAAACACTAGTACTGTAAGTACTCAAGAATAGTTTATGCACCATAGCAAGTTCAATCATTTATTGGGATTCAAGTCTAAAACCATGGTGCACATTCAAGAATCAAGATCAAGTAGGAAAATACAAGAAACAAAAGATGTCATGTAAAATATGGAATTTACTAAGAACTACTACTCTTCTGATTATACTCATCTAGAACCCAAGATATAAGGGTGTTAATGTAAGTCGACAGCACCAATGAAAAAAGAAACTTTTCCTTTGCAAGTGAATCAAAAATAATGCAAGGAAAATATAGTCACGAGTTGCATTGCCGAACCTGTATGTCCGTGTACGTCTTCGGTTGGTGCTATTCCTTTTGAATTCACTCTGATTATTACAGTTGCCAATTCAAGCTAACATAAATTATGATACAAGTGTTAGATTTTGGTGCCAAATGAGGCAAAAAAACAAATGTAACAAATTATCAAATTTTTAAATGCATCTAGTAACTTACTCTCTCACACCACTGACATTCAATATTCATGATATGATCAACTCCCCACTGAAATTCAAATGTTTCAGCTTTCCAATATCCCTCTATCTTAATGCAACTGCTTGAAAAGGTTACCACAGAGTCTGTAGAATATTTATCACGATATACAATATAATCAGGGAGACATTCAACAACAGCATCCCCACCATCCTGCGATCACATGGAAAAGTGTTCACAATAAACAAACAGCGAACAGAAAAAAACAAGTAATGATATCACAATTCACAGCGACCAAAGTATATCTTTAACAATAATAAACATAAAGAAACCATGGAGGACATATTTAAATAACCTAAACAAGAAATATATCAAAAAGGTCACCAGATAACCTGATTCCAAAACATAGAGCAGCAACAAATGAAGCACCTATATGGGTGCCAAATCAGTGCTTATTGCTTATAAGTGAGAAATGACTATTAAGTGAAAAGTGACTTTTAAATTATGTGTTTGGACAATTTTTTGGATATTTACAACTTATTAGTTATAAAAATTATTAATATAAAATAAAATGGGTCTTTCTAGTGTGTGCCCATGGGCACACATTATACACTAAATTTGATGAGATTGGTGGATTGTAATTGGTGGACTTGGTGTAAATGCAGGGGGGGCATCTTTATTTATGATTAGATGACCAATAAAAATGCACCAAACTCATAGAATTTAGTGTCTATTGGGTGCCCATGGGCACACCATAGAAAAACCGAAATAAAATATCATAAATTGTCTTTTAAAGTGATTCTATACAGTTGTGTAAAGTCAAATTTTTTATAAAAAAAAAAAATAAGTCACCAAAAGAAGCTGGCATCATCAACTTCTCAGCTTCTAGCTTATAAGTCGGAAGTAGAAACTGAAAAATAAAACGCAGCTGATAAACAAGCACTTAGACTTTAAACATATTTACTGTTGTGTAAAAACTGAATCGGTCCTTAACAAGCATGATCATGAAGTTAATTAGCAAATTTCTGGAGAAATGATGATATAGCAATAAGAATTTTTTAAGCTTTAATTAGTGCATTATACGTCTTGTAGTCTTTACATGCTAATTTTAGTAACAAAGTTTATAGAACAGTCAACAGACTGCTTAATGCAATTAAAACTGTTATCCGTGACGAATTCAATGTGAACTTTAGGCTAATTCTATGATGAAAACAACGATGATGTGGTAAACAAATGTAACTGTATTTATTATAAGGTAACATGATTGGGGCACTTTATCCTGTTGATATATTTTTCCTCAACTGACGTAAATAGACTGGAAATATCTTGCAAATAAATCAAGTTTTGTAACAGGCCTTGTTGAGCTCAAAATTTGTCCTTTTATAGATCATTAAAGCTATAGAACAAACCCTCATGTAGGATAACCATGATTATGGTGTACCATCATCGGATCCAATTAATGACGATATACGAGATAGAGATGAACATTATATAATATTTTATTGATTTTTCCTACCACTTATGCTTTTATTTGGTTGGACATGGTTGATATTTGGTATGTTGGTGCAATTATGTAATAAAAATGCTTAAGTTGAAGTTGCTACTCCATTACTTTTGATTAAAATTACAAAATTAATGAGATGGGTTATACTTATATTGATATAACAAAAATCAATAACAAAAATCGTTATATTGATATGGCAAAAATAATGAAGAAGTGCATATCAAAATATAGCTAAGGACATCAATTCGTTAATAACAAAAAATGTGTGCATCATGCAGAAACGAAAAACAATATAAACTGTTTACCGTTTGCCAATCGTCAAAGCAATGATTTGATAGTGGTTCATCAATGGAATCTGAAAAAATAGCAACAAAACAGTAAACAAGGAAGTGTAAGAAAAAAGATACACTGTAATTTATCCCTAGGCATTACAATGAATATTCAAATATTATGTTTGCCAGAAATTTAAACCACATAAGCACCAACGGGCAGCAGAAAAATCATAAACAAAACTGAACGAACACTGTGCAAAATGTTAACCAACAAGATGAGTATTTATTACCACCATAACACAGCAGACCAAAAAAAAAAAAAAATGGACCACACATTGCAGGAAAAGTCAACCACAAAGATGTGCCTAAAAAACACATCACCGTGGCACGAAATGCGCGTCTGTGAGGCGCACCCCACGATATGGGCAACAGGTGATATGCATCCCAACGCGATGAGAAATTACATACAAAAACAATAAACTGTAAGGCTATACCAGAGTAATTTACAATATTTAGGTATAACCAAAAATTTGCCAAAACACGCAACGCTACACACGCTGCCAAAAACGTTAACCGCTGACATGTGCATATAATACACAACTCCGTAATGCGGAACACAACCTGTATCCGAAGACGTGAACATCATGTCGCGATCATCATCGCCAATGCCATCAGCACACTCATCCTGTAGAAACTTTCAAACCAAAAATCATCAACCACAAAAACACCTCAACAAAAACTCAGCGAAGTGTAGAATTCAACTACCTTGTGAGTAGAATCAAACGTAGGAGACTCTGGTCCGGGCTCATCATCGTCGTGTTCGGTGAAATTCATATTGACATGAAGTTCTGTAAAGCTTTTTGGTGATGGAATTAGGGTTTGGTGAGGAGAGAAGGTGAGATTGAAGGTGTTTGATTGGATTAAAACAGGGTTCTGTTGGGAAATTAGTGAGATGATTTAGAGGTTAATTAGGGTTTTTGAGCTGTGAACTGTGAAATTGTGAAGGGTTTTTGACCTTTGAGTTGCCTCGGAGCTTTCCCCAACGGTAAGAATCTAATATACGCAGATAAATAAGATATGTTTATAGTTTTCGCTGCTTCTTTTTTTTCACAAGTTTTTACTTTTTTCGTTTTATGTGAGATATATTTATTTATTTATATAAAATTATAGTTTATTTTAGAAATTATTGCCTTTCTAATTTTTTTTAATAAGACTTTATAATGTGTAATGATAAGAAAAAAATAATTTATATGCAGATATTATTTATATCATTTTAGTTTTGATTTTCTCATGCAAAAAGTAAAATTTGTTGTTGTTTTTAGAATCCGGATAAAGAGGTAACTTTTTGTTAGTTTACAATTTAAAAAATCAACTAAAATAACAAGCGAAGTGCTGAAATTTTAGCGATTACAAGTCATTCCAAGCTTTTCTTCAAAAGATAATTAATTTAATGGTGAAAAATCCTACAACATTTTTTTTGAATAAAAGACAAGATTTCCATTAAGAAGGTAAATCATATAAAAGAGTCTTCATCAAGTAAGGATGGGGAGATCGACAATTTAGCAAACATGAAATTCTAGCCATCCATCAAAAAAAAAAGGGGGGGAGACTGACAATTTAGCAAACATGGAATTCTAGCCACTAGATCAGCTACCTTGTAGAAACCCATATTAGACACCATAAGCTCTAGACACGTATCGATAATGTGCCCTTCCTCAAACTGATTATCACAATTTAGCAAACATGGAATTCTAGCCACTAGATCAGCTACCTTGTAGAAACCCATATTAGACACCATAAGCTCTAGACACGTATCGATAATGTGCCCTTCCTCAAACTGATTATCACACTTGCGTCTAATGGCCTGAATGGTGAGAAGAGAGAGTGATTCAATAAGAAACCATCCCTGGCAAACAAACAACCTTCCCATTTACAAACTCTCCCTTGTGATCATGGAGAACCATGCCGATCGAAAATTAGTCCGAGCCTGGCATAACGGAGGCATCAACATCTTCAGCCAGCCTGTATCCGGAGGATTCCATCTCTGAGGGTGGCCTGTCATAGGAGAAATAGTCATAGTCTGCATAGCTGCTCTGGTGTTTTTGGCAATTTACCAGTCTGAGAAGAATTTAGTACTCCAATCCATAGCAGTGGCATGAGTAATGGTCTTATTTTCCCAGACCTTTTTATTTCGGAAGAACCATATGCCTCAAAGCACTTTAACAATCACAGTGATCTCCTCCCCAGTAGCAAAACTAAGCTTCTGAACCAGCCAATGTTGAGCATTGTCAACATACAGCATATCAAATACACACCCATGCAAAAAATTAATCGAACTTTCTTTTCATCCATGCAAAAAATTAAATTGATTTGAACCAAGATGCCAAGCAACTCGTTCTCGCACCGGAATTCTATTAACTAGAGTTCAGCGTATGATGAGCTTCTTCCTCAGCTGGTTCAAAAGAGAAATGCTTTCCAAATCCAATTTCATATCATATCTGATTCTTCATCATAGCCAATATCATCATGCAAGTAATCAACCTAAAAGGAGTCAAAATGCCAATCCCTCCTAGCAATGGCAATGTCGACAATCAAAATTATTTGATACAAGAAAAGATATCCCATTCATGGTATCACACCTTGCCCGACAGTAGTCAACTCTAAAAGAACCTATAGTTGATCATCAGGCCATCCTCTGCCTCAAATTTAGTCTATCACAATCGAAATGCAACTTCTAGGAGAACTTATCTGAAAACCAGCTACAATCTATATTAAATTAAATAGCTGACAATTGATGAGAGAACTGCCGGAGTTTAACTAATGGAAATTAATACTGATGGGTAAAGTTAATAATAACAGAGGTGAGAATTCATACATAATATCTTCTGATCGAGCTGACTATTATATTAAAACAGACATCCCAATCAATCCATTTCATATTATTTAAAAAGTACAAACACAGATCTGCATAAATTCAGCCAGAATGTTATTTCATCAATTTTAGTGAACATTCTATGACGTCGTAGATGCAGAACTAGAGAGCCTAAGGCATTCACTCTGGCATCTCTTGAGACAAGTATCATTCCAATTGGGAACTTGGTGTTGATTAACACAAACAGTTCGAGCACACGCATCAGCACAAGCATCGAGTTCAGAAACTCCACAAACAGTAACACAAGTATCAGGAGTTGGTTCTTTAGAAAATGCCCCAACCTTTTTTAACATTCTCTTAGATGTGCACACCCTTTCACAAACAAATATCTCATCAGAGCTCTTCTCTCTCCCTCTTACACTTTTCAATCTCTGCACCTCCGCACGCCTGTTCTTCATCCTCCATGCTTGACCTCCCACAACTGCCGGAACAGCCGCCCCCAATACTGACCACCACCAATCCACCATTATGTGCCCAGTTTACTCTCTCCAATTTCTTTCTAACTTGTCTTTCTTCTGGTACAAACCTGTATTTTGAGTATAAAATTATTTAATCAGGTAATAGTAATAATGAAAACAATAGAAGAACTGGTACATTATAATCATTCAAATTATAATCAAGAACTAATGCTTCCCTTGGTTGGAAGGAATAAAAGCAGGTGCTAATGATCTGAAATTTGTAATATGTAGTGTCTAAAGATATTCTTAAGAAATTTCATTTTTCATATCACTATATAATTAGCGTGAGAAATTTAAGTGGTTGATCGTCTAGTAAGTACCGGATCTCACACTGCTAAAAACAAGAATAAGAAACAGTGATATAGTCCCCGTAAAAATACAAATAAATAGAAAATGTTCAGTAATTCTACTTTTATATTTGTCATAATATCTATGAGTTTGAAATGGGGTACAAGTAACAAAGCAGTAAAATTTAAAATATTATAATATATCCTTATATGGTAATAAATAAATTAAAGATGTTTTAAAAAAATAAATAGCAGATAAAAATCAGAAGAGTAAACCAAAAAACTAAACATTGAATTATTAAAAAATTAATATTTAATAGTAACTCGTGATGTGCACAGGATATAAGCTAATTAATACAAAATTAATTATACAGCTTCATTCCACCAATTCAGCCATTCAGGGATTAATTCCTATTCCTTCTTCCAACTAATTTTTTTTTCACAAACCACATCGATCATTTTAAATGTTGGACTATCTCCTTTCTTCCCTCTTACATCCTTTCTTTCACGTTTAAATTAAGAGTAAATTGCAAAGTGATGGCCGGACTTTACCCATTTTAGCGTTTTAGCATTATAATAATTCTTCAAAAAAGTGGCTAAGGGTCACTTTTTGAAGGAAAAAGAGAGTATTTTTTTACTCGGAAATAGGCCCTTTAACATATACAAGACATAAAAACAAGACATGGTCACCATATTACAAATTTGAAATTTTGGCCACCAAAGTGCTAAACAGGGTCAAGTTTAGCCACAAACTCAATAATACACTCTTAAATTAATTAACAAACTTCCAAGTTATTGCTTTTACACAACACACTAACTCTCTCTTTAGCCTGCTCCAAATCCAAATTTTACTGTGCATCCAAACTGTTATTTTAGCAAATCCATATTTTTCCAAATTATGTCGTTCACTTTAGACTTTTGTCCTAATTTTTGATATCAAACTAGTAGCTAGTAGCTAGATAGTGTCAACGTTTAAACTAAACACTGTTTATACGATCCATTACTAAAATCCAGTGACCACCGCTAGACGCACAAATATTTCAGTAAAATACAAATCGATTATGAATTAGGCATAAAATCACAAACCTGAGTCCAAAATTTCGACGCCATCTTGCGAAAACTTCTCTCAACAAAAAAAAAAATTCAAAACAAAAACTGCACACAACAAAATCAACCAATCAAAAACGAATCTTTATCACACAATAATCGATCATTTACATCACAAAACAAATATCGGTCAAAATCTCTTTAATTTGAACCCAAAATCAGCATGTGCGAGTGTGAATAAACAGGATATTGCTTAACAAATCTCGACGTAAACTATATAATTGAAACACGATAAGTGCACATAAGAAAGAATAAAGATGCAATCTTGACGGTGAATAAAAAGAGAAATTGTATGGAGATTGGTACCTTTGAGAGACTGAGCGGCGGCGAGGAGAAGCTAGGGTTTCGAGTGACAAAAGAGAAGGGGGTATGAATCAATTTATCTTTATCGATTGTTTCTTATATAACTGAAGTGTCCTGTTCCTTGCCAACCGGTTGCCGGGAAGGGGTTATCTAACACACTGTACGGGGGCCATTAGATTTAGATTTCAAGGGCTCAGATCCAATTTGAGTTTTCAAAGGATCCGCTATAAATAACCGCGGAAGGGAAATTTTCTTTTCCGCGGATATTATCCGCGGAATGGGAGTTCCCCTTTCCGCGGATAATATCCGCGGATGCATTCCAAACTCAAAATTGGATTTGAGCCCTTGAAATCTAAATCTAATGGCCCCGTACAGTGTGTTAGATAATCCTTTCCCGGCAACCGGTTGGCAAGGAACAGGACCCATAACTGAAACAGATAAATCAGGGAAATCAGGGAAATAAATTAATAATTGATTTTGCGTTTGTTACTGTTTTTTCACTTAAGGTCAAAGAAATTTTATGTATTGGAATTTATTTACTTTTTGCAAAATATGTTTAAGAAATTTTAATTATATTTATACTTTCGCTCGAGACTAGCTTCGATTATGATATTTTGGAATTTGCTTTTAAAAACATTAGCATATTAATATTAGAGACCATATTCATATATTAGAAAAAGATTCAAAATTGTATTAAATATGTTTTAAGTAAGAATATATATTGTTTATTTATTTATATATTAGAAAATAATATATTTTTTACATATCCATTTAGTTCACATTATTAATATCATATTTTATTTTAATCAATCATTTTAGTTGATCGAAAAAAACTAAAAACTTTGTATTTCAAAAGACTGATCATCAGACGTCTTCGTCAGGACAAAACGGCCGAAATCAATGTCCACAAACTCAAACTGACGTGGAACTGGGGTGTTACAAACACCCTCTCCACCCCCGAATTCCGACAACATAACTAATCAAGCTTTCAAGAGTCGACGTGGGACGTGGGACTGAGGTGTTACAAACTCCCTCCCCACCTCAAGGTTCTGGCAACTTAACTAATCAAACTTTCAAAAGTTGGCTCTAATACTATATGGAATCAGAGTCAAATTTCAAGTCTTTTTGAAAAATTGGGTTAAGTTCCAAATTTTGAATCCGAATATAAATTCAAATACACTAGCCAACTGTCACAACTTGGATAATTTAAAAGGCCACCACATACCTCAAAAGATGATAATTTGTTGATGTAATTGAAAGTATTACTTATATTTATAAACTGAACTAAAATTTTCACACTCCTCGACATAGAATTGGACGAGATGGAACTGGGATGTTATAACTTTATACTTCCATGTTTCATGATATGCAAAAGCAACAGAAATGAGTATCGATTTATATCTCAACATGTTTTTTTCTAGATGTGTTATTTTGAGCAATTTGATATTGAATTGTTTCCACAGGGGCCTTTCCTCGGAATAAGGTTTGGTAAAAAACGCAGGACGAAAAAAAAAATCTGGGAATATGCTCCTTTTAACATAATTAGTTGAGAAGGCGCGCGCGTTACGGCGGTTTATAAAAATTATATTAATGATTCAATATTAATATTTGTAGAATGCAATAATTTTGTGGCTGTCTATAAAAAATATATTAAAAATCTTAATATTATAAAAATCTTATGTAATACCAATACTAATATATAAAATTGCAAAATTGGATTATAATTCATGGTGAAAAAATATATAAATTTCTACATGTTATTAACAATTTAAAGCACGACGAATCATAATTTTATTTGTGTTTTTTTAAAAAGTAATCATTTTCTTACATTGTCACATTCCTCCAAAATTTTTTAATTGATTGTGCACAAAAACATCTAACTTAAATCCGTGACATGTCGGTCTATAACTACCCTTTATTTTTTAATATTATATTAACAGTCTTCACTTAAAAGTTGCTTGAACGGAGCAAACAGATAATGCATGAATAATATTTTCCTGTGTACAAAGTAAAATCATATAAAAATTAACAATAACAAACCTGTCTGTGAGCAAAACAAATATTATAAAAGAATAATCAACAAACATATATCACTAATAGTTAATTTATTGATATCATCTATCAATATCTTGTCAAGAATATATTTTTCTCCCGTGTTTGGATTAGTCGACTCCCACATAGCGGTCTATAACTACCTTTGCTTGCAACAACCTTTATTTTTTTAATACCGTATAAACAGCCTTCACTTATCGTTGTGGAAGAATGGCACCACCGATTTAGAAATCGAGCAAGAGAACTATCACCAGAGACAGGTAGGGTTGTGGGATTGAGAGAGAGTAGGTTGTGTTTAGATGATCCGAAACCCTGGAATCTATAGGGGTATTTATAGGTGCAGAGAGACTTGTGTGCTACTCTTTCCCATAATTAAATAATCTGAAACAAAATCAAATTAAAACTTTCAAGCTGCTATATTCCATAAATAATCTAAAACAAAATCAGATTCTGAAACTTGCTTATAATATATCCGAAACTAAAAAAAGTAGTTCTAATTTTTGATATTTTTCATCCAAAAATTTCAAAAAATTAGAAAATTAGAAAAATAGAACGGAGCGATGTGAGAGGCGCCACCTACACGTCACTCGCTTCTCCTTTATATGGAAACAAAATAAGATTAAAACTTTCATGCTATTATATTCCATAAATAATCTTAAACAAAATCAGATTCTGAAACTTGCTTCTAATATATCCGAAACTAAAAAAGATAGTTCTAATTTTTGATATTTTTCATCCAAAAATTCCAGAAAATTAGAAAAATAGAACGGAGCGATGTGAGAGGCGCCACATACACGCCCCTCGCTTCTCCTTTATATAAGTATATTAAAAATTCCAGAAAATTAGAAAAATAGAACGGAGCGATGTGAGAGGCGCCACATACACGCCCCTCGTTTCTCCTTTATATAAGTATATTGATTGATGATTTAACCGGGGAAAACTAGATAATGCACTTCAAATAATTAGCCTTTACCACTTCAAAATAATAAAATCTTAACTTTGTAAGGGAAGGGAATTCCGTTGTGAAATTCACATGCGTTTTGTATATAAGAGCATCTCCAACCATACAAAGCCCTTGTCTAAAAAATGAGTTGGCATTCCAAAATTAAAAAATATAGCCAACGTCCTGAAAAAATAGCACTCCAACCACGTGAACCTGTTGTCTATAATTTTAGCCAACCTCTTATGGATGGCTAAATTTGTCGAACCTCTACAGGTCTGTAGGAAGATTGCACATCATTTATTACTATATTAAACTGATATATTCTATTTTAACAATCTAAAATATTAATAACATACTATTTTTAAATTATAGCCAACCAATATAGCCAATACCATTGAAGAAAAATGTATTACAGGTTCAGCAAATTTTACATAATGTCTTACAAGTCCAATTTAGCCAACGATTATAGCCAACACCGTTGGAGATGCTCTAAGCATGTCGAGTTACCAACTCTTATGATATTCTCAACATCAAGAGACATTAATAAACTGCTAAATGATCATATGCATGCAAAAGTAATACTTAAAAGCAAGTCATATTGCCATCAACAGCGTAACAGTAAGTATATTAACTGAATTCTTAACCATAGGCCAAAAGTGTTTTCTTTCTAAAACTGCTTGCAAAAATACACCTAATGGACAAAAGTAGATGACTCCCATTCTAGCAAAAAGCTTGGCATAAACATGAAGTATAATGATATGGGTGCAAAAGTATTGTAGTATTTCAGTTCAAGTCTATTCTGTAGTTTTAATACAGCTGTCAAGTAGTGAGTATTTGGCGGGAATTTCAGTTAGAAGTAGTGCCAAATATTGGTGCCAGTTGTATTAAAGTGAACCTATGCTGTTATTTTCATTTTATGCAAATACAATTTCAGTCTCTTTCTCATCTATTCTCTTCTCTCCTCTATTCTCTTCTCCACTCTCTCCCCTTCTGATATTGTTGTGCTGCTAATGGATGACAATCCTGTATCAATGGTATCAGAGCATATCGTTCCTCTCTAGTAACATTTTATACTTGCAATTGTTGTGATTCTGGCGCCGTCTACTCGAAAAACTCACGCAGTTGCCTTAAACATGGACGAGCAATTGAAGGAACAATCGAGAACACTGGATCGCAAAATCGAGGAGCAATCACGCTCCTTTGCTAAGAAATTCGAGGAGAGTGATCGGAAAATTGATGAGATGATGAAAATGATGCGAGAAGTTATGGCTGCGCGATCTACGCCGTTAGCGCGGGAGGAGTCCTCTCGAACAGATAGTGCTGTGAATACAGGTACACAAAATCCTCGTCCTCTCAGCTATACTCCGAAAGTTGAATTTCCGAAATTCAATGGTAGTAATGCTAGGGTTTGGATTAAGAAGTGTGTGAAGTATTTTAATTTGTGTAAAATTCCGGAGGATCAGAAAGTAGATCTTGCTTCACTGCACATGACTGATAAGGCAGAAATGTGGATCTCTAACTACTTGTCTGTCAAGAAGAATGTGGAATGGTCTGAGTTTGTAATTGACTTGAGTGCTAGGTTTAAAGATGAATCTGGATTAAATGTAGTGGAACAATTTAACAAGCTACAACAAACTGGTACAATTGAGGATTTCATAGATGAATTTGACAATGTAAGGTCTCTCATGGAGCAGAATCATCATATTTTGCCAGATTCTTATTTTTTGGACAGCTTTATTGGTGGCTTAAAACCTACAGTGAAACCTTTTGTGAAAGCATTTAAGCCTGTAAGTGTAGCTGAAGCTATTAGGTATGCAAGATTACAGGAGGAATCAATTCAGGCAAATTCACAAAAGTTAGGAAAGACCACTAACTCTGTGTATACATCCAAGCCATATGCCTCTACTGTGTTTAGTGCCACTACTTCTAACAACAGTAATAAGCCACCTCTGTTGCCAACTCCACAGACCAAACCTGTACAAACAGTACCACCTAAGAATGGACAGAAACCTTTCAAATTCATACCAGCTGAAATTCGAGCAGAGAAAATAGCAAAAGGTTTATGCTATTATTGTGATCAGAAGTTTGAAAGAGGTCACAAATGCCAATTCAGAGAATCACAACTATTCACTGTGGAGATACCTAGTTGGCAGGAAGAAAACAGTGAAAGTGATGATGAATCTGTAGATTTGGAAAAAATTGAGGCAACTACTGGTGATCCTTGTATTTCAGTTAGTGCTTTAGCTGGGAATAAATCTTTCAGTACTATGAGAGTAAGGGGAATGTGCACTGGCAGATCATTACATGTTTTGATAGATTCAGGGAGCACTCACAACTTCTTAGATTTGCAAGCTGCTCAAAATCTTAAGTGTGAGATTCATCCTATTGCTACACAAACAATTACAGTTGCTGATGGAAATCAAATCAAGTGTCAAGGAATGGTTAAAAACTTTACCTGGAAATTTAAGGGACAAGAGTTCTGTGCTGATGTGTTGTTGATTCCCTTGGGAAGTTGTGATATGGTTTTAGGGGTGCAGTGGCTCAGCACACTGGGCACTATTAAGTGGGATTTTCAGAAGTTGTGGATGGAGTTTTTGTATCAGGACCAGAGTTTCAAATTGAAGGGTCTCAGCCCTAAAAAGCTTAAGGTAGTAAACTCTCCTTGTTCTGGGAAGTTATTGGCCACTGCTGCTCAGATTTGCTTGCTGCAAGTGAAAGAAGTGTCTTCTATTAACCCTCAGGAACAGACTACTAAAGATACTCATCTTAATCCTCCAAGCAATGCTACTGAACTTGAGCTCTTAAAAACACAATATGCTGATATTTTTAAAGAGCCAGATTCATTACCTCCAGCAAGAGGAATATTTGATCATAGAATACCTCTTCAAACAGGAGCAAATCCTGTTAACATCAGGCCTTATAGATATCCCCTCAAGCAGAGAGATATTATTGAACAAATTATTGAAGAAATGCTTGGCAGAGGTATTATTCAGAATAGTACCAGTCCCTTTGCATCTCCTGTAGTATTGGTGGGCAAGAAGGATGGTTCCTGGAGATTGTGTGTAGACTACAGGGAACTTAACAAAAGCACTGTCAAGGATAAGTATCCCATACCTGTTGTGGATGAGCTGATTGATGAGTTAGCTGGCTCAACTGTTTTTAGCAAAATTGACTTAAGAGCAGGATATCATCAATTGAGAGTGCAAGAAGAAGATGTTTTTAAAACAGCTTTTAAGACTCATAGTGGTCATTATGAGTTTTTGGTGATGCCATTTGGTCTCACCAATGCTCCTGCTTCTTTTCAAGGGTGGATGAATTCTATCTTTAAGCCTCTGCTGAGGAAGTGTGTGTTAGTGTTTTTTGATGACATTTTGATCTATAGCAGCTCACAGGAGGATCATTGGCAGCACCTGAAAATGGTTTTTGAATTGATGAGGGAACATTCTCTATATGCTAAGGATAGCAAATGCTCATTCCTTATGGCCAAAGTGGAGTATTTAGGTCATTTTATCTCTGCTGTGGGAGTGGAGACTGATCCAAGAAAGGTTGAAGCTGTAGCTAAGTGGCCAACTCCTGTGTGTGTTAAAGATTTAAGGAGTTTTTTAGGATTGGCTGGGTATTATAGGAAGTTTATCAGGAATTTTGCTACAATCAGCAAGGAATTAACAAACCAGTTGAAGAAAGGAGCTTTTCAGTGGAACAGCTCAGCCCAACAAGCTTTTGATAATTTGAAAACAGCACTAGTTACAGCTCCTGTATTAGCATTGCCAGACTTTAACAAAGTCTTTGTGGTGGAAACTGATGCTTCCAAAGAGGGAATTGGAGCAGTGCTGATGCAAGATAGTCACCCTTTGGCTTTTCTTAGCAAAGCTTTGGGGCCAAGATGGCAGAATTTGTCAGTTTATGAGAAGGAACTACTAGCTATTGTCTGTGCTGTACAGAAATGGGAACAGTACCTCTGTGGGAGTCATTTTATTATTAAAACTGACCAAAAGAGTTTGAAATGGCTCCTACAACAGAGAATTTCCACCCCTTTTCAGCATTTCTGGCTATCAAAACTGATGGGTTTTGATTATGAGATACAGTACAAAGGAGGAACTGAGAATGTGGTAGCAGATGCCTTATCTAGAGTCCAGGGTTCAGAAATTCTTTGCTTGGCCATATCTGTAGTAGACTCTGATTTGAGGCAGAAGATCATCAATGCTTATAATGGTGATGGTCAATTACAGACTGTAATTCAGCAAATTCAGCAAGGAGTGCAGCACTCTAAATTCCAGCTACTGGATAATTTGTTGAGGAGAAAAGGTAAGATTGTAGTAGGTTTGGACCTGGAATTAAGGAAAGCATTAATGGCTTGGCAGCATTCTTCACCTGAAGGAGGGCATGCTGGTAGAGACATCACTTTACACAGGCTTCAACAACTTTTTTATTGGTCTGGTATGTCAAAGGATGTGAGGCAGTTTGTAAAACAATGCCTTATTTGTCAAGCCTCCAAATATGATACCAGTGCTTATCCTGGACTACTGCAGCCTTTACCAATTCCTAATGAGGTCTGGATTGATGTGTCAATGGACTTCATTACTGGTTTACCAAATTCTAATGGTAAAGAGGTGATTTTAGTGGTGGTTGATAGATTGAGCAAGTACTCACATTTCATAGCTCTACCACATAACTTCACTGCACCTTTAGTGGCACAAGCCTATCTAGATCAAGTGTTTAAACTACATGGGTGGCCTAGGTCAATTGTGAGTGATAGGGATCCTATCTTTTTGAGTAAATTCTGGAAGGCTTTGTTTACATTACATGGTACAGATTTTTTGCTATCTTCTTCCTACCATCCTCAAACAGATGGTCAGACAGAAGTGGTAAACAGATGTTTAGAAGGTTATCTGAGGTGTATGTGTGCTGAGGTTCCTAAAGAGTGGGCTGCCTGGTTGCCTCTATCAGAATGGTGGTTTAACACTCATTTCCACTCTGCTACTCAAGCAACACCTTATGAAATTGTATATAATCAAGCTCCTCCTCTCCATCTGCCTTATTTACCAGGAGAGTGTCCAGTTGAGGCTGTGGACAGAAGCATGCAGAGAAGGGAACAGATGATTACTACATTAAAGGGGCACCTGTTGAAGGCCCAAGTTAGGATGAAAAATCAGGCTGATAAGCACAGGTCTGAGAGGGTTTTTGTAGTGGGGGAATGGGTGTGGTTGAAACTTCAGCCATATAAACAGTTTTCAGTCAAGTTCAGAGGCAATCAAAAGCTGGCTCAAAAGTATTATGGTCCTTTTCTGGTTAAGGAATGTATAGGCAAAGCAGCCTACAAATTGCAGCTACCTGAAGATGCTCAAATACATGATGTTTTTCATGTTTCACAGCTTAAAGCATATCATGGGCCTAGTCCATTTACAGTTGTATTGCCAGATTGGATAGGATTGTCCAAGAGTTCTAGTGGTGTGTCTTTGTTGCCTGCTGCAATTCTGGACACCCGTATGATCAAGTTCCAAAATGCGCCGCAAATTCAGTATTTGGTGCAATGGGAGGGCCAACCAGATTCTGAGGCCACGTGGGAGGTTGCTGCTGTGTTTAGTGCTAAGTTTCCAGCTTTCCCAATTCCACAAAAGACTTGAGGCCAAGTCTTTATAAGGGGGAAACTATGATATGGGTGCAAAAGTATTGTAGTATTTCAGTTCAAGTCTATTCTGTAGTTTTAATACAGCTGTCAAGTAGTGAGTATTTGGCGGGAATTTCAGTTAGAAGTAGTGCCAAATATTGGTGCCAGTTGTATTAAAGTGAACCTATGCTGTTATTTTCATTTTATGCAAATACAATTTCAGTCTCTTTCTCATCTATTCTCTTCTCTCCTCTATTCTCTTCTCCACTCTCTCCCCTTCTGATATTGTTGTGCTGCTAATGGATGACAATCCTGTATCATATAACTGAGATAACACTAATGACATCATAAACATACTTTTACTCGTGCAAGTCCTCATCTGAACTTGGCCCCTCTTTTATAGGTGCAAGTCTCCTTTTCTTAGTGGCCTGCTGCACACCGGTACCCAAGCCGTCACAAATACATTGCCCTGGCGCACAGGCTGCAGACCTATCTTCAAGTGCATCACAATTTCGGGGAGGTGATCCACAATTCTTGGAAAGTGTGTTGTTTCCATTAAGCATATGATCACTACTTGACGGCATCCGCAAGTCCACAAATAATTCCAAGTTACCCAGTGATGAAAACTTAGGCTGATGATGATCTAGTTTCACTTCCATACTGAGATTTGTTCCAATTTTACTATGAATTGCATTTTCTGATTTAAGAAAATCATCAGATGCACAGATTGATTCTTTGGATGAGTCAGTGTCCACAAGCACATTCTGACATGTATTAGATTCTCGATCCCACAAAGGTTCTGCTCCAGATTCTTTGGATAAATAAGCAACACATGCTTCAGAAGTAGATGCTTTAGGTTCCTGGAACCCAGTAGTTCCCAATGGCGAGCAGCGGGAATGCTCATAACTCTTATCCTCTTGCTGTATCAAAACAATTAGATATAATGATAAACTATAGCATGCAATTTTCAAATATTAGAACAGTTCAGGTAAACCATCGTCTTAGACCCAGAACATACACATTTCTTTTATCTATTAGTAAGACTGTTTTCACAAAAAATGTTAGGAAAACAATTAACTTGTTACAGAATTCTGCAGAGCCCAGCCAAGCATGCAAGTTCAAATTTGTATCACATTACGGTGTTTGAATATGTTCAAGTTCATACTGTACATAGATATACTCAGAATTTATGACAAATCAGCCAAAGACTTTAACAAATCGAAAGAAAAATTGCAAGGTAGGCTAAGCGGTTAAGCATCAGAAGGGGAACGCCAATGCCAATGAACTTTAAGTTTCCATAGGTTTGCAGCGATACCACTTCCTAACAGATATCACTAACTTGGACCGATAGGTATAGTTTACAATTTAAAACATGGGAATAGTGCTCAAGTCCATTCAAACATAAATCTGCTACTAGATATGAAAACCAATTACAGCATCGAATTTCATCTGTTTTTTTCATACTTTCTTCAATACCTTTATTTTGACAATTTAGTCAACTTAGTAATAGTTATAAAATTTATTTGGTTGTACAACTGTCAATGATGAATATGTAATGACTGCATATTTTAGTTTGATATTAGTCCAAAAAATTCTGTATCAGCGTCATAACATCACAACAGAAAAGTTTGCCCCTAGACTCTCTACTCTTCTTCCAACCAATAAAGTTTACCGAAAGGCAACTCTTAGCAGTTTGCTATTCAGATAAAGAGGATAAAAGTAAAACATGTTACCACTATATCATAAACATATCAACTCATCCCACAAAGTTCTTAATTAGATGCAAGTTGAAAAAAAGAGAGAAGTGTTAAAAATATAAAATACCAGAAAAGCTAGATACCCCAAAAGTTATCCCAAAAATTTTCCCAAATGCTGATGTGGGCATATATATATGGTAACATTTCTATTAATGATATTAGACCCCGACGCGTATACATATGTCCACAAATCAAGACAAGCGACTTGTCTGCCACGTCATTTGGGGAAGAAAATTGGAACAAAAATTTGGGGTACCTAGCACTACTCATAAAATACCTCTATTGGTGGCATGACATTACTGCACCCAGATGGGGGCTCGAAATCCTGAGAGAAAGATTCTACAGCAACTTCTGCCTTGGCAAGTCCTCTGGAAATGAAGCTAGAGCCATTAACAGGTTGAATACTCTCGGACACATTCCTGAACTCCTTAGAGGGGGCTGTCTGCTCAAAAGCTTGACAGAAAGGTTCTGCCTTGGGTAGTCCTCTGGAAACGAAGCTAGAGCCATTAATAGGTTGAATATTCTCAGACACATTTCTAGACTCCTCAGAGGGGGCTGTCTGCTCAAAAGCTTGACCGAAAGATTCTGCCGCAGCTTCTGCCTCAACAGGTCTTCTGGAAACAAAGCCCATCTTCCAACCAACAGAGGTTACAAAAAAGGCGACTGTTAGCAGCTTGCTATTCAAATAGAGAGGATAAAAGTAGAACATGTTACCACTATATGATGAACATATCAACCCATCCCACTTTATTCATAATCACAAGTTAAAGAAAAAGAGAACACTGTCAAGATTATATAATACCTCTATTGGTGGCATGGCATTACTACACTCAGAGTGGCCTTTCTGCTCAAAATCTTGACAGCAAGATTCTACAGCAGCCTCTGCCTTCGCAGGTCCTCTGGAAACAAAACCAAAGTCATTAACAGGCTGAATACTCTCGGAACCATTCTTAAACTCCTCAGAGGGGGCTGTCTGATCAAAAGCTTGACAGAAAGATTCTACAGCAGTTTCTGCCTCAGCAGGTCCTCTAGAAACGAAGCCAGAGTCATTAAAAAGTTGAATACTCTCAGAGGCATTCTTAAACTCCTCAGCGGAAGCGGTCCGCTCAAGAGGTTGACAGAAAGATTCTACAGCAGCTTCTGCCTCAGCACGTCCTCTTGAAACGAAGCCTGAGTCATTAACAAAATGAATACTCTTAGACGAGTTCTCAAACACCTCAGAGGGGGCTGACCTCTCAAAAGTTTGACAGAAAGATTTTACTGCAGCTTCTGCCTCAGAGGCGGCTATCTTCTCAGATGCTTGACAGAAAGATTCTACAGCAGCTTCTGCATCAGAGGGGGCTTTTGTCTCAGAGGGGGCTGTCTTCTCAAAAGCTTGACAGAAAGATTCTCCAGCAGTTTCTGCCTCAGAAGGGGTTGTCTTCTTATAAGCTTGACAGAAAGATACTACGCCACCTTCTGCCTTGGTCTTCTCAAAATCTTGACAGAAAAATTCTACAGCAGCTTCTGCCCTAGTCCTCTCAAAAGCTCGACACAAAGATTCTACAGCAGCTTCTGCCTCACCAGGTCCTCTTAAAATGAAGCCAGAGTCATTAGCAGATTGAATACTATCAGCTAAAGATGAATGTAACAAGCTTAATTCAAGCCCCTGTCCATCTTGTGAACAAGGTACACTTTCATGGACAACCTTTGAAAAACTGCTTCCGTCCGAGAGGAACTCTGAAGCAGTTCTATCTTTATCAACAGATTTAGGATACATGGAGGTACACTTCTCATCTTCTCCATTGCTTGGACACGGTTCAGAAGAACCATCATCTAACATATCATATATAAGTCTTTGGATATAGGCTCGCTTAAGAGAAGCTTCAGCAGGTTGAAACCAATTAGCAGTAAGCTGAAATCAAATAAATCCATTTACATTAAACTACATAAGGTTGAAACAACAATAAAAACTTCAATGGGTTATGATCTATCGCATTTTCCTACGGAAGCAAAGGAAGTAATACATTAAGAGCCAATAGTTGAGCTTGAACATCATACAAACAAAAGTTTAGTTTAGAATTGTAAGTCCAAAAAACGGATATACATGTCAATATGCCAGAACTGATCTTCAAAAGGCTCAATAAGGGATGAAGAAGATTCGATTCATTTAGTTATTTAATAGTTAAAATCAAACAGATATTCACTTCCCTACACACACACCCGCACTCACGGAGCTTAGAAAGCTCATTGAGTTTCATACATATATCCATAGATAAGACTCTTATTGGTTTGACCTTAAAAGTCAAAGATACATAAATGGAAAATACTAACAGTGGAAAATTACTGTTGATACAATGTACCATGGTAAAAATGATGTGATCAACATTAACAGAGCTCAAAACCAAAAGCAAGATATGAAAGGAGGGAGAATGGAGTGAAGTTCACTTACGAAGTTAGAAAAACTTGACACTTTGAGGGGATTGAAATTAACAAGATGTCCTTCCAAAAAGAGTTCCACATAGTGCAGCAAGAAGAGTCCACAGTCGTATAAATTTTGCTGCTGTGGGAGCTGCACAACAACAAAACTAACCTTAAGCCTGAAGAAACTCATTTCAGATAAAGTTGTGCCACAATCTCATTAAGCCACACATAAAAAAACTGATACATCACCTCAAGTGAGAAGAATCTCATATTTGAAAATTTTAAGAAGATATCCTCAGATGAATCCGCTTGCCGCTCCTTCCATTCTTCCCACAAATAACTATGGTTTTAAGTCCATTAAACAAGTTAATATATATAGCAAAACTCCACATTAATATGAGACAGGAATGTGCTTATACAGTTACACAGGAGAATTTCGTGTGTATATGAGCTTTCACACTGATACCCAAAACTCAAAGCTGGACACCCAAAATAGCATAGAAACATTTGCCCTTTACTGAGAGACAACAGTAGTTCCATCGATAAAAATTATAAAGTTCAATATTATCTCTTTGACTATATTTGAGAAAAACATGAATATTATAATAATACATGTAATCGAAGTGCCACATACTTGCAAAATAAATAGACACCTGACCCAGATCTAGAATAGAACTGCATTGTCTCACTTCATAATAAGCAAAAAAGCTGGCCACAAAAGGAGGGATTAGTATATTAATTCAGAGTGGTAAATCTCTTCAAGTTGTTCAAGCATCTAAAACTAAAGTGAGAACAGGAAAAACTTATAGTAAGTTGTATAAACTTTCCCTGAGAACTGTTACGCCTTATGCTCACTGAAAGTGTCACGTAACTTCCAAACAAATAACAATGAAAAAAAAGATATATATAAACCAATGACCTCTTGGTCAGATGGTATCATCCTTGCTCGGTTTAGCGTAGGTCGAGGGTTTGAATCTTGTCAAACACAAAATGGGTCTGCGAGTGTGTTTAATTATTAATATAAAAGATATATAATTCAGACATGTGCCTGAATAGGCACACAAGTACTTCATATAATAGATTTAACCACTAAAAGAAAAAAAATTATGTACTTCTATACGAGATGGCCTATTGAAAAAAACACGCAGACCGCCTAATTGTCTATAAAACTGATAATGGTATCAACAAGCTAAGTTTCAGCTATATTACAATTAAAACCAATAGCTCTTACAGCACAAATTCTGATTTTAGGTATTTTAATCTACCAATTGAAATCTAATTTGAGACATGACGATACTACGATGTAGATGAAAAGGGAGTATACACCAAGAACTTTGGCTATAATCTGAGCCCGGAGGTACTCCCTTGCGGACACATGTTTCTACATGTCTGGGAAAACTCTAGTCATCTTTGCTGTAAGTCTTGCCAGCTTCCTCGTCTAAATTTTGCAACACCAACAATGGGTTTTTTTAAATTTCTCCAGAAGCTAATATTTGAGAATCACTACCCTCACAATCCTCGACAGTGAAAAGAAATTTGGAAAATATTATAACAATCGCCCTCTCTCAAGGATTATGCAGTCAAAGTTTCCTACCCAAAATGGGTTATGAAACAAAACAATTTTTAGAGTTCTAGATATCCAACACAGGCAACAAAAAGAGAAAGGTCAACCAACTAAGAGCATTCACAGAAATATTAAGCAACCCATAAACTACTAACATCCATTAAAACACACACACACACACACACACACACACATATATATATATATCACTACGTTAATTTTCTCCACAGAAATTAATGTACGACTGTATGATATAGTATTGGCCTTTGTATTTGATACTACTTGCTTTTACTGTACAGCATCACCAAGTATCATTTATTAGAGGCACAAATTCACTCTCATTCTTAACATAACACAATTAACTCTCTATCTGATCAAAATCTATATCGTGTTTTAGCACGGTCAGTTGATCATAAAAAAGAGCAAGAGGGTATATAGTATAACATAAAATGTTGCTCTTCACAACCTAGTTAAAGTCATTTATAACGACACCAAACACTATCATCAATTTAACTTCACTCACTCTACTCAAACATATGAGAACATCTGCTCCTATTCTAATCTCTCTTTCAGCAGCGTCAGTAACATTCTTAATAGCGCCATCTTTTCAGGCCCACTCAAACTACATCTTTTCAGGCTGACGCAATCCTAAAAACCGCCACCACAGTATATAACCATAGAGTGAGAGGGGTTCGACATGTCACCATCATTAGGAACGATCATAGTATCCTCAACAGGGTAATTACAAGCCGTCTTAGAAGTACCATCTGTGGGCAATACATGCTCAGTTAGGTAGATTAGTTACATTAGTATACTGATTGTGGAGTCACACCTCCCTAGCCATGTCACCGTGTGCAACATGCGTTCTCTAAAAACATATTCGACTGGGTTGACTGTGACGATTTTTGTGCGGCTTCTCACAAAGAAGAGAAAGGCTGATATGACAGATGACTATCTCACCAGATCCAAAAGCTCAAGCTGCACTCTGACGGCTGGAGCTTAGAAATGTGACATCCATTATGTGTTTCCCCCGGTCACCATGTATCTGGTGAGATACGTCTTCTGTCCAATCAACTATTCGACTTAGTAAGCAAGCTCAAGGATTAATACAATGGCTATGAACCTTTCATACAACAGGCTGATAATAGCCCTAAACATGTAACTAGTTTTGTTTATATATGTAAAATCATCTAAAGGAATGCAACGATATACACAGAAGAATTCTTATACAAATCGAATTATGATAATGCAGGCAAGAAAAATAGAATAGTAATCCCCCAAGACAAGTTTGGGTCGGTCGGAATCAAGCTATAGCCAATTCTAGCAATTTAATCATCATTTTGGTAGGTTTACCTAGTCGAGCAATTCTTAATTAACAAAACATTATAACTAAACATGTAAATAACACATCATACATATACCTCTGAATAAGCCCCTTCAGACCAGAATGACTTCCTCGGATAGAATCCATATGCAATATGCATGGCAACTTTAATGTTTTCCTCGCATCTGAATCTGATTAATCACAAGTACAAATTTAGATAATGTTCTGTATTTGTGTAAGAAATTATTCACGGATTAACACAGAAGTAACTTGCCTTGAAAGTCAGCAACTTCACCGGGATGGCATATTACTATAAGACTCCAGTGGTAACTGTCATCAAAAGCATACATTTCGCAAGAAACCTTAATATAAAAGGGAAATCTTCTGTTAGGACAACAGGCTTTCAGAACGGGTTAATAATCAAGTTGGTCACTGAAGTGGGCTTAATGTATCAAGTTGGTCACTGAACTCAAAATAGTATCAATATGGTCACTGAAGTGGCCATAAATATCAAACAAGTACCTTGAAATATGAGTTCAAGTAATAAAAATATTATTTATAAAGTTTTACACATTATTTTTAGATGTTACCACAACCAACTATAAGGTTATGACTTCTAGTATTTAAAATAATATATTTATATTTTATCAAGTTTATTTATTATTTATATTTTATTATATAGTTATTTTCTTTGTTTTATTTAAAAATAAATAATAAATAAACTTGATAAAATCTAAATATATTATCATAAATATTAGAAGTCATAACCTTTTACTTGGTTTTGGTAACATTCAAAAATAATGTGTACAACTTTATAAATAATATTTTTATTGCTTAAATTCATATTTTAAGGTACTTGTTTGATATTTATGGCCACTTCAGTAACCATCTTGATACCGTTTTGAGTTCAGTGACCAACTTGATACATTATGCCCACTTCAGTGACCAATTAGATAATTAACCCCTTTCAGAACTTACTTGAAATTTACGGGAACAAAGATGTAATCCTTCTCAAATAAACTAATTTTTCGTGTCCATCTACGAACACTCCGAAATGCAGCTCGGCCTTCAACAGAACTAGATAGACTTTTGCCAAGTTCAGCCAGTTTCGGGTAGAAAAAACTGTTGAAAAAGTGAAATCTGTGTCTCTCGCTGGGGTCGATTTTATTCTTCAAGTATCTAGACACCAATCAAGACATTCATTAGGGCATTTTAAAAAAATATCAGAGTCGGTATATCGTTATGATGCTATACAATGACATTTTGTTTAAAACGAATTACAAGTCCTGTTAAATATAAATATTATCATAATTTCTGTATTGAATGAAGAATTAGGCATAGGCTGGACCTGGTTTCTGGTAATACCATTACTTATAATTTAGAATCTTTTGACATATAATAATAGGGGTGTTCATCAAACCGCCCACACCGCATAAACCGCCCGCACCGCTCCGCACCACACCGCAAAATGTGGTTTTTCTTTTTCGTGGTGCGGTTGCGGGTTGAAATTTTAACAAACCGCGCGGTGCGGTGCGGGTTGCGGTTTGACATTATACCAACGCGGTTCAAACCGCACCGCACCGCTATTTTCTAATATATAAAAATATATCACATATAATTACAAATATTTATATTATATAGATAGATTATTTATTATGATGTTATCTCCTATGTGCATATAGATATGTTCAAATTACTCAACTCAATTTTAATAACTTTACATTACAAATTAAGGTTAGTTTGAAGACAACAAATTAAATATTATAATTATATTTGTTTTCTATAAAATAACTTTTTAGTGTTGAAATCTTTTCATCTTCATCATTATCATATTCATAGTTTAGTTTATACTTCTTTTGATGAGTATTATAACTCTAAATTTGTGTGTGTGTATTATAAAAATTATATATATATACTTTAAAATTATATTTATATTATCATTCAAAAGTATAATTTTTTTTGATGTATGAACCACACAAACCGCATGAACCGCACCACACCGCACCGCAATTTTGTGGTGTGGTTTACGCGGTTTTTATATAACGCGGTGCGGTTGTGGTTTACGAATTTTCCCAAACCGCATGCGCGGGTTGGTTCGCGGTTTTAGAAAAAAACCGCACCGCCCGCACCGCGAACACCCCTATATAATAATCTTAATGAATTTGTGGCTCAACGAAGGCAACCTCTAATATAAGTAGTACATCTGAACCACCTAGCATAATCTCATCAAGATGTACAGCTCATAGAAATATATCGAGCGACTGCAAGTATAAATTAACAATATTATCGAGAGCATTACGTAAGAGCTAGTAACAAAAAAGTGAACTCTTAAATAAATGCTTCTTTAAGAGCATTATTTACAAAATACTCGCATAAAGTTATATATAAAACAATTAATATATATATAACAATTACCGCCGATGTGTTATATCCTTATTACAATACTATCTAATAAAATTTATGAAGTCTCATAAAATAAAACTATTAAATACATGAAACAGAATAAACATAAGTATATCATGGGGGGACAACCAATAATTGAATAAACCAACTTATCTAATGGTTTCATTTTCTTTGTTCTGTGTGTGCCAAAGATAACATCTTTTGTAGAAAATTTCTCTTAAATTTGTGTTCAGGGTCTTGAAAACTTCTCAAAGTCTATTATATTTATAATTATATTACATTTAAACTTGTAAAGAGTAAAGAAACAACAGGATAATAAAATGGATGCTAAAAGATTGGTGATGTTAATTTTACCAAAAAAATATCTGTGAGGTAGAGGTAGAGGTTTCACTCTTACCAACATAGAGCCATGTTATACACCATTTTAACACAACACAAATGTTCATCCGAGTGAAGACTAGCATTTGAAGATGAGAAGTAAGAACCCAGAGAAACACAAGTTGTGAGTCAGAAACAATTAAACAAGTTTCAATCTACCATGCTTTCCAGTTTTCTTCAGAAAATAATTAGAGAAGGAAAATTCAAGAGTATTATCTATCATCACACAACAAAAGAAGATAGCTGATGTGCACAGACTCTTGAGAAGGTGAAATGAAACAAACTTACTTAATATAGAAGTCGATAATTGTATCATTGACAAATATCTCTGGTTCCAGCCGATCAACGTCTCTCTTACTTATGGACACAGCATCTGGATCCCCTTTCGGATATATAACATCTTCAAAAGAGTCCTCGAAACTGAAATATTTTAAAGAAAGCATAGAATAAATGTAATACAGGTTTATCTTTTTAGTTTATAAGTTCAGAGTTAGGATTATTAATTTAATATAATACATACACTTAGATTACCTTTGATGTACTCTGAATCTCTGATCTGTTATATACAATCACAAAGATTCCAGTGTTACACAGAACATGATCGTACGGGTATGTGGAAAGTTATGACGAACATAAGTTAAAACGCAAGTTGCTACAACAGGTGGTACAAGTAGGCAAATAGGGGTATGTGAATGTTGCCTCTTATAAAGCTGATGTGAGGACCCCCTAAATCGCATATGAAGGTTAATACGAGGACCGGCTAATAGTTATCCTTGATTTTTTAAACATTGTATACAGAAATAATCATAGCACAAGTATATTACTTTAAGTCTGCCAACATAAACTTAATCATAAGTATTGATTTACATGAAATAAAAGTAAAGAAGAAATAATTATAGCAAAAGTATATTACTTTAAGTCTACCAACATAAACTTAATCATAAGTATTGATTTACATGAAATAAAAGAAAAGAAGAAATATAGTTGCCGGAGGAGAATCTGCAGTGTTTGATAGAGTCTCTTACAAAATCTAAGAAATAATTCTAACCCAAAAAATTATTAGGACGCGTTGAGAAATGACCAACTAATCCCTTGAGTGTCTTTCATAAGTGAGAGGTATAGATATATGAGGTGTGATAAACAAATCAGTTACGGAGAAAAGGTTAAGCTATTTTGGAATGCTGACGAAATCTAGAAAGTCCTACTTCCAAAGGAAGGTAGAAGCCTAACATATAATGGTGAACAAGTCCTGGGTAAACATAAAAACACTAGTACTGTAAGTACTCGAGACTAGTTTATGGACCATAGCAAGTTCAATCATTTATTGGGATTCAAGTTTAAAACCATGGTGCACATTCAACAATCAAGATCAAGAAGGAAAATACAAGAAACAGAAGATGTCATGGAAAATATGGAATTTACCAAGAACTACTCCCCTTCTGATTATACTCATCTAGAACCCAAGATATAAGGGTGTTAATGTAAGTCGACAGCACCAAGTCACCAACTAAAAAAGAAACTTTTCCTTTGCAAGTGAATCAAAAATAATGCAAGGAAAATATAGTCACAAGTTGCATTGCCGAACCTGTATGTCCGTGTACGTCTTCGGTTGGTGCTGTTCCTTTTGAATTCACTCTAATTATTACAGTTGCCAATTCAAGCTAACATAAATTATGATACAAGTGTTAGATTTTGGTGCCAAATGAGGCAAAAAACACATGTAACAAATTTTCAAATTTTGAAAATGCATCTAGTAACTTACTCTCTCACACCACTGACATTCAATATTCATGATATGATCAACTCCCCACTGAAATTCAAAATTTTCAGCTTGCCAATATCCCTCTATCTTAATGTAACTGTTTGAAAAGGTTACCACAGAGTCTGTAGAATATTTATCACGATATACAATATAATCAGGGAGACATTCAACAACCCCACCATCCTGCGATCACATGGAAAAGTGTTCACAATAAACAAACAGCGACCAGAAAAAACAAGTAATGATATCACAGCGACCAAAGTCTATCTTTAACAGTAATAAACATAAAGAAACCATGGAGGACATATTTAAATAACTTAAACAAGAAATATATCAAAAAGGTCACCAGATAACCTGATCCCAAAACATAGAGCAGCAACAAATGAAGCACCCTCTATGGGTGCCAAATCAGTGCTTATTGCTTATAAGTGAGTAATGACTTATAAGTGAAAAGTAACTTTTAAATTATGTGTTTGGACAATTGTTTGGATATTTACGACTCATTAGTTATAAAAATTATTAATATAATAATAAAAAATCATAAATTTTCTTTTAAAGTGATTCTATACATTTGCGCAAAGTCAAATTTTATTTAAAAAAAAATAAGTCACCAAAAGAAGCTCGCATCATCAACTTCTCAGCTTCTAGCTTATAATTATTAATATAATAATAAAATATCATAAATTTTCTTTTAAAGTGATTCTATACATTTGCGCAAAGTCAAATTTTTTTTTAAGAAAAAATAAGTCACCAAAAGAAGCTCGCATCATCAACTTCTCAGCTTCTAGCTTATAAGTCGGAAGTAGAAACTGAAAAATAAAAAGCAGCTGATAAACAAGCACTTAGACTTTGAACATATTTACTGTTGTGTAAAAATTGAATCGGTCCTTAACAAACATGATCATGAAGTTAATTAGCAAATTTCTAGAGAAATGATGATATAGCAATGAGAATTTTTTAAGCTTTAATTAGTGCATTAGAGGTCTGGTAGTCTTTACATGCTAATTTTTGTAACAAAGTTTATAGAACAGTCAACAGACTGCTTCATGCAATTAAAACTGTTATCTGTGACGAATTTAATGTGAACCTTAGGCTAATTCTATGATGAAAACAACGATGATGTGGTAAACAAATGTAACTGTATTTATTATAAGGTAACATGATTGGGGCACTTTCTCCTGTTGATATATTTTTCCTCAACTGCCGTAAATAGAGTGGAAATATTATGCAAATAAATTAAGTTTTGTAACAGGCCTTGTTGAGCTAAAAATTTGTCCTTTTATAGATCATTAAAGCTATAGAACAAACCCTCATGTAGAATAACCATGATTATGGTGTACCATCATCGGATCCAATTAATGACAATATACGAGAAAGAGATGAACATTATATGATATTTTAATGATTTTTCCTACCACTTATGCTTTTATTTGGTTGGACATGGTTGATATTTGGTATGTTGGTGCTATTATGTAATAAAAATGCATAAGTTGAAGTTGCTACTCCATTACTTTTGATTAAAATTACAAAATTAATGAGTTGGGTTATACTTATATTGATATAACAATTATCAATAACAAAAATCGCTATATTGATATGGCAAAAATAATGAAGAACTGCATATCAAAAAAATAACTACGGACATCAATTCGTTAATAACAAAAAATGTGTGCATCATGTAGAAACGAAAAACAATATAAACTGTTTACCGTTTGCCACTTGTCAAAGCAATGATTTGATAGTGGTTCATCAATGGAATCTGAAAAAATAGCAACAACACAGTAAACAAGAAAGTGTAAGAAAAAAGATACACTGCAATTTATCCCTAGGCATTAAAACAAATATTCAAATATTATATTTGCCAGAAATTTAAACCACATAAGCACCAACGGGCAGCAGAAAAATCATAAACAAAATTGACCGAACACTGTGCATAATGTTAACCAACAAGATGAGTATTTATTACCACCATGACACAGCAGACAAAAAAAAAAAAAAAATGGACCGCACATTGCACGAAAAGTCAACCACAAAGATGTGCCTAAAGAACACATCACCGTGGCACGAAATGCATGTCTGTGAGGCGCACCCCACAATATGGGCAACAAGTAGGGGTGTTCGCGGTGCGGGCGGTGCGGTTTTTTTCTAAAACCGCGAACCAACCCGCGCATGCGGTTTGGGAAAATTCGTAAACCACAACCGCACCGCGTTATATAAAAACCGCGTAAACCACACCACAAAATTGCGGTGCGGTGTGGTGCGGTTCATGCGGTTTGTGTGGTTCATACATCAAAAAAAATTATACTTTTGAATGATAATATAAATATAATTTTAAAGTATATATATATAATTTTTATAATACACACACACAAATTTAGAGTTATAATACTCATCAAAAGAAGTATAAACTAAACTATGAATATGATAATGATGAAGATGAAAAGATTTCAACACTAAAAAGTTATTTTATAGAAAACAAATATAATTATAATATTTAATTTGTTGTCTTCAAACTAACCTTAATTTGTAATGTAAAGTTATTAAAATTGAGTTGAGTAATTTGAACATATCTATATGCACATAGGAGATAACATCATAATAAATAATCTATCTATATAATATAAATATTTGTAATTATATGTGATATATTTTTATATATTAGAAAATAGCGGTGCGGTGCGGTTTGAACCGCGTTGGTATAATGTCAAACCGCAACCCGCACCGCACCGCGCGGTTTGTTAAAATTTCAACCCGCAACCGCACCACGAAAAAGAAAAACCACATTTTGCGGTGTGGTGCGGAGCGGTGCGGGCGGTTTATGCGGTGTGGGCGGTTTGATGAACACCCCTAGCAACAAGTGATATGCAACCCAACGCGATGAGAAATTACATACAAAAATAATAAATTGTAAGGCTATACAATAATTTACAATATTTAGGTATAACCAAAAAATTACCAAAACACACAATGTTATAAAACACGAAACGCTACACACGCTGCCAAAAACATTAACCACTGACATGTGCATATAAAACACAACTCCGTAATGCTGAAGCAGCGGAACACAACAATAACCAGTACAAGAGTATACCATCAGCATTTCCTGTATCCGAAGACGTGAACATCATGTCGCGATCATCATTTATGATGCCATCAGCACACTCATCCTGTACAGACTTTCTAACCATAAATCATCAACCACAAAAACATTAAAACACCTCAACAAAAACTCAGCGAAGTGTAGAATTCAACTACCTTGTGAGTAGAATCAAACGGAGGAGACTCTGGTCCGGGCTCATCGTCGTCGTGTTCGGTGAAATTCATGTTGACATGAAGTTATGTAAAGCTTTTCGGTGATGGAATTAGGGTTTGGTGAGGAGAGAAGGTGAGATTGAAGGTGTTTGATTTGATTAAAACAGGGTTAATTCAATAGTGAAAAATCCTGCAACATTTATAAAATTAATCGAATTTTCTTTTCATCCATCCAAAAAATTAAATTGATTTGAACCAAGATGCCAAGCAAGTCGTTCTCGCACAGGAATTCTATAACCAGAGTGCAGTGTAAATTGAGCTTCTTCCACAGCTGGTTCAAAAGAACAATGCTTTCCAAATCCAATTTACAAGAACAATTGAATGGCAAGCATATCTACGAGGTACTCACGACACTGATCACTGATTTCTGCTTCTGGCGCCTCCATTTACAGCAGAACACTAGCTTTCATTATCATATCTGATTCTTCATCATAGCCAATATCATCATGCAAGAAATCAACCTAAAGGGAGTCAAAATGCCAATTCATCCTAGCAATGGCATCGTCGACAATCAAAATTATTAGATACAAGAAAAGACATCCCATTCATGGTATCACACCTTGCCTGACAGTAGTCAACTCTAAAAGAACCTATATTTGATCATCAGGCCATCCTCTGCCTCAAATTTAGGCTACCACAATCGAAATGCAACTTCTAGGGGAACTCATCTGAAAACCAGCTACAATCTAATATTAAATTAAATAGCTGACAAATGATGAGAGAAGTGCCGGAGTTTAACTAATGAAAATTGATACTGATGGGTAAAGTTAATGATAACAGAGGCAAGAATTCATACACACAATATCTTCTGATCGAACTGACTCTTATATTAAAACAGACATCCCAATCAATCCATTTCATATTACTAAAAAAGTACAAACACAGATCTGCATAAATTCAGCCAGAATGTCATTTCATCAAATCTATGACGTCGTAGATGCAGAACTCGAGAGCCTAAGGCATTCACTCTGGCATCTCTTGAGACAAGTATCATTCCAATTGGGAACTTGGTGTTGATTAACACAAACAGTTCGAGCACACGCATCAGCACAAGCATCGAGTTCAGAAACTCCACAAACAGTAACACAAGTATCAGGAGTTGGTTCTTTAGAAAATGCCCCAACCTTTTTTAACATTCTCTTAGATGTGCACACCCTTTCACAAACAAATATCTCATCAGAGCTCTTCTCTCTCCCTCTTACGCTTTTCAATCTCTGCTCCTCTGCACGCCTGTTCTTCATCCTCCATGCTTGACCTCCCACAACTGCTGGAACAGCCGCCCCCAATACTGACCACCACCAGTCCACCATTATAATGGGCAGATTTACTCTCTCCAATTTCTTTCTAACTTGTCTTTCTTCAGGTACAAACCTGTATTTTGAGTATAAAATTATTTAATCAGGTAATAGTAATAATGAAAACAACAGAAGAACTGGTACATTATAATCATTCAAATTATAATCAAGAACTAATGCTTCCCTTGGTTGGAAGGAATAAAAAGCAGGTGCTAATGATCTGAAATCTGTAATATGTAGTGGCTAGAGACATTCTTAATAAATTTCATTTTTCATATCACTATATAATTAGCGTAAGAAATTTAGGTGGTTGATCGTCTAGTAGGTACCGGATCTCACACTGCTAAAAACAAGAATAAGAAACAGTGATATAGTCCCTGTAAAAATACAAATAAATAGAAAATGTTCAGTAAAACTACTTTTATATTTGTCATAATATCTATGATTTTGAAATGGTTTGGAAGTAACAAAGCAGTAAAATTAGAAATATTATAATATAACCTTTTATTGTAATAAATATATAAATTAAAGATGTTTTTAAATAATAACTAACAGATATAAATCAGAAAAGTAAACCAAAAAAACTAAACACAAATTATTAATAAAAAATATATTTAATAGTAATTTGTGATTTGCACGGGATATAAGCTAATTAATACAAAATTAAATATATAGCTTCATTCCACCAATTCAGCCATTCAGGAATTAATGCCTATTCCTTCTTCCAACTCTTTTTTTTTCTCACAAACCTCATCGATCATTTTAAATGTTGGACCGTCTCCTTTCTTCCCTCTTACATCCTTGCTTTCGCATTTAAATTAAGAGTAAATTGCAAAGTGATGGCCGAACTTTAACCATTTTAGCATTTTAGCATTATAGTAATTCTTTAAAAAAGTGGCTAAGGGTCACTTTTTTGAAGAAAAAAAAAGAGTAATTTTTTACTCAGAAATCAGCCCTTCACCATTTTTTTTGAAGCATAAAAACAAGACATGATCACCATATTACAAATTTGAAATTTTGGCCACCAAAGTGCTAGACAGGATTAAATTTAGCCACAAACTCAATAATACACTCTTAAATTAATTAACAAACTTCCAAGTTATTCCTTTTACAAAACACACTAACTCTCTCTTAAGCCTGCTCCAAATCCAAATTCCCAACAGAAAATACTCAATCCAGGCAAGAAGGGTACTATGCATCCAAACTGTTACTTTAGCAAATCCATATTTTTCCAAATTATGTTGTTCACTTTAGACTTTTGTCCTAAATTTTGATATCAAACTAGTAGCTAGACAGTGTCAACATTTAAACTAAACACTAATTTATACGCTATTTATACGATCCATTACTAAAATCCAGTAACCACGCTTTCGGCCTATTCATAGGCAATAATCAGTGAAGAACTAATCTTTGAGGGCATTTCCGCATAAAGAAAAATACCACCAAGAACAACGCCTGCCGGTGATTTTAAAAATAAAATATTACATAAACCCTAGATTCAAAATTACAACACTATCAAATTGAGGGCATACACAAATGGGTAGTTATAAAAAAGACCAAACACAACTATCCGGGCAGAAAAACGTAAATTGATACACGCATAAAAGCTGCAATGGATGGTCCGAGTAATATGAAACTGCTAAATTACAGGAACAAGAGAACTTTTGGGGATTTAAAAAGGCACAATCCGTGTAACTAAAATTCAATTCAATGCATATAGAAAAAGAGAGCGAGATGTGATATACTTACAAGTCAGAGGCGGAGAAATAGAAATGGCTGAAGGGGTTTAACTTTTAAGAGTGAAGCTATCCGACTGAGAAGTGAGAACAGCTTGGCGTGTATTGCTGGAGTAGTATGATAATTTATTAATTACTCAATTTTATTAATTCCCTGTTTATTTACATTTTCTTTTCCGAACATTTTGAGCCTTTTTTAAATTTCAATTTTTTTGTATTTTTAGTGTATTGATAAAAATATATTAATAATCATTTTAAATTTATATTATGGAGTTTAACTATCATAGGACTAGTGTAGTTACGATTTCCCACCTCGCGGATGGATCATCTAGTCATACCTAGGGGTTGGGTGGGTTAATGAAATTTGTCAACCCAACCCAATTAATTAGGGTTTTCAAAATTTCAACTTAACCTGAATCATATAAATTTGTAATCCAAACCAATTTGTAGTACTTCAGTTTGGATCGGTTTGGTTTGGTTTGGTTGGATCGTATAAATTTGTAACACGAACATTTATATTTGTCTGCTATTTAAATAAATAGATTTAAGATCACAAATACATGTAAGTGCCAAATCAATGAACATAGTATTCATGTTTGTGTGCTCTTAACCGAGCATAGTAATAAATTTAATCTCATATTCTCATTCATACATTTAATCTCATTTACATTTAAGTAGCAAACAAACATTGTTATCTTGAATCTAAGAAGCGCACAAATACAATAAATCAAGTAGACTAGATTAATATGTGATGTGTTGTATAAATTTTACATGTTCTTGTACATTTCAATCGGGTTGGGTTGGATCGGTTTACAAAAATTGAAACCCGTGTCCAACCCAATTAAATCGGGTTAATACTTTTTTAACCCAATTACGTATCGGGTCAAAAAAAATTCGGATCGGATCGGGTCAAAATTGGTCGGTTTGGGTTAGGTTGGTCGGTTTCACCAACCCGTGTACAGCCCTAGTCATACCCATCTAGTCCAACTCCAATCCACTTACGAACGTAATTAATTTTAATATCGGTTCTAATTTAAGCTCTGCATTATATATAAACAGGATGTATTCTAGCACAAACTTAAATGCGAACCAATTTTTTTGAAAAATGGGTAATTTTGTAAGCCCGAGAATGGAACTCGAGTTGAGTCTTCGCAAAGGTGGGGTCTAGTGAGCAGGGTGGGGTAAGGTATTGATTTTTGAGTTTTGTCTCGAGTCCATCTGAGTCTGTCCGGAATTTTACTAAAACTTTAGTGAGCCCAACATGAATTGAGTGGGATCGATAATGGACGCGGAATAGTTGATGACATACGGGGATAGATCCGGAATGGGTGAAGGCATATAGGATGTGTGAGTTTGTCTGGCTGAGTTTATGGTTTATGATTTAACGTGACTTATCTGACAAGTTGAGAGCTTAAAATGTCTGTTCGGGTAATTTTGACTTATTAATAATTTATGAGTTATTAAAAATATAATAATAATAATTATAACAATAAAAGTGATTTATGAGTAAGTTATGACTTGGGAGTATTTTTTACAAAAAAAAAATCAGTCACCGGAAAAAGTAAGTTTCCAGCTTATTTTTGATTTTAAACCGACTTCTGACTTATTACATAAACAAACATTTTTTAATTTAAAATTATAGATGATTTGAAACCGGATCATTAAACTCAGACAAACAGACGTTAAATAATAAAGGGCTTGTCTAACCTTTGCCCTCTGGCACAGGTTAAGAACATTTAATGTGCTTAGTTTTCTGTAGATAATGCACATTATCACACACAAAGTATTAATTACTAATCAGGAATTCAAATGTTCACATTTGTTAAGCAAATTTGATATTTTATTTACTCTTATATTATATTATTATTATATATATTTTTTAATAATATTAAATAATAAAAAACTCATAGATTTATTATTAAATATTAAATTGGCTAGTTTTAGTTAGAAAGCTGATTTTAATTAGAAAACTAGTGTGCATGCAGGTTGCAGGGGGGCCTCGTTATTATTTGTAGAATGAAATTAATTAAAATTTTTATATAAAATTTGATAAAAAATTTATTCTATATTCTCTGACTTTTTTTAAAAGAAAATAATATTTTGTTATAAATATATATTTTGAAGAATAAATCAAAAATAAATATATAATTAGTATTTAAAATTTTGATTAATTTCATGCACATACACTGATACTCATACAAAATGAAAGGATAATTAATGATAGCTGTTATGACTTATCCTGTGCCCCGAGGGCACAGGTTAGACATTCCGAATAATAAATCGTGCTGCATAAGTTAGGAGAAACAAGCTGGGCCAAACGGGTCCTGCAAAAATTTCTTTATTTGTCTTCCCATTAGATTTCAAATAAATAATCGTATTTAAATATTACTGCTGCTTACTGCAAGGTGCAACGAATTTCAATTACAATTGCGAATTCTCGAGAGTGAGGTGTGTGCAACTGAGAAATCTCGAAATTGGGTCTCAAACTTTACATCGTCTTTCGAGCCACAGAGCTTCACTATCCAATAGCTCTGTCGCTGCAGGAGACCAAAAGATTCAGTTTCATGTACACACATAAAAGCTGTATCAATCCTTCGAGCATCTAGAGCACAGATTGTAAGTATACAATTTCTGAGCTTTTCTACTTTGTTAATCCTTAGCATAGACTTAATTAAATCTATCTTTTCATGTAATTAAATGCTGTGTACGTCATGGGCAGATTTTTTAATTTTTTTTTATAGTATTAAGTTGGGTAGAGATGAACTAGATAATGTGAAGGACATGGCAAGAATTAAAGAGCTTAGAGTGAAGTGTAGTATGAAAATGTGAAGAGGTAAAAAAGGTTGTAAGAGATGAAGATAAGATGTTGTGAAGTTAATAAACTCTTCCCAAAACCCTAATGTTGTGTTTGGTTGGGTTGAATGAAATGGAATGAGTATAAATAAAAGAAAATAATAGAGCGGAGGTGGGAGGATTTTGAAAAAAATGAGTGAGTGCAAATTTTGTATGATAAGATTTGGGTAGAAAATAGGCAATGATAAGGAATGGAGCATTCCTTTACAAAATGTAGGGTTTGAGCTCTAGTTAAGGGTGATAGGAATGGAATGGTTGAAGGAATGAAATTATTATACATTCAATTAAATTATAGTTCAAATCTCATTCCATTCCCTCCATTTTCATTCACCCCAACCAAACACAACATAAGATTCTAGGAGGAGAGCTTACAATGTATGCCCTCTTACTTAATAGCAGGGGTATGATTCTATTTTTGAGTCGGCTTGAACTCGATTTGATGATATGGGTTTGACTGGAATTTAATGTGGAGCTTAATCAAGTAGTTGGATTCCAGAAAAGAAATGAGTTGATCTAATTTTGGACAAGCTCAGTTCTTTTGGCTCGAGTATTTTCCATGTAATGTAATTGGTTGGGCTTGGCTTTCTATTGTGTTTAAAGATTAATGTTAGAATTTCTACTAGCTCCTAGCCGCTCCTAGCTCGGCGTTCAACTCGATGTCGGAAGCTTGTTAGGCTTGAACTCAACTCGTTGAATACAAGAGTTAAAATCGAACACAGTTTTGAGACTTGATATATTTGTAACTCTGCAAAAATATGTCACCGTAGTTGAATTGTTATTTTCTGATCCGGAACACTTATGTTAGTAGATGTGAACAAGGGAGAAAACTTATAATTAAGATTGTGAATGGAATGCTTGGTGGCTGATGCAGTGATTCAACTCTGATTGTTATTGACTAGTCGCTTACTAGTGGACCTAAAAATAACAGCCGGAACACTAAATAAAAACATGGCTCCCTTTCTGGTTAGATTATGTTAGCAAATGCTTGGACCAAATATGTTTTTGCTATGGGGGTATGTCTATTTACTGGGGACGTTCAATGCTGATCCATTATACTCTTCTTGTATACAAATGTTTGTAGTAAATATATATTTTCCCTCTCCGGGAATTATATAATTTAATGACAATTTTAACCTTACTCTTATTAAAAAATTTACTCGTCACTATATTTTGTTTCTCAAATTAGGTGCAAGTTCATACATACTTTCAGCAGTCTTGACTCTGTACTAAGCAATACCTTAGATACGAGATTGGGTACCAAAATCTGGTCTTAGAATTTAATGATGAGATTTTAGGTTGTGTTCACTTGGAGTGAATGGAATGGAGGGAGAATGGAATGAATTTTGTACTCAAGAATGATGTTGATCAAAGATAATGTATACAATTTTCATTCCTTCAATCATTCCATTCCCACTATTTTAACTAGAATTCTATCCCACATGTTTCGGAAGGAATGCTCATTCCATCTCTACATTATATTTCTTTACAATCTTTATCTCAAAAAATTTGAACTCATTCATATTTAGTCACAATTAACTCATACTTTCTTCTTTCTCCATAAAATTTCTATATAATTTTTCATTCCATTCTCCCCTCATTCCATTCCATCCAAGTGAACACAGCCTTATTTGTTTATCTAGCAAAATTTATTTGCCTAGCTAAACAAACATCGACTGTTTATTGTTGATATCTCTGCCGCCCTCATGCGGTAAAGTAGCAAGTGTTGTTTAGTTTTACATACACCTAATTCTAACTTTAGGATCTCAAAGATAAGATCAATTCAGAAGCACTTTATAATAAAAAATAATATATAGCAGACAGAATTCCATTGTCTAATTGGGGACCTTGTAATAGATTTGGATTCTATCCTACAAACATATCAAGATAATAAATTCAAGATAAATAATAGCAAATGGGTCTTGGATTTATTTTTGACCTTTGAGGAGCCGTATGAGATGACAATCTCATGTACGGTTCTATAATAGCGTTGTGAACAGTAATGTTATCGTCGACTATAATTATCTTGAGTAGAATTTAGTTAGGTGTTTATATGCATACTTATCAAATAATTGTTTTAATTGAACTACAGATATTTCTATATGTCTTCGATCTGATATGGTAAATTATTTCTCTTCTAAGTTAAAAGTTTGTGGTTAAGTATATTCATCTTAGATTTTTTTTGAATTTTCTATTATATTCCTTGTTAGCAGACTATATAATATATTATGGCTTTGAAATTTGGAAGGATCAAGTATGGGATTGAGAATAATTGCCTCAAATTTAATCTATCAAATCAAACACAAGCTAGTAGTAAGGCTATCTAAAGAGAAATATTCGTTTTAGTGTCAGAAATAGCTTAATGAGTATAAGGAACTCTTAAATTCCATGAGATTTTGACTATGGCTTTTGCTACTCTCAAACTTATTACTTATAGCATTAGAGATATTATCAAGCATTTAAATAGTTTTTTTTAAAATTATAACACTTAACCAATATGCTATGGGTTGTGATTCTTTTTGGGTTTTTGGTACAGTATGCCAGCCTATATTGTGAAGTTAATTGGAGATTTGACAATTCTTGTCATGCACTTTGCGAAGAGTGATGATGTTTGAGGCATTTCGAACATATGCAGATGAAATATAATCACACATTCAGAAATGCTGTTACATCATGAATGAATGAATGTGAGATCATTTTAGTATAAGTTCTCGTGCTATGGAAGCATTATTGAACTTTGTACCAGAAGGACCGAAAACGTAACAAATCACACTTTATACTTTCTACTGGAAAAAACCTTTAATGAGATTTAAAGTAACCCGTGTATTAATATTCCATCTGTTGTGTTATATTTTTTGTTTTGATTTTTTGATGCTACCAATTGTTTGATACATACACGGATTTCCAAGTGACGAGATGCTAAGAAGTTTCTAATGATTTTTAAATAGTAACACTTTAAAGCTTTGAGCTAAGATTGGATAATGTCTTCTCCATTTTTGATAAACAGATTAGGTAATCGACCCTGCAATATTGAGTAATGGGAAGTATATGCAAAGAAAATATCGAAAAGAAAAGCACAAAAGAAGATGCTGACAACCACCTATCCATTGATCTAACTCTCGGGGATGTAATATGGGTTAAGATAAACAAAACCTCGTGGTGGCCTGCACAGGTTTGTGAAGGCCTGGAGCAGATATCAGCATATTGATATTATGTTTCTCTTATATGTAAATGCTGACAGCACTCTCATGTTTGGTAGGTTTTCAATGAAGATAGCATGAGTTGCAATTTTAATCCCATCAAGAAAGCAGACAGTGATGTACTTGTGCGATTATATGGCAGCTATAGATAGTCAGTATACATGCTTTTTCTTTTTTTCTTTTTTTTTTTTCTTTTGTAGGCATGTGTGCTTCTGTTTATCATCACGCTCCTGTACCTAGTTAACTAATATCAAATTTATTCAGCTTGTATGTAGATCCCGTTGTATCTCGCTCAGAGTTTGCCTGTGTAAGATCCACCACACTCTTTCTTTTCAGTTCTGAGATTTTGATTCCAAGTTTAGGGAAATAGAACTGTTTAAGTTAGACAAATTCAATTTCGATTGGATAAGTGATAACTTCATTCATTTAGCAAAAGAGATGGCATCACCGTAAAAAGGTTTTTTTAATCCACAGATACTACTGGAGAACAATGGGAAGTACGACGAAATAATGATGAAAACCTTAAAGAAGGTAGTCTATCTTCAGTTGTTGCCCTCATTTTTATTTTTCCGAAATGATACCTTAGAACATGTCTGATTTTGGTGCTATGATAGCTACAGCTGTTCAAATATTGCGGCACCGAGAAGTAGTTTTTGCGCTAAAGTTGTATTTCAACTCTTATGCTAATCTTAAAATAGCCATAGCTATTTTTTTATACAAGTTAAAGTTTCCCCTCTCCTTTTTTTCTTCTTTTTATTAGTTGATGTGGCAAGGATAACTGCAGCTGTTTTTGGTTTTATTTAAAACCGATTGCTTATTTGTGCTATTTTGCATTTAATTTAAGCTGTGCATTGGATCAATCATTTTGGAGTCGAGTTCTGTACTAGCTTCATCACCAATATTAGATGTGCACTGATTTAGACTTGCTCTCAGTTACTAGTTTTGTTGTAATTTCATTAAAATTGCTTTTGATTGGATTTGAGTGTAGGATCTTGCACGCGTTAAATACGGTCGATCAAAGGGAGAAAGAGCAGAACCCAAAGGTAAGCTAAAATCATGTGATTATATTTTCACTGTAACTTTGTAGGGAACATGGACTATATTTGATTATGTTCCAACAATCTTTAACTAATTTCCCGTGATTTGTGTATTAAAACGTTTAGGATGATAGGAATATCAACAGTAACCTGGAAAATTTATCAAGTATATTGTAGCAAAAGAATTTGTTTGTCATTTTTTAAAAATGTAATAATTTTAGTTTTTTAATGTGAAATGCTGTTGGAAGTGATGGTGTAATGACAAAACTACCCCCCAACCTTTTCTAACAGAGGCAGGCATGTCAAAATATTAAGTTATGTTGAGTTAAGAGTACGTCATTCAAGCTAGTACTTGATCTTGCCCATGACCCTCGTCTTTTGGTCGGATTGATGTGCTAAAATTCATGTAATCTCCACCATATGCATTCTTTCTGAAAGCCAATCACTAAATTTGCCTAGGCGCATGTAAACTAGGTCACAAAGATATAATATCAGAGATCAGTGGTCATATGTGCTATACTTGGTAAGCCATTCCATATATGGTCCTCCTGGTTAGCTAATACAGACATGATTCTTATCAATCACACCTGGAAGCAGTCTAAAAGGTGCTATCAGGTAAATACAGGATCAATTCAGTGTCGAAATCTTTAGGGGAAGAGTCTGCTGACTGCTTAGATGATGCATGGATGCATTAATGCATTTTGTAAAGGGTATCTTGTTACTTGACATGCAGAAAATTAGGCTGTCGTTACCCGGTCTAGGTTCGAATTAAGATATAGACCCATAACTTTAATGACTCTATTTGTGTTTAGGATGCTGTAGATTAGAGCACTGCTACCTGAACGACCGGACTAGAACATGCACATAAATCATATACTGTCATCTATTGACTGTAAAGCTGCCGTATATAGATATGCGAATGATCTGGTGTAGTGGACAGAAGTCCGGGACCAAACATCTCGCTGTTGATAAAAAATTTATCATGACGATTACTGATAGTATGATTAGTTTTTTTAGTATCACCTTATAGTCGGTATGGAACTTGGCTAATCATTGATCTACCTCATTGTTTGCAAGTTGGGAATACCAGATGTTTGAGCATCTCAAGGGGAGTTAAACATTATGATGTGTTAAACATACAGTACACTGTACCCTACATGAATCCGCCCTGCTCTACTATACAAATACACATATGGACGTGTTCTGTTACTTTTATAAAAGCTCACAGCATAAAATACTTTGATCCAGCTGTCCTGAGCCTTCTGCTCTTCTCTGCATTGTAACTATATTCTTACAACATAAAGAATGTCAAGCACATATCACTTACTAGTCCTATAAAAACAGGGGAACTTTTAGGTCCTTGCAACATTTAAGCACTGTTGTGTATACATGTGTAGAACTAGATTGTAGAATCTGGGACTATCAGAGTGTTATATAACCTTATTCATGCATATATTTGTGCATGCAGAAAGAAAGACACCAAAAAAGGATAAGAATGGCATGGTACAAGCTGAAGAAGGCGGAAGCAGAAAAAGAAAGCAAGGGACGCTGAATAACCTTGAGCCAAATGGGTCAAAATCTGTAAGTTACCCCTAAGCTCAACATAATAGCAATACTAGTGCTGCTTTTGCATACTTATATTTTGCTGAAGTTGTAGATTTCCCTAGTCTCAAATACCTTTTCTAGATCATTTGAGATCAGTGATGTCTATCTCCCTATAAGATTTTAGTGTGTGGCAGACTACTACAAGAAGCAATTTTATCACTCACATTTGGAATTTAAAAACAAAATTTATAGGAATTTGGTCCCTCTTCTGTTCTGAGCATCCTTGGATAGTGAAATTTGTATTGTACGGCAAGCACATATATGCACTAAACAGTTATGCACTTTGAGAGCTTCCGATATTGGTACTATATAGAAGTTTAGCTTAAGTTCAATGTTAAGGTTGTCATAATCCTCAAAACTATTTTTGCATTTTGTTCGTTGGAAAGAATTGGCAATATAGAACTAAATAAATGTACGGAGAAGTTGGAGGTGGAAGAGAATGATGGGGAGGGATTTACAAGATGATGAGTAGGGGTGAGCATTCGGTCGGTTCGGTCCAAAACCGGACCGAACCGAATAGACCGAGAACCGAAGTTTAGATTTTTTTCGGACCGAACCGGACCGAAGTTTTATAATGGACCGAACCGGACTGAACCGAATTAACCGAAATAATTCGGTTCGGTCCGGTCCGGACCGAAGGAACCGAAATTATTTTAAAAATAAAAAAATATTATATTTTTTAACTAAAATTCATGATTTATTTGAAAATTTTCATATTAATTAATCACCCCCAATTCATTAAAGATACATATAATTAAATTTACAAACTAGATATTATAATTATAACATATAAGATACATATATAATATAAATATAAATTAAAATTATATATATTTTGGACAATTCGGTCTATTCGGTCCGGACCGAAATATTTTTTTACGGACCGGACCGGACCGAACTTTATTTCGGTCAATTCGGTCCTGACCGAATGGACCGAACTTTCAGAAAATTAGGACTGAACCGAACCGAATTTACACGGTTCGGTCCGGTTTTTCGGTTCCGGTTCGGTTTTGCTCACCCCTAATGATGAGTGCAAGTAAATTTTTTTTTAAGAGGGGAGCGAAGTAGATGATAATATGTGTGGAGGATAAAATTAAGAGAAATGAATGACCATTTATTTGTGGATTGAAAGGACCGCAGCTTGATTTAGTTTTGCAAAGTAAATGAGTATGATGTATAAATGTCAATAAGCTGCCAATTTCAGTCTATTTACACCCCTATTCTGTTTGACCAAACAAATGCAACTCCAGTTTAAATTTCTGGTTTCTAGTCTAAACACTCCTGAACTAAAGCCTAAAGGTTTTTTTTTTTTTTATTTAAAATACCTAGGTTATATTCTACAACAAAAGAGTGGCTGTAACCTGCTTTCAACCATACTTGTAAGTGTAGTTTCAATCTTGAGGGTTTAAAAGTGAAACATGTTGCTGTGTTGTCCATATTGCATGATAAATTAATTAAGTCAACTTGGAAAATCCTGCCAAACTGGTCATGTAGTCATGTCATTATAAATTCCTTGTAATGAATTTATTTTAAGACATTAAAAGATACAGAAAAGCAAGTACAAGATGGGTTAGTAAGTTGGTTACCACTCACCACTTGGTGGAATAAAAGCCAACTTATATACAGTAGTAGAGTATGAGTTCTCACCTTAGTGAAATAGGGTCTGGGTTTCATAACTTCCAGAGAATAATTGAAGAAAACAGAAGTATGCACACATCTGCAACTGCCCACATTAACCTTCTATTTGTCTGGTTGCCTCCTATTTGCTACATGTTCCTTTTAGCATGTGTAGGTAAATAGGTATATATTTAATATGATGTAGTAAAATTCCTTAAAGCAGCCTTGCCAAGCTAGTGGCCTCTACCTTATGTATTACTGTGCATATAATTTTTAAATGTTATGCTGTGCAGGAGCCAACTACAGAAGAGAATTTACAAGAACAACGCAGTGCTCGAAGGATGAAAATTATGCAGAGGTTAGGTTTAATTGCCCCACCCGATTCCCCATTTCGCCCAAAGTACATGAACCAGGACTAAGAAGTTGTAGAGGGGGTCTGTATTAAGGTGTGATTTCAGTTGGCCTCCATTTACAATTTAAGCGTTCATTCGCGTTCGCGGTGGTCAATTTTTTTTTAGATGATGAGCATTAAGACCTTTCAAACTATAGATGCATAATGCTGGAACTTCTGTTGATGCGATGCCAAATTTTCTGCGTAACTTTTTGGTTTCCTAATTTATCTGAATCAGTATGCAGTAAGGCCGATCTTATTCAGTTTTGGCTATGAACAAATCCACCTAATATAGGAATATAACGGCAGTAACATTTCTTATTTGTTCAAGGGTACAGGAGATGATTCCTGTACTGCATTTTTACGGATGTTATCGTAAAATATATAGTGGTATAAGAGCATGTGCAAGAGCCCTCTGTACGAGCTCTTAGATAGCTTTTTGTAAATGCATGGGAGAACTGCTTTTTTTTTCTTTTTTTTCCTTTCTAAAAACAGTTTTTGAGTTAAAAAACTGCTTTTAGGAAAAAACGGTTTTAGATTTATTAAACAATACCTACTTATGAGTGATAAAGCTGTTTATTGTTATTGCTGTGTAGCAGCAATTTCACACGGTACCTTCATCAAAATAGAGCTTCAAGCTATACTATATTACTTTAACATCCACCATCTCTTTTTTTTTTTTTTGAAAATGAGAATAAATCTCAACGAGCATCGGCAATTCACCGTGATAATTCTTTCATTCAAGAAAGCTTATTATCTAACCGTCGGACATGCAAAGATGAGAGCAAAGTTGGTGGATGAACAGGAGTGATAAAGCCTGTATTTTTGAAAAAAAAATGAAAGTTTACTCGGTTTTAATCACAAAAAATGAAAAATGAATATTAAATATGTATAATAATATATGAATGTGTAACTATAATAATTTTAAAAATATTGTGAATGAAAAGTTCATTTTTTTATGCACAGTAGTTCTGAAAGAAAACAGTCCAAGGACATGTGAGCGTGCAGGCTGTGAGTGAGTCCCCACAACTACAGTTCCCGTTTGGTCACCGAGTTGAAGATAAGGTATACATACGATGAGCTAGTTTAGGATAAGACTGTACTTTCAAACACCGTGTGCTTCCACGGATATACTTCCATTCCATCTGTTCTGGTAGGGTTCGTATCCAGATATACACGGCCCTCACTTACCACATGCATGGTGGGTGGTCATTACAGCATATATGTACATACTGTCTACTTCAACATGATGCTGTTCTCTTTCAATTTTTCAACAAATTTGGGACCCCATGCACTTGCACTTGTCATTCACCACAATAATTTAGGAGGATCGTGGTTTATTCCATCTTTGCCATTGTCGTGTTTAGAGTGACAACCCAAAATTTGAGAGAATTAAATGTATTTTGGTACTATAAAATTAACAACAATAGTTGTGAAGATGAAAAAAAATTGTGATTCTCGGGATTTTCTCAAACCAGATTCATCAGCTTTGGACCGACTGGACCGCAAGCTTTTCCCAAAAGTAAAAGAATTAGGCGAGCTACTGAAGATTAAAATATACTCTACTATTTGACTTCTGAATTTATGTGGAGGCATACTGGCAATCTGGCAGGGTACTGTGCTGCAAACTCAGAGGTAATGCCAGCTTGTACGCAAATCAAACAAGTGAACTTTTGAATGCGAATACTTCAAGTCAAAGTTAGCTTCGGGTCAAATTATGGCTCCAAACACATTTTATGACAAATTTCTATAAATATTAAAAATAAAAACTTAATTTATTGAACATATTATAGTAATTTTATAAAAATTTGTTATGACAAAATCAGTTTGAAAATCGAATCGACAGATTTATTATAGGGAAATTAATCAATCAAATCGGCGATTTTAGAGTTATGCTCAATATAACAAAAAAGATATAATTCAAATAATAAAATAAATTATCACACCCTTCAATTTTTTTATATAATTATTTGATTCTTTAACACACTTCAAGGAATTTTTATCTTATAATTAAAATGATTTTTGTATCTAACAAAATTGTATAATTACAACTATTTTAATAATAATACTTTCTATGTCCCCAAATTAGATGAAATTTGTTGATTTTAAATACATCAGTTTCCGAGCCTTTTAAAGAGACCAAAGCAAGTGAAACTAAGTGCAAATATAGGATAGTTTCACTTTAAAAACAGGATGAAAATGAAAGATCACTTATTTTCATTTATATTCACTTGTTTTCTCCCTTAAAAAAAATTCGAGAATAAGAGTCTTAGTAACGAGTTACTAGTATAACTAAAACATGCCTACATGTTTGAAGTTAATTCAAACTTTAACTAGAATTGGAACTCAAATTCAAACCTATAGAATTGTTGCTCAATAGTACCGATTGGCCTAAACTTGTTTGAAAAATCATGATTAGTAGCGATATTGGAGATAATAATGGCAGTGACAAAATTGTAAATAAGAAGTACATGCTATCAAATCAAATGGATGGGGTGGGAGGAAAATGAAGACATCCCCCATAGCACAAAAGAGAGAACCATCAAGAAAACATGTCTGTGTCAAATGTCAATCCACTCGGTCGGGAAAGATGCTGGAAGAAATGCGTGTCTATATGTTTCACCTTCTCTCTCACATTACACTCGATGTCATTATTATTTCTCAAATATAATTTCATATCTTACTGCTCTCTGTGTATCTCTACATTTTTTACAGTTTCTTTTTAAATATCCCACTCATTTTTTTACATTACAAAACTTTCTTAAAATAGTTAATGAGTTTCACCACTTTCCAACTTTTTCACACTACTTTTACTCCACTATCTTCTTTTTATATATTAAAAATCAATAGATCTCACCACTTCACGCACTTTTCATATTCTTTTCCACTACTTTATACATATTTCTTAACCTCCGTGCCCAAACTCAATATAAAGTATTGAGGGGCGGAGAGAGTACTGTAATAATAATTATCATTATATTAATTTTTTAACTAAAATTCTATAAATATAAAAATATGATAGTTATAGAAACATACTCCCTCTGTTTTGAAATATAAGTCGCTTACTTTTTCACACGTATTTTTAAATTTCAAAAATAATGATTTCTAGCATGCGGTCAAAACACTTAAAATTAAGTGTAAAAAAATCAAGCGAATCGGAGAGAGTATCAACCATCCCATTCCTTCAATAAATTTCATAGATAGATTGTCATGTGGTCCCTCTCCCAAACAAATCTCTTTTTTTCCAAAAATGCCAAGTCGGAACTAGCGGCGCCCTATGCTAGTTTGCTTTGATTCTAAGCTCACCCACCTCCCCTCTCATCTCTCTCCCCCACCCAACCAAATCTCTCTCGTTTCACACACACACCACACACATATACACACACAACCCCCTCCCCATCCTCTCTTATTTTATCATATCCCATCCCTTTCCATATCCATATCCAACCCTCTTTATTCATATTAAATTCAATTTTAAAAAACATGAAGGGAGAAGAATATCCAGAAGAAATACACCCCTCTACCACCACCACCTCAATGTTCTCCAAAATCCACCAAACTCAAAATTTCCACCCCATACCCCCACCCTACCACGTCACCACCTTCCCTCAAGACCCCAACACCCCCACTTCCAACTCCCCTAAAAACGAGCCCTCCCAAAACGACGGCGCTTCGATAGAAGTCACTCGCCGTCCACGTGGCCGCCCGCCCGGATCCAAAAACAAACCCAAGTCGCCCATTATCATCACCCGAGAACCCGAACCCATCATGTCACCTTACGTCCTCGAAATCCCCGCCGGGTCGGATATTATCCACACGGTCACCACCTTCTGTAGACGACGGAACTCGGGTCTTTGTATTCTAAGCGGGTCGGGTATGGTCAGCAACGTCACGCTGAAACAGCCGTCGACTACGCCCGGCGCCACCGTGACTTTTCACGGCCGTTTGGACATGTTGTCTATATCAGCGACCATCTTGCCAAACCTAGCAAACAGCTTCACTATTACACTGGCGGGCCCACAAGGGCAGATTGTTGGCGGGGCCGCCGTGGCCCCACTGGTGGCTGCTTCGACGGTGTATGTGATTGCGGCGTCGTTCAACAGTCCGGCGTATCATCGTTTGCCGCTTGAAGATGGGCAGGAGAATAATGAAAATAATGGCGGGGGAGCTGACGTGGCGTCGCCGTCGGGGGGTTCTGGAGGCGGAGACAGCGGGCATGCGATATATAGTTGTCATGGGTTGGCGACGGATGTGATATGGGCACCGACCCCGAGGCAAGCTCCGGCGAGTTATCAGTGAAAATATTAGTTTGAATAATGTTAATGATGGTGATTATTGTTATTGAGTAGGGTTTGGTACTGTTGAGAGAAGCGGGGAGATGCAAATATGCAATTTGGTAGTCAAAGTTGATGGAAAAACTTAGTTATAGAAGATTAGTTTCTGTGGTTAGAGAAGTTGATGCTTGATGGTTTGTACTTTGTAGTTTGTAATTTGTATGCTCAATGTGTCCATGTTTACAATTTTTTGGTTTGAATTTTTTATTTTTTGTTTTATAATTTTGATGAATTTAAATTTTAATATTTAGTGGACATTTTTAAAAGATCTTTAGGTCGGGGACTGAAATTTTGAGGCCGTTTGGCTGAGTTTATGTTCATGACTTAATGAGATTAATGTCTGTTTATGTATTTTTGACTTATTAATGACTTATGAGATATTAAAAATATAATAATAAAATAAAGTGATTTATGAGTATTTTATAATTTAGGAGTAATTTTTGTCCAAATAAATTCAAAAAATTTAGTCATAAAAAGAAGTGCCTCGGACCAACTTCTGACTTTAAGTCAGTTTCTGACTTAATTCTGAATTTAAGACGATTTCTGACATATTACACAAATAGATATTTTTTAATTTAAAATCATAGATAACTTAAAATTCGGATTTAAGTCCACGCAAAACTTTTTGTCAAAGTAGGATGTGTCCCCTGTCATTAATATCATCATCTCATTTTTCTTTTTACTTTTTTAGTTATTTGATACGTATTTTCAAAAAATATAATCCTTTTTTCGATTTATATATTTAAATATTTTTTTGATATTTATAGCTTCTCGAGTATAAAAAATTAATAATATAATAATAACATGTTATAAATTATATGTTAAATCAGTCCTATAATTTTTATATAATCAAATTCAAAAAATAAAAATAAATTATCAAAAAAATTAACATTTTCAAATAATTCGAAAGTTGACTTGTACGGTACGAATAAGCTGATTTTTATTTATAAGAGCATCTCCAACCATTGAAAGTCTTTGGCTAAAAAGTGAGTTAGCATACTTAAAATAAAAAAAATTAGCTAAGAGCTCGAAAAACTCAACTCCAATCATAGTCAGCTGTTGTCTATAAATTTAGCCAACCTCCTTTGGATGGCTAACGAGCTGTATTCGATTGAGATTTTAATTGATTGTTTTAGTTTATGGATTTTAAAGGATTGTGTTTGATTTTGATTTTATGCGGATTCTTGATAAAATGTCACAGAGTTTATAGGATTTGAGCACAATACTTCAAAATCCCATTGATTTTGATTTTGGTGGGATTTCAAAAAACTTAAAATACACTGAAAAATACCACAAAATTCATCATTTTATGAAATGCAAAAAAATCCATCAGCATTTGAATACCATTAGATTTTAATGGATTTCAAACAATCCCAATTGAATACCATCGGATTTTAAAGCATAATTTAAAATCTCAATTGAATACCACCGGATTTTGTAGCATAATTTAAAATCCCAATTAAATACCTCAAGATTTTAATGGATTTCAAACAATCTCAATCGAATACACTCGAATTTCATGAATGCAAAAAAATGTTTTAAAATCCTAATCCAATACACCCCTCTAAATTTGTCGAACCTCTGCAGGTCTGTAAGACATCTGTAGAAAAATTGCATATCATTTATTACCATATTGAACTGATATATTCTATTTTAACAATCTAAAATATTAATAACATATTGTTTTTAAATTATAACCAACTAATATAACCAATATTATTGAAGCAAAATGTCTTACATATTCTGCAAATTTTACATAATGTTTTACATGTCTTATTTAGCCGTTTTATATGTCCCATTTAGCCAACAATCATAACCTAACGCGGTTGAAGAAGTAGCGTGAAAAGAAAAAATTGGCTAATAGGACTCATATTTTTCGAAGGAACTTTTTGTTCAGAAATATTGGGCGAAGTGGCGAGCTATATATTTTTTGCCCTTCGAAAATAATCCCGTCGCCTGCTCATATCGGACGCAAAACGAGATAAGAAAAGTGATAGTGATTGAGTTTGAAAAAAGATAGAGGAGTATGGGGGTTTGGGGAGTGAGGTTGAAGATAGGGATATGAATGGATCGACTGATCTCATTGAAGAGACGAAGCCAGCTGAGAGTGCGAACGTAGATGTTGATAATATTAATGATGCCAAACACAGCATAGTGACCATATAAGCATTCAAAGCACAAAATCTGTGATTATAGCGAGGTGGTTCTGAAACTTCTGGGTCAAAACTGGCTCATGCACCAGGCTTTCCCTTTTACACTACATCTTCTTTGATACCAGTGTGATGGGGCCAGAGAATTTGTGGCTAGGGTTGCGTTTTGCTTCTTTCATCTTTCTCATTATGTAGCAGAGAGCATGGTACATTTTATAGGATGTAGAGTCTAGGTTACTATAAATGCTTTTCAAATTATGCCAGAAAAACTCAAACAAGAAAGCCATGACTATGGGGCTGTTTGGCTGAGCTTAAAAGAAGTGACTTATTGCTTAAATTAAAGTAAAGAAGTGGATTAAAAGTGAGAAGTTGGTTTGGACTTATAATCTATTATAAGTGTTTGGATACAGCGACTTATAAGTTTTTAAGTGTTTGGATAACTTAATTTATAAGTTGGTACAGTTTCATAGTTTTGTAATATAATTATTTGATATTTACGAAATAAATTGAGAAAAGTTGATGAAAATATTAGATTAGATTAATATTTATATTATATAAAAAAATTATTTTTGATTTGCTTTGTCTCACATTTTGTTATAAGTGAACATTTATTTATTTCTTAAGATTATATTAAAAATATAATTTAGGATGAATGAAAAAATTTAACCTTATTATAACCAAACTCCGGTTATGAATGAAAAGATCTACAAGTGTGTTCAAAAATTTATATAAATATTAATATATGATATTAATATATTTGAGTATTTTATAAACTTCAAAACAAAATTTAAATAAAAAATTCTTTATATTCAACCATATTTGTGGGAAGATAACATGATGTAATAGCTGCAGGAACAAAAATTAGACAATAGTAGGAACTGAACTAAAAGAAGCAGAAGCTGATGGTAAAAAAAAACCAGGTTACAGAGCTTCTTTTATCTAACTTCTTTTACCTGTTTTAAGTACTTCATCTCAGTAGCCAAACACCCTGCGGAAAAAAAGAAGCGGGCTTCTGGGCTTTTAAGCCCAGAAGCCCGGTTCCCAAACACCCCATATGTAAATGTTTTCTTTATCCAAATCCAAAAGAGCCAGAAGACTCGACTTTAATTTTCGCCACCGGGCTAGAAACTTGTGGGCGGATGCATAAATATTTACGTCATTGCAAGCATTTTGACATTTTTTTATAAAATATAGTTTTATAATATCTTCTTATTTTTTTATTTGAATAAATTTAGATGTCAAACTTTTATTTAAAGAATTTTCTTTAAGAAAAATTATTTTTAAACTATATTTTATAGAAATCTCAAAATGCATGTCAAAAAACAACGTAAAGAACAAAGTATAAAGAAATATTCACGATTTTATCAATATTATTTTAACAAAAAAATTTATTATTCAAATCAAAGTATAAATGTATAATTAATAAATCAGTAAAAAGAAAAAAATAATCGAAAATTAATAAGGTTTTTTAGAGCATTAGCCGCAACCAATCAATAATCATTTTGCTTTCTTTAAGTTGTTGGAGCATCTTTGTCGAGTGTTGGGCTACAATTTTTGTTCAAAAACAAAGCTGCTGGCTGCTATAAACACGGTGGGCCGAAAAGGATAATGGAACACCCGGCGGCAAAAGAAGAAAACTGAACAAGTGAGCAGCTTATTTAGCCCCTTTCGTTGACCCCTTTTTGTCACGGTTGCGTATTGCGATTTGTGATGATACAGCCCATCATCATCTTTGCCTCCATACATGCATTTCTTACTTTAGTCTCTCTCTATAATATGTATTCTTAGAATATATTATACTCTTGATAAATTTTCTTTTTTTTTTTTAAACAAAGGTGTTAATCTAATAATAAAAAATCATACGAAATCTACACCAATGATCGAGTCGAACAAACAGTAAATTGCAATCGCCTATTCTCATACAAAGACAGCTAAACGATATTTTGAAGAAAATGTATATACAAGCACAAGTACCCGCTTCATGCATACTCGTTGAATTACTCGTACCCATTTCATCATGCCCTAATAGAGCTATCGACCAAAACGGCAATTCTTTGATAAATTCTCTTCTTAATATTTCAGATTTTGAAGATAAATATAGAATAATTTCTTGAAAAAAATTATTTGACTGAGCTTTGAAATAAATATATATTTATAGAATAAAAAGTAGCTTTATCAAATTGTGACGTGATTTCACAGTGGGAAATAGAATAAAACAAGAAATATAATTAATAAACAGTTGTCTATTAACTAATCCGAATTTCATTCTATTCATTTGAAATTAATTCATCCCAACCGAAAACATTAAATTATTTTTTGAAAACATTAAAATTTGTTTTTACTTTTAGTAAACCGGGTATTATAATAAAAATTTATTATTCGACTTGGACAGTGCATAAAGGCCCCGTTGGATATATTAGCCCGATGTTCGAAAGAGCCCAATTTATCTCCATTGGCCCAACAACCTCAAAACCCTAATCCCATCTTCATCGCTCCTACTTACTCCCGATGAGTCTGCAAACTAAAATTAGGGTTCTTTCTTATCCCTCAATTTCTCCCTCATTTTTCATTTACTAATCCTCATTTCATCTACAAAAAATATATAAGCTAATTCCAAGGCTTAAAATCCATTTGTTTCGGTAAATTTAGCTTTAAATTAGAATTGTGTGGCAGAATGGCCACTCATTTTAATTTCTTTCAATCACTCAACTATTCACCCAAAGCTCTCATCTTTAGCAATGGAAGACGAGGAATATTTCCAAGAAGATTCTTTGTTTCTGCTACAGTCGACAAATTTCACCAGCCCATCTCTTCTCAATCAAAGGTACAACATCAAAACACATACATTATATATGTAGCTAAATTTCTGTATAGCTGATGTAGAGGTCTGTGTGTAATTGATGGTAGTTTGTTTACTGATGCTAATTTTACATGATTTCGGAAGTTTAAATGTAATGTAGTTGTGTGAAGAATAATGATTTATTTCCAAACATTAGTCAAGTGCCTATGATTGATGTTGTGGTAGGTGCTGTTACATGTTTGGGACATTAATATCACGAGATGAAAATTTGATTGGTGGGTTTCCAACTGTCATTTGTATAAACTCTTGATTGGGTTCATCGTTGCTCGGTAGTTTTACTAGTTATATACTGAGCTCTATCTGGACCTTATATTTTAATAGTACGTTATGGAACAGCTGACAGTTTTCCTGTTGATGTATTGGAGAAGTATGAAGTATAAGAATTGTTTTTTTTGTTTATGTTTGTTGTGTAAGGGATGATTTCAGGTGTTTAAAGTAATTAAATGGCTCTAATGTTATGTTTTATACGTTAAACCAGACATTGGCGCTCTAATGTTATGTTTTATACGTTAAACCAGACATTGGCAGGTGTCACAGTCATAGTTGTGGGGACCGATGAATGTTTTGGGAGAGAAATATGTGGTGTCCATCGTTGCTCAATAAACTTAATAAATGATTATTTGAGCTACATCTGGACACTATATTTGAATGCATTTCTATGAATTTCATAATTTCTCTTTAATTAGTTACATATGGTCCAAATCAATCACGATGGTGTTATTAGACTTTGGCTTAGCTTAGTAGTGTTAAGAAATTCATGAAATGTAGTGATAGTTCTGTTAATATTATAGTCTCACTATGAAACTCTTTTGTTTTATTGCTAGAGTCAAGTGTCTTATATTCTTGCATATTTAACCAGACATTGGCAGATGTCTTTCCACAGTCATGATTGTGAGGACCGTTGAATGTTTTGGGATGGAAAAACTGGTGTCCATTGTTGCCCAATAATCTTAGTAAAATGATTATTTGAGCTACATCTGGACACTAAATTTGTAAGTGTTATTTGGATGATATTTGATATGTAAAAATGTAGGTATTTGCTTCTCTTTGAGCTAAGCCATCGAAGGAAGTTAAGTTGTTTTTTGTAATCATATTATTATTTAAATTTATTTAAATACAATTGTAGAACTAAAAGAATTCATGACATTTGTCTAAGATTGTGATTATGAATTGTGGATGTGTAAAATTTCTATATTCAGAATCAACATGTGTCAAGTAAAATGGATATAGCAGATGCAATTGTAGTTCTTATTTTTTATATGAGTTTGAACAATACTTTTTGGGTGGCTCCAGCTATTTTGATTATTTGTTATGACTTTGTCCCCTGTGCCGCACATTCAACAAAAAAATAAGTGAAGTAAACCTGAGCATCTTGAAACTAATTGTCATTTCATCTCCCTTACCATCTCCAAATTTTTAATTCTATATTTAAAGTTGATCTTTGTTCAATAGCTGATAAGTATCTAACGAAGTAGTTGACAGCTTGATATACTGCTAGATAGTGTGAAATGGGATGAGAAAGGATTGGCCGTGGCTATAGCTCAACATGTTGACACAGGAGCAGTCTTAATGCAAGGTTTTGCCAACAGGGATGCACTTGCATCCACCATTTCCTCCAAAAAAGCAACATTTTACAGTAGATCAAGGTCAAAGTTATGGACAAAAGGGGAGACCTCCATGAATTACATTAATATATGTGATATCTTCCTTGACTGTGATAGAGACTCTGTAAGCTTTGACAAATTTAAATCATACTGTATCATATGTTTTCATTTGTGTATGATTACCTATCTGAATTCTGATAAATCATATCACTCTTTCACAGATACTGTACCTTGGAGTGCCGGATGGCCCCTCATGCCACACTGGGTCAGAAACCTGCTATTATACATCTGTTTTTGATTCCCTAGATGGTTCACAGGTGTGTGTACTCAGTCTTTAATGTTCTTTACTCTATGAATATAGGCTCTTTTATATATTAACTGAATTTACCATTGTTTGGAAATTTTCTGTTTAGGCCGCAGAAAATAAGCTGGCAATGACAACATTGCAGTCCCTAGAGGCAACGATTGTCCAACGAAAAACAGAAATAGCAGGATCATCAATTGCAAAGCCTTCGTGGACAAGGCGATTATTGCTCGACAACAAGTTGCTTTGTTCAAAGATCCGGTATATTTTATTTGCTAAGTTTTACTACTAAATATAAACATTTTTATTATTCAGTCTAGTATTTATTTTGTTGTATGTTACTATCTTATGCTTCGTCATCTGAGGACTGTATGTCACAATTGTCATTTTATTTTTGGACATTTTTGTTGCAGTGAGGAGGCTGATGAGCTATGTAGGACCCTGGAAGACAGCGAGGAAGTACCACGGACTGCTTCGGAGATGGCAGATGTACTGTATCATGCAATGGTTTTGCTGTCTGTCAGAGGAGTGACAATGGAAGAGGTATTGACAGTTCTGAGGCAGAGATTTTCAAGATCAGGTATCGAGGAAAAGAATAGTCGTAAAAAAGATGAACATTGAATAGTTTTTGATGAAATTCCTAATAGAAATTTGTATATTAAATTGTGTTGTGTACAGAAATAGCGATTTGCTCAAAGCAATTCAGCGATGATACTAAATAAATAAATTGGGTAATTAAAGTGCTTAATTATATAAGATTTTGACATTCTATGTTGAAGGTTGTGGAGTATTTTCGTTCACGAAATTTAATGAAGTACTCCCTCCATTCCAAAATAATAGTCGCTTTGACTTTGTGCACGTATTTTTAGGTGAAAAAAAACATATCTCTACATGTTATTTTTTGAAATTTTCTTTTTCTGAATAAAAATAGAGATGTTAAACTTTTATTCAAAAAAAGAAAATTTCAAAAATAATGTGTAGAAGTATGTTTTTTTTACACCTTAAAATACGTGCACAAAGTCAAAGCGACTATTATTTTGGAATGGAGGGAGTATTAATCTTTCAGTTAAATAGTTGTTGACATGTGATAGTTAATTAATTAAACATACAAATGTATCATAACTCTCTTTTGTCTATTGTAAAAATTGAAACAAGAATAAACCCAGTTCTTCAGCTTTTCCAAAAGGCTGGATTGATGTTGGGATTTCGCTTATACTTCATAAATATTCAATTCAGCACGAACATAAATGTGATAACATTTTTAGGTAAATATTCCAAATAAATTAAATCATTCTATATATTCAATTCAGCACGAACATAAATGTGATAACATTTTTAGGTAAATATTCCAAATAAATTAAATCATTTAGAATGAATATATATCGTATTAACTCGTTAGTTTACTCCAATTCCATATTAGCCTCATATATTTGTACTTTCATTGGAATTTCATGCACTTTTCATTGAAATTTCCCCCACAATAAATATATATCATATTAGTTTACTCCAATTCCATATTATCCTATAGATAACAGGAAATCATCTCTTATTTGTGCATGAGTCACACAAATTAGAATACTGGTTTCCGAAAACAACACATACTCTCCGTTTGCAATGCTATTATCATCACCAGACATGGGCTTAGAGTGGTCAGTGGAGTCTGTCTTTCAAACCTTTTTCCGAGTGATCAAATTGTTAAAATTCTCCGTAAAAGAATTTGTTATTTGAATTTCCTTCTAACTCTCACTTAGATTCATCAAATTATTTTATACCTTATCTTTGTTATTAATAAGTTATCCAGTGAATTGAGAATATGATGAAGACTTTAAGCATAATATAAATAGCCCCCAGGATCTCCGATATACCATTATTATCTTAATGAAATAACCAGTTGCACTTTCATGACTGTGCAGTTATACACTTTAGTAGTTAACATTTCAATCCAGATGTAGATATAACAGTGATAAAGACAGGATAGCAATAAGATCAAGAGTGTTTTTATCAATTATACCTGAGATTTCGATACACACATGATATACTATCCCTGTTTAGGGAAAATTTAAACAAAAACTTATAGGCACAAAATGTTAAAGATTTTATTTTGCAGAAGTTTTGGTAAATCACTCTTGAGGGAACAAAATGCATACAATTAGCTCTCTAAGGACTCAAACGAGTGCTGGTTTAAATTTGAAAACTCAAGGATGTTGACTCTGTCTACAAGCAACTTAGGTATACAAATCATCCACGTTACACTCTCCAAGAAACACTTTTATGCTCCGAGGTGAACCACAACTACCTTCGGCAATAAGTACTCTGTCATTGGCAGACATGTGCGCTATAATCTTGTGAATCATTTCAATCTGCCATCACGAAATTGGAATGCCATGGTTAGACAAACAATCACTAACTTAACTTATATGCTAGTCAGGAAGATATATACAAAGCATACATCATCAGAACAATGGCAACGGTCTGCTACTTCCTCCAGTGTTAATGGTTCAACAGGCTCTTTACAGCTGAAACAAAAAAGATTATTTGGGAGCCGGTTATTAGGCAATAGTGCGAGATAGTACTTGAATATATACTCTAGCTTAACACTTACAAGGTACGGCAATATTATTATTGGTCAAATAAAATATGAGACAAAACTAGAGACAGTTTTGAATGTCCATGTTTTAATTCAAATAGCCAAATTCGTCCACTTTCAATTAATAGACCTCGACCGACTAAAAAAACAACATAATGGCGAACAGGCAGAGTATATCATAGCCATCCTCCTATATATCATTCAAATAAAAGCCGTCATATACAAAATTACAGAACTTCAGGAAAGACCAAGACTAATTCCATTATACGGTAAAATAGAACAATTTTCTGATCAATACAGGCATATAGAAAACAAAGGGGAAATTATCATCTGTGAATCATTAATCAAAGAAGCAAAGGAAATTTATTTTTAGAGCTTACTATTAAGAGAAATCAATGACATTATAAGTCAAAGCATAGAGACCCTTGCCACTTGGAAAAATGCATACAAGGTAAAATGGCAAGCTAACCTGGCCTCGTTTAGTACTTGAAGAACCCTCTTCTGAAGAGCTAATACCTCTCCTGCTGCTTTTTTCCCAGCTTCCACACCTGATATAGAGGATAGAAATTACTGAACCAATAAACACAAAGGGGAAGCAACCAACACAAACTATACAGTACTTTCTAATTATTTTTTATGCAACTTTTGTCATTCAGAATTCTGAGGAAACCGTGTCAGTGTATTTCTGGGACAACCAAAATTAAGGTCTCAAGACCAGATGAAAAGGTGATCTGGATGATTTATTTACCTGGTTGATGATATGCATTAACATTAACCAGTGATGCATAAATTCCAACTGCTCGCTCATACAATGCTACTAGAGCCCCAACTGATCTGGGTGTCACTTCCTGCACAGTTACTGTAATAGATTCTCGGCCATTGGCATAGAGAGCTGACCTTGTTCCCTGCAATACACATATCATTACTATAATTTCTTTATACGGAAAGCAGATAAGACTTGCTGGGTGTAAATAGAAATATTTAGATGTGTAAATGTCCTCCACCCAATAAAATCCACCTGTAGCATTCCAAACAGGTAGTCCCCACAGGTGACCCCTGGTTCAAGTTCCCAATCATGACCAGGGGGCCTGTCACGTAGCACTTCTATAAAAGTCACAAAGAAGTTGTGCACTCCATCTCTTAGCTGTTGAATGTAGCTGTAAAAATGAATCATATCCGATTAGAACAACAAATTGCAGAGTGTATTTTACAGGTACAGGCTGATATAACACGGGCAATGAACATATTTTTCACAATAATATATAATTTTTTTACATGTATTATGTATTATAGTTGTAATTTTTAAAATTATTTGTTAAAACATATTTATTAGTCAGTATTGAACTCTTGACCTTTCTTAGCACATGTATTACTATTTCTAAAGTTCATTAAACATATGCAGTTGTCTGTGACAACCATTAACCAAAGATCTATAGAAGACATGAACTGTGAGACATTATTAGAAAACTAAAGCAAACACTTACGCATGCTGATCTGTGCTTCCTTTATTTCCATAAACAGTAAGCCCTTGATTCACCTGTCAAGTGACATGCCATCCATGAAGACAGATTATTGTTATTAATGGATAATTGGCACGAAATATGAGTAAAACATTACAATGATATAAACTATCCGATTCAAAGATTGCGAGTCAAACTAAGGGGGAGTTTCAAATGTTGATGGGAAGGGAAATGGGAAAACCGGAATGATTTGGAATCCCCCATTGAAAGTTGGGAATGAGTTATTCGGATAATGGCAATGAGTTTCCCAGTTCCAATCAAGTGAGTCCCTCAATTAAACACTAATATAAGAAATAACATTCCGACTCTGTTAACAGGGTTAATATCTCAACTACTGGTACTAAACTTTTCCCCAAATCAAAAATGGCCATTTGGAAAGTTGGGTTGATATCCCTGTAGGATTCAGATATAGAGTATGCTAAATGTATAAGATCCATTTGTGGCTTTCCCACACACCTTAGTGTCTAGTGAGAGTTAGTCATCTAGAATGGTATTGGTATGAGAGCTTGGGCCTTGGAGATCTTGCATTCAAACCTTCCACCATAATTCTATTCACAGTTTGATATGGACACCTTTGTTTGTTGCTCCTAGTGTCCCTTGGTGGGCATATTTGGCCATCCACTCTTCTCACCCATTTATGAACTTTCAGGAGGAGACCATAAGATTCATATAGTGGTTTTACCCAACACCTTAAGATTCAGTTTTTATGGATCTAGTAACCTCACTAGACTGCTAAACTTACACACAAGAATCTAGATCAATACAGAGTGGTTTTATTATTCTAGGCAGCACCAGCCAGGCAGCCAGCCATGTCATTGGTTATGCTCGATATTAATATGAAAGCATGTATATTTTTAAGATCCCTCGGATATGAAGCAAACTTAAAATTCAAAACCACGAGCAACGATAAAAGGACAAAGAGCAAAGTCGAAAAAATAACAAGACATATTATCACTGTGGAACCTAGCAAATAAACAGGGTGATCAGTATACTTATGGACAAAAGGAGTATATCCATTAGCAGGTATATCCATCATCACCTATTTATCTTCAGATGTCCAGAGTCAGAAAAAAGTAGGATACGAGGACGTGAAATGGTTTAGTAATCTATAATAATGCTTTATGCATGTGGTAGTTTATCAAATACTGAACTTATGGGAAAACAAATCACATGCATATAAACACGAGAAGATGGAATAGTGTATCAAGGAAGTGACAGTTATCGCACATGAAATCAGAAACTGTGTTGCTATTTTTTAAGTCAAATGTTGCGACTCTTAAACAGTCACAAAAGGAAATGACTGGAAAGTCAAAATGATGTGAAATAAAGCATATGGGTTTTTTACACAGGTGCAAATATAATGTTTGACTAAAATCGTCTGTTTATACATACCCGGTTGCCATCTAGATCAAATTCCTTCCCAAGTGATTCCATCACCAGTTGTTGCAAATACCTACTAAACAGCAATAGACTGTCCTTGTAAGGAAGGACAACCATGTCCTGTGATGGCCAGAATAAAGGATTATGAATATATAGAAATCCTCATGAAACAGGATACAACAAGCTGGTACTGTCTAAATGTAGTTACCTTTGATCCAACTCCATCAGAAGCCCAATACCAGCACAAAGCCAGCAATGCAGCAGGGTTGTTTTTAACCTGAACATAAGAAAGCCGGGAATAACATAAATATGCATATAAAGCACCCACTTTGTAGCATTACCTTCAATATCAAATTAAGATGTCTACATTTAGCATAAGCGTCTTTATTCACTGACGGACTGACAGTAAAAGGATTATTAATGAACTAAATTCTTAAGCAACATATGGAATTCACTGATTTCACCAAGTACTACAAAAGTTAAACTCTCCGTAAATTATTTGTTTATAGTTAAATAGACCAAAAACACACGAGTGCCCATAAACTAAACTTTGACACATAGCTCAGAAACATTTAATGATAAAAAAAAAAGGACTGACCTCAAATAGAATTTACAGATAACAAAGTACTAGAGGATGCAAAGCTTTCAGTGATATCATTTGTGTGCAATTGAACATCCTTAAAAGCTGCATCTGATTCCAGGACTATATGTCCATACATTGTGATCGAATGACCATTTACTCCTTTATTATTTGTTTGATCCACGTATGTCTTACGAACTACGAAGGACTATGATTTAAATGTGATACAGTTCTCTCTCTAACGCGACTCTTTTTCACCCGAACTTCCTTGCTAAATTACTTTTCCTAAATTTCCCCATGATTGTATATTATTATAGTTATTACCTTTCCGTCTAGATCTTACTTTTTTCACTGTAACAAATCTAGGCTAATTGTTACTTTACATGTTAAATAAATATATTACATAAATTTAAAGGGAAAAGAAAAGAATAAACTGTTCTCTTTACAATATAAATTCAACTTTCACCATATTAACCACCAAGTTACAAAATTTTCAGCCTAGGTAAAGGATTATTGTACCTCTACACGGGAAGAGCTAAACTGTCATATTGTTATTGACAAACATATGTGCACATGTCCCCGGTCCTCAGGCCATGGCACAAGTTGAGCCACACACCTTGACTTCATAAAAAAATAAGCAGAAATTCTAGAAAAATATCAGAAATGCAAACATGCAGTACTACTTTGTCTGGACACCCTCGTCCCTTGGGACTCTAAAAAATTCAGAGGAACATTTGATTGCTGACTTGAAGATATGGCAAAAGGTATGGGGGTCTATGGCAAAAGGTATGGGATCAACTCAGTTTTAGGCATTTCAGATATCTCTTTTTTAAGTTGGCGTGACACGAATCAACTTTCGTGATTATATTGCTAAAGATAGGTTTGCCAAATGCTTTACTTAGCCAATTGGCTTTGAGTCCTTGACGTCATATCTCATTTGAACTTAAAGGACCCAGAAGGACTACATCTTAAAGTTGCAGTAGGATAGGATATACATGGGAATGGTTTATGACAAGGACTTTCTGAAGAGAGGATAAAGAAGAGCAAGATTTGGGGAAAAAAGCTAGCTAGCAGTGGTTGCTGCAAAATGAAGACAATTCTATTACAAAGGAATGGATCTCATATTTTATTCTCTTCACTTCCTATATTCTCGATCTGCTTCTGCGAGGTTGTTAAAAATGTCAGTGGTCTAGTATAATAATGGTTGCTCGATCTATACTTTATACCGTAGAGTTCTTTTTTTTCTTTTCTAATTTTATTAGTTGGGTGAGGGTGATAATGATACAGATCCTTTAAACAAATCCCTCACTTCACGACAGAGGCCAAGAGCCCAGCAATGAAGCCACCGCACCTTAGACAACACCAGGCTCGAAACATGCATGCGGTTATGCCTCATGCCTTCACCTGGAACTAAACTAGTCTATTAAAAACTGGGATTAATATTCCTTAATAACTATAAGTTAAACAAACCTGGGATTAAAATTCCTTAATAAACTATCAGTTCAGTTAAGGAGGCATGTCTAATGAAGCATTTTAGTTGAGTGAAACTTTTTTATGAACCACTGGATATTGCACTTTACTTTCACCTGACGCAGAAGTAAATGTAGTATCCAACTTGCCAATCACAAAGAGCTTACAAAGGTAAGTCTATACATGTTAAGGATCGAGCATTAGGATGGGAGTATTACCACAGTAGTCCTATTTGCATCATCCATCAGTGCTGCACCAGCAAGCATTTCTTTTATGTCAATTCCCTGAAGATATAATTGGAATAAAATAGACAATGATATGTGCTCACAAAAATCTTGGAACTCAGCTTACGAAGAATTTCAAATAATCACTAGTAGCTTAGTAGATACCCCTCTTCTCTTGGTAACAAGAGGTTGAGGATTTAAGCACTAATTAGGGAATGTGTGCTTGAGTGCTTGCACTTTTGCCATTTGACCATTAGTATTAAGAAAATCATATTATCTATGAAAATTACCTGAAGTGCCGCTGCAAGTAAACCGACAGCAGACATTTCTGAAGTTCTACCACCCACCCAATCAAACATGGGAAATCTTGCCAACCAACCCTCAATTCTTGCAGTATTGTCTAGTAATGAGTTCTCTTGTGTGATAGCTACACCCTACAAAACAATTCATACAAATAAAAGAATGGCATCAAAATTTCAAAACTGGGACACATGAAAGCGAAGCAGACTGATTTGGGTGAAGTCATGACTACAAAACATATAATTTATATATTGGAGTGCGGTTTGGAATTCACATAAATAACTTACCCATACAACAGATCTTTAAACTTCCTAACACTATTCCAAATAACAAACCTACACCTAAATCGAGAAAAGAAGGACGAAAATTCAAGCAGAAACAAGAACCTCAGATAAAAACCTGTTTTGAAAAATCCAGGCCAGCTTCACGAAATGCCTTCTGAACTTCTAATAAACCATTTCTAGTTTCTGGAGTACCACCACTCTACACAAAGTTGACAAGTATGTGAAATAATGTTTCAGCGGTGTGCTTTGAAAGCTACAACTATTACTTTATGTTCATACCTTGGAAACCACTATTACAAGTGTTGATGCAAGCTCAGATCCAAGTTGTGCAATTTGATGATCTATGCCAGCTGGATCAGTATTGTCGATGAACCTTATCTGCCAACAGCATCAATGAACAATCAGTGCACGATGTTATCTGTCAGTGCTTGAGAGGGCTTTAGGGGGAGGTAAGACGTAAGAGAACAGTTGATCAGTGATGGAAGCAGGCCTTAATTTATTGATGCTATTACAGTATTGGTTTTTTTGTTTTTTTTGGGGGGGAGGGGGGGCTACATTTAGCAAAGCCACATTTCTGCAGAGTGGACACGCTTCAGTTATCTGATGCTTTATGTTCTATTACAGGTTTTTGAGTTTTTCTCTGTAAGATACTTCTTTAATCTTTAAACATCTTTTTTTACAACAAAGGTATGTATAAAATAAGCTGATTATTTACCATTCATCTTACCTTGAGAGGAGGATTATCAGGAGCCAGGGCCTCAGCAACAAATTGTGGTCCCAGAGCCGAACCTCCAATGCCAACAGAAAGTATTTGTGTAAACCGCCCCTCAGGACCAGTTGGGGGCTTGATCTACAACATCAGATATCACAAACTTATATGCAATTCACATCAACTTCAAGATGCACATAAAATGCAATAAGTACATGTTATGCATAAGTGAGCCAATAAAAATTAGGAGTCCTCCAAATCCAATAGACTCTCTTATTTATACATAACATGGGAAAAAATTTGCAACAACTTAATGAAGAAGAGATATGGCATACTAGTCAAGCTCTTGTTTGATTTGCAATAAGCAATAAGACTATCTTAGCACAACGTTTCACAGTAACTGGGGGAGTAGTGTTACCCAAAGACTACCTAGGCAACAAGATGCCCACAAAGGTGTCCATCCAGATACAACTCGAGCACAATGTACTACATTAATCATACCAAAATGCAGACATAAGCATATACAAACACACACACACACACACACACACACACACACACATTCTAAACTAATAATATACTATTAGAAACACAATTAGAATAGTAGATCATCATGTAATCATAAAAAAATTGTAAATACAAAGTTTCAATTATTGATATATTATCAATGTTGATATAAACTAGAGTCTATAAGCAATGGATCCTAAATTAACTTTATACATCAGTTTTAATTAACCTCACCATTGTTGTCACAGCAATTCAAAGTAGTCTAAAACCGAGAACTAATTAAAACCGCCACAACAAGTTGACTTTTTTAGAACACATAATTTTACCTAATTTTATAACACAATCATAACCAAATAATAACATATATCACTACAACAATAGCTACATTATACATATAATCTGATCAAGACCCTAACCTTCCCACCGACAACTTCCTCCGCAAACTTACAAACAGCTTCAAGCGTATTCTCAATCTGCAATCTCAGAAATGAATTAGGCGCAAGCTTCGGATTCCTCAGCCAATAATGCCCTACCATTCTGCCTTCATCAGGATTCGCAATAGCGCCTTTATCGAGTTCCTCCATAGCTTTAAACGCTGATTGAAACCTCGGTTCCATTTCTTCGAAAAATTCATCCGTAAAACCGACTCGACTCACATCTAAAAACAACCCTAACTCCTTGTGCTGGTACAGCCAGTCCACATATCTCTTCCACAGCGCTTTGGGATCTTTCTCCAAGCCTAAATCGCTGGATTTTAGTACGTTGACTTTGGATAAACTGGCAGGAACCTCACGCGCAACAGATTGAGCTTTGGAAGAGTGAGTTTGACTGCGAAATGAGATGGAGTGTTTGGTGAGAGGAAACTGGGAGGGAGTTGGATGAGATGATTTCAATGGGTTGAGTGAGGAGGAGAGACCGGAGATTGACGACGCCATGGGGGGGGAGAGAGAGAGAGAGATGGAGAGAGGGAGGGAGATGAAAACGAGGCGGTTCGGTCAGAGGAGGAGCATTGGGGAAGTGAAAGGAGGGGAGGTTTTTGGCAGGTAGTAGTGGTGTATGTAGTTGCGATTTGTCAGGTGCTGCGTTGTTTTTAATTTATACACGGGGGGATTGTGTGTGCTAACGACTTTTTTCTTTTCATTTTCAGGGGTTGGCTGGCTGCCTGGTGATTTTTGTTTTTCCGAAATTCACCACGCCTCACTGGTTGTACAATGTCACTTTCAGAACAAGCCTAACCATTTCTTAAATAAATATTCAAAAATTTTAAAAAATTGGAAAAAAATAGTGATGTATCAAAAATTTGAACAATATTTTAAAATATTAAAACATCCAATGATCTATTTTCAAAATATTATTAAAATATATTTAATAATATCGTGAACAAATGTTCTATAAATATATTAAAAAAATAATCAATACTAATATTTTCTTTTCTATATACTCTAATCATATTTCGGACACCAGATTCTAGTCTCAACTAATGGACAGCAGGTTCGTAACATTTGGACTAGCCTTAGATATCTTCAGTGGCAAAGAAAATTGTAAGGAAGTCTAAAGTGTTGAACCATGAACTCTCAAGTACCAAGATTCAAACCTCACCCGATCTCCCCGCCTCTTGTACCTTCTAGCAGTCGCCACCTCTTCTGCCTCTAAGCAGCCAATTCACCGCTTATTATTTTTATGTGCTCCCCAGAACAAATCTTCCATCTGCTTATATAATACTATTCCACGATTCCCTTCTTACAATATTTCAGAAGATGCTTTCTCTCATGTGTGTATAGGTGGTTAGTCTTGACTTCTATACAACGTGACGTGGGTGTTTGACAAAGGGGCTTCTGGATTTTTTTGACATAAAAATCGACTTCTACTTAAATCGAGGTGTTTGGCTGATTATGAGAAGCACTTATATTGAAGATTAAAAGCCCCAAAATAGAAGTTAAGAAACCTAGTTTATTTCGAGGATTTAGCTTCTTCTATCACTTATAATCAATATATATCCAAACACTTTTAATAACCTATAAGTCTAAACCAACTTTTCATTTATAATCTATTTTTTTATTTTAAACAATAAATCAATTTTTTTAAGCCCGGCCAAACGGCCCCAATAACTTTACTGTGTTTCATCCGTTTATGGGGGTGTTTGAGAAACTTTAAAAAGAAATGATTTTTTTAAAGTAAAAATTTGAATAAAAATTAATAAGTGGATAAATTGTTTCAAAAAAAGTAGAAACTTTCTAACATTCTTAACTTTCTAAAAAAAATATAAATTTTCTAGTATTCCCGACTTCTTAAAAAAGTTTCTATCTGTTTGCACAAATGAATTAAGAAGACAAGACTACATCTTCTGAACAAACGGACATCGGACGCTATATCTTTCGCAATCTCCTATATACTCTAATAATTTAATATTTAAATTAAATCTCAATCACATGGGGTCGGTGAGTTACCTAATTAAACATAATTATTGTTTCGTGGAAATCACATTATTAGTTTCAATGGGCCTATGTCATGAACTTTAGTCCGACTAAATAATTTAATGTAAACAAATATTAATATTATTATAAATACAATAATTTATTATTTATTATAACATAAATAACTGTTAATTTCTTGTACATATAAAATCTGGTTACTAAACCGTTTAACATTACTATTGTCAATAATAACATTTTTACTGAAAATAACTAAAAAAATTTAGAAAATCTGAAAACATATTTCTCGAACATCAATTTTCGATAAAGCATACTTCCTCATATTTTTGATAAAAGCTATTTTCAACTTTTACAAAAACTTGTCATAAATTTTATTGTCACACTTTATTAGAAACATTAACTTGTACATTATAATTATGATATGTAAATATTAAAAAGAAAATATCAAATAATTACCATTTTTGCAACAATAAAAATACAATATACATATGATTTGTGATAACACTAATATTTAGGGTATAAAATGTGGGCAATAGAAGATTGTAGTTGAAGGTAAATTTTTAGATTATTAAATTTTTTATATTTTTAAAATGTATGTATATAATTAAGAGAAATTTTACAAAATGGGAATTGTATAAAAATTAGGAGGAACACTAGTCTGAATCAGGGGTTTGGTTCGGATTAGAGGTAGAAACGAAACGAAACCATGCATTATCGGTTTTTTAAATTAGTCGATCAGAAATCATAAATCTCATTTCGGTTTCGGTTTGGATCAAAATAATATCAGATTGATGTATCCAGATTTTGCAATTTAAACCCTACCGTAATCGGATCACCACCCCTAAGTCTAATGATGCTCAATTCAAATATTAAAATATTAAAATAAGTAAATAAACATACTTGTATTATAAGTCATCGTGCATAGTTAGTGAAAAATAAAAAATAAAAAATAAAATTGATAAATATGATACTTGTTTGATGAAAAGAAATTATCAAAATAAAAATTATTATCAGAAATATAAGCACGTATAATTTTTATGAATAAATAAGAAAACTGTCCTATATTTACTTCACAAAAACAATAATTAACATATATGTATTTTCAAAAAAATAAAATAATTTACTGTCTCCCGCAAATAATTACTCCCTCTGTCCCATTTTAACTGATATTTGACTTTTTGACACGTATATTGAGATGTAAAAAAATAATATCTACACTCAATAAAAAAATTCAATTCTTATATCAAATAAAAGTTTAGATTCTAAACTTTTATTTGATATAAATTTTATAAAAAATTATTATGTTTAGATGTGATTTTTTCGACATCTTAAAATCTATACTATACTATAATATAATAAGCCAACATAGGTTTAATTTGTAGTCGTACACAATTTTGATTTGGTCATCTTCTTTATAACTACAAGTCGATCACATGTAGACTTCTCTTGCTCTTACAATATTAAAGAGTTTTATACTGTTCAAATTACAAACACTTGTGATGTAATACAAGATAAAAAAAACTCCTCCATTATTCGTTTAAATATAATTTATATATTATTTATATACTATATTATAATAAACTGATATTGGTATAATTTGTAATATAATCAGTTGGTAAATATAATCTGGTTAAAATCTAATTCATTAATACTAAAATATTAATAAAATGATGTTAAAATTTAAATTATAATTAATAAATTAGGAATTCTATACTCGAAGCACGGGCTAGGGACGGTGGGAGTATAAAAAAAATAAATGATTCCGTGCTGCGTGCTGCCTAAACGATACACAAGTTTGTAAAGCTGTGGCGACGGAGACCTAGAAACTGTATAGCCCCAGGCACCAACTGAAGATAGAGATCGAGTCATTGTAATAATCATCCCTAAAGGTAACAATAATTATGCTATACTTCGTAGTTAAGCCTACAATTAGAAATGTTACTCAACTTATGTGTTTGTTTAATTTGATTGTTTCTTCTATTGCTGCCATATTTGATTATGCTTTCCGGTTCTTTTGTTTTGACGCCGTTGATTTAGATTAGAGCTCTCAATTCATATCATTTTGCCCTAATTTCATCGAGATTTTGATTTATGTTTGATTAATTTCATAGATATGCCTAGGTTTTGTTAGACCACATACGAATATGCTCTTTGCTGATGCTCAAGTGTATTGGGTCGATGTATTGTGTTTTTGTCATGAAATGGTTCACGAATTAATTGCGTGTTTTAGTATCATTGTCGTTTTTGTTATTATATGTATTGTTTGATTATATTAGTTTTAGACTACTTGACGTGGTAAGTGTTTTTGTTGTTTGTTGCGTATGTTAATATGCACCTGAGCTGAATCGAAATTGTGTTTTTTGCTGGATGGACCAGATGTCGCAGAGAGGAGTTTGGCAGCTAAAAAAGCTCGTTGTGAGTTACTGCAACTGGGGAGGAAGTAGTAGGGGTGTCAGGTGTGATGTTATTCTCCCCCCTTTTTTTTTTCAGTTGGCGACTTTTAGAATATTCTCTTTGGTTTGCTCGTTTTAATGTATGAAAGATTGTGTGAATTATGTGTTGCCATGCTATCTTGGTAGGTTGATTTTTCACTTGTTCTAATAGTATGTTAAGCTATATTTTTCTGGATCGATAATATCTGAATAGAAGACTGGAAAATGCTATATCCAGATTGAAGCACTTGGCGTAGTTCACTAATTGTTTTGAAAGTGGTACCTTGGGTAGGGATGGGGCCATAACTCAGAGGTTTTTTTTTTGTGTGTGTGCGTGTGTTGAGGTGCCTTTATTTTCCAATACGTTGAACCCTCTGCTTCTATTAGCCTCCTAGGCACTGATAAAATGATAAAGCGAAAATAAGATGACAATATATAAGAAGGGGGGAGGCGGATTGTTACTGTGCTTGCAGGAAATGGAGATAGATGATAGTGATTAGATATTTGGAGATAAAAACTAAGTTCTAATAGATGTTAGAGTAAATGTGAGGGGATAGCTTTTGTTTAAGATTTAAAAAAACCTATTGGATATCAGATCAACCTATGTGCATATAGTTAGCAACCTATATGCTAACAATGTTTGGATATTAGATCAAGTGTCTTTACCTGCCAATATGCTGAACCTTCTGCTTCTATTTTATTGTATTCTTGCCAGCCTCTCTGGCACTGATAAAATGGAGGGATAATGCGATAACAATATGATGCGGGAGTGACGGATTGTTACTTTTGCTTGCAGGAAATTGAGATTGACAATAGTGATTAGATATATGGATTTAATGGAGATGTTAGAGCAGATGCAAGGGGATTTTTTTTTAAAACATTTTAAGAAATATTACTTTTCTCCTCTGCCACCGTGTCAGTACTTAATATTCACCTATTTTCTCATAATGCTATTAACTTCTCCAATTTATACTGATATAGCTCACTACTTCTATATGTTATAGTAATTTGCCTTTGGACACATTCTTAATTTATTTCTGATGTCGTAGGGAATTTATGGAAACAAAGTTGCCAGCATTTAAAGAAAGCAATCCTCAGCTAGAGGTTGAAACCAAGCACATTGGTGGTCAGCATCCACATTTGGAAGGAATATACAGTAAGACATGCTCTCATTTATGTATAAAGTTCAAATAAAATGAGCATTGTGTTTGTTGTTAGCTGTTAATAAATCTTGTAGTAGAATTAGGTGTTGTTACTTTTCATAATTAGTGGATATTTTCAATTAATGCAGTCCAAATTATGTAAGTGAGTTATTCTTATAGTATTCCCAGATACATGGAAATCTGATGCAAAATTATGCCAGCCAAATTTGTTGTTTCAATAAAAAATATTTAGCTAGTACGGGAAAAAAAATAAGTGGGGTGTCGGTGTCTTGGGTAGTTTGTTAAATTTCATTGGTGCATGTTGAATTGTCAAGGTTGTTGAAACATTTGGGTTTATAAGTTGGGAGTCAACCAATTTAGTTGTTTTTCGCTGAAATTAGGTATAAGGATTTAATTCAGTCCAAACAAATACGTATTCAAAATTTTAAAATGGATGTACAGTTTATTAGAAGCAAAGAGCCCTACACTCTATCGTTTGAATTATCAAGTGAATGGAATATACTGTCAAGCAATTGCTGCCTTGGGACTTCTCAGTGCTTGTTGAGGAAAATTATTTACAATAATTTAATTTCTCTGTAATAATATTTTCCCAACACACAGGGAACAAGAATGAGAGGAATGTCTGTGTCAGAAATATGACCCCTGAAGAGGTGCTTGAGTGTGCAACAAAGTTAAGGAATTCACTTGGAAGAAAGGTGGTGAAGCTGAAGACCAGACATGTCACCAAACACCCCAGCGTGCAAGGAACATGGACTACAGCTCTGAAGTTATGAAATAAATAAAGAGATCGGCTGTTTCCGACCTTTCTCTGTGATGCATCGCTAGTGTTGCTGGTTGTATCGTTCCTACCCTTCTGTGCCATTCTAGTCAAATTAGTGTAATGGCATTGTAGGAAGTTCTGTCGTTAGGTTATCAAACTTTCTTTATATTAAATCTTTGAGTTCCCTTTAGCTATGAAATAGTACGACATTGGATTAAGAGAGTCCTATAAATTGGATTTCAGTTTTAGAATTTATAGTTATATTATGTTTGTCAAGGGGCTCGTTGAAATTTGCTTCTCGGAGCTGAAAATAATTGTTTGCTTCTAATATCCAAATCTAGTACCGAAGCATTTTGATGGAAAAATAACTAGACATGCATATCCCACACGATGATTCAACATTTGTCTGAATGGCAAAATAAAATAGACTGCTTGCGTGTTGATGATAGTATACATTCTGTTTTCAACCAACTATTTCAGTCTAATCCAGATGCAGGGACATAATAGACATCCATCCACATGTATCTAATATACTTTCCAGTTCTGCGATATGACTCTCTTTGTATGAATTTTATTGCTATTGCGGTGAATCAGGTGAAAGCTTTTTTCTTCTATGACAATTTAAACTTGGCAATTCCTTATATTTTTTTGTTTATGAACTTTCAGCTGGTACTATGTTTTCTTCCTGTGTTTGTGATGAAATCAATAAAAAAATTTACGTTTTAGATGAATGGAAAAAGAAATCTTTACATTTAGTTAAGATCTCCTGCGAAAATGATATGAAAGATCAAAAAAAAAAAATGGTATTTGCTGGCAAAAACATATTTTTTTAGTCAATTGATCTGATTGCAACTTTGTATATGAATTTTCAAAGTGATCAAATGGGAAAGGCTGTCCTGATATCATCAAAGAAACCTATGCTAACAGCAACTCAATATTTAGTCTAATATCATAAACATTCTTCATGTAATGAAATTATCACAGATAATTAGTTTAATAAGCAGAAATGTAATGAAACACAGAAGACATAGTTTTAAACTTAATGTCTGTCTTTAAAAAAAAAGGATGAACAATATGTGACGAGTGCAGAAATTTCATGCAAGGTTCTTTTGCATCTGTCATTGCATCCCATTACCATCTTCATACGCATCTCCCGTTGCATCCAAATGAAAGATTGGCAGTTATATGATCTACTGAGCTCTGACCATTATCATAGCCATAAGACATAGTTCACTTTTCGACAACCATTGTTTTTTATTCACGGCAGAACAAGGCACGCCTCTCCACTATCATTGTTACAGTTTTCCTTTTTCTTTTTACCACAAAATCTGCAAGATTCTCCAATAAAAGATAAGAAGAATTATCTTTTCCTGAACTTTCCCACGTCGATGGACAAAATCAAAATTTACTTTTGACCATCATTTCCCCTCCATAGTATGATCTGCTCATCCTTGAACAAGATAGGGACACAAGGTACTAAATCCTGCATAGACGAAATTTCGAATCAAACATACAAGACCTGGCAATACGATCGAGATTGACAAGGTCATAGCAACTAGAAAGTTGAAAAGCAAGACTATATATACCCTTAATTTCACGCCTATCTTTTTGCAGTCACTGGTACCAACATGAGTACAATCCAACCTTACAACTTCTTCAGCATTAAAGGCCTCTCTCACTCTCTCCACTACGTTTACATAGACACCATTCCTGGCTGTGGAAATAATTGGAAAAAATATTTAAAACACAGTCCTGCTGGCACACAAGAGATACATATAGCAAAATAAAAGTAAAGCTAAAACTGTACTGCTTACTAAGTTTCATTAGTGGAGAAGAATTTAGTCCTCTGTTTCTCATTTCCTTTGTTTCGTCAAATGTCATGCCATCAGCAACATTCTTCACAAGCTTGGGAAATATCGGTTCACGTGGCTTCCACAACATCAAAGGAATTGTTGGTCTATTATTTGGGTCATAATGTCGACCGCGATACAGAAGAAGAATATTAATGTTGCGGTATATAATCTTTCCTCCAGATTTGTCCTAACACAATTGCTAGAAGCCAAAATCAGGTAAGGTATACTTAAAAATAATTCAGATATTTCAAAATTCACTTGAAGAGGATCGTGTCTGAATTTCAGACCTCAAGATGGAAGCAAATAGCACTCATATCAAGTGTTGGCACTCCTAAACACTTAATTCTCACAGCTTCAGCTCTCTTCCAGTGGCTGTGGATATCATCTAGCATGTTGTGAGTTACTCCTCCCTTCCCTATAAACATATATAATTATGCCACCTTAATAACATATAAGCACATAACACATTATGAAGAACAACAGTTCCAAGTATGAACCTTATAAGGAGTAGGCAGGTTCAATATATATACACCTAAGAAGTTTAAAGAACAAATAAGTGCATCCGGAGATATGATAATTTAACAGCACATATGGAAGGCTTGACTATCTATAAGTGAATATAAAGGTAAAATGATGAGCAAGAACAACCACAAGGCAAAGTTTTGTAAGCAAAGATTTGGCGGCAGAATCACATTGCACATCAGATATTATTATATACTTAAATCATGATACTTAAATTATAATTCTTCTTGATTTATATGTCCCGCCTAAGCAGAATTTGAACTCCTATACAGAGGTTTGAAATTGTTAATTATAGACTTAAATATTTTGAATGGCAAAGTACTTTCAGAATATATTCGAAGACTTATTTGAGATTCTACACTTCACTTCTAATAAAATTAAACCCATTTTTTCATCTTATTTTTAACTATTTTCTGCCATTCCCTGATCTGGCTTAACATCAGCTCAGACCAAAAACTTAGGCAGCAAAAGTAATAATTACCTACACATAAACGAGATCTTGAAACCAAAAATCTTTTTGCAAGTGGTTTTATTTTTGAGTACAGAGAATTGTAGCAATCAACCTTCCTCAAATACAATTGTCAAAAACTAGTTATTTCACGTATCACTGAGTAAAAGTGCAAGAAAACTCCTGCACATTTAGTTAGTGAATCTCCTTAAACAGATGGAGCAATATGACAACTGCCAAAACCCATCTTAAACTTGCCACAAAGCCAACACTACCCACACCCTAGCATACCATATGATTATCTTTAAACATTTGACTTTATAATTTGATGTTGGAGCGAGAATAATACTATATATATAAGATATTACATATACAGCATTATTTCAATAAATTGTTACATTGTTATATACACAACCATGTAGAAAACAAGGTTGGTTCTTGCATTGTTTCAATAAATTGTTACAATGTTGTTTATGCCTTTATGGAGTAGGAGGGATTCCTAATATATATAGATGTCGTGTGTATGTAAACATTATTCTCTCTGAAGGTACATTGGCAATGTAACATTGCAAAGTAAAAATCGCGCCCCAACTTTATTTCTACAAACAAAACCCAAAAACGACACAAGACTGTTCAATAAACCTGAAAACGATGCAGCACAAACTCAGGTAATTTAAATTCGGTTTTTCTAGTGTGTGCCCATGGGCACATGCTAAGCGCGGAATTTGATAAGTTTGAGAGAGTTTGATTGGCTCTCATATCTTAATAATGGTGGACCCCCCTCAAATCCACCAACCACACCAATCAAAATCTCCCAAACATATCAAATTTTGCGCTTAGCATGTGCCCATGGCCACACACTAGACAAACCCATTTAAATTTAACACAACACAACTCTTTCCTATACATTTACTGTAATTAATGTAAGCTTGCATATTCATTTTAATCATAATAATGCAAGTTTTAGAACCACGCATAAATCGACACATTCACAAACACGAATGCAAACCCAAAATTCAAACAAGCAACAAACTCTCACCCAAATTAATCTGCCTAGAACAATCACTATGCCAATACCGTTCGACAAGCTCAGACACTTCATCCTCACTCAAATCCTCTCCAAGAACCTCCTTCCTCTTCCTCGCCGCCTCCTCCGTCAACTTCTCTACCTCCCCATCAACCGGAGCACAAGTCCCGGTCCATTTCCGGTCAAGCCGTCCCGGCCCAAAAGGCGAAAACTTTGGGGTTTCTCGAAACGCAATGGGCTTAACAGAGCTGTTGGTCTCGGAATATGAGTACTTGAAATCAAAGGGCAGGTCTGATTTCAGCGGGAAAGGGTCGGAAATTTGGGTTTTTTGAGGGGCTTTTGGGGTTTTAGGTTTCTTGGATTTGGGCTTTGAAGGGGTTTGAGTTTGGAGGGGTTTAGAGATGGGAGAGAAAGGTGGGTCGTAGTGAGACTGGGTTAAATTTCTGTATGTGTAGATTAGATTGGTTGGATAAAGGCGTATACACAGCTTGGGTTTCAGCATCGCCGGCGTTCCGGGGTTATTTTGTCAGCAAACTATCCGTCGTCGTACAGTCTTTACTCCTCCGTCCCCCAGGGTCTTTACCGGGTTATGGAGCGCTGCATTTTAATTTTTTAAAATATTCTTTTCTAATAAAATTCAATATTTAAATTTTAATTTAGAAGATTAATATTTTAAAAATAAGTTCTATAGAGTACATAAAAACATTGTAGTATTGGAGTACGAATCATAATTTTATTAGTTTGATCATAAATAATATCTTTGATTATCCAAATCTATATATAATCTATCAATTTATAAGTTGTCTTGCATATAATTGTTTATCAATCATTAATATCTTTCAACTTTAACAAGTATTAAGATTATTGTTTCGCTTATTAGTTATATTGCAGAACATAGAGTCCTGTAATTTATAAAAGTGATTATTCTGCTTTTTGATTACAATATTTATGTTGCAGAACATAATGTGCAAGTTGTCAAATGTTTACAAATATTACTGAACAAAAAAAATTTAAATTTTAAATAAATATATTACATTTTATCAACTTTGTACTCCAATACTCCAATATTTTGTGTACTCCATAGAACTTAAGTCTTAAATTCTTAATGAGAGTTTTAAATCATGTCGAGATTACGTTTCACGATGTAAAGAATCTGGTCGGTCGGACGGAGGGAGTATTTTATAACAACAAATTATTTGTGTTATTTTATAATAAAAAATTACTATCCGGTAATATAATATTTATATCCGGAATTTGACGGAAACTATCCCCACTATTTTATTTTAGCAAATTATCCGCACTATTTTATAGATATTTACAACTTCCTCGTGCACCAAAAGAATCGAAAGAGCTTCTTTCACACATGAAAAACTTTAATCAGAGGGCATGTTGAAAAGGAAATTAGATAAAATTTGATGTCTAAGAAAAACGCTCAAAAGAAAAAGCAAAATCCCCAGAACTAAGAAGAAAGGAGAACTTTCATTCAAGAAAATCTATCGACTAACCAAAGGTTATGCAGAGATGGCCTCAGAAATTTAGCCAATAAAACTTTAATGACTGAGAAGAAAATCAAGATGAAAGACAAAAATTTGCGGAAAGAAAAAAAGAAGAAAGGAAAGAAAAAATCAAGCACGAAAGATTATGTCAAGCACCAAAACAAAGTCATCTAAAATGACACAATCGTTAATTAACGACAAATAAAATTACAATATACGATCAAAATGCCATTAACTATGACACTCCCTCGAAAGGAACACAATAATTAATTAAAACTAACATATATCTAAACACAATTTACGATATAAAGTCTTATAAATCTAATAATAAACTAATCACAAAATTCAATTACGAAAATATGATTTTTATTTAGAGCAAAAAGTTAATTTAAATTTGTGCATGAAACTAAAAAAAGAAAAAAAGTACTATTTATGCAGACTTAAATGGACAAAAGTAGATTTAATAAATTTCTGTCAATATTTAACCTGAAAACTCAAAACTAATTTGAAACGAAGGATTATCATTTTTTGTTCTCCCGAATTTTCTCCTCCGAGAGCTACAGGTATGCTTAACTAAACCAAAATGCTACTCACATATTCTTGACAACATAAATTGGCAGAAGGGGTAAACCATGGCTAAACAATTGAGCACTTATTATAAAGCTAAAACCATCAATTTTTAGTCAGCAGACTTATAATTATCATGCCTAAGTTCCTATGGTAAGACTAGAGTCCACATCCAATATCAACGAGTCCATATCCGATGACTATTTACATATTCTGTACAATGACCGGCGACAGCTGCTGGAAATCAGGAGGTATAAGTTGTGTTGGCATTTTGAGGTGAAGACGCGAAGTTACTTGTTTTGTGATTGCTAGAGATGTCTATAGTTGGGAAGGTCAGCACTGATCCCCTTTCAAAAACCGGAGATGATGACTGTGAGGTGAGTCGTGTTGGAATCAGAATGCTTTGCAAAGACTGTTAGATGTCACGTTAGATGAACACTGCTCTCGTATTGGACTGGTAGGACCACACAACCTGCTCCTCTTTGGCTCAGAAATAGTCACATGTGAGATTGCAACTGCAAGTGCATCGACAAAACCACAGTCATCCTGCTCGTCTTTTTCCTGGCTTAAACTTTCAGACGATGAATTTCGACTAGAATCATCATCGACAAAATTGCTGTCTCTTATCTTTCTACTAGAGTTTGGAATAAATGATACGGGTAAGTGGTGAGATCCTGGCTGATTCTTTGTTTTTGACTTAAAAGATAATGTCCTCAAGGTGCGCTCGGTGTAAAACAAAATCCAAGGATGTGCTGAACAAAGAAAAATTAAAAATTATCGCAAATTACTTGGGGCAAAGTAGAGTAAACACAACAGGAAAGATATTTCAAGCTCAATCAAAATAAACTAGTATTTATATGCACAAAAGAAACATGGCATAGTTGTTTTAATTTTTCTTTTGTTTCTCCTTATTTGGGAAGATACTGGACACTATGGGGCGTGGGAGTGAGGATCAGTATGATCTTTTAAAAAAATTGTGGTGCCAGAAAACGCTTACCTAATATTTCATCAGCCGTTATTCTTGCAGCAGCATCCCTTGTAAGTATACGCTCGAGCAAATCTCTCAAAGGTTTCGATATAGATTCCCATATCCCAGCTTGGAAATCGAGCTTCACAGTCTTAATTGCCTCGAAAACGTCTTCTAGCGAGTTTCCTTTAAATGGAAGAGCACCAGCCAACAAAGCATATAGAAGGACTCCAGCACTCCAGATATCCACTTTCTCAGAGTAATTCCCTAACAAGACTTCCGGGGCAACATAAGCCGGACTTCCTGCTATTCCATTTAAACTTTGGTCTGCAGAAAACATAGCATGGATCAATGAAAAGACATCAAGAAGTAAAAGCTATGAGGATACATCATACTTCATTTTAACTTTGCGGACCAAATGGCAAATAGCGAACTTGAAATCCATACACACTATCTTTCGGCACAAAATTACCAAAATCTGAGCTATTAGTAAGATATTATTGCCAAAAAAATGAGAAACAAGAAGACCTTAACCTTGACATTCTTCCTAAGAGTACAAAATTATCAATAACCAAACCATTAACATTCCTCTAAAACTTTGGCTAATTCCTTCATATAATATTTAGACAAGAGCAGCTGTAAGTAGTAGAAAATTTGAATATTCCAAGATCAAATTAATTCGTTTTTTTTATATTATGAACTGTTATATATTTTTTTTACTAATTATGAACTGTTAAATTAGTTTAAGTATTTGTCTAGAAAAATTGGATTTAAAGCATTGTGCCACAATTAGTATGAAAAGCTAGGACAAATTTTTTAAAGAATAATAGGCAATATAAGTTACATTGAGGTTTTATTATAGGCAGTTATATAAAAAGAATATAAATTGCTTTTACTTTATCAAAGATATTATGACAAGACTAAGTATACATTAAATAAAACCAGCTTCAACACTTGGATGAATCATCAAGATTGAATAAAACCATAAAAGTTTTGGCTATACAAAAATATATTGTTCTTAGAACTAGCAAGGCTCATTTCTTGTGAAGCCTGCAAGAGGCCAGGGATGATTCTGCTCAAAGGTGTATCATGTATATGATTATATGTTAAGGTGCAGCATGTCTGTAAGTATCTAAGTACTAAGATGTTAGATTCGGTGATTCGTAAAATCGTGTCTATTCGAGTCATCTACGGGAATAACAGATAGTTAAACACTTTAACCATTAAATTTTAGGATCCGGTTCGGCCCACCTAAATTTATGATGGACCCGCTCGAACTCAACCAACAACCTGCATCGCCACCCATACGGGTAATAATTTACAAGATGTGAAGTGTAATATAGTAATTATATGGGAATATACACATATCAACAGCATTTACAACTATGCCGGTGACAATAGCAACACATGATAGATATAAGATCAACACACACAGATAGATGAATATATCCATTACATGAATGAGAATTTACAGTCTTTTTTTCATGCAATATTAAATTGCTACAAGTTCATAAGGATTCATGTAAATAACTATACATTTAATTTTCCAAGCACATCACAATATTGTATGGTATGCATCAAGGTATTAACTAACCTGCTGAAGGAGGACCTATAAAAGATAAGTACTTAGATATCAATGGTTATAGCCATCTAAACCTCTTCTCTAATACTAAAATGAAGCAAGTGCCCATGTCAAACATAAACATCACTCCATTTAGAAATGCATATGCATAAGCGCATCCACCACCACATTATGAATGAGAAACAACCATGCAAACATATGATATTATATTATTTAGGAATGCATATGCAGAAGTGCCTCCAGCGCCACATACAAAAGGCGAAACAACCACATGAACATAGAACATGATAGCAAAGTGATTACTCGTAAATGTTTAACACATTTTTCTATATATTGTATCACAATATACTAAGCCAGGGTAAGATATTTACCATTGGTAATCCTCATGGCTAAACCAAAATCTGCGAGCTTTATCTTACCAGAGTTTGTGAGAAGAATATTTTCAGGCTTTATATCTCTATGGACAACTCCCATCTCATGACAATACTTAATCACCAGCATCAAATCCTTAAAAATATTAGCCGCTTGTTGCTCAGAATACCTTCCCTGCTTCGTCATCTGATCAATCAACCTTCCACCTGAACACAACTCCATTACAAGGTGAAAGCTTTTGGGATCCTCATAAACTGCTTTCAAAGTAACAACTCCAGGATGCCCTGATAAATGCTGCATTATCTCCACCTCACGATGCACTGTCTCCTCCCCTTTATGCAACGTTTTACATGCAAAGTCCTCTTCACTAACCTTACTCCTACACAACCAAACTGACCCAAACTTTCCTTTACCAATCGTAGCCCCAGAAATGAAATCATCTTCAATCTTATTCTTCCGACCCATTTGCGTCGCTGCATCAATACACCCTATCTTCCTCTTAATCCCTCTCCCCGACAAACCAGACAAGGATGTCGTTGCACAAGCCGGAGCAGTAGCAGCAATCCCAGCAAGCCTCACTCTACATGACCCAACAGTCTCATCAACACTTTCAACACCTTCTTTACACCTCTTCTTCAACCTATCATAATCTTCTAACGAATAATGACACCTTAAGTTGGATCTCGCCGACCCCGAATCATCACTAGTTGATCCCAAAACATCTTTCCGATTTGGGCACAACAATTCAGTTCCCTTTCTCTTCTTCCTCATTAATCACTCTTTCTAAATCCACTCAAATCACCCAAAAGATAAACAATAATTTAACACAACCCCACAATTACAGAACCACTAATCTCCCAAGATACATCCTGTAATCAACACAAACACAACAATATATAATCAAGAAACTCAAGAACAATAACATAATTCAAAAAAAACCACAAATATATATACAATTACACAACTAAAACAGAGTAACGATAGAAATCAAAGAGACCATTCTGTATAAACAATCAATCAATCATCAAATTATTAATTACGAAACAAAAAGTAAAAATTAAAGAAAATAAGGGGGAAAAGAGGAACCATTATGAAGCGGCAATGTGGGTGTTGTTGACATGTTGTAGAGAGATGAATACAATTCAGATGTACAGAATCGATCAAATGAAACCCAAGAAATCTGGAATCGAAGGGAAAAAATTATATAAATGTCTTTTATTTAATTTTAATTCACTCTTTCGAGTGTGTGTTTTGAGGTTTAGCGTCTAAAGTCTAATGATTGAGGGAAACTGGAGTGTGCACGTATTTATAGTTGTATGGACGCGGAATATTATTTTTACTTTAATGTGATTGTTTTTTTCTTTTTTTTTTAATTACTATTATTTTTATATTACTGGTAGTGTTGTAAAAAGCGTTGTAAAAAGCGAGAATCGGGCTTAGTCGGTGAAGTCACCTAGCAATTAATCGGATAACCGGAGATTAATCGGAATGATTAATCGGATCATTAATCGTAATCAATTTAATATTATTTTTAAATTATATAGTATTAATATAATTATATATACTACAAATTTGTAGTCATGTAAAATCAAAAAATCAATGATTTTTTATAATACAAAACATGCCTTTATATACATATACAAGTCCAGTAATCTCATATATAAACTTGAATTTGAATGAATTTAAGAAGGAAAATATTGCAAATTTATGTAATTAGAGTTTAGGGGCTAGTATTGAAAGTGTGAAAAGTAAAAAAAAAAACAATTTTAATTTCTTGTGTTTCGTCATTTCTGTGCCTTTTGTTTTATTTAAAATTAATTTTGAAATTTTAAAGAAAATTTACTTTGTATTTTTGAATTTTTTAAATTCATCGATTTTTGACTGACTTTTTCCGATTAATCCCGTCTTTTGATCGATTAATCCCGACTTTGGCCGATTTTCAGGAAAAACGATTTTTTCACCGATTAACACTTAATCGAGACGGTGGCCGACCGAACAGCGATTAATCGCCGACTTTTAGAACACTGATTACTGGTCTTATTTGTTGTGTCCTCATCCTCATTTCTTATTCTAATTGTCTCAAAATTTTTATTCATGTTTATGATCAAATTATAAGAAATACAATAAAAATATTAGAATATGAAATTAGTGAAATGTAACTTATTTATTTAAATTTAACTTATTTTTGTTGTATAATATTTGTAAACATTCAATAAGATTATGTTTCACAACACAAACATGCTATTCAAAAAGTAGTTACTTTTATAAATCAACACTATATTCATATGCACACAATAATTTTAATGTAAATCAGAAAATGTGAATGATTAATTGATAAAATTATATATAAATTTGGATAATTCAGTATCTTGTATATAATTAAAGGGTTAATTATCAATCTCATCACTCAAGTGGACAAATGGTATCAAACTCATCACTGATCTCCACGGGGTCTCAAGTGGCTCACTAAAGTCGCTTAATGGTATCAAACTCATCACTGCCGTTAAAAAATCTAACAGAAGTTTAGACGGAATGACACCTTCGCGGTTGACGTGGCACGTTAATAAAAAAGACTGGAAAAAAACAAATAAAAGAAAATAAAAAAAAGTAGAAAATAGAAAAAAAGAAAGTAAACAAGAGTAAAACATATGTCAACAGTAGCTACATACATTGACACACATTGTTGCTTCACACGGGAGAAGAGACGAAGCGTCTAAGAACATTCAGAGCGAATAGCATATAAACCTTAATCCAAATCAAGCCTCATCAACACCAAATCATAACCAGGTATGAAAACCCTAATCTTTCTTGCATTTTCGTGTCGTATCTTTGTTCATTTATGTTGTAAGCAAATGTTTTTGTGGCTTATATATGTTTTATCTGCATGTTTTAAATCATTAATGTTAAAGTGTCGTGTATTTGTATAATGATGATAGTTGATCATGTTAAAACCTGATATTTCTTTAGACTTGTGTTCATTCGATTAACATTTTAATTAATTAAGCTTGAACAATGTTTGTTTTTGGATCCATCTTTCATTTAATCTTTAAACATGTGTTGTTTTTGGAAATTCGAACAATGTATGCTGCTTCATATGTTAAATTTACATATATTTTTCTTTTCATGTTTTTGTTTGGTACAAGAAACTCCAAAAGAAAATTTAAAAATATTTTTTTGCCAACAATAATAATTATAATTATTAAAAGAGAAAACATTTCAATATTATTCAAAAATAATTATAATCTAATAAAAACATAAAAGTTAATCTTAATTGTTTATTAATTATATATTAAAATTTAGTTCCATGCATTTATTTAGATAATTATATCCTAAAAGTAATTTAATAAAAAGATTGCATACTTTATTTTCATGTAAACTTATGTGGCATGCCACATGTCAAACCCTACAGCCAATGTGTCATTCCGTCTAAACTTCCTTTAGTTTTTTTAACGGCGGTGATGAGTTTGATACCATTAAGCGACTTTAGCGAGTCACTTGAGACCTCGTGGAGATGAGTGATGAGTTTGATACCATTTGTACACTTAAGTGATGAGTTTGATAATTAACCCTATAATTAAACTAAAAAATTATTAGGGTAGTCCAATACTCCTATGTTTAACGTAGTTCATGAAACTTAATTTGCTTAGTTCTCTGCAATGGCCGAAGAAGTGAAGATTGATGTCTCTTCTCGGTACTATCTAGGCCCTGAAGATCAACCCAGAAACCTGATTACTCACGTGATCTTAGACGCTGATAACTATTTAATCTGGTCTAGGGCAATCACTCTGTCCTTCAAATCTCGCCTGAAAATTCGGATTTCTTGATAACTACTTCCTCCGTTTTTTTTTATATCACACTTTTTGACTTGGGCACGTACCTTTAGGTGAGTTGACCACATAGTAAACATTATTATTTTTAATTGATTTTTTTTGTGAATTAAAGTTTTGATCGCATATATTTGTTCAGAAAAAGAAAATTTCAAAAATAATGTTTTTAACTGCCCAGTCAAAGCACTTAAAAGTTTAAAAGTGTGTATCAAAAAATCAAACGTCATATATTAAAAAACAGAGGGAGTATCTCAAGAAAAGGTTTTGTGTCTCTACTGCTCCTCGTATACAACTATGGGCAAAAATAATTAGTTGTAACCAAATTAAAAATATGTCAGTTAAAGATTACTCCCTCCGTCCCTTTTTATCTGTCCATTTTGGAAAAAAAAACACATACCAAGGAATAATTGATTGCATGAACTTTTTCATTAAATACCTCTAATTAATATCTTGAAAATGGTGGAATACTCCTACTTTATGTCTTGAAAACATGAATTCAACCAAGTTTTAAATAAGTCAAGCCTTGAAAATTGAAATTATGAAGATATATTTGAAAAACTATCATTAAATTAGTTTTGAAAGTATAAATGGACAGATAAATAGGGACAAATTTTTACTTCCAAAGTGGACAGATAAATAGGGACGGAGGGAGTATTACAATATGTTGATGAGACTTTACGATGATCTTGATCAACTCAAGCCTCCACATGGCTGTGAGTGTGGGAAGTGTAGTTGTAATGTTGCTGAGAAGTACGCGAAAGACAAGGAAGAAGAGAAGTTGCATCAGTTTTTGTTTGGTCTTGACGATGAGTTGTATGCATTAATGCGGAGTAATTTGTTGGATGAACTGCCACCAGTTAGTTTGGAGAGATCATTACAAGCACTACTTGAGGAAGAACATTCTCGAGGGATTAGGAAGGGTAAGGCTGAGAAGAATGAGGCTCTTATCTCTGAAAAGCCAGAGAAGTCTCGAGCATTGGATAAGCAACTTATAGTACTACAAGCCCTGCTGACTGAAAGCGAACCTGAGGAGGATGCTCGTCCTTTTTATGAAAGTCGTCATTTTGTTAGTAATTTTTATAGTTTGAATCTTCGTGCTGGTGGTATTTCAGCCCTTTCTCGTATAGTGCAGGATGGTGATTTCAGGATGAGTACCATGGTGGCTATGGGATCCAGAATTTATATTTTTGGAGACCGGATACAGGGTGATAGCTCTGCAGTTGATCCTGATTCACCAAATAAAAGGGCATCTTATTTTCTAGATTTGGCCACATCTTCGCGTGGTTGGAAAAGAGTGGATCCCCCTCTTACTCATGATCAGTTGCAATTGTATGGTCATCATGTCATATTTGGTGACAAGATGTATATCTTTAGAGGTTCTAATTCGAGGTTTTCTGGCCCTTGTGAGGTTTTTGATCCTCAACTTGATCAATGTCGTCGCATTAAATCTCCACCAGGTGGAGATGGTGGCGAGGAAGGAGGAAAAGTACAGCTCAAGATAACTCCTCCAGTGTTGGCGGATTACAAAAATGACAGAATCATGGTACGCGTCAATGATTCAATGTACGCCTACTATCCTTCTCAGGATCGATGGGAGTGTGTGGTGGAGGCCTTTCTTGGATGGTCTTCATCTGTAGACCCTGTAACACTTGTAGATGGGGTTATCTATATTCATTATCGCAAAATGATGGGATTCTTTGAGGCTTTTGATACAGCCACCAAACAATATTTGAATGTTCAAGTCTCCCCTGATGCTGTTGATAATTATCAATATTATCTACATCTACGCAGCTATAATGCTTTGTTACATCTGGGCGATGGCATTCTCTGCTTGCTTGGTTCTACTTATCAGGATCACGAACCCGGCCAACCCCAAACCTCCGCCGTTCATGCTGCTCAATTCAAAGTCGAGCTCGTCAAAAACAATGACACAAAGGAGGTGCTTGTCACTCCTATTTCTTCCAAATACCATTATATTAATTCTCGGTGCTATGTTCTTCGTTACCTTCTTCTCTAGGTGAGGTAAGTCCTTGTTTTGATTATCATATACTGCATATCAACATTTTTATTTGCTTGGAAACAATAGTTTTGCATCACATTACATGAAAATGTGTTTGTTCAAGGGTAATATATTTGGAATTGTAACTAGAAAACGCTACAAGATAAATTGACTCTCTTCTAGCAACCTTTGTGCAAGATGTTAGTCTTCACTGCTAAATTATTACTGGGGTGAGCCAACAGTTTGTTTTTTCAAGCACATTTCGACCAGATGCACGTTGTGGATTCAAAAAAATTTAAATAATGAACTTGTTCTGCATATATAAACATAATTTGCAATTTGCCAACACCTTATCAATTGTAAAGGCTGAACTAGATGATTTCAGTTTATTATCTATTATCTATTCTTTTGTGCAGGTCTTTGCACCTTCGGTTCATTAGCAGCTCATATTTCTCTTAATCCAGCTGTGAATACTATGGTAAACTAGTTCAGTTGGCTTATTTCCTAATCTTTTGTGCAGGTTTTTGCGCGTTTGGTTCCTTAGCAGCACCCTTTTGTTTTCAGTCCAGCTGCGGATACTTTCTACAGCTGGCACACATATCATAAATATTTGTAGGAACACCGAACACAGATATTGTGTAATGTATGTGATTGTTAAACAGCCTATCTACTGCAGTCTGCACACATATTTTACTATTCGATCTGTTGATTTTATGCATTAATTTTTGCTGATCTATATATTTTATATTTATTGCCCTTCAACGTGGTGATTCTTATATATTTCCTTCTCAGCTCATGATTTATACCTACCAGAGAAGGGACGAGACAAGAAAGCCAACTGATGGATTGCATTCTGAACTCGAAAACATTAGTTTGGAGGATAAAAATTAACATTTCAGTGTCATCAAATTGAATGACATATCAGGGGTCTTTTCATTGTCCTATTCCTAATTTTCGCCTTTGTCTATTTACTAATATTAACAATCAGCAATTTCTCTCAACTGTTTTTCAGCAATTGACTTGTGATTTGAAGGTGCTAAAGGTATAAAGTTACAAGTATTAGTGGTAGCCGTTGTGCCAGAATTCTACTGTCAAATCCCAGTACTACTGGTATTTGTAAATCGATGTGATTTGAGTTGATAAAGCCTAGTGCATTCTACAGAGAATAGTTTGCACCAAACAAGATGAAAAAACAGAGTTTATTCCCGTGAAAAACTAGGAGGAAATAACTAGGCAAGAGTTTAAGCTTATATAATCACTTCAAATTCGATTCTTTGTTTGAGTTTAGAGTCACCTATAGATCCCCTGATTCTGATTATGAAATGAAGACAGTCCATGGTATCCTTGTAAACTTCTTACAATTCTTGAACTTGAAAGGGTCCGGTTCCGGATTGATGCCAGAAAAAAACATGTACATAATAGATTGTTTTCAACGACAGCAGGGACCTATTGTCTTTTTGAAACGATCGAATGAATTTTTTTGAAATATCCATATTTGCCTTGGTATAGAATATAAAGGTAACAAGCAAATATCAATCATTCATATATCTTTATTTCCTAGCCAAACATGGAGCCATCAGGCATTGAGGTGATGCACTGAGAGACCAAGATGCAAGAGCCTACCATTAAGACTTGTGGTGGACCTTTACATAAAAAGAGAAATCAGTCTGGCCAGGAGTAAACAGGAACAGGATTCCATATAGGCCGGGCTAGCCCTCACCATAACATCAGAGTTCCATCACCTCTTCACTTGTGATAACAATAACAAGCTTTAGCTTCTTTATTTTCGTTTACCTTCTGCAATTTTGTTTCTCTTCTCCTATGCACAAGGAGTATGAACTAGTGACTTAACATGAATCGGAGATCACATGTCGGGTAGCTAAAACTATGAACAAGAATTTAAGTGAAACTAAAAATAACTCTAGCTAGTTCCAAAAATTTCGCTATTATTAATGAATTTAATTTAAATATTTTTCCTGGATCGATCAAAAATTAATCGAAAATCAACTGACGAAGGGTCCTGCGGCTATTTTCTTGATTTATTAACATATGCGTAAAGGAGATAGCTGAAAATATTCTTTCGACTAATCATATGGATATTTGTCAATTTTGACCGACATTTTTAACGAATTCATAGTACCTTGCATTCACCATCAGATTGACAAACTATTCAATAGTGACAGAAAATATCACTGTTGTAGTGTCAATTTTTACGAGTAAACAATAGTGAGAGCCAAACATTATGATACTCAGATCTTTGAACTGAATAGATTTGAATACAATATTTACTATGATACTCAGATTTTTATTATAATTTGATATAAATAATTAAAATTTTAAAGAGAAATATTTGTGTAACTCGATTAAAACATGTCATTCCAGGTTTATTAGATAAAAAAATGAATTTAAATCCACTATACATTTTTTAAATTAAATTAGTATCACTCATAAATTACAAAAATATATAATCATCAATATACTTATATAAAGGAGAAGCGAGGGGCGTGCAGGTGACGTCTCTCATATAGCTCCTAACTATTTTTCTAATTTTCTAGAATTTTGGATGAAAAATATCAAAAGTAAAAATTATTCTTTTTTAATTTTGAATCATTAATATAATTTTTATATTACTTATATAAAGGAGAAGCGAGTGACGCCTCTCAGATAGGTCCGTTCTATTTTTCTAATTTTCTGAAATTTTTGGATGAAAAATATCAAAAATAAAAATTAATTTTTTTTAATTTTGAATCATTGATATAATTTTTATAAGTCGCCGCAACGCGCGGCTTCTCGACTAATTTTTATAAAATTATGATGATAATTTCTATAATACAACATACTCCCTATTTCCCATTTTAACTGATGTTTGACTTTTTAACACGTACATTGAGGTGTAAAAAAACAATATCTACACTCAATAAAATAATTCAATACTTATATCAAATAAAAGTTTAGATTCTGAACTTTTATTTGATATAAATTTTATAAAAAAATATTATGTTTAGATGTGATTTTTTTAACACCTTGAAATACGTGTAAAAAAGTCAAAAGCAGTTAAAATGGGACGGAGGGAGTAGGTTGGCCATCCAGCACGGTTATTCTTGTTGCTTCGAATGATGTCTTCCGGCTTTTCTTTCAAGCCGAACTAATTTTCTTATTTTTGACTCTTTTTCAATTAAAATAAGAACAAATTTTAGGCGTTTTGTTACTACATTTTTTATATTGCCTTTTCCTAAACATTTCTTGAATTTGTACTGCTAAGATTTTACGATACTGCTGCATATGCTTCAAAGATAATAATTACAATAACAATTACAAATGTAACGATGCCTTTCTTTGTAACCAATCAGTAAAAGGGGACTATGAAAGTCTAAAGGTACGTACAAATTTGTCAAAATCAATTGATTTATTTAAACTAATAAAATCGCTAACTTCTCCCAAATGTCGCCTTAACCCACAAAAATTTTAAAGAGTATCGCGGTCTGCAGCTAGCAACATAAGCATATAATAATCGCTGTCATCAGATTGGTGTATATTTATGTTAAATCTTGGATTTATGGAATTCACGTTTATGTTAAATCTTGGATTCCACTTCCTTCGAAAGTGCACGAATGATGAGCAAATTATTCAATTTCAACTTCAATTTCTGTTATTTTATAATATTTTTCACATCTGTTTAATAACGTAATTAATAAGTAGAATAATTACTTTTTTAAGTCACGGGACATTGATAATAATTTTGAAGATTGCTTACAAATGATAAGGTATATATAAAATTTGGTAATCAATATATTATATATCAATAAATAAAAAAAATGATATATGCATACATGATTCAACATATTCCTTTCCGCTTTTAGTTTAATCTTTTATCTATTTATATTAAGGTATACAGGCGCAAGAAATTTGTTGATATTTTGATATATTTTTGTATATAGTTTGTAATTTTAATAGGAGTGTATTCCTATGAGAGCTTTTTTTTTTATTTAAAGATGAGAATAAATCTCACAAGTATGAACCGGCAATTCATCGTGATAATTCTTTCGTTCAAGAAAACTTATTATCTAACCGTCGGACATGCAAGATGACCGGGAAAATTTAGACAATAAAACTTTAATGTCCGAAAAGAAAAATCCGTTTTCTTCCAATAATCCCAAAAAATAAAACAAAGGAAACAAGAATAATATAAGTCAATATATGACAAATTATATATATTATAAAAATAAAAAAATATATCCAATAATTAATTATTAATAAAATCACGTGTATATGCATGTGGTGTTTAAAATATTCACACAATTATGATAACTCATAACTGAGACAATTAAACTTTTAATTAAGGCACAATTAATAAAATATTAACGTTTTTAATTAAGACACAATGAACGCCCTCAGATAAGGCACAATTTACGCACTCAATTCTTGATCAAACTTCAGAGGGCATTCGATTGAGATTTTAATGAATTATTTTTAATTTATGAATTTTAATGGATTGTATGTGATTTTGATTTTGTGCGGATTCTTGATAATATGTCACGGGGTTGATATAGATTTTTTAGAATTTAAACACAATACTTCAAAATTTCATGGATATTAGTGGGATTTCAAAAAACTTAAAATACACTGCATGCAACAAAATTCATCATTTAATGAAATTCAAAAAAAAATTATCAGCATTTGAATATCATCATATTTTAATAGATTTTAAACAACATCCAATTGAATATCATGGGATTTTTAGGTATAATTTGAAATCCTGATAAAAAATTACCAGATTTTATAGTATAATTTAAAATTTCAATTGTACATTACAATATTTTAGTGGATTTTAAAAATCTCAATTGAATATTCTTAGATTTCAAGAATAAAAAAGTTCTTTAAAATCCCGATCGAATACATGCGTACGAATCTAGAATCTACGATTAGGAAATTATTGAGGAACCTAATGAATCATAGGACTAACTGATAGACTGATAGTAACATTTTAGTTTATTAAAATACGAGGAAAACAAAACTCAATAAAAAAAGGAAACAAAAACAACGTATCCTCAATTCCTCACTATATATCATAGCCTACCTGGAGAACACTGTCTTGAGACAGAACCAGAAAGCATGGTGAACATGGAAGTCCAAACTCATGCATCACCTCCTCGTGAAACACAACCACTTAGCCCCTCCCTCAAAAGAACTCTCCTTATAATCAACTGCATAGTTCTCTCTATCGGAAACTGCGGTGGTCCACTCATCATGCGCCTCTATTTCATCCACGGAGGCAAAAGAATCTGGCTCTCAAGCTTTCTCGAAACCGCTGGCTGGCCATTTATTCTCATCATTCTCCTCGTCGCCTTCTACTACCAGCGCATCACTACTGGAAACTCCAGCCCCAAGCTCTTCAACATGAAACCGCGCTTGTTCTTCGCCTCTGCTGTCATTGGAATCCTCACCGGTCTCGATGATTACCTTTATGCTTATGGTGTATCGAAACTACCTGTCTCCACTTCAGCAATAGTTATTGCCTCACAACTTGGATTCACAGCAGGTAACCGCGTAGCTCACAACTTACAATATATACCTGAAGGTCACGTTCTATGAAAAACACGTTTTGGTGTCAGATAAAATACTTTCTTTGATAATTGCAAAAAATTATTCTGATGATCAAAATTTAATTCTGATGTCCATTTGATATTATTCTGGCTTGCGCATGAGAAAAATTCTGTACTAGCTAATTTAGTGATAATTTGGAAATTTCGTTGGCACTGACCAAGTTCTGGATGTGCTGTGCAGGTTTTGCTTATTTACTGGTGAAGCAAAAATTCACTTCGTTTTCGATAAATGCCGTTGTTCTGTTAACAATCGGATCGGGAGTGCTGGCTCTACACACGAGTAGCGATAGACCAGAAGGAGAGTCGAAAAGAGAATATATATTAGGATTTGTTCTGACGCTTGGAGCCGCGGCCTTGTACGGATTTATACTGCCGTTAATAGAGTTGACGTATCTGAAGGCAAAGCAGGTGATTGATTACATGTTGGTGATGGAGATTCAAATGGTCATGTGTTTGTTCGCGACTCTTTTTTGCACTGTGGGGATGCTTATCAACAATGACTTCCAGGTACTTTTTCTCGACCGTTTCAGAAAATATCCGATTAATTAATTTAGATACCCGCGATACACTTAATTTAGACAAAGACCCTGTCTGGAGTTTTGTTATACTAGTTTGTAAATTTTTACTAATAAAGCCAAGATTGAATAAGGCAAAGCTTCTGAAACGATAAGAATCTGTTAATTCCTATGCTGCATGCGTAAACACTCTGTTTGTCTTGCCATTTGCAGCTCATTATATGTTAATCTTCTTCCACTCACGAAAAACATCCAAGTCATTGTGATTGCTGTGTTTTCAATAAAGTAACGATCCGCCTTGTTATGTCTTCTTTTCAAAAATACACCAGTATTTTTTTTTGGAATTATATACCTTATAAATTGGAATATGTTATAGTTACATTTTTTTGTTTTTGAAAAGTTAATATTTTTGTTTTCTTTTTCTTTTTTGACAAAATTGATATTTTTATATAAAAGAGACATTAATAGTTGTGTGTTATGATTCTTTTGATCTTTTCTTACCTGAAACCTATTTTTTGAACCGTTTCTTTTTATTTATTTTTCCTCCATAATAGTTATTTTAACTTTTTACACCCCTCAATAAACTTATGCGATTATGCGGGACCCGACGTGTATCACACGTATTGTCTTGTTTTTCAGCCGTTAAGGTGATGCATGCTTTCAAGTTTCAAAGCTTACAATAATATCCGTGATCTTTGCAAAGTCGAAATTTAGTGGATATAATTTTCAGGGGAGAAAGGAGCACGTCACTTAAATTGTTTAGTCCAGTGTCATGGTACAGTGCTTCTGCTTTATTGTTCTGTAATAAGCACATGAGCTCAACCATTTTGACTTCAATATTTGCAGGCAATTGCAAAAGAAGCCAAACACTTTGAACTAGGAGAGACCAAGTACTTTGTAGTACTGGTTTGCAGTGGAATGATATGGCAGTGTTTCTTTTTAGGAGCCATCGGAGTTATTTTCTGTGCTTCATCTTTGTTATCCGGCATTATTATAGCTGTTCTACTTCCCGTTACAGAAGTCTTGGCCGTTATTTTTTACCAAGAGAAATTTCAGGCAGAGAAAGGAGTTGCGCTCGTTCTTTCTCTCTGGGGTTTTGTTTCTTACTTCTATGGTGAAATTAAAGAGAGCCAGAAAATGGAAAAGAAGCGGCGAGCAGCTGAATTGATGGAGCTGCCGTTAAATCAGATTGTAGCTTCGTGAACATGTATATGTAACATTGTATTCTGCATTGAGCTATAGTGTACATGGATTGATAATGGTATCTTAATTTAATTTTTACCCCTTTACCAAAAGCAATCACTAATTTGATAAACTAAGTCTTGCTATTATCATCATATCATTCGTCACACTGAGTCCGAACAATGTAAAACCAAAAACAAATCTTTATGAGACCTGGCTGGCTCGTGCCGCACACTAAAAACTTCAGTTTAATTTTAGAGTGCATTTGCAAATAATCTATAAATGATCACCTGAATTAACTAAAAGAAATATAGGGGCCGTTTGGGTGAACTAAGTGCTTCTTGCTTAAAGTAAAAAAAAATGAAGTTAGAAGTTAGAAATTAGTTAAGACTTGTAATTGATTAAAGTGTTTGGGAAAAAAAAGTAGAATTCATGAAACAAAAGCTAAAAATCCTACCTTTTTATAAGTGTTTCTCGACTTTTTACACAAACGGTACGAAATACGAATGAGTGCTTCTAACTTAAAACTTCAGGAAAAAAAACCCGCCCAAACACTCACATAATCTGTGCTTCCCCGATAATTCACATCGTTTTCTATCAATGCTGTTGTTCTGTTGACAACTGGATCAATGCTCGTCAACAATCCATCCACATATCAATTATTCAATTATTTAAATGTTATTGGTCACTGTGTTTTTAATATTCTTGATTTATTTAAAAATTTTAATTTTATTTTTGATTAATTTTAAAATATAGTTTTACTGGCTGCTTTGTTTGTCCGGGCATTCCCAGCTGATTGTATGTAAATGTTAACCGTTTCTTTTGTCTTGGTGTTACCGTCTAACATCAACCGATGGCACCTGGTAGTCTGGTACCTTGAATGCGATATAATATCTGTTAATTGTAGTTTTACGTATTTGACGTTTGTTATTTTAAATTAGATTCGGTCGTGATGAACTCATGATGCATATCTAACCTTCATTCACCATATCAAATGTAGATTAACACTGGCAATACAAAATGAAAATGCGCAGGGCCCTACGCCCAACACCCCGTCTGACCTATGTGAGTCTGTGACAACTGAAAATATGGATAGTCATGAATCCAGATCGTATCTCTTTGATTATCGTGAGATAATATTGGTCTGGATCAAATTTCAATTTTTCTGAAATTTGGGTCAAAGTCCAAAATTATAAATCCAGAAGTAAGTCGAAATATCTTTCTAGTTATCATGGGATGATAGTGGCTCAGGTCAATTTTAACTTCAAAAAACAAATCCGAATATAAATCCAAATATAAATAACTTGGATAACTCAGCACAATTTCAAAACATAACGATTGGTCGGTAAAGTTAGTGACAATACTTATATTTACAAAATTGAGCTAATATTTTCACTTTTCTTGTTGTGAGACTGGAGTATAGCACAGGAAAATTATTTGCCTTATTGCAGGGCGCAGGCAATCGCATCAGAAGCAAAAAAAACTTTGAAATAGGAGAGCCCGGTACTTTGTAGTACTGGTTAGCAGTGGAATGATATGGCAGTGTTTCTTTTTAGTAGCCGTTGGAGTTATTTTACTTCCCGTTACACAAGTCTTGGCCGTTATTTTTTACCAAGATAAATTTTAAGCACAGAAAGGATTGCTCTCGTTCTCTCTCTGGCGTTTTGTTACTTTTATGGTGAAATCAAACAGAGCCAGAAAATGGAAAAGAAGCGTTGAGCAGCTGAAATGGAGCTGCCTCTTCAGCCACTTAATTAAAGTGCCCCTCACTATATAAATTTTCTGATCTTTTTCCTTCTTTGTTTCCGTTTTCTTTAATTTCTTATGGGAAAATATATAACTTTAAAAATATAAAGAAATTTTTTTTTAGAAATGATAAAAAACTATGACCAAACTTAATTTTGGGAACACAAATTATCATCTTAGTATAATATAGATGACACTTGTATATAAAACTAGTATGGCTGATTTTTATTTTTGCCCTTGCTTACTATATAACAAATTTATAATACCGAATTTGATCCGTGTTGGAGCCGAGCCCAGCCTGAGGTCCCTGTTATTATAATATAGTATGGAAAATGTTTTTTGAAATTAAAATAAAAGTTACGGTATAAAACTAATTAAAGTTCCTTTAAAAAAACATTTTATAGATGAGCTATCTTTCCGCTTTTAGTTACTCTTGATTTTATTTAGAATCTGCATTAGTTGTTAATGATATGATAATTGGGATGAGTTCATCCTTAATTTCAGATATGAAACTAATGTTACATCTTTATGGATACATCTAAATATAAGACCTTTAAAGTTAATTTTTCCTTTTTTAAAATTTTAATATTAAAATATAATAATGGTACCAGCTATAACAATTAACATTACATTAACTTGCTCTTGCATGCATTGTCCAGCACATATCAGTAAAAAAATACTTATTTTCTTTTTGTTAGTTTTCATTTAACATATTCTTTTTCTATAATATATTATTTATCATTAACTTTTGTTTGATGTTAAATAGAAATTGAAGAATGATTGTTGATTCGGTCAATCTACCTGCACAAATTTATATTTAAGTTTTTCTCAAGAAAAAACTCATAAAAATGTAGCTATAGTTGGACCCGTACGTATATATTAATTAACATTTCACCTCCTCTGCTTGGGTGCAATAATCAACATTCGAAGCCTTTCCCTGTATAACCTAGTTCTCCGTTCATTTTCCCAAACTAACCTACTTTGTTCAATTCTTCCTAAAATGGCCTACTTTTTTCAACTCTTCCCAAACTAACCTAGTTTTTTCATATTCTAATATTTGATTATAATTATAAATATACAATATTATTAATATATATATATTTACTGAATTAATATTTTAATATTATATTTTCAATAATAAATTAAAATATTAAAATTACAATAATTGATAAATACTTGCTTGAATATAATATACATTATATTTTTTTTTCTATTTTGTTTCGCATATTTATTGTTTGAGCAATTTAAAAAACTTATTTTTGAAGGCATATTGAGAGCTTTAAAAAACATGGTTTGAAATATATTTTTTTCATTTTTTTTCTTCGGTATTCAAACATTAACGTTCTACTTTGGAACAAACTAAAAATCTCGAAAAAATATAATGTGTAGTTATAGTATTTTAAGGTCCGAAAGTGACTAAAAATAAGCCCCAACACATTATATTTTTTGAAATAGACCCCACTACATTATTGATATCAGATATGATCAAACATAAAATCTAGACAACCAATAGAAATGAAGATATTGAGATAATGTTTTATCTTTAAAATTTAAAAAAGTAGTGGTTGATATGCATGTAATCTTGACAACCAATCAAAACACTGAACAAAATAACCCTTATCCTATCTCTAAAATGCCTATATATACAAACCAATCTGCAGCAAACAAATCATAGAAAAACAAAACAAGTAAATTTGCAAATGGATAATGAGAGTTTTCTAGATTTGATGGCGAGAACAAATGCAGTGTTTAATTTAAGTGAAGCTGATCATTTAATCTCTCCACACGAGTCCGAGAGTGATGCAACTGATGGTGAAGATGGAGACGATCCCAATTCAGATTCAGCAAGTTCTGAAGGTGAAGAAGGAGACAATCCAAGCACAGCATTCAGCACACATGTACCTATTGCCCCATGGTTTTCAACGGAGGCTTTTACCTACAACAATGTCACTAATAATTCAGGTGATTTTTCTAGTGCCTCTAGTGTTAATCCTCTTGGTAGTAGTATTTTTCAAGGTCAGTGTTTTGAAGATAAACAATCTGCTATCGATTCAATTAAGTCTGACCACATAAGGGAGTCTAGAAATTACCGCGTGGTAAAAAGTACTCCAACGTTATATGAAGGAAAATGTGTAGTAGATGACTGTCCATGGAGAATTCGTGTTACTCTAAGAAAGAAATATGGCTTCTTTGAAATCACCAAACTACCTGCTGCGCATACTTGTCTTTTAAGGACAATTGAACGAGATCATCAGAAGCTTAGTTCGAGTCTTGGTTCTTGTATCATCTTCGAAGAAATGTATGCCGGGAAAGAATGGGCAAGATACAAAACAGATAAGGGATTTTGGAAAGGTGGAAACAAGCATCATATAGATCTCTCTAAAGGATACTGTTCTTGTGGAAAATGGCATAGGTATCACTCTCCTTGTTCTCATATAGTTGCTGCTTGTATGACATGTCATCTAGATTGGAAGCAATACATTGAACCATATCATACTCTACCAAAATTATATGAGTGTGGCAACATGAATTCTCCACAATACCGCATCAATCATATTGGACGTTTCCACTAGCAAATAATTGGGAGAGGTATGGAATGCTCGTACCTAATGAGGATTTGAGGAAGAAGAGGAAGAAAAGGCACAACAAAGGTCAAAGTCAAAGAATTCGCACGGAAATGGATAACTCACAGACTGTAAAACGTGTGGAAAATGTGGACAACAAGGTCACACGAGACGCAGTGCACGTTGTCCTCAAAAAGATCTTTAATGTAATATTTTTAGTATTCTATGTATTGTCAAAAAAATTGTGTATTATATTATTTTTATGGTATTGTAGTGTATTATCAAAAAAATTGTGTATTAGTACTAGAATTATTGTAATTTTAATATTTTAATTTATTATTGAAAATATAATATTCAAAAAATTAATTCAGTAAATATATATATATTAATAATATTGTATATTAATAATTATAACCAAATATTAGAATATGAAAAAACTAGGTTAGTTTGGGAAGAGTTGAAAAAAGTAGGCATTTTGGGAAGAATTGAACAAAGTAGGTTAGTTTGGGAAAGTGAACGGAGAACTAGGTTAAACACGGAAAGGCTTCCATTCATCAACCTAGTTCTAATCCTTTTTCTATTTGTTGATGCCTGATGTTGACACAGCATTTTGCAGATCCTTGTACTGATCATTTTCATTGCGATCCTCAAATTTTGATCATGACCCCGTCTCTTTTTACTATTCAATCTTCACCTCCACCAATTAATTAACGGATAAATTAATGAAAAATATACATACACATGTTAATTAATTATATTAATTTTAGGGACCGTAACGCCGGTCAAATTTGTCTGCTTAAACTTATCTCGATATAGCTTTCTAAAAAGTTATACTACTACTAAATGTTTAACCTGTCACTCCTATATTTTACTTCGACTTGACCATCTAGATCACGCAATACACTTGACTAATTCGAAACCTGTTTGGACTCTTTCTGATGATATTTTACGGTGCGAACAAAGATTATATGTTGCAGGGAGTTGATTATGTTAAGTTATTTTTGTTGAAATTGAGAATCGCCAAGTCCAAAAGTACACATATGTCAATAGAAGAACAGTATTTTTATATAAACATATAAATCACCGATTTCCCCTGGATATCACCTTAAACCACAGACTTTAGGCAGTGTAATTCACATTGATTCACATCGACCCTTTTTTTATCATATTTGTAGACGTCACTAAGGTATGTCGTTGCTGTTGCGGACAGCTACAGCAGCTTTTTGCTGAAAAGCAGGTGAAAAACTGTTTGGTAAATCTAAAAACAGCTTTTCTGAACAGCAGCTTTTGACTGAAAAGCTGCTTTGAGAAAAAGCAGGTACTCCCATGCTTTTGGAAAAAGCTGCTTTTCAGCTTTTGTAGGAAGCTGTTACAGATTTCAATATCAAATCTCACCAAAAACATTAATTTTTTTATATTATAATTCAAAATAAGGACACATCAAAAAGATTACCAAACAGTTATCTGATTTCTACAACAGCACTTTCTTTACCAGCACTTTTTCTGACAGCACAGCAATTTGCAACAGCACTCCCAAACAGACCCTAACAATATGGCAATATTATAAACTTGATTTCTGCGTCTGCATGTGTAACGGGTTGCATGTAAAATTTAGGGCATCGTAAAATTAATTAGGTGGCATTGGTAAAAATTAAATCACATAATCCTAACAGACACAGACGGTTAAAGAATATACAAGTTGTATATACCTGTACAAAAAAAATATTTATTTATTTATAATCGTAGATATTATAATATTTGAAATTTGTTGATAAAAAAATTGATCAATAATCCCAAAAATTATGTCTTGAAAATCGCTTAATCTTAACAGCCGTTCATGCTCATAATTTAGGTTTAACAATACACGCGGATCTGCGTAGATTGTGTATAGATTATATTTATCGTATTTTTGTTAGATTAGCTTGGGCGATGTAAATATATGCACGTCCACTCTAAATTGTTATGTGTTTCTCTCAAATATTATGATGCTTCCATTGTTATTTGAAAATTTTATCCCGATAAATGGCCAACATTCAATATAGTTCTGGCGAGCCTTACACTTAAAGATATAGAAAATTAACCACATTTTCTATTGTATATAATAATATTTAGTAAACAGTATCCTAAATAGTCATCCGGTCCGACTTAATCCGATCTGGAAACTAACGGATCGTATATGGATCACCTAAAATAAAATCCAATCCCAAAAATATCCGATCCAATACATATGGATTTAATATGATCCGATCCGACTTTTATACATACATATACATATGTGTGTACTCTATTAATATATTATATATATAAATATAAATATATAAATAAAATAGAGAGCATTTGAACTTGGATGGTTGAACTTATTAAACATTTGGTTTGAGAGTTTTGAGGTGCATTAGTACAACCTATTTAAATTTTAAGTTTCCCATATTTTATTTTATTAGAGGATTTGTTATATTTATAAGTTAGTGTTTCTAAATTGTAAAATTTCAGAATTTATTAAGGACTTATAATATTTGAACAAATGTGTTTTGTATTTTAAAACACTACATTTTTATTATATAAATTTTTATTATGGATGATTTCAACAAATTTTTATAGGTGAAGTTTTTGTTTTTTAATATAAACGGAGTGGAGTTTCGATCCGAAAATCCATGATCCTGCGGATTAGGATATGGATCATGTTTTAAAAAATCCGGTTGAAATCTAATCCGAATCCGATAAAATTAAACGAACGAGGATATGGATTATGTTTAATCCGATCCATTGACACCCAGCACATCAAATTCAACTGTTGACAAAATTAATATAGAGTTGCTCACTTTGTGGCCTCCTACCTCGTGTTGCTTGTGTACGTATTTTAATATTTTTATAAAATATAATTTTATAAATTATTTAATTTTATCTTCTAAATGAAAATTAATATATGAATTTTATTTAAAATATAAAATTAAATAAATTATAAATCTAGATTTTATATACATCTTAAAAATCGTCAGGAGACTCAGGACGGTATGTGGCTCCATAAAACTGACGAACTCGTTTTGGTTGCCCAGCACGATTAATATTTGTTTCCCCGAGTGAATATATATATGGTTTGTCTTGTGTGTCAAATTCTTTAAGTTTGATGGATTTTAACTGATTGATGAATTTGCAGAGAGTTCACCATCATAAAAAAATAATAATCAATCAAAATCACATGTGTCCATAAACACACACTAGAAAAATCAATAAGAAAAATGTAACCCCTTAGCCACAAACAATAGGCCCTACTTACATAATATTCTTCAGACGTATACATAATTGAATCTCACGACGTTTACATCTAACTGGAAGATGCTAAGATGCATGCATTTCTATACATATGCTTCTTGAACAGACATAAATAACAGCCTAGTGACGATAACGAATTCATTTCCGTGCGGTAAAAGAGCCAAGATATAAATCTTTGAAAAGTAATATATAATGCCACGGCAAAACTGAGAAATACAACAATCAATCTCATTATCTCACAAGTCACATCCTCAAAGCAGCCTCAAACTATATGCATGCTCCGCTAAATTCTTTGCTTTAACACTTTGGATATTTTGAAAAAATTTGATAATTTAATATACTATCAACATACTATCGAAAGCTATCATATTGTTATTTTAATAGCAGCCTCACACTATATACATGTATGCTGAGTTGCAAACCAAACAAACATCCCAGAGTCCCAGGAGCATTGTCGTAAAGACATCATGGTGAACATGGAAGCTAAAACTCATGTTTCACCACCTCAACAAACACAACCACTTAGCCCTTCCATGAAAAGAACCCTACTCATAATCAACTGCATAGTTCTTTCCATCGGAAACTGCGGCGGTCCCCTCATCATGCGCCTCTATTTCATCCACGGAGGCGAAAGAATCTGGCTCTCAAGCTTTCTCGAAACCGCTGCCTGGCCCTTTATTCTCATCATTCTCCTCGTCGCCTTCTACTACCAGCGCACCACTACTGGAAACTCCACCCCCAAGCTCTTCAACATGAAACCGCGCTTGTTCTTCGCCTCTGCTGTCATCGGAATCCTCACCGGTCTCGATGACTATCTCTTTGCATACGGCATAGCAAAACTGCCCGTCTCCACTGCAGCAATAGTCATTGCGTCGCAGCTCGGTTTCACTGCAGGTAATAAAAAAAAAGAAATACTCCTCCTGTCCTATTTTATATAAACCACTTTCCTTTAGAGATGTCTGAAAAGTAACAAACCTTCCATTTGTAACATCAAATTAGTGCTTAGCATGTGCCCATGGGGATACACTAGAAAAATCGAATTATTATAACCACGTATTCATAAACTACACTTATTCATTGCTTAGCATGTGCCCATGAGCATACACTAGAAAAATCGAATTATTATAACCACGTATTCATAAACTACACTTATTCATTTCTTAAAAACCGCGTGCTAGTGGGTCATAGATTTGGGATAAATTAAATAATTAACACCAAATTGTGGTTATATGTGCTTGTGCAGCTTTTGCATTTCTACTGGTGAAGCAAAAGTTCACATCATTTTCGATCAATGCCATTGTTTTGCTAACTCTCGGAGCTGGAGTCCTCGCATTACATTCAAGCAGCGATAGACCAGAAGGAGAGTCGAAGAAGGAATACATTTTAGGCTTCGTGTTGACGCTTGCCGCCGCGGCCTTGTACGGATTTATACTGCCGTTGGTAGAGTTGACGTATCAGAAGGCAAGGCAGGCGATCGATTACATGTTGGTGATGGAGATTCAGATGGTCATGTGCTTGTTCGCTACTCTTTTTTGCACTGTGGGGATGTTTATCAACAATGACTTTCAGGTATGTTTTTTTTTCCTTTTAATGGAGTGTGCATATAGGTGTGTGCGTGTTCAATTCACAGAATCTTTATGTGCTAGTAAGAGTTAATTATGGGCACAGTTTACGTGCCTGATTTGGCACATTTAAATCGGGACAATAAGAGACCGGCCAACTAGGGATGTCTGAATTTAAGACGCCAGTACTACTACCTACCTATCTAAATGCATAATTAATTATGGAGTAGGCAAATTATATATCATGACATTCTAATAACATTTTATATTATAATTTAGCATATATAAATATCTAAAAATGACCAAGTGGACCCTAAATATAAGATATTTTATGACATGAGGGTAATTAAGAGAGTATGGACTAAAATTATATAGAATATCAATTTACATCAAATTTTTCATACTCCACCGAAAGTATTTTAGAAGCTTACTAACTCTAAACTCTAATGTTTGATTATTTTTAAGAATAATATGTATTATTATTTAAATATATTATAAATAAAATATATTATTAATTTTAATGGAAGTTTGTCAAAAAATGTTTGATAAATGTAATCAACGTCATGGGATTGAATAAAGCTTTAAAGAAAAATATGTCTCCTTGAAGTGGAGAATTTTTGCACACTCTCAATAATTTATATTTATGATATTTTTATTTATTTATAACTAAAAATTCAATGAGTCACAGATGCTGTCATTATTTTTGAAACTTGCATATTGTCACATTTGCTTAAAGTTCAATCACCTATAAAAACCGAAAATCATGCATATGGCCGCATCTAATTAAAACTTGAGATATAAAATTGTCCAAACTGACCATAACACTTTTGGCAGGAGTACCCACCTCCTCTATTTGTTGTATTCTTAAAACTAGCACTTAGGCTTAGGGTCTGTTTGGGATTGCTGTTGAAAATTGTTGTTGCTGTGAGTAAAAGTGCTGTTTTAAAAAGTGCTGTTTATAAAAACTGAGACTGTTTGGTAAATTTGATTTCAAATGTGTTGTTTGAATAAAAGCTGAAAACAAACTGTTTGGTAAAGTTTTTGTTAAACTACTGTTCAGAGTTATAATTATAATAAAATACTCACTCCGTCCCATTTTAGTTGTCACATTTTTATTTTTGTTGGTCAAAATGATTTTGACCGAAGATTATAAGTTACTCACTCATTATTTTAAAAAACTGAAAATTACATCTTAAAGTAAATTAAAAGTTATTTCTGGTGATATATTTTTTTTATTTTGTCAATTGATAAAATATTAAAAAAATTCAGTCAAACTTTAATCAATTTGACCGGCACAAAATCAAATGTGACAACTAAAATGGGACGGAGTGAGTAATATTTTATTCATTATTTCATAGACAAATATTGAACGACAAATATAATTGTGTAAAACAACTGAAACACTATAGGATAGGAGTCTGTAGGAGTAGCATGCATGCTTGATCTTATCTTTAATGAAATTAGGTAAATTGTTGTTTATTATAATACGTTATAAAAATGTTTTGTAAGTTTTATTATTATGTAAACACCTACAATTATTTAATATTGTTTTCTATAAAATTTAACTAAAAATTTTCTATAGGTGTCACATTTTTTAAAAAAAATATGTTATTGATATGCATATAATTTATAATAATATATATATTTCATAATTTCAATTATACGTCATTGAAGTCAATCTCTTCATTAAACTAAAAAATATAAAGTAAGTAATGATTTAAAATATAAAATTATATAAGAATAACTATTAAATTATTATAACTTGTAATTATTGTATGTCATTTTTTTTCAATAAAGACTACTTTTATTTGATTTAGAACATCGAATTTTTATATTTATTTAAAAATTATATATAAATACATATCATTTACCAAAATACACTACTTAAATTTATTATATATAAAAAGATATAATTTTCTTCTTCATTTGATGTATTTACTCAACAAATTTCATTTTCCCCTCTATATTATAATTAATTTTTTTGTGGACAACAAATTTAATGAAACCAAAAATATAACCTTCAAATTTATTTAAACAACCACCAGTATTTTAATAATTTATTTTAAATTTTTATAAAAAATCATCTAGCACCAAGCTTAACGGAGAATAATCGAGATTACAATAAAAAAATATTTTATACACGTGTACTGCTTTTTTTTGTTGTTTTGTTTTAAAAATAAAAACAACCGCATGTGCTAGGGTTTGATACCAGAACTTGTAAGAGCGGGGCGCAACAGTGGCTTTTGTGAAAAGCAGGGGTACACCTGCTTTCTGTAAAAGCTGCTGTTAGACAATAAGCGCAGTTAAAAAAATCTGTTTTAGATGTTACCAAACAGTCTCACACCTGCTTATTGATAAAAAGCTGTGGTTGTGGTTGAAAACCACAACCCCAAACAGGCACTTAGACATTTCTTCTCGTCGCTACTTATATCAACCTTAATAAAAAATTTGACCACTATTTTACGTAAATGGAAAAAGACAGTGATGATCATACACCACAGTCTTAGGAATTCAAGTTGTGCAGGTATTTAATTCCCTCGATGTCGACAGATGGAACCCGAAAAAGCATAAAATAAAATATCTCTCTATTATTAGTTGTGGTTTGAAAAAACGAGAGTTCTACTCCCTCCGTCCCATTTTAACTGCTTTTGACTTTTTTACACGTATTTTGAGATGTTAAAAAAATCACAGCTAAACATAATGATTCTTTATAAAATTTATATCAAATAAAAATTTAGAATCTAAACTTTTATTTGAGATAATAATTGAAAATTTTATTGAGTGTAGGTATTATTTTTTTACACCTCAATATACGTGTTAAAAAATCAAACATCAGTTAAAATGGGACAGAGGGAGTAAGTCAAATCCTTTTAACCGTCTCATTTATCTTCATCTATCCTTCCAATAATGTCATCATCCAGCCAATTGCACCTACCACCTCTGAATGCGATGCAATCATATAATTTAGGCAGAATAAACTAATTATGCTTATGTTAACCTAGTTAAATACACTTCAGGTAATAATTTTGAAATATTAGCCTGGACGGAAACAAGGAATACTTTTCTTTTAAGAGTAACAAAATGTTTACCTTTATTTAACAAAATAATTTTGATTCTTAAATTTTAAATTAATCTATTATAAACTATAATAACTGATACATAAAACTAATATCATTTTCCTTATCAATGGATAAATAAGAAATTTAAAAACGACTTAAAATTAGTTTAAAAAACAAAGAAAAAAATAAAATTACCATCATTAATACGTAATAATAATAATAATAAAACATCTAAAATAATCAAAAAATATTTTTTTTTACTGCCAATTCTTAATATAAAATATTATAATAAAAGTTAAATCTTTAAAAGAATATATTCAACTAAACGTCAATACAGTTAATATATCATAGAATTTCGTGGACATGCATGATGCATGTACTGATCTGTGAAAATCATGAACATTTGTATCTCAGCATATACAGAAGTAACAAACACTTGGTCATCATGGAGGCGGTAACATACAATAATTTAGGGCTCATTAAAGGTATATGTCATGGAAGTTCAGCTGTTCGAGAAAAATTGCTCCCCAAACATTAAATTTAACGGTTTTTGTCCATGGGCACATGCTAACCGCAGAATTTTATAAATTAAATTTGACTATTTTTATTAGCTCTCATATTTTAATAATGACGGGCTCTCCTTACATATACAACCACCACACCAATCAAAATCTCTCAAACCTATAAAATTTTGAGCTTAATGTGCGTTCATGAGCACATATTAGACAAATCCTAAATTTAATTACTAGCTGAGCAGGAGATCACATGGGACCCACGTAGATTATAAGCTGCATAGTGCTATTACTGACAACTTATAAGCCCAAGTTCACACTTGCAATACTCCTCTTTACTTTAAATAATAAGTGACTTCATTTAAGGTAAGCCAAATGGACCCTATTGTTTTTTTTTTTTTCAGGACCCATTGTCTTTTTTTGAACGGTTTTGTATGCTAAATAAACAGGAGTATGATCGAAGCGTGTGGGTGAGTTTGCATGCTTTCATATATAGCAACAATATTTTTGGTTGCAAAGCTGAAATAGATGATAAACTTTTTTTTTTTTTTTCATGGGAAGATAAAGGGCTAATTATTAAAGGAGAAAAAAAATGAAAAAAATGAGTTCACTGTCTAATACACGAGTGGTCTATTATGGGGTAGATGGATCATGGATGGAAGAACATATACGAAGAGTGGGAGAGTTGAAAACACACAAAAGTAGATAGCCACCCATGATGACCATGGACCAATGTCCCGGTTGATGATTTCCTAAGATTAACACCACTCATTCGACTCCAATCAATTCACAGAGTTGTGGTGTTTTTAAATTCGAATACTAGTTGATCACAGATTGAGATCACTCATACAATTCCACTGGAACACCACAACAAATATTGTCAATCTTGTTTGACTTGTGATAAGCAGGATATAATTACGAAGTTAGTGACTGTTGAAAGATATTAGAATATAATATGATCCTGATAATACTCTATATTTGCAGGCAATAGCAAGAGAAGCGAGAAATTTTGAACTAGGAGAAACAAAGTACTATGTAGTGTTGGTTTGCAGTGGATTGATATGGCAGTGTTTCTTTCTGGGAGCCATCGGAGTTATTTTTTGCTCCTCGTCTTTGTTATCCGGCATTATCATAACCGTGTTGCTTCCCGTCACAGAAGTTTTGGCCGTTATTTTTTACCAAGAGAAATTTCAAGCGGAGAAAGGAGTGGCTCTTGTTCTTTCTCTCTGGGGTTTTGTTTCTTACTTTTACGGCGAAATTAAACAGAGCAGAAAATTGGAAAAGAATCGGCGAGCAGCTGAAATGGAGCTGCCCCTCAATCAGATTGTAGCTTCATAAACATGTATTAGATAAAATGTCGAGTAGTAGTATATTACTGTGTCTTGTAATATTGTGGTTTCAACTCAAGTCCTTTGTTGAGATGGAACTCTGTTATATGCGAGACAAGATGGTGCAAGTGCAATTTGTATGGTTTGCACAGAACATGAAAACAATTTCCTACTGTTTCTCGCTATATTGTTGCAGTTTTTTAAGGTTGGACCAAAAACTAATTTATATGTGGATTATTAGTTTTTTGAATTTCATTTCTAAAAAGATATCGAAATCTATAAAATTAAGCTGTGAATATTGAGATAATTTTCTTTTATCGGAATGTGATAAGTTTTAATAAGATAAAACTCTTGTTTATTTTTGTTTGATTTATTGAAAAAATTTCAATTAATTAAAAAAAAATATTTTGTCAACTATATTAAAAAAAATCTAATTTCTTAGAAAAATCTTTAGTAAATATACGAGTAAGTCAATTAACCTGATTAATTGTGATTTCCATGCCCGATACAAAAAGACTAAAGAAAAAGAAAAAAAACAGAAGCCTGAAATCACAATGTAGCTTATCGTATATGATTGGGCTCAGCCCACCTGTATGTTCATACTCTACTTAACCAAATTGAATCCCATGAAACTCATTTACATACACGGGCCCAACCCAGGACTCGATTGAAGAGTTAGTTGAGTTACCGGACACAAACTACAGTCGACACTGCCTGTATATTCTGGGTCTGCTGTCTTATTTCATTTCTTTTACTTTTGCGTAATTCTCGAGCTTTGTCAACCATGGCCGACGCTCAACAAACTCCCACGCTTTCTCAGGTATTTTCTTTTCATTTCTTTTTCAATTCTTATACTAAATTTGATTAATATTTCGCTGCTTTATATTTATGTCACCAGTTTGTTACATTTCAGATTTACTTTCTAGTGGATTAAATTTATTTTTAGTATTAAATAGAGACTAAATAATATTACTTTTAACAGTTATAAGTAATTTGATTATTTTTTTGAAATTTTTGTATGTTTAGATTAATGTATATTTTACAATTTAAGTTTTAGGGTTAGCGAATCCCTCTTGTGTGTTCAATGTCGAATACAGCTCAATTGATCATAAATAAGTGATGTGAAACTCGTAGATTAATGGTTTAGGAAATTCAGCAACCTTGTGAATTTTATGTGTTTAGGCCTGTATGTGTATCTAGATTTTGGGAATATTGGTCAATGTAGGTGGTGTAAATTGTTCTTTGTGATTAAGGATGGTTTTCGAAAGCTGTTACAATGGTCTACTTCTCGAATTAAGCAGTAATAAATTACGCAATGCTAGAGCCGAGAATTGCTCTGTCTTAAAGCAAAAAGCAAAGTATTGAAAACTTGCTTGTGTCTGCTGTGCTTATCCTCTCTTACTTGAAGGTTGAAACCGATGATTATAATTTAATAAGGAAGCTAGTAGTGTGAATATACATACTTAATTTAGTTTTTACTTTTGAGAGACCTATTGGTCTTGATGGTAATAAAGTCTTGTTGGAGATGGTGGACCGACTTAATAATCTAATTTACAGCGGCACTGAAAAGTCAATCTGGTGATAGAACAAGGAAACGATTGATATTGAAATCACAGGTATTTAAGTAGTTACAACAACTCAGTGTAAAAATTTTAGGCACAATTTGACAAATATTTAGTGCCAACCAAGTAATAGACTAGTTTAAGTTTGCAATAACTAGTTAATGTATGTAAGTGATTGCTTATAAAGTTTATGTGTAGTGGTGGGGGTATAGATTATGTGACACAGCTGGAGACGTTATAAAAAGATGATATTTGATCATTCAATTCGTACTACTATGCTCTGCAAAATATAAGTTGTATTGCGATAAAATTTTGAGCTGGATTTGACACTTACTAGTATGATGCAACAACTGTTAAAATTCATATCAGGCTACTAACTGAGCTGTGTTCACCATAGTGCTCAGAATGAATTTTTTGTACTGCAGTTGCAAAATTCACAAGTTGTAAGGCTATATTTCCGATGATAGCGGCTATTCTAATTTTAGGATTAGTTTTTTAGCACAGTTTATAAGAGCATTGTGTTATGTTATGCCTTGGGTGGCAATTGCTTGAGTTCTGGTAAACAAAGAACCAGAAGTAGGCTGTGGGCTATATAAAAGATCTATAGTTTTAGAAAGAAATTTGATGGTATAATTATCAAGACCAATATATTTCTAAATGAATCATATAATAATACATAGCCTGTAATGTAAAGGTCCGTAGTAGTGTGTTATGTTGAATCAGAATAAGGGCATATACCTATGGACTTGTATCATCCACACCATGGCTAAAATTAAGTGCATGGTTCGTCCTGCCTTACATCTCACAGCCCCACGAGACCCCCCCCCCCCCCCCCCCACAGCTCAACAGTATTTGAAATCAGTCATTTATCTCTGCGTGGTTTGTAAAACGGCATGTGGATATTGAAATAATAAAATGTGTGAACAATGTTGAAAATCATACATTCATTGTTCAAACTTTTGATATCTTTAATTACACTTTTCATTTTATTTTTTAGATTGACCTCAGTTTGTTCACGTTACAAATCTTAAATACCGAGAAGAGGTTCAGGTGCAAGCTCAGAGCAAATATTTGTGGTTATGTTTTTGTTATCTCCTTTCCATCCCTCCAGTTGTCGGACTTCTTTTGTATATTTTTCACAGTCTAGTATTATTCATAAAAATATGCTTACCTTGTTTATGATTTTATTGTCAGTATGTCCTGACAAATAACTAAAGGCAAGTATAATATAGGGGTAGTTTATGTCATGTCTCCTGTGTAAAGCTGCTTAGTGCTCGAAGTTCGTAGACAAGATGTTTCTATTCCACGTTCAAAAATTAACACTTTAGTATATGTGTTCAGCAATATCACCTTGAGAAAGAACAGCTGAATACAGCTTCGAAACCTGTTGAAGAAGTTGTGGTACCAGACTCTGCTACTGAGGCTGTGAAGGAAGCTGTCACTGCAGAAGTAGAGGAATCCTCATCCACCCCTGAAAGCAGTGAAACTCCTGATGCTGCTAGTGGGGAAAGCAGTGAAACTCCTGTTGCTGCTAGTAGTGATAGCAGCGAAAGTCCGGATGCTGCTAGTGGTAAGAGCAGCGAAACTGCAGATGCTTCTTCTGAAGAAAGCAGTGAAGCTGGTGAAAGCATCACTGCTGCTACTGAAGGAAGCAGTGAAATTACTGAAAAAGACAATGTAGGTGAACCAGAAGCTGAAGAAACCCCAGGGATAAAGGTTAGCCGGATTAGATTATGTATTTCTAAGTTTTATCCTTTTATTATTTCACAACATCTTCTTTCACTTTAATATGATCTATGTTTTAATATTGTCAATACTGTGTTTATAATTGTGATTGATACCAGCTTGAGACAGCACCAGCAGATTTCCGTTTTCCTACTACGAACCAAAGCAGGCATTGCTTTACTAGATATGTTGAATATCATCGGTGAGTCAATCTAGCATCTTTACCTTCTTGCTCAGATTACTTGTTCACAGCTTCTTTGTTAACTTCTATTTTTTGAGATGTAATAGCCCTCTATCAGGTTAATACTAATTTGTGGGTCTGACCTTCTCTTCTCAGGTGTATTGCTGCAAAAGGCGAAGATGCTCCAGAGTGTGATAAGTTTGCCAAGTACTATCGTTCGCTTTGCCCAGGCGAATGGGTATGATGTTTCCTTGCAGTTGCATGTTTTTGACTCTTTCTGTAGCCAGTCCTTTTTTAGCTGTTCACCAAATCTAAAAACCTATCCTAAACTTGCCTCTTGGAGAAACTAAACTTATTATAATTTAAGCTTTCCTATGTCCTACTTCCGTTTTTTTTCTATAAATTATTTGATTATTACTTAATGTTATACATCTTACTGTATCTTCTGTAATTTGAAAATGCAGGTAGACAGATGGAATGAGCAACGGGAGAATGGCACCTTTCCAGGTCCTCTATAGGCGATCGCTTCTCCTCTAAAAGATGAGTTTATTTTGCTAGATGCATCATGTCATTGCATGTGCCTCCAGGATCTGCTGTTGACTTGATCACCATGAGTTAATAATTTGCCAATTTTTTGGCATGATGTTAGAACTAGCCCGCGTTTGGATACATGTTGCCGCACAAGGAAAGTTTTTTTTTTTAATAGTAAGAAGATACATCAAACTTCATTTTCATCATTGAGTGAACGCTTGAATACTTGTTACACAGTAAAGGAACAAAGGGGATTTTGGGTTGGTTTGATCTCCCACAAATTACATTTTAATAAAGATCAACTTATCTGCTATATGCCCCTAAGTTTGATTCACAGTACTTGGGCTAGACAGCCTCTTATCATTATATTATTTTTCTTTTAATTTTACTGTATGTGTGAGCCTTTTTAAATGTAAATGATTTAGTTGCGAATTCCAGTGACATTTAAAGGAAACAATAAGGACTGCAGCACAGATATAAATCAATTGCCTCAATCAAATATGAAACCTTGATATTAAAAATCCATGAGAACAAGATGTTGCAACATAAGATTTTGTACATAACAGTTGGGTTGAAGCTAGGAGTACCAAATAGAAATATATATTGCTGCTTAAGAGCAACTCCAAGCCACCATCTCCCTTACCTATAATGAGCTTATGTGGACAAAAATAGGGATTTAAGTAAAAATTGTTCACTCCAACCCTCCTCTCCTTCCCCTATTATTTTTAGGTGAGAGAAAACAAAACCCCTTATTTTGGGGATAGAAAAGTAAACCCATATTTCTTCCACCTCATCTCCCTCTCTCATTTTCTTTCATTTTTCATTTTCCCTCCCTTTTTTATATCCCCCGTGATAGTAGAAATTCTCATAAAATATTATTTTTTTCAAATATAGGGATGATTATAGGGAATACCGTTGGAGTAAACAACTTTTTGTTTACCTATATTTTAAGTAACCATTAATATATTATATTTTAGGGGTTCAAAATAAGTAACACCATTGGGGTTGCTCTAATGCAATATGCAACAGGATGAAGGGAGTATTTAGGGGTCGTTTGGTTCGTGGGTTTCTGGAATGAGGTATGGGGTTTGTCCATTCCAAACCCATACCTGGTGTTTGGTTGAGAAAAACAAAATCTGAAACCCATACCTTAAACCCCCAAGGTATGGGTTTTTGATACCCAAGTGGGGAGGTGGGTATGAGATGGGGATATGAGCTATATTCATTTTTTATTTTTTTTTAATGAAATATTAATGTTTGATACAAAATTAAATCAATGATGCAAAAATATATGACAATAATAATTTTATTAATATTTTTAATTAATATATATTAATAACTTATTTTTTATAAAAATTATATATATTAATTCCAGCACTCAACCAAACACATGATATCAGATATGATACCTCAAACCCATACCAGCTTAACCCGATTCCTCATTCCAACCCGATACCACTGCTCGAACCAAACGACCCCTTAATGGGTTTCAGGAGCGTAAATGAGCATACCAGTGTCCAGTTATAAGAACCAAATAAGTATGTGAAGATCAAGATTTTAATACAGAGACAGATATGTTATTTATATCCATTGCTCATGCAACACGTAATTAAGATCCGTTTGCATCATTGCCTGTTTTCAATGATCTGCTGGAGAATATCTTTTTGACTATGTATCACCCGCCTTTATTCGTCCCGATAATTATCCCTTTCCCTTTCCCTTCTTGGATAGCTAGAGTTCAAGAGTTCAAATTTCAGTTTTCGTGAAAAGAATAGCCGGAGTTCGAGAATTTAAATTTCAGTTTTCGGGAAAAAGAATATATGTAATCTTGAAAGTTAGGTAACAACAAAAGATCAAGTATAAACTGAATTAATGAAATAAAAATTCGAAAGTCTACCTAATCCCATAACTGACTGTCAAGCATTTCATGGACATGAGGCTCCCTGTGTGAATGTTGTGGTGGTTCATAATCATGTGAGATAAGACCAATTATTTCTAATACTCTGGTTGTTGAGACAAACATCTTTAATTTAATCTTGTTTTGAATGAACTTGTTACATGTCACTTATAACTTGCGATGTCAAATTCGTGTCACAATCTGTGTTCTGCTTTTTCAATGACGAGGCTGAATGACAACAATATTTGGATGTTGTTTCTTCTTGTATCATAACATTGTTCCGGAATTTTCGCTCGATTTGATGTAGCCGCAATTTCAATTTTCACCCTGCCATTGCCATACACGAAAATGACGACATGAAAGTACCATGCAATGCAGATGTGATCGAAGCTCTTATATGAGAATCACCTCATCGCATCAAAGTTTATTATAATAGAACATGATTTTAGTACGCCATCCTACCGACATGTCGAGTTTTCAAGAGAACTGATTACTTAACATGATAGTAGAATCGCTGGCGGGAGCAACTCACCCGCAGCCGCTAACATATCGAGTTTTCAAGAGAACTGGTCACTTAACATGATATTAGAGTCAGGCTGGCGGACGGCCTACCAACTACTCGCATACCCTCGCAAAAGGAGCCCAACGCAAAGCAGTTGACCTAATCCAATTCAACATCTCCTTGAGCTTCCCTGAGCCACCTGCAAAAACCAAACTCAAAGTCATCTTAAAATGCTCTTGCTACTTTTTCTTGGCAGCGGCCCCAACAGAATAGGGTTCCCCTTTTTTCATGCAATGATTTGTTCATACAATAGCTCCTTTCAATTCATTGCATCATTATCAATTTTGTGACACGCTTCTTTACCCTTTAGCTTTTCTATCATGGCGAGTTGGTGATTGGTATATGTGGCAATTACAATATAGTCATTTCAGATAATAAGATTAGTGAATAGTGCATATATTTGTGAATTTTCAAAAAGAAAAAGTAGAATACTTGATTCTTGTAGCTGTGAGGAGCTTTATATATTCCTTCCAACTGGTGTGCAAAGAGTGTCTTACTGTATCACATTATAAATCACATCTTAACCATTCATCTCTTTCATTCAGGTAACACTAATGGCAAACTCTGCTGCTAAACTTGTGTGCCTGTTCTTGATACTACTAGCTGCTTCTGTGCCATGTCTCGGCAAGGACTACACTGTAGGGGACTCTTCTGGTTGGGCAATGGGCGTCGATTATACCACTTGGACCGCTGACAAAACCTTCAGTGTTGGAGATAATCTCGGTAAATTCAGACATTCATCTCTTCTTGTATAAATATTAGTCGCAAAATTTTAAATACTGGCATTTTTATTTTATTTTTTTTGTTTGTTATTTGTAGTGTTCAAGTATGGACCTGGTCATACCGTGGATGAAGTGAATTCAGCAGATTACAGCTCCTGCACTGTCGGAAAACCAATCAAAACTGATAGCTCAGGATCGACAACCATCCCTCTCACGGCTGCAGGCCCGCGATACTTCATCTGTGGAGTGATTGGCCACTGCACTAGCGGCATGAAGTTAGCTGTGACTGTTAATGCAACTGGTGCAGGAGCTGGAGAAACTCCGACTCCATCAGGAAGTTCATTGACACCACCTGCCACTCCTTCGGGCCATGCTCCGCCTTTGTCTAGCTCACCAGGAAGCGTCTCTCCGTTCCTGCCTATCTTCTTAAGTAGTTGTCTAGTTTTGGTTTACAAGTTGATTGTTTCTTGAAGTTCTTGATTGTGGCCAGGACAGAGGCAGTGCTTTCTCCCTTTTAATTTATTCGCACTCTATTTGTAATTGTGTTTTTATGAATTTATATGCTTGATTATTCAGTCATTATCATAGATGTGTTGAGCTGAGAGTTATACTCCAGAATGTTTAAATGTGTTTCTGAGTTATCTAGTAAAATGTAATCCGGAAATCAGGCCTGCAGGAACTCAAACTCGCAACTTGCGAGGTTTGGAAGCAAAATTTTCAATCTGTGCCATTGGCAGGATAAATCAAGTTTATGATGTCTCATTTGTGTAATAAACCTGCTCCCCAAATATGTACTTGTGTTGTAACACTCTGGTCACACGTTGAGAGGAGTGGGAACATTGGCCTAGTTTTAAATATAAGCACTGCTGCCACCAGTTTGAGTCGGTAAATCTCAACTGATTCGAAATTTGGGACTTTGATCCCATTTTCAGAGTTTGATCCGATTTTCTAAAAATCATGCTTTAACCCGAGTTGTAACCGACTCTCGAAAGTTTACGCGTCAAGTTATCGGAAATGGACACGTGTCAAGCTACCGGAGATGTAAACGGTGCTATCACTCTATCTTTCTAGACTTGCACAATAAGTCAATTAATGATAATCGCTTCATGCATCACATTCAATTCTTGTATTTATAATATAACACGATAAAAATGTATACAATATAACATGTGTTTAAGTGAAAGACCCACTTCTCTTGTGTAAACTAGGCAAAAATTACAAGTGCTTTTAAGCTTAATCAAAATCATGTCTAACCATACTTTATATGCAGAATACATATTGTCTTTCTCTTACAGGTGGCCGGTCAAGTGTCAACACCAAGAACAATCTCTATTTCTACATGAACCCGTAATAATTGCAACCCAATTGCCACACCTGCATGTGCAATAAGAAGAATCTAAGGATTTGAACTTATTTATAAAAGAGAAGTATTCGGAACTTTAAAATAAGGGTACTTCAAGTAAGAGTTCTAATTGAGCTTTTGCAAAAGAGCCTCAGGTATCTGGAAAATTAATACATAACATGATTTTGTGACATATAGCGACATTCAAAAACAATTAATTGATATCTGGAAATACACTATTAAGAAAAGGTGTTGACACAAAAACAAATTCAAAAAATAGGAGTACCTTGTACACAATTTTGCATATCGTGCCAGATCCCAAAGTAACTCGAAACATTGCTCATAAGGGAGAAGCATTGTATTTTTAACCACTTGTGAGGCTGGATTTGGAGCTTATTTAATTGCAGAAGACGCTGCTGATGCCTCGGCTATTAAACAGACAGGTAACCGCGCCTGTAGGCAAGCTCCAATATCAAAGGGCCTCAACTCAGAACCGTCAAAGAGAAGATTAACACCAGGGTGAATCACGTCCTTGCTATCCATGTCATCTGGTTCGACTTTAGTGTCAACTTTACCACTGCTAATACTGGGTGATTCATCAACAACCCGTGTCGCAGCCTCATAAACAGGAGCCAAAGCATAGGATCTGTAAATCATTAGATAATTCAAAATCAATTTTAGGTTAATATTTATAGAGGACATACCAGTGACAGTTGCACTATTGATAATGGTTTCATTTCGGGGATGACGAATTCTAAATGTACAATTCAAAGCAATTACATTGTTACGGAGAGATGATCAATTCTCTCTCTCCTTCATAGATGATAAGTTTAGGAAATAAAACCAGAAGCTACAGTACCGTGATTACATATTTGATGCCTTTTAGTTTACAATTATGAAACAAAACCAGTAGCTACAGTAGCTAGATTACATATTTGATGCCTTTCAGTTTATATCTATGAAGCAATAAAATCCTGTCGCATATGCCACAAAAGGAAAGCAATGGAAGGAAAAGCAAACAGGCAATGGTATTACAGAAAGTAAAGAACTAGTAAGAAAGACAAGTACTACTTCGAAAAAAGCCTATATATGGTGAGGAAGTAATTTCAATACATACCTCAAAATGTTACCATCAAAGCTCAAAACTTCGGTCATACAACGTTTTCGGTTTGCAAGTTTTAATCTCTGGTGCTCTCCCATGGCTCCAGAAATTGGAGAAGATGGGTCTACAAGCGGATTCCACTTGCCGCTTGCATAGGTCATCAGATTTTTGGAGGATTCCTTCGGTTGCTCCCTATTGTATAGAAGCCTTGCAGTTGGACCAGTGGCATTGTATTTTGAGCAGACATCACGTAACCTTTTCCGCAGTTCTTGCATAGATTCATGATGTACAGTTTTTAAATTTGATTGTAGTAAATTTGAATGAACCACTCGTTTACATATATGGTTGCACAATTTTGGACTAAACAGCGGAACACCAAATTCCACACTCAATAAAACCCATTCATACTTCTGATCGTCAGGTAAAAATTGTCCTGCTTCTTTATCCTTAAAGAGTCTTAATAGGCGAATGTAACCAATGGTCCAGAAGTCTATCTTATCAGCCATATCAGTTAGCATAGAGTTTAGCTTTGAGCTTTCTTTAGCAGATAGGTCCAGTTCTTTTCCTATATCGGCAATTGAACCATCAGAGTTCTTTAAAGGCAATGGAACATCCATCGTAGTAATATTTCCACGATCATCAAGGTCATATTTTGTAAGGGGCTGCACCAGGACAGCTGAATACTTGAGAATAGAATTTAAGCAATGCAAAAGTATACTTCCTTTAACCAAATTCCCTTGAAACTTCCCACCCAGACCTCCAACAGATGATCCATCCCAAGACCAAATAAGAGCCTTCTCACAACCAGCCAATGGTGCAGGAAGCAACCTCAAACATTGACCTTTCATCAAAACAACTGACAGAGGCCCATTACCTATGGCTGAATACAGTGCTACTTTCAACCAAGGTGTCATTGATGAATGGGAAGGTGGGCCAAAATGAACAGGACCTTTCGGTCCAGGCAACACTGAAGACTGAGGTAATGGAACCATGGAAACAACAATGTCATAATCACGAAGAAATAACCGTTCCAGGGTTGCTGATGAAAGAGAAGCTAGGCTTTCACATCGAAGAATATCGACACGGTATTTTTTGATCCTCCTAGGGGCTTCTGTTTTGGTTGCCGAGCCTTCGGTGGAGACTGAACTCTTATTGTCATGGATACTATGATCTGATTCGGTAGTCTCTGACTTGGGAGTCCCCGACTCGGGGGTCTCAAACTTGGAAGACCCTGACATGCGCGTCTCACTTGATAGATCACTTTCCTCGGACACTGTCACCGACAGGTTATAATTATCTGTACTCAAAGTTTGACATTCAGCAATATTAGAATCCTTCATTAAATAAAAAAAATACATGCAATTGTCAATATTTACCTAGATTAATACGTACAAGAATAAATCGATATACTAGTTAGAGAGAGGTCCAGTAACTATAGTACCTTCAGCATTGCTTGAACGTACCATGAGACTGTCGTCTCGGTCGTCACTAACAATTCCACCAGAAGACAAACACTCAAGTATACACCTTAGGCTAAATGCATGATTTGCAAATTCTTGCAATTCACCCTCAAATTTTGCTCCCTCTAATTCACTCAGATCTCTGCATAGATCTCTTATGCTAGCATATCCCAGTTTACCTGCTTCATATAATGTTACCGCGTGCGACTTTAGCCCTGCAAAATGCATGAAGAAACAAAATAATGTATCTTAGAAAGAGACTCACAACATACAGAATGAAAAATGTATCATGCTTATATAAACTTAAAGAAAAAGCTACACCTTTTTGACAAGTCAGGGAAAAGTAATTATAACCCCCTCCCCAAAACCCAAAAAGGGGAAAGGAAAAGAACATGAGTACAAGATTGAACCTTCAAATACAATGGGGTTGAAAAGTGAAAAAAATTGAGAACCAGGTCTATACTAACAATATATACTTTTTCCATCCATTTTCACAAATTCAGGCTATTTCTGTGTTCAAGGTACCAAGCTTGAGATTTAGGGTTGAGGATTTGGGAACTCCCTACATTAGAATCTCAAAGAAGATGAGTTCTCCTAAGTGAACCCTCGAAATCCCAAATCAAATTTCACTCAGACCTTATTAACATTTTCATGTTACATCCTCTCCAAAAATCTAATATATTTAAATCCAAACACATTGTTTCAAAACATGCAGTTTTTATTTGATAAGTTTCCTACGTGTTGCAATTTAAAACCTGCCAATACTTCTGTCCAAAGACAGAGTAAACATTAAATTGCAAATGGGTATATTGGAACTGTATCTCCTACATCTAACCCCTGGAAATTCTCCATTACTAAGTAGAACACAGATTATCAGAAGAAAAGAAAAGTCCAGTCAAGAACACAAACAAAAAAAACCACAAAAACCAACACCCACACGTGGAACATGAAAATCGAACAAGAAAATTTTCAATTTACTATATTTTATTATTCATCAACAATTATTTGCTTGATTGAAAATTAATTATTAAAAATGATATAATATACAAACAATAATATAATACAATATAATATCATAACATACCTTTTCAAAGCTTAATATTATACATAGTAATAAGGAAATTAATTTCATATAAAAGAAAGACGGAAACTCCTAGAACACCATGCAGGAGTCACTAAAATATAACAACCCCATATATGCCTTAAACACGGTAAAAAGGACCTTGCAGAACGATAAATAAACATTTTTTTCAATATGTATAAGGCTGTGAAAGACCATGCAAAAGTAAGTAAAATATACCAACCTGGTGAGACAGAGCCCATCATAAGATATGATGTTATATTAGCATCAACAACAAAGGCCACATGTGCGTCATGGTTTTCCGTTCTTGCATAATCCCCTTGTCGAAAAGCACTACTATCAGTTGCTGCAGATCCCATGTTATTTTCATCATCACCAAGTGTGACTGATGAAATGCCAGGTACCACTGATTCTTGAAGAACAGATGCAGGATCAATTATTTTTTCAGCCCATCCTAAGCGACAAACGAAGGAGGCAGCGGCCTGTAGTTGAGAAAGGTCAGCTTGTAAAGTAGAAGCCAATTCAGCAACCGTGGAGTTCTCACTTGAAACCACAAATACAGCATATAACAACCTGTAAACCTTTAAGTCATTAGCTGTACAACTCCCTTCATAGAAACAAAGTTCATATGTAAAGTAAATAATAAAACAATTATCTTACTCCTCAATGGGGTCTTCATAAGCTTGCTCCCTGTTTGAAATAAATCCTTCAAGCCTGGAAACTGAAACACTGTAAACATCAACATTCTAGACTCAAATGTGGATGAAACTGAAACAATAACAGCACATACTGTAGAATACCAAATCGAAAGTTCAATTTCTGTCTAATACATAACATATAATATACGCATCCTGTTTATTTAGACAATCGGATTAGGGGTCATCCTATGACAACAAATTTCTGCAAATTGAATGGAAATGAGACAACAAAATGGAACAGATATTGATAAATATATCTTTGTGTATAATGTTGACTACTTAGAAATTGGACGTAAGTCGCCATAAAATATTCTTATAAACTTGCAAATATGCACTTCTTTTCTTTGGAGTAAAATTTATGGAAGGGTTTAAAAATTGACGGAAACAACTCATGCTCCAAAATATATAATCTTTACTCTTTAAAAACATATGTTACACTAATAAACTATCACAAAAGGTACATAGATATCATGTAACTTTCTTTAGCTTAGAATAGCTTTCCTAGGTAACACAAGCAAGTATGAGTAGGCTATTATATTCTACCTATGCTAGAGAATTGTCTGGTAGGATTAAGATATCTTCCAAGATGGCCCGCATTTATATTGCACATTTAATAATTAATCAAACATAGCACCTTTAATAATGAAACAAACATATTAGTTATCAATGTCTGGCATGTTGCATTTTAAGATAAAGTCGTCAGTCGACTTTCCCCATAGGCTGACTCAAGTTCTGATCAATTAGGTTCTGACCAGGCCAAGTGAAAAAAGGTAAAGATGACTAAATCATCAACAAAAATTAATTTTTGAACGACCTCAGACAACAGGTCATAAAGGCAGTAAGCTAGTGACTTGACTCAGACTTGGCGTCATTATAACCATGATAGCAAAGAATAAACTGAAGTGCTAAACAGCAAAATGCTGAAACAATGCGGAACACTAGAATTTTAAAGATCTAGAATTTTAGAAATCTAAATATGCATTACAGTTTAATGCAAAGAGATTATTACCTTTAAAACGATCATCAGCATACACAGGAACATCAATGTAAATTAGTCCCCGTCGGTAAAGACCCCTTATAACTTCAGGATCAAAGAGGACAAATGCATTTGCTTCCTCCTTGCAAATTTTATCAATGGTTGCCATTTCTTCTTCGGAAAGTTTCTGGTATAGAATATAACAAAGACTATATTAATCATGTAGAATGGACTGGAATTGCTAGGAGACTCAAGCACGTGCAAAATGATTTGCAGTTCATATGCAAAACTGACTAAAAATGCAAGAAATCTCACCTTGAATTCTTCAAGTGTAAAATTAACCAGACCAACACCCCACCAAGGGTCAATCTTAAAATCGACAGGTTGTGACGGCAAAAGTTCTTTAGCAATAGACTTGCTCAGCTTCCACATTATTTTCTGGAGGAATATCAAAGATTTTAGGATATACACACTAGTATGTGAATGTCCTTCAGAAATAGTAATGAGACTAATTTTATCTGATTGCTGTGGTAGGACACACCATTAGAAATTGACTGGATTCATTAACGAGGTTAGGGGGTCGTTCATTTCAACAAGCATTTCAAGATAACTTTGAATTATGAATGATGTATTGATTTAAAAAATACATAATCTTTAACCAGTTGTACTTTGGTGAGTTATAGTGGTCATGATCATGTCTTAGGTAGACAGTTAATTTGTAAGCAAGTATTTGGGCCAATGAATATAGATAATAGTAGTCACTAACACGCCTTTGCATTTTATTAATCTGCCATCACTCACACCAAAACGCTCTCAAGAGTTTGCATTTATATAAGGTCTAGAACTGTGACACAATACTTTGAGAGACTTTCAATTTTTGTATCAGGCTCCGCACTTATCAAAAATCATTCAAATTAGAGTATTAAACAACTAAATAGTGCTCCAAAGTTGGTAAAGCAAAATCAGGAAATTGAATCCTACAAAAATGTATCTTCACCCAAAGTCAGATTAATAATAATATTTCTAAATTATATTTCACGCAATGTATTTTCCAAGATGAGAAGTGGAAATTTCTTGAAACAATCATGTGGTCAGTACAGAACACTACAACTAGTACCTTGTAGAAGTGTTATTTATGTCTTCAATTGATGCAGAATGGTATGAAATAGTTTATGCAGTACCTTTGATTTGCACTTATTCATGATGTCAATGAATTCATTTCTACCTATTCCTGTAAGCCGCAGAGCATCTGCTGCACTGAAATTTGGAATGCTGTCGTAAGGTTGTTCTGCAAATATTAATACTACAAGTTAATGACTGGCAATATTATTCTCCAAATTAATGACTGGCAATATCACAACTTGAAGCATGTATTGATGATTTTAATACATTTACAAGTTAAACACGCAGCTGCCAACAAAAAACAGAAAAGTATAAATAGAAAGGCGGTGAAGATACAAAGGCGGCATGATTATATTATGGTGAGTCCTTCAGCAATAGGGCACTAACTCACATTATACCTGAAAGAAACTGCATAGTACATTATTACGAGTGTTATAAACCTTCCTATTTATTACATTAGCAGACATTTTAACATATAATTAAGTATATGCAAAGTGGATCTTCGGTACTGCAAACATGTAATTTATCAGAAGCTATAATTAAGCATTACAAGGTATACAATATATTTTTACAAGATTACACCCCAAGTGAAAGACTCACCCTCCGCTATAACACCTCACCTATGGTGTGATAGCAACCACAACAGCATTAAAGTATATGCAAGATATAGACAACTAAGCAAGATATAGACAACTAAAAACAAGTCAACAAGTATCAGTCGGAAAGTATCCAGGTGTTAAATAGGTTTTAATTCCAGAAGCTTAGTATCTCAATTTCTTCAGAATGTCTACATTTAGGATATAATGATATATATAATGATATCTTAATTATAACTTTACAAACAATCAGATTCATTGTTATCCACTAAAAGAGGCACATTCCATCATTGCATGGTTCTTCCCCTCATCTTTTCTCTTCCCTGATGATGCAGCAGAGCATCAGATAACATGTACTTCCCTGTAAGTATATAACACGGATGCATGCGAATCTAATTTCTAGGTTCATTTACCACCATGTAATGTGAAAATAATTGATTTAAAAACCATTAACCAACATACTGAAGCAGTACATCCTTGTTCATGTCAAGAATGTAGGATAGATATCCTCTAGCACACTATCCAATTAAAACATCACAAATAGTAAGATCAACCAACCGATAGAGAGAGAGTGATGTGGTGGACATCAATTGTTCTTGTTTACAAATTCAACTTACACAAAAAGTGTAAGATGAGGGGACGGAAGAAGGATATGCATATTGCAAACATATTTACAAAATAGCCCACTATTCATCCCATTTCTTTCCATCCAAGCCAACATAGAACTAGCTTGCTTACAACAGAATTTGATTTTCAGCTAATTACATGAAGTTGTATATTATGAGCAGTGTTCTAAAAAGGACATCAAGCGGCCGCCTTGGCGAAATCAGGGTCTTAGCGCTTCGATTTTGTACTAAGCAGGTGACTAAGCGTTTTTGAAAATTAAGCGTACATTAGAGGATTAAGCGGTCATTAAGCACTGTCAAAATGATGTTGACTTGCTAATTTTCTAATTTTAAAATATTAATTTTTTTTTCTAATAGAACAATAATTATACTCCTATTAAAAGATTAAAAATTATCAATTTTATTAAGAATACTATAAATTTAAATTCTTACCACATCAT